>NC_136065.1:1687330034-1688830034 GCF_964261635.1 Lissotriton helveticus | reverse complement strand
GGGACCTATGCACCCGCTTCCTGTGGGTGAGGTAACGCGAGTATTTCGGTGCTCCTGTGAAGATTGACTATCCTAGTGTCCTAGTTTCAGGTGGTTAGTTCCTAGTCCAGTCGGAAGACTCCTAAATCTTTAACTTTTTAACTTTACGCACCCATTGACTTCTATGTGTGCACGCGTGTGCATTTAGACTCTGCACCCGCATCCCGTGGGCCTCCTGCTTCCTAACTACTGTTAGTCCAGTGTAGCCCCAGCGATTCCCTAGGCCCTAGGCCTTTCAACTGTTCGTGACGTGGTTCTTTTACCACTATTTTAGTATATGGTTTAGCGGGCCACCAGGGACTATCCATATTTGTGCAACTTATTGTATGTTATATTGAGTTACTTGTTATGCGCTTGTGCCTCTGCCCCCATAAAGAATTCAGAGGATTGATTTAGAAATAAATAAATGTATTTTGAATATATAACCAGTGTGGTGTCCTTTCATTTGGTATTAAAGGGATTGCATATGGTAAAACAGCTGGCTTCACATGCCCTCTTGAGTTTAGCCTAAGACTGCTTTTGTCCATGCTACCACTAGGATAGCTGGCTATAAGGGTGACTTTACATCCATCACCATAGGGGTTGTTTGGACTGGTACAGGGTGCCCACTAGAATAGTGGACATCACATATCAGGCCAAATTCTCACAATGTCTTCTAAGAAATGATTAACAACCGGGGACTTGAAGAGAGAAGGCTGATCAGGAAGTCTATGAAAGGCAGAAATGGCCGAGAGATAGCCCTTGATAGTGCGCAGAGCAGAGCCCTGCTTGGCCAAAGAAAGGAAGAACAAGAAAACATCAGAAAGAGGGGCAGAAAGGGGATCGACAGTCTTTGCTGTGCACCATGCCACAAATTTGTTCCATCGGCAGGCGTATACCGTCTTAGTCGAGGGACCCCTGACTGCCAAGATTACGTCACAGACTTCGGGAGGCAAGTTGAATGACGTCAACTGCCGCCGCTCAATCTCCAAGCAAGGAGGTGGAGGCTGGACAGGTTCAGGTGGAGGACTGTCCCCTGCTGCTGCGACAGAATATCCTCCTGAAGAGGCAGTCTGATTGGAGGATTGATGGCCATGTTGAGCAGCTCGGGAAACCAGACTCTTTGTGCCCAATCCGGAGCCACGAGAATGACTTGGGCCTGGTCGCGCTTGATCTTCTTCAGCACTCTGGTCAGTAGTGGTATAGGCGGAATGGCGTACAGAAGACCGCGACTCCACTTGCGATGAAAAGCGCCGCCTAGCGAGTGCCACCTTAAAAATTCCAACGCGCAGAATTGCTGACATTCCACGTTCTATTCGTTGGGAAATAGATCTAACCAAGGCTCTCTCCACGGCTGAAAGAGACCTTGCACTACCTCCGAGTGAAGACGCCATTTGTGATCCATCATGCACCTGCGGCTGAGTTTGTCCGCCCTGGCGTTAAGGGAACCTGCCAGGTGTTGAACCAACTGGGACATGCCCTGATGTTTCAGCCATATCCCGAGGTGGAGGGCCTCCTGACATAGGGTCCACGACCCCACCCTGCCTTGTTTGTTGCAGTACCACATGGCGGTGGTGTTGTCTGTGAACACCTGCACTACTCTTCCCTGAGCAGAGGGAAGGAAGGCTTTGAGTGCAAGACGGATCGCCCTAAGCTCCAGAAGATTGATGTGGAGCCCGTACTCCACCGGAGATCCAAGGCCTCAGATCTCCGCCTCTCCCATGTGGCCGCCCCATCCCTGAAGGGATGTGTCTGTTACCACTGTATGTTCTGATTGGGGAAGGGAGAGGGATCTGCCATTGACCCAATCCTGGTTCATGAGCCACCACTGCAATTGTCATGCATGCCCTACCTGATCTGGATGCATTCGTATAGATTCCCCTGATGCTGCGCCCACTGGAACTTCAGGTCCTATTGCAGATCTGCATTGTGTCCAGAACTGCTCCGATGAAGAGGATCTTCTGAGAGGAGGTCAGGTGTGACTTTGGCACGTTGATGAAGAACCCCAGCGAATGCAGGAGGTCGGCGGTAGCCTGGAGGTGGGAGACAACAGCCTGTAGTGAGCGCGCCTGCAACAGCCAGTCGTCGAGATAAGGGAAGACTGGAACCCCTGATCTGCGCAGATGAGCTGCGATCACCGCCATCACTTTCGTGAAGATTCGAGGGGCGCTGGTAAGGCCATAGGGGAGCACGGTAAACTGAAAGTGCTTGTGGCCTACTGTGAAATGCAGGTAATTCCGGTGGGCCGGCAGGACGGGGATGTGGAAGTAAGCGTCCTGCAAGTCCAACACTACCATCCAGTCTCCAGGGTCTAGGGCAGACAAGTCCTGAGCCAGTGTCAACATCTTGAACTTCTCCTTCCAGAGGAAGTGGTTGATGTTCCTGAGATCCAAGATAGGACGCAGGCCCTTTTCCTTCTTGGGCACCAGAGAGTAGTGGGAATAGAAACCACGACCTACTTCTGGGGCAGGAACACGCTCGATGGCTCCCTTGGCCAAGAGAGCCATGATTTCCAGTTGAAGAAGGCCCAGATGATCCTCTGCCATACAATGGTACTGAGGTGGCATAGCTGCGGGGGTAGCCTCGAAGGGGAGGTAGTAGCCTTTTCGGACTATCTGCAAAGCCTACCTGTCCGACGTAATGGTGCACCAGTGGAGGAGGTGATGGCGGATCCTGCCTCCCACTGGCGTTTGATGGGCCCGAAATGTTGGAGTAGGAAGCAAAGGGGGATTGGTAGACTGGCCCGCTCGTTAGCCCACAGAACCACGGCAGTGGTTCCCTCATCCCCGGCTGCACGAAGGTTGTAGAACTTGCATCGGCCTGTGGCTCTGGGCGGGACGTAGTGGCGCACCCCTTCCGTAGCCAAAAAAGGGGCATAAAGCAGACTGCGCAGGGCAGTTGGAGAGGCCAAAGGACTTGGCCGTAGCCAGTGAGTCCGGGCCTTCTCTGGACACGGAGGTAGCACTTGCGCAACCACATCCCACACAGAGTGGGAATAATGGCGCAATAGGCATGCAGTGTTTACCGACCGCAGTCCCAAGCTGGCAGAAGAGAACATTTTTCTTCCCAAGATGGTCCAGCTTCTTGGATTCCCTATCTGGTGGAGCGTTAGGGAATGCGCTCCTGGAAGTAGAGGCTTGGACCACCAAGCTCCCAGGGTGGGGTGTTGGGAGAGGAAGTGGTGTCGCCAGGGGCCGGGCGTTGGCATCGGGCAATCATCCTATCCACGGGAGCCCAAGATGGGCCTGGATCAGGTGCCCAAAAGGATGTCAGTTAGGGCTTCATTAAACGGCAGCAAGGGCTCCGAGGAGCTCGCTTGCACTTTAAGCACCTCTGTCAGGAGGATAGTCCTGACCGCCGCTGTAGGGAGCTCGAGGTGGGGAGCCTTGGCCGCCTTACGCAACACCACTGCATAGGACGCTCCCTAATCCATAGCCACGCTAGGAGGAGACAACATGCAAAGGTCCGGGCGGTATCGAGACCACTGGCATTCCCCAGGTCCTCTCTCCAGCCTGGGTCATAATCCAACTTGTCCGTCAGAGGGTCACCTGACCCCTCCTAGTCCTCCTCCTCATCCTCTGGGTGCCAATCTGGCCTGAAAGGGACCCCCAGAGTGAGCAGAGGCATAAAGACACCACTAGGTGCCGGATCCAGCGTTGGGCGATGCCGGTCCGGCTCCGTGTCCACATCAGGATGGAGGGCGCTGTCGACGCAGGCCTGGGACACAACCGGCATCAAATGCGGTTGCTGTGCCAAAGGAACCTGCACTGGTGGAGGTGTAATAAGGTCAACTTTCACCGATCCAGATCCAGGCGTGGATCCATGGGGTCCTGCGGCACCGAGGCCGGAGCTGCCGGCAGAGAAGGCCTAGGACCCCCAACCGAGTACGCGGTGCCTGAAAGCATGCCGGTGGAGTCTGGCTGCCCAAAGATGGCATGCATCGACTCGTAAAACTGACAAAGCCCGGCTTGGGTTGCACCGGGTCATGGGAAGGGAGGGAAACTCTGAGTCGACCCTTCAGGCCCCGCACGCAGAGCCGTGGGAGGGGCAATGCCAGCATGCCTCGTTGCGTCAGCCGACCGACGTGGAGAAGTTGAAGAGTGACGATGCTTCTTCGACTTCTTCTTGTCCTTCGATTTACCTGACCCCGAGTGCGAAGACTTGGATGACCAGTAGTAGTGGCTCCCCGACCGGTCCCTCAACCTCCCTCGCGATTGGGAGCTCTAATGGCGCAGAGCCGCCTGCCGGCGCTCAGGAAGCTTTCGGGACCGCTCCCGCAAAGACTTCAGAGCCATGGTCCGGCAGTTGGAGCATGACTTTGGGTCGTGGTCGCGCTCCAGGCAAAAGAGGCACATGCGGTGCGGATCCATCACCGACATCAGTCGGGTACAAGAACCTCAAGCCTTGAAACCAGGCATCCCTACATCCACCAGGAGTCGGGAGGACTCAAAAAGACTTTGACAAAAGTAGCTTACAAAGTTCAGTCAAAAAGTGATTGGAGGTACTGCTCTCTCCGTATCTGTGCTGGCTGGTGCGGAAAAAGAATTGACATCAGCGCGTGAGTGCGGAGTCCAAGTAGCTACCGCAACGTCATCCCGGCGACCAAGACGCCAACAACGGGCGCAGAGATGACCCACGCCACCTTCCAACGCACAGAGGTACTGCTGATGAAAAACTTTCTGTATCCAGTCTAATGCCTGGGGGTATTTTTAAGGCAAGTAATCGATAGCTAACTGTTTCTTTCAGATGTTAACATTTTGTCTCAAGTCATGGTTTTTTTTTTCAAGGTTGGCCTGAAGAAAGGTGTCTTCCTGGACAAATTATGCCTTTTTCACAAGGTTCCAGTGAATTGTTCTTAGTGAATGGTTTACTGGTCCACAGCAACTTAGTTGTTCCCCCATTCACAGTCGGGTCTAAATTGTTCCAAGCAGCTCACTCTGGGCATTTCGGAGTGGGAGCCAATTCTAAGAGTCAAAAACAATATTTTTGGTGGCCCTCAATGGTTTCCCAAGTCGCTGCTTGGATATCATCTTGCAGTGCAAGTTTGTTATCCGACAAATATTAGCTCACTCACAGTACTCCATTACATGCAGTATCCTTGCCAGAAGAAGCCTGGTCCAAAGTTGCCCTTACTTTTCTGGCTCTTTTCATTTGTTATCATCTGAAAAAAGGCTTTTAGTTTTGATTGATTATTTTTCAAAATTGATTTTTTCTAAATGTTGTTCCTAGTGCAAACACTGCTTCAGTAGTTACATTTTTGTCTGACATATTTGATTGTGTAGGTTCCCCAAGAGAACTCGTAACAGACAATGGCACACACTTTGTTTCAACACAATTGAAAGACTTTCTTGAGAAACATGACATTAAACATCTCAAGGTAGCATTGTATTCCCTGACATCCAATGGTCTAGTCGAAAGGGTAAATAGACTTTTGAAGGGGGATTGCAAACGGCTTTTGCCACTCGGGCCCCAGTGGATATCTTCCTGAAGCAAAAGGTTTGGAATTAGCACCTCACCCCACACTCCACTACAGGAGAGTCTCCATTTTTTCTGTTAAGAAAAAGGAATCCTAGGTCAGACCTCTGTCCTGATTGGTTAAAAGATACTGTACCCACAGACAATCATTGCTGTTGCTCTTGTTGCCCGGAGATAGGGAAGTTCTGGAGGGAAGTGAAGGACATTCTTGCGGAATTGACGGAAAGGGAGGTGAGCATGTCACCAAGGTACTGTCTTCCCTTACACTTCTAGGAATAAGACCACAAGTACATTACTAGACCTGGGTCTTATACTAGCAAAAAGGGATATCACCAGTCATTGGAAGGCACAAGGAGGCCCCCCTCACAGACAGAAGGAAGAGAGAGTTTGAGCGGGTATGAGGGGGTTACACGGCTCCGAGAGGCCAGACGCAATGGTACTGCGAAGGCACTAGAGGCAGCTAGTCCGGGGGAAGCATTGGTAACGCAACTCAAGCAGCAGAAGAAACTACGGATGAAGGGCAGCAGGGGAACTCGAAAGAGTCTGCACCATAGAGTAGCATGAAATAAATGCATGGAAGGGATGGAACGGAGAAGAGGTGTAGGTGCCATCCAGTTAATAGACACCCGAAGGTTGAGTGGAGAATAAGGTTTCTGAATCTAAGTTCAAACAGAAGGACCTTAGGGGATCATTCGTGTAGGTAATTCAAGACACGCCTGGTGGGGGGAGGGGAGGGAAGGGTGGGTTAGGGCGGCCTTTTAGCAGGAAGTGTACAGAGGCATTGCATGCCACATGCGTCATTCTATTACATTCTAATTGTCGAAAAAGTTGAAAGAATATCGGCAAGGACACAAAGACTGGTCAAATAATGTATCGGACTGTGAAATCAAGGGTAGAACCCTCAGTCAGAAAGGGGAGAGATCGGTGGAATGACGGTTGGCACAGATAAACTTGCCAGAGAAGAGATGGGTATGATTATATGTTTCATGGCACATACTACTGTCAGTATGCTTTTATGTACAAAAGCTCAAAAAAGTTTGTTTAAAAAAATAAATCATTGCTATTGCACTTTTTCCAAGTTAGTGAAAGAAAGAGTGAAAGATGCACAAGCAAAACAGAAGTCACGCTATGATGCATCCCATGCCACAAAGTATATTGATTTTGTAAAGAATGATTGGTTTCTTGTTGAACAACCACACAAAGTTAAGAAAGGAGAATCTATATACTCAGATCCAATTATAATTTACATGGCTTCCAAATGTACTGTATATTTACAAAACAAAGGGTGGTGGTGTAAAAGAGATCTGGTTGAGCTATCTCCTGAAGAGAACCAAAAAAGTCCATATTCTATACAAAAGTAATTATGCGGATCATGTGTTGAACAACGGGCTATACACTACCAACAAAAAATATAGTTGCAATAAGTTCAAAGTGCAATGGGTGTCAGTAAGAGACAAACGATAAAAAGATTACATGGAAACAATATCCATACTGATATAATAAAGAGAGAGCCCAAACCTTTGAGGCGGGTAATCTCAGGAACCACAGCACCAATCACAACACCCAATACAGCGTTGGAAAGGGCAGTTGCAGCAGAAGGACATAGGCTATGTAGACGCCCACCATATACATTTAAAAGGTAAAAGAACTGTGCCAGAAAAGTAGTCCCTTATGGGCGTGTCTGCGTTGTGCTGTGGGCGTGTGCTGGGGGCGTGACAAACGCTGGGGGCGTGTGGTACGTTCTGGCATTCATGCCATGTCTCATATCGTGTGCTAATCCCAACCTGCTCCCTTTAAATACCCCTGGACCCCATAATCATAACCCACGCTTACTCCTTAAAATACCCCAACACCCTTAAACACTAACCCATCTTAACCCTATAAATATACCCTGTACCCCAAAACCCAAATCTATCCCTAAACCCTAAAAATACCCCTGTACCACAAAACCCAAACCTAGCCCTGAACCCTATAAATACCCCTGTACCTCAAAACCCAAACCTACCCGTAAACCCTAAAAATACCCCTGTACCCCAAAACCCAAACCTAACCCTAAAAATACCACTGTACCCCAAAACCCAAACCTACCCCTGAACCCTAAAATACCCCTGTACCCCAAACCTAGCCCTGAACCCTTAAAATACCCCTGTACCCCAAAACCCAAACCTACCCCAGAACCCTAAAAATACCCCTGTACACCAAAACCCAAACCTAGCCCTGAACCCTAAAAATAACCCTGTACCCCAAAACCCAAACCTACCCCTGAACCCTAAAATACCCTTGTACCCCAAAACCCAAACCTAGCCCTGAACCCTAAAAATACCACTGTACCCCAAAACCCAAACCTAGCCCCGAACCCTTAAAATACCCCTGTACCCCAAAACCCAAACCTTCCCCTGAACCCTAAAAATACCCCTATACCCCAAAACCCATACATATCCCCAAACCCTAAAACTACCCCTGTACCCCAAAACCCATACCTATCCCTAAACCCTAAAACGACCCCTGTATCCCATAACCCAAAACTATATCTGAACCCTTAAAATACCCAAACACCCCAAAGCATATACCTCAGTTCCCCAAAACATATACCCCTATACCCATACTTACCTTATCCAAACATTAAAAAAACATGCTTTTAGCATTCATGCATTTACAACGAATTTTGTTGTAAATGTATGCGTGATAAAAGCATATAAAATGTAATGCCATGCGTTATAATGGCATTGCGGAGTCATGGTACTTTCGTAATGAAAGTATGCGGAGTGATGGTATGCGGAAAGAAAGTTGCGGAATAATGGGTGTTTACCCTCCCCCGGTAAGTACATTGGTGGCACGGCGGCCCACATCTCCAGCAACATACTCATATTTTTTCACCACCTATTTGAAAAATGCACAGGTCTCTCTCATTGATGGCCAGCACCAACGTACACTTTTAGACACAACTCCCGCCACAAGTTCTAGAATTGCAAACTTTAGAGCTAGGGCTACGTTGAAATCTCGGCATCAGCTCAACATCCTGTGATTCCAGGCAAATCGCTTAGTCTCCCCGTGCCTACCACAAATGAATGTGTTCTTCTGTAATGTAAATTGTGCTCATGCCATGTTGTCGAGTTCGCGCTATATAATATTGCAAGGAAAAATAAAGTAGGGAAACTCGAGTTCACACACTACTGAACGCGCACTCCTAAGTTCATCAGCAGTGCACTGTGAATCGGAGCGTTTCACAGGCCTGTCACAGATAAGAAATGCTATCTAAACGAAATCCTACAAAACAATACACTACTGGCCGGCAGCAATTCATACCCGGACAACGTCGGGACAGGCTGTTAGTGCTTATATAAAACGCCATGCCGCCCACATAGTGCTGCTGCATGAAGCACATCTTGCTTAGAGATACGTAAATTTCAGCACAGATTGAGAGGCCAAGTGTTGGCCACAGGCTACTCTTCTTATGCATAGGTGCCCTTATCTGGATCTGCCTGGGCACTCCATACATATCTGAAGAGACTAGGATCGACATTTATGGGCACTATGTGTTCTCACGAGGTTGCCTGGATGGGAGACAGATAGTACCAGGGTCAATCTATGCCCCACATACCAATCAGACAGCATTCTAGCAGACACTTTCCGGCATACTGTCCCGTTGGTGCAATATTCCTTGGTTACTAGGAAGGGACTTTAACGGAGTCTAGACACAAGCCTAGACAGGTCCTTCCCACCCCTACAGCAGTGGTAGAAGTGGGCGGGGACAGAAGGGCACGGCGTGCCCCTACTTTGAAAAATTATTACAGTCCGTTCCCCTACTTCTTTATTTTTAAAAAGCGTCCCGGGACGGCAGGAATGTTCCTAATTGAAAATTACAGCTTTAGCATTCAGCCAGTCGTGTCCCCTATGTGGTGTCTGAGCAAGGCCTCTGCAGTGCCCACGGCCTCCTCCCGCTTCCCCTCTGTAACTGGGCGCAGGGGCCTCCAAAGCAACACTGAACGGGCCATCAGTCTTGGGTTAGCACGCCTCTGATGGCCCTGCTGTGCAGTGATTTACAACTCATCACTGCCGAGGCTACCTGCCAGCCACCACTGTGACAATACAATGGTCACATCAGGATGCTTTGGTGGCCCCTCTTGAACTCCTCTGCCCTTTATGAGGCCGAGTGTGAGACACGCCAAAAAAAATCACTTATAGAGATGCAGCTGAGTTGGAGTGGGGCGCAATTCAGGGACTGGCTTGAGGGCAAGCTGCAAAACTACATGGGTGAGGGGTAGAGAAGCGACAGATGGAGGGAGCTGAGTGCATGGCAAAGGGAGGGAGGCAGCGGCTAGGCAGCATCTCACTCGTTACCCATAGCGACTCCTTGTGGCCATGGGAATGTCTACCATTACCATGTAGAGCCCCTGAAGCCCCATGCTTCTTTTTAAACTTGGTGAGTTTGTAAGATTTCGCACAGCCTTATAAACGATAGAGCGCATCGTCACCCACATAGATTGAGGAAAAAGGTAGAAAGGCAGCTGTTTAGACATATCATTTGGTTTAATTTGTCTCAGTTTTGGGATATAATTTAATTTATCTCAACAAAATCTGGCACGTACTTCAGCCCTGTCAGGTACATTTTATGCTAACTGTACATTATATAAACATACTGAGTACTATAAACGCTTTTAAGATAGAGCCCGGCTGATCGCAATTGCTGTAGCACCATCTTGATACAGTGATGTGTTGTTATTGTAAAGTTGCATTGACAGAGTTTGCAGTTCATTAATGCACATATAAATACACAGAAGATGTGTTTATATACTGACAACATTTGTTGTTGGACAGACAGTTGTGCAGTCCTTAACTGTGCAAGCTGCAGTAGTGCCCTACATAATGCCCATCCCCAGTGCCCACGTGTCGGTGAGGGGGGAGTTGTGCATAGTGTTTACAACAATTCAGAGCACACAGATGCCATTGGCTATGACTTTAGGGTGCTGCGCACTCGTCCAGGTGCCAAACATCTTACAGATGTGCGCTTTATAAGCAGCAATCTCTTAAGTAACAGATATCCCAACTGATGCTCAGCTTTCATGCAGCAAGGCTAGCCTGTGGGTTATATGTGTTTTACAGAGTCACACAATTATTCTTCAGGTTACAGGCTCAGGCTTCAGAACTGCCAACTGGACAAGAGAAGATATTCAGAGTCAAACCTCAAATGGCAGAGCCAGCCAACATTATAAATATGTCTCAAGCTTTGGGGAACAAACCTATCCATATCACTTAAAGGAGAGATCGTAGAGGCTAAAGTCTCAGACAGCGTTCCAACTAATGGATTAGACAGCTATTCCCGTCCCTTTTTGGGACATTAAAGCTACTCCATATGGTATTTTTTTCAGGCTATGGCAGCTATCCCTAAGGTTACAGGGATGGTTCAGGTTTAGAAATCCTAGCTTTCCATGGTGCTACAGAGTTTGTAGAGACTCCTACTGTAGCGACAAGAGCTATTCCAAGTGGCCTACACATCCCAGACTTTGTATAACAAGTCTATCCTTCATTGTACATACTTCACACAGGCTAAGCTTTCACAGAGATGAATCCTTCAAATGCCACATACCTCAAAGGGTGGCAAAGCTATCCCTCCGGTCACAAATCTATATAGACTCAGCAAACAGATCCCCAAACTAGAGATGTTAGATAGGGGTTAGAGTTGCTAGTCAGCGTACAAAGATACACTGGCTCGGGTTTCGCATAGCATAGCTGGCCCACGTGCTACACCTGTATCCCAGACTCTGGGCAGCAGACCTATTGCTTAGATAGAGGAGGTCTTATAAGCGTAGGTTTCATTCAGAAAAACGATCCTTGAAACACACAGATTTCACTGGGGGCACTAGTTCAGATAGTTATCACCTATGTTTTCATTTCTGAGCTGCACCATGGCAGTTTAAGACCCAATGTAAAACTTCACTGATGGATTAAAAAAAAAAAAGAAAAACACTCTTGCGGGAAATGCCCTTTTTCTGACATTTTTCTATTCCAAAGTGCAGCCTCGGGATGGAGAGAAATAAAAGGTTTTAAATATGAAAAATAAATACATAACTAAATAAAAGCAAAACAGAGTGGTTGCAAAGTGGCCAGATTGTTTTTATTCACATCCAAACACATCAGCCTCACTTTACAGACTTTGCAGCGAAGCGCTAATTTTGTTTTCTCGTCTTTCTTTGAACAGCATTGTTGTCCCCAGGTGGGGAAGTGTACCATTCCTGGAGGTGCTGCAATACCTGGTTAATGGGTGGATTGGAAAACAAAATGTGTACCTCTGTGTTTATGGATGTAGTCTTTTTAAACCATACTATTTACGTTTATTAAGGATATAAGCAATGGACATTGAAACGGTTCCCTTCTGCTTACATTTCACATGTTTTACGTAATCTTGCCCTCCCTATGAGTGTTTGCTTTTACTTTTTTGTTTTTCAGGCAGCATATTACTCTTATCAAATGCATAATTTGAATTAAGCCGCATCCTGGTGTTTATAGCAGGGCACAATTGGGTTGTAGCTGAAGGCAGTGTGAGTTTTTCTCAGTAGGGCAGTATGGTGTTTAGTGGGGGAGAGGATGTGGCACTATGGCCAGAGCTGTCGAATTTGGAACCGGGGAGCCGGGTTCAGCCTTCATAACCAGTCCACCAGACTACTTTCCTGCAGGAGCATATTCCCATGCTAGACCTTAGAAAGCCCCACTCGCTGATTTCTGAATAGTGAGTGAGAGATCGTTAAGGTAACCATGTTGTTTCTGCTTACATTTCACATGCTTTACTTAATCTTTCACTCCCTATGAGTGTTTGCTTTTACATTTTTTTTCAGGCAGCATATTAATCTTATCAAATGCATAATTTGAATTAAGTCACATCCTGGTGTTTATAGCGGGGCACAATTGCGTTGTAGCTGAAGGCAGTGTGAGTTTTTCTCAGTGGGGCAGTATGGTGTTCAGTGGGGGAGAAGATGTGGCACTATGGCCAGAGCTGTCGAATTTGGAACAGGGGAGCCGGGTTCAGCCTTCATGACCAGTCCCCCATACCACTCTCCTGAGGGAGCACATTACCATGCTAGAACTTAGAAAGCCCCACTAGACCTTAGAAGCCCAGGTGTCAGCACCAGCAGGTGGACCTTTGCAGTGGCAATTGTGGGTTAACCTTGAAGGCCTGACCACCACAATCCATACTGAAGTTCACCTCCAGCCTTGCGGGCAGGCCTACGAAGCAGCACACCCAAGAGCAACAGTGATCCAGTCACTGTGGCTCTGTCACTGTGGTCACGGGTACCTATTTCGGGTGGGTGCGTAGTGTTTGCAAGTATATTATGGTTTTTTAAAAACTTGCTGCCTCCTTCCTGGCCTCCAGGAACTTTCAGCAACAATAAAGATGTCATGAAAACTTTGTTGATTAATGTTCTTCCTAGAGAGAGATCAGAGTTGTGTCTAGTGGAAGGGTTGACTCCTGGAAAGGTGGCACAGAGGGTTAATGTGCCTGTTGCAAAGAACATGTACCATGCAGGTCACAAAGTGCACATAATGTTAACTAGGTTAGTAAGGTTACTACTTATGTCAGAGAGATCCTTTTGTTACTTGCAGTTTATAAATGAAAATCCTAACATAGAACAGTGAGCTATTAAACTATACTGCCTACTTGTATGGTTGTCATGTGGCTTCTACACCTTGTAGTCCTTTGTCTTATGTAACATTTCCTATACAGTGATTTACATACGTATACATGTTTGTCTCTGTGTAGTGTTCAAGGCGTAGGTGACCTTTGGGGGCACCAACAAACATTGTTGCACAGGGCGCCACCAGCACTAAAGCCGGCCCTGCCATAGAGGCCAGTCTGCAACACCCATTGGTACCTCCATTGGCCTTGTTTCAGCAGTAGTAGCTGTAACTCAACAGGGATCGGCAATGCAGGATTTGCACACACACCAAACTAAGTTTGCAAACTTCACACTCTCTGCTTCATGCACAAGCACTTTTAACATGTGCTACCTACTCTGGAGCCACTGGAATTATGCAGCAATGGGGGACAAAAAGATGCTGCAGTGTTGACTAAATTATGCAACAGAAAAAAAAGGCTGCAGCGTAATGCAATATATTTTCTTATACTTTATTATTCAGACATTTTTACACGTTAAGTCTCTGCAAAGAATCTGCCCCATTAGTATCAGTATAACATGCAAATGCAGCAGTGAGAAAGGTGATCAGTCAACCTTTGCAAAGGGTCGTCCACTTTGCAGCAACTCAAGTCACGTTTTTAGTAGCTTTTTATCCGTTTGAGCTACAAAAATGATTAGTTAAAACTGCAAGATTATGCAGTGGATGATGTATTATGTGACAAATTTTGCAGAGCCATAATTATATAGAAAACATTTGCAAACTAGGATATTTTGCCATTCATGTGTGAACTGCTCTTGTGGAAGAAGGGAGGAGAAGTGATAATGAGAGAAACTGCATGGCTTGGAGTCAAATGGCTTGTCATATTTGGGACATTGTGTGATTGTAAATATAATTCACTTTTTGAATGTATTTAAATGCCAATAACTCCTATTAAACCTTAAATAATCAAGTGTATCCATTGGTTGAATTCAATAACACAATAAGCTGTAACTGGTCGATGAAATGCCAAACCAATACTAAACATTGGGATGTTTGGCACATTCTGACCACACCTCTGACTCCACCCACTGATCCAATCCTTGGGTTATCCCCGCCCTCTGAGTCTCCACCCACAGTTCCCCTACTTTTTTTTCCCCCACTTCGACCACTGCACTACAGAGCACAACCGCTGGCTTGGGGGAATGGCGACACCACTGGGGTCTCGCCGAAGTGTGGAGGACACTGCACCCAAGCGATCGTCAATATTCTCACTACCCTCACCCACACGGACTGCACATGTACATTGTCCGATTTGTAGGGAGTGAGACGATGCTTTCCAGATGCTCCCGTGCGGAGTACCTAGGCCTCACACATTCTGATCACAATCCACACATGGTTCGGCTTTTAGATGAGCAAGCTGCGCAGATCACCCCTGTGTGGAGACTCCAGCCTGCAGCACTAGAGGATCCCCCTTCAGGGCTTCAGCAGCAACTACTATTGAAAACTATTATGAAGCTAATGAAGACTCGGTCTTTGACATGGGTATGGTATGGGAAGCATGCAAGGCTGTAGCCCGGGGACAATGTATGATGCTAAGCTGATGTTTACATCAGCAACTAGACCAGGAAGCCACGCGCATTGAGAATGCCCTTATCCAGCTGGAGTTAGACTTAGTGAGAGTGCCCGATGCCCAATGCCCCTTAGATAAGCTGAAGCACGAACACACACAGGTCATGGAACGTCTACGATGCATAAATTAGGCTGCACATGCAGCGCGCACTGGCGAGGCAGATTAGGCAAGATCAGACGCACCCTCAGGCCCTTGCACTGACATCGGCATCAGGTCACTTAATTATTGGACAGCACAGTGTTCATAAGGAGTTCACAGCCCACTATGCTAGAGTATACAAATCGGCCCTTCAGGTAGTGCTCCCAGAGCTGGACTCTTATCTGTCACCGATGTCCGCGGTGTCGGTAGAGCAGCTCGCAGAACTAGAAGAGCTGAGCACGCTACAGGAGGTGGCGAGTGGCGACTGGTAACGCCCGTGGCCCGACAACTTTCCCGCCAAACACTATACTAAAAAGCGTTCCAATCAGTCCTGGCCACATGCCTGCTCGTCATACACCATAGCACGCAGGAGTCATCTATCATGCTGTAATCGCACCATGAATCACTGCTGGTCTCGCTTCCCAAATCGGGCAGAGACCTGGAGCTGCTGGGCTCCTACCGACCCCTGGCATCGCTGAATACAGACTATAAGGTGATGGACAAAATATTAGTGTGCAGACGAGCTGGCCTGGTGCCACGGTGGTGCACGCATATCAGAACGGGTTTGGGCCTGCTCGCTGCACGTCATTGAATATACGCTGATTTTTCAGGGTGGCACACTACGCTGGTGAGAGGTGGACGCATTCGGGTTGCCTAGTACAAACTAATATGCCAGTATAAAAATGTATTAAAATTTAAACAATGCTACTGTTATGAAAAAAAAAAAATTTAAACAATGCAATTACATATGGGTTTAAAAACATCTCATACTAGGAATACAATATTGTTGATTCTTAGGGGTCCAATTTATACATCACAAGAAAACTACAGTACAGCACATCAAACCGCGGCGAAGAGGTTAAACCCATTTGTAATTGTATTATTTACATTTTTATACTGGCTTATTAGTTGTATATTGTTTCCATGCAATCTTTTTAACGTTTGTCTCTTACTGACACCCATTGCACTTTGAACTTATTGCAACTATATTTGTTGTTGGTAGTGTTTAGCCCGTTGTTAGATCCACATAATTACTTTTGTATAGAATAGGGACCTTTTTATGTTCTCTTTGGTGCCACTCCGTCCCTTTCCTGAGTATTAGGGTACCTCCTTCTTCTTTTATTAAGCTATCTCCTGAGCAAGCTCGTGACATTTTAAAGCACAAAAAGATGGAATCTGACAGCTGGTTTAATGTAGAAAGTGACGTTTCATCCACATGCATGCTTCAACCACAGTTTCCATTACATTTGTCTAATCCTGATCCGGGATCGGTGGACAGTAGTGAGACCATGCATGAAAATTTGTGTTTACAACCTCATGAATCTACATCTTATACATCTGACATAAATATTCAGGTTGAATCCAGATCTGTACGCAATCCTTCCATGCCTACTAGATTTAAAGATTTCTATGTACATTAAATTGTTTATTCTAAAAGGGAAGATGATGTAGAGTGCTTCAGTTATGTTTACGTTCATGTTTGCACGCAGGAGATCATGTGAGTGAGGATGTCTTCACATTATGTTCTTTCTCCATGGTTTCTACAGCTGTATTTCCAGGTGCAGTTGTGATTTCATGGAGGATAGATTTGCGGCCAGAGGGCTCCTGCTTATTTACGAATTAATACTTGAAAACGTACTACGTGTTTGCGACTTCGTCTCTACTTGGCACTCCTTCAAAGGCAATGGTCCAGGAGATTTGTAATTTTTTGACTTGCCTTGGCCGCTACCACCTCTGAGGGCTCCCTCCCACCCTCCCTAACACCAGAGGGCCCCTGGATGTCATCTAGTTTGCTGGAGCGTGCCATTGCCTTGGGGTCCCCTCTAGCCACTCTTCACTCCACCTAACTGCCTTGTGACCCGTGAGGAGGTAGACCCCGGCTTGCAGCTTCCCGCTGCTGCGGACGGCGTGCCAGCTCGACTCGATGCTGCGACCTCACCGTCTGTGTCTTCTCTGGTGAGTTGCCTGTCGGCAGGATCGGGTTGAGCGTCGGTCCCCTGCCTTCTGTCGGGGACTCCCTGGGGCCAGCCTAGTGGTTGCAGAAGCGACTGCTCAGGCCTGGCAGAGAGCGGGAATCGGACTGAGGATCAGCACCCTCTGCTGCCACCCAGCTTTGTACACTGTGATTGCCATGCCCTGAGGCTCTGTTTGCTGATGGCCTGGACATAGGGCGTGTGGGCATCTACATGCAGCCGCTGTCCCTCCCCGCAATTCACTAAAATTAGTGGTCATCACTCTGCCCGAAACGGGCCTACTATCACTGCCTCACCAGTCCTCACTATAAATTCCATGCCCTTCTGGAATTGAGGTGCGGCGGGCACCACACGTGGAAGTTGTGGACCACCGGTCAGTGCCTTGCTTGCAATGACTGGGCAGGGGTGTGAATTGGAATATCAGGATTAGGTTTTCTTTTGAGACTGTTGTTACCTCGCCTCCGTGGCCCCTCAGCACCCCAGAATTGTTGCCTTGTACCTGGGGTAATCTATACGGAGGGAAAGATGCCACAGCCTGTGACGCCCATTCTTCAACTGCTCGCTGTGATAGCTCAGGCCCCTGCATCCTGCCCTGACATTTAAGGCCCTGGAAGGTCTCTCAGGCCTGTTTCTGTGTGGGGAGCCTCTTTGGGGGCGTGAGGTAAGGAGCACATAAAGCAACTCCAGGAATCCCCCATTCGCTTTTTGCATATCCACTCAACCTCTCTATGATGCAGAGATGCGACCTAGACCTCCCTGGGGCTACATCAAGCTCAGGCCCTCTTCTACGCAACTCCCAGGGTCAATGCATCACACCTCGAGTTAATCATATGGCTCCTGAACAAGAGTATAATCTGGCTGTTCTGACTGCTGCAACCTCAGCAAACTCTTCAAAGACCTCCACTACGCGATCTTCGTTGCCTCTCTGGATACTGCTCCCAACTAAATCCTGTGATAGCTCTTCTCCCAAGAGTCCGTGAGTGCCACACTGGTCTGGTGTGTCACTTACACCCCTGCCCCTTCCACTGGCGGTCAACAGGCAAGACGGCATAAATTACACCTATTTGGTCTACCATGGACAATAAAGTACCTTTGCTTTTGAATAAAGCATCTGTGCCAGAAACGGAGTCCGTCGCTCCCCCACTCTCTGGTATAGATGGAGACGCAGAGTCAATACCCATCTCCCAGGCCTACATGAACCTCTTCCTCCAAGAAATCTGTACTGAAATTGGATCCCTCTAAACTGACTATAAATTTTGCTTAAAGGATATTTTTGCCAGGTCACTGACTTAGGAGGGCGAGTGGACGATCTGGTGGATGCCCGCTCCGAGGACCAGGAAATGCTCTAGCGGAGGCTTGTGACACTGGAAGAACAGAACATTGAGCTCCAAATAAAGCAGGAGCATCCTGAAAATTGAAGCAGACGGAACAACATCCGCCGTTATACCATTCGCTGTGAATGCAATGTCTCTCCTCTGAAACCTGCTAGAGCGCACCGCGTGGCACGTCCCCAGGGAAGGTCAGTGGCTGCCCCAGACATTCTGACACTGGTCCACTTTTTTATTGAGAAAGCGGCCATCATGAAAGTGTCACAGAGCAAGGCGGATCTGGTTTTCCGTAGCCACACTATTCAGCTATTTCAGGATCTCTCCCCTGTTACCCTTCACTGCCGCAGGGACTTCTGGCCAACTACAGACAAGCTACGAGAACTTAACATTTGTTACTAATGGGGCCATCCATTCGCTATCAGTTCAGTTCATGAAGCTTTATTCGGTTCATGGTAAAAATGACCATAAAAGCACAGCAAACAGGCAACAGAGTTAAAAAAGTACAAACATAATTAAAAACTCATACTTTTTCTAAAAGCCATAGATTTACATATAAAACTGGCAGTATAAAAACATACATCGGGGTGGTCCAAATTATACAACAAACACATAGCATCCTCCACATTTAAGACTCCATACTTTAGAAATAATGGTTTTAAAAAGGAGATCCTAACGTTCTGAAATAGGGGGCAAATGAGCATAAAGTGCATTGTGCTTTGCTTGGAATGTCCGTCACAGGGACACGGACCCTCAGGGGGCTTTTTAGGATGTGGGAAGGCCACTAGTACATGAGCAATGCCAACTCTTAATCTGGTCAATACAAGCCTATGCGTTGGCCTGGTTACTACGTTCAGATAACGCTGGAATCCCTCGACAGCAATATATTTATTGTAAATTTTAACAGTAGCGAGGGAGTTGGTTATTACTGAACGTTTAAGAGCTTTATGTGACATAAACGTTTTTTTAAGATCCTGTTTCGCAAGACCTCTAGGGGGACAGTTTTCTAACAGCAAATTGATATCAAAGATACTTTTATAACAATCTACAACATATTTAAGCCACGGTATCTGCATACAGTTGTCTAATCCAGGGCAGTCCCTAATTATAAGTTGATTGAACTCGGTCTCTTCCTTAAGCCAAATTGCTCGGTAAAGCAATAGAGGCCTTGGTGAGGCGAGCTCGGTCAGGTGAAAAACCCCTGCCTCTCTATGGATCAACTCTGTTGGAGCAGATTTAGGGAGGCACAGTAATTTCTTAAGAAAGTTGTTTTCTTCTATCTGTAGACAATCAGTTTTGCAGTAGCCCCAAAGCCCCGCCCCGTAAAGGGCAATGGATACACTGCGTGCCTTGTAGATTTCCAGCATATCCTTGATTCGCCTATCCCCCAGCTTAGACGCAAATTTAAAAATGCCATAAGAGCTTTTTGTTCATTTTGGTTCGAACATTCGTTAACTCGTGCCCCCACCTACCATCACTAGTAAAAGTAACCCCCAGGTAGCAAAAACTATTCACATTCTGCACTTTAACCCCTTCTATAAAAAAGGGGTGATTTCTGCCCACTTTAGTCCCACAAGTCATAGTATGAGTTTTATTCTTGTTGATCAACAGTCTCCTGCTCCCAATAAATTCAGTGCACTTGTCCATCAGACTCTGCAGACCAATGGGTGTCCGGGACAGGAGCACCGCGTCGTCTGCATATAGCAGAACTGGGACACTATCCCCTGCAACCTGATGGTTTTCAAGGCGGCTTCAACCCCATTAACAAAAAGGGTAAATAAAAGGGGCGCAAGGACACAACCCTACCTAATTCCCCGTTTAACATTAAAATTACTAGTACATTCCCCACTGACACCATACCGAACGCATGTTTTCAGCTTACTGTGTAGTCTGGCGAGAAAAAAGATAATTTCTTTCGGGGCACCCATGTCAAGCAAAACTGTCCAAAGAAGTGAATGATTAACTAAATCAAAAGCACTGCTAAGGTCAGCAAAGCAAAGATAGATGTTACCGGGTTTGGCTCTGGTGTACTTGCCTATCAACAACTCCAAATTCAGGCACTGATCTAGGGTCCCTCTACCCTTCCTGAATCCATATTGTGAGTTTGCAAGTATTCCATTCTCATCAGCCCACTCCTCTAATCTGAAAAGCAGGACTCTGCTCATAATTTTTACAGACAAGTCGAGCAGGCTGATGGGCCGGTAGTTACTTGCCAGAGCTTTATCCCCCTTTTTATAGATTGGGACTATAATGGAGTCGCCCCAAGTTGGTGGGATCATGGTGGTTACGGCAGCGTTAAGTACCAATGTAATTATTTGTCTCCAAAGCTGCGGTTGAGCCTTGTAAACATCTATTGGGACTCCATCTGGCCCCTGGGCCTTACCCCCCTTACTATTTTTTTTTTTTTTTTAATAACATTTTTATTTTCAGTTTTGGAAAAAAAAAACAGTACACACAAGAAATTCACCAAGGTGCGATACAATTCCTCTCGAGGAGGACCAGTCCGGTAGCAGAAATGCAAAATCGTCGAGTCCACAATAACATAGGCAAATTTCCGGCTTTGGCTAGCGCCGATGGCTGCCATGTCCATATTACGGCTGAACCAAACAACCGGCCATAGAACCTCGCTAGGTACCTTGGTGAACCATAAACCGATAAACAGAACTCCCCCCCCCCCTCCCCTCCCCCCATGGTGGCGACTCAATCAATCCAAACACTTTCGAGCAACCAAATTAGACCTGAAACAAATGGAGTGACCTCAAGGATGCTGGGCAGACAGCGGACGGCAAGCCCTTAGACAGGAAATTCACCAATGGACCCCACTGGAATTGGAAGTTCTTAAAATTACCAAGGAATATGTCCGCCATTCTCTCCAAACTCAGAAGTTTCCACAGCCGTGCGTGCCACAGTGAAATAGCCGGTGCCTCTTTTTGTTTCCAGGCAGCTGCCAGCGTAATCTTGGCAGCACCCAGGCAAAGCCACAAAATCTTCTTGTCCGCCCTGGTTTGGTGCTCCAGACCGGGTTCTCGGAGGCCTAACAGGACGGAGGCCATCGAATCCTCTATAGGATACTGTAGAATATCCCTAATATGCGAAAGAATTTCTTCCCAATAGGGCCGAATCACTGGGCAGTCCCACCAGATGTGGCGATAGTCCCCAAGAAACCCACAGCCCCTCCAACATTTATCGGAAGTGGCCGGGTAGAAGCGATGTAGCCTGGTCGGGCATAAATACCATTGCATAAGAGTCTTGAGGTGGGCTTCCCTGAGGTGAAGCGAGTGATTAAACTTCGCGACATCCCTCCACAGAGCTGTCCATTCATTGTCTGATATATCCCTCCCCAGCATCTCTTCCCATTGTCCCATATATCGAGGCCTAGGCGAAATCGCCGATTTAAGCAGAAGCTGATACAGAAAGGAGATCCCTTACTATTTTTAATACCATTTTCCACCTCTCCCAACGTAATATCTAAAGGCACTACAGGCCAAGTCCTATTTTCGTTGGGCGTCATGGTATTATCTTGAAAAATCGCGGAAAAATGGTTCACCCAGTCCTCGCTGCCTACATTAGATGAAAGATGCAGGATTTTGTCATCTTGGAGGAAAGGGGAGTTAACGGTGGACCAAAGCAGGCGACTATCGGCAGTTTCTGCTGCCTGGGTAAGATGCTCCCAGGCTTCCTGCTGTAATTCCCTCTTTCTTTTGGATAGCGCCTGTTTATAATCAAGTCTTAAGAGTTTAACTCTATCCTTGTCCCTTGGGGTGTTGGCCAAAGCTTGTTTGAGTTGTGAGAGCAGGGACGTACAGGCATGGTCAAACCATCCAATCCCTTTCCCTCCTCTGCCTACTTTTTTCCCCGTAAAGATGTTATTAATGACAGTATTGATATTAAGAAAACGAGTCATAACCTGAGCAGACGGGCATCCTAGAGATAAGATAATGTCAATGTCCATCATGCATTTATTTATGATTAAAGGTTCCACTGTGGCCGAATTTTCACCTTTCCATCTCAGCCTAACTCCATTAGGCCTATGTGGCTCTATATTTACCAATACTCTAGTGGGTGGTTCAATTCTAATCATCCATGTAGTTATTTGCAAGCTAACACAGTTATGGTCGCTCAGGGAGGATGTATCCTTTACTTTAATTATGCAATGGGGTATCAAGTTGGATGAGACCATAATATGATCGATGATGGAGCTCACATTCCTTCCGGTAAAGGTAGGAATTGAGCACTCACTTCCCTCCTGTACAGTACTCAATAGCTCTAGATCATACGAGACCATAGTGCTATTGATTGCCTCTCCATAGGCATTGTGTGGAAAGTGGGCCATATTCTCCCCATTGTTAATTAGGATCCCACAGACCCTAGAGGAGGATAAACTACATACTTGTAAATTAAAATCCCCCACCCAAACAAAAATAAAAGTGCATGTTGCTTCGCTTACCAGCTTCATTAGGGCACAGGATAACTCATCTATCACTTGGTGCCGAGAATTAGTAAAAATATTGTTATAAAAATTAATTAAAAGCACATTAGTGCTATCCGGTAAACGTACCCACAAGATTTGTGAGTGTGGTTCGACTAACAAGTGTTTAATGATAGTCAACTTTACATCTACTGAGATAAGGATAAGGAGACCTCCCTTTGCCCTACCATGGCTAGATTCAGAGGCATCTAAACTGTAGCATGTATACCCTTCGAGGCTAGGTTTATTAACACACCACGTCTCTTGCAGGCATAAAATATCGTAGGATCTTACGATATCCTCCCATTCTACTTTAAATGCCTTAGATGCCCATCCGGCAATGTTCCAACTTGCCATAGAAATCCCCACAGAATGACAATCATTGGCGATATCAACAGTGTTATTGGAACAATTACCTCTATTACTTAGGTCTGACCCTGGTACACCTATACAATTGCCTGTGGCAATCCCTGTAGTATTCACTGTATCCTCAACAATCTCATTTGCACAGTGAACTACTGTCCCACTTTCAGGATTGCCCATAATGGCAGAACATAGGTCCTCTCTCACCTCACTTACATTGTTCTTGGTGGTACTCAGAATAACGTCCCTCCCAGTCCCAGGCCCCATCTGATGTCAATCATTTTGGTCCAAGAAACTCAAGGACTGGTACCTATTCTAGACCGGGACTTGATAGACCATCCCATTGACAGGCGAAAAAATGTTATCACAGTTAGGTGCAAGATTGGTAGTATGTGTTACAAATCTATTACCACTGGGGACAGGATTCAACAAGGGCGTGGGCAAGATAGAACTACCACCAGTAAAACCAGGGTTGAAAGTAGGTAGCAAAGGTCTGTTACCATTAGATATAACGTTAGAGTTGAAAACCCCATCTCTACAATTAACGGAAGGCAACCTATTAAGATGATTGTAAAAGTAGCCCGAGGGTCTTGCGGCTACATCAGTCTCGGACTGTGTTAAGGCAGCTGCTCTGAGTAAGACCGTCGCAACATGTTGGGGGTGTTTAAAATTAATAATCACACAGTCACCCCCGCAGGTTTTCCTGGTGTTACCGATCCAGTTAACCCTTCTGATAGATATAATTTGGTCAGAGTAGTTGACTGGATAGCCACAGTGGCGATTTAACCATGAGACCGTTTTATTTTTTAAAGAATCTCCGGACTCCTGAGGGTGTGGGGCCTGGATTAAAGGCGGGACATTAGTTAAAACCACAACATAGGGTACACACTCTGGTGGTAGGTCTACTGGGCGGTTATTTATACCAACATACACCCCATCGGACCCTGCTACAACAGTTGGCGCAACTGGCGATTGCATGGTCCTGACTCTATTTGGTGCTGGTAATGTACTTGCACTGGAATTTACACCTAAAAGCCCTATGGCCGCTGGTGTAACCACCGGTACCTGCACAGATCGACCCGCATTACGTGCTGGTAGTGGTTTCGGGCAAGTCAAAACAGGTGTCGCCTGTGGTGGTTGTCTTC
This sequence comes from Lissotriton helveticus, assembly GCF_964261635.1. Taxonomy (NCBI): domain Eukaryota; kingdom Metazoa; phylum Chordata; class Amphibia; order Caudata; family Salamandridae; genus Lissotriton; species Lissotriton helveticus. The sequence continues at coordinate 1,688,805,888 of NC_136065.1, read as the reverse complement.
CTACATATGGGCCAGAGGGGGCAGTATTGATATGGTGAGGCCTTCCCTTATCTAGCTTAGGTGCAGGTTGGGAACATGTATCAACTCTAATTGGTAGTACGGAATTATCCAATTTGGCTACATGCTGATCCACCATAGCCCCTAATCTGAATACTTCAGCCGACAGTGCATCAATTTTAACTAATAAAGGCTCCACAACCAACTTCAGTTTGTCATCGATACAACTTACTAACAGGTCGAATTGGTTAATATTAATGGTAACACAATTGTCCTTGGTAGAGGTCCCTTGATCACCAATATTCTCCTTGGGAGCGGTGTCCTTTTTTTTTTTTTCCAGGCCGAGTAACTTCCCCGTTTAAGAGCAGGTTTCCTACATGCTCTCATAAAACGTGTAGCCCTAGTGGATTGTTGCGGGGTGCCATCAAGAGTCTCAGATAGGTCAGGTAGGTCTTCCGCTGCAGTAGGATCATCTGGAGCCTCTGCAGCAATGGATTCAACATTAGTACTGATGTTATCAATCTCAGCTGCCACATTCGTGTTGTTACTGCCCTCATTAGTGGGATCCACTGGTAGGTCCGATGGAAGGTCATGTAAGGTGCCTTTCCCTAGCGATTTTCTTCTATCTCAGTTAATTCTGCTGACAACTTTCAGCAGATAGTTGTCCGTTAGGGTAGTTTGGATTGACATGGTTGGTAACGGGTCAAAGCAGCAAGCAGTTACAAAACAGCACACAAGGGGTCAGAAGTGCAAGAACCACACAAAACTTGCTAGATGCTTGATAAACAGCTATCAGCCCTAAGAGTATGGACTGGTACTCACAGTTACAGCCAAGGGGGTTGGCCCGTCCCGTCCCTGGTCGCCCCCGGACGGCCACAGACGGCCCCGCCCTTGTCCCGGGCTTCTCCCGGTCGCTCCCGCGCGCGACTCGCGTGGCGAGAGGCGTTCCGCGCTTATCTGTCGCCTCGGGGCGCAGTGCTGGCGTCACAGACGCAACCTGGGTGGCGGGGCAGCTGGGAGTTGTGGTCTTTGTTCCCGGGTGCTCGCCGCTGTTACTGGCGAGCTGCCGTTTCCCTCACGGCGCCCGCTGCAGGAGTGGACACACGAGCCGTTCCCCTCACAGCCAAACAGGTTAGTCAGGAGTCCCCCAGAGAGCGCTCGGCGCTCCGCGCTTATCTGGCGCCTCCGGGCGCAGTGCTGGCGTCACAGACGCGACCTGGGTGGCAGGGCAGCTGGGAGTTGTGGTCTTTGCTCCCGGGTGCTCGCCGCTGTTACTGGCGAGCTGCCGTTTCCCTCACGGCGCCCACTGCAGGAGTGGACACACGAGCGGTTCCCCTCACGGCCAAACAGGTTAGTCAGGAGTCCCCCAGAGAGCGCTCGGCGCTCCGCGCTTATCTGGCGCCTCCGGGCGCAGTGCTGGCGTCACAGACGCAACCAGGGTGGCGGGGCAGCTGGGAGTTGTGGTCTTTGTTCCCGGGTGCTCGCCGCTGTTACTGACGAGCTGCCGTTTCCCTCACGGCGCCCGCTGCAGGAGTGGACACACGAGCCGTTCCCTCACGGCCAAACAGGTTAGTCAGGAGTCCCCCAGAGAGCGCTCGGCGCTCCGCGCTTATCTGGCACCTCCGGGCGCAGTGCTGGCATCACAGACGCAACCTGGGTGGCGGGGCAGCTGGGAGTTGTGGTCTTTGTTCCCGGGTGCTCGCCGCTGTTACTGGCGAGCTGCCGTTTCCCTGACGGCGCCCGCTGCAGGAGTGGACACACGAGCCGTTCCCCTCACGGCCAAACAGGTTAGTCAGGAGTCCCCCTATCATGTTCACTTGAGAGGGAAAGAGATGAGATACCCTACTCCCTTGCTGAAGCCAAATAACTTTTCACATTTCAAGCAGATCCACCTGAAGACGCAGCGTCACCTCCTTGAGAATCACTACGCCTAACTGGTCTTCGGGACCACCCCGCAGCACTGACGAAAGCCATAAGGCGATAGCATCTCAAGAAATCAAAAGAGACAGTATCCAACATCTCCGTGATATGTACAAGGCACCTTCTCAAGCTTCTTTGACCATGGGCTTTCTTTGACTTTGTCTTTAGTGTTATTGTGGTTCCATTCGAGAACTCACAAGGCTTGCCTTGCTGGAGAGCCCTCTGCATCACGATCATGCCTCAGGGCTTTCGAGGCTGTGCGCTCACAAGCCATACACCTGGACTCCCGTTCACAACCTAGGACTGGACTGAATGCAGCACAATAAATCATCGTACTCTCTGCAACTATTCGTGCTCTCCCGCCTGGGTGCCTCTTTAGCTATGATGGTTCAGGTATATTCGACTAGCCCACGCATGCTTCACCTTTTTTTATAAACCTATTTTTATTCGTTTTTTCAACATCATGACGCATAAGGGAGGCACCGCAGCCATTGGTACAATGATACAGTATTTTCAGCTTTGTGTGCAAGTAGTACCGACAGTGTCCGGCATATTTTAACTTATACGTGATGATAACCCCTTATGGGTATTTGCATTTCAGGATCTACCATTTGCTTTCACGCATGCTTCACCTTTGATCTGGCTGCGGGTGTCTGGAGTGTGTAGAGGTCACCGATACACTGTCTTACCTGCCCCTGGCAGAATGCATTTCCTGCTGTCCAGTGGTTGCATGCCACCGACGGACACCCCTCCGCCCCTGATTCACACCTTTGGAGAGTGACTTCGCCGTGGTGCCTAGCGTATTAGCTTGCTGGTCATGATAGGACTCGAATGGAGTTGTTAGACCCTGTTGGACTCATGATGTATGTGTTTGTATTGTAACCTATCTTTGTTTTAGGTCGACTGTCTTGCTGAGGAGACCCCCTTCACAGTCCCAGTATACTCCCAACAAGTACCTAACTATTCGTGATGTTCTTGCCACCCCTCAGGTCTCCCCAACTACTCAAGTTGTTGAAATGGCACTGTACCTCACTCTGCCCAGGTCCAGGACCCACGCTCAAGAGGGCGGCCTTGCTCCATTGGGCTGTTTTCATACCCTTTTCAGGTACACTCTTACATGCCAATCTGATACTATCAGCACAGAACCTGTTCCTTTACACAATGACCACCAATCAACATATCAAATTAATGTGCGGTGTTGAAACTCACCTACTAAGAGAAGGAAAATATGGGGATATCTCCTTTTAAAAGACCCAGACTTTATCTTCCTCCAGGAGACCCACCTCCTGAGGGAGGATGATTCTTGCATGCCTCAACCGAAATATCCTCACCATTTCAGCACACACGCCCCTACCAGGACAGCAGGAGTGACCATCATGTGTTGGGCTGGTTTCTGCACTCAGATAGTTAAGATAGTGTGTGATGTCAATGATCGCTATGTAAAACTCACTATGCAATGTAGTTCCCGCCTAATCACGCTTTTAAATGTCTATGACCCAAACCAAACGCAGGACCCTTTCCTAGGAAATTACGGCGTGATCAGCTGGCGACTGCGAGTGGTGACATAATCATGGGTAGGGACTTGATTTTAGTATGGGACCCTCAGCTAGACCGTACCGCCACCTCATTCCAGTGCATGGAGACAATATCTGCAGCACTCTAAAGAGATCTTACAGGGGGCGCTAGAATGCCAGCTGCAAAACAGCATCCACTTAGTGAAGCTCTGCAGGCTGGACTGAAGATCTGTGAATTATCAGGCGGAGTGGGTGAGCGCCGAAGGCCCCAAACTACAGGGAATGGCACCAAAACACCCCAAAAACCAGCAGACGTAACCTGTGGGCCAGTGGCGGCTGGTGACATTTGAAAGTGGTGAGGCGTAGAATGATACTGCACCATAGCGAGCGAGCGAGCCCGAACAACCTAAGGGTTTTTTTTTTTAAAAAGAGTGGACAAATGGTGTATTTTCAAGCAAATTTGAGAAAGCAGGAAGGTTAATTCATACCGAGAACATCTTGCCACGTAGTAGCTGCTAATTGTGCTTCGCCTTCTACCATTACACTGCACCTTCATTGGTCTTAGCCTCACCCATCTTCCTGTAATGGTAACGGAGTAAAATTGTTGGTGCCCATGTGTCAACTTGTGCATTTACAAAAGTGAGGCCTACATTTTAAAACTAATAACAAAAATGTACATAAGATTGGTGACAGTTTATGTTAACTACAAGCCAGCCAGTCTCGCAAGAAATGTAATGATCAGATAAATGCAATGGTTTGAAAATAATGATATCCATGTTAATCCCACGCAGAGGGTAACAATCACAACTATCTCCTTACCAAAACGTACTAATTTCCAAGTGCGATGGCTCAAATCCATCACTGTGCCTGCCACAGTTATGTGCTTTAGCTGAATTAATTGGTGCACCAACTGTAAACACAGACCACAGGTAGCCAAGAGCCTTACTGTGTGTGTGTTTGGTGGTTACATTGTTATTTTGGCTGCCTTTTACATAGTGATGCCGCTTTCACAAAGATGCCCCCCTCAACAAAGTGTGGCCATTCTTGAAATAATCCTTACTGCTCCTCGTCCCTTGGGGGGCTGTATCCTTGCCATCTGATGATGGCGATAAATTAACATTTATGACAATAGCATGTCAGTGCTTGAAGGGGAATAACACGGTGGGTGAACTTAGGTGAAAGTCTGCAATTTCAAGACATAAGTGCAGTTTTTGGTGGGTTTAGGGAACATTTGGGCTTTTTTACTTGAAAATACAACTTTTGTGTTTGATGGTGAAATGTCTATTTTCATAAACCGGCAAGCCAGAGTTTCAGACAAAGCGCCCGAGTTTCAAAACTATATTTCAGAATTCTGTTAAGAGCGGATATTTGAGGAATGACCTCTGCATGCTTCAGAAGGGTCATTACTGAATGATGTGACTTGTTTCATGACTTGTGGGAAGGCGGTCATCATCTACAATGGGAATACTTTGTCTGATAACTCCTCTGCTGGGTGTGACGTAAGCTGTATGAGTCGATGTGTATCCTCTCTCCTCTCCGAGGAGCCCCCCCCCGCCCCAGTGTGTGTGTGTCAGGTAAGGTGGCAGCAGCTGACCCACAGCAGGGCCTGTGTGACAGAACTGCTGTGCAATTACTGGACACGACCTGCAGCTAAATGAGTGTTGTGTTCCTGTTTATTATACGCTCATGACGCCCCCGGCGCACAACGTTAGGTCATGTGACCTCCTATAATAAAAAGGGGCACGCACGCACGCACGTTCACTCGGGTGCGGAGCGGAGAGCCTGCAACAACGCATTTAGTGTCCGACCATATTATTTCTAGGCCACGTGTCAGGCCTGTACTTAACCCAGTTGCCCCTGAGAGTAGTGTCCCAGTCACAGCCCCTAGGGTAACCCGATCAGCACCTCCAGACAACACAACAATTGGCGACGAGGGTGGTTGATCGAGCCCTCGCCACGTGTGGGTGGCGCCAGCCCCTTTTGTGCGGCGGCCGCGAGCGTGTGTCTCCGCTCACGGTGCTCGTGCCACACGGCCGCCTACACGCTGTGTGGGCACGCAGACTCTCGCCGGTCGGGCGTGCAGGTGAGATGGATCGCCGCCCCTGTTTTGGGACTGCCGTGCTCTTACTCCGTCTGGGAGCCCTACGTGGAGCGCGCCCTGTGGTCTCTCGGTCAGTGGGCCGTCTGGTGGGGCCACGGTGCTCCTGGATCAGCGCCGCACTCGGCTTCCCGGCCGGTGCGTGAAGCGCGCTATTGTCTGCCCTGTCCGGCCGTCGCTCCACCACTGAGCCGCGCCCTGCCTTCTCGCACGCATTGCGCGGACGCGGCGCTCGGCGTCTGTCCGCCGCTGCTTCTCCGTCCTCTGTTGGGGGGGCTGCTTGTGGAAGGATAGAAGGGCCTGTGCACACACTACCCCAGTGACGCGGACGCTCCTGATAGGGGGGTGCACTCACACGTGAGGCGACGGGTTGTGCGGTCCATCACAAGGCACGAAGACTACGAGTGACGCTCGACGCCCCACCTGTCACGGAGGGCCCCACCGGTCACCAGTCCCGACATGGCCACAATTCCACCGATCAAACCGTTTGTGGTGGAAGGATCGCCGTCGTCATTGGCCCCCAAGTGGAAGGAATGGGTGGATAGACTCTTGGTGTTTTTTGAAGCCACGAAAGGCCAAAAGGAGCAGAAGCGGGCCACGGTGCTCCACTTAGGCGGCAAGGATGTGCATTCCATTGCCAGGACGCTAGTAGAAGCTACTCCCAAAACTCACCACACACTCATCAATGCCCTGAATGCTCATTTTGAACCCATGGCTAATCAGGACTATGAACGATTTGTATTCAGGCAAGCGCGGCAATTGCCCGAGGAGTCGTTGGACACGTACCACACCAGGCTTAAGAGGCTGGCGCTGTCTTGTGGGTTTGCGGATGCCACCGAGGAAATACGGGGTCAAATCATTCAAGGTTGCGCATCGGCCAAGCTGAGAGAACGGATTTTGGAAGAGTCGGGTAAGCCGCTAGCTGATATCCTGACCCTTGGGCGTACCAAGGAATTGTCCAAAGTACGAGCTGCCCACATGGAGGCAGCCCTACAAGCACCGGTCAAGGCTGAACCAGTCAACAAGCTCCAAGTACGAACGCCGGCCAAGTGGAACAAGAAACCTACGAGGACACAGGCAGGCGCCTCTGGTTTCCCGTGTGGCTACTGTGGAGGCCCGAATCATCCAGCACCGGAATGTCCAGCTCGAGGAAAGCGTTGCTCAGGATGTGGCAAACTCAACCATTTTGAAAAGGTGTGCCGCTCGAAGAAGTTTCGCAAGCCCCGACAAGTAGTGAACGCGTTGCCGGAAGGCGATCAGAGTCAAAGTGATATGGACGAGGATGAGGAGGAAGAAAGGACGGTACACAAGGTCCACATGATTGGAACAGCCGCACGTCGTGACAGGAAACTTCCACAATGCTCACTCAGAGTGGCAGAGCAGGAAATAATGGCTGTATCCATCAATCTTATGAGTGCCGCTCTATACAGAACAATGACTCGCCCTCCAAATCTACATCCCTCACCCATCACGGTTTTTGCATATGGTCAGGAGACACCCCTCAGAATCAGGGGAAGTTCCGGACATTCATTACTCATGGGGACAAAACCATCAATGCCAACGTATTTGTTTCAGAAGATGGGCAAGGCATGCTACTGGGATGTCGAGCGGCTGAAGACTTAGGCATTGTCACCTTTGCGTTTGGTGTCCATGAAGAATCGGTGCAGCAACTGATAATGGACTTCTCTGATATCTTCCACGGCATAGGACGCTTCACAGGGCGTGAGATACATCTCCACGTGGACCCGACAGTGCAGCCAGTCGCGTTGCGACACCGCCGCATAGCCTTCCATCTCAGGCCTCTGGTGGAAGAGGAACTCAGAAAACTGGAGGCAGCAGGCATCATTGAAAAAGTCACAGGCCCCACTCCCTGGGTATCACCCATTGTGGTAACAAGGAAGCCAAAGCAACCAGGAGCTGTTCGGATCTGTGTAGACATGCGCCTCCCTAATGCTGCCATCAAACGGGAACGCCACATCACACCCACAATCGATGATCTCATTGGAGAAATGGCCGGGGCCTGTTGGTTCTCAAAACTGGACCTTCGGTCTGGGTACCATCAACTGGTGTTGGACAAAGAGTCGAGAAACATCACGACGTTCTCAACACACGTAGGCCTCAGAAGATACACCAGACTCAGCTTTGGAATATCCAGTGCGACTGAAGTATTTCAAAATGTGATACAGGAACTGATTGCAGACATACCTGGGGTGATCAATGTCAGTGATGACATCATGGTACATGCGAGAACCATCGGGGGGAACACAACCAGCGACTGGCCCAAGTGTTCAGAAGACTAAGAGAGGCTGGATTAACCCTACATCGAGAAAAATGTGAATTCCTGAGGCGGAAAATAGGGTTCTTCGGGTACACATTCTCAGTCGATGGAGTTCAACCGGACCCGGAGAAGGTCAAAGATGTTAAGGATGCCAAACCCCCCACCACGGTCACTGAAGTCCGCAGCTTCCTAGGGATGGTCAACTACTGTGGAAGGTTCATTAGAGATCTGGCCAATCTGACACTTCCTTTGAGAGAACTTACGAAGGACTCCACTCCTTGGACATGGGGACCGGAACAAGAAAAGGCATTTGAGAGCATCAAGGCAGCTCTATCGGACAACACCACTCTAGCTTTCTTTGATCCCCGAAATCTCACCCTGGTGGCCGTAGATGCCGGCCCCGCAGGTTTGGGCGCAGTACTGATGCAGAAACAGCGGGATGACTTAGATTGGATGCCGGTGGCCTTTGCGAGTCGTTCACTCACGGACACTGAGCAACGATATTCCCAAATTGAAAAGGAGGCCATAGCTATACATTGGGGTTGCAGACATTTTCATCTTTATCTGTATGGAAAACCATTCACTGTCGTCACAGATCACAAGCCGCTGGTGGCCCTGTTCTCGAGGACCTCGACGAAACCACCACCCCGCATAGAAAAGTGGATGCTACAACTACAAGAATACAACTGTAACATTGAATATCAACCAGGAGCCAAGAATCCGGCTGACTATCTTTCACGACACCCCCGGGCTGCAACGCCCGAAGAGATAGAAGAGGCTGAAGAAACTGAAGCTTATGTCAAGTGCGTCATGGCCAGGTCGTGTCCACGCTCCATCTCTGTCAGTGAAGTGGCAGAAGCCACCACCCAAGATGCTTGCCTCCAAAGGGCCAAGGAAGCCATGCAGAAGCGAAACTGGCACAGAGCAAAGGAGAGCTGGAAGACACTCACATCTGAAGCTCAACGAATCATGGAGAGTCTATACCATGTAAAAGATGATCTGAATGAAGACGACACTGGTTGCCTACTACGAGGACACCGGTTGGTAATACCCTCAGCATTAACGAAACAAGTTGTTCAACTGGCCCACGTTGGTCACCAATGAATCGTCAAGACCAAGGCACGTCTGAGAGCCAAGGTGTGGTTTCCTCTCATGGATGAACTAGTGGAGAAGACGGTAAGATCCTGCCCTGCCTGCCAGGTCACGGGGGATGTACCGCGGGAAGCACCAGTCATAGTGGAGCCCCGTCCGCAACAACCGTGGAAGCAGGTCAGCATGGATTTTGGCAGTCTTCCAGATGGACGACACACCATGGTGGTGATTGATGATCACTCAAAGTACCCGGAGGTTGAAATCATATCCAATACAAGCGCTGCAGAAGTAATCCCCAAACTAGAAAAAATAATAGCTGCTCATGGAGTAATGAGAGAAATGCGCACTGACAATGGACCACCGTTTCAAGGCCAGGAACTATCCACCTATCTGAGCTCTCTTGGTGTGCGACATCGTCGGATAACTCCCCGCTGGCCGCAAGCGAATGGAGAAGCGGAACGGTTCATGAGAACTCTTAACAAGGTGATAAGGATTGCGCATGCTAAAGAGCAGTCAGTGGAACTGGCCATATTCACATTTCTCCGAAGTTACCGCCAAACACCTCACACCACTACTGGAGTGGCTCCGGCGCACCTCCTCATGGGACGTGTGGTAATGGACTCTATTCCTCATCACCCAAGCTGGATGCAGAAGCGGACGGATGAGGAGAAGATTGCAAACAGCCGGAGGAGAGCGTATGCCCAAGTCAGCCAAAGACGAAGAGCCACAGCAGTGAAATTCCGCAAAGGAGATGTGGTGCTATTGAAGAACAGAGTGACCAGTGGCAAGTTCAGGCTAACTTATGAAAGAGGTCCCTGGCGGGTGGTCAGTGTAAAGGGCACCCGTGTAATGGCCACCAGAGGACGAGAAACAGTAACTAGGAATGTGTCTCATTTCAAGCATTTTCACACGGAACTGAATCCAAGGGTGACCCCACATGAAGCCACAGGGCAAAAAGAGAATGACGGATCAGTCTGTGGAGATCCCAAGGCCAGCATGGAGGACTTTTGGAGAGATGTATCTTCTGATGACTCTGGCAGTGAAGTAGAAGAAAGGGCCAGTGATGTTGGAGCTCAGGAGGTGGTGGATGAGGTACCGAACAGCCATCCACTAACAGATGGGACCAGTGAAGGAACTGTCGCAGGGCGGGAGAGTTCGCAGTACAGCCTGAGAAGAAATCCAGAGCCCTCCTGTCCGCTGCGAAATTATTTCACGTAAGAAGGTTCCAATTAGTTTCATTGACTAGTCTGGCATTTTGGTGTCACCCTGGACATGTTGCTACTATTAAGATGAATCATGCTATACGAGTATGCCAAACGTGCCTGATCAAGTTTGAACTGTTGAACTGAAGAAGTGTTTGTTCTTTGTGTTTCATGTTTTAGGAGGAATGTTGTGTTCCTGTTTATTATACGCTCATGACGCCCCCGGCGCACAACGTTAGGTCATGTGACCTCCTATAATAAAAAGGGGCACGCACGCACGTTCACTCGGGTGCGGAGCGGAGAGCCTGCAACAACACATTTAGTGTCCGACCATATTATTTCTAGGCCACGTGTCAGGCCTGTACTTAACCCAGTTGCCCCTGAGAGTAGTGTCCCAGCCACAGCCCCTAGGGTAACCCGATCAGCACCTCCAGACAACACAACAAATGAGTATGGGTAAAACACATTAATTAGCAGTACATGACAGCATTAATCTGGAAAATGAACTGGCAAATAGTACATATTACAGCACAATATAGTGCACCCTTAGATGCAATTTAAATAAAATGTATAGACGGGAAGCGGGCTGTTTTCAAGGAAATATTTCAAAAATAGTGAAAAAAGCAAAAATTGGAAAACCTCTTATTTAAACACCGTTTTACAGGAGTCTGTCTGTGGATTCTCCCGAACGTGCTTAGTGACAACTGTCCGATTAGAAACACATTAGCGAGCACAGAGCAGAGCACCATTCTCAATCTCATAGGCATTCTGACGTGTCTGCATCTGCACTGTCGTGCGTGTTTCCGCTCCGTATGCCATGAAATACATGGTGCATGGCTTTAACCTAATCAGATAGTTAAAAAAAAAACGTGGCCTAAAGAGGAATGAGGAAAGCAAAAACAAGAAACTATTCAAACTGAGCCTCCATATTGTAGTCCATAAAAACGACAGATTTATCCCAAATCGGTGACTGGGGTGAATGATTTATTCTGCATTTCGTCCATAATCTGTTCATTTTGTATCCTCCGTTTACAGCGTGTCACACAGTGAGTAGAGCATGGCGCAGCGCTCCGAGAGGCTTAAAGCACTTGTCTCATCAGACAGGCGGCCTCCAGTATTAGCATCAGAGTGCAGGCGTTAGCTGTAAATCTTAATCTCGGAAGGTGCACAGTCACCCGCCCATGTGCGTGCACAGTACCCTCGAGATGAGCACACCCGCCCAAGTGCGTGCACCGTGTAGAGTACTCTCGAACGTGTACACCCGCGGGTATGCGTGCAGAGTACTCTTGGAAGGTGTACTCTTCTCCGACCCTCACCCATGTGCATGCAGAGAACTCTCGGGAGGTGTGCGCCAACCCATGTATGTGCAGAGCAGTCGCAGCTTGCTTTCACGGAGGGTAGGGGGTTAACATAAAAAAACTAACCTGAGCCCGGTTCCGCGCCGCCTCTGCGTCCAGGGTCGGATTGGGATTGAAAATCGGCCCGGGCACACAAAAAAAATCGGCCCCCATTTGCATAATGCCTTTCCTCAAAACACTGATTTAGTGTAATTGCATTAAAAAGGAGGAGGCTTAAAAAAATGCACACATTCGTTTACACTAGTGAAACACACCTGAAAACAAGTGAGGCCACTTCTACTGAGGCCCCCTGCCCCGCTCAGTATGTGCATACATTAATGGGCCGGCCAGCGAGACAAAGGGAGTGATACCTCTGCCTGCTGCTAAACCGGGGGTGGGGGACCGGCGGTGTTGGTGGCTGGGAGTGGTAATGAGCGCCCATCTGCCTGAGACAGGCCACTCAGCCACCCACTGGGCCCCTGGCTGTATTCCAAAAATAGAGACACCGTCCAAATCGGCCCCAGACTGCTAAAAAAAGCAGCCCACAGCAGGAACTCAGACACCGGCCCCTCGGGCATTGCCCGAATGCCCACGTTACCAATCCGAGGCTGTCTGCGTCCAGTTCCTGGCCGGTCCGGACTACGGAGCAGGAACAGGTCTGGGTAAGGAGCAGTTACAACTTGCAAGCGGCCGGTGTCTCACTCTCAGCCAATCTCGATGCTGCATTAGCAGCGCCAGGATTGGCTAGGGCACGGATACAGCCCGCCCACTAGGATACCAGGGGGCTGCGATGGACTCTTGGGATCCCCCTTCTCTCGCTCTCGGAAGGTATACTAGTGGTTGACTGACTACGCATGCACGGGTTGGTCATAAAAATGACCAGCCCATTCTCGATCATGCTCACTACGCGCCGCTGTCAGTGACAGTCTGACTGTCACTCAAACAGGGTTGAGTGCTGCCGGTCCCGCCCCCACCCCATTCAGCGGCCGATTGCCGCGCGGGTGTCCCAGCAGTGAGAGCGAGTAGGTTGAGATTAAATCCAGAATTGCTTCATTTGCATTTGCTTCTGGCTAGTGGGGCAACGCCCCAGCTCCCCCAATGGACGCACCGCCACTGCTGTGGGCCGAGAACCATCATCCCAGCGAGAAAAGCCACGACGAAGTACTACTGCGGGTTTCGCCCTGAGGAGCAAGATGGCGGCCTGTGCCTCGCCGCCTGAAAAGAGCTGCTTTGGTGGACCGCCGGGGCGAGTGAGGAAGTGCCCTGTTGGCCCCCCGCTTTGAGTGTGTGTAGGATTGCCTGGGAGACAATCGAGGCTGGCTTGCACTGGCTGCTGTATTTTGGACTGCGGGCAGCTGGCAAATTGCCCGAGGGCCGGGACGGCCTCGCTCCTGCCTCCGATGGGGTTGGGGGCTAGAACTGACAGGAAGGCCTGCCAGTTGTTGGTAAAAGGGGGAGCCACACTGGTGAAAGTGCACTGCGGAGGCGGCAGCCTCCCTTACACAGCACTACAGCAAGGACGGTACACCCTTGCTGACCTAGCATCACGGTGCGTAGCGACAAAGGTGGCGCAGCACACGTAGCTACGGCTGAGGACTGGACCGTATCAGGAGCACGACTCCCCTTGGGCTCAAGCTTGCCTGGCTTCCCCTCGGTCAATCGGGGGACCGTGTAGCATCGAATCCAGCGCTGCCTAGGATCCCGGTGAGGACGGTTGCGACGGGGGGTCAAAGGAGATCGCTAAGCAGGCACAACCCGCTCACCCCCTGGGTGGCAGGAACCAAAGAGGGCTGAAACACACCCCCCCCCTTGGCCCACACGGCGGGGAGGTCTGCTGGATGGCATTGTGCTACTTCATGCAAAGAAGCTCTTAGTGAGGAAGGTGCGTCTTAAGTGGTCCCCCGCGTGGGCTGGGCATCGAGGAGAATCCAGGGCTGCTGGACCGTGCTGAAGCCGCAGGCGACATAGGTGAGCAGCGTGGAACTGAGTGGAGGGGTCTGGGATCTGCAGCAGGAGCAGAAGAACAGGCTACTTACGTCAGGAAGGCAGGCGCCCACCGGGTGCTGCCTGGAAATCATGAACAGTATATCAAGGAGCGCAGACACCGCCTAGCTACATAAGAGGCCATAGCTGATAAGGTGACTACACAACGTAACCCACACATTGCAGGACGGTGGTGCGGGAGCGGAGGCGCCTCGCGATGCTCTCCTCGTAGGGAGGCGGTGAGCAGACGCCATGGGCAAGACGGACACCAAACAGCCCAGACTCTCATTTGAACAGTGCAAAACTCCCTGAGGAGGGGTTCCCACCTGAAGCGGCAGCCATGACCTCCACGCAGCTGCTGGAGCCTAACATAAGCAAAATGTTAACTGAACTGAAGCAGTCCCTCTCGCAAATAGATCTTAAAATTGACTCACTGTCGGACCTCCTGGACCGGCTTAGGGACAAGGTTTTGAACCATGATGAGCGACTCACGGAGTTCGAGCAGCGCACGTCTGCCCTAGAGGACGAGGGCACCGCCACCCGAGAGAAGCTGCTTCGCATGGAGAAAGTGTTGGAGGTGATACGCAGTAAGAATGAGGATCTCGAAAGGATATTGCACTATAATAACTTGCACATTGTGGGGATCCCGGAGACCACGGCTATGACCAGAGTTGAGGACTAAGTAGAGGAAATGCTCAGGGCGCTGTTTGGTGACTCTCTCACAGGTCTGCATAGTAGAGCGCGCTCACAGATCCCTGGGCTTGAGACTACTGCCGGCAACCCTGCCCAGGCCAATAATCACGCGCCTGCTGAATTATAGGGACCGCGTTGCGCAGAGCCTGGGACTTGCAGGATACGAGGTGTCAAGGCAACGTGGTTTCCTTCTTCCCTGACTTTACCTTAACGGTGCAGGCCGCAAGGAGAGAGTTTGTGCTGGTGAAGAGAATGCCTCACCAGCAGGATATCAAGTAATCACTCCTCTACCCAGCAAAGCTCTGCACCTTTTATCAGGGCAAGACTATGTTCTTCACTGACCTCCAGGCTGCCACCAAGTTTGTTCGCTCCCTCAAACAATCTGTATCAACTGTCTACCCCGCAACTATAGCCTTGAATGTTGCTCTGCTTGCCTGGTAGTGGAGAGGATCTTCCTCCTCCCGAACGTATCCTGTCCAGCCACCAAGCATACAACTGCTGGGTATTCCCAAGCACCTAGTGCCACCCTCAAGGATGAGTCCCATGGACGTTCTTATTGTTGGCCGCTGTGGGCCTATTTGGTTTAAGGGGTTTGTCTGTCAGCCATGTTGGGGGGCTGGAGTGGGTGGTGGTTGGGCTTGTTGGGTGCTGGTGTGCGTCAATCCTATCTGTATTCTCTTTTTCTTCCCCTCTTTTCCTCTCTCTGGCCCTTCTTCAGCGAGAAATTGAGGCGCTGAGGTACCCAGTGTATCAGGACCCATATGATCCAAGGGATGGATGAGACCACTAAAGAGACGAATGCGATCAAAGCAGTGACATGGAATGTGCGTTGTCTGCAGGATTGCCTTAAGGTAAGGCTCGTAGCGGCATATCTCCAAAAACACGGGCGGACATCTGCTTTTTCTAGGGGCTACACATAACTAGTAATAATTGTGCGCGACTAAGGGTGGGATGAATGGGAGATAAATTTAAGTCGGGCTACTCCAATTACGCCACAGGCACAGCTATAATCCTTAGAAAGAGTCTTCACTGGTGAACGTGCGCTGGGAAGGCAACCGGTCAGGCTACGGGCCGAATGTAGATGACCCGCAATTCTTTAGTGAGGTCTAAAGGCTAAAAGAATCGCTCAGATCTGGGGCTACCTTGTGAGGAAAGTAGGGGGGGGTTCAATGTGGCTTTGGACGCGAGCATGGATTGGCCTAGTGACTCCTGTTGGCCCCACCCGAGGGCAGCGGAGAAGCTACGAGCTGTCAAGGAAGACCACAAGCTGGTTGACATCTGGCGATGCCAACACCAACTTAGACAGGATGGCACTTGTGTCTCCACAGCGGGCCCAATCTGGTCCAGAATTGATTATTGGCCCGCGTTGTGTGATGTGGATGCGTGAGTGCTCAATGCCGCTCACTTGGCCCGGTCTCTCAGATCACGCCACAGTGCTGTTGAAATTCCTATTCCCAGACGCGGAACATAGGCCCTTCAGTTGGAGGCTCCACACTGGTGCACTCTGGCATCAGGCATTCAAAGAGTCGATCCGTGCTGAGATAATAGAGTACTTTGAGTTAAACAGTGGGACTATGGATTTGCCTTTGGTATTATGGGAGGCTTTCTAAGCTGTAATCCAGAGCAAGTGCATCGCCAAACAGGCAGGTGTGCTGCGCTCACTCAGGGGAGATCAACGGCGCTTGGAGGGGAACATTTGAGAACTCGAGTCGGAGTACTTTGAATCTAACAATCCGGGTACCTTGGGACGTATTAAAGGGAAAATTGCGGAATTCGAGGAGGCCGCACACAGAGAGACGCATTACCTGTGGAAGGAGGCACGTGCACGCCAATACGGAGAGGGGGACCGAGCTGGGAAGACGTTGGCCGGCCTCCTAAAAAAGCCCTGGGCCAGTGAGTACGTGAAAGAACTGTGCCGCGACAGCAGAGAGGTGGTTGTCAGCCAGGAAGCGGTGCAGGCAGAAATGCTTGCATTTTACACCTCTCTGTACTCTGCACGGCAGACGGAGATACACCCGGATCGGACTCCCCTCGTGGAATCGATTGAACTTGCCCTTTGCAGAGGAGGAAGTGATTGGGGTGATTCAGGTTATGCCTGGGGACAAGGCTCGCAGGCTGGACGGACTCACAGCCTCGTTCTATAAGGAATATGCTCCGCTCCTTGTTCCCAACCACCTCAACATGTATGAGGAATCATTAGAATGGGGTACATTGCCCCCCTCTCTTCGGAAGTCGCGGTCACTATTCTCAAACCTGATAAAGACCCGCAGTTTTGCGACTCTTATAGACCACTGTCAATGTTAAATCTGGATAATAAGATACTCGCAAAACTATTGGCGTCACGTCTGCTCTCCCTGTTACCAGCAGGGTTGCGGCCTGACCAGTGAGGCTTTGTACCTGGGGGAGCACATCTCACAACCCCGTACCTGTTTCGTGACCAGGCAGGAGGTAGATTGCTCTCTTCCCGCTGCGGCTGTTTTTGGGTTTCGCCTGCCGAAGGCTGCGCTCTGCGCAGCTTTTCAGCGCAGGTGAAATCCTATGTCGACAATAAGGAGTTCTGGAACGTCCCCCGGCTCTCATTGGCTAGCTCCATAAATGGAGGCTAGCCATTGAGTGCCGGATCTGTCCGTCAAGGCCGGACCAGATTCGGGGGCGTTCCTGAGATTTTTTCCCTGGGCGGAGTTACGTTGTTTCCCGTTCCCTCCCCTTTCACTGAAAGTGATTTCAGATGCGATGTCCATTCCCGCCCCCTCCGTGTGCCTTTCCGCCCCCCCCTCGCTGTCCTGTGCACGTTTCCCGCCGTTCGTGTCCTCTCCCGCACCCCTCCCGCCGTCCGTGTCCTCTCCCGCCCCCCTCCCGCCGTTCGTGTCCTCTCCCGCCCCCTCCCGCCGTCCGTGTCCTCTCCCGCACCCCCCGTGTCCTCGTAGGTGCTTGTTTTACTATGACATGCTTTGTCTATGTCTCTGGCTAAACTCTCCCTTCTCATCCGGTGACTGCCTCAGGCTGCTGTAAGCCCTCTCACCCTGTATCTTTGGATGCGGTCCGCCTTCTCCACCTGTGTCCCAGGCTGCCGTCTCCCTCCTGACCCGTGCCTGTGTCTCTGGCTGCAGTCTCTCGTCTCACCTGGCGCCTGTGTCTCCGGGTGCATTTAGTCCTTTCTCCATGAGGTCCTCGCGCCTGCCGTCCCCTGCCTTCCGGCGCCTGTGGCATGTCAGGTGCAAAGTGGCAGGCGGTGCTGCAGGGGCCTGGGACGCTCGGCCTCCATCTGTACCGAGCAGGGGTTCGTGCAGCCGGACGCTTAGCCTGTTCTTACCTCACAGCTCCTTCGCCGGGTTGCGTTTCTCTTCCCGCTTGGCTTGTGTTCCTCACGAGCGAGCAATGGGTTGTGCCAGCAGCGCTCAGACCGAGAACAAGCGGCACAAAAGGCTGTCCGCAAAACCCGCCGACAGCCAAGGGAACGACAGACCGTCTGCGACACCCACCGAGAACCACGGGCATAACGGGCCCTCTGCAACCCCCACCGAGAACCACGGGCATAACGAGCCCTCTGCAACACCCACCCAGAGCATCGGCCCCGAGAAATCTGGTGAGAACTTCTTAACCCCTACTTCCATTTATGTAAGGTTTGCAGTTAGTTTTGCACGTGTGAGCTTGTGCACCTGTGCAAGGGTTAGCATATGCGGTGTACTTTCCTTAACCTTGCTCTGTTCTATAAAGAACAATACATCGTCTTCACTGAAGCATAAAAGCAATCATGTTTTCAAATCCAAAAACTTAAAAAACATCTGTAACAAATATCCAGTGTCACAGTCTGTTAGAATACTATCAGTAATGCAATCACCATACAACATCTCCGGGGGTAGAGGTTCGTGTCGTACGCCTGAAGTGTACGCGTTGGCCCCGCACCTGTCCCCGAGACCGCACCCGAGAGCCGCACTGTACTTAAGTACAGGCCGCCCCGTGCCGCTGCCGCCTCTTGGGGAATCTGCCTGCCAGAGAGGACGTCTGCCCCAAGCCGGACCGGCTCGACAAGACCAGCATCCAGAGCCCGCCCCGCACCCCGCGTGTACCGCGCATCAACAGGTACTGAGCATTCCTTCCAAGGCAGCAAGAGCTGTACTGTACCCCCTCGGTGCGCCCTTAATCCAGAACTGCATAGTTGGGGGAAAGTACAATATTGGTAAAGCATTTAAGGAGGAACTCAGTTCACATCCCTTCACCTCACCTACCCCTCCATCACTCCACACAGACCCCCGCTACATCCCGTCTGTTATTCAGCTCCAGCCCCTGCCGAGCCTCAGCCAGGCTCCCTTCCAACCCTCTCATCCTATCCTTCTCACATCTCCTTCACTTCGTCCCTCCTTCTCTCCACTACCCGGTTTCACTCAGCTCCAGCCCCTGCCGAGCCTCAGCCAGGCTCCCTTCCAACCCTCTCATCCTATCCTTCTCGCATCTCCTTCACTTCGTCCCTCCTTCTCTCCACTACCCGGTTTCACTCAGCCATTCTTCCCTCTGCAGCCAGCTTGTCCGGCCCCCTTCCTTCAGCTCTCTTGACGTTTCTTCTCTTCATCTCCTCCCTCATCTCCCCCCTTCCATTCCGGCCCCTTCCCTTCGTACCCACTTCCTACGACCCTCCCTATCCCTACACCCAATAACTCTATCCCTCCCTCGTCCTTGTATACCACGTCCACCATCCGTCCTTGTCGCCCCACCCCCCTCCCTACGACCCCCTCGTCACTCCTTCACCCCATCTCTTTTTGCCCGCCATCCCCCATTCACAGCATAATCTGAAAAAGTGTGGGCAGAAGGTGAGGTGGGGAGCTAGAAGGGGGAAGGAAGGGAGAGAATCGGGTGCTAGAAAAGTTTACGCTATATAAAACTGCATTAAGTAAAATAAATACTTGCACCCATTCACACCATAATCTGAAAAAGTGTGGGCAGAAGGTGAGGTGGGGAGCTAGAAGGGGGAAGGAAGGGAGAGAATCGGGTGCTAGAAAAACTCGAGGACGATTACTTCATATAATGTTTTACACATCGTTTTATTTTATTTTAATTGTAACAGATCTTTGTGCAGTGTGTAGAGTGCAGAGTAGTGAGTGCAGAGTAGTGAGTGTGCAGAGTAGTGAGTGTGCAGAGTAGTGAGTGTGCAGACTAGTGAGTGCAGAGTGTGAGTGCAGAGTGCAAAGTGAGTGTGCAGAGTAGAGAGTGCAGAGTAGAGAGTGCAGAGTAGAGAGTGCAGAGTAGAGAGTGCAGAGTGTAGAGTAGAGAGTGCAGAGTGCAGAGTAGTGAGTGCAGAGTGACTAGGGAGTGCAGAGTGACTAGGGAGTGCTAGGGAGTGCAGAGTGCTAGGGAGTGCAGAGTGACTAGGGAGTGCAGAGTGACTGCAGAGTGACTGCAGACATTAAGCTAATGGCAATGTAAACAACAATGCCATTTATTTATCTGTTCTCAAAACCAACACATAAATACAAATTTTGTCATTTACAATGCCAATAGCTCTAACTTTTCCAAAGGCGAAACCATTGCATTGTAAATGCTTGTTTTAGATGCAACCAAGGCCTTCGATACCTTGGAATAGCCGTATCTATTTGCGCTCTTTTCCTGTGTCGGCATCAGCCCCCCTTTTCTCAAAGAAATTGCTTTACTGTATTCCGACCCCGTAGGCGAGACTGAGAATCAATGGTCTGATATCCCCCACCATCCCGGTGGCCCGAGGTACAAGGCAGAGGTGCCCCCTTTCCCCCCTCCTGTTCGCAGTGGCGACGGAGCTGCTCACGGCCAGGCTTCTGCAACATCACGCATGGCGTGAACTAGATTTCTCCCCTAGGGTGATTTTAGTCTATATGTATGCAGACGATGTGACCTTGTATGTTCAACACCCGGCCGAGAACCTGGACCCACTCATGCGGGAAATCGTTTGCTTCAGAGGTTTTTCGCGCGTCTCCATACATTGGGGCAAGTCCATAATTTTTCCGCTCACCCAGGCCACTGACCCATTCCAGTCGGAGTTCCCACTTCAAAGGGCAAACTCCCTGGTAAAATACCTGGGGATCTGGCTTAGCTGGAACATGGACGAACTTTGAAACCACAATTATGGCAAGGTCATGGACTGGCTGGAGAGCAGACTGAACAGGTGGAAGACACTCCCTCTATCTCTGGTGGGCCGACATGCCATCGTTAGGATGGTGGTTTTCCCCAAATTCCTATGTCTTTGTCAACCTGCCACTTCCCCTCAAGGCTACATTTAAACGGCGATTACTCTCAAACCTAAAATCACTGGCATGGGCTGGCAGACAGCCCTGGGTGGTGTGGGAGGTCCTGACGCTGCCGTTCGAGCACGGGGGAGGGGCGTTCCAGTTATGGAACTGTATTATAATTGTGCTCGGGCTCAATTTGCCTATCACTGGGTGTACCCAACTCTTTTTATGGCACACACTGCTCCGGAGAGTGACAGGGCGGATCCGTTACCCCTACACATGGCGCTATTTGGACCCCAAAGGAGACCTCGAGAAAAGGTTAATACGGTGGGCTGCACAGTGTGGGCAGGGCGGGAGCTTAGGCATAGGACACGTTTGGAGACAGTATCCTCCCCTTTGATACCACTCATCAGACATCCAGAATTGCTCTACACTAAAGAGGCTGGGATGGGTCAAAGATTGCGAAAACTACAGCTTCACACGATGGGTCAGGCATTCCCCAATGGGGTATTCACTATCAGAGATGAGGCGCTTGGCGAAGATCACACCGGGATGCTGGATAGACTGACATACTATCAGCTAAGAGCAGCGATGTGCGCACTATTTGAATTCTTCCCTGTGGTGCCACTAATATTTCTAGTGCTAGAGGAGTTCCTAGGAAATCCTTCGCCGCGGAAGCTTATTACCCGCCTGTACTCGGGATTCAGCTCACGTCCCTCACATGGTTCCCCCCGGCGCAGCGGGAATGGGAGAAGATCCTGCGTGGTCCCTTGGAGGAGGGCACATGGGCTTACAGCTGTGCCTAAATCAAGGAAATGTCACCTAATTACAGACTGTGTCTTATTCATTTTAAGTTCATCCACAGATTGTACAGGACCCCTGACTGGCTGCACAGAGCTGGGTTGAGTGAGGATGCGAGATGGGTGCGTTGCTGAGCTGCGGAGGCCTCCTTCTTGCATCTGGCTAGGGAGTGCCCAGCGGTGGCGAGGTATTGGGAACGAATTTTTGCGGTATTTGCCTTACTGACGGATGGTGAAATTGAATGTTCCCCTCTGGTGGCCCACCTGGGGTATGTACGTAGAATTGCCACAGAGCACAGGAAACTGGTGGCCATGCTGCTATTGCTAGCAAAGAGGAGGGTGGCAATCTGTTGGGGCCGAAGGTACAGTCCAAGAGTAACTGAGTGGCTCAAGGACGCGGTGTTCTGCCACGATCAGCTGTCCGATTATTGGGAATTAATGCCTGCACAGTCACAACCTATAGAACATATTGGTGCCACTTCAGAGCTATCTAGATTCTCAGCCTCCTGACCTTGGGGAAAGGACATTGGTAGAGACTTAGGCACTGCAAACTGCTCAAACTAAACACTCATGGGTGTGTTGTGCCTGCCGCTGTGGCTGGCAAGCCCCTGCTCCATTAGGGCCAGAGAGTAGCCCCTTCACTTCTCTCTTCTTTGCACCTCTCTCTTTCTCTCTCCTCTATCCTTATTCTCTCCTTTCCCTGTGGCCTGCATAGCGCCCAAGAATTCCTCCCAGGAAACAAGATGCTACAAGACGCAGAAGGACATTAAATGGTTGGGGACCTATGCCCAGCTAGACTATAGATTGCTGCTTTCCACTTTCAATGACATTTGAGGGCAAATGTGGTGCTAAGTAATGGTAACGTACAAATGAGCTGGCGGGCCCTTTTTGAATTTAATTTCCCTTAACACATAAAAAAAGCCTGAAATCTCGTTTTAATGTGTATTTTATGGATAACACTGAAGGCAAAAATTTGTTTTATTAACTAAATTTCTTTACTGAGTTTTGTATTAAAACCAGAGAAATAAACAATAAATATATAACATCGCAGGGCACCTGCAAGCAAGTTCTCATCGTATTTGGTTCCATAGTGGGATGTGGGTTTATTGGGGAATAGGGTGAGAAGTTATTTAATTGCCACAAATTGAAAAGCGCTTTGATATCCTTCGGGATCAAGTTCGCGCCATATAAAACTTTATAAATTTTATTTTTATTTTATTTATAAAAAAAAAAAAAAAAATCCATTCTGTCCGAGATCATCAAAATGTACGCAATGAGCCATGCTGTTTTCTTGGTTTTTGTGAAGTTTAATAAAAAGAAAACATTTATTAAAAATAAATGTAAAAAAGAGATCTTACAGATATGGACTTAGGGGATGCTTGGAGGTATCGATACCCTGAAACTTGTGACTATTCGTTTTATTCACATGTACAAACATCTTACTCCAGACTGGATCACCTTTTTTCACCCACTTCTTTCCCGAGAACAGGAAAGTGTCTCTGTCTCGGACAATTCAAATTCAGACCATGCTCATGTTCAAATTATATGGAACGGTGGCGGGGGGGGGGGACACCAGTCTGCCCCATCACGACGCACTAAGTCACAGCTGGTCTTGTTACAAGGTCAGTTACGCACCCATAGAACAAATAAAGCAGAATGGTCCATGCTTGCTTTAAAACAGCATTACTATGAAGGGGGGGACAAAGTGGGAGGGGTTTTAGCCTGTAAACTATGCCAGCAGCGTGCTTGTACACATATAACTAAGATTAAGACTGACAATGACAGCTGGGTCACTACTAAACAGGCAAAACAGCATGCCTTTCACTGCTTTTATCGAACCCCCTACTCAGAGGACAATGCTCCCTGCGTGCTCATAGACTCTTATCTTAGTTCTTGTACATGGGACCCTATTGACCTGACCCACGCTGAATTTCTGGAGTCTCCTATTATTCTTGCTGAATTGCAGCTGGCCCTAGAGGACCCTGATGGGCTACCGGTTGCCTTTTATCAAGCCTTTCTTCCTCTTATCCAGGACTTCCTGCTTTTTATTCTTTCTTGGAAACTGGTCTCACCCCAAAGATGGCAGCAACAGAGATTGCCCTCATCCCCAAACTCAGCAAAGATCCCTCTCTGTGCGCCTTCTATCTCCCCATTGCACTTTTTTTTTTAAATAATATTTTATTGAAACAAAAATGCAGAGTTGACAGTCCAATCACAGAGTAATAGCAACAAGGTTAATTCGATACACATTGTTAGAGAAAAGTGACATATCAGAATACAGTACGACGTGAGGGTCCAGCCCCGTCCATGGCCATCTCAGTTGTAGGGGAATCACAGAGTACACCCCTGTATTGGTTCCAAGGTCCCCACTTCTTGTCCCATTCTTTAGGGCAGCCTCTAAGTTTATACACAGTCTTCTCTGCGATCATGCAGCGATCCATCTCGGCCAACCACCCCACCACCAACGGTTGCGCAGGGACTCCCCAATGCATTGCTATTGAGCGTTTTACGAGCAGGAATCCCAAAGCCACCCACTGCAGCTCCACTTCAGTTAGATCCGTGGCCCCCATACATTGAGGATGCCCTCTTTTGGTGACAGTGGGACAGGTTTCCCCAATGCGTCCTTCATTTTCCGGGTTGCTCCCTCCCAGAACAGCTGAATCACAGGACAATCTCATAAGACATGATAAAAAGTGCCCACCATGCCACAGCCCCGGAGACACATGTCATCTGGACGTCTCCCTATTCTGGCCAGGAGAGGAGCAGACATGTAGGCCCTGTGTAAGACCTTCAGCTGGATCAGCCGGAAGCGATGATTAATCGCCGTTTCCCTAGGGGACATCAAAGCTGCGCGCCACTCCTCATCTTCCAAATGGCCCACATCTACTTGCCATTTGTCACGTAGGGCGTGGAAGGTATCAGGGAGATTATTGCACAACTTACGATAGGTGTGGGATATGGCTTTCTGCGGAAGGGGTTCTGAGAGCAGTCTGTCCTCTATGGTTGAGGATTCTGGGAGGGAGGAGAGGTCAGGTATAGCGGTGAGGATTGCATGCTTAATTTGGAGGTATCTAAAGCTTTCTGTCTGTGTAAGTGCATATTTGGCCTGTAGTTCTGTAAAAGTTAACAGCTTTCCTTTGTGTATCAAGGCGCCCAGAGTAGAAATCCCTATTGTGTCCCACCTGTCGAAACCCAAGTGGAAGCAGAGGGAGCCAAGACGTTGTGATGCCCATAGCGGTATGGCTTTGGTAAGTGTACCAGACCAACCTATGCGTTTAGTGGCCTGATGCCAAATAGCTACTGTCTGTGCCATGGGCTCTATGTATCGCTTCCGGGTCGGTTTGCTGTAAAGGGCCCCTAAGTAACCCTCTCGTCCTGTCTGGTATCACTCTAGGTGGAAGGCTGGATTCAGTGGTGAGCCATGGATCCATTGGTTAGTGGCCATTAGTTGTGATGCACAATAATAGAGGCGTATGTTGTGTAGGGCAATGCCTCCGTCATACCAACCCTTGGTGAGTTTATGGAGGACTATACGGGCTGCACCTCCGTTCCATAGCAAGATCCGCAAATCCCCTTCTATTGCGTTAAAATAGGAATCGGCTACGGGAAAGGGACAATTTTGGAGAACGTAGAGGAACCTCGGGAGCGCTAGCATTTTAAATAGAGCCGCCCTACCTGGGAGAGAAAGCGGTAGTGAACGCCAGTGGGATACATCACTGTGTAGCCTGCGCAGGGGACCCAATAAATTCTGCTCATAAAAGACCACAGGATCTGAGGTAGCAAAAATACCTAAATATTTAAAGCCATCTGGGGCCAAAGTAATAGAATACCCTCCGGGCAGTGGGGGTGGAGAACCGTGCAACATGTATAAGACGGATTTAGACCAGTTGATCGAGTATCCCGAGTATTTCCCAAAGTTGGTCAGGACATGTAGTAGACTGTTAATGGAAGACCGAGGGGAAGCGACATAGACCAGGATGTCGTTGGCATAAAGAGATATTTTATCAGTTGTATCGTCATTCCATCTGAGTCCCCCTGATGGATGCATCGGTGCGAACCCATTGGGCAAGGGGTTCCAGGGTCAGGGTAAATAATAACGGTGACAGGGGGCAACCCTGTTGCGTTCCTCTCTGGAGCACAAACTGTTGGGACGTGTGATTGTTGACACGCACTTGACCCAATGGGTCTGTATATAACAGCCGCACCCACCGGATGACGTTGGGTCCAAAGCCGAATCTTACCAAAACTTCGAAGAGGTAGGACCACTCGATTGAATCGAACGCCATTGTGGCGTCAAGGGATAGTATGGCAGCATCCTCACATACATGGGGTCGTCTGCTCAGAACATTATTCACCCTACGAAGATTCAAGGCTGTATTATGGCCCGGGAGGAATCCAGACTGGTCATTATGGATCAGGGAAGGGAGAACAGTAAGAAGTCTGGTAGCCAAGAGCTTCGCTAGAACCTTGGGCTCAGCACTTATTAGAGAGATCGGCCTGTAGGAACTACAGTCGGTGGGTGGCTTATTTGGTTTGAGGATGACGACAATGGAGGCCAATCTTTGATCCAGTGGCAGAATGCCGCTGTCTTGGCTATCTTCAAACATAGCTTTCAGGTGAGGGGCTACGCCGAGAGCCACGCTTTTCAGAAATTCAATGGGGACCCCATTGGACCCCATGGCCTTACCTGATTTTATGGCGAATAGCGCGTTGCTTATCTCGTCAGCCGTGATATCGGCTTCAAGTGCCTCCGTGTCGAGCTCAGAGAGAGTGGGCAGGCGCTTTTCTTCTAGGAGTTGTCTAGATTCCTCAGAGGTGTACTGAGCCCTAGCCGAGTTAATTTGTTCGAGGTGGTTAGCAAAGGCCTCTGCCACCTCTTGTGGATCCGTAACTCGTGCCCCATCCGGATGGGTGATTGAAAAGACCCATCTTGTACCCTGTTCACGGCGTTCCAGCCATGCTAGCATCCTACCTGCACGGTCTCCGAATTCATAAATGCGGTGGCATGTGTGAAGCAACCTAGCTTGTGCCTTCTCCTGCGCCAGAGCCCTGTATTCAAGTTGCAGAGAGCGGAGACGACGAGACGTCTCCTCGGACGGGGCAGCATTGTGAGTAAGTTCAAGGCCAAGCAGGTCACATTCGGCCTGGAGAAGTTGTTCATTATGTTTACGTAAATATGCAATTTTGAGCGCTAACGCTTTCCCCTTAATGACTGCTTTAATGCCTCCCAAATCGTAACCGCAGAGCGTACTGAGCCAACATTCTCTGCAAAGTAATAATCGGTGTGTTCCTGCAAGCTGTCTTTCATGTCCGGAACTTGCAGGAGCCAGGGACTGATAACTATCGGACCTCAGGTAAAATGTTGATGATAGATAAGTTTTACGCTAAGAGGGGAGTGATCAGAAATGCCGCGAGGGAGACCTTTGGGATGTCGAAAGAGACCGATGTCTGTTGTAGGGCAGAAAAAGTAGTCAATTCAAGACATGCTGTTATGTGCGTTCGAGTAGTGTGTAAAATAGGAGGCATCTGGGTAAAACGATCTCCACACGTCCTCAAGTCCCATGGCTTGTGCAAAATCTAGGAGGTCAGAACCGTGTCTGTGGGACCGTCTTGGGGGATGTCTATCGAGTTCGTCATTCATCGTCATGTTGCAGTCCCCCCCAATGAGCAGTGTACCCTGAGGGAGGTCCAGTAACAGTGTACTCAAGTCTTGTAGTGTGTCTTTACCTAACGCCGGTGGAAGGTAAGCCGATATAATGGTCAGCGGCCCTGGCCCTTTTTGGCAGGTTCACCCCGAAACTTTTTGCTTTTGACTAGCCTGTTTCTACGCACTTTTTCACTGTGGTGGTACAGTGTAAGGTGCGTGAGCTCTGTGTATGTGTGAGAATGACCTGCCCTCCCATAGCAATGCATGGGGAATATGTGTGACCATGGTAGTTCCTGATGTGTGGGGAGTGCAGGGTCGAGTTTGGTATGTGCGAACTCGTGAGATTGAATGCTGCGTAATGATGTATGCGGCATGAATGTGTCTAGTGTGGAAGTGCCACTTCTAGACATGGGTGTGCGTGTGTAGTGAGTGTGCTGACACGTGATTGGCTGGAGCCTGGCTCCAGGATGTCTGGATGGGTCTGCCCAGTGGTGAGTGTTGAGATTAGCATGCTGATGAGAGGGGAGGAGTGCACCTGGGTCATGAATGGGGCTGGGTTTTCCCACACAATGCTGGCTCCGCCCCTTGTGGTGCGACTGATGACCCTAGCCTGACAAGTGAATGGGAGGGGTGGCTGAGCTCATCAAGGGGGCTCCCAAACCAGCTGCGCCTGGTTTTTCACCCACCCTGCACCTTTAGACAAAGGATTTTCTGTATAAAAAGGGGCTGTGTCCCCTTACAAAATGTTCTTGTTTCTGACTTGAATCCTGCCAGGGGCGTGCTGCTGCTTGGGCCCAGGGGAAGGCTTGCCTCCCTGGGCCCTGCCCAGCCCCTGGATGCCCTGGAGGACTTATTTTGGACTTTTTCCCTTAAAACCTTTCCCAGGACCTTTTGCCAGAGGAGAGCGCTGGGCTTTTGCCTTTGGTAGCTGAAGCCCCTTTGCTATGGGAGCCCTTCTTGGGGGGGATTGGGGTCTGCCTGCTCCCTAGTGCTTTGTGAGCGCTTGATTTGGGCTCTGCAGCGTGGAGCTGCTCTCTGTCCCGCTCGTGTTTTTAGGCAGTAGCCTACCCTGCATATTGCCCGACTTTTCATTATTTTTAATTACGGATGCCACCCCGTTTATTTAATTGTTCCACGGGTGCCCACCCCGTTTCCAATTTTATTTTATGCTGCGAGGGTGCCCACCCCTCGTTATGGTGCCGAGAAAGGTGCCGCCGCTGCGGCGAACCAGAAGTCAGGCGATGTTTTGCCTGGCGGCGGGCGGGACTTCCGGTTTTGCGAGAGGAGTCTCGCGCCCGCCGCCGGCACCAGAGGAGTGAGGGGAGAGATGTTGCGGGAGCCCCGTGGTGTCTAGAGGAGCCCCGGGTCCCAGGAGGGGGCCCGGGTGAAGCACCGCCGCCGCAGCTGTGGAGGAGGAGGGGGCGCGAGGCGGCCCCCACTGCGGGCGAGGGAGAGACCGGCGCCAGAGACGGCAGCGCGACGCTGCTGCCCCTCCGAGCGGAGACTGCTCCCTGCACCTGGAGAGCCCGGTAAGTGTGGGGCTCTCCATGGTAGTGGTGCCGGGGGGGGGAGATGAAGTCAGAGCGGCCCTGTGTGCTCAGTGGGCCGCTCCAACGTGGAGAATTGTTCCCTGGGCTAGAAGGCCCGTGATGTGCTCAGTTAAAGGCATGGTGATGATGGTGTATTTTGGGCGTCCCCGGTTGGCAGTGGGTCG
Source organism: Lissotriton helveticus (assembly GCF_964261635.1). NCBI lineage: Eukaryota > Metazoa > Chordata > Amphibia > Caudata > Salamandridae > Lissotriton > Lissotriton helveticus. Next base: position 1,688,777,416 of record NC_136065.1, on the reverse strand, counting down.
CCCCAACGTTGTCTAGAGCCCACGAGGCTCCCTGGGGGCATGTTTGTTTAGAGCCTGTCGAGGCTCCCACGACCACGGGCCATTGTGATTTAAAGAGCCTGTGTGGCTATCCCCCTGGCCCTATTTTTTTTTTTTTTTTTTTAAAGACCTTTATTGTGCAAAAGTAGTATACAGTTACGGGCCCACAACCAGTCCGGCTGGCCTCGAAATCAAATCAGAGCACATACGGCAACAATAACACAGCTCAGCAGGCCCCAAAGACAGAAAACAGCAAACATTACAATTGTCATTTATATCGGATGCGATCACTGAGCGCAGGAGTTAATAAGGTCCATTTTTAAATTAAAGTATAGTATAAGAAGGATCAGAGACCAGATAGTCCATTGAAGACACGGAGTGGGCAATACGCACAGAAAGATGTCCAAAAACGGAGAATATTAATCGGAGGAGCGGTACAGAACCATCTTAATCAGGATAAAGAGGCATACAGTCAAATTTCGTATCGGGCAATACCCACCCCATATACATATACAACCCCGTGAATGTGAACGTGGACCCCAAAAGAGACAGAAAAGGCAAGCAACTCTACACCTAGCCTCCATACTGACCCAGAAAAAGAGGAAAGAAAGAGAAGACAAACAAAAAGGGAAAATAATGGAGATAATGGCCCATAGAAACTAAAAAAGGACTAAACAACCCCCCCCCTACCCCCCACCCTACATGCATGCAGAGGCTATGGCCTACCCCCCCCTCGCAGTGTGCCTATCGCCCGAAAACGAGTACCCGAAATATAGACAAAGAAAGAGAAGAAAAAGAAGAAAAAGTTACAGAAAACGGCAGGAGGTACATATATGTACACACACACAGGCTCCCGGTCTCCCCAGCCAAGAAGGTACATTCTACCCCAGAAACCACAGCAGCAACAGTAATCGGTAGTGCGATAAAAATGGGGAGAGGCAACCTAAACTGCGCAGAGAAGTGTAGCGTAGAAATACACCAACCCGCCCCTCCGCTAGCCATACAGATGTCACACAGTAAAGAAATCACCTAGCCTTGGCCCGATCTTGTGGGTCCTCCGAGGGATGTTCGCCCAGTAAAGCCCGTTTCAGCCGACATAAAGGAACAAAATGGCCACAGAAGATAAAAGAGCAACATGCAAATGCAAATGGGACGCCACAGACTACCAACAAAGTCACCTTCACTCATGACCATCACCCCCAATAACACCCCAAGATACTGTTGCCATAGCCAGAATACAGGGGCGAGGAGAGAAGAGGCAGTCACCGGAGCCAACAGTCGCTGAGGCAATGTCTGGGCCACTTGCAGCGATACGATGGGCGAGGTCACCATTTCCTGCCGAGAGAGGAACCCTTCAGTGTAGCAGAAGCATACGGATGTTTGTCCACAAGCATCAGTACAGTCCGGGATCTGCAAGACTCCTCCGCACTCAAGTGCGACCACAGTACCACCCTCAAAGACAGTGAGGGGCAAATCCTCGCACCCCCAGGAGCCATCCGATCGCGATCGTTCCAGTGTGGATACAAGATCGTCAAGCTTACGTCCCAACACACGGGATCCTTCCTCCCAATCGGACTGCAGGGCAAGAAGAGCAGCAAGAATATCACCGCAAAGCAGCGCAGGCTGTGTGTCCCACCATACAGCATCGCTCGGCAAACCGCAGTTCCCATCCCACTGTGCTTCAGTAGGCAGGGCGATGTCCTGCCGTTCAATCAGGCAATCATCAAACGGGGCTATCCGGTAGGGAGAATGAAGACAAGGCAGGGACGAGTCCGGTTCGGGTAGATTGCAGTGCGATACTCAGGGGCCGTCACAACACACACCCAAGGAGCGATCTCCCCTCCGAGTCGGCAATGGCAGCGAATTCGGGAGCGGCCCGCGAAGATCGGGCAGAATAGCAGACATAGCTCACCCTCAGCGCTCCACTCGTAAACAGTATGATAACCGAGCCCTCACTTCGAGGGTATAAGCCGGCAGTGTCGTGTTGCAATCAGCTCCCCAGCGATGAATTTTCCCACAGCAGTCACTCCGGTCCGGCGAACCGGCTCCACCCAGGCTCAGCTGGCCGCTGTTGACACACTAGCACTCGGCCATGTTTCATGGGTGAGGTTCCGGCTCCAGGGCCGCGGGGTCACAAATCTATTTCGTGGATTTCTCCGGCTACAGGGCCGTCAGAGGCGTCAGGATAGCGCGAGTGATGTCTGCGCGCATTCACCGTCACCCCGCCGCTGGTCAATCACAGGAGTACAAGCAGGATGTCCGTGCGGGGCTCGGAGGCTTGAGAAGCCGGGAGCCTACGCTTCCATTCAGGTCGCCATCTTGGCTCCTCCCCTGGCCCTATTTTTAAGCGCTAGTGTCTGGGGGCATGTTTGTTTAAGGAGCCAGAGTGCTCCCATGCCCACATTATTTTCAGAGCCTAGATGGCTCCTGTGCACAGTTGATTTTCGGGCCTAGAGGGCTCCAAAAGTGCGCAAGGTGTATTTCAGAGCCAGATGGCTCAGCTTGGCGCAGTTATGTCTAGGGGCTAGTGAGAGCCCCTGTCGCAGTTTTGTCTCCAGCTGCCCAGCAATTAGTGGGCAGGTGCAACGTTTAGGCGCCAAGGGAGAGAGTCCCTGTTTGGGACAGAGATGGCCTTCTACAGCTGCGCAGCACTTAGTGCCAGCTGCAACGTTTAGGCCCTGTTGGTGTTCTCAGCTGCCCAGCAAGTAGTGGGCAGCTGCAACGTTTAGGTTTGCGCCGGTGGCGCACCCCTGACTGGCGCTGCATTGGCAGCGCGCCCTGACATTCTGGACACAGGGCTTTTTGAGTCCCCTTGTTGGATGGCCAGTTGGCCAGGGGGCTGTTGGTATGTGGGTAGGGCGCAAGGCCCTAATGTGGTTTTAGCGCAATGTGATTTTGCTAAGTTTATGATAGTAATTGCCTAAGGTGATGTTTGTGCGAGGAGGTTATGAGTTTATTTTCCCTATGTGTGTTTAGACTAGTGAGGAGATTGCCTACTGTATTTTTACCGGTTAGGCCCAAATGTGAGTTATGCGTAATGTGCTATGCCATTATGCCTGTGACACCTCTGAATGTGTTTTATGCATTATGTGTCTTACCTACACCTCTGAATGTTTTTATGCATCATGTGTTTTCCTTCCCTACACCTCTGAATGTTGCGATGCATCATGTGTAACGTGTTCTTACCTATAATTGTTCTTTTGTGCTACAGTATTTCTAGTTCTAAGTGCTGATTCTGACAGTGGTCCAGGTGGCCCTGTCTTGTACATAATCCCTTGTGAATATTGCCTGTGCCAGTGGCACAATGTATATTGTGTGATTACTATCTGATGTGTTTTGACAATACAAAAGTTATTTTTATATAACCTTGTGTAGAGTTCCTTTTGTGGTGTGCCTAGGATGTTGTTGCTGTTGTGTGCGTGCGCAAATGCTTTACAAATAGCCTCCGGGATAAGCCTGTCTGCTCGTGCCAAGCTACCAAGGGGGTGAGCAGGGGTTATCTTGGCGTGTGACTCCCTTGCCCTGACTAGAATGGTGGTTTCTGCCTGGCTTTGGCGTCAGCCTTAACCTACCAGAAATCCCAGTTCTAACAGCGGCCGTCCCTCCCAAGAGGCCTCTGAGCGTGAAACGGCCAAGAGGATCAGCCCATGTTTTCGTATAGGTAAGTGCTAGGTGTTACTTTACAAGAATCCCCGTACCACGGGACCCAGAGGTGAACCCCGCATGTATCAGTAACTTATAACCCCCCCCCCGCTGAAGTGCATGACTAGTATTGCCTACCAGATGTGTCTCCTGTAATAGGACTATGTCAGGGGAATGGCGCTTGCGATATTGCAGGACTACCCCCTCTTTATCTTGTTGCAGAGACCATTGACATTCCACGTCATTAGCGTAAGTGTTCTAGGGATGGACTGTGACATGGTGGCAATTGTAGTGGGGATAGTGCGGGTCTATACCAAGAGGATCAACACAGCTGATTCAGGTCGCCCTGATAGTCAGGGGAATATGTCGAGATAGTTTATGAAAGGACTGGGGAAGTTCGCCTGTCAGATGTAGCTGGCTCGGCAGGGCTGGACGTCGTCGAAAACGTGACTTAAAATTAGGAGTGTCTCTGCAGTGAACCAAAAGGACAAAAACCAAAAACCCAAATACAGTCATCCACCCCCCACCCCTCCCTTTCACCCGCCCTACCCCCCTGCCTGCGGACTTGAAACTATCCACACCCCAACTTGGCAGAGTGCCTGTTGCCCTCCCAAACATTTACGGGGAACCTGGTGAGCCGTGTGTGCCACTCACCGCTAAACATCATGGTACGTCAATGAAACAATATTCACATGTTAACATCCCAATGCGCGCGTGTCACACAAAATAAAGATAAAATATGTCTTGTTTAGCCGCATCACTCTGGAAATGAAGAAACCTGGACAGTGTAGAACAAAGATTCGGTCTTCAGCCCGCCTCCCCGAGTGGGAAGTGTGCCCCCAATCCCAACATTAGAACTGCAGTCATATCACCCATCAGAGTTCAACCTTCGTCACCTGAGGGACATCAGTGGTTATTGTTCTCGCCCGCCGTTGGTTGGTCTTGTCGTTCCAAGGGACGGTCGCATCGAGCATCCGGTCCGGGGTTTCCACGGTTATTTAGGGGTTTTCCTACCTGTCGCCAACCCTCCAACCACTCCCACGCCTCCTCCGGAGATAGAAAAAACCAGGCCATCCCCTCCGAATCCACACGGAGTTTTGCAGGGAAGAGCATAGAATACTTTAGATCTTTATCACGCATTGCTTTTTTAACTTCCAGAAAACTACGCCTCCGTGCCTGCACTTTCATCGTGAAGTGTGGGAAAAATGTGATGTGGGCTTCGTCTAGTCGTAATTGTGAGCCTGTACGGGCCGTTTGGAGGATGACGTCCCTATCTCGGAAATTAAAGACTCTAGCTATTATGGGTCTCGGGGGGGGGGGGGGGGGGGGGGCCTGGCTTTGGGCGACCTCCCAGAACTCTATGGGCCCGTTCAATGGAGAAGTAGCTGGAGAGACGTTTGGGTTTGAGATGGTTCAGGATTAGGTCCTCTACGAAGAGTTCAGCTGTTGGCCCCTCCATTCGTTCCGGAACTCCCAGGATTCGGATGTTATTGCGCCTTTCTCTGCCTTCGTAGTCGTCCAGGAGTTCCCCCATTTAGAGCTGTTTTTTTTTTTTTTTTAAAGAACCTTTATTTCAATTAGCATGAAATTACAAACACAGGCCTACAACCAGTGTGGCCGGCCGCTAATGAAATCGAGCAGAAATTAAGTAAGAAGTATCACATCAATCCGGCGCTTAAAAACAAAGCCACATCCAGGATACAGCAGAGAATCAAGATAATACGTGATACCAAGGATTTGAAACGGTTCATTTTTAAATAACCAAAAATTAAATCGAAAATCGACATCGCATTGTCATTCCCGCTCCCAACACAGTCAGCTAAAACACATTATCACTCCGATAATGAACATAGATTGAATGGGAAAGGAGAAGAGTACCAAAGTCAGGATAAATGCAATAGTCACGTACCAAGCACGGTATGCGAGCCCCACTCCTGAAAGGGAACGTACTATGGGAGACATGAAGACGACGACATCAAAGAAGGAAAAGGGCTAAGGGCCATAGAAACAAAAAAAGGAACAGAGAACAAACCCATCCCCCAACCCCCACCCTGCACCCCTGCAAAAGGCTACGGCCTACCCCCCCAGCAGCGTGCCTGTCGCCCTAAATGAGAGACCCGAAATATAGAAAAGAAAGAGAAAAGAAAAAAAAAGAATTTGAGGAGAAGAGCCGACGATTCGTTACCCATTCCCTCCCACCCCCGCATACTGGAATCGTATAAACAGAAGCAGTATAAAAGTGTAAGTATCAGCAAGCACATAAAACGCAATCAATTACAGCCCCACTAGACGTGCCCTCGAATCACCATTAACCAGCAAGAAGTCCCTCCAAATCCCAAACGAGGTCACCCCTGGCCGCTTCTGGCAATAGTATCAATGATGAATAGTCCTGCAGACGAGATACAATTCGGTACAAAAGGTCCAATCGTTCCAATCAGACCAGGTAGCGCAGCCGCCCAACATGGTCGTAGCCACCGAGAGACAACTGACGATGCATGGCGGATGTCGGAATGCAACAATACCCAGGCCACCAACAGTCTCAAGTCCAAAGACAGGTCCGCCAAGCACGGAACGGAAAGCACAGGATGTGGGAAACACCGCAGCACAGTCCGGGCCTCATGTACCATGGATCGATGTAGCTTCTCCACTCCCTGGACAGAAAAAGAACCCGGTGAGACAACCACTTGCGGAACAGGTGTGGCAACAGTAAGCTCAGAAACCAAATCTATTCGCGCCTCCAAGTCTGTAAACTCATCCGGGGGATATAACACTGTAGCAGAGGGAGACGCATCGGCACCAACTCGATAGCAACCCAGTCCGCTACAAAATGGCGGGTCAGCAATGGCGGCGATCCTTCCTTCCAAATCCCGGGCTCCCCGGAGCAGGGCAGTCCGCAGGGTTGTCAGTGCAGCCAATACGTGGCCACGCGTAAGCGTTTCCCCACATTGCCAAACTCCGGGGGTCTCAAGTTCAGCAGTTTCTCTGTCCCCGGGAGGAGCGCACCCGAGGCGCCATCCGCCATTTCAGCCATCTCGTTCTCCTCCTCTTCCTCTTCACTTCAGAGTCTCGTCCGACCACTGGAGTCAGCAGGCCCCACGGCTGGATCTCGACAGTCGGCGCTTGCTGCAGAAAGGAGAGTCACCAAAATGCCGGACATGCTCCCCGCAGCTCGCCGGGAGCCACCCGCTGGATCCCGGACGGGACTATCAACATGGCTGGGCGTCTCACCCAAGGGGAACCGGGCGACATGGGCTCTCTCCGGCTCGGCAATATCTCGGGTTCACGGAGTAACCCACTATTGGGAGTGGGTTGATACCAACTCTCCCGGCTCGCGGCTCTCAGGCTCCCACTGACCGACTTCTCATCCCGACCAGGGCCGCCAACGCTACGATCACTGCAGGGCACCCTCTGCACTCGAGGCCCCGGCTTCAGCGCCACGAAGGCCGGCAAGCAGACGGGGACGGTTCTTCGGATCTACTGCACGGTGGAGCCCAAGAAACAGACGGTAAGCGATTGCTTCCCTTCAGCAACTTAGATCAGCAAACCTTGCTCAGGATTATCTTCAGGATATACGTGCGGGGAGGAAGGGCCCTCGGAGCCAAGCGTTTATGCAACCGTTCCGATCGCCATCTTGGCTCCTTCCCGCTACGCCGGAGCTGTTGTTTTTGGAGCTGGGCCACTTGCTGCTGGAGGGTGGAGGTGTCTTCAATGAGGGCCGCAGTTTTAACTTCTACATCCTTGAACTTAGAGTCCATTTTACGGAGATCAGCTCGCAACAGGGTAACCTCTATGTTTATAGATTCAATACGGGTTTCCAGGGAGGTCCTTACCCCGGCGATAGCTTCCATCACATCCTCCAATGTTAGGGATTTTGCGGCAGGCGTCGAGGCTGTCCCCTTTTGATCTCCCTCGTTACTTGGCTCCCTGTGGTCGCCCTTGGGGGTCCATGTGAACTTATTGATCTGTTTCTGGGTAACTGGTTTATTCCCTCTATTGCCCGCCATTTGGAGAGTTGCGGGGTTCACGGTCAGGCGGGAGGCGCCCGAGCCGGCTGCACAGGGAGAGTCGGAGGCGTCAGTCTCACTTCCTGGATTCCTGGTGCCAATGCAATTTTATTTATTTTATTTTATTTATAAAGTTTTATATATCGCGAACTTGATCTCGAAGGATATCAGAGCGCTATACAATTTTAGGCAATTAAATAACTTCTCACCCTATTCCCCTATAAACCCACATCCCACTATGGAACCAAATGCGATGAGAACTTGCTTGCTGGTGCTCTGCGATGTTATATATTTATTGTTTTTTTCTCTTGTTTTAATACAAAACTCAGTAAAGAAATTTAGTTAATAAAACAAATTTTTGCCTTCAGTGTTATCCATAAAATACACATTAAAACGAGATTTCAGGCTTTTTTATGTGAGCCCGCGCACAGCACGGAGGGCCAGGCCAAGGGAGCTCAACTGTTATAGATGCCCCAGCTAGGAATCGGAGGGCCGATGAATGTGCGACACCGCACCGCAGAGGCGCCAGTCAGAGGGGGTCGTCACAAGAGTCAGGAGTATCCCGCCAGCGATGGAGCGTCCCACAGGAAGAACCAGCGATGGCAGGATTGAGGTCCGAGCCCTCGTTGGCGAGGCGAGCGCTGAAAGAGCGGGGGCTACCAGGGAATGTATAGAGATCCGTCCAGCTCCAGCCGGCGGTCTCACAGGCCCGTCGGCCGTGACCCTGGCGCCCGCTGACAAAGAGGGCCGAGAAATCTCCTCACTCCCCCGACCCAATGTAAAGAATTAAGGTACCTCAGGGCCTGAGGAGGTCGGCGAGTAGAGGTGGCGTCATATGGGGCAGCCAGTCGAGCAGTCCATGGGGTCTCGGGGAGACATCGGCAGGCGTCGCAATTAGGCCCAAAGCCGGGGACTCGCGCAGTTTTCGGCCCGGGCACCAGGGCGGGCCAGTACTCCGCTTCTCTTCGTCCAGTCGGTCAACCCGTTCGGCACTACGAACCCCCTGGGCCCCGGTTAGTCGTCTGCAGGAGTTCAGACTCCGGCCTGCAGGCTGGCTGCACCCTCCGACGGGACCAACACGGCCTTGGCAGCTACACTGGAGTTAGGTGCCGGGGCTCCTCACAGTCTCGTCCGCCATTTTCCCAGTGCCGAACTTGCCTCTCCTCCGGGGATTCCCTCACGCTATGGCTGATCTGGGCGGCCAAAACAGGGAAGAGCAGCGCTCGGGATGTCAACCAAGAGATCACCCAATTGCAGGGGGATCTAAAGTGCAGCTATCGGAGAGATGTGGCGGATTTACGGGCGAGGAGCTGCTTCAGAACGCAGCCATTCCTCTCGGCTGCTAGCCACGCCCCTCCTCCCCATTGCACTTTTAAACACAGAGGCCAAGATCTACACCAAGATTTTGTTGATTCGCTTGGAACCATATCTTCCTGGTCTGATTGAACCTGATGCGATTGGCTTCATCTGTAATCAGCTAGGGGCAGATAACATCTATCAAGTTGCCCATCTGGTGGAGAAATCCCGTTGCCATAATATTCCCACCTGCCTTCTGTGGCTTGATGCGGAAAAGGCATTTGACAGGGTTAGCTGTCCAATCCTTAGAGCGGTACATGGGAAAATTGGTATTGGGCTGGGCATGATATCTCAAATCATGGCCTCCTATCTAGCCCCTACTGCTACCATTCAGGTGAATGGTCAATTCACTAAAAAAGAGGCACTCGACAGGGGTGCCCTCTTTCGCCCCTGCTGATTTCCCAAGCGGTAGAACCCTTAGCCATCACTATCCCGCAGAATGAGTCCATTGTTGGCATCCCTTTGGCGGCTGTGCTCATAAATTGAGTATGTTTGCAGACGACCTTTTGCTTACACTCACCCAAACTGCGACATCTCTCCCTGAGGTGGTTCATGCTGATAGCCTTTGAACAGGTCTCCGGCTTTAAGTTTTAACATTTCCAAGTCTCATGCCCTAAATCTCCTGATATCCAAACTGGATCTTACCGCATACAGGCTCTTGCCCCTTGAGATAGGCCCCACATGCCATCTGCTATTTAGGTCTTAACCTGACCTCCACCTATCGAGTTGGACGAGAGCTAATTGGGAATCATATCAAAATCTATCTTAGGTGATGGCCCCTGCATGTGTCCCGGGTGGGATGGCTTTATGCTGTTAAGATGTCCATCCTCCCTAGGATCCTCTACCTGTTCCAAATGCTTACTACCTCCATCCCACACGATTACATCATACACGTCCAGTGAGACATCTGCACCTTGGATGGTGGGGGCGGAGGAAAGCGACGCAGGTTCTCAAACTCTGTTCGATGCTTCCTAGGGACCAGGGAGACTGGGGTGTCCCAATCTGGGTGAATACTGTTGGGCAGCACATCTTCTTTTCATATCGAGTCGACAGTGAAGAAGAGTGAGAAGCACTGGTTGCACATGGATTGGGCAGTAGCTTGCAGGCCAATTTGGGACCTCGCTTGGCTCCCTAGACATGCACGACCACAGAGTGCCTACCTTGCAACCTCTACTGTCCCTAAGATTTGGGATAAAATTGCACTTAAGTATGGACTTGCCACATTTCCCGCCCCAAAGACCCCCTTTGCTTTAGCTCGGATTTGACCTGCCTCTGGAACCTCACTCATTCCACAGTTGGGAGGAGGGGGATAGTCGCATCTTGCATGATCTATTCATAGGAACCTCACTCATGACATCTGATCAATGCAAACATGAATTCCAATTACCTGAAATGACTCAACTGCAATATTGTCAGTTGCGCCACTGGGCACTGCACCCCTCAAACGTTCAGGGAGCGACAAGGCAATTTACCCCCTTTGAAGATTTGGTCATGGTTTGTAATGGCATGAGAGGTTTGATATCTTGTACCTACCAGGTTCTTCAACACTGCGAACACCTTCATACATATAAATTACAATGGCATGCGGACACCACTGAGGGTATCTCCCAGTAGCAGTGGGAGTACTCTGACCAGATATCCCCAAGATTTATTGCAGTTTACAAGAGCACGAGATAGCATCCAAAATGTTGTCGTAGTGGTATTACACACCGACATGTCTTCACACTATTTATCACACCATAATAAAATAAACAACAGGTACTGTGCACACCTATGATCAAAGCAGTATCGGTAATATGGTAGTTTTAAAGACAAAGAGAAACGTGAATGTCGTTGATAAATTGAAGACTGTCTTCAATTTATCAACGACATTCACGTTTCTCTTTGTCTTTAAAACTACCATATTACCGTTCATACGTGTGCACAGTAACTGTTGTTTAATTTGTTTCAAGTGTCCGGGCATCTTCGTGCCTGTTCACCTTAGAGAGGCTTTAAGGTTTCCCTCTATACTGTTTGCACCGTCTTTACTTTTTCCTAATCTACCCATCATCACCGCTATTGCTTGCACTGTGTGAGTGCCTCATACTGTACAACTGAAACCTCCAGCTGAACCCCTATTTATCACACCATATCTGATCTTTGCTGGCATGATCATGCGGCACCTGGTGAATTTAAACACATATGGTGGTCATGCTATGTCATATCCTATTATTGGAAAGAAATCCTAGCCCACATTAAGGGTGTGCTGGGCTTCCCCCTACCTGCCTCCTACAGTTATCTTGGGCATCCTCCCCATGGAACTCGAGGCCATGACGTATACTGATTGGCACCATACAGGCCACATGCTGGGTGCTGCTAAGCAGCTTATTTCTCTTCATTGGAAGCAGTTCTCTACTCCACGATGGCTTTATGATTCACACACCTTTGGCACGTTATGACCATGGAGCCTTTGTCCTATAGAATTGTGCACTCCAATACTAAATTTGGTCGCATCTGGGAGCCTTTCATTGATTACTTTACACGCCTGGAATATACTAGCTTCAATCCTCCCAAACTTAAAGCACTCCAATTCTTCAACTGAGCTGTTCTCAGGCGGGTGTCGTGCAAACCTGCTAGTCTTGTATCCTCTTCGCTCTCACTCTCTGCCTACCCTCCCCCACCAGCCAACCCAATCTTACAAATTCCTACCTTAATGAGGATATGGGACCTCACTGAGCACAGGCTCTCATATAACCAGCCTTCTTAACCTCCTGTATTATGTTGTTTGAGTTCTATTGTTTTGTAATAATCGCAGGCTCATGCAAGGATTTCAGGACTGTCTGGCTATCCTGCTGTCATGTTGTTATCTATGCGAAATTTATTGTTGCATATTTCTTCTCCATATTATAGTGATCACATTCTTCTGTTTCTTAATCTGCAGCAAGATTGATATTGTTATGCCTGAACAGTTTTATGTCTTGACCGTTATATTGAGCTGTGAAAAATATTTTTCAATAAAAAGATTTCTGTAGCATCCTGAGCATCCTAGAGTTCTACACCTGTTGCCAGGTGATAGAGAATGTTATTGTCTGACTAGGCTGTGGCTTCAGTTGGAGCCTTGATATGATCTTGAAGACAGGTTGCTTGTGGATGGGATCCTTTTCCTGGATTAAACCTAAGGGTAAGAATCCAGTGACACAGTATTGTATTATAATTAAGGTTTAATCCAGAAAAAGGATCCCATCCACAAGCAGCCTATCTTCAAGATCACATCAAGGCTCCAACTGAAGCCACAGCCTAATCGGACAATAATATTCTCTATCACCTGGCAACTGGTGTAGAACTCTAGGATGCTCAGGATGCCACACATCTCCCTTCTTTACAATTTTCAAAAATAGAAATGAAATAAAATCACAACTAGGATAAATGAACAATAAGAACACATACAAAAATAAAGTACTACTTAATAAACATAGTCTCTTAAATAGCTTGGGGGAGATGAAAATCTTGGAGACTTCCGTATGTCAGGTGGAGTATTAGTTGGACAATCCAGTTTTTTAGCCATAGTTGGACAATCCAGTTCTTCACAGGATCCTTTATATCTACATACAAAGTTCTCTATAACCACTACCACCCTGTTCAAATTCCAAATACGATGATCGGCAGTTTTGATGGAATTGTTGAAAATCTTAATGACCCGAATAGGTTTAAAAAATGCTTCAGATGATTTACTCGTGCAGGGGTTTTTAATTAATACCCAGTCCCCAACTTTCACAATAGTTTTCTTTACACATTTTTTTGTATCATGAAGTTTTTTTCTTTCATAAATTCTTTTGGACTCTGCTAACCTCCAGTCACACTTTTCATTTTCAACAATACGGTATGGTTGCAAGTCATTGACCCAAGTAGGTGTTACCAGAGAGTTAGCACACCTCCCCCTAAACAATTCAAATGGGGTTCTTTTTGTAACAGCATGGGGAGATAACCTATAAACTTTTATTTTTTTTAAACACTTCTGAGCACCAATCCAGACCCGCTGACTTGGCCATTTCAATTGTCTCTTTGAGCACACGGTTAAAGTGCTCTACTAAACCATTGGTCTCTGGGTGATAAAAGGAAGACCTCTTATGCTTAATGCCATGAGCGCATAAAAAATCTTCCATCTCCCTGGAGACCAACTGTATACCATTGTCTGTGAGGATAGCATTCTGTATGCCGTATCTAGCAATGAGTTTTCCCCCAAAAACTTTGATATGCTTGGTTTCAATTCCCCGTGTTATAGCTATTTCAGGCCACCTTGAGAAAAAGTCAACAAGAACAAGTATGTACCATTCTGTGCCTGAAGAAAGAACTGGGCCAACCATGTCCAAACCAACTTCTTTCCATGGACCATTAGGGCGATCTCTTATAACCATGAAGGTTGAACCTTGGGTTTAGCCACTCTTTCACTCGAAGCACACTGCATACAATCCCTTATTTTCCGTTCCACATGTAAATCCATTCTTGGCCACCAAAATGATAACCTTAATACTTCTATTGTCTTGGAAAGTCCCAGATGACCATGGTGTGCTAAACAAATGAGTTCTTCTCTAGGAGCAACAGGAGGAATGAGTCTCATGCCCCTGACCAGTAAACCATTTTGTTCCGATAGTTGATCCCTCACATGCCAAAATTTATCCACTTCATCATCTTTGGGTTTGGTGTTTCAACCTGTTTTGATACACTCTAGAACCTTTAACATAACTTTATCTTCAACTACGGCCTTTAACCATCTTTCTTTCTCAATGATGCTCCCCTCAACGATGCATACAATTTCTCCGTCCTGTTCATATTCATCATCTGTACTGGTATCATCTTCAACAACTAACTGAGACAAGGCATCAGCTACCTTATTTTGTACACCAGGTAAGTACTTTATCTCAAAGTCATAATCCTGCAGATCACCACCCACTTTGTGATCCTGCTGGAGACAGCACCGATTACCTTTTATTAAACAATTTTGAATAAAGGTTTGTGGTCTATCCTAACCTCAAATACACCACCCCACAGAAGATTCTTCAATTTCTTTATTGACCAATACACCACAAGAGCTTCTCTTTCTATCACAGAGTAACGCATTTCAGCTCCTATCAAACTTCTATACAAAAATAATATCACCTCATCATGTACCTTGTTCCTTTGTAGAAGAACTGCTCCTAGATCTGTTGTATGGCGTTTTAGATTCCGAATGAATTTTCCCAATTCATTCCCTTATATAGGTATAATTGCGCATTACCCTTATATAGGCATAGAAATCAAGCCCTTATTTAGGCATAGCCCATGCTACCCAAATACAGGCAAGGCTACTTCCATCCGTTCATCAACGTCACAACGATTTCTTGGAAAACCAGACTCTTAAGCAGTAGGGACTTCCCCTAGCCTAGATATTTATTTCTCCAAGAAACTCATTATTATGCATGAACAACTATTCCTTAGGGGTTCATCCATGACGTTCATATGCCCGACTTTACGTCAAAGCTGACATTCCTAAACACCTTCAAGGTATAAATATACCTTCACTAAGCACGGTGTGGTTCGGTGCAGTTCGACTACCTACTTGCCCGATGCAGCTCACTACAGCAAGTGCCGAAGGAAGCCGACTCTCCAGCTGATGCACTTACAAGAAGCTGTCCTCCTCTGCCGAGAATCCAGCTATAGTGTTTCTGACTCCCCTTGCGGGGTGTTGGGAAATCGAGTCCGAGACAGAGATACAAACCTCCTTCATTCTAAGGTATGGAGCTGATTAGAACCTAGAGAAACCTTTGGCAGTTCTTGGCAAAAACTAAACCTATGCTAAAGACCATATTTACTTCTTCCCTCGTACTAGACCTAGGTTAGGTACATTGGGGTAAGCGTATTTTAGAAGCACCAGTTGAGTATTTTAGCCTGTGTTATTTATGTATGTATTTTTATATGTCATAGCACTAGACAATGCTATTACAGTATTATTTTATAATACTATTCTCGCTGTACGCATTATACTTTGCATTCTGTCTAACGATTGTAGCAGTTCACCTCTCTTGCATGAGAGAGAAGACTATTCAATAAACCCCTTTTTATTGAAACGCTCCTCTCTCTATTTTCTCTGCAACTCTGTAGAAACGAAGCATGCACGATTGACTGAGTAAAATAGTTATCTATTGTTTCCACGACTCGGAAGATATTTGTTCCAGTCCTAGGGAAACAAAATTGTCATGTTTATGTGGTTGTCAGAAACTAATCCCTTCTTATATTCGAGAAATTTTCTAGTGACCTCTGTGCTAGCTGGCACTCACAATTAAGTTGAGTATATTCGATCGAGACATACTGACCTAAGCCCTATGTCTCATCTATAGGATATATTATTCCAATGCGCAAAGGCTATTAGGAATATAGGAACTACACTACATGGTGCCCAACGTTTGGTAAGGCACTAATTTAATGCTAGATACTAAAGTAACTCAGTTGTGCTTTTCACAGAGACCCCTTTTTCCGTAATACTCCAATAGACGTCTGGAATGGGTAAAGGGATAATATCCGCCATAGCTGAGTAGGACGAAAATCCTATGTATTAGCTTTTTGGTTTGTTCAACGTTGAACACCTTATCTTTGTCTCCTTGAAACTTGCTCTGCAATTTTCATTAAACAATGTGGATTAACGGCAACAACACCGAGAACGGTGGAGCTGCGGCTGATCCAGCAGCTTTTAACACGACAGGTTTTAATGAAACCGACGAGGATGCTATAAGCCTTCCTATGAATTTAAGGAAAGCCATCACAATAAAACTTATAAAAAATGGCCTAACATCGAGAGGTGGTAGGATAGTTTTTGTGATAGAGGCACATGAATATCACCAGACAGAGGTATTCTATTCATGGATAATCTTCCCCGAAGCAAATCCAGTAACACAGATGTTTCACTTCTACAAAGAAGATGAACCACCCAATGAGTATATTCCTTTCGAGGATATAGAAATTCCACTCGCATACCAGGAGCAGGAGTTCTGGTTTAAAGGCGCCCTAAAACATTTAAATTATTACCAGGCTCGGTCCACTAGGTAGACCAGGAGCAACATGGCCAGTCTTAGCCAGCTATACACCACATCCTGACATTTAAGAAATGTCAGATGCGGAATTAAGAACTCAACTTAAAGAGTTAATCAAAATCTATAGACAATTGGTTCAATATGTCATGCGGACTCTCGCAGTCCATCCTGCAATAATGATTCCACAACATACCCCTCACCAGGGAAGTCCACTAAAAATTACACCACAGACTTTACACTCAGTCATTGGTAAGTTACCTGCTAAAAGGGAACAAATTCCATTCTGGATAGCTCAAAAAATTACTCAAATCGAAGCAGTATTTCCTAATACTACCCCTCATGAGAAACACAGAATTTTAACAATCTCTTTACCAATGGGGTTCACACCACATCTGGAGGACTGCCAACACTTGGGGTACAGTCTTTGCTGCTATCTATACTAAAACACATGGTGTGCCGTCTATGGCGGTAATACCTGATGTCCTGAAACAGATTCAAAATTAATACGGGGCAGAGCCTGCTTTAAATGTGGTTATGAAACTACTGAAAGATTTCAAACAGGTCTCAGCAATAATATTAGCTAATATTAAAGGTGAAGCAGCATCTGTGGCGATCCGCCAGAAATTAAGGGAATTTTATGTAACTGAGCAACCACAAGAACTAGCCAGAATAATTGAAAAATCCTATGAGGAATTGGGCAGAGACAGTCTGGGTGGGAAACCAGTGAAACCCCAACTGTCTGAAAGTCCTTTCTAAAAGGAAGTAGGAAAATAGCAAACAAACTTCTAAAAAGAAGCGTTCTCAATTCAGAGGTAGGTCTCCTCAAAAGGAGCCCTCTGAAAGTAGGTATAACCTCAGGTATAGGGATAATTTGAGAAAACCTGATAGATATCAAGATACTGATACAAGTTCCTCTCGTACCTTTCAACTTCGTCACAGAAATCCGAAAGAAGAGGACAATCAGAAAACAAAGAAGAACGCTTGAAGTCCAAAGACGAACAACACGTTCAGAAAAGCAAGAAACCTCAATTCACCAAAAGGAAGGTAGCAGGTCTAAAAATCGGACATGCCGAGGACCTTGAGGACACAACTGATGAAACGGAGAATGGGCTCAGATAATGTTGGACAGCGCAGCAGAAGTCACAATAGCTCGCAAGAACTTGAAGGATCATCTGGAGGTGGACTTAAGTTGAAACTGCAGATACCAGGGTTAGTTCTCCATATAAGTTATATGAAATAACACTCTGGATGGAGGGAGACATACCAAGAAAGATAAGAGCACTCTTTTGGGAGCGACTCTAAGAGTTATGTCATTCTTCTAGCTGAACAAGATTGGCCACCAATATTTGTCAGGAAGTGCCCACATGGTGAAGACATCATTATGCCAGCCTTCTCTAATGATATTCCAATTAATTTAAAATATACTTATGCCAGGAAATGGGCAGTTGCCCAGGCTCCAGCATTATACAAAAATCATGTAGGATGGGATGAGGAATCGCATCACCATCAAATACAACCAAAAATATAAACCAAATGCGCAAAGGCAGTACCCAGTTAAGCAAGAAGCTAAAAAACAGGTCAGGGTGATCTTAGATCAACTTGAATACCAGGGGGTGACCAAAACATGCACCTCCTCAATGAACAATCCTTTGTTTCTTGTCTCCAAACCAGACAATACATATCGTTTAGTATTGAATTACAGACATCTAAATTCTTGTTGCAAGACATT
Source organism: Lissotriton helveticus (assembly GCF_964261635.1). Lineage (NCBI taxonomy): Eukaryota > Metazoa > Chordata > Amphibia > Caudata > Salamandridae > Lissotriton > Lissotriton helveticus. Next base: position 1,688,759,624 of record NC_136065.1, on the reverse strand, counting down.
TGCAGTGCAAAATGCACACAGTACAGCATTAATGAATAAAAAGTACAAAACCACATTAGATATTTCAAACGTTTTTTTCTGTCAAAACATTGCACCAAAAGTAGGTATTTGACCGCTTTCTCAATTATGGGGGCACAGTGTCACTTCTGTCGTCTCCCACAGAGATTCAAGAATAGTCCTGGGTTATTCTCAGCAAGAGTAACAGAATTACTACAAACTTATGATGATGAAGCATTATCACATGTGGATGACATCTATCTGACAGACGATGACTTGGATAGGCACTTGCACAGGGTGAATAACATTATACTTGGATTTGCCTCTGAGCGTTACAGATTCAATTAAAAAAAATCTAGAATTGCCCATTTAAACGTCCTGTTCTTAGGATACGAATTATCAAGTGAAGGCAAAAGCCTGGCAGCCAACTTTATAGAGAAATGTGCGCTGCTCCAACCTCCAAAAACGCTGAAAAACTTAGTTGATTCTAGGTTTCCTGAATTTCGGAAGAACTTACATACTAAACTACGCAGAAAGGGTTAAACCTCTCTACGAATGAATCAAACCCGATTTAAAAAAAGTAAATTGGACACAAAAACACACAGAAATTTTGCGTTTACTGCAAACAGACATGTTAGCAATTAACCATTTGCAAACACGTGTAAACGTACGCAACTTAGTAATGCGAATCATTCCAGGACAATGCGGATTCGTATACTAAACTTTTAACGAAGGTGGAAAAGTACCAATAGCTTAAAAATCACACTTGTACATACACGCAGAAATGAAATTCACTTCAACAGAAAAAATTCTGACAGCGGTACAAACTGCAGTAGCAAAAGAGAGAGCCCTCGCACATGGCAAGCGCATTATGGTCGTTACACCTGTACCTGCCTTGCAGGCAGTGACAAAAGCGAGCATTCTAAATGCTAAGCTTTACATCCGAGATTGATACAATGGGTTAATTCTCTTGCTGCAACAGACGTTGAATACATTTTTGACCCATATTTGAAAACAAGCATTTTTACAATACAACAAGAATGTGCTCTGCCTACTGAAGTTCTGCCTCTTGATCAGTATGAATGTATAATTTATATTGACTGATCAGGTCAACTCGCTACGAGGGGTAAATAGGCCTATAGTGCAGCCTGTGGTGCGACGGCAAATTCCGACCAATGGTCACTAAAACTCAATATCTAGGAGATTGTACAGCTCAGCGACCTGAACTACAAGCATTCAAGATGGCACTCGAAAATACAGATTGCGAATTCCCCACACTCAGAGTGCGATTCGTATATTGTGTGCAATCTTACTATGAATACTTGCAAAACTGGTTTCAAAACGGTTACAAAGATACAAAAGGTGGCACAATCAAGCATAAGCTGCTTTGGGAACAAGTAGTTCAGTTACGACAAGGACTACAAACACTCGTGATACATACGCTGAGACATCAACATGATGGCGTTCACGTCGAAGGGAATTCATTGGCTGATGTAGCAGCGAAGGCAGCTGTGCAAACGGCTTCCGTAGCTACAATGACTCGTTAAAAAAAAAAAGAATAGACGGCGAAATAATGCTAGCTGTCAATGCCTAGAGCAAAGGCAGCGGTGCAGCGTTACCTAATAAGTTTCCACTCAAATACTCATATATAGTTGATGCAAACTCTGTTCCTTTTGCTCGAATCCCTGGAGTGGAGGATCGGGTAATTCCAAACAGGAAACGTAGAGTAGCTTTGATATACGAAGCACATTCGGGAGAGGGTCTGATACATCAAGGGATCTCTAAGACTATACTAGAATTAAAAGAGATGTACTGGTGGCCAGGAATGAATGCATTCATTCACACATTTGTAATTAACTGCAATGACTGCAATAAAGATCGCAGCACAGAACGCCACCAGATTCCTGACTATATCATAGCCAGCCCAGTACATACACCATTGTTAGACAGCATTAGACTTTCTACACGCAGACGTCCCTGTGGACAAATGCGGTTCCACAAATATTAAGACAAGGTTCATTTGGATGTGGCCTCAGCGCTCGGCTGACGCTCGGACTGTTATAAAAGATTTGCGAGTCTCTCAGCACATACGCAGTTGGCACGCTACATTCTGACCAGGGTCCTGCGTTTAGCTGTCGAGCTTACAAGGAGGCCATGGCCAGTTTGGGCGTTGCAATGCGGTACTCTAGTCCATTCCATTGTGAGGGAAATTCGGTTGTGGAGAGAAAAAAACGGGACATAAAACATTCTATAACAGCTAGGGTATTAGGCTCGGGTGACAGGTGGGTCAAAAATCTAATAAGTGTCCAACGTAGTCTTAACAATCTGCCAAGAAATTCTCTAGGAGTATCACTCCATATGAAGTCCTTTTTGGGACCAGAATGTTAGTAGCGGACCTCGATTGTCAGACTTCAGTGGTAGACCAAAAACTATTTGATATCAAAGACCATTTGGCTGTTTTACAGGGCTTAAATGAAATAAGAACGAAACAAAGCAACGTGTTCCTGAAGCCAACCACCACTGAAGAAAAACCTACTGTCCCAGCAAGGTCTGTCTGGATTCCTAAGCTTGGGGATCTAGTCAGAGAGAAGATCGCGGACAAGAAGGAATTTGGGCCTTCTTACAGACAACCAGTACCTGTCCTAGCAATCCACGGATCAAGAACAGTATTACTGCCGCCCCTTGCTGGTAAAAAGGAGAACAGGTTTGTGTCCATCGACCTGGTAAAACTACATCATGTAGCCGATACTAAGCAGTAGGCCAAGTGGACTCCGACCACGTAGCAGACGCCCTAATCTGGCTACTATCCAAGAGGTTCAAACTGAGAGACTCATCACCTTTGAGGAATCTGCAGTGCGAAATGAAGGACTATGCAATAAAGCAATGGAACTTGTACCTCTTGAAACCCAAATAACAGTTCTTCAAGAAACACCTGTCTACAACGAAGTAACAAGTGATCAAGTGGTTCCAGCGATTTCGACAAATCCGGATGCAATCCCCAACATTGACAGAACTGCCTCTGACTATTTCATTAACTTTGATGCGTTTTCCGAGAATTCCAATGAACCTGAAACAACACCAGTAAAAAGAACTTTCAAAGAACAAGCTACAGACCTTTTTCATCAACTGGAAAAGACTTATCTGGATTCACCATGGATTGAACTTTGGATTGTGTTGAGTGTGCTTTTTTCTTTTAATTTGGTTGACTCTGGTAATAAATTAGGGAATGCTGATAAATGGAAGATATGTCAAAATTGACACAGCAATTAAGAATATCAACTTACTTCTCAAACCACACAAATCATCACATCGTGAACAAAGAGACTTGTCATCAGTGAATATCACAGCCGTTCCTATACCTGGTGGTATAGCTTGGGACAGAACTTAATATGACATTTTTGGCCAGTCGGAGCTGTTGAAGATTCCACACTATTCAAGATTTCATAAAGTGACTTTGTTTCAGCTACTACCTTTTCTGATGATTGGGACTTCGAGACTGTTAATAATATGATGTCAGACTTATAAATGACTGCAGTATTCACAAACCATGAATATTTAGAAGGTTCATCAGACTAGGAACAAATGTATTGTTATAACCATTATGGTCACCATTTCTTGCACAAATAAACAATGCCTAGAATTGTATTAATGTATAACCAATGGGAACATTGTCCTACACCACCAAATTCTAGTACTTTACAGGGTTCAATGTATCCAATGCTGAATCATTTTACTTTAGAAATGTAAACAAAACAGGCATGAAAAGTATGTTGACAAATACCTAACAGATTTTTCTGAAGCCTTTTTTGCCCAACTGTCCAAACTAAGGGGCCTATTACGATGGAGGATTTTCCGCATCCTCCGGGCTGGCGGAAGCCACCGCCGGCCCGGAGGATGCGGAAAATCCTCTGCGGACCCACCAAAGACCCACCGCCACATTAGGATGGCTGGTGGGTCCTGGTTTCCGTCCGCAGCTTTTCCGCCGCGGTTGGCTTGCAACCGCGGCGGAAAAGCTCTAATATGGTGACGGTGTCTCTCAGACACAGTCAGCCATATTAGGATGGGCTGTGAACAATGCTTTTCCGCGGCGGGTTTTCCGCTGTGGAAAAGCATGTGTAACTTCACTGCAGGGGCCTGTTGCGGGCCCCCTGGGTGAAGGGGGGTGGGGGGTGCACATGGGGGGTACCTATGGTACCCCCCTGCAGTTGTATGCAGTAATCGGCAGGCACCGCACGGTGCCTGCCGCTTTCTGCATACAAATGCAATGTATGCATTTTTACCATTGCGGCGGATGCAGCTTGAAGCCGCACCCGCCACAATGGTAAAAATAGAGGATGTGACCGCCAGGGTGGTGGTCACCTCCTAATTGCACAGGAGGGAACTCCGCAGGCCATGCGGAGGTTCCCTCCTACTCTATGGTGGTGGACGGACTCCGGTCCGTCCGCCATCATAATCGGCCCCTAGGTTTCGACTTTTGGAAAGACAACATAGAAACGAAAACTGTCTGGGGCACAAAAGATTGGCAGGTACAGGAGATAGAAGCTATGCTTAGAGCCTGTATCATTCCTGAGCAAATTATGTTTTTGAATGACACTGTCCAACAGATATCTTGCCTTGGGTTAGCTAAGATAAAAGACCTGAACAATCCGTCCATACCTACACCTACACCTGAAAATAGTAACACTTCAGTGGGGGAGGTCGACGTACATACTATTTTGCATTACAACAGAACAGATACAGCTTCGAAAAAATGGTTGATCTGGCCCACAGACACAAACAACTGTCAAGATAGATTCCTGAACAAAACACAGGGTTTCACATTCACTAGGCCAGACCCAAGATATGTTCAAAGACAGCATCCAGGAATAGTAACAACATACAGTGTAGGGAAACTGTACCTTGAATGGTTACATAGATGTACACTCAAGGATGTAAAACAACACTTATCTTTACTTAAAGATGGCGCTGAGCTTAGGGAATTCTTGCTAGGACCAAGAACACCGCGTCAAAATCGTTTTATATATTCAGGTATCTATGCTGCTTATAATGAAGCATGGAAGATTACACAATGACTGATCGTATTAATTTAGAGAAAACTCTCTTTGTGGTTGACATTGGGTTAACAACTCTGTCGTCCAGGATATATTCATTGGACAGCATAGTGTCTTCTGCCATAGACATCATGGAACAGGACTTGGTCATGTTGCAACATGGTGAGTCTCAATTACGTTCTATCATTCTATTAGGCTGGACGTTACAAAACCTACGTTCAGGCTATGTGCCTTGGCTTTTAATCAATACTAAGTCACTGTTTTCAGAATTCAATTTCACTGATAAACAGATTAAATTGGCACAGAGGGGAGCACACTATATGGTGCTGAGCATTAAAAAAACTGGAAAGATTGCCATTTACGGTAGCAGAGAAACCAGCTACTGAATGGATTATATATGGAACAATCACTCTGCCTGTTACAATTTTCCATTTTCAATATTGCCTAAAACATATACCAGCAGGCACATATGAAAGGTTGGGTAAAGAATACATCAAAACATCCTGGGAATTACCGTACACACACAGATGTTGGAGTGGGGGAAGGGAAGTGTTTCTTAGTGGTAAACATTGTGAAAACGCACTAAGCAGTTCTATCCTCTGTCATGGTATTAATTTACACGGGCCTGTGATGATTCCTCTACCAACTTATTCTGCCACCTGCAAGGTTCACCGGCTGCGGTGATTGATCCAATTTTTGGACAACTTTATAAGGGAAGTTATTTATTTAGAAAGTTTTATATAGCGCAAACTTGATCCCGAGTTACCTCATGTTGAACGATCACAGCTGCTGTGGCATGTTTCCAGGTATACCATATCTAGTAATTGTGTCAGGCATGGTCACTTGCTGTATGCAAGTATTGTTTCCAAAGACCAAGTCAGACAGGGAGTCGCCTTTATGGCCTTCAATGAAGATCTCTTCTATACGAATTGATACTTTAAGCAGAATGAAAGCCATTCTTTTGCAAAAAACTGTGCCACTGACCTCTGCCAAAGAAACCTATGATCTACAAGTGGCAAGGACTTCTGCCAAGATACATGCCCTCTTAACTACAAACTGCCCTGTACATTTCTCAAAAATGTTAAGTCGTATCTTAAACATGTCTGATACGAGCGGTATTGTACATGTATTTAAGACCATATTTTCTGGACTGTTAGCACCTTTTGAAGCAGTCCTAGGAATATTTCCAAACTTCGTGCACTCAGTGTTTGGCGGACTGCCTCTCATTTTGGGACTCTCTGCAGGGATACTATTTTTGCCTTTACTGTTGCGATATGGCAAGCCCATTCACCAGCGGCACCCAGTTCTCCATGGAGACAACTCTACTGGCGATGAAGTGTCGTGAGTGCATTGTCCAAATTTTGGGACTACCTCATCTACGAGAAATACCACATGGTTTCTGTCATTCAGAACAATCTGGCAAGATTGCATCTTACCTGTTCTACACTTCCCGCTATGCGGAGAAGAATGCGTGTAAGACTCATGTCTCACACTCCCATCAATCATGCCAACTTTGATACTTTGCTTGAACCAGTACCGGCCCATGCACTGTGTTGTCCCCAGCAGCTACCAATTCTGATGACTGCATTCATTGAGATCTCACAGATGCAAAATGCTGATGGTGAGGTACGAGAGGAAAGAGGAGCACAGGTATCATCCATTATGAACATTGCTAATGCGACCAATGCTGACGCCGATGCTTCACATCTATGTGCGGTTAATCTTCTAAACGAGGTAATCCTACTTTCACCTACAATGGCAGATGACTTTTTTACAGACTTGAAAGATTTGATGTTTTCTCTAACACTAACTTTTGATTTGGCACACAGTGTTCTGAGATACGTTGGATTCGACCTTGATTTTTCAAAACAAAGTTCTAACTTTGGGACTCTTTCTTTCTATGATTAATTTTTTTTTCTCATAATTTTGTATTTTTTTCTTTTTTGGCACAAGTCTGCTTAAAGTAGAACTATTCACAGAGAACAAGAATTCTTTGAATAATTCCAGAGACAATATTTGACCGTGTCCACATACACAAACAGTTTTATGTAATCTGACATGAAATGGTTTTGGCCCTTTTTCTTCTGTATTTACGAGCCATTTTTTCTTGATACATTCAGATAGCATTTGCATTTACAGAAGTCATCTATATGCTTAGAATGAACTAGTCCTTTAAAAGCATACAGCTCCAATGCTCTTTTGTGTACAACCAGTACCATTGCATTTTTACGTGTTTTGAGTGGGTTTTAGCACATCATGTTTAGATATGTTTAACATGTTTAGAACTTAGTAATGTCGTACATAACAAAGTGGAGTGGGTGTTGTATGGCGTTTTAGATTCCGAATGAATTTTCTCGATTCATGCCCTTATATAGGCATAGAAATCAAGCCCTTATTTAGGCATAGCCCATGCTACCCATATACAGGCATGGCTACTTCCATCCGTTCATCAACGTCACAACGATTTCTTGGAAAACCAGACTCTTAAGCGCAAGGGACTTCCCCTAGCCTTGATATTGATTGCTCCAAGAAACTCATTATTATGCATGTACAACTATTCCTTAGGGGTTCATCCAAGACGTTCATATGCCCAACTTTACGTCAAAGCTGGCATTCCTAAACACCTTCAAGATATAAATATACCTTTACTTGCTATAGCAAAGCAAGGTGTGGTTTGGTGCAGTTCGACTACCTACTTGCCTGACACAGCTCGCTACAGCAAGTGCGGAAGGAAGCCGACTCTCCAGCTGACGCTCTGACAAGCAGCTGTCCTCCACTGCCAAGAATCCAGCTCCAGTATTTCTGACTCCCCTTGCGGGGTGTTGGGAAATAGAGTTCGAGACAGAGATACCAACCTCCTTCATTCTAAAGTATGGAGCTGATTAGAACCTAGAGAAACCTTTGGCAGTTCTTGGCAAAAACTAAACCTAGGCTAAAGACCATACTAACTTCTTCCCTCGTACTGAACCTAGGTTAGGTACATTAGGGTAGGCGTATTGTAGAAGCACCAGTTGAGTATTTTAGCCTGTGTTATTTATGTATGTATTTTTATATATCATAGCACTAGACAATGCTATTACAGTATTATTTTATGATACTATTCTCACTGTACGCATTATACTTTGCATTTTATTTATTTATTTATAAAGTTTAATATTTTGTCTAACGATTGTAGCAGTTCACCTCTGGCATGAGAAAGAAGACTGTCCAATAAACCCTTTCTTATCGAAACGCCGGTCTCTCTATTTTCTCTGCAACTCTGTAGACACGAAGCATGCACGATTGACTGAGTAAAATAGTTATCTATTGTTTCCACGACTCTGAAGATATTTGTTCCAGTCCTAGGGAAACAAAGTTGTCATGTATATGCGGTTGTCAGAAACGAATCCCTTCTTGTGTCTTCGAGAATGTTTCTAGTGACCTCTGAGCTAGCTGGCACTCACAATTAAGTTTAGTATATTCGATAGAGACATACTGACCTCAGTTCTATTCACATCTATAGGATATATTATTCCAATGCATAGAGCCTATTGAGAATATAGGAACTACACTACAGACCTTTCATGCTGGCATCAGTTAATAAAAAAGATTTCTTGTCAGGATCAAAGCTGCTTAGTTTAGGTGCTGAGCTTATTTTTTTTTCAAGAATACTAAATTCTCTGTCACATTTTTCATCCCACACAAACTCACATCCTTTGTGCAACATCGCTCTCATGGAAACACGTAGGGAGGTAGAATTTTGAATACATTTACTATAAAATTCAGCCATTCGTAAAAAACTCAACAACTCTTCTTTGTTATTTGGGGAAGGCATCCTTTGTATCACAGTGACCAAGTTTCCTTTTGGCAAAACTCCACCTTCACTGATCTTATGACCCAGATAATCAATGGAGTTTCTTTTAAACTTGCATTTCTCCATCTTGACAGTTAGTTCATATTCTTTGAGCCTACTTAAGACATCCATCACCCTCAACTCATGCTCCTTGTCATCCAAGCCAAAAACCAAGATATCATCCTGGTATACTCTCACACCAGAAAGCCCTTTTAATACCGTCTCTAACGCCCTCTGGAAAACCGAGGCCACCGAAACTAAACCAAAAGGTAGCCTTAGAAAACGAAACGTGCCAAAAGGGGTAACAAAAGATGTCAAGTCTTTTGAACTCTCATCTAATCTGAACTGATGGTATGCAGATTTCAGGTCTATAGTACTAAAGACTTTAGCATCTTTCAACAGCATTAACATGCCTGAAATTGTAGGTAGTGGATATTTATCAATCACAACATTTTTTTAACTCCCTAAGGTCCACACATAGCCAAAGTGAGCCATCAGCCTTTTTTGCGGCCACAACTGGAGCAAGCCATTGAGTTGCCTCAACTTCTTTAATGATCCCATCCTTTTTTAAGCGTTCCAGTTCTGTTTGTACTTGTTCTTTGACAGCTACAGGGATACCTCATAACTTACAACAAGTTGGTATGGCACCATCAATTAAGCGAATGTGATGAACATAATTTTTTAGACAACCTAAGGTTTCACAAAATACATTAGGAAACTGTTCTTTTAACCTTCGTGTGAAATAGTCTTCAGTATTGCTATCAATGGCAGCTACGAATTTAGAAAAAACATTTTCTTTGAGTAAAATAGGTGGAGAAGCATTTGGGTCTGAAATCACACCAAGATCTCTCTGGTGGAACCAACTTAATATACTATCACCTTTCTGTGAAATATATATTTTAGCACTGGTTAATCTATTCTTGTAATCAAGTAAACCCCAGAAATAACCAGATAACTTAATAGGTTCACCCTTGTAGGCAAAAGATCTAATATCAGGGGAATAAACCTTGATTTTCTCTCTAATCTCTTTTAAATAAAAATCTTTAGATATTATGGTGATTTTAGCACCAGAAGCAAAGAGAACCTTTGTTGGTTTCCCCTCAACAAAAATGTCATCAGTGGGACAATTTTTCCTTTCCTCGTTTTGAACTACTTGGACTTGAATTTCAGCACAATCTACTTCATCATGAGATTCATAAGTATCGTTAACATCATAGTAAATTTCACTGACTTTCCCTTTGTAATTTCTGCCTTTACAGGCGATCGTAAAATGACCCCTATACAAGAATCCAGTGACAGTATTGGATTATAAATTAAGGTTTAATCCAGGAAAAGGATCCCATCTACAAGCACTCTGTCCTCAAGATCTCACCAAGGCTCCAACTGAAGCCACAGCCTAGTCAGACAATAACATTCTCTATCACCTGGCAACAGGTGTAGAACTCTAGGTTACTCAGGATGCCACAATTTCAAGAGAAAAAAAAATAAGTGGTAAGGCAAAAACCTTTCTGGGAGAACCAGTTGTTAATCTTACCTGGGGCCCGTATGTTCAAAAAATCTACAAAAATTCCATATAAATTTGACTTTTTAAAAGGATCCAGCTGGGGTATTTTCTCCACCTCGGCAACATGAATTCCCTCCCAGCACCAATCTCACTGACTAGAAACAACAACTGTGTCTTCCAGGAGCCAAACCAGCATTTTGAGCCTTGTAAGGGGACCATGCACATACCAAGCCCGAGCAGGAAAAGAACAAAGAGTTTGCCTGGTGCTTGAAAACTGACATGGGGCTACCCTCACTGAGGTCACTATCACCACAATCTTCTTCTGGTCTATTACCACCACAAACACCCCCCAGACACTAATAAAAACTGTGCCCCCACTACCAATTGAGGTTAGAGTAGAAATTAACAAAGGGCAAAACAGCTTGGAAACCCAGTTGCATCCAGAAGTGAAAACCCAACTGTACAATTTAAGAAATAGGTCACTGGAGCATCAACAGCTGAGCCCTGAATCCACACTGGGCTCACCTCAATCCACCCTTACAAATTGGAGAAACAACGGATGATCTACATCCCCGTAGTCTAACTCCAACAGAGATAGATCAGTGGATAAATGATGCATACCCCCACGGGGAGGGGTAAACTCACAGCTAGAGCACACCGTGTCTAATCAATAACTAAACCTCTAAGCCCCAGGTTACACGGACCCAAGCTGATATAGGGTCTCAAACAGGGTCACATGAATTATGTAAGAGCCTGGGAAAAATACTGTTGAATCCTCCTAAATTCAAGGCCCCAGAAACAATAAAACCCAGGACAGTATTTGATATTCTGTTAAGAACGTCACAGCTGACGTTAGACGCCCTAACATAACAGTCAAACAAAATGGATGTCTAAGTAGATCTGTTTCATATCATGGCTGAATCAGATTCAGGAATTAATCAGAAGCTGGCTGAAGTAAACAAATTGATAATCTGGTCACAAAATGATGTTGCAACAACCAATATGGACTGGTAAGCAAGCTCGCAACAATCTCAAATGGCCTGAGGACCCTAATAGAAGATCTAAAACTGAACCGTGACATCCCTCCTCGCTAAAAGGACTTACATCCGCTAGCGCAACTGACTTTGGAATGTGGCAGAAACTGTGATCTTATTAAAATGAACATCGGCCCATCTGGGGATGAGGATGTCTGCCAATGCACTGAGGCAGGTAAACACACCAAAGTCAAGGATATTAAATTAAATTTGTAGATTTATTTAGCACTGATTTTCACCTGTGAGGGTGTCCAGGCACTGTCCATGGGCACTGGGAGAATAACTGATTTGCCCAGAAGCACAGAATGTTGAGCCCACACCAAGATGCAAACTCTTATCCCCAGGTCTTGAGTCGACCGCTCTAGTTGCTGCACCATATCCTCTCCCTCACGTCCTAGATTATCCAACAGGAGGGTTCTCCCAGCAAATTTCAACTTTCCCCCTCATGCTCCACCAAATAAAACACTGACAAAGAAACTGAGGAAAAACCAGTAAACAGCCAGAAACATAGAGAAAAGCAGTCTAGTAATCGTCTCCTTCACTAGAGCCATCACACCAGCCGAACAAACAATTGAACTAAATCAAGAGCCTACACAAATGCGAAGCCAAGATAGCAAGGAACTTCTAAGGAAAAGCAAACCATATACCTTATTTGATAAAAGAAAATATGAAAAACTACCCAAGTTTTCGCCCCAGAATACAGGTCTAGGGGGAGGCGCGAGATTTTTGAATTTGAATTTGAATTTAAAAACATTTGTACAGCGCACGCTTACCCAACGGTTTCATGGCGCTAGTGAAAGATCAGTGGATGGCAGCGGCAACGGATTTAGGGGAAGGCTTGAGTGAACAGGAAAGTTTTAAGATTTTTACGGAACAGGGAATACGAAAGGGAGGTGCGTAGAGCGATTGGGAGGGAGTTCCAAAACGTTGGGGCCAGGACAGCGAATCTCACTCCGCCCGACCTCTGCTTTTTAAAGCGAGGGATGGTAAGAAGGGCCAAGTGAGCCGAGCGGAGTTCTCTGCCTGGGCAATAAGGTTTGATAAGAGAGCAGATGAATTTAGGAGCAGTGCCCACTCTGGCTTGATAAGTAAGACAGCCGAGCTTAAACAGGGCGCGCTCTCTTATCGGGAGCCAATGCAGGGTCTTGAGTAGTGGGGTGACCCGATGATATCTGGGAAGGCCATGGATCAGACGGGCCGCCTGGTTCTGCACCAGTTGCAGACGGTGGATCATATATGCAGGGGCTCCGTTATAGACTATGTTGCCATAGTCTATCCGAGATAACACCATGGCCATCATGATGATTTTTAAGGCAGGGGGGGAAAAGAAGCGGGAGACCTTCCTAATCACTCTAAGGGAGAAGAAGGATGAGGAGACCACAGAGTTAACTTGAGGGAGAACCGAGAGCTGGGGGTTAAGAAAGATACCCAGGGTCTTCACTTTAGGAACCGGGAGTGGAGGGACACCAAGGGAAGGGGGCCAAAAGGAGGGAGACCAGGGACTGCAGCCACCTCCGGTCAAGACCAGTTCAGTCTTGTCCGGATTGAGTTTGAGGTGGCTGCAGTTCATCCAATCTTGGATAAGGGTCATGGTGGTTTGAACATTCAAAGCGGATGCAGATGAATGGGATAGATTGAAGATTAACTGGAGATCATCCGCATAATTAAATACGGTGACCTCCAGTTGCTGTAACATAAAAATGAGAGGGAAAATATAAAGGTTAAACAAAAGAGGGGAAAGTGATGAGCCTTGGGGGACCCCGCACTCTACCTTGCGGGTGGCTGCTGCAAAATCAGCCAAATGGACACTCTGTGTTCTCTCAGCCAGGAAGGACTGCAGCCAACGGAAGGCAAGGCCCTCAACCCCCGCCGCCCTGACACGGTTAAGAAGAATGGTGTGGTTCACCGTGTCAAAAGCGGCGGATAGGTCAAGGAGAATCAGAGCTTGCGGACGGTTGATGTCGATTCCGTCACGCAGCTTGTCCATGACTGAAATGACCACCTTTTCGGTAGAGTGCAGGGGGCGGAAACCAGCTTGACAGGGGGAAAGGCAGTGATTTGTCTCAATGTGAGTACTCAGCGTGGAGGTGATGTGAGTTTCGAGTACCTTAGCAAGGTAGGGGAGAAGTGAAATAGGACGGTAATTGGAAGCAGAGAGGGGATCGGCGTCCAACTTTTTCAAAATGGGGATGACAACCGCCGATTTATGTGAAATAGGAACGTGACCATGGATAAGGGAATCATTAAGGAGGGTCAAGGGAGGGGAAGGGCAGACTGAATAGATTTCCCTGAGTATGTTAGCGGGGGCAAAATCCTGAGGCGAGCCTGATTTGACCCGTTGAAGCAGGGGAACAAGGGTGTCAGTGGTAAGGAGTGGGAAGCTGGACAGTTTAGCAGAGGGGGGGGGGGGGAGAAGGATCCATGAAAGTGGGGGAGGGGAGGGGAGGGGAATGTTATGTTTAATCTTTTTAACTTTATCTATAAAAAACTCATTGAGCGAGTCACAGAGGAGTTGGGACGGGGGAGTGGTGGACGTGACTCTGGTGGAGGAGGCAAGCTCGTGAACAGTGGAGAAGATTTCTTTCGATTGAGACTCCGCAACCAGTATCCGGTGGGTGTAATATTCAGCCTTAGCTTCCAGAATGGTCTTTTTATAGGTATGCAGAGTGGCCAAATAGATGGTTTTTAAGGCAGGATCGTAAGTTCTACGCCAGACTCTTTCAGCCCTTCTAGCAGCAAGTTTTTTCTCTTTCAGATCGGGGGTGAACCAGCGGTTGGCTGCGTGGGCCCTTTTTACTGAAAGGCGCCTGAAGGGGGCGAGTTCATCTCCAGCCCTCGTAAGCCAGTTGTTAATCGCGGCAAGTTGAAGGCCAGCTGTCAGGCCAGTAAGGACCGGGCAAGTCGTGGCCAGGGCCGAGCAGAGGGAGGGCATACTGACCTTGCCCCATTTCCGAACCCAGGTATTTTTAGGAAGGGGGGGCTTGATCGGGAGTGATAAACCAAGGGAGAAGGTGATAGTGAAATGATCTGACCAAGGGCAGGGTAAAATGGTGGGCAGAGTGGATGGAATGTTTAGTGTCCAAATTTGGTCTAACGTGTGGCCATGTTTGTGGGTGGGACTGTGGATAAGCTGTACAAAATTCAAATTTTCCATGAGGCTAGTGAATTCCTTGGACTGGGGGCTTTCGGCCGGGTCGAAGGGCCAGAAATTAAGATCCCCAAGGACAAGAACAGAGGAGTAATTTACTACCAGAGTGGCCAGCAGAGTCTGAATCTCAGGAAGGAACGAGGGAGTGAGCTGGGGGGGGCGGTATATGAGGACAAAAGTAAAAGGGGCTTGCTGGGAGGTTGAACGAGCTACAAGAAGGTCAACGTCAGCGATGGGGGGGGAGGGGAGGATATGAAAAGTGATGTCCGTGCGGGCTATTAGCGCCACCCCACCTCCCCGTTTGCCGTCAGAGCGATCCGCACGAATGGCGGAATAGGTAGATGGCAAGGCGGCAAGCACATTGGGGAGGGAGTCGGTCTTGAACCAGGTCTCCGTTAAAAACAGGAGGTCTGGTTTGTTGGTATCAAGATAATCAAATAGCTCATATTGATGATTTACAGCGGACCTGGTGTTAAGAAGGGTAGCCGAGGTGAAAGGTTGTTGAGTAGGAGGGGCAAGGAGTGACGAGGGAGCAGGAACGGGTATGGAGGCAGATGAAACAAAAAAGGATGCAAAACTAGGGGGGTGGGATGGGGGGGAACAGTATAAGCCAAGATGTTGTAGGGTAGTGGTCGTGGTGAAATTTAAACAGCCGGGGGACCATAAGAGGCAAAGCTGAGACGGGGTATAGGTGGTATAACCGACAGCGTCCCGTGCCCCTAGCCCCGGCTGGCCGCGGACGGGCGCAGACGGGCTTAACTCTGGCGCGACTCCGGCGCGCCTTCGTCGCGCCCGCTGCGCCCGTCCGCTGCGCTCCCGGAAGCACATTGCGTTTTGTAGCCTGCCTCCCCGAAAGCGCTGGACCGCTAACTCCGGCCAGGCTTCCCAAACAACACAGCCCAAGATGGCGCCTCGCCCTCCACTCAATCAGCACTGTCAGCTGCGGTGGAACGGGGCGAGGGAGGCCGCAGGAGGGGCAGTAAAGTGCACAAAATGCAGTGAGTACAGTCAAAATTTAAAATTGGTGCAACAGAAGTAAAAGTGACAGTTTTTAAAAAACGAAGGTGCCGGCATCTAAATCATGCCTGCGCACTCTGAGTAGGCTCACAGCTTAACAAAAGAAATAAGCGAGCTTTTGGATTAAAATCCAGCTCGCGCTGCACATAAGCTCTCCAGCAAACCCTAGGCGCTGCCACCGACCTAATGGTTCACAGTGAGCCCTGCGCTGCTTGTCGTTTTGTAGCCTGCCTCCCCGAAAGCGCTGGACCGCTAACTCCGGCCAGGCTTCCCAAACAACACAGCCCAAGATGGCGCCTCGCCCTCCACTCAATCAGCACTGTCAGCTGCGGTGGAACGGGGCGAGGGAGGCCGCAGGAGGGGCAGTAAAGTGCACAAAATGCAGTGAGTACAGTCAAAATTTAAAATTGGTGCAACAGAAGTAAAAGTGACAGTTTTTAAAAAACGAAGGTGCCGGCATCTAAATCATGCCTGCGCACTCTGAGTAGGCTCACAGCTTAACAAAAGAAATAAGCGAGCTTTTGGATTAAAATCCAGCTCGCGCTGCACATAAGCTCTCCAGCAAACCCTAGGCGCTGCCACCGACCTAATGGTTCACAGTGAGCCCTGCGCTGCTTGTCGTTTTGTAGCCTGCCTCCCCGAAAGCGCTGGACCGCTAACTCCGGCCAGGCTTCCCAAACAACACAGCCCAAGATGGCGCCTCGCCCTCCACTCAATCAGCACTGTCAGCTGCGGTGGAACGGGGCGAGGGAGGCCGCAGGAGGGGCAGTAAAGTGCACAAAATGCAGTGAGTACAGTCAAAATTTAAAATTGGTGCAACAGAAGTAAAAGTGACAGTTTTTAAAAAACGAAGGTGCCGGCATCTAAATCATGCCTGCGCACTCTGAGTAGGCTCACAGCTTAACAAAAGAAATAAGCGAGCTTTTGGATTAAAATCCAGCTCGCGCTGCACATAAGCTCTCCAGCAAACCCTAGGCGCTGCCACCGACCTAATGGTTCACAGTGAGCCCTGCGCTGCTTGTCGTTTTGTAGCCTGCCTCCCCGAAAGCGCTGGACCGCTAACTCCGGCCAGGCTTCCCAAACAACACAGCCCAAGATGGCGCCTCGCCCTCCACTCAATCAGCACTGTCAGCTGCGGTGGAACGGGGCGAGGGAGGCCGCAGGAGGGGCAGTAAAGTGCACAAAATGCAGTGAGTACAGTCAAAATTTAAAATTGGTGCAACAGAAGTAAAAGTGACAGTTTTTAAAAAACGAAGGTGCCGGCATCTAAATCATGCCTGCGCACTCTGAGTAGGCTCACAGCTTAACAAAAGAAATAAGCGAGCTTTTGGATTAAAATCCAGCTCGCGCTGCACATAAGCTCTCCAGCAAACCCTAGGCGCTGCCACCGACCTAATGGTTCACAGTGAGCCCTGCGCTGCTTGTCGTTTTGTAGCCTGCCTCCCCGAAAGCGCTGGACCGCTAACTCCGGCCAGGCTTCCCAAACAACACAGCCCAAGATGGCGCCTCGCCCTCCACTCAATCAGCACTGTCAGCTGCGGTGGAACGGGGCGAGGGAGGCCGCAGGAGGGGCAGTAAAGTGCACAAAATGCAGTGAGTACAGTCAAAATTTAAAATTGGTGCAACAGAAGTAAAAGTGACAGTTTTTAAAAAAACGAAGGTGCCGGCATCTAAATCATGCCTGCGCACTCTGAGTAGGCTCACAGCTTAACAAAAGAAATAAGCGAGCTTTTGGATTAAAATCCAGCTCGCGCTGCACATAAGCTCTCCAGCAAACCCTAGGCGCTGCCACCGACCTAATTTTTGACAGTGGTAACATCTTGAAGCTACTTACTACAGGCAGTTCCAACCCATGAGAAGAAGACCACAGTAGATATTGAATCCATCCGATTCCTGACACCTACAAAAGACAATGCACAAGAGTCTAACCTAGTGACCTGGACCTCAAACCTGCTTGCCGGGAAAGTCTACCTGAAAAAAGAGCTATTTCTCGGCTGAGGAATCAAGATTAGCCTGAACCGTTCTGCAGCCTATAAAGTCCTGCTTGCCTGCCAGAGGAAGGATACTCCGGTGCAAGGTCTATAAGGCAACAAGCAAGCATACTCAATCCTTAGGAACCCCATCGGCAAATCAGCCCAATCTGCTTCCGCAATACATAACACATACGCCCCAACAGACAAAGGCAGCTCTGTACGACTAATCCTGGACTGGCTGTTAGCAGCCCTGTACGGTAGAAAACAATCCTAACACGTTAAAGTACAAACACCCCAGTTAGCTCAACCACTTAATCTAACGAAATCAATGAAACTGTGTTCACGGAATATAAAGATATAAAGGGCTTGCATACTAAAAGCCACAGTAGGAACCTGATAACTCTCTTGAGCAAATATCAGATCATATTCTTACAAGAAACATGGGCAACATGGCATTCCCAGTTGACAAATTTGCCGGCTAATTTAGCCCAGCACTCAAAACAAAGAAGTTTGGGTGCCCGAAGGGGGAGAGGGGTTGGCCACCTTTCTAGCCGCAGAGCTTAAGATAAAAAGCGAACTGGTAGACTATAGTGCTGATAACATCCTAATAGTCAAACTGCAGAAGTGGCACAGAGAAAATGAGTAACCTCTTTTACTAATTAACAGACCCAGGATACAGGAAATTGATATCATCCAAATTGTCAAATATGTTATTAGACAGCCACTAGACCCAACATCCTCAGAAATTTTAGTTACAGGTGACTTTAACATAAACCCACTGTGGTCCTTCACCCGAGACAAACAAATTATACAACAGGACCATCTCCGGGCTGTCCCAAACCAGTCTGTCGGAACCACAAGCAATAGACCCAGGGACACAAAGGCTGTGGTGCTGGTAAAAGACCTTGAATCCCTTGGGTTAAGAGTACTGAATGTCAGATGCCGACAAGATACCCCACTAGCGTGGTCCCACTCATCAGTTGGCTCGCACTATACAATTGATTACACTGTCGTAACACATCCCCTACTTTGTTTAATCTCATCATACCAGATTAAAAAAATGGAAGATGGTGACCATGGGCAATAAATTATATAGATCAACACTGGTCCGAAGACACTAGAAGACCTATTGGGAAAACTGCCTAGGTCCTTGTCAGGCACTGCTTTAGTAAAGACCTCATCCCCCGATCTCAAAGTGGGCACTCTTTACAGACAACCTACTGAGTGAGCAATCTTCAAAAAGGTGCCCTAACAATCAAATAGGGGTTATTTAAAGCGTGTTACTCACCTGTGAGGGTCTCAAGGCACTGGGAGGAGGAAGGGGGTGCGGCTCCAGATCAGTCGATGAGCCAGGTCTTGAGGCTTTTCCTGAAGGTGTGCAGAGTGGGGGGTAGCGTCTGATGTTGACTGAGAGCTCGTTCCAGGTCTGTGCTGCGACGCAGTAGAAGGCTCTTCCACCTGCTCTGGTTCTGCGGAAGCATGGGGTCTCTGCCAGGGCGCGGTCAGCGGATCAGAGGTTCCTTTTGGGTATTTGGAAAGATACTCTTTCATTGAGGTATTTGGGTCCAATGTTGTGGAGTGATTTGTAGACTTGGGTAAGTAGCTTGAAGGTTAATCTTTTCTCGATGGGGAGCCAGTGGAGTTCTCTTAGGTGTTGGGTCATGCGTTCATGTCGTGGGGTTCTGAGGACGAGTCTGGCTGCGGTGTTCTGGATGGTTTGCAGCTTGTGTAGGAGGGTTTTGTTGATTTCGGCGTAGAGGGCGTTATCGTAGCCCTGTTTACTGATTATGAGGGCATGGGTGACGGTCTTTCTGCATTCGGGGGGATCCACTTGAAGGTTTTGCAGAGGGAGTTGAAGCAGGTGAATGCGACGGTATTGATCTGGCAGGTCCAGGTGAGAGAGGAGTCTAGAATGATGCAGAGGTTTCAAGCATGGTCTGCTGGAGTGGATGGGTTTCCGAGGGCGAAGGGCTACCAGGTGTTGTCCCAGGTGGTGGAGGAGGGTCCAAGGACGAGAACCTCTGTCTTCTCAGAGTTTTTTTTTTTTAAACATTTTTATTGACTTATCCAGTGTGAATTCATACAACAAGCTTATCAGTATCGAGAAACACACCCACCCCCTTCCCCCCGCCCTCCCCCCCACCTCCAGGACCCGGACATAGTCTCTTCTTTCCGATACGCCAGCCAAGCCCTTCTCCCAAGTCCACACTGATACCAGCCCCAGTTTCCTAACCCATTTACGTTTAATGGAGACCAGAGACCCAAGCCCCCTTACCAAATCAGAGCCCTCCCTCCAGTCCATGATGACGGCGCCATTTACCCCACACCCTACCAAACTTCTTGGGGTACCCCCTCGCCTTGTACGTGACTCTTTCGGCTGCCATACAGAGGTCCATACCCCTCCTCCACTCCTCCAGATGCGGTATGTCAGGTGCCCCTCAGTTCCTGGCCACGTCTCTCTTGGCCACCACTAAGGCCAGCACCAGAAAAATCACCAGGGGGCGAGCCAAATCCACATCATTCGTCATTCCCAGGAGGGCAAGTTTGGGGTCTAATGGTAGGGTAGTCTCTAGTACCTCTCCCAGCACTTTCAGGACCACCCCCCAAAAGATCTGAATTTTCAAGCATGCCCAAACCGTGTGATAGAAGTCCCCTCTGTCATGTTCCCATCGCAGGCAGCACGGGTCAGCCACTCTCCCAATCTTATGCAGGCGCACTCTATCAAAGTAGGTCCTATGAAGGGTATTAAATTGGATCAGCCTTAGGCGAGATTTGATCGCTATCTCCCTCGGATGCCTCAGGATCGTACCACAGTCTACCTCATCCATTTCCCCCACCTCTCGCTCCCACGTGGACCTGAGGTTCCCAAGTCTATCCGGCCTATTGTTCATTATGGTTTTATACGTATGGGACACTGCCTTGCCAGGGATCCGTTCTTGTAAAAGGCGGCCCTCCAATGGAGCATACTCTGGAAGTGCCTACGTCAAAGCCCTCTCCGCCCTCCAGGAATGTCGCAATTGTAAGTACTTAAAATATTGTGTGCGGTGGAGCCCATATTCCAGTCCTAGCGCGGGAAAGGACTGTAGCACCCCTTTCTTCATCACATCTCCCAGAGTCGATATGCCAATGGCATCCCAGCTCCAGAACCCCTTCAATTTACTAAGCTCCTTCAACCAAGCGCATTTCCATATTGGTGTTTGTTTCGTCGGTTTGCGCTCCCACCCTATCGCCTTTGTCGCCCTCGTCCATACCCCCAGTGGGACTCTCATGGCAGGCAGCAGTCTGGCCCTCCCCTTGCCCCCGTATAGATAATGTATACACGTGTGTTTGTCAATGGTGTGTCTTTCTAGCGCATAGGTGGGGTGGGTGGCCAGGGCATGTATCCATTCATTTATTTATTTATTTATTTATTTAAAACATTTGTATAGCGCGGCTGTCACCTTACAGGCATCCTGGCGCTGAGATATCTCCAGAGGGGAAGGCACTGGGAGGCAACAATAAAGTAGCCAGAAGTTTAACATTTAGGAAACAGCCAAGTTTTGACCCGTTTCCTGAAAAGGAGGAGTTCTTTCGTTTGACGGATGTCCAGGGGCATGCTGTTCCAAAGTGTAGCAGCCGCAACTCTGAAGGATCTGCCTCCGGTCCTAACTTTTTAAAATCTCGGTACTTTTACAAGGCAAGCCGTTGTAGATCGAAGGGCTCTGGTTGGGATGTACCAGTCAAACATGGCTTGCAGAGAGCTGGGCCAAACTCCCTGCAGGGCTTTGAAAACGAGACAGAGGGATTTGAAGGCCACTCGCTGTTTCAACGGGAGCCAGTGTAGTTCGGCCATTGCCGCTGTGGCCGATGATCTCCTAGGCCAACCAAGGGCCAATTTAGCAGCGGCAGATTGTACTCTTTGGAGTCTATCTAACAACATGGATGGAGACTCGAGTAGCAACGCATTGCAATAGTCGAGGCGACTAAGAATAGTACACCTGACTATTACAGCCCGGGCCTGTAAGGGAAGTAGTGTCAGGATCTTACGTAGGGAGCGAATGAGGGCCGAGCAGGTGGACACTGTTTTCGCAACCTGGGCTTCCATGCTGAGTTTGTTGTCCATCATAACACCCAGATTGCGAACAGTGGTGACCGGCTGTGGTTTTTCCGAGGATTCAGGGGGCCAAAAATCCACCGGGAAAGGGCGAGGGATCCGACTTCCGGCACAGAACAGAACCTCGGTTTTGGAGGCGTTGAACTGTAGTGAGTTGTTGTGTAGCCAGCCAGCCGTGTCTCGTAGACAGTCATGAAAGGATTCCAAAGGGATCGATTCCTCACCCTCCCAAGAGAGGATGAGTTGAGTGTCGTCAGCGTAATTGATCGCCTTTAGCCTGTGAGATTTTATCAACATAATCAGTGGTTTGAGGTATACGTTAAATAAAATCGGGCTAATGGACGCCGGGGAGAAGGCCGATTGAAACGGGGGGAGGGACACAGCCTGATTCCTATCCCACAGGAAGGAGCGAAACCAGTGCAGGGCAATGCCACCCACCCCGGCCTCCCTCAGTCTCTCCAATAGAATCCTGTGATTTACCGTATCGAATGCGGCAAACAAGTCCAGCAGAATCAGAGCTACTGCCTGGCCCCTGTCTGCACGCATTCGAAGATCCTCCATGGCGGTGAGTAGGGCTGTTTCGGTGCCATGGGCTGGGCGGAAACCGAATTGTATTTCGTCCAGGAAATGATGCTGCTCCAAATGTTTGGAGAGACATGAGCTCACCCAACGCTCAGCAATTTTTGCGGGGAATGGTATTTATGGAGACCAAATGTTCTGCCCAATAGTAAGCCTCTACGTCGGGCAGCAAAATCCCTTCATTATATTGGTGTCTCTGCAAGGTCGTCATCGCCACCCTGGGTTGCTTCCCCTGCCACAAAAATGCCCTCAATTCCGCATGGATGTCCCGGAAGACCCGGCGCTGCAGGGGGAAATATTCATTTTGGAAGGCATACAAGAATCTCGGGAGCGTGATCATTTTAAACATTGCTGCCCGGCCTAGCAACGTCAGGGGAGCAATTTCCATCGTGCCGCATCCTCATTGAAGTTATGCACTACGCGGTTAATATTCCTTTCATAGGATAGGGTACTGTCGTTCGTTATAAATACCCCCAGGTAGTTAAGTCCATCCTTTGTCGTTTGTAGCCTCTCTGGCAGAGTGGGCAATGCCTCCCTTCCCTGGGGATCGTAGAGAGTCGATTTATGCCAATTAATCTGGTAGCCCGCTTTGTCCCCATAGCGATCCAGTTCCGAGAACAGCGCAGGTATAGTAATGGCCGGTTGTGTAATATACACGTCGTCTGCATATAGGGATAGTTTTTCATTCGGCCGGGTCTGCCGGCCCTATTCGGAACCCCCTGATCCCCTCGTTATGCCGGACTGCACACGCCATCACTTCTACGGAGAGGGCGAACAACAGAGAAAACGGGACATCCCTGCCTGGTACCCCGTCGTATAGGGAAATACCCCGACATTGTCCCGTTGACCCGGACTCTCGCCCTGGGGTCAGTATAGAGCAGTCCTATGTTCTTCCTGTATTTGGGCCCAAAGCCAGGGCGTTCCAGTACCCCTTCTAGGAAGGGCCGGTGGACTGCGTCAAACGCCTTTTCGGCATCAAGAGATAGAAACCAATGTGGGTCTTTTCTAGTGCTCACCTCCAATAACCAGTTATGGGTCCTCCTGAGGTTGTATCTGGTCGCCCTTTCAGGGAGGAACCCCGTTTGGTCGAGGTGCACCAGCCCCGAAATTACCCGTCGCAGGCAGAGAGCCAATATCGTTGCGAAAAGCTTCGCCTCCACATTTAGGAGGGAAATGGGTCGATAGAATGAGCATTCATCGGGCGGCTTACCCTCCTTGAAGATCGGAATGATCGTGGCTTGTCGGAGGCCCAGTGGGAACACTCCCTCCGCCGCGGCATCCACAAAGAGGCCCAGTAAATGACGGGTCAGGAGATCCGCCTTTTTTTGAAAAATTCCGCAGGGAGTCCATTAGGGCAAGGGGCCTTTCCCGCAATGAACCTCGCCATGACTTCTCTAATTTCGTCCATCGTAATGTCGGCCTCCAGGTCTCGGTGGTCTGCCTCCTCTAGTACTGGGAGCCCGATATGTTGAAGAACTGGGTTTTTCGGAACAGGGACACACCCTATGACTTTGGGTCCTTCCTGTTTCAGACTACAGAAACTCAGAGTCTTCTAGGTGAAGTAAAAGATCGCGTTTATTGGCTGCAACCAAGTAACAGGAGTCCTAGAAGTACAACACGGTGTATATTCTCAGGAGACTGCTCAATCTTACAAAGCCAGCCTTCTCTTTTTATACAAAATAATATGCTTCAGGCAAACATTCCTTATTTTACAGTTGACCATTCACATATTTTCAATACAAAGAAAAAGCAGAGTCATGATGACAAGCCCATATTTCAGTTTGTTCAGCCCACAATCAATTACCCGGCAAGGCCCAGTATTTTCATCAGATATCGACGAAACACCAATAAATTCGGGCACCTCCTCCTCGTAAAGCAGGTCATAAAGTAAGGAGCAGAGACAGGTGTATGTAAGATTAGGCGTGGTTTGTGTGCGATGAAAGGTTTATGGCATGTTTGTGCCTTGATACTATCTCGATCGGCCAATGGGAGAGGAACTGACCGAACAGGTTTTGCTTGGGCAGTGGAGTCAGCTTGCCCAGGTCGTGCAGGAGTCAGCAAAGGTAAACGTGTCCTTCAGACTCGTTTTTGGCCTTAGTCAATGGCCTATGTGAGGGCAATCACAAAATGTATGCCGTATACAAAATGGAACCCGAGGGTTCTGGGCGAAAAACTCAGAATACAGGGTGATTTCGTCACTGGAATATGACGAAAATGCGTGTGCATAGTCCACTAGTCATTCTCGGCCTGCTGATATCAAATTCGTCATGATACGAATATGTTTATGACACAGGTCCAAAATTTTCGTTACCACAGACCCTCTTTTTGCCCTTACATAGGCAATAACCTATACTCATGCTAATCTGAGTCCAGGTCTATATTCATAAAGTCATTGAGATGTTGCTGTAGCATCATCCTATTACTTAGCTCGTCCCTCGATACAGGTTTCCTTACACACGATGTAGCACAGAGGCCACATATAGCAGGAGCACACTGTACGCACAGACAGAACAGGAAAAGAATGGCTAAAATCATCCCAATGACCATCAGAATCTTCCATCCCCAGGCGGATAACAGTTCCCAGAACCACCCCATCAACGACCAATCTCCTTTATCCACATAAATAGATTCAGAGATCTTATGTAGTTTGGAGATGGCCTGGTACACTGTTGGAGCGTTATCTGGAATGAAAACACAGCAACTCGATTGGATCACTCTACATACCCCACCTCGGTCTGCAAGTATGACGTCTAACGCGACCCTGTTCTGAAGGGTCATAAGGCGATCCGACTGGAGCTCAGCAGTCAAGTTACTAAGGGCACCGGCAGTTTCATCTACGGTGGATTCAACCACCCTCGTCAATTGCCTTATGTTCCTGCTGTTAACCATAGGTCCCCAAAACGGCAGAAAACCCTTCACGAAGTCTCCAAATTCTTGTCCTGCAGTGTCTTCTTTACTGAAGACACCTCTAACTATCCTTGTCTTGTGGTAATCTGCCGCAGCTGTGTAGGTGGGAGGCAACAGGAACGAAACAAAACATGTGCCCGAAAAGTCAGGGGGCAACCATGTATAGGCTCTATCATGGCAGACGAAATGGGTACCCCTAGCTGCTAAGAACGAAGGGGAAGTCTGAGACGCAAAAACATATGTCTCAGTGCAGATGCTCTTCCCTAACTGAGCTCTGGGATTCTTGCCATTACCTTGCAGACATAGGTGACCCTGATGGGGTACAATCCAGATCGGGGAGGATCTCTTAGCTCGCTGTTTTTCACTCAGAGTAACTCCATATCCGGTCACGTTCCATCCAATATATGCTAGTGTCTCATCTCTTGGGATAGTCTCATAGGAAGTATCTTCCCTAATCATATCTACTATACCCTTAACTAGAGCACTATTCTTAGGATTATCTTTCACAGAACGTAGGGGGTGGACTTCATGTGCATAAATGAACATCGTTCTGTATGCCCACACAGAACCATTATGGCTGAAAGGCAGGACCAGATAAGGGATACCTTTATCCGTTGTGTGAGGCATAAGACCACACACCCAACAGTTAGTCGTGTTCATTACTAATTGGTGTTGGTGCAAAAGCTGAACGAAGGAATTATTAATAAACTCTAATCTCCTAACGGATTCGTGTTCAGGAAAAGGGTGGAAAGAATGCGAGGAAACAGTAGGAGGAGGTATGGGCAGTGTAGTGGGTGCAATTGTCATTCGAAAAGAGAATAAAACATATCCTATTAAAAACATCATTACACTGAACAACATGAAAATGCATAATATCAAAAAACGTTTTTTGGTCATCATTCTACAGATTTTAGCTTTAAAGTTTATCTCTATGGCAGGTCTCTACATCTCGAAAAACTCCATCCTCTCTAAATGCTGCTCGCGATGGTAGGGTGTTCTATGCTAAGGAATGCTTCTGTCAGTCCAGGGCAACTCCCTTAGACCTAACGTCTTCAGCTGCACTCCAAAGACTTGGGCAACCGCGACCCTACAGCTGAACCCAGATGGTGGTTCGAAAAACAAAAATAAAAAATGTTTCTCAGATGAGAGAGCTGCACTTTCAAAAATAGCAAAGGAAAGAAAAATGTATTAGTTCATAGCTCTCGGCCTCAGGTTATAGCGTCTTTTTCCAGGTAATGTCTGGTCTTGAAACAGCAGTTCAGGCTCTGCAGTGTCCAATTGAATTGACGGTGGCACAGCTTGCAAAAGTTTGTCACTTTCCTGTTCAGAAATTGTTCCTTTTATGCGTGCATCACTGAAAGGTAGAAAACGAGGCACAGTCTCAGTCTCAGAGTCAGCAACACCCTCCTGGACCCACCGGTCGTACGGCAGAGGCAAAGGGACCCTCTTACAATGTACGCCGTGGATCCAGTTCTTTTTCCCTTCCACTCGCACGGTGGATCTCGTTGACAGCAGGACTAGGTGGGGGCCGGTGCAACGGGGCTGGTCATTCTTTGTTCGCTGGAAATTCTTGACCAGCACCCAGGATCCAGGATCGATATGATGTCCTGGAGCTTCAGAGACCTGAGGAAGAGTATCGTGAACCTGTTGGTGTAAAACATGCAATTTAGCCGTCAATTCGTACAAATAGTCAAGCAGTACAGGGTGTTCGATCTCACTGAATTTTGTCGGCCTTGGCACTCCCCATATGTTGGCCGGACGGCCGAACACAATCTCATAGGGACTAAGTCCCACTCGTGAATGCACAGTCACTCTGGTTGATAGGAGTGCCAAAGGCAGAGCGTCAGGCCATTTAAGGCCAGAGCTTGCTTGGATTTTGGCCAATTTCATTTTTAACGTGCCATTGTAGCACTCTACTAGTCCAGCTGATTGGGGGTGATTTGCAGCGTGGAATTTTTGCTGGATACCTAGCCCTTCACATACTTTCTTCATCACTTGACCCACAAATTCGCTCCCATTGTCACTCCAGACCATTCTCGGCATTCCAAACCTAGGGAAGAACTCTTTAACAAGGGCTTTAGCTGTGGACAAGGCGGTGTTGTCCTTCAGGGGATATGCCTCTACCCATCTTGAAAAGGCACAAACAACAACGAGTACGTATTTTAAGTTGTTGCACCTCTCCATGTGGATGAAATCTAGCTGCAAAACCTCGAACGGGTACGTTGGAGGCGCAAAATGACCAGCTGGAGTTGGGGTTCCCCTACCAGGATTGTATTTCAAGCACACCATGCAATTCTTGACTACATTCTCTGCGCATTTTGGGATTCTCGCATTTTGCCACACTGGAGCCAACAACTTACAAATCCCTTTCACACTGATGTGAGCCATTCCATGGGCCATTGTAATCACTGCAAGTACATACGCATCGGGTAACAACCATCGCTGATGCTCTGATAATTCAACCTAACAACCATTTGCATCCAATTTACCTGTACTTTCTCTCCACACACTCAATTCTTTCTCTGTAGCTTCAGCTTGAATAGACTTCACACTCTCTATCGTGTCTTCACACATTCCAACGTCACCAACCCATCTTGCAGGGCCTGCAACATACATTCGGCTCATCACATCCCTTGCTGTTTCTTTTGCGACTTCATCAGCAAATCCATTTCCACGGACAACATCATCAGTCACCTTCTTGTGTGCACTGCATTTAACAATCGCAACTTGCAGGGGCAACGTAAGTGATTCGAGAAGCTCATTCACCAACTGACCATGCTGTATCTTAGCTCCATGCAAAGTCAGGAACCCACGTTCCTTCCACAATCGTCCAAAACTATGGGCCACACCGAATGCATACTGGCTGTCAGTATATATGGTCACTTTCATTCCTTTCGATAACACACACGCTCTTGTAAGTGCAATCAACTCTGCTGCTTTTTTTTTTTTTTTTTTTAAAGACGTTTATTAAGTTTCACAGTGTAGTACATGTGGCGCAGCCTAAAACCCATAGGGCCGGCCGCAACTGGAGGATGCGCTTATAAGACAGTGGATCACAATTAACATGTAATTAGTCACGTACCGGTTACCATACATTTCTTTTCATGAGCAATAACCTTCACGTCATAGGTGTCCCTGTGTACAATTTTGTTATAAATGACGTCACATTTTAGTAAATACGAGAAAAAACAAGAAAGAACATTTCAACTCTGTGAACTGGACAGTTCTCATCAGTGTGTCCCATTTTGTCAGTTGTGTCATCAGAGAACCAATCCGCAACCATGTTTTCGAGCCCAGGGAGAGCGCTCGCAGACCTTAGTTGCGTGACGAGGATGTGGGTGTAAATGAGACACTTGTGTGGCCTGTGTCTGCTTCGAATCACTCCACCCGCTGAGTGACGGTTGAACCTTACTTCTCATCTCTGCAGTGTGTAGTGATTCGCACGGGTGGTTCTATATATCGTCAGTGAGCTGGAGAGAGAGATGTGGCCTGTGCCAGTCCCCTCGCCTAAGTCGTCATTCGTGTGTACTTCCTGGCGGACAAACCACGTATGGGAGATAAGAATCCAGAACGTATAAACGGGGGTGGTAGTATGGGAGGGGGGGGGTTCGCGGGAAGGGAGAGTGCATCTAAGGAGTGGCTCCACGGGGGTCGGGCGGTAAGACACCAGAACAAGCCCGTGTGGCTTCATGTCTGCGGGTGCATGCCTATCGTCGGGGGGGGGGACGCCATTCACTCCCCCAACGCACCTTCCTTCATGCTGTTCGCGTAATTTCATGTATTATGGGCCCTACATGAATCCCCTGGTCGCACCTTCTTTCTGGAGGGATCTCACAAAACCGTCCCAGAGCTGTGCTATGGGGAACTGTCTTAGGCCCGCAACCTCCTCCCGATGTAAAGCTATGCTTTCCGCCCTGGCCCAGTTAGTGAAGGAAGCGCACCAGTACTTAGGGACTGGCGGCTCCCTCCTTTTCCAATGCTTGGTGATCAGCCGTTTGGCCGTGATGAGGCCTAGATCCCAGAACCTGGCTTGTGTCTTGTTTAGCTTGGTCCTTCTATATAAACCTAGCATGCATGCCTCCCAAGTGTGTGGTAGTCCCGGGCCAGCGCTGCGTGTTAGGAGGGACGTCACCTCCCTCCAGTATGTGTCTAGTGAGGGGCAAGTCCAGAGCATGTGTAAAATGTCCGCGCCTATCAGGTTGCATCTGGGACAGGCCGCGGTGTTGATCATGAAATACTTGTTGATCCTATCCGGTGACAAGTATGCCTGGTGTATTATATACAATTGGATGGTGCGGAAGCGGGCATTGCGCGGGATGTTCATAGGGCAGGCTAGGATCATGGACCACTCCTTATCCGTCCATTCCCTCTGTCGGTGGGCCGCCCACTTGTCCCGCGCCGGCTGTGTGGACCGCTGTGTATGTAGGAGGAGAGCCTGTGCTAGCCAGTGGATGATGTGAGTACCGTTACCCATTACATGGAGGTATTGCATTACATGGTGCATCTGCGGTTCCTCCCCAATGTCACCCCAAGAGTCCGTATATGCTCTTAGTATGGACGCATGGGTCAGGAACTGCCCCGTTGGTAGACCCGTGCTCTCTACCAGCTCCCCGTATGGGAGCATTGCGCCGTCCGCATATAGGTCACCCATTGTCTCCACTCCAGCCTCCGACCAACGCTCCAGAATTCGCTCCGTTACTGGTCCGTTTCTCCTGGGTGTGCCCAATAAAGGAATCGCGGGGGCATACGGCTTGACTTCCCGCGTCAGTTTTAAACTACGGAGGAAACACTTGCGGGCCACTGCCACATGTAGGGGCAGCGGGCGTGGGCCTTTAGTCAGGGGATGGAACAGAGCGCATACCTGCGCGTGTGTCCATGTGTACGTAGAGGTGGCCGTATCCTCCAGGTGCGCGCCACTTAGCCAGTGCGTCACCCATTGCAGCTGCGCAGCTATATAGTACAGTTCCATATTAGGAACTGCCAGTCCGCCCTCTGTTGCTGG
Source organism: Lissotriton helveticus (assembly GCF_964261635.1). Lineage (NCBI taxonomy): Eukaryota > Metazoa > Chordata > Amphibia > Caudata > Salamandridae > Lissotriton > Lissotriton helveticus. The sequence continues at coordinate 1,688,729,487 of NC_136065.1, read as the reverse complement.
GGAGTATAGTTTTGTCAGGGCCACACGGGGCCGTCCCCCATTCCAGATCAGGCTGCGGGTCATTGATTCTAGGTCTCGGAAGAATTTAGCGGGGACGTAGGACGGGATGTTGGCAAAGTGATAGAGCAATCTGGGCAGTGCTATCATTTTGATTAGAGCAATCCTGCTCGGTACGTTTAGGGGCAGTGTCCTCCAGAAAGCCATCTGTGATCGTAAAGAGTTCACGGCACGTCCCAGGTTACCTTCCAGTATGCTCTCTAAGTCCCTATATATGTGCACTCCAAGGTACTTAAAGGAGGTGGGGTACCAGGTCAGTCTGACACCTCCAAGGGTCACATCACATTCCTGTGTTTCATGGCTGAAAGAGTACACTCCGGATTTTGCCCAGTTGACTCTAAGTCCAGATACTGTTTCGAATGTCTGGAAAATATCCGACAATTCATCTGGCACTGCTGTGAGGTCTCGGACGTACAGAAGCAAATCGTCCGCGTACAGTGAAACCACATGTGTACCATCAGCCAGCGGGATTCCCCATCTCGCTCCCCGCGACCGTAGTAGCGCTGCCAGGGGCTCAATTGCCAGAGAAAAGAGTAGGGGCGAAAGCGGGCAACCTTGTCTGGTGCCTCTGCGCACCCGCACTGCCTCAGACAGTAGCCCGCCTGTTCGCACTCTGACACTCGGCTGTTGATAAATGAGGTCCACCATTTCCTCGAACGCACCTCCCAGGTCAAATTTGTCCAGCACTGCCCCCAAGTAGGGCCACTCCACCGAGTCAAAGGCCTTTTCGAGGTCTAGGACCAGGCAGCCCGATCTCGGCCATTGTGACACCGCTTCTACCTGCACCCGGAAGAGACGGCGGATGTTGCGCGAGGTGCTCCTCGCTGGCACAAAACCGTTTTGGTCAGTATGGACCAAGGCAGGGACCTCCGTGGCTAGGCGACGAGCCAGCAAAGAGGTGAAGATTTTATAGTCGGTGTTCAACATAGCCAGAGGTCTATAGGAACCCATGTTGGTACCGTCTCTACCTGGCTTCAGAAGAGAGACTAGGTTAGCCTCATTGAGCGAGGCAGGAAGTGCCGAGTCCTCTATCGCTGCGTTATACAGTTTGAGCAGCTCCAGGATCAGCATATCGGAACAGGTTTTAAAGAATTCGGCAGGGAGGCCGTCTGGGCCCGGGGATTTGCCATTGGAGAGTGCGAAGATAGCTGCACGCAACTCCTCCTGCGTGAAAGGTGCTCCCAGGTCTCCCCGTCGCGCTTCCGTGAGAGACGGTAGTGGGATGCTTGCTAAGTAATCTGTGATAGTCGCCGACGAAACCCTCAGCTGCGACCTGTATAGGGCCTGATAATGCTGCACAAAGGCCTGATGTATTTTGCTCTGTGTGTGCACTACTACTCCCACGGGCGTCTGGATGGCTGATATCGGCTCAGTACGACTTTCTTGTCTGACTAGCCAGGCCAGCAGTTTTCCGGGTTTGTCGCTGTGTTGGTGTGTCCGCGCCGAGTGCGCCGCATAATTAACGCGACGCAGTCTTTCTAGCAGCGCCTCATGTTCCACACGGGCCTCAGCCAGTCCGGCGTCCGGCCCCTCAACCGCCTCCTGTTCCCGGCGGAGTAAGTCAGCCTCCACCCGGCGCAGTTCGGTTTCTAACTGTTTCCGTATACCGCCCTGTGTTCCCAAGCAGTGACCTCGCATTATCACTTTGAAGGCGTCCCACTCGACCTGCGGGGAGGACGCCGTGCCTGAGTTGTCAGCGAAATAATCCGCTACGCGTGCCTGCAGGGAGTCTCGGAAGGGGGCGTCCAGCAGTAGGGCCGGCTGCAAGCGCCACGTGGGGATGGGCGGGTGGGGGCGTTCCCAAGCTATCAGCAGCGTGTGTGGGTTGTGGTCAGAGTGTGTTCGGCTAAGGTACTGTGACTCGGTTATGTGCGGTAACAATTCCGATGACACCATATATCTATCTAGGCGGACATGTAGCGAGTGTGCCCCTGAGTAATAGGAGTATATTTTGGTGTTAGGGTTATGCGCGCGCTATGCATCCCTCAAGTCCCATTGTGTCGCCCATTGGGTGAGCGCTTTAACGGCTCCCAGGGACGCAGCATCAGGCTTAGGTGGGGCCGAGCGGTCCAGTGCGGGATCTAGTACTGTGTTGTAATCCCCTCCCAACACCCAGGGGACTCCATGCCAGGGTGCCAATTTTTCCGAGACGCATGCCAGGAAGCCCCCCTGTTCCGTGTTCGGTGAGTATATGGACGCTAGTACTATAGATTGCCCATCCATGCGTCCCTTTACCAACACGTATCTGCCCTCCGGATCAGTCAGCACTTCAGTCATCGCAAAGGGAGTGCCTGGCCTCACCCATATGAGCGCCCCCCGGGCAAACGAGGAGTACTCAGTAGCATACAGTTGCCCCCTCCACCTACGTCGCAGTGCAACCACCTCTGCCGTGTTCAAGTGTGTTTCCTGCAGAAGTGCAATGTGTACCTGGTATCTTTTCAAGTATGAGTATATCTGATAACGGCGTGCTGGTGTGTGCATACCCCTAATATTCCAGGTATATATTTTGATCGCTGTCATCATACATCAGTAGTTTCTCCCCTCCCACCCCCGCAACCACAGCCCAGCACCCATCCACAAAACCTCCACCGCCAACTCTCCCCCGGCCACCCCCCCCATCGCACTCAGGATTAATCAGGAAGGCATTAAAAAGGGGGGAAAAAACATGGAATAACAATAACCAACGATAGGGAGACTTCCCTGAAATACCAAAAGGGCAGCAGCGAAACGGGCCACCGTCCATACTCTTTATAGAAGAGGGACAACGATTCAAGTCTAGGGGGATCGTGTGCTACTCACGGTCCTGGCGAGTCAATTAAGTGTACAATAAGGAAGATCAAAGCCCTTCCCCGGGCCTTATGGACAACGTTAGTACCCAGAAAGGCAACCCCGTTGCGCGCTGCGGGGCAACCTGCTCACCGCATCCGGCATTGGGGAGTCTGGAGCGCTGTTACCACCAAGTCTCTGGCGCCAGACAGTCCCCAAGCTATACAAGCAGCTGGTGGGCGGGAGAGAATGTACAGTGTTGTGGCGTGTTCCCGCGCCCCATCCTCCCCGACAGCGGCTATATAGCCGGACAAGTACTCACTGCGCAGGTTCATGCCTCATATCCCCAGGTCTGCGGTGGACATCCCAGGCAGCGGCTGATAAGGTCAGTTGCGCCGCAGCTGCCCGGTTAATGCACTCATTCCCACCGCCTGGGCAGGGTCTGGAATAGTGATCCGTGTGTGTTTTCAATGCAGCATGTCTGCCGTTTGAGGCGTGACTACTGGTAATTCCACCGACTGTTGGGAGTCTGGTATCCCGTAGATTGCTTCGTCATCGCTGGGTTCCACTCTTGGGCTGGGGGCCTGAACCGCATCCGAGGTCGGCGAGGCGCTCAGTTGGGAGACCCTCCGGAGTGCATCGCGTTGTTCCTGGATCATCTGGTCCGGTGGTGGGGAGTGTCTCGTCGGTTCCTCTAGTCGACCAGTTCCTTGTTCCCTGTTTCTGCGGCGGCGGCGCTGTCCGCGTGGTCGCTGCCGCGGTCTAGTCTCGTAGCTTTGCGCCTGTCTGGGCGTTGAGTTAATACCACTGTCAAGCCATTCGTTGACCTCCTCAGGAGTAGTAAAGAAGTAGGCCTTGTCTCTTGCTTCCACTCTCAGTTTGGCTGGATAGAGTAGGGAGTACTTGAGGCCCTCGGTGCGGAGACGTCGTTTCACGTCCAGGAAGTCGTGTCGTTGGCGTTGCACCTGGATGGTGTAGTCCGGGAAAAACATCACTGTGGTATTTTCAATGCGGACTTCCCCAAGTCTCCTAGTTTCTCTCAGGATCGCGTCTCTGTCCCGGTAGTTCAGGACTCTAAAGAGTAGCGGCCTCGGGTTGGCGCCTGTGGTGTGGGGTCTCGTGGGTACGCGGTGTGCACGTTCCACTACAAATTGAGCCGATAACGTGCCCTCAGGTAGTAGACCTCGCAGCCAGTCCTCAACTCGTTGGGTAGGACGAGGGCCTTCCCATTTTTCCGGGACACCCACAAGCCTGATGTTGTTGCGTCTCGCCCTCCCTTCGGCATCCTCGGCGCGCTCTTCAAGGAATTCTACTCTATCGACAAGTTCTTGCACCTGTTTATCCGTTCGCGTGACTTTGGGTCCAAGGTCTGTCACTGTGCCCTCTAGTGTTTTGGTTCGATCAGACAGTTTCTTGTGGTCACCACGGAGGTGAGTCAGGTCTATGGCAACGCCGTCTATTTTGGACTCCAGGGACGTTCTGGTCTGCTGGAGCGATTGTTCCATGCGTTCCATGGCGGCTAGACCGCTGTCCAATCTCGCGGTCACCTGGTCCGCAGCCATCTTGCGCAGTGTTTTGTTCGTTTTTCCCGTCGGCAAAGCTCCCCCGGTGCCAGTGCGGGTTCTCACCCCTCCGGACATGTGCAGGGCGTCTTGTCTAACTGCGCGATGTGTGCGCTCGAGCGCTGGCGAGCAATGCCCGTGGCGCCTGGTCACGTTGGTATAGTGGTGATGCGGGGCCAGTAACCACCAACAGTTTGGTTAACTCCTCACACCCTGTAGGCGGCCGATGACGTAGCAGCAAGTCGCCCCGCGGTATTCTATTATTCAACCAACACCATTTCTTCCCCAGCCTCTGTGCGGAGGGTCCGCTGGGGTCCCCGGGTGTTCTGGGCAGGCCAAAGGACGCTGTGTGGGCGCTGGAGGGTCCAGGAAGGCGGGACCGCAGGTCCAATGCCACCGCCAATGATACTGGGTGGTCGGGTCTTTGCGGTGTTGTACTTCGGTGGTGACCCTTACCGTCCTCTAGGCCGCCGTCGGCTCAGTAGTCGCGTCCCCCCGGGCGGGGCGAGGTGCTCGCTGGGTTGGGGGTCGCAGTCTGGTCTCAGCACCGCTGGCCCACTGGTGAGGAGAGGCGCCGCAGGGTCGCGACCGCGTCCGACGCGTCCAGGGCCTCCCCCGTGGCGCAGGAGGGGGGTCTCCGTCCGTAGCCACGGCCGACCCACCGGGTCCAGCGTGCAGGGTCAGGCGCCTCGCTCGCTGGTCGCAGCTGGGCGACGATGTCGATATCCCAGGGGGCCTCCTTGCACTCAGTCACGGGGCCGCTGTTAATGGCGTCCGCCACTGCGGTCGCGCCGGTCAGGCGTCCCGCACCTCCCTACTCAGTCCCTCAGGAGCCTTCGGGGACAAAGCAGGGGGCGGGATCGGAGCGGCAATGTGGCCCCGGGGCTCAGGCGTAGCGCGCGGGGGCTCCGCTCAAGTCCAGCCCCGCGCGTCGCAGTGAGGCCTGTAGGGCAGGCCCAGGCTGCGGTCTCTCGTAGCTTTGCCGGCTGTCTGGGTGTCGGCCAAGTCCACCTGCAGGAAAGTCCGGTGCTGGTGTGTTCGGTTCCCGGAATCGAAATTCAGGCTGTTGGTTCAGGAGGGCTCCGGGACGGTCCGCCTGCGATTTTGGGTGATTCTGAGCGTAAATGGCGGAGAATCGGCCCGGGGAAGGGGAGCTCGGCTCAGAGCTCTACCCGGCTGCGACTTCCGCCATTGCGTGCCAAGCCTCGCCCCCCCATCAACTCTGCTGCTTGAGCTGAATTATGTGGGACACGTGCAGCTTCAACAATCGTATGCAAAGTCGTAACAGCATATGCCGCAGTCGTATCACCATTCGGAAGCTTGAAGCATGAACCATCCACCCATAAGGTACCATCACACTTCACAAGAGGAGTGTCCTGGAGATCTATTCTCCCTTTCGTTTCGTCTTCTGTTCTGAGAAAACAATCATACTGTTCAGAAGCATCCGTCTCTGTCAATTGGCAACAACGTAGCTGGATTCAACGTGTTGCATCTCTTTATGTGCACATGGCTCGCTAAAAGTGTTAACTCATAACCTGACAATCGAGCACTAGTTAAGTGCTGTGTCTTGGTCCGGTTTAACAACGTGTCCACTGCATGTGGAACCATCACAACTAATGTATTATTCATCACTAAACCAGCAGACTGCCGAATAGAAACAGCTGCTGCCGCCGTGGCTCTTAAGCAATGTGGCAATGCTTTAGCTACCGGGTCCAAAGTTGACGAAAAATACGCGCATGGACGCGGTTTGTCTCCGAACAACTGTGTCAACACTGACAATGCACAACCTTCTTTCTCATGGACATACAATGTAAAGGGCTTACTGTAGTCGGGGGTACCCAACACAGGAGCCGAACATAATGCATTGCGTAATTCGGAAAAACTTTTCTGACACTCTTCAGACCATGGGAGGGGATTCGGTGTATCTTTACAAGGTAATGCCACCAAAGGTTTGGCCAACAAAGAAAAATTCAGTATCCATTGTCTGCAGTAAGATGTAATGCCCAAGAAAGCACGCACTTCTCTCTGTGTCCTAGGCACACTCAATTTCGCTATTGCCTGAATTCTTTCTGGGGTCAGTTTCCTTCCCTCCTTCGATAAGAGATGACCTAAGTAGGTCACTTCTTGTCGACAATATTGCAATTTGGAAAGAGACACTTTGTGATGTAAATCAGACAAATGACGCAACAACGACAACGTGGCTTCTTTACAGATTTTCTCAGTATCTGCAGCAACAAGCAAATCATCAACATACTGTATAAGTGTAGCTCCATCAGGTAAAACAATCGTATCAAGCTGTGTTTTTAAAGCTTGACTATATATTGATGGACTTTCACAGTAGCCCTGGGGAGCGCGTTTGAAGCGGAAGCACAACCTGTTGTCAGAATAAGGGGTGCTTCTAATTCACAAGGTCCAACAGAAAGTGACATAGGACTAGAAATCGGGTTCCTAACCGGGGCGCCAGAAAAACCTACTGAAACATTCATTTCGCCAGACAAAGGTGCGCAAGGGAGTTTAGAGTGCATAATGGAACTCTTTGTAGCACCAGTATCCAACAGAAAAGGCTCTGACACACCTGATGTAATCACCTCAACATAAGGTCCACTCTGATCTACTGGAACTGAAACAACTCCTTCTCTTTGTCTATGGCTGTCCTAGCAATCATTACCTTCCATATTCTCATCTTCTGCATAGTAGTCATCAGCATAGTACTGAGGCGTCCTACCAGACGCGTTATTCTGCTGATCAAAACTATTCATTGAATTCTGAGGCGGAAAAGAACGCGCGTTCTGGGGGAAATTTCCACGTCCTCTACCTCTAGGCGCTTGTGGAGTACCTCGACCTCTTGCGCTAGAAACACCATTCATACGCTGTAGCAGAGCAGGGCAACTACTTTTAAAATGGCCCTCTTCTTTACAATATGCACACTGATTAGGGCCTACAGGAAAGCGTTGTTGAGGATATTCGGTCCTTTGCATGTTTCTCTGAAACTGCTGAGGCTGCTGATAGTTACTCTGACCACCACGAGGCGGGTACGCCTGCTGTAAAAGAACCTTTGTTTTTAACTCTTTCGTTTTCTTGTCTGCTCTATCTTTCTCATCTTTATCTCGATTTTCGTAATACTGGGCAGTAGCCAATATCTGTGCTGAAGAGGAAACGGCCCACGAACTTTCTGAATCTTTTAATTTCTTACACAACTCGGGAAGCAAATTATGCACAAACTTGTCAACGAACAACCGTGGACCACCTTCTGTTCTCATATCTTGACCACTGTGGTCGATAAACGTTTCTTCGAACCTGGTGAAGAAATCAGACACGGTCTCATCTTTCTTCTGCTTACACGCAGACAATTTGTCCCAATTCACCCGCATCGCAGGCATCAAAGTCTTCATGTAAGTAATTATTCTACCAGGGAGGTCTGCCACTAAAGGTTCGGGTTTAGCACCACCAACTTGTCTGCCATCAGCAGCAGCAATATTAACCCATGTATCACCTAACACCTGATCATGATCAACATGACGAATCTTTCCCCATAAAGGCTGTGGAACAACATTTCCAAACAACATGTCTATATCCGCTAAGTTCATAATGCAAGAGCCTGCAGTCTGTGACAATTCCTTGTAATACCCTGCAGGGTTTTTACGGGGGTCAGGCAAAGTCTGTTTAAGGGCCAAAACTTCAGCTTGCTTCCATGGAACATGTACCCAAACACGCTGAAAGTGTGCCGGTATAGCTGGGGGAACATTATTCAGATCAGCCGCTACTTCTTCCTTCCATACCGGAGGAACCTCTCTCATGGGGTACTGTCGCACTTTCCTCCTAACAGAGGAATCATGTTCGAATAACGACCGAGAAACACCCTCACTCCTAAACGACAACAATGTCGCAATTGCTTTTTCAACATCAGAACCCACAATTGTGCCTTTTGAAAACTCGTACCGTACACGGCACGGCTCAGATGGGTTGCATTCTAAATCATTTCCCTCCAATTCCTCACAAAGGAAAGTACCCATTTTCTCAAAAACGTATCTCTGTTTCGGCTCTTCCCACTGATGGAAGACATCCATAACAGAATCTAGCTCATATCTCGTAGGGTCTGTAACCCATCTATGTGCCAAATAATTCAATGTTTCCCGCTCTCTAGAGTCGGGCAGTTGACTACGCAACTGTTTGCTCGTTGAAATAGGGGTCATACTTGTTGCCCCAAAAAGAGGATACAGAAGACTAGCAACAGTGTTAGTCATTCTCTGTCGAACAGAAGGAGAAGTTGACGAAAGAACAGGAGTAAAAGCAGAGTGAGGCAAGGCAGATGCAGATGCAGATGCAGACGTAGTAGCAGAAGGAATATCAGAAGAGGTAGTCGATGTAGTAGGCAAAGTCGTAAGAAGTACAGGGGGAGCAGGTAGCAAAGTCAGCGGCCCTTGAGGAGGCTGAGCCGTAGCAGTAGGAGCCAGCTGAAGAGGAGCTGGCGGGTGTGGAAGAACCTGGGGCACAACAACCGGAGGTTGCACAACTAAAGGTTGCGGAGGTGCAGTAGCACTCTGCGCATAGGTGGGTGGCGAACTTAATAAGTGAGACATTAACGGATCTTTCTCAAGTTCTTTTGCTGCATCTTGCTGAAGGGGTGGCAAGACTGGATAGCATTTATCGATCGCCATTTTACGTTGCCTGTGCAACTGTTCACTCGCTTGCTCTTCCTCATCATCTTTATATTGCATAGCAGCTTGCATTATCGAAATACCCTTTTCTCTTTTATTCTTTTTAGCTAATTTAATTTCTTTCTGTTTGGCTTCCTTTCGCCATAGGCGGAAAGAGTCAAACATCGCCGGCCGGGCTTTCTTCTTAAAAAGTCTAACCTCTAGATTATCTAGTATCTCTGTGTCAAAACTACCATATTGGGGCCATTTTAAAACACCATCCTTTCTGGTGTATTGGATCCATACTTCATTATACGTGATGGGGCCCACGCCGTGTTTCACGTAGAGCTCATAGGTTGGAGTTCCAATCGGAGGAACCGGACACGAGTCCTCCAATCGGGAATCCCTATTACAACCAAGACAAAACAGATTTCCAAGTCTGCTAAGACCAGGCATCTTCGCTCTCTAGTCTAGCTTCAAACTAAAAAAGGATTATCGAATACGATAGTCTCGTGAATACACGAGTCCCTCGGCTTTGGTACTTGCAAGTTCCAAATCAAAGATCCTAAGGGGATACCCAAACTAAGAACCAAACTAAGGACTGGGAGACGCTCCACTTATACTTAACTGAGGTATCGATGACATCACCAGAAGACTCGTCTATCGTTTCGCTCTACCAATCATCAAGGGTCCAAAACAGGGCGATAGTCAGGGCAGCAGTCCTTCGTAGCCGTCGGGAAGCGGGGAACCTCGCAGCAAAGACTTTCGGACCATGTCGACATGCAGGGGTCGATGAAGTGGCGGCCTTCCTCCAGAATTTTCACACGAAGCTCCTCACGAACCTCTGGCTTGGACCGGTACCGCTGATATCGCCCCACGTTGGGCGCCAACTGAAGTACTGTTTTTTTTTTCGGAACCCAGCGGTGCCAGGGACACACCCTATGACTTCGGGTCCTTCCTGTTTCAGACTACAGAAACTCAGAGTCTTCTAGGTGAAGTCAAAGATCGCGTTTATTGGCTGCAACCAAGTAACAGGCGTCCTAGAAGTACAACACGGTGTATATTCTCAGGAGACTGCTCAATCTTACAAAGCCAGCCTTCTCTTTTTATACAAAATATGCTTCAGGCAAACATTCCTTATTTTACAGTTGACCATTCACATATTTTCAATACAAAGAAAAAGCAGAGTCATGATGACAAGCCCATATTTCAGTTTGTTCAGCCCACAATCAATTACCCAGCAAGGATGGATGGATGGATGGGTTTTTATATAGCGCAATATCACCGCCAGGTCTCAAAGCGCTTTGCATTGGGAACCCGTCCTGGTTTTTCCCTGTGAGATAGCCCCTACTGGGTATCCCCAAGGTGAAAGCCAGGCATCCCGCCGCGGGGGGCTGTAGTGGAGATTAAGCAAGCTATTGCCCAGAGTTGCAGAGTGTGAACCTGTGATTCGAGTAGGCACCGAAGCGAGAATTACCGAGTCCGTGGACATTTTGGGCTCAAGACCCTGCCGCGTCGGGAATTGAACCCTGGTCCAGGGTCTGATCTCAGCGTCCGGGTCTGCCTCCTCTAACCAGTGAGCCACACTTCTCCACTTCTCCACTAAGGCCCAGTATTTTCATCAGATATCGACGAAACCCCAATAAATTCGGGCACCTCCTCCTCGTAAAGCAGATCATAAAGTAAGGAGCAGAGACAGGTGTATGTAAGATTAGGCGTGGTTTGTGTGCGATGATAGGTTTATGGCATGTTTGTGCCTTGATACTATCTCGATCGGCCACTGGGAGAGGAACTGACCGAACAGGTTTTGCCTTGGGCAATGGAGTCAGCTTGCCCAGGTCGTGCAGGAGTCAGCAAAGGTAAACGTGGCCTTCAGCTCGTTTTTGGCCTTAGTCAATGGCCTATGTGAGGGCAATCACAAAATGGATGCCGTATACAAAATGGAACCCGAGGGTTCTGGGCGAAAACCTCAGAATACAGGGCGATTTCGTCACTCGAATATGACGAAAATGCTTGTGCATAGTCCACTAGTCATTCTCGGCCTGCTGATATCAAATTCGTCATGATACGAATATGTTTATGACACAGGTCCAACATTTTCAGTACCACAATGTGCCATGTATTGCAGCGCGTCCTCCCTCGTCCCTAGGTCCCTTGCATTGTAGAAGGCCTCATAATAGCCTGCAAAAGTCTCCGCTATCTGTGCGTCCGCTCGGGCCTATCCCCCCTGTCTATCTTTCACCTTCTCCACCCATCGCGCATCTCTCTCTTTCCTACTAAGCCATGCCAGCAACCTCCTGGATTTGTCACCCACATTGTACAGGCGGTGCAGGGTCGCCAGGGCCTGCGTCTTAGCCACTCCTGTCACCAGATGTTTATATTGAGCTTGTACGTCCGACAGTCGTCTAAGCGTCCCCAGGTCTCTGGCGGTCTGATGCTCTCGCTCCAGGGCCAGAATCTGGACTTCCAGGGCTCGGACCTCCTCTTGCCCTTTCCTCCTGTCCACCGCTAGCCTATTTTGCGCCCTGTCTCGCGGGACCGTTTTGAGTGCCTCCCACAACACCACCCGGGAGGCTACCAAACCCTCATTTTCCGCAATGTACACCTTTACATTTGCCCGCAGGCCCCTCAGGATGTCCACATTTTGTAGGTCCCAAGCAGTCAGCCGCAACGTCGCGGGCCTCCCTCCCCTCCCCCCTCCCACCTCCAGCAGCAGGGGTGAATGGTCCGATATGCCTCGCACTCGGTATTCTGCCGTGTCAGTGACATCCAGCGCCTGCCGGGCCATGAACATATAATCGAAGCAGGAGTACACTTTATGCGCTCCAGAGAAGAAAGAGTACGCCCTAGTCTCTGGATGGAGCCATCTCCAGACGTCAATCAAACCTAGTGTAGTCATCGTTTTAGCCAGCAGAGTGCTGTTTGGGGGCCTACCTCTGTCTCCTGTCCTGTCCGCCACTAGGTCCATAACGTCATTAAAGTCGCCCCCTAGGACTTGCACCGTGTCTGACGTGTTGAGGAGGATATCGGTGATGCCTCTGAGTGTACCCGCCTGCAATTTGGGTGGGGCATAAGCCGAGATAAATGTGTATTCCTTTCTCCTCCAGTGTCCCCGCATGCCCACGTAAGTCCCCTGTGGGTCCGTCCATGCCTGCGCTATTCGCATGGATGGATGTTTTTTAATCAGGATTGCGACCCCTCTTGATCCGGATGTGAAACCTGTGTGTGCAAGAACTCTGTACTGTCCTCTAGCGAGGAAGGCACATTTGGTACCCTTCAGGTGTGTTTCTTGTATCAGTATGACGTCAGCTTCAGACCTCTTCACATAGTTGTGTACCAGCCCCCATTTGATCTTACAGCCCAGGCCGTTCACATTCCACGTCAACATCTTAATACCATCACGGGACAGACTTTCTATTACTGGGCTACCCATCATCGGATCCTGCATTGAGGCGTTAGTGTGCCATATGACCTGCGCGCGGGGTCATCAGGTCGTGTGTGTGTATGGTCAACATGACATGCAATAACAATCCCCTCTCCCAATTCCCCCCACCCATCCAGCCAATCAAAAACGCATTCCAGCCCCCCCACAAACTCTCAAACCTGAAACATGATCCCTTCCTCCTCCCCCCACCCAACCTCCCCCTCCCGCCAGCCCCATCTCCGCAGGTAGCTTTGTTAGGGACTTTCAGGTAGAGAAGGTCTATCGCCCACCCCTAGGGACCCCCTAGCAACCCAGCTCCCGGACAGTAGTCCAAAGAGATAACAATACTACCTTCAGCAGTAGCTACATTCAGGGAGGCAACTCTCCCCAAAACACAAGAAACCAAAAGTTGTAGGGGGTGTGTCAACTTGCCTGCACTCCGGCTAAGCCAGGAACTTCATGTCCAAACCGTTCCATATTCAAGAGTGGGAGTCCTGGGCAGCGTCCTGTGATGCCCCGGTTTCCTTGGCCGATCCTGCTCCATCTCATTGATCGCCACTACCAGCGGGTGCATGGACTGCATATCAATGTCCTCGTCTCTGGATGAGTTACCGGCTGTGTCGTCCTCCACTTCTGAGCGGGCGCTCTTCTCCAGGCAACGAAACCTGGATCCCGCTTGGCCCCCTGTCCCAGGGGACGGTGATCGCTGTCGGTGGGTCGGGGTCAGCGCAGGATACGGGGTCGTCTTCAGCCTCCTACTTCCCCGCGCTCCTCTCGATCTCTGAGCCTTTGGTTGTCCCCATTTCGCCTCCGCGGCAGGTGCCTTTGTCGCCATCTCACGCCTCTCGACCTCCGTTCCCCGCCGCGGGGGGCGCTATTCCAACCACTGCCAGGCATTGTCTGGGTGCGTGAAGAAGTACGTCTTCTCCTTATAGATCACCTTCAGTTTTGCGGGGAAAAGCAGCATATATTGAATCTGTAAGTCTCTCAGCTTTGCTTTCACCAAATCAAAGGAGCGCCTCTGCTTCTGTACTTCCGGACTATAGTCCGGGAAGTTCATTATTGTCACGTTTTCCATTCGAATCTCTCCGAGCTTTCTAGCTTCCCTTAATATTAGATCTCTTTCTGCAAAGTTCAGGAAGCGGGCAATAATCGGTCTAGGTCTCTCCCCCTCCGGGGACTTTGCCAGCAGTGCTCGGTGCGCTCGCTCTATAATAAAGCATTTGGAGAAGGTCACCGTCGGAAAGGTCTTCCGCAGCCATGTATGTAGGAAGGCCTCCATGTTAGTCCCTTCAATTCCTTCACGAAATCCCACAAAGCGGAGGTTATTGCGGCGGGCCCTATTTTCCGCATCGTTCACCTTCCACTGGAGTTGCTTGTGGGAGGCCTGGAGTCCGAGCGAGTTCCCTGGGGCTCAGTCTCTGTGGCGGGGGGGGCGTTGCATAGCGGTCTAGGGTGCCCTGCCACGGGGCCCAGGCGGCCGGCTCCTTCTTCCCCATGTCGCACTCACCGGGCGGCCGTATGGCGCTGGCGCCTCTCCGACTGTACTAGGACGCAGCACCTCCGAACCTCTGCCTTCGGTGCAACGATGTGGTCGTAGGCCCAATGCCTCTCTCCCGGGCCAGTGACTGTCGTGTGTCCCACCGGCCATGCGCCGCCAGATGAGGGGGTCCCACCCCGTATCGTATCGCCGCTCACTACGGGGAATCGACCAGCCGCTCCTGATACATCAGCGGGCCGCCAGGGAGTCCCAGGCTAGATGGTGTGGCCGAGGGGGAGGGGGGGCAGCAGGCGCCCTCGTCGCGTCCACACTATGCCCGCTGATCACGCCGGATGCGGCCGTAATCCAGCAGCGGTCCCTCCGCTCTCCTCACTCTCCGTATGGCCGACCCTTTTCCGGGCCTCCTCCGCAATGTCACCCGGCAGGCCCAGGGGTTCTCAGCGCACTCCTGGGTCCGGGCTGAAGGGCCTCTCAGGCGTCCAGGTCACCCCCCCCCCGCTGCAGGGTCACTGGCCACCGCGCAATGGCGCCCAGATAAATGTTAAATGTTAAATGTCGTATACTTGTAAAGCGCACAGCTGCCCCAGCAAAGGGGCGTCCTGGCGCTGTATACCGCTGGGGAACCCGTCCTGGCTTTCCCTGTGGTATGGTCCCTACTGGGAATCCTCAAGGTGGAGCCAGGCATCCCCGGCGTTGATGGGGCCGTTGTGGAGATTAGGCAAGCTAATGCCCAGAGTTGCCGAGTGGGACCCCAGGTTAGAGTAGGCACCAAGGCGAGAATTGTCGAGTTCGCTGACCGTGGTCCACGGCCCTGCCGCGTCGGGAATTGAACCCTGGTCCCAGGCTGACTTCTGCTCCCGGGTCTGCCGCCTCTAACCAGTGAGCCACACCACTCCACACAGATAGTCTCCTCTCCTGGCCCCTCTCTCAGGATGGCAGGCCTCACGGTCAGCTGCCTGCACAAGCTTGCCATTCCTTCTTAACTTTTTTAAATAATTGCATTTTGTTTATTGTCATTGCATTTTTCGCCGATTTTAAAATTTGATTGGGGCAGACTTGGGGGCCTTATAAGCTCGCTACTATGCATTGTGACCAACCTCCTTCTCTGCTGGGCATAAGGGGCGCTAGTTGGGACAGTTAAAAACAGGGCTCCACGAAAGACATTAGGGCCTCCAGCGTATGCTCCCCGGACCACCACAGCGTTTGCTGATTGAGTGGAGGGAGTGCCACGCCACAGTTTACCCACTTCTGGTGGGACAGTTTAGGCCGCCATCTTTGCGGAAGAGACGGTCTAGTCATTGCTATAAAGGCAGGAGTAGAGCGGACGCGCGTCTAACAACACGGTCAGCTGCCTGCACAAGCTTGCCATTCCTTCTTAACTTTTTTAAATAATTGCATAACATTTATTGTCATTGCATTTTTCGCCAATTTAAAATTTTGATTGGGGCAGACTTGGGGGGGCTTATAAGCTCGCTACTATACGTTGTGACCTACCTCCTTCTCTGCTGGGCATGAGGGGCGCTAGTTGGGACAGTTAAAAACGGGGCTCCACGAAAGACATTAGGGCCTCCAGCGTATGCTCCCCGGTCCACCACAGTGTTTGCTGATTGAGTGGAGGGAGCGCCACGCCACAGTTTACCAACTTCCTGTGGGACAGTTTAGGCCGCCATCTTTGTGGAAGAGACTGTCTAGTCTTTAGCTGCATTTGTAATAAATCGATGGATGGAAACAGAAGCGCAGCGGGCGCGCCAAAGGAAAGCCCGTCTGTGCCCATCCGCGCTCGTGACGCGATCAGCACCAGCCACCTTGTCTGTTCGAAACCAGGTATGAGATACTCAACTAGACAATTACTTGATTTAAACTCTGAAAATGGGTGCAACCACTCTCTGGAGGTGGTTAGGATCATGGGTCCATGGACATTCTTGAAATGTAAGATTCAGATTCCTTTCTGGGCTACAGAGAAGCGAGTTGAGATAGCCAAAGGAGAGGGTCCTCAAGATATTATCAAAGGTGGTTTGATAAATGCACGTTCATTAGGCGGGCATGCCCTCGAGGTCAGGGAGTTGATTATGAAGCACGACTTGGACTTTCTAGGTATAACGGAATCCTGGCTAACAGAAGACTCAAACCCGGACATTGCAGTCGCTCTGCCGCCAGACTTCACTATATGTAGGGTGGATAGGAAAAGTGGGAGAGGGGGAGGGATTGCGTTGCTGCATAAGAAGAGATTGCCTTGGAAAACTTTTTCGCTCCCAGGCATCAGTGGCGCTGAACATATGGGCTTCTGCTGTAGCATTACTCATACTTTCTCCTTCTCAGGAGTATTGGTGTACCGACCTCCAGGTAATAGTAAGGCCTTCCTGGACTCCCTCAGCGACGCGCTTAGTGAGGTGATGCTTAGGTACGCCAATTTCACTCTCCTTTGTGACGTCAATTTTCACTTAGAATCTAGTGATAGTCCTGGGGTTCTTTCTTTTGTGGAAACAATCCAACCGTTGGGGATGGAACAAATGGTCCAGGGGCCAACCCATAGGGCAGGGCACACACTGGACGTAGTTTGTACCAACCTTAGTACCCTTCAGACTGGAAAGCCATTCCCACAGATTTGGTCCGACCACAGTTTCATCCCACTATATATCCCGATTCCACGGAAGGGGCATAGACAGGGGAAGCCAGTGGCAGGGCCTCCCAGGAAAGAGTTTTTTCAGTTATAACAAGGGAACCCAATTGATACCTTCGGACCTTGGGCAGACAATCTATTCTAGGGAACAAGGGTCCGTAGGATAATGTAATGACATATACAGTGAGAAGTACAGACCTGAATCAGTGCTGTATATGGTAATTCCAGTACCCAGCCGGGCCTGGACATTTTATTTAGTATATACAAGAGTTAAGGAGACCATGAAGGGGGTCAAATACAACATTTGATAGGGTACAAGCCTGTACCTATCCAAGAGTGAGCTAACAAGCCGTTATAGAAAAAGAATGGGGGAAAAAAGAAACAAACAATTTCAGGCAAGAAAGAAGTGGGAGCCAACTGTCCCTTGCATTTAAGTCAACTGTGAAGCAAGTTTGGACATACAATTGCTGCAATAAGATAGTCACAATCGATATACTGCAGAATTGTTTTAGATTGTCGACGACGTTTCGATCCCCTGGCTCCTAATGAACCGGGATCATCATCAGGACTTGGTGTTAAGTTGCTGGGTACTGGAATTACCATATACAGCACTGATTCAGGTCTGTACTTCTCACTGTATATGTCATTACATTATCCTACGGACCCTTGTTCCCTAGAATATAATATATCCCAGGAAAGAGTAGCAGCGCTTGCTTACAAACAGCTTGCTACAAACAGTGGCACAAGACAAGGTTCCCATCCTCACTGGAGTCCCAGGGGAGGACTCTAATAGGTTCCAGGCTTGGATGACGGCGATAGGGGAGGAATTGGTCCCAGCCGGTCGTCCAGTGGGACAAAAACAAAGCAAAAGGAAACCTCATAAAGATCCCTGGTTTCTCTAAAGAACTAGAAGAACTCCACCTGCAATCCAAGAAGTTGGAACGCAGATGGAGAAGGGGATATGAGGAACCCAACCGTCTGTTCTTCAAAAAGCTTAGGAAAACTTACCATGTAGCCATCAAGTTAGCAAAAAAGTCTCCTTTTTACGACAAAATTGCCAGGGCAAAAGACAATCAAAAAGACATTTTTGCTATTGTAAAATCATTTATTGATCCTAGTGGATTGCATGTTGAAATTCTCCCCTCTCAAAAGTTATGCGAAGATATTGCAATCCACTTCGATCAAAAAATTAAAATGATTCAAAAGAACTTTGTGAACCACGACCACTTGGAGCATTTGGAGGTACAGGGGACCCTTAATAGCGATGGACCGGCCACTCTTGCCCAGACCAAGGAAGCCATTCTGGCCTGTAAATCAGGTTCTCCAATGGATGCTTGCCCACCGCTGCTGCCACATCACATAATAGATATTGTTAGCCCGGTGATAAATGAGATTGTGAACTCCTCTCTAGCCACAGGGACAGTCCCAGACGAATGGAAATTCGCCATAGTAAAACCTTTAAAGAATAAACCAAATGTTGACTCCTTAGATCTTACCAACTATGGACCAATATCTCCGTTACCCGTATTGGGGAAAATTACAGAGAAAATTGTACATAAGGAGCTTGCAGATTACCTAGAAATGACAAAGGCTCTCCATCCCCGTCAATCTGGCTTCCGACCGAAATATTCTACTGAGTCGGCGTTACTTGAGATATCAGATACCATCAAATTTATCTTGGACGAGGGAAAGAAGGCAGTCCTGATTCTTTTAGACCTGTCAACAGCGTTTGATTTGAGCTCACATAAAATCCTGCTCACCAGATTAAGAGCATGTGGCATATCAGATCAAGCTTTGTCATGGATAACATCTTTCTTGACTAATAGGACACAATCAATCGCGCTGGGATCATTCAGGTCACCAGTACAAGTCATCTCTACTGGGGTGCTGCAGGGGGCTTCTTTGAGTCCTCTGTTGTTTAATGAAGAAGATCAGTTACGAACAATGACATCACCCAGGCAGGGTGAGGCTACTTATCAGGACTGGAGTAAAATAAACCTCTTAGGATTTCATGCGCAATTGAACACAACTAAACCTGCTCAAGCATGGGACACTAACAACTTGATTGATAATATAAACATATGGATCAAAGCCGCGGTGGACATTAATGTCCCCAAGAAACGGCTGCGGTCAAAAAGGAAGAAGCCATCTGAACCTTGGTTCTCGGATAAGTTAAGGGCCCAGAAAAAAGTGTGTAGGAAATTGGAAAGAACTTGGAGAGTTGACTATTCGGAGACAGGAAAAGGAGAGTACGCCAGGAGTTTAATAGAATATAAAAAGCTGATCATGAGGGAAAAAAGTCACTATTTTACCCAAAAGATATCCGACTCGAAAAACTCGAGTATGGAACTGTTTAATACAGTGAAAAAACTGGCCAAGCTCCCAGATACCCCCCAAAGATTAGAAAATCCTGAATTCTGCAACACGATAGGTGAATTCTTCGCCAATAAGGTGGAAGAGGTTTATAAAACGTTTAGAGAACACCCATTCAAATCAACAGAAATAATTCTATCATCAGATGTAACCCAGCTAATTAACCTGCCAACTTTTTGCTTTCCCCCCCCCATCGAAAGAGCAGGTTATTCAAGCCATTAGAGCTACAAAGTCAGGGGCCCCGTCAGATCCGTGCCCACCAAAAATTCTTCACCCTTATTCAGAGATCATTGGAGAGCAATTCACGAAAGTCTTCATAGAAATCATCCAGGAAGGCACTTATCCTGAGGCATGGAAATCTTCCTCTATTAGACCACTTTTAAAAAAAAGCAAATTTGGACCCAAAAGCTCCAAAGAGCTATAGGCCAATATCCAGGATCCCTTTTGGGGCTAAGGTGCTGGAAAGACTAATCAATGGACAGATTACGTCCTTCATTGCTCAGGGTGAACTGCTAGACCATTCCCAATATGGTTTTAGGGAAGGTCACGGAACTGAGACTGCTCTGGTTATGGCCGCTGAAGAGCTAAGCATAACGCTGGATGAGGGTAAGAAGGCCGCCTTGATTTTATTAGACCTATCGGCGGCCTTCGACACCGTAAATCACCAAATTCTGGTTAAAAGACTGGTTGATTTAGGATTCCAGGGGAGCGCCATCAAGGTCCTGACGTCATTCTTAGAAAATAAGATATTTAGGGTGGAAATGGACGGACATACATCCAAAGCTTTCAATATGCCATGCGGAGTCCCTCAGGGCTCATCCATGAGCCCTACCCTTTTTAATATTTACGTGGCCCCGTTGGCAGAGATAATCAGACAATGTGGATTCTCGTCATATCATACGCCGACGACACGCAGGTGGTAATCTCGGTGTCAAACAATGTAGAGGAGACGGCGGAACGCTTCAGTAACTATGTTACAGATCAACAGCTGGATGCAGAATAACTGTCTTAAATTGAACAGCGAAAAGACGGAAGTCCTGTTACTGGGTAACCAAACCTCTTTCTGGTCCCCAAGCTGGTGGCCAGAGGAATTGGGCGACTGCCCACGACCAGTGTCAGAAGTTAGAAATTTGGGGGTCATGTTCGATCAAAGATTGACCTTTGAATGTCAAATTAATAAACTAACATCGACTTTTTGGGGAATTCTTAAAGTCATAAGAAAGATCCGCCCATTCATACCTACGGATGCGCTAAAAACAGTGGTAATAGCGTTAGCCATGTCAAGGCTAGATTATGTAAATGCGCTATATACTGGGCTTCAATAACAGCACTTACTGAGACTCCAGCGAATGCAGAATGCGGCAGCTAGGCTGATCCTGGACATCCCAAAATTTGAATCAGTTAAGGATCGACTAAAGGAGCTCCATTGGTTGCCGGTGCACAAGAGAATTATTTTCAAATCACAGTGCTTGGCTTTCAAGGCATTGCAGGGAAAAGGATCCCTTTTCCTCAGAACACACCTAAAGAAATATGTACCAGCTAGAAATTTAAGATCAGCGCATCTATTAGTAGTACCGAGATATAAGCAGTTGCGCTGGGGGGGAAGAAGTTTCATAGTAGGTACAGCTAAGGTGTGGAACTCTCTCCCTCTACAGATTAAAAATAGCAACTCATTTATGAAGTTCAGAGGCCAATTGAAGACCTGGCTATTTAAAAACGAATCCTTCATCTCGTATGGTATCAGCTGGTTACTGAGTTTTCTTTAGACAAGGTTTAGCGCCAAGACGCCCTAGGGCATACGTCGCGCTCTATAAAACGCAAAATCAAATCAAATTAAATCAAATCAAATGTATATATGGCCCCTCTCGTCTCACTGATATCCAACTATGAGATCGAGATAACATCGTACGCCGACGATACCCAATTGATCCTCTCCCTGGATAAGACCACCACCAAGGCAGAGGGAAATTTTAAAAACTGTCTGACTGTAGTGTTGCAATGGATGGGGAAAAACCACCTCTGTTGCAACACCAGCAAGACAGAAATCTTACCAATTGGGAAAGACAATCCTTTTCATCCAAAGGATTGGTGGCCAGATGACACCACAGCACCGCCATCAACTGTGGAAGTGGCCAGAAACCTAGGCATCTGGTTTGACTCCGGCCTTTCCTTTAAGCCCCATGTTCTGAAACTGACCGGGACCTGTTTTGGGTTTATAAAAACCGTGAGAACGTTTTTCAACCTGATTCCCCCGGTGGCCAGAAAGATAGTGGCAGTGGCCCTGATATCATTGGTACTGGACTACTGCAATAGTCTCCTTGTGGGAACTTATACAATCATCCTAAGGAGACTACAGGTTGTCCAGAACGCAGCAGCCAGATTGGTGTTGGGTCTGCCACGCGGGGCCTCGGCCACAGCATCATTGAAGACCCTCCATTGGCTACCGGTCTGCAAGAGAATTCTGTTTAAACTGCTTCTAATAACATTCAGAGCCTTTCATCAGCTAGGTCCCGGATATCTTTCGGCAAGATTCAAGCCATACACTGCGATAAGAACACTAAGGTCAACTTCGGCTAACCTGCTTAGCGTCCCAGCATTTAAGCTAGTCACCAGAGGTGGAAGGTCAGCGACCGTCCTGGGAGCCAAAGCTTGGAACAGCTTGCCCAATGAACTGAGGGCCACTAAACAAGAGGGGCAGTTCAGAAAACAGTTAAAAACGTGGATCTATGGGCTATCCGTGGATTGCTGCCAAAAGCTTTTTTAGGCTTATGTCACCCTTCTGATCTGTTGTTGACAGCGCAAGGAGACTCCGTTAGGAGTGACAGTTCGCGCTTTATAAATTTTCTTTTCATTTCATGTGCCCCAGGGGCACTCTCGCCGGCTCGGTGAGTCGGGCGGGCCGGGGCTCCAAAGGACGGCGTCGCTCTGCGCCTCCTCACTCACCCAGTTTTCCACGTCTCCGCCGCGGGGACCTGCCGCAGTCAGAGCCCTTCGGGGGTCAGCCGCTCCATCGATCGGCGATTCTGCCCCAGCTGTCCTCACCGGCACTTTGTGGGTGTGAGTCTGCCGATTCCGGTGCCTCCAGCACTCCCGGGCCCACCTCCGCGGGCCGGCCTCTGCTTCTTGCTTCGCTAGGCCGGTCTTCTCAGAGTTGAGCTTAAGGCAGCTGTTGTTCATACAAGCTGCAACGTCTTTTATTCCTTCCTGGAAGCGGAGTCTGGTGTCTTTGGGGTTCTTCGTGAGGGAGAGGATGATCTGGGTGTAGGATACTATGCTGAGCCCGTGCTGTCTGACGATGGTGGCGAGGGGGACCATGTAGATGTTGAAGAGCGTCTGGCTGAGCGAGGATCCTTGGGGAGCAGATCCAGTTGAGGGCAGTTTCCTGTATGCCGGTGTCGTGGAGTCCGGCGGCGAGAGTGCGGTGGGAGACAGTGTCGAAGGCTGCGGAGAGGTCTAGTAGGATGAGGGCCGAGATGTTGCTCTGGTCGAGTAGCATGCCGATGTCATCAGTGGTGGCAAGGAGGGCGGTTTCGGTACTGTGGTTGCTGCGGAATCCTGACTGGGAGGAGTCGAGGATGGCGTTCTCTTCTATGAAGGTGGTCAGCTGGGTATTGCTGAATCTCTCGGTGACTTTGGCTGCGAAGGGAAGGCGAGAGATGGGGCGGTAGTTTTTCAGGTCCTTCGGGTCAGCCGAGGGTTTCTTGAGAAGGGGCTTGACCTCTGCCCGCTCCCAGTCTTCGGGGAATTTGCTGTATTCTAAGGAGGTGTTATTGGTCCAACATAGTTCGGGTGCTATTGTGGCAGTGGCTCTGTGGTAGATGTGCAGCGGGCAGGGATCCGTAGGGGCTCCTGAGTGGGTGTTCTTCATGGACGTGGTGGTGTCTTCGGTGGTAGCCGGTTTCCAGGTGGTGATGGTGGGCTGGTTGTTGGTGGTGGAGAAGAGGTTGTTGTCTGGAGTCTGTTTGCTGAAGGTGTCATAGAGGGCCTTAATTTTCATGTGTTAGTAGGAGCTGAGCCTGTTGCATAGGTCCTGGTATGGTGTGACGTCTGTGGCTTCGCAGGGAGGTTTAGTGAACTGCTGTATGACGATGAAGAGTTATTTTGCAGTACTGGCGTTGGTCTGGATTTTGTTCTGGATAAAGGTCTTCTTGGTGGCTCTTATGTGCTGGTGGTATTCAGTCATGGCGTTCCTGTAGGTGTTCTGGTCTTCTGTGAATTTCCTGTTCCTCCAGAGTTTCTTAAGGCGTCTGCAGGAGCGCCTGGCTTCTTGGAGGTCGGTGGTAAACCAGGGTGCCTTTAGGGGGCGTTGTCTGGAGGGGTGCGAGCTTGTCTGCGCAGCTGGTGATCCAGCGGTGTAGTTCTTTGGCTGCAGAGTTGGCGTCGGTCATGATGGAGTGGGGGTCGTGGAAGAGGGTGGTGTTGAGGTGTTCCTCTGTGATCTTGCTCCAGTTCCTTCGTGGTGGGTGCGGGCAGGCTTGGGTGCGGTGGTTGTGTTGAAGGTGAAGTGTACATAGTGGTGGTCTGTCCAGAATGGCTGCATGCTGTGGCTGAAGTGGATCTTTTCCCTCCTGCGAAAAATGGGGTTGAGGATGTGTCCGGCTTTGTGGGTGGGGGTGATGACGAGCTGCTTTAGTCCACCAAGTACACCAAGCCACAGAGTACTCCAAATACCTAAAAAGGAATGAAACAGCATCCTCTTTTCGTATAGCTAGGGAGAATCACAACTGAATTCTGAGACTGGACAAGAGGCAGCCAAGGAACCCTGAGATGAAAAGTTAAACTGAGGCGCATAGATACAATTTACCAGATAGTTTGAGAGGAGAGAAAAACAACAAAACAAAACCTCTGGGTAAAGGCATTGTACCTCAGCAAAAAGAAAAACTCAGGAGATTTTTGGAGGATAGTCAATAGCTTGAACAGGAACCCTACTTCGGCCTAGAGTTCAAATCTAACAGAAACAAGCCGAGTTAACTTTTTAACTAAACACTTTAAACAATCTCCAGAGGTCACTCTATCTCCTAACCACCATTTGGGAAAAGAAACCCCAATAACCCTCACAAGCTCAGATGATGCCAGTTTCCACTTTTCTGAATATCAAACACGTAAATTAATCCAAAAGTGCACGTCAAACAACATTCTGTCACTTTCTGTCATAGAAGGTAAACTGGAGTTGAAAAAAACAACCAGTCTATCTCTGATTTGTGGACTTTAAGGTCACATTCAACTGTGTACAGTGTAACCTCCTCTGGCAAAAACGAGCGCACTGGGGCATCCCGGATTGTCTAGTAAAAGCAATTCAGCTTCTAAATACGGGTTCTTTCCTGTCAAGGAAAATAGAAACCCCTCAGGGTCTAAAGTAAGGATGTGTTCTTGCACCATACCTGTTCGACCTCTTTTTGGCCTATCTGACCCCTCCCCTGGATGCAGTAAATGCTCACGCCCCTAAAGTAGGAGATATGGACATCTCAAACCTTCTGTATGCACATGACATGATTCTCCTTTAATCAAACAAAAATCGGTTCGCAAAGTCTAATTGGCAAACTCTCTCACTACTCAATAACTAATAGCATGTTAATAAATCATAAGAAGACCAAGGTCATGAAAGTGAGTAATAGGATTCAGAAAAGGCACAAATGACATCTACAAGGGCAACCATTGGAGCTTGTGAAAAGATATAGATGCCTAGGAGTATCATTCGATGACTAGGGATACTTCCACCAGCACAGTCTGGACTTGCAGAGGAAGGGTAATGTCTTGTGTTTTGCCTTCTGGACTTTACAGAGAACTTTAGGCAGCCCAAGCTGCTTGCCACTGCTGAAGGTAATAGCAGAAAAACGAACACCGAGCATCTCTTACAGAAGTGAAGCACTTAGAGGTAGAGATGCAACAGCTTTAAATTCGATCTCCATGAAAATATTCAGATCTCTTTTTTTGCCACACCCCTAACCCCCATACTTCGCTGGCCCAGATAAGGCTTGAGTTTGTCTAACAAATGAATTATTAGCAAGAAAAGGGGCCTATAATAAAGTATGGAAAAGAATAAAATCCTTGGCAGTAAAAAACTGTTCCAAGCTCTCTGTTAGGAAGTAAAAAAAAAGAAATGATGTACATTTTTTAGTGTGCCCATGCTAACGGAAGTCAATATCTTTTCTCATTTTTATTCTGAGAGTGTTCTGTATATCCCTAAGGAGCTAGAGTAAATTGAAAGGATGTCGCCTTTGGGACCTTATAAGTGTTTAGCCATGCAACAGTTGATGTTGTTGCACTAAGGATATTGTGCTGCATAACTAAATACTTATAAGGTCCCAAAAGTGAGACCGATTGGCTATGCCAATGCTTGTTTAAATATCTCTGAAGGCAGAGACCTTTCTCATAATGGTGAAACCCAGATCGTCATTGGCGAGCTCTAGATACACTCAAAAGGCTCTGTATTACTCCAATACATTGATGATCTATTAATTGCCTCAGATACAAAGGAAGGTTGTGAGGAGACAATTCATTTGTTACATCATTTAGTACTCTTAGGACCTAAAGTATCCTTATCTAAAATGCAATATTGTCAACAGGAGGTTGCCTTTTTAGGTCACATCCTGTTAAAGAGGGGGGTAGAAGACTGCACCGACAAAGAATTCATTTGGTACAGAAAATTAAACGTCATCAGACCCAATCTGATGTTTGTGCCTTTATACGTATGACTTACTTTTGCAGACAATGGATACCGAACTTCTCTTTAATTGCAAAACCTTTGCTTTCTCTAACATTTAAGAATATTAGTATCCCACTCCCTTGGACAGATAAGTGTGAGCATGCTTTTCAACAACTAAAACAATGCTTTAGGCAATGCACCTGATTTGGGGAACCGCTGATTGTGCTACGGAATTCTGCTTGTTTCTCCATGAGAAAGATGACTGTGCTAGATCTGTTCTGACACAATCCCATGGGGGAGGAATAGACCTTGTGCCTATTTTTCCTCCACATTGGATCCAGTAGCTAAGACTTTGCTAAATTGTTTGCGCTCAGTAGCAGCTGCTGCTACTGTGGTCAGAGCAAACACAAGGAGATGATGGACGGAGCGCTGAAACTTTTCAGACACTCACCCACAGTCACAGATCTGGGTTGAATCCATCATCGTTCTTTAGCTCACTTTGCCACCCCAGTTCAGACACAGCTATATGCAAATCAGTCTTGACCCTGTGCCTCATGGGAACAGTCCAGCCCGAACTGCCAAGCCATGTCTTCCCTGGACCGGAAAGAAGCATCCTGGGACCGGTTTCTGGCTAACAGCCATCATCAGCCAGGCGAGCTTGAATCTAGTGGCAAAGTGAAACGTTGCAATCTTTTAAACCCTCTACAGTGAATCAGGGGAATAACACCATGATTGTGAGTTTACCACTGAAGAAGAGACCAAGGGATAGGTAGACCCTACAGATACTCCCAAATCGGATTGTGAGTTGGGCGGGGCCCCACTCCCTGAAAATAACGATCACCCCTAATTAGCCCAGACTCTATATTCTAAAACGCCTCTCACTTATCTTTTCCATCACAGTGCGACGAACTACCCCAGCTACTCCGTCCCGGGAAGAAAGGGTTCACAACCCCAGTCAGGAACCACTGACAACAGAAGGAGGTGGGCCTGTAGAGGTCAGCAACAAATCAGAGGGGAGGACAGGGAGTCAAAAAGGGATGAGCGGATTAGAGAAGAGGTTCCCAGAAGACGCGGAGAGGAAGAACGAGGAGCCAGCAGTGTTCACGGGGAAGAAGGCGAGTCCGGTTCCACCGAAACATAAGGAGGAAGAATCGTTCCAGAAGGAGCCGAGCTCTGCAGAATGCTGGAGTGCGGAATGGTGGTTGCCCTGGAACGTGCGACTCACCTGCCACAACACTGGAGAGTTGCTGCTCGCCAAGTACGGTCGTAAGGGAGGAAGAGGGGGGTGGGAGATGCGGAAAACGGTTGTGATAAGAAACAGGCGTGAGCCAGAAGAGGGGAGATTACTCAAAAGTAAAGCGTACATTCCAGTTTCAGCCAAGAGGTCGGATGTACAACTTAGTGTGTGCATTTCTGTACAGGATTGTTCATTTGTTTTCCTCATCTTCTTCTCCACTCTTGGGCAATTTCCTATTTATGTTTTTTTAGTATTGTTATGCACCCTTCCACTACGTAGAGGGGATCATAGCATAGGGAACCCTATTGATGAGAATTGGTTTTGAAGGAGAGCCTAACTAGTATTGTAATCGAAGGTGAATGTAATAGAGGGTAGACAGATAATATATTCACCTAATCTATTGGGCACTACCCCTTCCCAAGACACAGGACACAAACCTGGAGGTTCCACCTGAGAGTCGCAAAATCACCTGATAAGAAAAGGGTAGAGGCGAGATAACGTACCATTCACACTAAGAGAAAGTATTCCCTGACACACCTGGATGTGGTGCAGGACGCTACCCCTCGTAAGATCAAGCACACCAGGCCCGTTACTCACCTTCCTGTCCCTGTGTTTATTTATTTTTTGCACACCGGGGATGACACATCACGGAGGTTCAAACCTGCAAGGAGAAGACCAAGAGGAACAGTGTCACGATTCAGATGAAGGGGAGGGGAGCTTCTAAAGCCTCTCTCTGTGTTAGTAAGAGTGTAAAGATGGAGACCTTTTTAACGCTTTGACAGGAACTCTTCTGCGGACGCACTGCTGAGGGCTATTGCCCCTGCATGAAACTGTCAACTGGTTCCCTTGTCGTTCTGCCAGAGATTAAGGTAAACAAACAGCCAGTGAAGTATTCCAACTTTTAATTACTCATTCTTGTGTTCATGCAGTTATCTTTCTGTGAATTTATATATATATATACACCAAACAATTCCCACCACTTCCGGCTCCCGGCGAAGAAGGAACTCAGACCACCACAGCAGTTCAGGCAAGAAATGCGTTTATTGCGTTTTTCCACTCAGCCTGTAACGACGCGTTTCGGGCTTCAAGAGCCCTTGATCACATATATATTCATTATATGCTTCTATCATTGTCCAAAAAGGAGGACGCATTAGACAGTGATTAATTTTACAAAACTCTTTATTCACGGGAAAACCGACATTGGCAGTCCTGATTCCTTTCAACCGGACGCGTTCCGGAACCCCTGCTTCATTCTTATAGGTTCTGTTGAAGTTTGGCTAACACACCTTTTGATCATTACTCTGGTGATGTAATTTCCTTCCACAGCGCCTCAAGGTTAGTGTTCTTACTAAGGCATGCTGGGATTTGTAGTGTCTGAGAATTGTTCCTACCATTTGGTGGGTTCTGCCAAGTCACAGTGTGATTAGTTAATTATTTTACGCCCTCCAGTGGGCCTCAGAAAGGAAAATGTCTGGTTTAAAATTCAATACCTCTGTGCCACAATGGTATTTGCATAAATCAAGTCCCAGTAGTCCCATATTGATTCAAAAGGCGGTGCGATCCTCCACGGCTGGACTGCCGTGTAACATGCTTCCATCGTTGTCTATGTTGATTATATGCATTTATTTTACATGTGCATTATTACTATTTTATATATTGAAACTTGCTGCAATATACATTTCCCTTTACTTGGTAAATGGGTTTTGAGCTCTGTTCATGTTGTACCTTGGTATTCTAAAGGGGTGTAGAGTCCTGTTTTGAAGAGTGTTTACATTGTATCCCAGTGTTTTGAAGTCTTGTTTAGGTGTTTTGAAGAGAAAGCAAGACAATTACCAACCTCCTCAGCAGCATGAACATCGGAATCACCCAACTCGTCCATGACCCCATGCACACCACAGGCTATACACTAGACCTTATCTTTACCTCAAGCAACTGCATCAGGTACAGCCACACCATGGAAATCACCTGGACTGACCACCCCATTGTTCACTTCAACATCACCAGCTCACAGATCTCTGCCCCCACTCTGCCCAATGTCACCCAACACAGCTGTAGCACAGCTTCAAAGGATACATGGATCAACGCCCTCAACCCCACCCACCCAATCTACTCAAACAACCTAGACCAGAAAGCCAGAAACTACAACTATTAGATCAACAACTGCGCTGACAGCGTCGCTCCCATCGGCAACAACACCCACAGAAGGTCCACCAAGCAGGCTAGCTGCTACACTGAAGACCTCAGAATGGCTAAACACTGGAAAGGAGATGGTGCACCAGCAAGGACACAACCGACAAGACCGCATTCAAGACAGCCTTAGCCTCATGCATTGAATCTGGCTCCAATTACAGCAAAGAACTCTTCAACATTGTCAAAGAACTCTCCAATCCCTCAGCTGCAAGAAACAACATTACCCCCTCACAGGAACTCTGAGAGTCGCAAAATCACCTGATAATAAGAAAAAGGTAGAGGAGAGATAACATACCATTCACACTAAGAGCAAGTATTCCCTGACACACCTGGATGTGGTGCAGGACGCTATCCCTCTTAAGATCAAGCACACCAGGCCCCTGTTACTCACCTTCCGTTCCCTGTGTTTATTTATTTTTTGCATACCGGGGATGGCACATCACGGAGGTTCAAATCTGCAAGGAGAAGACCAAGAGGACGAGTGTCACGAGAAGAAGACTAAAAAGCCAAAACAGCCACCACAGGACTGTATTGTTTTAATTAGGTTTAACTGTTCGCCCAAAGGGAAAGAATAAATGCCAAAATAGAAAAGCACATTCGGCCTCCTCGATTTGTCTTTCACCTGTCCCTCCGACACTGACTCACAGGGAGAGTTGTTTGTGGAGGGTTCTTGTTTCAAATTAGCAGATGGTACAAACATAGCTGTGTATGCCACAGCCACTTGGAAAACAGTGATGGAGTCATGTAAAATACCTCAAATGTCAGCACAAGCAGCAGAAGTAATTGTCCTTACATGGGCATGTGAATTGAGTAAAGATCTGACATACCAACAGCCAGCACGCCTTTGTCAATGCCCACTCATTTGGGTAATTATGGACTTTTTAGGTCTCGCCTAGGCAGCACTTGCGCTGTCTCTTCGAGACGTGCTGTATTCAGCATATGTAAATATGAAATTCGTATTTGTAAAGTGCGAACTACTCACCCTTATGGTTCTCAAGGCGCTGGGGGCAGTTGTGGAAATTAAGTGAACTATTGCCCAGAGTCACATGGGGCTGAGCTGAGCTGCCGCCGGAACCGGGGATCAACCCTGAGCCCTGTGCGCCAAAGTCGGCTGCCCTGGCCGCTGCACCACACCTCTCCATTTCAAGTGCTATATGAATGTAAACCTTTCTTCCCTTTTATCCCTCCGCTATCCTTTTCACTCCAAATAACTGACTAATATCCACCACTGAAATTACTTCATATTTCACCGTATTAATTCACCACTAATCCTTTATGGGCTTCCTGAATAGCGTGCGTCAACAAGCGCTATATAAATAGAAACCTTTTTCCTCCTCTATCCTTCGGCTATCATTCCAAATCCAAATAACGGACTAACCTATCCACCACTTAAAATGTACTTGCATGTTTCACTATACTAATTCAAAATTAATTCTCTGTGGTTCCCGGAGTAGTGTGCTACTCGCCGAAAAAGCGATTCGACGCCTTGTCAGGGGTAGTAAGCGCTATATAAATGCAATTACAATACTACACAATGGTACTGAGATTCAGCACGGGGAATTAATAGTAAATTTATTGGATGCCCTAATGTTACCAAAACAAATTGCCATTGTTAAATGCAGTGCCCATAAAAAGTTTATTGATGAGATGGGTCAGGAAAATGTTTTTTCATTGAAACAGCCTAGCAAACAGCCAGATCTGAATATAGTTTAATGTATGTTACAGGACCAGCTAGAGGGGTCCCTGAAGATTAACAACACCTTTGAATGTTTTAGAGAAATACAATAGGAAGCTAACATGGAAGAGAAAGAGACATGGCAGATGTATGGTAGATTAGATGATACCGGATGTTGGGTAGTTCTCAAGAGAATCCAAGATGAATGCGTCCTAATTGTTATGTTAACGCTATTGTTACTGTGGCACACAGCCCAGCTCACATTAGTGCCAAAGGAATAGTGGCTACGTAAGATCATGTATCATGTATGATTCAACAAACTGATTCCTAGAGTGGCAGAGTCACATGTAAAAAGATGCATGATATGTGATACTTACAACAAAGGAAAAGGTACCCCTGTCCATTTCGCACCCCCAGATTTGCCCTCCGAAGTCTTGCAGATCAATTTCATAAGTGGAATGAGTGGGCAAGCTGAAGTATGTCTTAGTGGTTGTTTGCGCCTTTAGTAGGTGGGTGGAGGCCTATCCTCTGAGGGATAACACAGCCTTGAGTACTGCAAAAGTACTCATGAAGAAGTACTTCCCAAGATATGGCTTGCCCACAGTTCTTTGTTTCACTCTGCCCACCATCCACAGGCTGCGGGCCTAGTGGAAAGATACAAAGGTATTTTGAAAGGAAAACTGGTAAAAAGGTTTGCGCTGAAACAAAATTGAAATGGCCTGACGCCTTACCAATAGCATTGCTTTCTATTCGTACCACTACACACTCAAAAATGGGGTTATCTCTCTATGAAATTGTCATGTGGAGGCCTGCAAATGTATGGGGTGTACCTAGACCAAAGACATTTTCTGAAATTGAATCTGCATTGCTGGTTGACTATTGTGAACAATTGACTAAGGATTTATGTTTGATTCATTCACAAGTGAAGGCCAGTCTCCTTCCTCGTCTTGAAGGTCCAGGTTATAAGCTGAGACCTGGAGACTGGGTCTTCACACGAACCTTTCAAAGAAAATCCAGTCTTGAGCCATGCTACTTGCCACTCAGATGGCTGTCAAGTGCATGGGACACAAACACTGCCTACATGCTAGCCACATCAAGAAAGCTCCATTGCCTTTACCCTATAAGTAATGTGTGAAGCAAGGGATTCCTGATTTGGAAAGAAATTCCACAGCAAGTATCTTTTAATGATGGTGAACTGGTTGAAGAAGGAGAAGTAGCGCATCCATTGATCAACTTCACTTCGGTGGAGCGCAAAATGATACCAATACTTCTATTTGAGCATTCGGATTGTGATTCGCCTAGGTATAATTTCAAGCCTAAGACTTTCAAAAATGATACACTTTGAAAAAAACTATCTCTGGAGAGATAGCAACCCATGCCAGTAGTCAAGACCACCAACGTCTGAACCTGCACATAAGCTTGCCAGTGAGGCTTTGAAGTAAAGGACAGTGGGAACTCTTGATGTTCTTTGGTAGAGTAGATAGAGATTTTTAGGTGGTCTTAGCCACGTTACTTTACTTTTGGCTCTTTTGCGTTTTTGATTTGTTTCTCTTTTGGGAAAAAAAAGTAAGAGGCCTGTAGAAACAAGGTTATCCATCCAAGGAAGGGAAGGGTAGAGAAGAGGGAAAAAAGCATGGCCTGAGCATAAAGACAAATATTAGGAGAAGCATCAAACGCTCATCAAGAACAAGTATTTGTATATTGTACACAATAAATACATTATGGGTAAGGCTAGGAGTATTGAACTGAGACCGTTTGGGAACTCACTCTCTGATCTGTAGCAGAAGGGTAAGACTCCAGTCTCTGGTGTACAACAATTTTGGATCAAGAAAGTGAGAATTGTTGTGCTTCTGTGTCTTCTGATAATATTAAGAATGCTAGGGTTGTTCTGGTGGTTAGAAGAAAACCATCCAATCACCAAGTCAGTGACATCAGTCACCACACAAATACCACAGCATCATTACATAACCCTCGCCCATCATAAGCAAGCACACCGCTTGCAATATGTGAATAATACATTCATTCAGGTTTTATATAATGCCATATTTGCTATATTGCTACAGATTGTTGGATAAGTGGCTTCCTGTCATCTTCAGTCAAAAGGAAGGCACCTCTTATTCCCCTACAATGGGTCTTGCAGTGCCTGGTGGGAACCGACTTATGCTTCCTACATTAAAGTTACTAATAAGACTGTTCAGAGCCAGTTTAAGGATTATCTCTTATCTATGCTGGCCAAATGCTGTTAGGATCTATGGCACTATGGAAGAGAGAGGAATTCAACTCCTCTATTCTATTATCCTTTAATGAGAGAAAGCTGTCCAAGGTGACTATGATACTCATACCTGTGCATGCCCATAGTGCCCCATTTTGTGTTCAAGGCGAAGGGTCCCTTGCTGTTGGGAATAGTAGTTAGTTGCTCCCATACTGTGATATTAAATTGCCCTAGTTCCCCATCATATGTGGTCGGGCAAAATACCTATTTGTTTGTGGTTATCAGGCTTATGTCTGGTTCTCTAGAGGATGGTCAGGCAGATGCTATATTGCATTTATTCCCCCCCCCCCCCCACTTTACACCCTCTGATTATCACAAGACAAGTTGACTCAATAAGCTGGAAGTACAGGTTAACCATACAGATCCCACGCTGCAGCAATTTATCAATGCAATGAAGGCCCTGGTGCCTTTCTGGAGTCCCATGGCCAATAGTGTTCAGGTCCGCCGATTGACCAGGGTAGTTGAAGCTGTTACCAATAAGACTGATTGTGCACTTAGTAACATTACTATAGAAATGCAAGCTACCCGTCTTGTTTTCCTTCAAAATCGTATTGTTTTAGAAATTCTTATAACAGAGAAAACAGGGGTATGCCACATAATTGGCTGTACATGCTGTGTTTATATCCCAGATAACGCACCGAATGTAAATTTGGCCATTCAAAAACTTCACAAAATTGCTGCTGAAATACATCAGGATACTGGAGATTGGAGTTGGTCATGTTGGTTTATAGAACTACTGCTCACATGGAGTTGGAAACTATTAGTGATAACCTTGGTTATAGGTTGAATTATTTTAGGGTGCTGTCTATGTGTGAATTGTCTTACCATGTGCTGCACCATGCTCCTTTCAGCCTGCAAGCCCCCTCCAGTTTCTGTTCCTCAACAGAATATGCTTCTGATGCAAGAAGAAGGAATACAGGATTTAATGAACATTAGCCTTACTGTCCTCACAGATTAGCCTTCTTATAAAGACTCATTTGTTTTTGCAATGGAGAATATCTGAAAAGTAAGAACTGTCATGATATGAGGGACCAATCCAAATTATCTACTACTGATACTATAAGTTAGTGATAGCAGTAAAGGACAAAATGTTGAACTTATGTTCAAGGACCATTTGAGGAAAAGGTTATATGATATGAACATGAATGCAGACATTTTTTGTATCTACCTGACTTTGTCCATCTTTTTCCATGTACGTGTTGAATTGTGCCTTTTTTTGTTCTCCATGCCCTTGGAAAGTACCGAATGGTTGATAGAGTAATTACACCTTGTTAATCATTTGTGCTTCTCTGAGATGGAAAGCCACACTTTTTCCATCCAATTTGCAGTTAGTCAGGCACTGTGAGTGTCTCTTACATTACTTACCTTGAAAATGTAGTGTGGTTAGCTTGTTTTTGCATGTATAACTGGAAGGAAATTTCCTAATGACTAGGGAAGGGTAGTACACGCAGACTTGTTTGAAATGTAGTATAAATATGAAAGGTGAATTGTTTTCAGTTGTTCATTCTCTTCACTGACATATTTTTACTGTGTTGGTTTGCTCCCGCTTAAGCGTGATTGAATTGCTCTGTTTTACCTCTGACTACCTGTACTCCTTTGGATTTATGTGGACAAGAGTGGAATTATCCAGGGCGCAGGGTTGCACTTTCCACAACAGTGCAGATGCAGGAAAGGGGAGCTTCTAAAGCCTCTCTCTGTGTTAGTAAGAGTATAAAGATGGAGACCTTTTAGCACTTTGACAGGAACTCTCCTGCGGACGTACTGCTGGGGGCTATTGCCCCTGCATGAAACTGTCAACGGGTTCCTCAGTCTTGCTGGCAGAGATTATGTTAAACAAACAGCCAGTGAAGTATTCCAACTTTTAATTACTCATTCTTGTGTACATGCAGTTATTTTTCTGTGAATGTATTCTTCTGTGTATATATAATATATATATATATTCATTATATGCTTCCATCGTTGTCCAAAAAGGAGGACACACTCCACAGTGATTCATTTTACAAAACTCTTTATTCACAGGGAAACCGACATTGGCAGTCCTGATTCCTTTCAACCTAACACGTTTCGGAGCCCCTGCTTCTTTCTCATAGGTTCTGTTGAAGTTTGGCTGACACACCTTTTGATGATTATTCTGGTGTTGTAATTTCCTTCCACAGGGCCTCAAGGTTAGTGTTCTTACTAAGGCATGCTGGTATTTGTAGTGTCTGGGAATTGTTCCTACCATTTGGTGGGTTCTGCCAAGTCACAGTTTGATTAGTTCATTATTTTACACCCTCCAGTGGGCCTCAGAAAGGCAAATGTCTGGTTTAAAATTCAGTACCTCTGTGCCACAATGGTATTCACACGAATCAAGTCCCAGTAGTCTCATATTGATTCAAAGGGCGATGCGATCTTCCACGGCTGGACTGCAGTGTTACATGCTTCCATCATTGTCCATGTTGATTATATGCATTTATTTTACATGTGCATTATTGCTATTTTATATATTGAAACTTGCTGCAATATACATTTCCCTTCACTTGGTAAATGAGTATTACGCTCTGTTTATGTTGTACCTTGGTATTCTAAAGGGGTGAAGAGTCCTGTTTTGAAGAGTGTTTATGTTGTATCTCGGTGTTTTGAAGTCTTTTTTAGGTGTTCTGAAGAGAAAGCAAGACAATTACCAACCTCCTTAGCAGCATGAACATCACAATCACCCAACTCGTCCATGACCCTATGCACGCCACAGGCTATACACTAGGACCGTATCTTTACTTCCAGCGTCTGCATCAGGTACAGCCACACCATGGAAATCACATGAACTGACCACTCCATCGTTCACTTCAACATAACCAGCTCACAGACCTACTCCCCCATTCTGCCAAATGCCACCCAACACAGCTGGAGCAAAGCTTCAAAGGACACATGGATCAACGCCCTCAACCCCACCCACCCTATCTACTCAAACAACCTAGACCAGAAAGCCAGAAACTTCAACTATTAGATCAACAACTGCGCTGACAGCGTCACTCCCATCGGCAACACCCACAGAAGGTCCACCAAGCAGACTAGCTGCTACACTGAAGACCTCAGAATGGCTAAACACTGGAAAGGAGATGGTGCACCAGCAAGGACACACCCGACAAGACCGCCTTCAAGACAGCCCTCAAGCTCTACCTCAGACAGTTGAGGGAATCAAAGAAAAAGGTCTTAGCCTCATGCATCGAATCTGGCTCCAATTACAGCAAAGAACTCTTCAACACTGTCATAGAACTCTCCAACCCCTCAGCTGCAAGAAACAACATTACCCCCTCACAGGAACTGTGCAACAACCTGGCAGACTTCTTCCACAACAAGATCGCCCACATCTACAGAGACTTCAAACCCCAGTCCATGACCACAGACTTCTTCAAGCAACACAACAACCCTGATACCACCACAGACATCCAACTAACCGAAGTGAGTGAGACAGCCCCACAGGCTTTGTCATGAACTCTGTCCACTCAGGGGCTCCAACCGACCCATGCCCTCACCACATCTTTAACCAAGGCAAAGCCAGAATCAGCCACGTACTCACCACCCTGTTCACTCAATTGCCATGGCATCTTTCCCGAGGACTGGAAACATGCAGAAGTCAACGTCCTACTGAAGAAACTATCAGCAGACCCTAGCAAACTCAACAACTACCGACTGATCTACCTGATGCCATTCCTTGCCAAAGTATTTGAAAAAGTCATCAACCAAAAACTAGGGTAAAGGAGTTGGCCTAAAGGCTAGGGTGGTTGACCTCGAATCTGGGGAACTGGGTTTGAGTCTCGGCAATGACGCTGAACATCCTGTGATTTTTTTTTTGATTTAATTAATTTTATATAGCGCAAACTTGACCCAAATCGGGTATCAGAGCGCTTTACATAGCACCAGTTGCGTTACATGAGGACACATTCATTTTTTGTTTCAAATCTATTTTATTTTCAGACAGAAACACAATTAACAAGTCCGACTGTACACAGTGTTAAGCCTACAACCCTATGCAGGGCCGGCCGCGTCAGAAAAGGCATCATCCACTGAGGGCACGTTGTAACACAACGTTTAGCCTACAACCCTTAAGGGGCAGGTCGCGTGAAAGGATATTTAGAGGCTAAGCTATAGGGCCGAACCTATATGAAGGCCCCATGGGAGCCACAGCTGCATCGGACAGGCAGATCTAAATGGAGATGTGAACAAATAGGATAGGAAAGGAGAGAAGAGACAGTAGGACAGACCAGAAGACAGAAGAGGGATGTGTGCAGGTAGGGGAAAGATGTATATCATCACGTATGCTAGCCGGGATCCGATCCAGGGGGGCACCGCAAGCCAGCAGGTAGGTTCTTAGGACGCTTATGGGAGCAATCTGCCAGGGTCAGACGGGACAATCGCATCTTCAAAGAGGCGCTGCGCCCTGAGCCTGGTGGACATGTAGCGCGCACGCTCAACCTTGCATAGGTATGTAACCAGAGGCTGCCAAACAGCCTTAAAGCGGGAATCGCCTGCCT
Organism: Lissotriton helveticus; assembly: GCF_964261635.1. Taxonomy (NCBI): domain Eukaryota; kingdom Metazoa; phylum Chordata; class Amphibia; order Caudata; family Salamandridae; genus Lissotriton; species Lissotriton helveticus. Next base: position 1,688,692,016 of record NC_136065.1, on the reverse strand, counting down.
GCAGAACACAGAAACCAGGCGGCAATTGGGGGAGCCTCAGTCTGTTTCCAATATAAGGCTATGAGCTGCTTAGCAGCCCCCAGCATGTGGAGCACCAGGATCCAGTCACTCCGAGTGAGTGCTTTCAGACCGGCGGGTTTAATGCCCAATAGAATCGTGTTCGTGGCCTCAGGCAGAGGGAATCCCAACACCCCCTGATGTGGCTGAGGACCTCCTTCCAGAATATGCGCAGCTCTGAGCACGCCCACCACACATGTATGATGTCCCCAGATGCAGTCATACACCTCCAGCACAAGGGAGAGGTTGCAGCAAACATCCCATGCAGCCGCAGTGGGGTATAATACCATTGGGTCATTACTTTATATGCATTCTCCCGCTGTGGAATACTGCGATAGATTTTGGAGATGTCTTGCCACAGCCGGCTCCACTGCGCAGGCGTGATGTCCGATGCAAATGTCGATTGCCACAGCCTCTGATACGGATGAGTGGGCACTACCGGAGGGTGCTGCAGGATCTGATATATCCAGGAGATCAGTCCCTTGGATTCATCAAAGGAGCGAACCAGCCTTTCGAAGGGGGTGAAACTGCGGGTGGCTGCCTGTCGCATCTCAGATCCGGAGACCCAATGCCTCACCTGCGCGTACTGCAGGCTTGCCTCCGGAGGGACACGGAACTCCTCCCTACATTGTGCAAAGGTCTTAAGCACTCCCCCCTCATATAAGTCACATACCGCCCTACATCCCCCCTTCGCCCATTCAGCAAAGGCGCTTGTACGGTGGACCGGTGGGAATAGCGGATTTCCTTCCAGAGGGGTGTGGGGAGAAGGAAACGTAGTGAGGCCTCTGCTTTCCGCCACCTTGTCCCATACATCCAGCACCAATTTGGTGGGTATCGCCATATACGCACTTCTCGAGCGCGCCGTTCGGTGCAGCCATGTAAGGTCCCATATGATGCGCCCCGTCACCACCCGATCCATATGCAACCACACCTTCTCACTTTCCATCGTTGTCCATTACACCAGAAAACGGAGGTGCGAGGCCCAGTAGTAATTCACTAGGTTGGGACAGGCCAGCGCCCCCTATCACGTGGTGACATAAGAATCTTCTGTGAGAAGCGTGGTCGGCGCCCGCCCCAGATAAAGGCCGTTAGATCCCGTTGGAGACCTTGTATAAGACGCAAGCGAATAGGCGTGGGGAGACATTGAATAGATACAAAATTTTAGGGAGGATCAACATCTTAATGGCGTTGAGCCTACGCAACCAGGAAATCGCCAGGGGTTTCCAACGTCGTAAATCCTCCAGGACTGCCTTCCGACACTCCCGCCAGTTTATTTGTGTCCACGTGTCCAGAGAGGGAGTCAGCTGAAGGCCAAGGTAGCGAATGGAGTTGGAGGTCCATTGATACGCACAGGGATCTCCTCCTTCGGGATCGTGAGATTCAGGGCCCAAGATTTGTTGTGATTAATTTTAAGGCCAGAGGCCCACTCAAAGAGCCTCAATAAGGAGTGGAGAGCTCGAAGGGACTCCCAAGGTCACGTCAAGGTGAGGAGAAGATCATCAGCAAAAAGTGCTGTGGGGCGAGATACGGCGCCATGACCCTGGCGATCATGTTCTGGCCAAGCCTTATCTTATGTAAAACCGCTCGCAGGAAAACCCAATCTACCCGGTCAAACCCCTTGTCCGCATCGAGCGACAGGAGGAGGCCGGTATACTCCAGTGGTGCGCCTTCCCCACCAGGTGTGCGATTCTACGCACTTTATCCGCCCCCTGCCGATTGCGGATGAAGCCTACCTGATCCGGGTCCACCAGCATGTGGGGCTCCAGACGCTTTGCCAGCAACTTAGTATAGATTTTGAGGTCCGTATTTAGCAGCGCTATGGGGTGGTAGGATGCACAGTGGGATAAGTCCTTTCCCGGTTTGGGGATAAGCGCTATCTCCGCCACACCCATATCAGATGACGGCCCATCCGCCTCCATGAACGACTTGTACAGCCGCAATAAATGCGGTCTGAGCTGCGTTTGAAACATGTGGTAGAACGACAGAGGTAGGCCATCCGGGTTGGGTGTCTTCCCGAGAGGGAGGTCCCTCATGGCCTCCATTATCTCTTCCTCGGTGATAGAGACCTCCAGGGTCTTTGCATGGTGAGGGTGTAACGGCGACCACGGAAGGCGACTCAAGACATCCGCCACTAGCTCCGAGGACGGTGGTTCCGCATTGTACAGTGCAGTGTAATAAGCCCGGAACGCCTCGCACTTATACTTCTCCGAGGTGACCCTCGCCCCGTCCGACAGCTGAATGTTCGCAATATGGTTCTTGGCTGTCCGCGCCATTAGACGCCGCGCCAATAACCCGCCCACTTTGTCTCCCCCCTCAAAGTACCACTGCTCAGCGCCAACAATGCCTTTTCAGCCCTGTTCGTGCGCAGGATTCTCAGCTGACCCCGTAGATAAGCAAGCCGCCACCGTGACGCCAGGGAGGAGCTATCTTGGTCCCGTTTTTCAGCTGCTTTGATTTCTTCTGTTAGACTAGTTTCAAGGAGCCGAGCCTCACGTGCCCGCGCAATCGCCAGCGAGGTAATGTGACCGCGAATCGTAGCCTTGAAGGCATTCCACACCACCGGGAAGGGTGTCTCCGGGAGGTCGTTGTGAGCGAAGTAAGAGTCAATGGCAGTCCGCAGACTGTCAACGTCATCCGGATCCCGAAGAATATTCGGCGGCAGGCGCCACCGCGCTTCACGGGTGGGGCAAGTGGCCGGGTCCTGCAGGAGCAGCTCGACATGCGCGTGGTCCGAGAGCAAGATGTCAGACATAGAAGCCCCCATCATGTCCGGTATCAGAGAGTGGGAGACATAGATAATGTATACGGGAATATGATCGATGTACAGGGGAATAATACGAGTAGTCCCGCAGCTCCGGAGAATGGTACCTCCACACGTCTAGCAAACCCAGGTCCGTGATCGGATTGCTCAGAGCTAGCGACATAGTCCCCACCCCGCTAAAGGAAGATGCACTATGGTCTTTTTTAGGGTCCCATACTAGATGAGGTGAGTCTCCTGGAGAAATATGATGTCACGGCTGTGCCGGAGCAGGTAGTGCCATATCTGTCTCCGTTTATTGGGGGAGTTTAGGCCCTTGACATTAAGCGTCAAGATTTTCATGGACGGGGTAAATCTCCAGTCATGGTGGATCCCAGACCAGCTCGCGCAGCAACCCCCAGCGCGCCACGAGGGGAACATGCAGATGATAAGGGCCCCCTCCTTCCCCCCATGCACAGCGCATCGCAGCCGCATAGGCCCCCACCGACACATCCACAGGACAGAATAGGACAGAAAGAAGAGGCCAGAGAGAGACAAGGGAGTAAGAGCAGAAAAGAAGGATCCAAAAGCAGCCAACAGGGCCATACAATCCTGTTCCAGGTTCGGGACATTCTATACCCTAGGGCCAGATAATCCCTGAGATATCACTCCCACCAGGATAGCCAGAAAGAGGGGTAGTACCCCGCAACCAACTAAACCATTACAGGAGCCCCGCCCCCCCAACAATGCAAGTGAGCGGCCCATAGGTTGGCTGTGGAAGAGCTCTCATACCCCCCCCCTGAGAGAGAGGGGAGACTACCTCTAACCCCCATGATGGACCGAATGCACCCACAAAGAAGTCAATCACGGAGTCTTCGGTTGTTGCGTAGGGCCAGCCGCATCACCCTCCAGGGATCTGATATGCTCTATGTTGTCCTGCTTTGCCTGTGACTCTGCCCGTTCATCTATGGGCGGGGACCTGCGTCGATGTCGCACCGTGGACCAGTCCGGCCGTGCAGGGATCCTTGTCGCGATGTGGGGTCTCGAGGGGCTGGCCGGCGGCGAGGATGGCATTCGGAGCAGCTGGGCCGCTTCCCTGTATGAGCGCACCACCCTGCACTTGGTCTCCCATGTAAGGATGAGCGCAAACGGATGCCCCCATTGGTAAGGGATTTCGAGACTTTGCAGTTTTTCGGTCCGGCTTGGCACACGCCGCCTTAAGTATGGCGTCCTTCTCTACAAAGAAGTGAACCCTGGTGAGGATGTCCAGCAGGACCCCCGGGCGCCCAGCCGGGCCCGACACCCGATGAGCCCGATCCAGAGTTGGCGGCAAGGCATCCTCATGTCCCCCAGACCTCGTGCAAGAGCCGCACAACGTAGGTGAGGGCGTCCTTCCCCTCTCCTCCAATTGGAACCCCCGGATGCGGAGGTTGTTTCTACGGCTCCGATTTTCCAAGTCCTCTTGTTTTACTTGTAGTTCGATGTTCTGTTGTTCAAGGACGACCAGGCGCTGCCTTATCTGCTCCTGCTCTTCCGTGCGAGTGTCCACGGTCCTCTCGAGGTTATCAACTCGGTCTCCCAGATCCGTCACCTTCTTCCTCAGCTCCCTGACGCAAGAGTGCACTTCAGTGCGCAGGGGGCCTATCTCCATCGTCAGATCCGCCATAAAAGAGGTCATAAACTCCTGCGTGACCGGTAGCGAGTCTCCCGCTGGCGCCGGGTCAGGGTCAGTCGGGGTCTTTGTAGCCGCCTTGCTCCATATAGCTGCCACAGAGGTATCTTTGGGGATTGCCCCCGATGCATCCTTGCCCCCCTTAGAGCATGTCATCCCTGGGCGCGATGCACTCCGCAGCAGGGCTGCCTCCCCGGACACCACCAGCCCACCACAGTACCCACCAGAAAAGACAGCAGTGCTGAGAGGCCAAAGACACTATCCACGGAGGCCCCAAGCCGGCCAATGCCCTACCAGCTAGAAGCAGCGCATGCGGGGCCCCCAGCTCCTCCGGTAGACCCCAGATGAGAGTCCTCAATACACTGTTGCTGTTGTGTGGGGAACCAAGGCGTCAGGTCACCCCCACAGCAAAGGAGGGAGCAGAAGATGTGACTGCAGGCAGGACCAGGCCCCCCTATTCCAGCCCGGCCCACTCAGGACTCTCCCACCCAGGGCTGCACCGACAGCATCAAGGCCTCAACGTTAGTGTGCCAGGTGTCGCACCGCACACCACCAGCAGGAGGGCCGCAGATACACCGCTCTCAAGGGGACCACCGCACCACCAGGATCCGCTCCGCTCTCAGTGCAGCGCCAGGCCCAGCACGCTATGCAGAGTGAGTCCAGGGCTGCAGCTGCCGCCTCCCCCAGCAGCAGTCGGGCCAGTCATTGACCCCAGCCCACAGTCAGGCCACCCAAGGCAAGTACCGGGCCTCCCAACGTAGGGCCTGCTCACAGCGTTCCTTACCCCCCCCCCCCTCCCTCCTGGCTGTACCGGCATCCAGACACGGCAACCAATGGGTAGGGCAGCCCCTGCGTCATAGTCACAAGCTGTCCCGGTATGCTGCAGAACCAGACAGCCAGGGGCCCGCACACTCCGCTCAGGCCCCCCCCCCCACACCAACAGCCAGGAAGGTCCTCAAATTGGCGGGCGAACACCAAAGACAGCGCCGGTGATCTCCGAGCGGGGGAAGAGTCACTGCAGGGTCCCAGCTCCACACTCACCGCCAACCAAGGGGGATCCAGCCCCTGCTTCAGTGTCCCAATCAGCCCCCGTGTGCTGCAGACCCAGGCGGAGGCCCCTCACACTCCGCTCAGGCCCCCCCACTCCAGCAGCAAGGCAGAGTCGTAAGATGGCAGGTGGGCGCCACACAGCACCGGTGCTCTCAGGCTCAGAGCGGGGTATAGTCACTTAGGGGGCCCCAGCTCTCCACTCACTGCACCCTGCGTGTCCCGGACTCCTTAGCCGATGCACAACTCCCACAGCTAGGCCTCCTCACTGCAGGGCGGCTGCGGCTGCCCGAGCAAAATGGCGGGCCGCCTCCGCGTCACAGGAGTCGAGGGAGGCGGGTGCGCCGATAAGCCGCCAAAGCTCCCCAGATCGCAGGCCAGGTCTCCCGTCTCTGTGCTTCAGGGAACGCCTTCCTTGCTGCCGTCTCTGCCGCCGTATCCCGCACCTCAAGCAGACCGCTTTCCAGGGCTGACAGAGAACAGCCCAGCACCACGGCTGATCGCCCCAGCGCCCGGCTCCACCACAGCTCCCCGGCAGCGTCAGCCAAATACGTCGCCCAGGACAGCCAGTCCGCACCGCTTTCACCTCTATTCGGGCAAGTCAGGGTCCGATCAGCACCCGCTCTGCCTGGACGCTGCCTCCGTTGTCCCTCTCGCCAGCAGGGTCCAGGGGGCTCCAATCTACGCCAGACACCAAATGGCCACAGACTTACAAGATGGCGTCCGGGTCGCACCAGGGACATCCACTCGCCGCCAGGTACTGCCGCTTTTTCCCCGCGATGAGGTTCGCTGGAGCCTGATGTATGCTCCCAGAAACGTCCACCACACTAGGGGCTCGATCCGCCCCGCCCCCCCGCCCCCCCACACACACAGCCGTTGGACCGCTTAAATAACGCTGATAATGCCGGTGGCAGGCCGGAGCACCCGTGTCACACGTCTTATGCCATTTCAAGTCAGACCACGCCTCCCCACATTCATTTTTTGTTACGCAAGGGGAGATTAAGTGATTTGCCCAGAATCGCAGGATGTTCAGCGTCATTGGCAAGACTCAAACCTAGTTCCCCAGATCTGGGCAAATCACTTAATCTCCCCTTGTGAAACAAAAAATTATTGTGTTCTCAGGTAACGCAACTGGTGCTATGTAAAGCGCTCTGATACCCGATTCGGGGCAAGTTAGCGCTATATAAAACTCATTTAAAAAAAAAAAACTCACATCAGAAATGGAACCTCCTACTCTACTCCAAATTGGGATTCCGCAGCAACCACAGTGCCGGGACAGCTTCATTGCGGCTACCGGCAACATGCAAGCCCTAATTGACTGATGAGAGACTGCGGCTCTGATCCTCCTAGACCTCCTGGCAGCCTTCGATACGGTCTCCTACCACCACACACTTATCACAATGCTGCACAACATAGGCATCCAAGTAGCCACTACTAGATGGAGTGCCTCTTTCCTCACCAGAGAAACGCTAAAAGTCCACCTCCCCCTTCACCTCTGAACCCAAGGAGTACCCTCAGGATCCTCACTCAGCCCAACCCTCTGCAACACTTATTTGACACTTCTGGCCAGCTTCACCAAAACCCATGGACTGAACATAATATCCTACACCGACAACACATAACTGATCCTCTTCCGCTCCAAATACACCACCAACACCAAGACCAACTTCCTCAACTACATGACAAGACAGAGATACTGATTTTCGGAAACAAAAGCTCCTCATTGAACGCATCATGAACTCGGACCTACTACTACCCCCCTGACCACTCTAGGAACCTAGGCATCATTCTGGACAACAATCTAATGATGACAATTCGGGTCTACTCGTCTTCTCCTCCTTCTTCTTAATCCTCTGCATGCTTTGTAAGATATGCAAATGGCTACCCCAAAGCTCAAGACTTATTATCACCCAGGCCCTCATCTCCAGCTGACTTGACTAGCACAACTCTCTTTACATAGGGATTGCAGCTCACCTACTCCGACTACAAACCATACAGAACTCAGTTGTAAGGTTCGTCCAGGATCTCCCATGACGAGCTCACATCACCCCCCCTACCAAAGGGAACTCCACTGGCTGTACAGAGAACATGCCAGTTCAAGTTTCTGACCCATGCATACAAGGACCTACACAACTGCGGACCTGCCTACTTGAACCACCACCTGAAATTTCAATCAGCCCACCAGACACCTTCGCTCCACGTCCCTTTTTCTAACCCTCACCCCCCGGATCCAACGTAGCAGAGGTCGCTCCTTTTCTTACCTAGCAGCTAAGATATAGAATGAGCTACCCTTTCATCTACTGATCTCCCCATCTCTTCCAGAGTTCCGAAGGTCCCTGAAGACCTGGCTGTATGGCTAATCAACAGGACCCTGCCAGAGCCTGGATACCCTCACAGGTGACAAGAAGCGCTCTACAAATCTAGGGCTTGATTGGTTGATAGTAGATGTGAATCCACACTGGTCTTCGTGGACCAAAACACTGACCACCCTTTTTAGCCTATTTGCAATAGTCTTGAATAACACTTTCACATCCACAATCATTATGGATAAAGGCCTGTATGATCTAGGTAGCGCAGACACCTAGCTGGTTTTGCAACATAATTATGACAGCCTCCTGCATTGACTGCGGTAGCCTGCCAAGACCTTTGTCCTGCAAAAACACCTCAAATAGGTGAGCAAAGAAGCGTATACTTGATAAAACTCAGGAGGCAGACCATCTGCCCGGTACCTTATTTCTCGTGAAAAATCTGCCTCTAATTCCAACCTGTTCTTCTGATTGAATTTCATCACATCTAGAAACGGTTGAGTGGAGATTTCAAATGTCAGAAGTGGCCTCATATACACCTCTGCCAAATACCCCATAGGATATGTATTAATCGATATTTGCGTAGTCACCTTTGCACCATTTTTACTATAAGCACCAGTATCATAGGTGAAGTGACCTTCCTCCTATCCCAAGCAACCTGGCTTTGTTCAGCCCCCCTGCCATCCTCAGGGATATTGGAGGTTATCTAACTAATTTCTCAACAATCACACAATTTTAATCCCACAGGATGGGAATCCCCACATAAGGTGTGAGAACCTCACGCAGCCTCCAAAGAGAGGTCTTGTCACCGCCGTTGGGTGAATATATATCCAGCAGCCAGATTTGTGTCCCATCCAACAAACCATATAATAGAAGTTATCTACCCTTTAAGTCCAAGTGTGAAGCTCAGTGACCATAGAGCACCCTCAGAGATACCCAAATGGCTACCCTCCTCTTGTATATGAGGAGGTTGTGGAAGAATAGACCTGGCTCCTCCATGTGTTTCCAAGTTTTCCCCTTCTAAGTCACTCCAATGCATCTCCTGCAAAAATGCCTATCCTACTCCATATCTCGAGGTACGAATGCACTTTATATCTTGGTGTTCTTAAGGACACCTCTTACATTCCAAGTAGTAATCTTCGCACTGCCCCTTCATGACTGAGTTGTATCCCCTGTAAATGTACTCCTGTACAATTGTTCCCATGTTTTACTTTGTTGTATTGATAGATGGGTGAGTCCTAACTATTTAGCATGCCCATTTGTATTCAGGCTCTGACAACCTGGCCCGTGAATAAACAGATAATCACTCCTCACTTCCCAGGTGTAATCCTTCTCATCCCTGCTCTCCGTACAACGCAAAGCAATCATGATATTTCCCCTATAGTAATAGTTCCCGACCTCCCTCTCACTGCAATAACAGTCAATAGTAATGCAACATAACCAAAAGCCTGTTCTACTAAATGCCGATACCAGACTACTGCTAAATCAATGATCCACATTTCCAGCGAGTTGAAGCTACAATCAATCAATCATAGCATTTGTATAGCGCGCTACTCACCCGGAAGGGTCTCAAGGCGCTTGGGGGAAGGGGGCCGCTACTGCTCGAACAGCCAGGTCTTGAGTTGTCTCCTGAAGGCGAGGTGGTCCTGGGTCAGCCGGAGGTGGATGGGGAGGGAGTTCCATGTCTTGGCCGCCAGGTAGGAGAAGGATCTGCCTCCGGCGGTGGCTCTTCGGATGCGTGGTACGGTGGCGAGGGCGAGGCTAGCGGACCGTAGCTGGCGGGTGGGCGTGTGGAAGGTCAGGCGGTCGTTGAGGTACTTGGGGCCCAGGTTGTGGAGAGACTTGTGTGCGTGGGTGAGGAGCCTGAACGTGATCCTCTTGTTGACGGGGAGCCAGTGCAGGTTCCTCAGGTGGCAGGAGATGTGGCTGCGTCGAGGGATGTCCAGGATGAGTCGGGCAGAGGTGTTCTGGACGCGTTGTAGTCTTTTCTGTAGCTTGGCTGTGGTTCCGGCGGAGATGAGAATCACTCACCTCCTGCTCCCCACCCCACAAACCCTACCCAAGAAATCAACTGTGCATAAGTAACTGGGCTTTCAGTTATTACTATCGGGCTCGTATAGACCCCCTGTGTAATAAATGCAGAGGCTATCTTGTTGCTCCTTCCTTTTTTAGCACCAAATTAGGGTGCATCACTCCACTGGGAGCCAGTACTGTCACAGAATAAGGAAACCCTCTTCCCTTTGGATGTCTTCAGAAACTACTCAAATACAATATAGAGCCAGCAACATGGCGTCTCCCCAAACTAGACCTGCAATTTACCATTCATGCTTACGTTACAAAAGTGATCAATTGACAAAGTCTGGTCTCTCCAACTGGGAGTCTTTCACAGAGGCTGGTGGAGACCTCACATCTGAAGAGTCAAACATTTTCAATGTGTTGTGTTGTCCCCTGCACCTCTGTGCGGGGGTCTGTTCTGTTCATAGTCATGGTCCACCTTCTCCTTTCGGCCGATCGACTTGGTCTTTTACTGCTCCTGCGACTCCTGCTGCCCGGACTCTGGGAGTGAGCCTCCCTTTCACTGGTGTAGATCCAATCCCAAGCTTCTTCAGGCCAGGTGAAAAAGTATATCTGGCCACCATGTATCTGTAATAACCCTCAGTGCGCACCCACACTTGTCTTCTTAGGGTTGACCCATGCATGTACGTCCCCAAAATCCCCAGCATGTAAACTCTCAAGCTGTAAGGGACACAGAGCATCGTATGATGGTTCATTCCCAAAAGCAGTGATACTACCGGACAAGGATGCATGTGCATTATTTATGTATCAATCCCTGGTGGCAATGGTAGAACTGCATACTGACTATTTTCATGCATCACTCTCTGGTGGCAATGGTAGTACTGTATATTGTTTATTTTAATATTATATGATTACCAGGCACCGTTTACCGCATGTAATTACACATGCCTGTACTAACATAGACACGCTCATATGGCAAGCCCTAACAGTAGCATGTTGCCACCCGACACTGCAGGTGCAGATTATAAGACATTTTGCTAAATAAAGCGTCTAAACCAACTGCAGGCGCTTGGCCTCAATGACAATCTGCTTATCTGAACATTTCCTGATTCCTCTCCTGCGACAACTCTTCTGGCCTCAGCTTCCCGCTACTTTGCAACTTCCCTCGACGTCCCTATTAGCTGGCGGCCCCTTCGTCCCTTGTTTCGTTAATGTGTCCCATCCCACAGCCCTGCAAGTACCTGTAAAGAAAAAAAGAAAAAGACAATGATAATCAGGTATTTTCAGCGGGGGCATGGCTAGCCGGCCAAGATGGCGAATGTGCTTTGAGACAGCTCCGCTCCTGCAGCCCGATTATCCGCCACAATCAGTCATCTGCAGGCGGCAGCTCATCATTTCAGAACGTGTATGGTAGAGTGGACAGGCAGATGCAACAGGTGAGCGATCACATGCGAGGCATGCTCTGATCCGGACAGTGCAGACCACCAGTACTGAGGACGCGGAGGAAGCAACCAGCGGCCATCTTGTGGAGGCGGGCCGATACACCGAAGCGTCCCGCCTCTCCACTATCTCCAGAGTGGTGCTGCATCGGCCGTAGAGAGTACCCAGCGCCCTGGGGGACAGAAATGCAGATAATGAGGTAGATCAGGCAGCGCAGTGCGAGGAAGGTAAAGGGCACAAACTCGGTGCGCAGTAACACCTGGGCCCTCCATCGTCCCCCGCTCCGCAAGGGGGTGCGAGATGCACAGTTGGTGGCAGCCCCAGCGAGTAGTGTGTACTGGGGCGGGGTGCCTGGCAGTGGACTCAAAACAACAGACACAGGTGCCCCCACCTGGAGTGGTTCTGACAAGGCTTGTGCGCACCAACAAGGCGCCCCTGAGGTCATACTGTGGAGGCAAAGGAGCATCGTGAGAAGCCCTGAGAACTGTGGTCCTTCACTAGAGCAGGGGAAGTCGCACACATGCCCGACCGAGCACGGGGCTGCTCAGAACCCAGGCCAGGTGGCACAGGACAAGGCAACCGCCCCAAGATTGACGTTGGGCGAGAACCTAAGAGACCTGACCAGAGGCCACACGAACTGGACAAACTCACTGGCATCTTCAATTCATAGGTGCCTGGGTGCTGCCCTGCGGGTACTTGAGAAGCCAAGCAGTCTCATCAGACTTAAACACTACAGGGCTGCAAAGGGCATACAGTTTGCAAGATGTGCAGGCAACATGCCGGGGCAGGTGCGGCAATCATGCCACCGGCTGACAACACCAAGCAGACTGGCCTGGATCGGGGAGGGACAGACCCCGCTGGGTCTCCCACACTGGAGTCCAAACTTGCAGCAGTACTCAAAGCGGTTGAGCAAATAGGGATTTCACTATCACAGGCCCGATCATCCCTGGAGAGTCGCATCGACAAGGTAACGTCGGACTTCCTGCTGTTGCATGTAAACCACCGCAAGTAAATGGGAAGAGTTGCCGAGGTTGGGGCAGAGATGCAGAAGGCCCTTCCAGCCCTTAAAACAGTGTCTGCAGAAGTACACGCATTCACCGAACAGTTATGCTAGCTGGAACGCAGAATGGACGATTCTGAGGGCTGCTACCAGCGCAACAATATTTGTGTCATTGGCCTGCCGAAAGGCTCGGAGTGCCGAGACGCAGTCACATACACTGAACAATGGCTAAAAACTCTGATGCCAACGGAAACACTATCTCCCTTCTTGTTGTAGAACATGCTCACATGGTGCCCTCGAGTCACCCTTCCTGTTTCGGCTGCTTAATTTCAAAGACCGAGATGCAGTGCTGCGGGAGGTGCGCAAGATGGTGACAGTTAAAGTGGACAGTGCATCAGTCTTCTTCCCGGACTAAGCGCTGGGGGTACAGAGGCAGCGGAGCACATTTCTGGCAATGAAGAAATGAATGCACAAATTTGACATGCAATACTCCCTTCTCTTCCCTGCACGACTGTGGGTAATCGCAGAAGGCTCCACTCACTTTTTCAACACAGCTGAAGATGCCTGAAACTTGCTGGAAGCAGCAGGACATCACACTTCCCGGAGTAGGAGTGATGGCGCTCGCGGGGCTGCCCCAGGCACCCGGGTTGGCCAAAGAGAGCCACAGAAGGACCAGAAAATCACCCACATGCCGACACCCTGCAGAATCCGGCGGAGACGATCCTTGCCTACATGGAGCTTTTTCACAAATCCAGACGATTGTAGATAAAAGAACACCATATTTTGAAGGTTTTCACAGGAGCAGATTGGAATAAAGTTGCCTTATTATTTATACAAAGTTGACATATGGAATCCCTTTTGAAACCTTGTTCTTTTCCTACATATTAAAAGAAAAATTAGAAGTAGAACCGCTAAAAAGGATATTACAAGAATTATCTCGCCCAGAAGAAGTCCGCAAGGATGAAACGCGTTGGCTACTCCATGTCGTAAATTTTAAAGAAAAGAATACTGAATACAGAAGTTACATCACGACCTGCTGAGTTCTTTCTGAAAATTGTGTTTTATGGAATTTTCCATAGGGGATGTAAGGGTATTGCATCTCTGATCCTTGGCACCCAAACTCATAATTGTAACCTGATTAGGGGATAGTTGCAGTCATCTATTACCCCATACCCTTTGTGCTTTTATTAACATGCCGACACCCTGACCTGGAACAAATGATACAAGAACTACGGGAGGCGCTGAGGACGGCAGCCACGATGGGGATCGTCGAAACCACCGGGGACTCAGATGCTTCCTAGGTGTGCTCCCTCAGTGAAGGCAGATAGTCTGTGGTGTGGCCGACCGGCCAGTGCTTGCAGAGACTTCCAATTGTGACTCCTCAAACTGCTGATGACTTGATGTAGGGTCCTTCAGTGGCTCCTGCATGATTCTAGACACATTCACACATACGTTACTTGCACCAACATACAGAGTGCACACAACAAATTACTGCCTGCACCACTGTAGGCCATGACCAGGTTCATATATCACACTTCACACTAAGAAAAGCCTGCTGCTGTGCTGTTCCACTTACATGCAGAGTTAGGGCCAAAGCGTCCGCGGGCCCCTCTATCCTTGACTGCCTTAGCTCACCCCGATAGTAAACACGGAATCACGGAATACACGGCTGACATCCATAAATCTGCGCAATTCACAGTTTGGGCAGACACACGTTGTCCCTCTGCTCGGTTTCAGTTATGGAGCGAAATGCTTCTCCCCGGTTAGTTAACTCCCAGAGAGCTATTGTATCACAACAGCCCGGAATACATGCGCGTTGCCCCTGGTCTGACCCCTAGTACTGTGTCTGTTTCTACCCCTTATCAATGATATATGCCCCCTACCACCATAGTTACCTGGAACGTCAGGGGGATGCATACACCAGCGCACAAGTATGAAACATATCCATACTAATATAATAAAGAGAGAGCCCAAACCTTTGAGGCGGGTAATCTCAGGAACCACAGCACCAATCACAACACCCAATACAGAGTTGGAAAGGGCAGTTGCAGCAGAAGGAAATAGGCTATGCAGACGCCCACCATATACAATTAAAAGGTAAAGGAACCGTGCCAGCAAAGTAGTCCCTTATGGGCGTGTCTGCGTTGTGCTGTGGGCGTGTGCTGGGGGCGTGACAAACGCTGGGGGCATGTGGTACGTTCCGCCATTCATGCCATGTCTCATATCGTGTGCTAATCCCAACCTGCTCCCTTTAAATACCCCTGCACCCCATAATCATAACCCACCCTTACTCCTTAAAATACCCCAACACCCTTAAACACTAACCCATCTTAACCCTATAAATATACCCTGTAACCCAAAACCCAAACCTATCCCTAAACCCTAAAAATACCCCTGTACCACAAAACCCAAACCTAGCCCTGAACCCTATAAATACCCATGTACCTCAAAACCCAAACCTACCCCTAAACCCTAAAAATACCCCTGTACCCCAAAACCCAAACCTAGCCCTGAACCCTAAAAATACCACTGTACCCCAAAACCCAAACCTACCCCTGAACCCTAAAATACCCCTGTACCCCAAACCTAGCCCTGAACCCTTAAAATACCCCTGCACCCCAAAACCCAAACCTACCCCTGAACCCTAAAATTACCCCTGTACCCCAAAACCCAAACCTAGCCCTGAACCCTAAAAATAAATGTCCCCCTAAACCCAAACCTACCCCTGTACCCCAAAACCCAAACCTAGCCCTGAACCCTAAAAATTCCCCTGTACCCCAAAACCCAAACCTAGCCCTGAACCTTTAAAATACCCCTGTACCCCAAACCTTCCCCTGAACCCTAAAAATACCCCTATACCCCAAAACCCATACCTATCCCTAAACCCTAAAACTACCCCTGTACCCCAAAACCCATACCTATCCCTAAACCCTAAAACTACCCCTGTAGCCCATAACCCAAAACTATATCGGAACCCTTAAATACCCAGACACCCCAAAACATACCTCAGTACCCCAAAACATATACCCCTATACCCATACTTACCTTATCCAAACATTAAAAAAATGCTTTTACCATTCATGCATTTACAACGAATTTCGTTGTAAATGTATGCGTGGTAAAAGCATATAAAATGTAATGTCATGCGATATAATGGCATTGCGGAGTCATGGTACTTTCGTAATGAAAGTATGCGGAGTGATGGTATGCGGAAAGAAAGTTGCGGAATAATGGGTGTTTACCCTCCACCGGTAAGTACATTGGTGGCACGGCGGCCCACATCTCCAGCAACATACTCATATTTTTTCCTAACCCATTTGAAAAATGCACAGGTCTCTCGCATTGATGACCAGCACCGACATACACTTTTAGACACACCTCCCGCCACAAGTTCTAGAATTGCGAACTTTAGAGCTGGGGAGCTACGTTGAAATCTCGGCATTAGCTCAACATCCTGTGATTTCAGGCAAATCGCTTTGTCTCCCCGTGCCTACCACAAATGAATGTGTCTTCTGTAATGTAAATTGTGCTCCTGCCATGTTGTCGAGTTCGCGCTATATGATATTGCAAGGAAAAATAAAGTAGGGAAACTCGAGTTCATACACTACTGAACGAGCACTCTTAAGTTCATCAGCAGTGCACTGTGAATCAGAGCGTTTCACAGGCCTGTCACAGATAAGAAATGCTATCTAAACGAAATCCACAAAACAATATACTACTGGCCGGCAGCAATTCATACCCGGACAACGTCGGGACAGGTTGTTAGTGCTTATATAAAACGCCATGCCGCCCACATAGTGCTGCTACAGGAAGCACATCTTGCACAGAGATACGTAAACTTCAGCACAGATTGAGAGGCCAAGTGTTGGCCACAGGCTACTCTTCTTATGCATAGGTGCCCTCATCTGGATCTGCCTGGGCACTCCATACATATCTGAAGAGACTAGGATCGACATTTATGGGCTCTATGTGTTCTCACGAGGTTGCCTGGATGGGAGACAGATAGTCCTAGCGTCAATCTATGCCCCACATACCAATCAGACAGCATTCTGGCAGACACTTTCCGGCATACTGTCCCGTTGGTGCGATATTCCTTGGTTACTATGAAGGGACTTTAACGGAGTCTAGACACAAGCCTAGACAGGTCCTTCCCACCACTACAGAGCACACCCGCTGGCTTGGGGGAATGGCGACACCACTGGGGTCTCGCCGAAGTGTGGAGGACACTGCACCCAAGCGATCGTCAATATTCGCACTACTCTCACCCACATGTACATTGTCCGATTTGTAGGAAGTGAGACGATGCTTGCCAGATGCTCCCGTGAGGAGTACCTAGGCCTCACACATTCTGATCACAATCCACACATGGTTCGGCTTTTAGATGAGCAAGCTGCGCAGATCACCCGTGCGTGGAGACTCCAGCCTGCAGCACTAGAGGATCCCCCCTTCAGGGCTTCAGCAGCAACTACTATTGAAAACTATTATGAAGCTAATGAAGACTCGGTCTTTGACACAGGTATGGTATGGGAAGCATGCAAGGCTGTAGCCCGGGGACAATGTATGATGCTAAGCTGATGTTTACATCAGCAACTAGACCAGGGAGCCACGCGCATTGACACTGCCCTTATCCAGCTGGAGTTAGACTTAGTGAGAGTGCCCGATGCCCAATGCGCCTTAGATAAGCTGAAGCACGAACACACACAGGTCATGGAACGTCTACGATGCATAAATTAGGCTGCACATGCAGCGCGCACTGGCGAGGCAGATTAGGCAAGATCAGACGCACCCTCAGGCCCTTGCACTGACATCGGCATCAGGTCACTTAATTATTGGACAGCACAGTGTTCATAAGGAGTTCACAGCCCACTATGCTAGAGTATACAAATCTGCCCTTCAGGTAGTGCTCCCAGAGCTGGACTCTTATCTGTCACCGATGTCCGCGGTGTCGGTAGAGCAGCTCGCAGAACTAGAAGAGCTGAGCACGCTACAGGAGGTGGCGACTGGTAACGCCCGTGGCCCGACAACTTTCCCGCCAAATACTATACTAAAAAGCGTTCCAATCAGTCCTGGCCACATGCCTGCTCGTCCTACACCATAGCACGCAGGAGTCATCTATCATGCTGTAATCGCACCATGAATCACTGCTGGTCTCGCTTCCCAAACCGGGCAGAGACCTGGAGTTGCTGGGCTCCTACCGACCCCTGGCATCGCTGAATACAGACTATAAGGTGATGGACAAAATATTAGTGTGCAGACGAGCTGCCCTGGTGCCACTGTGGTGCACGCACATCAGAACGGGTTTGGGCCTGCTCGCTGCACGTCATTGAATATACGCTGATTTTTCAGGGTGGCACACTACGCTGGTGAGAGGTGGACGCATTCGGGTTGCCTAGTTCTCGATATGGAGAAGGCGTTTGACACCCTGGTATGGGACTTTTTATTCGCTGCCCTTGACAGGTATGAGCTGGGGGAAAATTTCCTGGGACTGGTCGAATTACTATACATGCAGCCCACGCCAAAATCAAAACAGGCCCGTATGTATTGCAAGCGATCTCGATTGAGCGTGGCACCAGGCAGGGATGCCTTCTCTTCTCGCTGGTATTCGTGCTCGCCATTGAGCCGCTGGCCATGTCGGTTCACCAGACTGCCACAGAGTGGGGTATCCCTCTGGGCGATGATACGCACGCAGTTTTGCTGTATGCGGATAACCTCCTGATTGATCTCCAAGATGTGCGTGGCCCATGCATACGAGAGGGCGCTATCAGAGTTTGCCTCATTGTCAGGCCTGGGAGAAGTGGTGCCCGTATCCCTTCGCCGAAACTACCTCGGACCCGGAGCTGGGGGGGGGGCACGCCGGTGCCATGGCAGAACGTAACCTTCTGTTATCTGGGGATCCCTATCTTCTGTCAGCGGTAGGACCTACCAGAGGATAACCTCATATGGGCTGTCACAACACCAAGGTCTCTGATCTCCTTCTGGCGCACTCTCTCTTTTGCCACTCTGGGGGGTATAGCACTTCTGAAAATGGTGGTGCTACTCCGGCAGCTTTATCACTTTACAAATTTGCCAGTCTACGTCAGACCTTCCTTTTTCCATACACTAGAACAAGACCTCAGGCAATTCATATGGCATGGGAGCGCAAAAGGGTAGTATTAGCAAAACTTTATCCGCATGTTGACTGCAGCGGATTGGCAGTCCCCTATATGGAGCACTATTATCTGGTATCACAGCTACAGTGGGTGGCCCGCTGTATTGTTGGCCTGCAGTTGGAGGACACTGCCACGCTACAGCCTGGATATATGCAGTCCGAAATTATAGCCTTGTTCCACTCTGGTAGAAGAGGTGCAGCCCCGACACAACTACTGGCTTCGGTTGCCTATAGATGTTTTCGCAGGACCCTAAAACTCACAATGGAAGTCGTGCCATATGCCCCTTCCTTTTCCAGATCACTGCAGCATAATCTCAACACCAGAACTAGACCCCTGAAGAGACAGGTCTGCTGACCCAGGGTGACCTTTATCGGGACCAGCCACTAGGGCCATTCCACACACTGACCGTGGACAGTGGCCTGCCACAAAGCTAATTCCTCTTATATACCACACTGGCACAGGCGCTGCGAACTTTGTGGGTTGATGTAACTCAAGAACCTGTGACCCATCTTACCATTCAATACCTACCCGAGCCGGGCACAGGCTGACACCATACTAAATGGTTCGCTGAATCCCTACGCATGCATTAGACACAGCCACTGACATCCCTCAGGCAGCACTGGGGCGCATACTTATAGAGGCAATGCACTGATCGTGAATGGTCAGCCATGCTAGAGGGACCTACACCTATACCCAGATATGCCCGGTTCCGCTTAATACAGTACTATATACTCCAGAGAGCATATATAATATCAGCTAAGATTAATTGGTATTTTAATCGTGTAGATGCTAAGTGCCCTAGATGCGGAGTATTAGATGGAGACCTACTGCATATGCTGTGGGCATGCACAACTCTCACCTCCCTTTGGAGAACAGTCACGCCACATTTGACCAAATGCAAGGGCAGCACAGTTGCGTGCTCCTGGGACACCTGCCTGCTAGGCCTATACCGTAGAACAAAAAAGCATTAAGTCACGTCCTGATTTATAGACCTTGGGCTCATTGTAGCCAAGCGCTTAATTACTAGGCGCTGGAAGTCGCCAGACCCACCAAACGTCAAAGCCTGGCTGCAGTCGCTGTAATGCTGGGCACAAGAGGAGAATGTGGCGTTGCACGAGAGGACACATTGGGCCTGCGGGTGCTCCCGCTAGCGGGGGCATGGGATGAGATTTTACTAGATATTCAAAATCCAGGGCAAAATTATCCGGAGGCACCCGAATCTCCCACATGACGCTTCCAGTTAGATGGACCGAGGGACTTGTATAGAGCTTATTGGGTATTCCGCAGGGCAGAAGTCTGTGTTACCCCGCTGGTGCTGCGTCCCACATTTATGTCCAGGACATGTTATTAAAGTTCATTCCATAGCAGCTAGAATCAAACAACCTAAACAGGTAGATAGGAAATATATGCATTATCAATACACAACACAGATGTAGTAGTGGGGAACCAGTCCGGGTGGGAGGGCCAGCTTTGCGGTGCAGCAAGAAAATATCCCAGTTCATATATCCCGTTTTCTTTTTATGTACTAATGCTCAGACAAGTTATATGACGCACAAACAATGCAGAGCACAAACACTCGCCTTTATGCAGATTCTCATTGATATATGTCTACTTAAATACATATGTGCATGTGTGTAATCTGTATGAGAATTTGTCAAACAGCATCTAAGAATGTTAAAACTCAATAAAGAAATGTAAACATAAAACAAAATCTGGCATTTTTAGCACCGCGTCTTGCGGGTACCGCATCTAGAACAAGACATCAAACTGAGGTAACCTCTTTAATAATTTTAGGACGAGTGCTTAGCGTCTTGCGAGAGCACAAGGACATGCTTGCAGGCCAGGTCATCCCCCTTCTGCCAAACAGCTCCACCGGCTCCCTGCCAGCTCCTGCTTGAGCACGAGTTCATGCCCGCTCCCGCCTCCCAGCTGCTCCTCCCTCCCTCCCCGCCTTAAATGGCAGCCGCTGCCCGACAGCAGAAGGGGCCCCTGACCCTGCTTGCAGGCCAGGTCACCCCCCTGCTGCCGAACAGCTCCACCGGCTCCCTGCCAGCTCCTGCTTGAGCGCGAGTTCGCGCCCGCTGTGTCCCCTCTGCCGCTGCTCACAGCCCTGAGCTTCTGCGTTCGTACCGCTCCTGTGCTTTTTTTGTCTCCTTGAATCTTTGCCCCATGTACTGTTTGTGCCTTTTCTGCCCCCCTTTTTGCCACTTCTGACCCCCCCTTAGCTCATTTCGGTTCCCCGCTTTCCCGCCGCTGCCCCCTGTGGCCACGCCCCCTCCCCGCCCCATTCCTGCCTCCCGGCCGCTCCTCCCTCCCCGCCTTAAATGGCGGTGGCTGTGCGGCCGCGCCGCTGCCGCGCCAAAGACAAGCCCGTCTACGCCCGTCTGCGCCCGTCCGCGCCTGGACCGTGCCCAGCGCCAGAACCCCTGGACCCCGCACACGAAACGACGCCGACTCCGATACAATGCCAACACCATCCACGCTCTCAACACCGGCCGAGACGACCACTGCCGCCCCAAAACGCACCCATGGACCCTTCTCCTGCCACACCTGCAACTTCACATGCGACCGAACTACCAAACCTCCTAGGACCGGTCCCCACCACCTCCGCTGCATACTCCTCAACACCTGCTCCGCACGCAAACACGCCGTTGAGCTCCGGGACCTGCTCGACACCTCCGCCCCAGACGTCGCCTTCCTAACCGAAACATGGTGGAACGACTCCTCAGCCCCCGACATCGCCATAGCCATCCCGGACGGCTACATGATCTCCCGCGGAGACCGCACCAACGGAATCGGAGGAGGAATAGCCATCGTCCACAAGGCCACCCTCCAGGTCCACACCCTCGCAGACTACTCCCTCAACTCCGCCGAACACCTTCACTTCCGAATCCACACCGACCCCAACACCACCCTCAGAGGAACACTCGTCTACTGACCTCCCGGGCCCCGGGCCCTCTTCAGCGACTCAATCGCCGACCTCGCCAGCAACTTCCACCTCGAGAACAACGACGACACCAACTCCGCCACCTTGATCGCCAACCTCTGCCTCTGACAACTCGTCACCGAACCCACCCATGCCGCCGGCCACACGCTCGACCCGTCTTCTCCACAAGCACCCACATCACTTTCACCCACACCACGGAACTCCACTGGACCGACCACCGCTGCATCCACTTCACCTTCAAGAAACCGACCACGTACCACCACACCCAACAGCTCCCTCGCTGCTGCTGGAGCAAAGTCAGCGAAGACCAGCTGACCTCCAACCTCGCCCAGAACCCACCCACCGCCCCCACCGACACAGACGCCGCCGCCCGGAACTTCAGACAGTGAATCAACGACTGCGCCAACACCCTCGCCCCGCCCAAAAAATCCTCCATCAACCACTCCAGCAAGAAAGCCGCCTGGTTCACCGAAGAACTCCAGCCCTCGAAACGGACATGCCGGAAGTTGGAGAAGAATTGGTTCCACGACCGCACACCAGACAGTTACGCAGCCCACAAGGACGCCATCCGCAGACATCATCACCTCATAAGAACGGACAAGAGATCCGCCTTCAAAACCCGCCTGGACAACAACGCACACAACAGTAAAGAGCTTTTCAACAGAGTGAAGGAACTCTCGAACCCCAACGCCAACACCGGCATCCCACCCTCGCGACTCACTGGCCACCTTCTTCCATCGTTGACATCCACAACAGCTTCAACACCCCGACCACACCAACTACTGCAGACCCCACACCGAACACCACCTGCACCAACCAGCTGACCTCCTGGTCTTGCGTCAACAACGACGAGACACGCAAGATCATGAACTCCATCCACTCAGGATCACCGTCAGACCCCTGCCCACACCACGTATTCAACAAAGCAGACGCAACCATCGCACCCCAACTACGGAAGGTCATCAACATTTCCTTTGACACAGCAACTTTCCCGGATAGCTGGAAGCACGCCGAAATCAACATCCTCCTCGAGAAGCCCTAGGCGGACCCCAAAGACCTCAAGAACTTCCGGCCCATCTCCCTGCTTTCCTTCCCGGCGAAGGTCATCGAGAAAATCGCCAACATACAGCTGACCCGCCACCTCGAGGACAACAACATCCTAGACCCATCCCAGTCCGGATTCAGACAAAGCCACAGCACCGAGACAGCCCTCATCGCCACCACAGATGACATCAGGCGCCAACTAGACAACAGAGATACTTCTGCCCTCATTCTCCTGGACCTGTCAGCTGCCTTCGACACGATCTGCCACCGCACACTAAGAACACGCATCCAAGAAGCCGGAGTCCAAAAGAAGGCCCTGGACCGGACCACGTCCTTCCTCTCCGGAAGAACCCAGCGAGTCCGCCTCCCACCCTTCCGCTCCGAAGCCACTGACATCATGTGCGGCGTACCCCAGGGCTCATCCCTCAGCCCGACCCTGTTCAACGTCTACCTGGCCCCCCTCGCACAAGTGGCCCGCCAGCACAACCTGAACATCATCTCATACGCCGACGATACCCAGCTCATCCTCTCCCTCACCAAGGACCCACACAGCGCCAAAACCAACCTCCACGAGGAAATGAAGGCTATCGCCGAGTGGATGAGAAACAGCCGCATGAAGCTGAACTCGGCCCCACCCCATCTACGTGCGACGACTTCTGGTGGCCGCCCACTCTGGGAACAGCTCCAACACCCACGGACCACGCACGCAACCTAGGATTCATCCTCGACTCCTCCCTCTCCATGTCAAAACAGGTCAACGCCATCTCCTCCTCCTGCTACAACACACGCATGCTTCGCAGGATCTACAAATGGATCCTGACCGAAACCAGAAGAGCGGTGACCCAAGGCCTCGTCAGCAGCAGGCTGGACTACGGCAACGCACTCTACACAGAAAACCCGGCCAAGCACCTGCGACGACTACAACGCATCCAAAACGCCTCCGCCCGGCTGATCCTCAACATCCCTAGTAGCAGCAACACCTCCTCCCAACTGAGAGACCTGCACTGGCTCCCCGTTTGTGTCTGGACCGCTCCCATTACCAGACCCCCTGACCCCCACGAGTGCCACGACACCCGACGCCACTACAACGCCAACTTCCTCCACAAACTCAACACCGTCGATCATCCACCTGCTTCCAGGCCACCCCGAAGCTCACCCACGGCCCCTTCTCCTGCCGAAGCTGTAGCTTCAACAGCCACCGAACATCGGCATGTCCTGCCCCTCCCACCAGGGCAGGTCAACCATCTCAGATGCATACTACTCAACACCCGCTCCGTCCACAGGCACACCATGAACTCTGGGACCTACTCGACTCATCCTACCCAGACGTCGCCTTCCTGACAGGGACCTGGATGAATTCCTCCTTGGCGCCCGACATTGCCATAGCCATCCCGGATGGCTACAAGATCACCCGCATGGACCGCACCAACAAACCAGGAGGAGGAATCGCCATCGTCCACAGGAATACCCTCAGAATTTCGACCAGCACCGAAGACAACCTCAGCACTACCAGATCCACATCGATCCCAACACCACCCTGAGAGGAACCCTAGTCTACAGACCCCACAGAACCCGACCACAGTTCAGCGACTCCATCACAGACGTCGTCAGCACGCACACCCTTGCTTCCACTGACTAGATTCTCCTAGGAGACCGGAACTTCCACCTTGAAAATGCCAACAACAGCAACTCCACCACCCTGCTCGACAACCTCGGACTCAGTTTGTCACGACATCCACCCACTCTGCCGGACACACGCTCGACCCCATCTTTTCCACCAGCAACCACGTCACCTTCAGCCACACCACCGAACTCCACTGGACCGACCACCGCTGCATCCACTTCTCTTTCAAGAAACACACCACGCACAACCACCCGCTATGTATCCCCCACCGCAGCTGGAACAAGGTAATGAAGAACCGGGTTTTAAAACCCAGCGGCACCGTGGGAAACGCCCAAAGTCTCCGGGTCCACCTGTCTTAGAATACAAGACACGGGGTACTTCTTGGTGACGTCAAAGATCAAATTTATTGGCTGCAACCAGTAACAGAGGTCCACGAAGTACAATGGCTGTATATTCGTAGGAGACTGCTCAATTTTACAAAGCCAGCCATCCCTTTTTATGCCAAAAATCACATTCCAGACAAATACCTTACTTTTACAACCTGTCCAATCACATACATCCAAATCAGAGGTATTGCATGACGGTAAAACCCATTTTTCAGTTGCCCAGCCCATCACCAATTATTGGTCAAACCCAACATTCTTCATCAGACTGGTCGATCGAACCCAAAATAAAAACGGGCACATCCCCATCGTAAACGGACCATAAAGAAAGGAGCAGAGACAGGTGTGAGCAAGATATGACATAGTTGTGCGTAATAAAAGTTTTATCGTGTCCTGTGCCTTGATCCGTAATCTTGATCAGCTACTGGGAAAGGAACTGGCCTAACAAGTTTGGCTTCAGGCAAGAGGGTCGCTAACTCAGGTCATTCAGAAGTCAGCTAAAGTGTACGTGTGCTGATGACTCGTTCGGCCACTGTCATCGGCCTATGTGAGGGCAACCACAAAATGGCTGCCGTACACAAAATGGAACCCGAGGGTTCAGGACGGAATCCCATATTTCGTAGTGAATCCATCACTCAAACATGACGAAACCACTCTTATTTAGTATACTCGCTATTTTCGGTCCGCTGATATCAAATTCGTCACGAAATGACAACCTTCATTGAACGGGTTCAGAATCTCGGAACCTCAGTCACTGAAGACCAACTAATCACCACCCTCACCCGAGACCCACCAACCGACCCCACCGATACAACGACTGCGCCAACACTCTCGTCCTGATCAGTAAACCCTCAAACAAACGCACCAACAGGAGGGCCATCTGATTCACCACCCACCTCCAGGCATCCGAACAGACTTGCCGAAGACTCGAGAAGAAGTGGCGCCATGACCAGACACCGGACAACCACGCAGCCCTCAAGAACGTGAGTCGCAAGCCCCACCAACTCATTTGAACCGCCATAAGGACCTCCTTCAAGGAACGCATCAACAACGCACACAACAGCAAAGAGCTCTTCAACATCGTGAAAGAACTCGCCAACCCCAGCTCCGACAACATCCCACCGTCGCAAGACCTCTGCGACTTCCTAGCCACCTTCTTCCACTGCAAGATGGCAGACATCCACAACGGTACAAAAGGTGGTGGTGATGGACAGAGCATCTGAATCAATCAAACACTCACACCCAGTCAAAAGATCTGGGTTTAATCCATCACCGTTCTTTAGCCCACTCTGCCACCCCAGTTCAGACATGGCTATATGCAAATCAGTCTGACCCTGTGCCTCATGGGAACAGTCCAGCCCGAACTGCCAAGCCATGTGTTCCCTGGGCCGGAAACAAGCTTCCGAGGACCGGTCTCTGGCATTCCAGCCGTCTTCAGCCCGGCTTGCTTGAATCCAGTGGCAAAGTGAGCAAGGGACTCACGTCTGAGCATACCCTGCCACACTTATGGCGGTTAAATGCGGTACAAAAGGGGGTGGTGATGGACAGAGCATCTGAATCAATCAAACACTCACACCCAGTCAAAAGATCTGGGTTTAATCCATCACCGTTCTTTAGCCCACTCTGCCACCCCAGTTCAGACATCCACAACAGCATCAACACCCAGACCGCCGTTGACACTTCAAACTCATTGCCCCCCAACCACACCGGCCTCCTGCGCTACTGGAAAGAAGTCAAAGACGACAACACCATCAAAATCATGAACACCATCAACTCCGGCTCACCATCCGACCCTTGCCCTCACCACATCTTCAACCAAGCGAGCTCCATCATCGCACCCCAACTCTGGAAGATCATCAACAGCTCCTTCGAGACCGCCACCTTCCCGGAGAGCTGGAAACACTCTGAGATCAACGCCCTACTCAAGTGACCCAAGGCAGACCCAAAGGACCTCAAGAATTTCCGGCCCATCTCCCTCCGCCCTTTCCCGGCAAAAGTCATCGAGGAGACTGTCAACAGGCAACTGACCCGCAACACATCCCAGAACCTGCGCAGGCTATTCCATGTGCAGGATAGTACCCACCCTGAGTTCCCTAATGAAGCGTGCCTGATCCTCGAACTACAAAAGGCCATCAACACTCTCCTATGGCCATATCTTTTCGCTGTTCTCCAGCGAAGTGGCGTGGGTCCGACCCCATTGGCAAATACACAAACCTCACGTCAAGGGTGCCCCTGGACAAATACATATCTTCCCCGATCCGGGTAGAGAGGGGTACACAACAGGGGAGTCCCCTCTCCCCCTTACTATTCGCCCAGGCCTTAGACCCGCTGGCGATTTGATTGCGTCGAGAAGGAGAAAACTGGGGTATTCCAATAGTGGGCTCGATCCACAGCATCTCTTTCCGCGGATGATCTGCTATTGTACGTATGCGACATAACCGCCGACATGACCCCAATCTGGACAACCCTATGGGTATCAGGCCTCCGTGTAAACTGGATTAAGTCCATGATCTATCCGCTGAGTGCACACTTAGCCCCCATTGACACTATAATAGAGGATCAAAGACTTGTGTGGAGCGGTGCTGTGCCTAGGTATTTGGGAGTACGACTGTACCACTCCCCCAAGGACATCTATGAAGGGAACCACCGTAAGGCTTTAGCAGGTATACGGACGACAGTGGACATTTGGAAAACGCTACCCCTGGCCCCTATTGGACGAGTGGCACTGGCCAAAATGATCACTGACCCCAGATTACTGTACCACTTTGCAAATCTACCTGTCATTCCACCCAGCCCTTTCTTCCGGGAGTTGGACACACTACTCACCTCTCTTATCTGGGGAGAGGGACAACGGGTAGCTCTGTCTAAATTGTTCCTACCAACGGGCAGAGGGGGCCTCAGCACCCAGCATTTGAAGCATATTTTTAGCAGCACAGCTGCAATGGCTTTCACACTGGACTGCAGAGTGTCACATGGACGAGGCAACCTCCGACGCGGGATGCATCCCCCTAACAGCACTGTAGCGCATGCCACTACCTGGCACCAGGCTCCAATGCTCCTACCCACTACAAGTGTCGATAGCTCGCACCTGTATGTTGCGGATACATCGCATGCCAGGGGGGGAACCTCCATATTCCCCACTACTTACATTGGTAGGGTTTACCAGTGATGAGAAATATTACACAAACAAATCGCCAATACTGTTTTTTGTATTCATAGTCTAATTAATGCAGCCATGTTGAAAACTCAACAACATCGCTAAAGACTCCTAGTTCTGTCTAAATTAATCACTTTTTAATTTCTTCTTTTACAAAAGGAAAATTCTGGATATGACATCGGCATACACAAGAGAAATACAGATGTAAGTGCCGTTTTGTCACATAGTAAATTAGAGATTTGTATATGTTTTAATATGATATTAGTGTTGTAATCTTGAAAAAATGTAAATGCATTGCAAAATTAAAAAAAAAATCCTTTTGTAAAAGAAGAAATTAAAAAGTGATTAATTCAGACAGAACTAGAAGTCTTTAGCGTTGTTGTTGAGTTTTCAACATGGCTGCATTAATTCGACAATGAATACAAAAAACAGTATTGGCGCTTTGTTTGTTTAAATATAGGTCAGTGGCTTGGCCTTACTGTTGGGAGCCCAAACTCAGTGTTGTTATTAGGAGAAATATTACACAGCACGATCCCTACAGAGGTTGACCGACAACTCACTAACAGAGTGGGGATCCCTTTTCAAAGATGGGCAACTACGACCCTATAATCAGCTAGTGGAAGAATATGACATTCCCCGGGCAATTCCTACTGCATAGGAGAATTGTGGCCAGCGGTTGCCGGTTCTGAGATGCACATGCAGGAGAACCATCGTCACACCCAGTAATACATGCCATACTACTTATGGGGGCGGGCAGATGCTTAGTCACATGGCTATATAAGGCCACTTGGGAACTACTACTCAAGCCCCTGACTGCACTGCGTCAGACATGGGAGGAAGACATAGGTCGGCCATTACAAGATAAGGAATGGAAACAAACTTTAGGATACCCCAAAAAGGTCTCCAGAAACGCACACTTTAAAAATACACAATTCAATAACTTACACAGGGCATATTTGACACCAAAGCGCCTGCACCGCTACTACCCAGAAGCGCAATTCCTGTGCCCCCAGTACTCAGCCCCAGCAGCGGATTTCAAACACATGTTCTGGGGGTCACACACCAGAACAGTACTGGGAGTACATTCATGAGACACTTCAGGCAACCACGAAGGTCCCAGGGATCACGTCATGGGAGGCGTGCGCAATAGGCGTGTTCACACCAAGCCCGGGCAACACCTGTTACACCGGTAGAATCCCTTGAAAGACTCACTGACGTGGTACACGCACATGCCAGGGACACCCCATAGCACCTCCTGCGTAGGAGTTCAACTCCAGATTAGCGTTCGGGAGATAGTCATCCTCCCCCCGCAGGCACGGCAGTAGCAAGCTAGCTCACCAGGTGAACTTGGACAAAAGACCTGCTCCTCCCCCCTTCCCAGTATGTTTGCATGGGTTTTGCCACAGGGCTATCCCTACACATTACACCTCCTGCAGCACACAAAATATAGGGGTACTCTCTTAACAAAGACAGAGAGGCACGTAGAATGCAGGGGGACCCTCCTTGTGGAAACATGCCCAACAATGCGCACCACCACGTTAATATATAGCCACCAAAGCGGGAGGAAAGGTAAACTGTCTCTGTGTGGAAATGAACGACCTTCATTCTAATATTTGGGACGATATATTCCACTTACCTAGGATCAATGAGATGCTAAGCATGATAGGGGAAGTAAGTAGTTTTGGTGTAATCGATTTTTCGTCACTTTATCACCAAGTCAAACTATATCTTGACTTCTGTTCCTCAACATTCTTCATTACTCCTTTTGGGACCTGCATGTTCTGCAGGGTATCATTCGGTTTGGCCATCTGCAACAGCTGTGCTCCACCGAATAACGCAGCATATCCTGGGAAACCTATAAAATGTCCTATGTTTCCAGGACAAAATCCCGAGTTATGTAGCTGATCATGATAAAGCTTTGAGATTGTTTTTTAATACTCTGTACCATAAAAATGTTTGATTGGGGTAGGATGAGTGAACTACATTGGTCACACCATTTCAAAATACGGCATCAAACCTAATACTGACCCAGTTTAAGCAGTTATAGGAGAAAAACCACCTAGCAATAAATAGGAGCTTAAATAATTCCTGGACTTAGACAAATCGATATCGGAGTAGGTTAAGAACTTTGCCGACTGAGCACATCCTAAGAAAAGGAATTCAATTCAAATTATACCAACTGTGTCAGGAAGGAACTGAAATAATTCCTGGACTTAGACGAATAGATATCGGAGTAGGTTAAGAACTTTGCCGATTTAGCATATCCTAAGAAGAGGAATTAAATTCAGATTAGTCCAACTGTGTCAGGAAGCATTTGATAATATCAAAGAAGCTACTGTTAAGGCTCTTAGCCTTGGAAATGTCTATGTATATCGTACAACTATCCTAACCAGCTAAAGGATTGAGAGCCACCCTTTCACAAAAATGGATGGACATGAGATAATTGTGGCTTTTGGCTCATGTGCCTTTGAAAGGGGCAGAATGCAATCACTCCAATGTGGAAAGGGAAGCGCTAGTTTGTTTCTAGGTCCATAAACCATTTCAGATTTTGTGTTCTACTATAAAAACTGACCAGAAACACCTTTTTCATCTATTCTTATTTCTAAAGGATCTGAATGACAACACCCTGCATTACTAAATGGATGCTTAGATTAGAAAGGTATAACTCCAAGGTAGAACATTGTGAGAAGTTGGCCTGATATGTGATGTCCACTATTCTAGTGGGCATCCTGTATCAGTCCAAACAACCCTTATGGTGATGGTTGTAAGGTCAACCTTATAGACCAGCTATCCTAGTGGTAGCATGGACAAAAGCAGTCTTAGGCTAAACTCAAGAGGGCATGTGAAGCCAGCTGTTTTACCATATCAAATCCCTTTAATACCAAATGAAAGGACACCACACAGGTTATATATTCAAAATATATGTATTTATTTCTAAATCAATCCTCTGAACTCTTTATGAGGGCAGAGGCACAAGCGCATAACAAGTAACTCAATATAACATACAATAAGTTTCACAAATGTGGATAGGCCCTGGTGGCCCGCTAAACCATATACTAAAATAGTGGTATAAGAACCACGTCACGAACAGTTGAAAGTCCTAGGACCTAGGGAATCGCTGGGGCTACACTGGACTAACAGTAGTTAGGAAGCAGGAGGCCCAAGGGATGTGGGTGCAGAGTCTAAATTCACACGTGGGCACACATAGAAGTCAATGGGTGCGTAAAGTTAGAAAGTTATGGATTTAGGAGTCTTCCGACTGGACTAGGAACTAACCACCTGAAACTAGGACACTAGGATAGTCAATCTTCACAGGAGCACCAAAGTACTCGCCTTACCTCACCCACAGGAAGCAGCTGCATAGGTCCCAAAGTGTGTCGGGTTTCGTCGTGGAGTTCTATGGAGCCTTGGAGAAAAGATACTGCAGGCTACCAGGAGAGAAGAGTCCGTTTGGATCCAAGGGCGGATCGAGGATGAGGAGTACCTGAAAGCAGAGGGGACAGAGTCTGGGTCACTAGCCAGTGACCAGGAAGGAACCAGGCGATGTCGGGAAGCAATCCGGTGATGTCGTGAAGCTTGTCTCTGCTGCCACGTGGACCAGGAGGTGTCGACGACGACCAGGAGCTGGGCACGGACTGTCCCACGAAGGCTCTCGCTGTCGGCAGTGTCGGCTTCCGGATTGGAGTCAACAAGCCTTGGCAAAGGCAACCCACGCAGGATTCGAAGAGGGCTTCTTACTCAGGCCAGGAAGGACTGAGGGGCTTCTCCTTCGCAGGGAAGCAATGGCCAGTCTGGAGCAACCAGACCAGCAGTGTAGATTTCGGATTTCGTCATTACAGAGGCCACTAGCCAACGGGCAAGTGACCGGCAGACCCGTCGAGCAGGAAAATGCAGAAGGGCCCCACGGAGAACTCGTGGAGTGTGGAGGGCTGATCTTCGGTGCAGTTGGTGCTCGGGGCTGTGGCTTCTCAATCCCCAATGCACAACTGCGAGGGTGCCTCAGAAGTTGCACGGAAGGCAATTTGCTTGCTTTCCAAGATGGCCGGTCCCACCTCTCTCGTCGCCTCCACGGTTCTCAGCTTTGCTGTGGCTGTGGATCGGGCAGTTGGATGTCTGGAAGTCCGGGTCTTGTCAGGCTCTGTGTTCAGGCTCCGAAACCGTTGAGCGCTTGATGGTGCCTGCTTGTGCAGGGTGGTCACTCCTTGACCACAAGGGAGATTCTTCAGCCTTCTACGTCGAGTAGGATGTCCAGAGTTTCGTATCAGAGTTTCAGTCAGGATAAATCTAAAGTCTTGGGACTCAGTTCCTACCTATATACCAAATCTAGGGGCTGGATTACCTGCTAGGTCCCACCTATGGGTGGGACCCAGGAAGGGCGTGGTTGCACCCCTTTCCCTTTGTCCAGTTTCGCGCCAGAGCTGGGGCTGGAGTGCCCCAGCACCGGTTTGAACTGGACTATGCATGGGACACCTTGTGTGTTCCAGGCAGTGTCTCATTTCATTCAGCCCTGCTTGCCCCAATACACTATAGCCTGTCTGGGGTGGTGCTAGCACCTCCCTGTGACAGTAAACCTATTGTCCAAGCCTCCTTCGCTGGAAGGACTCCCAGCAGCAGGAGGTCAGACTTGTGTCTGTGGCAGCAGCATCCATTTTGTGATGCCGAGGCTCTGGTTAACTTTAACCGGGATTAATGAAAGTAACATGTCTTCTCCCTCTAGAAGGGTGGAATGCTACCCCCGTCGCCAGGACTGGCGAGGGGGTAGTATTCCAAAGCGTTTGACACCTTACACGACATGTTTTGATAAAGCCAAACCAAAGTTAGCATCTGACCGTGAGATACATAATGCACTTAAGAGTATATGATATGGCAATATCCTAGAACAGCTATAAGGACATGGTTCAGAAAGCTGCAGACAGGCTCAGCTCATGCTAGGGCACCATCTCACATAAAACCAAGCACTCTGCCTTCAGGATTATTAAGGCCTGCCATAGGAGTGACTTAGGTGTATATGTGTCTAGATATAAGTTTAGACATAGGTATACTATATCTAAGCAAGGGGTGATTACACAACCTTGCCCCAGCTGAGTGATCAGCCAGTACAGAGGGTAAAATAGATAATACCTTATTGTCTTTTGTGGTAGTGTGGTTGAGAAGTCAGGCTTATCAGGAGGCGGTGTCAAGCTTGTGTTGTACACACTCGGGCAATAAATGGTTACACACACTCAAGGACTGAATCCAAGACCAATTGTTTTTGTACAAAAATATGACTTTGTTACTTTTATTTTAGAACCAAGAGAAACTCTGTTGCAGTAAGTACCAGTTTAAAATAGCAATACTTTTCAAATGCAGTAGGGATTGTATTGTAAAGGCAGTTGAATACTTTACAGTAGCATCAAAATACTTTGGTAATGTCACTCAAACAGTAGCAAACTTAGCAAATGTAAAAGATAGACATTTAGTGCAATAGGCAAAAATGCAATGCAATCCTTTGGGAGGAAAACAGTTCTATGCATATACAGGTGAGTACTTGACTTACACATCCAGTCTTCAGGGGATTGCACCAACACTGGGCAAGGGTCAGATCAAGTTAGGAACTGTACTACCAGCGGCACTGAGGCAGTCAGGTGTAGATATCACTGGGCCCAATGTTAGTCAATGGAGATTGGGGGCACGGACAAGAGGTGCGCTTGCATGTAAGTACTTACAGTTTCAAGGCAAAGCCCCAGGGTGTTAAAGCAAACACATTGGGACCACAAAACAGCACCAACTGTACACCATCAGCGGCGCAGGGCGCAAATCAGCATTGGGTGTCCAATGCTTTTCAATGGGGAAACTAGGTCGCATAAGGAGGCTCGGACCAGGAGGCTGGATGAAGGTGACCACCAGCTGGGCAGGTAAGCTAAGATGTCGTAGGAGGACTGGGCACTACCGACTGGGCTCCCCAAAGTCAGGTGGGCAAGGATGCACGAGTGCCTATTAGGGTCAAGTTTTCTTTAACAGAGCCGGTCACGGTAAGGGGGACCCTTCAAGATGAGGCTGCAGACGTCTTTGTAGAGTCCAGGAGAGGTCAGCCAGCGTTGGATTTGAGGTCAGGATCGCTGGGGAGACTTCACTGGTTAGGTGAGCCACTCACTCGGGCCGTGGGCGTCAGGGGCAGAGTGGGCAGGGATCGCAGTTCCGGCAGGATCTGGAGTCCTCTTAGTTGGATTCTTCTGTACAGGGCCGCTGTCCTCAGGAGATCTGGTCTTTGTTAAAGCATGGGCAGTCTACCTTTAGTTCTGGAAGTCACTGGTATAGGACAGGCGTCCCCTTCGCAGGGTCTTTGAGCAGGAGACAGGCCAGTAGGGCTGGGGCCAAATCAGTAGTGTCTTCAGGCTCGGGTGCACGGTGTCGTCTTAGGTCACAGGAATCGGAGGATCAATGTTCAGGGTGCCCCTAAATACAGAATTTAGGACTGTTACAGGTGTTGGCAGATGGTAGTCAAAGGGCTACTTGCCTTTAGTGACTACACCCTTTGAATGTCCCCTCCCCAAAGGCTTCCTCTAACCCGGTTGGGTAGAATCCTTCCATTCAAGATGGAGGATTTCCTAAGGAGGGGGTCCCCACGGTCCAAGTCCCTTAGGGGTGGTCGTGGCACAAAAGGGACATAACTCTCTTGGCTACTAATTTTCCTGCTTGACCTTGCTGCCAAAAGTGGGGCTTGGTCAATGGGGTGAGCATCTCCACTAGCTGGAGATGCCTTGGATTGCATAAGAAAGGGCATTAAGCCTTTGAGGCTCGCCACCCTGAATGCCTTTCCTGCTTGGGGGGTATTCCTGACCCACATAAGTACAAGGGCTCCCACCTCAGTGGGTCAAAAACATGTCCGTGTGTGGCAGGCTGGTACAGACTAGTCACCTAGACACAAGGGAGTTGGTCGTTTTTCAGGGGAAATCTCCAATATGCCCTCAGTGCATTTTATAATAAATCAAACACTGGCTTCAGTGTGGATTTATTGTGCTGAGAAGTTTGATACCAAACTTCTTAGCATTCAGTAAAACCATCATAGAGCTGATGAGTTTGTAATGACAAACGCACAGCCTGCGTACTCAATATTTTTTTACTGCAAGTACAATGTCTAAGAATGGACTTATACATTGTAGGGGCATATTGCTCATGCAGCTATGCCCTCACCTGTGGCATAGTGCACCCTGCCGTAGGGCTGTGAGGCCTGCTAGAGGGGTGACTTACTTAGGTCACAGGCAGTCATTGTGGGCATCCACGCAGTGTCGTGTGCCAGGTCAACTCTTGTTTTGTCTGCACCAAAACACACTGTCTGAAAATGCAGTGTATGTGCGTTAGGTGAGGGGTCCCTGAGGGTGGCACAATAGGCGCTGCAGTCCTTAGGGACCCTTTCTGGTCACAAGGCCCTTGGTACCACTGATATATTTTAAATGGGACTTACATGTGGGCTAGAGGTGTGGCAATTGTGGCAACAAAGGTGCAGTTTTGCGAAAGAACACAGGCATTGGAAATCTGATTGGCAGGGATCCAGTGCACATTCAGGCAAAGTGCATCAAATATCAGGCAAAAGGTGGGGGGGGGTGGGGGTAACCATGCAAAAAGGAGCACTCTCCTACAGAGGGTATTAAAGAGATGTCAGTTTTATCAGTTTTTAGGTTTCGCCTGGCGTCCGCTGCGCAGCAGCGTTCGCGCAGGCGAAATCTGATGATCTACAGTATGTGGCAATGTCCCGCCTTAGTCTACCATTGGCTAGCTCCATAAATGGAGGCTAGCCATTGGCAGACATTGTTGTCCGTCACTCTTTGCCCGTCCGGACGCGAATCGGGGGCGTTCCCGTGCCTTTTTTTAAGTCCCGCCCCTTTTTTCGTCACGGCTTTCGTCACCCACCCTCCGCCCCTTTTTTCGTCACGGCATTTTGTTTTTGTTGTGTTCATTACGAGTATGAGAGGTAAGACTTTTTATTATTATTTATTTTTAGTAACTGCTAATGCTAATGTGTGTTTAATGCTGACTCTTTACTAATGTGTTTATTTTGTAATCGTATGTTTATTTCTGTGTTTTTCAGGTCCAATATGGCCCGTGGCGTCTCCGTGCAGCTGTGTGCACTGCTGTGCACGAACTGGTCCCGATATGCTGCTGTTTTGCTGTTCGAGGTAAGGCATTTTGTTTATTGTGCTAATCTTATGTTTATTTCTTTCTTTTTCAGGTCCAATATGGCCCGTGGCGTCTCCGTGCAGCTGTGTGCACTGCTGTGCACGAAGTTATTCCGACTGGTATGTATGCTGCTGTTTTGCTGGTTCAGGTAAGGCATTTTGTTTATTGTGCTAATCTTATGTTTATTTCTTTCTTTTTCAGGTCCAATATGGCCCGTGGCGTCTCTGTGCAGCTGTGTGCACTGCTGTGCACGAACTGGTCCCGATATGCTGCTGTTTTGCTGTTCGAGGTAAGGCATTTTGTTTATTGTGCTAATCTTATGTTTATTTCTTTCTTTTTCAGGTCCAATATGGCCTGTGGCGTCTCCGTGCAGCTGTGTGCACTGCTGTGCACGAAGTTATTCCGACTGGTATGTATGCTGCTGTTTTGCTGGTGCAGGTAAGGCATTTTGTTTATTGTGCTAATCTTATGTTTATTTCTTTCTTTTTCAGGTCCAATATGGCCCGTGGCGTCTCTGTGCAGCTGTGTGCACTGCTGTGCACGAACTGGTCCCGATATGCTGCTGTTTTGCTGTTAGAGGTAAGGCATTTTGTTTATTGTGCTAATCTTATGTTTATTTCTTTCTTTTTCAGGTCCAATATGGCCCGTGGCGTCTCCGTGCAGCTGTGTGCACTGCTGTGCACGAAGTTATTCCGACTGGTATGTATGCTGCTGTTTTGCTGGTGCAGGTAAGGCATTTTGTTTATTGTGCTAATCTTATGTTTATTTCTTTCTTTTTCAGGTCCAATATGGCCCGTGGCGTCTCTGTGCAGTTGTGTGCACTGCTGTGCACGAACTGGTCCCGATATGCTGCTGTTTTGCTGTTAGAGGTAAGGCATTTTGTTTATTGTGCTAATCTTATGTTTATTTCTTTCTTTTTCAGGTCCAATATGGCCCGTGGCGTCTCCGTGCAGCTGTGTGCACTGCTGTGCACGAAGTTATTCCGACTGGTATGTATGCTGCTGTTTTGCTGGTGCAGGTAAGGCATTTTGTTTATTGTGCTAATCTTATGTTTATTTCTTTCTTTTTCAGGTCCAATATGGCCCGTGGCGTCTCTGTGCAGCTGTGTGCACTGCTGTGCACGAACTGGTCCCGATATGCTGCTGTTTTGCTGTTAGAGGTAAGGTATTTTGTTTATTGTGCTAATCTTATGTTTATTTCTTTCTTTTTCAGGTCCAATATGGCCCGTGGCGTCTCCATGCAGCTGTGTGCACTGCTGTGCACGAAGTTATTGCGACTGGTATGTATGCTGCTGTTTTGCTGGTGCAGGTAAGGCATTTTGTTTATTGTGCTAATCTTATGTTTATTTCTTTCTTTTTCAGGTCCAATATGGCCCGTGGCGTCTCTGTGCAGCTGTGTGCACTGCTGTGCACGAACTGGTCCCGATATGCTGCTGTTTTGCTGTTAGAGGTAAGGCATTTTGTTTATTGTGCTAATCTTATGTTTATTTCTTTCTTTTTCAGGTCCAATATGGCCCGTGGCGTCTCCGTGCAGCTGTGTGCACTGCTGTGCACGAAGTTATTCCGACTGGTATGTATGCTGCTGTTTTGCTGGTGCAGGTAAGGCATTTTGTTTATTGTGCTAATCTTATGTTTATTTATTTCTTTTTCAGGTCCAATATGGCCCTTGGCGTCTCCGTGCAGCTGTGTGCACTGCTGTGCACGAACTGGTCCCGATATGCTGCTGTTTTGCTGTTAAAGGTAAGGCATTTTGTTTATTGTGCTAATCTTATGTTTATTTATTTCTTTTTCAGGTCCAATATGGTCCGTGGCGTCTCTGTGCAGCTGTGTGCACTGCTGTGCACGAACTGGTCCCGATATGCTGCTGTTTTGCTGTTAGAGGTAAGGCATTTTGTTTATTGTGCTAATCTTATGTTTATTTATTTCTTTTTCAGGTCCAATATGGCCCGTGGCGTCTCCGTGCAGCTGTGTGCACTGCTGTGCACGAAGTTATTCCGACTGGTATGTATGCTGCTGTTTTGCTGGTGCAGGTAAGGCATTTTGTTTAATGTGCTAATCTTATGTTTATTTATTTCTTTTTCAGGTCCAATATGGCCCGTGGTGTCTCCGTGCAGCTGTGTGCACTGCTGTGCACGAAGTTATTCCGACTGGTATGTATGCTGCTGTTTTGCTGGCGCAGGTAAGGCATTTTGTTTATTGTGCTAATCTTATGTTTATTTCTTTCTTTTTCAGGTCCAATATGGCCCGTGGCGTCTCTGTGCAGCTGTGTGCACTGCTGTGCACGAACTGGTCCCGATATGCTGCTGTTTTGCTATTAGAGGTAAGGCATTTTGTTTATTGTGCTAATCTTATATTTATTTATTTCTTTTTCAGGTCCAATTTACACTTTCAAACAAGCTATCCTTTCAATATTCCATCCAACAATTTACATTTTCACCCATTCTTTCACTTAG
Organism: Lissotriton helveticus; assembly: GCF_964261635.1. Taxonomy (NCBI): domain Eukaryota; kingdom Metazoa; phylum Chordata; class Amphibia; order Caudata; family Salamandridae; genus Lissotriton; species Lissotriton helveticus. The sequence continues at coordinate 1,688,653,828 of NC_136065.1, read as the reverse complement.
TAATACATCCACCCAGTCACTCATCCATCCACCCAGTCACTCATCCGTCCACCCAGTCACTCATCCGTCCACCCATTCAATATTTCACTCATCCATCCAGCCTATCTTCCTGCTCTCCACCATCCCTTTCACTCATATATACATTCTTTAACTCATCCATCCATCATCCATCCATCTGTTCACAAAAATACATCCTTTCACTAATACATCCTCTCTTCCACCCATCAATCCATTCACTCATCCATCCAACTATGTACACTTTCACCAAAACTATCCTTTCACTCATCCATCCACTCTTTCACTCATCCATCCACTCTTCCACTGATCCATCCACTCTTCCACACATCCATCCATTCAATACTACATCCAACACTTTACACTTTCACTCATCCAGCCATCCTTTCACTTACTCATTCATCCACCCAGTCACTCATCCATTCACCCATTCAACATTGCACACATCCATCCACGCATCCAGCCTTCCAGCTATACATCCTCCCTTTCATTCAAGTATGCATTCTTTTACTAATACATCTTTAGGTTCTTCTTTTCACTCATCCATGCACAAATTTGCCCATACATTCTGCAAATAACTCATCCATCTATCCATCCTCCATTTAACTCTCCATTCCCCTTTCAATTAAACACCCATCCTTCTATCCACCCTTCTCCCATCCACCCACTCATCCATTTGCTCATCCACTCATTAATTCATCCATTAACAACTCATCCACACAGTCTTTTCTACGCTCCTCACACACTCATACATCCTTACATCGACGCTTTCACTCATCCATCTATCTATTCATTCATCCTTTCACTTATCAATGCATCCATAATTTCTCTCATCCATCCACTGACTGATGCATCAGCCTCCCTTTCATTGATCCATCCACCATTTCAATAATACATCCACCTTTTTTTTACACATCCATCTACTCTTCCACCAATAAAATAATTAATTTACTCTAATCCAACATTCCACTCATGCATCCATCCATCTTTTCACTAATTATCCATTCACCCTTCACTCATTATCCATCACCCTTTCACTCATCTATCCATCCTTTCACTCATCCATCCACCCTTTCACTCATCCATCCATCCTTTCACTCATCCATCCACCCTTACGCATACATCCACCGTTTCACACGTACATCTATTTATTTATGCTTTCTCTCATCCATCCTTCCACTCATTCACTCATCTATCCATCCTTTCCCTCATCATTCCATTCCCCCCTTCACTCATCCATTCATACTTTCACTAATCCATCCAGCTATGGCTTCCTAGTATAACACATTTTGTCTGCAAATTGTCTAATATACATTAAAAATAAATTAACAAATAAACTATTTACAAGATTGTCGTTAAAAATTAATATAAGTGATGAGCGCAAAAATCTGTAGAACAGAGCTGACTCTTTCACACCACACCTCCCCTTCACTCCCACCCCCTTTGAAAGGCGGGGACCATGGGCCAGAGTCCACTTTGCAGATGCCTTAAAAGTTCTCTGAAAAAATAAACCTAACTCTCCCAGGAGGGGGTTAATTCACAGCGCTGAAATACTTCAGCTGCAGTGGGAGGCAAGGGGTCTCCTCTACTAAAATTGAAAGCGTGTCTAACTTTTTGTAAGGCGGAACCGTTGCATTGTAAATGCTTGTTATACCTGCTATTATGATAGCAGAATGGGGAAAAAGTACGGAAAATGATTTAACCCTAGCTATATCAAGAGAGATGATTGTAAAGACATGGCCTAAAAAACTCATTCATCTCATGATGTCAAACCTTTCTGGGAGACAAAGAATGAGTTTAGCGTTAGGGAAACCAACATGGCGAGAGCAATAAGATTATACCTCTACAAGATTATGGAACAGGACAGCTGATTCAGCACACGAGGGGCACCTGGGGAGGAGCGTCGCAAAGAACAAGGCTAGAGCTAAATTCTGGTTCCCATGTATAGATTTTATTAGTCAACAGAAAGTGAGTGACTGCACCACGCATGAAATGTGTGACAATTCCCAAATCACTAGAATTATACCATTATCTCTAGTCAAGTTACCTTGAAACAAACTAGCGTTAGATATTGTAGGACTACTTAAATCATCCAGGTTTAGTGGTAGGTACATATTTGTATCAGGGGATTGCCATTCACATTGGGTCGTAACAAGAATGGTCCATAATATTTCTACTACCGTTCTCATAAACTTCCTCAGTTATACATGTCTTGTTGAAGGCATAAAAAAGAAAGAACTAACCCTGTTTGTAAATGTAGTTTGTCTCCATTTGTTTCATCATAGAAGCAAACCACCAAAGCTCACTACTGCTGACAGACTAAGGTGAGATACTAGCGATTGTATGTCACAATGTTAGGGAACACAAACTGTTGCAATTTTAAGGAACACAGAATATTACAAACTAAATATAAAGATAATATAAAAAAGATATCACTTACAATTTTTGTTATTTGTTTTTATTCTTCGCATAAAAACTTATAAACACCTCCCTATGGGTTACAACCTAAATCAAGTTATGCTCATGTCCCTAGTTAGAGACAATCGTTAAAAACAGTAATTTAAAAACAGTCGACGCAGCGTTTTGGTGTACAGTGGATACTTTCACCTTCAGGACCAAGATATTTCTTTATTACAATATCTACATGTAAAAACAAAAAAGCAATGCATTTAAAAGCACGCAACGTTGTGAACCCCAATTAATCATACATCAACCTTATTTCAATGACACTTATTATACGCTATTATAAATAGGTCTCACTGTCTGTCTGTACAAGCTGTGATTTTATAAGCAGCTAGCAGTACCCTCATGTCTCTGAGACATAAAACAGCTTTATATTATTGTACTTTATGATAAATATTGTCCAATCTTTGCACAGCGACATTTGGTATTCTGTCTCATTACCTTAATTATATTGATAGGAATTCGGTATAGTCAATTCCGTAATTCCTGGGATGTTCACAATGTCCCTTGGCTGCCTTTAGAATAAATATATTATGAATATTGTTATACTCATTCTTACAAAGGTATACTTCTAAGTGGATAGAATTTATTTTACTTTTTACTTTCATGTTATTCGAATTTCTTTGCACTTCCTTGTTTCTAGTTAGGGTTTGGTAGTAACTTCTGATGTGTTAAAGGTAGCAGAGGATGAAATAAAAAGCTGCAAACCATAAAAATCTATATCAGAATTGTTTCTAATGATTGGCACGGTTTCTAACTCTTAAAGATGAATATTTTCGGTTACCCTTGAGTTTCGACAATGGGTGTCCTTTTTATTAATTAAGAACGGGACCCGTATTTTCAATGTTGGGCCTCAAACTCTACAATTCAAAAGCAAAATAGGGAAATTTTGAGGGTCTAAATATGCTTCCATTTGTAACATCTAGAGTGTTGTTATTGTTAGGATAGAGTAAAAAGCAGTGTTATAATCTCATTAGTACATTCCAGCTTCCGAGAGATAACCTCTTTAAATCTATTTCAGTGCTCATGGCCTGCTGTAGTGCATAATCGGGATGGAGCCTCGCAATAGCAGATATACTGCCTCGGCCGAGAGCCTTGGCCTTTTAATTCTTAAAACTGGCGTTCGGGTCTCACTTTCGTTGTCACATCTACGCGAACAACGCAGCAACCCGAGACTACATACCCTCCGCCTAATGTTAAGGAGAGTGCCTCGTATCAACACTACCGCGCCAAACGGAGTGTTACAAATCAATACTATGGTGTGCTGGCACAGGTAAACCCGATCACGCTAGCTGTTTACTTCGTACCTGTTAATGGCGGTCCTCTCTCCTTGGCGTGTATTCCTGGAAGTAGTCAGAAAGTTATGCTTCCGGGATAGATGGTAATTTATACAAACCGGCAGGGTTCGACCCGGAACTGGATATTGTCGCATCTCGCGACTTACTATTAAAATTTTAATGCGCCTATATTTTATACACAACTCAGTCACTATATATATATCTCTGCGCATTTACCACAGATTATACTTACTCTATCGGAAACTTTGTCAAAGATTTATTAAGTTTACGCCGTCAGACAAATTTGGCGGCCATCTTTGGCTAGTCTTTTTCAATACATCGAGTTGGTGCCAATTTATTTGCTACGTGTCTAAGAACACCTCTTTTTTTTTTCACAACAAATTTTATTGAATGATTAGGTAATAGCAGATATGTGGCTCTCCACAGTCAGGAGATCACCACCAAGCATCCTGACACATTTTTAGCAGTATTGCAAAGTCCAAGCAATAAAAAGAGGAAAAACAAGAAACTCCCCCCCTCCTCCACCCGCCGTCCTCAACCACCCAACTACCCTTCTACCCACCCCTTATCCCTCCCTAACCCTATGCACGTGAGCATATAAAGCATTCAGTACTTGGTCGTAGTGTGCCAGGCATGACGCACTTACTAGGCCTGTGAATCATCCTCCACTCGAATCTCATCCTCTGGTTCTGCTGGAGGATCCAGAGTCAACCCCCTATACTCCGCCCACCGTTTCCAGATTTTAAAATGCTTATGGGGGCATCCTCTTGCCTCAAACACCGGCGCTCCAGTCCCATAAAGTAGTCCAGTCCAGCCTTCCATGCACACAGGGGGGGGGCTCGCTCTCCCTTCCATGCTCGTGCTAGGTCCCTTTTGGCAACAACAAGCCCCAGCAACAACAGGTGGCGTTTGTATATATTTCCACCTACACCCTCCAATACATGGAGTAGCCCCAAGCGAGGGGTGCGGGGAAGATCCCATCCCAATACCTCTGACAAACAACTCCAAACACCTCTCCAGAATCTGGTCAGCCCGGTCCACAACCACACAGTGCGCAGCAGCGTACCCTTTCAACTCCACAGCGCAGACATTCCGGAGACACCATCAGTCCCGCTTTCCACAGCCGTTCCCGGGTGTAATAGGCCCTGTGTAAGTACTTGAATTGGATTAACCTGAGTCGCACCGCAATGGCAGTCCCCTGCGGGGACTCCAGGGCTTCCCTCCAATCATCTTCATCTAGGGGACCAACATCTTTCTCCCAGGCCTCTTTGAGGGGAAGTAGGGAGGTGGAGCAGTGAGTGACCAGTGTTTGATAGATCCGGGACACCTTCTTATCTCCGAGGTCTCCCATGAAGACCTTCGCTTCAACTGGGCTGAATTCTGGGAGCGATTCCATGCCAGCGATGCTAGGTGCTAGCGCATGGCGAAACTGTAGGTACCGAAAGAATTGGGTCTTGGGCATATGGAACTCAGTGCTGAGCTCCTGGAATGATTTGAGAGTGACCCCGGTCAGCACGTGACCTAACGACGAGATCCCAATGGCGTCCCAGCCACCAAACCCCGTCAATGAGGCCAGCTCGGGGAGCCGCCCGTTCCTCCACAACGGGGTTTCCGCCGTTAACCTACCCCACCAGCCCATGCGACGCAGCGATTGCCGCCATATAACAAAGACCACTCGTGTGGCACATGGCAGTTTCCTCCGCAGCCTGGCCGAATACAGGATCGTATGGAGTGAGTTGTCATCCATCAGGGAGCGCTCCAGGGCATATGCTGGGTCTCCTCTGTCTCCATACCACCAGTCGTTAAGTACCAGCAACTGGGAGGCCTGATAATAGGACAATAGGTCCGACGTGGCCAGGCCACCACAATACGTGGACAGGAAGCATGTCCGCAGCGCCACCCTGGCAGCACCTCCAGCCCACAGGAAACGGCTCAAAACTGAGTTGACCTGCCGAAACCACTGGGGAGCTATTAGGTGTGGGTAGCTCTGCAGCTGGTATAAGAGGCGCGGGAGCGCAACCATTTTGAAGATCGCAGACCTACCAAATATAGTTAGAGGCATCCGGGACCACATTTTGACATCCGTCTGGACCCTCTCCCACACTGGTACCACGTTACGCTCCCAGGCAATATCTGCGGATTCTGACAGGAACACCCCCAGGTACTTCAAACCCCCGGCTGCTACCTGCAACGCAGATGCCCAAGGGTCCGCCGCAATCCCGCCACCCAACACCCACAGGGTGGACTTACGTGGGTTGAGACAAAGGCCCGACACCTCCCCGAAGATACACATAATTTCTAAGACTCGGGGCCCCAACCTATGTAAATCAGTAAGAAAGAAGAGGACGTCATCTGCATATAATGCAATTCTATCAGTGAGGTTCCCGCCCCACTCAAAGCCCCGCATCTGCGCGTCAATGCGCACCCAAGAGGCCAGAGGCTCCATCACCAGTGCAAATAGGTACGGGGAGAGCGGACACCCCTGTCGGGTCCCCCGGCCAATCGGAAACCTCTCCGAGACCGATATCGGTATAGAGCAGTTTGATGTAGGAGAGAAACACTGCGCCCAGATTGAGGCGAGGCAGGAGCGCAAATAGGTATGCCCAACTAACCGAATCAAAAGCTTTATCAATATCCGCCAGTAGCAGAGTCGCCCGTTCCCCGTGGCCCCCATGGCATCGACCGCTGCCTGTGCCCGTCTAATGTTGTGCCGCGTCGCCCTATGTGGCATGAAGCCGGCCTGGTCTGGGTGGACCAGGTCCGTCACATACGGGAGAAGGCGGTTCGCCAATGCCTTAGCCAGTAGCTTAGCCTCTATGTTGAGCAAGGATATGGGGCGATAGGAGTCATGTCTGGGGGTCTGCCCGGCTTTTGGAAGACCACAACTTCGGCGTGGCGCCAGTCAGGTGGCAGCCTACCCTGTGTTCGCGCCGCCTCCAGTGCACTCCGGTAATGGGACCCCAGTTGGAGCTGGAATTTCCTATAGAATTCACTCGGGAAGCCACTTGGCCCAGGTGCCTTCCCCGTGTTGAGCTGTCCCAGTGCGACTCCCAGTTCCTCCGCCGTTAGGGGAAGGTCTAGTGCCGTCCTGGTCTCATCAGAGACCGCCCTCGGAGGTAAGTCATCAATAAATTTAGCGACCTCATCTGCCGATAGACACCATGCGATGTCCATCCCCCGTATGGTGGGCCTCATTGCCTCCCAAACCACGACCGCGTCTATGTCTCCTACTAGGTTTTCCTGCCAGTAATGAGCAATCGCACCCTGTAGATGCTGGATGTAGTCAGTCTGCTGAAGGTGCCACGAGGACATCCTCCACCGGAACAGTTGTCTTTTCTTATGCAGCTCGACCCTGACGGCCACCGGGGAGTGGTCAGACAACCCTCTTGGCAAAATCCCCGCCTCCCGCACTCTATTCAGGAACGCACTGGGCACAAACACATAATCTAGTCTCGAGAAGGAGCCATGCACCGCCGAAACATACGTGTACTCCCGTACTTTGGGATGCATATGTCGCCACCCATCCCCTCCACCATTGCATTCAACCGGGTAGGGGGGGCAGCTGTTAGTATCCCCTGTAGTCTCCGACGGTCCATACATACGTCCATTACTTCATTCCAATCGCCCCCCAACACAGCCAAGGACTCTGGGATGTCCTCCCACACCGCAAACAGCCTCTCAGACAAGGACCACTGCAAAGGAAGGGGGGGGCGTAGATACTCCCAAACACCACTGGTTCAGTACCCACCATCCCTTTGATAAAAATGTAGCGACCTTGTGGGTCCGCCCACGGTCTCTCATGGACGTAGGCCAACCTGCGTTGTACCAAAACAGCAACTCCTCTGGACCCCCTAGAAAACCCGGCATGAAAGACCTGTTGGTAGCCAAATCTTTGCAGACTAAGCACTTTCGATCCCATCATGTGCGTTTCTTGTAACCATAACACATCCGCAGCCTCCCTCTTCCCCATCGCAAAATCGCCCCCCGTTTGATCTTGTCGAGCATCCCCCTGACATTCCAGGTCAGCCATAGTCGAATGGGACGAACCAAGTAGGCCCCCTGCGCCACACCCATGCACACAGCACCGTCATCAGCAAAGCATAAAAACCCACGTGCAGTCCCCCCCCACCTACCCCAGGTCCCCCCAACAACAACAACCCCCCCTCCCGCCCACCTTACCCCAAACCAGTTCCCCCCCCCAACCCCTCCCCCTCCTTTGCCCCGCGCCCTCCACCCCTATACCTCATAGAACTCTGAAGTACCTGTCGCGGCATGGGCAACCTCGGGCCCAAAACATAGGACCCAAGGCCAACCATACCAATGGATCCCAACTACCCTGAAAACAGTAGAAACACCCCCCCCCCCCAGTCAACTCCCACTCTAGTAGGAGGCAAGTAGCCCCTATAGAGTAGCCTCCCGAACCCCATCCCGCAATCTCACACATGCGCAAGACATCATTTAGAAGTAACAGTATAGGCCGCGTTCATCCATCTAATCGATGGGACCTGGCTATGCAACTCCCTTCAGCCGGAGCCCGTGGTACCAACGGATAGGCACAGTTCTCCCTGGGCCCTCAATGGTCTTTTCCAGAGTGATCGGAATCTACAGTCACACTATCTTGTGTCTCGCTGATGGAAGCGGAGCGCTTCCGCGATCTGGACCTCTGGTTCCTTCTGCTACGGGCAGGCTGGTCCCCCCCGTTCCCGCGACGATCCTCTCGAGTGGCCTGGGTTCAGCCCCGGTTGGGCATGCGGCCTGACCCTCACCGTCTCGATCGTCCATTTAAAGACGTCTTCCGGGGTATCGAAGAAATGTGTCCGCGACTGGAAGACCACCCGTAGGCGGGCTGGATAAAGCAGAGAGTACTGAATCTTCAGGCCTCGCAGTTTCGCCTTGGCGGCAATAAAGGAATGTCGCTGTTGCTGCACTAGCCTGGTGTAGTCGGGAAAGATCATGATCTTCTGATTCTCGAAGGAAATGGAATCCTTGGTCCTTGCTTCCCGCAAGATAGCGTCTCTATCATGGTAATTCAGGAGTCTAGCGATCACCGGTCTGGGCCGTTCACCCTCCGGAGGCCTCTGTGTCAGGGCCCGATGGGCACGCTCAATTACAAAGCAATTGGATAGAACCCCCAACTCTCCAACCACTGGGATAGAAACTGTTCCATGTTCCGTTTTTCACATCTCTCCGGAAAACCCACGAAGCGAAGGTTGTTCCTGCGTGCGCACCCCTCGGCATCTTCCACACGGAGCGCAAGGCCCCTTTGAATGTTTTCCATCGCCACCATTTTCTGCTTCAGGGTCCCAACGTCGTCCTCCACCACCGAGATTCTGGATTCCGTCTCTGTAATGCGCGCCACTGCATTTCGTAGGTCCTGACGCAGCGGGGTCACATCCGCACCAACTGCCCCAATCTTGGCGTCCAGCATGTCTCTGGACTGGGTGATCGCCGCCATGAGCGCCGCGTTGTCCGGCCCGCTCCAGGGCCTCCCCCAGACGGCCCGGGCCCCCCACTTGGCCCAGTGAATTTATCAATGGGCCCCTGTTTGGAGGGACCGCCGCCACCCCATGTCATGTCTGCAGCCTACCCCCGGGGCCGCTGTCGTATGATCGTTCGCACCAGCGCAGACAGCACCTCCAGTAGTGTCCAACGTAGGCCAACCCAGTGTCTTTTCTGCCCCTGGGCATAAGTGTCCCTCTCGCCGCTACCACCGGTTACTGGGGTGGCTCCCTGGTCAATGGTGGGGCATGTCCCTCTGACCAGTCTCCGGCAGTCCCCTGGCCCGCCCCCACCTCGCTGGCGGCCTCGTAGTCCGTGTTCATGCGGCCAAACGGCTTCCGGACACTCTGCACTATCTCGCCGGGTGCTGCAGGGCTCAGCTCACTCCCGCAACCGTCCACAGTGTATCACACCAATATTGGGGCCCCGGGGGAGTCACTCACTATTCGTAGGCCGCCTCAGGGCTGCGCCAGGCACGGGCTCGATCCTCGCTGGTCCGTCCGGCCATCCACCTGTCTGCTGCCAGAGGGAGCACAGCAGCGTTATGCCCAGCCGTCCGGGTGAGGCCACACACCAGGGGTCACAGCTCCACAGGCCCCACTGCGTCCCAGTCTCAGCCGAAGGCGGGCGCCAGCTCCATCAGGCGGGAACCACCAAACTCGAGGCCCCGGCTTCACGGAATCGAGGTAGGCCGCTGCTCCTCTCGGGCGTTCTCCGTGCACCATTCACCACAGCTGGCTCAGTCGAGGCGGCCGAGAGCCCGTCCGCCGCTCTTCCGTCCCCAAGAGGCTCCAGGCCCAGGCAGATTAGTTGTGCGGCCGGCCCTTGCGCGAGCCCTCCGGCCTGGAGGCGCCAAACTCGAGGCCCTGGCTTTACTGTTCGGGACTAGGCCGCAGGCCGCCGCTGGCGATGCAGCCGTTCCGGATGGTCCAGGAGCATCGCTTTTCGAACCGGAGGACTCCTGACACCTTCCGCCACACTTGCCCCACAAGTGGTCTGCAGTTTGGGTCCGGGGGCCAGGATAATAAGTCGGACAAGTATCAGGCTGGCGGGAGCTCTAGGAAGCTGCGTCCGCCATCGTCGCCCGCTAAGCCACGCCTCCTAAGAACACCTCTTTAACGTCTCTTTTAGAGAGGAGATGAAGTCAAACAAATCAAAACTTGCCACAATATTAAATCTTGATGTTACTATTCAATATAATGTACATAGTTGTAGAAATCGCCAGCAAACAATATTGGCGGACATATTTAGCTAGTGTTTGTTGAACTAGAACAAATATCCTCCCTATATTGGACATTTCTAAGTCTCATGTCTTCTTACAAGATATGCAGCATGTTTTTCTGCCAGTCTACATTGTGCCATAACCATTTGCCATTAATGATATTGACTCAATAGCATGATAATCAATAGTACATTTAAAAACTAAACAATACATCATGATAGACTCAATATTTATCAGTGTGTTTAACAGTAATTATTTAACAGTATTCATTGCGGACCAACACTTCCTAAAGGCGCCAACTATCCTTATTACATAATCTCTGCTTCAAACAGTGTTACAGCATCAGTAGTACTCTAAAGTCAGTGGCATAGAAATTCAACATATATTGAAACACATCATGATATATGAGAGAAATAGACATGCTGTTTAACATTACTGTCATGAGAGCTTTTGGACATATATCGGACTAACTAGTTACTGGATTAATCTCTCTCCCATTCCTCTTTGTTATTCAAACCAGTTCTATAGGTGTTAAAATAGGACATATAGAATTGTTTCCGCTTTTTCCTTTTAATTAGACTATTGCCACCTCTTGCACTATGCTGCATTACTTCAATTCCACACCACTTAAGGTCCTCTATTGTGTGGTTATGAGTAATCCAATGTTCCACTAATGGGGCTGTGAGCTTTTTTGTTCTTATAGCTGACTTGTGTTCAGTTATGCGGGTCTTACTTTCGCGTGAGGTCTCCCCTATATAGCCTTTTTTACATGGGCACATTATCAGATAGATTAGATCCTTTGTTTTACAGTTAATTAATTTTTTTATCTTATGTATGTTCTCATTGTATACAACTTCATCGCCTTTCATTATATTATCAAAATCTTTGCACATACAGCAGGCGAAATTCCCTACTGGTAGGGGGGCATTATTAATACTCAGCTGTTTTGTTGTTCTATCATCCCTATATGTATGCGCCAATCTGTTTCGGATTGTGTAGTTTCATCTGAAACTAAACATTGGTTTCGGTAGTTCTGCATTCCCTTTCTCATTAAGCAGCCGCCAATTCCTGTTGATAATGTTCTTTACTTTATTGCTTGCACAGCTGAAATTGGTCACAAAAATTAATTGGGAATCCGTTTTGTCACGTACTTGGCTCTTTTGTGAGCTTGTCTAACTAGTCTCCTAGGATAGCCTCTACTTATTAATTTGTGCATGTCGATTGTAATCATTGATATCTGTGCAATTACGACGTATTCTCAGATATTGCCCAAATGGAATGTTATTTTTCTGACAAATGGGATGATTACTGTGGTAGTGAAGCATTGTATTGCAGTCAGTGGGTTTTGTATATAATTCTAACCGCAATTCACCTTCTACATGCTTAATTCTGATATCTAGGAAGTCTACATTCTCTTTTGCATAATTTGAGGTAAATCTTAAATTGGCATCCCCTAAATGTAACCAATTTATAAAGTCCTCAAGGTCCTCTGATGTCCCTGCCCATAGGAAGAAAACATCATCAATATATCGTGACCAACATGTGATGTTCTCAAAGAATGGTGCTGCAGTATTGAAAATGTGCTTGTCCTCAAAAGCTGCCACGTTCAGGCAGGCCAGGCTTGGTGCACAGGTGGCCCCCATGCTGGTGCCCTTGACCTGCCTGTAGTAGTCTTTCTTAAACGGAAAGATATTATTTTTAAGTACGATTTCCACACATTCAATAATGAACGTTGCGTGTGTTGACAAATCACCACCATCGAGACTTAAGAGGCCCTCCAACATAGTGATGGTATCATCCTGGGGGATATTTGTATAGAGGGCCTCTATGTCCATAGTCACTAACCACTGGGTGTTTGGATTGTAGGGAAGATGTTCAATTTTCTCAATCATATTGGTGGTGTCTTTAATATATGCCTTTTGACAAATGACCAGCGGTTGGAGAAATCGGTCAACATATTTGCTGAGCGGCTCAGTTACAGAATCGATACTGGAGATAATGGGTCTCATCGGGGGATTGGTGAGGTCTTTGTGCACTTTTGGTACGCCATATATTGCCGGAATGATGGGGTTCATGTTTTTTAAAAATGTATATTCATCGGGGCATAAAATCTCGTCTTCTTTAGCAAAGTCGAGTAGTCTACCTAGTTTCTGTATAAGGTTGTTCCATTATGATCTACTCGATTTTTGGTAGTGTAGGGGATTATTTAGCAAAAGGAGCATTCTTTTATCAATCATCAGTGTCCATTATAATAATGCTTCCTCCTTTGTCTCCTGATTTTATTATTAAATAATTGTTACTCAAGTTTTTTCAGGGCTATTCTTTCTCCTGTACTGAGATTATTCTGCCAATAGTGTTGTTGTGCTAACATATCTTCTATATTTTTATCAACAACTTTTTCAAACAATTCAATGTTCTTATTAACCATATTTAGAGAGGGTGTCCACTGTGATTTGGGTTTCAGACCTGGTTTATTGGGTGGTTGCATGTTCAGACTCTTTATTCTTAAAAAAGTCTTGTAATCTAATGTTTCTAAAAAAAAACAATGTAGGTCACTTTCTAGATTACATTTATCAATCTGTGAGCATAAAGCATAGCGTAATCCTTTTTCTAAAACCTTAGTTTTGTCACCAGTGAGGATTGTGCTTGAGAGATTGATAATAGCTGCTTTTCTTTCTAATCCCACAAGGCCTGACTCCTGGTTCTCATGTACGGGCGTTTTTGCTGTGGGTTCTGAGAGTAGAAACCCCCTCTCTCCCGTCCTCTTCCGCGGCTCTGATTGGTGTTGGTTTGACGATGGTCTAAAAAAGAGAAAGATTCTCTACTAGACCCTGGTGCGGAATCATTTCCTTTTTTGTTTTCTGCGGTGTTGTCATTTTCTGACTCAGTACTTGTACACGAGGTATCCAGAAACGTCACTCGTTAGAAGTTAGAGTTAGAAACCGTACCAATCATTAGAAACAATTCTGATATAGATTTTTATGGTTTGCAACTTTTTATTTCATCCTCTGCTACCTTTAACACATCAGAAGTTACTACCAAACCCTAACTAGAAACAAGATAGTGCAAAGAAATTCGAATAACATGAAAGTAAAAAGTAAAAAAATTCTATCCAAATAGAAGTATACCTTTGTAAGAATGGGTATAACAATATTCCTAATATCTTTATTCTAAAGGCAACCAAGGGACATTGTGAACATCCCAGGAATTACGGAATGGACTATACTGAATTCCTATCAATATAATTAAGGTAATGAGACAGAATACCAAATGTCGCTGTGCGAAGATTGCACAACATTTATCATAAAGTACAATAATAGAAAACTGTTTTATGTCTCAGAGACATGAGGGTACTGCTAGCTGCGTATGAAATCACAGCTTGTACAGACAGACAGTGAGACCTATTTATAACAACGTATAATGAGGGTCATTGAAAGTCTTTAGTTAAGAAATAAGGTTGATGTATGATTAATTGGGGTTCACAATGTTGCGAGCTTTTAAATGCATTGCTTTTTTGTTTTTACATGTAGATATTGTAATAAAGAAATATCTTGGTCCTGAAGAAGGTGAAAGTATCCACTGTACACCGAAACTCTGCGTAGACTGTTTTTAAATGACTGTTTTTAACGATTGTCTTTAACTAGGGACATGAGCATAACTTGATTTAGATTGTAACCCCTAGGGAGGTGTTTATATATGTTATGCGAAGAATAAAAAAAAAATTGTAATATCTTTTTTATATTATCTTTATATTTAGTTTGTAATATTCTGTGTTCCTTAAAATTGCAACAGTTTGTGTTCCGTAACATTGTGACATACAATCGCTAGTATCTCGCCTTAGAGTCGGTCAGCAATAGTGAGCTTTGGTGGTTTGCTTCTATGATAAAACAAATGGAGACAAACTACATTTACAAACAGGGTTAGTTCTCTTTCTTTTTCTTGCCTGTCCACCCCCTCCCTGTATAGAAGATAGGGGTATCTTCCTACATTTTTACTGTTGTTGAAGGCATGGTCACCACTCTGATAACAATGGGGTTAATTCATGTGATAAGAAATGAAAACAAATCATACAGTCAGTTGTTCAACATTTCAAGAGTAACAAAACACACAAGATGATGGACGGAATGTTGCACAATGGCAAAACATTCACCCCCAGTCACAGATCTGGGTTTAATCCATCGTTATTTTGCTCACCAAGCCACCCCAGTTCAGACATGGCCATACGCAAATCAGTCTTGACCCTGTGCCTCATGGGAACAGTCAAGACCGAACTGCCAAGCCATGTCTTCCCTGGACCGGAATCAAGCATCCTAGGACCGGTTTCTGGCTATCAGCCGTCTTTAGCCAGGATAGCTTGACTCCAGTGGCTTAGTGAGCAAGGGACCCACGTCTGAGCATACCCTTCCCACATAGGATGAACAGCAAAACACACAAGATGATGGACAAAACGTTGCACAATGGCAAAACATTCACCCCCAGTCACAGATCTGGGTTTAATCCATTGTTATTTTGCTCACCAAGCCAACCCAGTTCAGACATGGCCTTATGCAAATCAGTCTTGACCCTGTGCCTCATGGGAACAGTCCAGATCGAACTGCCAAGCCATGTCTTCCCTGGACCGGAATCAAGCATCCTAGGACCGGTGTCTGGCTATCAGCCGTCTTCAGCCAGGATAGCTTGACTCCAGTGGCTTAGTGAGCACAAACAAGCTGGACTATGGGAACACCATTCATTTTAGGATCAACAAAAAACTAACCAGATGCCTGCCAATAGGCACCAGGGATTATGTTGTTTTTTAGGGCTGCCCGGAATGGCATGCCAATGCCCCCTACCCCCACAACAATTTGACACAGTCTTTCAGCCCCCCCCCCTCCCGGGAGACAGATGGGGGTAATAGTTCCTTATCTGCTCCTCCCCCCCCACCACCCCGAGGCAGAAAGCCCACCAGTGATTGTTGATTTTGTATACGTAGGGGTCCCCGCCCCCCAAAAAAACTGAGTCTTTCTGCACCCCCCCCGCTCCCTCCCCCACAGGAGGCAAATGTGGGCAATATCCCCTTATCTGCCCAGCCAGTGGAGGGGCATAAAGCCCACTACCCACTAAGAATTATGGTTTTTTAAGGTCTAGCGTTGCACTGCTCGTGTTGCACGAGACCTCTTCTAAGGGGATTTGAAAGCTGACCACACGCTTGTGCATGTGATCAGGCTTTTGCCGGCAGCATTGGCTTTCGCGTGTTTTTTTTTTTTTAAAGGCATGCGATTGGGCAAAGGCGGGCGCATGTCCCGCCTTTGCAACGCCCATTCCCGTCTGTGGCTAGCACGCGCAGCTGCGCGCTTTCGCCTCGTTGTTATTCCATTTCCCGTGCAAGTTCGCCTCAATGTTATTCCATTTCCAACCACAGGAAGCACCGATTGGACTCCAGCATGTGACACTCTTTGTAGGATCCGATTTGGGCTAGGTGTGATTTCTGCTTCTGTATACGCATTCCTGTTGGCTTCCTACCTACAGCACCAGCTTTCAAAGGAAATGAAGAGGAAAAAACATTTGTGAAAAACGGAATGCACTAGAATTTTAACCATCACCGTCTGTTGCGTGGTGCAAAACATATCTTCTAAATCAAGCAGGGAGGGGCAGCATATCTGCAGGCAGGGCTCGAGTCGGGGTACCACGCTGGTGGACGGCGTCCCTCCACTTATTTTACCGGGTGGACGCCGTCCCCCCTGCCAAACAGCTGGACTTCACTCTTTGGCCTCTC
Organism: Lissotriton helveticus; assembly: GCF_964261635.1. Lineage (NCBI taxonomy): Eukaryota > Metazoa > Chordata > Amphibia > Caudata > Salamandridae > Lissotriton > Lissotriton helveticus. The sequence goes on along the minus strand of NC_136065.1, from coordinate 1,688,637,576 downwards.
TGGGACGAGGAGCTTGGAGTTCACAGCACGCTGCTCATGTGCTGACTTCTCAGATGCAATCGCATCTAAGGGGTGAGCGAGGGGAGGCAATGAGCCTGATGGTGCATAATAATAATCCACATTTGTATTGCGCACAATCACCCGTTAGGGTCTCTAGGCGCTGGGGGCCGTCGGGAAGATTAAGCAAGCTATTGCCCAGAGTCACATGGTGCTGGGCTAACCTGCCGCCGGAGCCGGGGATCGAACCCTGATCCCCAGATTCCAGCGTCAGTCGCCCTGGCCGCGGCGCCACACCTCTCCAGTGCCCGGGTTCACTGCCATGGCGTGCAAGGAACTCTGTGGAACCTTTCGTGACATCACTTCATGTTGTGACGTCACTTCCGGTGACAACGTCCCCCCACTTATTTTTTTAGGACTTGTGGCCTGTCTGCAGGTGAATGCACTGGAGCAGGCGTGTTTGTAAACACCACAGAGTTCCTTGCACGCCATGGCAGTGAACCCGGGCACTGGAGTGGTGTGAAGCCGCGGACCCGGGCATGCGGAGTCCTGCTGTCCCGCGGGTCACGGAAGGACACTCTCATCCCAGCCAGAGTAATCCTGGCAGATCTCAGCCCTCTGCCACCGCTGCATCAGAGGACAGCTGGGAGTCCATGCACAGCTGGGCGTTGGAGAACGGCGCTGCAGCAGACTGGTGAGTGCTCCGTGGGACGCTGTGTGGTGTTTCTGCCCTTATTCCGTTATCAGCCTCTCGGGAGGCAGAGGCGGTTCCATGTTTGGCTCTGTAACTGTGGTACACTGTGGTGTGGCTGGCTGCTTATTATCAGAGGGGGTATGGATTTTAGCGATGGCCCCCAAGTTCGCGGATTCCTAATTTTCTCCCGTTAGCTTGGGCGTTTGCATGCAGAGACATGCCTGCTTGGTCCCCTGGGTGTGCTGAGCAGATACTCGCCCGTGCGGGTCCCATCTGGTCACGTACGAGGGAGGTCACCCCTTCATGTGCGCTCCCCAGGCGCACCAGCTGCAGCCTGCTTTCTAACTTCCTCAACTTGGAAATAACCCTGTTTACATGAACAGCACGTTTTGTTAGCCGTTAAGTAACGGGGTATAATGCCACGTGCAGTTGCAAATGTAAATCGCTCTCTTTATCACAACACTTTTAAGCTCTAACCATTGCCATTAATTTAGATGAAATAAAAATGCTTCCAATGAACCAATGCGCATGTTTCAATCGCAGGGGACTCAAAGACCAGGGAGCTTCCTCCGTAACCCAAAATCTTTTGCACGAATGGTGCTCTGCGGAAAGGGTTAGGTGTTCTTATTGCTTCCTGTAGAAGCAGTGCTCTGAATCACCCCGGAAGTGGTCTATTTTGATGAGGTGTTGACCTTGTTTAAGTACCTCATGAAAACCGATGGAAAATGCAATACTGCGACGGATCACAGACTCATTAACCGGGCCTCTTTAATAGGCCGCGGTGTCCCGAGAATGGGTCCAGGGCTCTAAGTGGGATGGGAAAAAAGTGTATGGGGTCTCTAAAATGGGTGTAGCCTATGTAAATAATGGGGTGTCATTTTAACATGTAAACTACATTTTTGTGATTTACATACTTGACCAGTATTTTGATGGCTCTGAGCTTTCTATTATTGCATCCAGTTATATAATACCATTGACATACACATTACACCAGCCAGGATTATTGGTTTTGTCAAGGATTGTTATTTAGGCTAAATGAGTAACAGCAATAATTATGTTGTAAATAATTAATATTGGAAATATTTTCAACCTGAAAGTACAAAACTATGAATTAAACAATGCTGAGGCATGAGGGAGGGGTAGTGGTCTTCAGAATGTCTCAATCACTCCGGTCATGTTCACTCTGACATGTATGTCCTTTTTCTCTTCACATCTCGTCCATCTGCACCTCATCTCTTTCCTCTTCAGCGCCCTCTTTTCACTCTAAACTCAATGCACTTCCTCGTATCTCCCTCACTGCAACACCCCCAAACATGCAACACCCACTTACCGGTATGTAATGCATTTTCTTTCATTTTTACCCCCTCAATATTTTGACAAGCGTGTACCTCCTTCATACCTACTTGCACAAATTCACAGTTGCAAATGGAGCACGTGACCTCTGCACAGAAGCCAAGGATTGGATGGCCACGTATTCCGAACATCTTTCTCACTCACTGACGGATACTGTGACAAACAGGCCTTCAATTCCAGAGTTCCCAATCATGACCTGAATGGTGGGACTCCGTTCAAAGAATGCAGTATACAAGATTACTATGCTACATGAAGAAAAAATAAAAAAAACAGCATCCTGGAATTTGCAAACAAAATAGAATACAAGATTAAGTAAAAGATACGGAATATAAAAAGGAATTAAATCTGACATTGATGATCATAACAAGTTTTACATTCACTATATAGAAAATCGATTTGTGTTTTTGCCAGTAAAGTTAAAGACATGAATATATGGCCTGATAGGGACCCCTTATAATGTCCGTTTTTAATTACTACCTGATCTTGGACCCAGAGGGACCTGGCCCACTAGAAGACCTGGAGGGTTTACACTTCTTTGACCAGGGGGTCAGAAATGGCCTCATCTGTAAGAGGGAGTTGACAGTACTTGAAATGGAAATATAGAAGTGTGAGTACTCACTATGCTAGAGCACCTCTTTGCCACTGAGTAGTAGCAGTATTCTCCCATTAAAAGTATTGGACCAAAGATGAGAAGTGCTAATTGTCCCTACCGAATTAAAGAAGTGCTGGTACTTGGAACTTGGCAGTACCTACCCCTTGAAACCACTGAGGGAGGTTTATGGACTTGTGGCAAAGAGCTTTAAGTGGTTGTCTGTTGCTAATGCCATGCCATAGTGCTTGCAAACCCACTTCTGAAGCAACGGCAGAGGTCTTTTCATGTGCTGCCTACCATTTTACACCCACACCACTTACATCCTCTATTGAAACTGAGCACATAATGGCTTTGCGCTAATGAGTTTATCAAGCAAAGGACTGCCATATCAAGGATTTCACAAAAGTAAAGGATTATAACTTTTGATTCTTAGTTGCAGATATGTTAATTGATTAGCAAGTAAGTGTGTCTGACTTTTGGCAATACCATTAAGCCTGGGATTAATATGCTATCACATTGAAGCATTATTAATGCTCGAACTATTGGCTTGGACAATGTTTGTTTGGTAAGTAAGGGGAGATTATGTGATGTGCCCAGAATCACAGGAAGCTGAGCCATGGTTCGAACCTGGCTCCCCAACCCCAAGATCGGCAGGGCTTTAAGGGGGGGGGCCTGAGGGGGGCTGAGCTCCCCTCAGTTTTTTGGGGGGGCCTCTAAAAGGGGCTCTAGGGGGCCCTATTTTTGTGCCTCAAAGTACAAAGGTAGGGTGAGTAGACATCCAGTTTGGTGTTACTAGTGTGGGTAACATGTCTTGATAGTGAAATACTGCCAATTACGTTTTTCACTATTGAAAGACCATCTTCCCAATAGGATAACATGGGGAATGCTGTGTGACATGTTTACCTGCATATATTCCCATAACGGACAGATAGACATATGGAATCTGGTATTCCTGAACTCAGAATTTAATAACACATCCTTTAGTGAAGATGGTTTTTAAATTCTAAGTTTGGAAATAGCACATTTAGAAAGTGGCTATTTTCCTGTTCAACCTTTCTGTGTGCCTCTGCCTGGTTGTTTATAGACTGTCTGGTTTGTGAGTGACAGGGGCCGGGGGCGGCTCCAGGAGGCTGGCTGAGTCAGTACAAGGCTGAATAGACCCATCTGCATGTAGAGTGGTGGGAGAAGTAGCACCTGGGTCTCAGTAGGGCTGTGCCTGCCTGACTGCCACAATGCTGGCTCCACCTCCTCCGTTGCGTCTGATGGCCCTGGCCCACACTCACAAAGGAAGAAGTGGTGCACTGGCAGAGTGCACCCAGAACTGGTTTAGATTGGGTCCAGGACCCCTCACACAGAAGAACAAAGACTTTTGGGGTATAAAAGTAAGACTGGAGGCGTGGCCAAGAGAGCTCGTGCTGTGCTGAGGCTCCACGATCGGGCCAGCATTTTGCACGTTTCCCAGCACCGATCTGCACTCCTGACACGCCAGACGACCACAGGAGGACAAGCTGAACCTGTCGGCACACGCAGGAACCAGCCACAGTGAGCGATATTGACGGAGAAAAGTGAAAAGCCGGGACGCGACTCGTCTGCATCAAGATGGCGTCCGCCAGTCACTGAGCGCCGGAGATCGGCAATTGCAGCCCGGCCAGGTCACCCTAGTTGCAGCTTACTCCTGCCGTCAGCCCGCTTTTTTTCTTTTCTTTTTTTTTAACCTTTATTCATGTAGCAATGAGGAACAGTACATTTCTTACATTTGAAACACAGACATACATGGTACAGATCTACAATGGCCGGACAATACTGGGTGACTTTTCGAGCAGGCTAGGCATGACTGACAGTTCTCATTAGCACAACAATATTCCCAATGCGCAACGTGCAGTAATACATCCATCCTGAGAAACAAGTAGGGGCCAGCAATTATAACAATGATGTCATACTTGGTGCAACAGGTATCATAGCAGATCACTTAGTCCACGTGGTATCATCAAGTCGTTAGGGAACACAAAACAGTCCTCAGCGGGCACTCCTGCACATTCAAATCGGAAGCGATCCATGTCACAGCAGGGCAGGCAAAGCCCCCTAATCTCCATTATGTGAAGGGCCCAGTCGCATATCCCAATGGTGTGTATGGATTGCAGTGTAGTACACCCAGCTATGTTTGGTATGTGGATCAGTCAATGTGCTTGAGCATGACACCATTTTACCATCTTAAAGCGCCGGCAGGGGATAGCCCAACTGCGCCCTGAGCTACAACGTCTCAGGAACCTTCATTTTGCGGCCGCGCAGTGTAATGTATTGCCAGTATGACCCCGAGCGATCGCAGTGCAGCCGTATAACAGTAATAGGACTACTCCCGAGGCTCGTCAGCAGTACGGGCGGAGCCCCGCCCGCATCGCCAGTGGCCTACAACCCAATTCCTAGATAGCTCCCCGATCAGGACCCTCCTCTCAGACTATCATCGTCAGAGCTTCCACTCTGGTTCGCTTGAGACAGCCAATAGAGCTGTAGCGGACCCCAGATATCCTTAGGCCTACAGCGCACAGGCATAAGCTCAGCATAGACATTGTATTGTTCCTGACAGTACGTCAAATCATCAATCCACTCCTTAAACTTCGGAGCCCTGCCCCTCCCCCATCTGCAAGCCACTCTCCTTTTTGCCAATAAGAGCGCAACATCCACAAATCTACGAGATGCTTTAGGAATAACTTTAGTATAACCCAGTATCATCGTGATGGGGTCCTGTGGAAACACCTCGTCAGTCATGACCTGAAGCGCCGCGTGTACCTGAGTCCAGTACTCCTGAACCGCTCCACATTCCCAAGCAAGGTGGAGAAATCCCGCTCCTTCTGCACGGCATCGAGCACACCTGTCGTTATCCGCTAAGCGTAGCTTTAGTTTCCTAACCGGTGTAAAATAAAATCTCTGCACAAATTTGTAATGGATAATTTTGAGCCTGCAGCTAGACGAGATGTTCGCAGTGACGGAGCAGCAACATTGCCACTGTTCGTCAGTTATGTCAGTACCCAGTTCCGAACTCCAACTGGCGCGCGCTCGGGGTGTGGCAGACACTCTTTGCGATCTGATGTTATTGTACAGCTTCGACACCAAGTGTCGGCCATCCGATATCAGTAGCACATGCAGGGGCAAGACCACACCTGGCTCATCCGGAAAGTGTGGGAGGATCTCCCGCATCCCCTGTCTAAGTCTAATGAAATAGAAAATCTCCAGCGGCGTCTGGGATCCACTCTGAAATATCTGGTCTTTAGTGCGGAACTTCCCATTGAGGAACATATCACCCCACGTGTCCAATTTGATGCGTTTACACATTGAACGGAAGCCAGGTTCCTGTAACAGGGACAGTCGTGGGAGGTACGTGAGTGGCATGGCCGGTGAGTACAGCAAAGGAGCGTCAAGTGCCCTCACCACCCTCCGCCAGGCGTCTACAGTACACGTAACTGTGGTGGCTGGTGTCTCAATGTCTCCTGCTCTGCCCTGTAGCATACCACTGAGCGGGAGGGGGTGCACAATCCACTCCTCAGCCGCTACCTGTGGCATGAAGGGCTCAGGATGAACCCAGTGGTATGCATGTTGCGCCTGCGCGCTCAAGTAATAAGTCTCAAAATCCGGCACGTCAAACCCGCCCCTGTCATAAGGCTGCGTCAGGGTGGACCAAGTTAGCCGCGGCTGTTTACCCCCCCAGAACAGTCGCAGTAGTTCTGACCGTAATCTCTTGAAGAAATAGGAGCCCGGATAGTAGGGCACATTTTGAAAGATATATAAGAAACGGGGGAGCACCACCATCTTTATCAACGAGGCCCTGCCCGACATTGAGAGCGGCGAGGACATCCATCGTGTTACATTATCGGCCAGTTGAGAGATAGCCACTCCATAGTTAAGTCTAATCGTTTCCTCTCTATTGAGCGAGATCGTAATGCCCAAATAGCGTAAGTCTGTGCTGCACCACTCTAGGGGGAAATCTAATTGGAAGCGTTGTACCGCCGCCGTGAGGGGGAAAAATTGTGATTTTTTCCAATTAATGTGTATTCCGGACAGCCTGCCAAAGACAAGGAATTCCCTCAGCAACGGGTTGAGATTCTGTTGTGGGTCTTTCACATAAAGCGTTACATCATCAGCATAAAGCGATATCCCTGTCTGCCTTTGGAAGCAGTTAAACGCGCTAAGTTTATGCAGCTGCCGAATCCGGCACGCCAATGGCTCAATTGATATGGCAAACAGGAGGGGGGACAGAGGGCATCCCTGCCTGGTCCCCCTCGTGATCGGCATTTGGGAGGATAGCACCCCATTAATGACAACTCTAGCCACCGGTGCGGTGTACAACAGCTCCACCCATGCGATGAATATCTTGGGAAACCCAATCCTGCATAGTATGGCCATGAGGTACTTCCATTCCACCGAACCAAACGCCTTGGTGGCATCAAGAAATATCGCAGCAACCGGTATCTCTGGGGCTATTGTGGGGATGAGTGAAAACAGTGTGCGAAGATTGTGCGACGTGGCCCGTCCCGGCACAAAGCCAGCCTGGTCCGGGAGCACTAGTGTGGTCATAAGTAGCGACAACCTAGCCGCCAACACTTTCGCCAGTATCTTTGCGTCACAGTTAAGGAGAGATAGGGGTCTGTAAGAATCAGTGTCTAAAGGGTCCTTGCCCGGTTTCAAAAGAGAAGTAATCGCCACCTCTCTCATCGACCCCGGCAGTCTCCCCACCTCCAACGATTCCTCAAAAACTTCCTTGAGTACTGGCGCCATCGTGTCCACGTAACACTTATAAAATTCAGCCGGGAGGCCGTCTAGCCCTGCCGCTTTGCCATTACTCAAGGACAGGATGGCATCCCGTCTTTCCTCCACCTCTAGAGGACCCCCAAGAAAGGCTCGATGGCCGTCTGAGCCAGCAGAGTGCAATGTCATTCAGAAAGTCCCCAAATTACACTTCGCCCTCTTGCTGCGTGGAATACAGTTGCAGGTAGTGCTGTAGGAAGGCCTCCTGTATCCCCCCAGTGTCCTGACATCTCTTACCCTCCTTAGTGGTGATTTCTAGGATATGAGTGCTAAATCGCTGATGTCTCGTGATGGCAGATAGAACTTTACCCGGACGCTCACCTTCACAATACCTCCTGGCTGTCCAGTATTTGCCCCTGAATTTCACTTCCCTGGCTGCCTCCTCCTCAAACTCCGACAGCTTCTCCCTGAACGCCTGCTTCAGTGCTGGATCATCACCCCCAACCATGCCATCTTCGAGTGCCTTAAGTTCCGACTCCAACCTGGTTTGTGTGCGTACTATGTCCCTCAGCACCCCACAGCTTTTAGCGATTGTGACCCCTCTTATAGTGACCTTAAATGCCTCCCAGATCACCTCCACACTATCCACCGATCCCTTGTTTCTGGGAAAAAAGGCCTCTATTTCTTCGCTCAGCTCCGATTTAAAGACAGGATCTAGTAGAGCTGATGGGAACAGACGCCAAGGTGTGCGAACCCTGTTCAACCCTGGCATGGAGTAGGTCCTGGGCAAATGTTCCACCTTGTGTAGTCCACTCCCAAGCCCCCGCGATACAAAGCAGTAATCAAGACGCGCCCAAGTTTGCGCATGCGCCGTGAAGTGTGTGCCCTCCCTGCTCTCAGGATGTGTAAATCTCCAGCTGTCTAGCAGTCCCGCTTCAAGGAGTATACCCTGTAGCGTATCTCGCGCTTGGACATTATACTGACCGCTCCCGTCTGATCTGTCTGCGCCCGGCCTAAGTGCAAGGTTGAAATCTCCACCCCAGATGATATGTGTGGCATCAATTTCGAGTATGTGCCCCCAAAGTGTCGTGAAAAACCCTGGTGTATCAACGTTGGGTGCATAACAGTTCACAATGATCACAACATCCGTACCCAGCCTCCCCCACAAGACCACGTATCTCCCCTCGACATCCAACTTCACCCCTAGTTCCTGAAATGCAAGCGATTTCTTAACCAATACTGCAGTCCCTCTAGCATATGTAGAGTACGATGAGAATTTCCTAATGAGGGCCCACCTACTGGCAAACCGGGGTTCACTCCGCGGGCGGAGGTGGGTTTCTTGCAATAAGGCTATTTGCACATGATGTTGATCCAGATATGCAAGCACATTCCTACACTTCCTTGCGTCATTGAGGCCCCGCACATTCCAAGATATCACTGATATGCTGCCCAATGCACTATCACCCATTACACATGATGAGAATCAAAGTAGCCAGCCCTTGTAGGCACCCAGCCCACCAGTCGTTCACAGCACACACCAGCCGCCATGTAACATGTAGCTCTCGCAAGTTATTGTCTGTACCCAAGCATGATCCCTGAAAAACGTCACTCCCAGCCTTTCCATTTGTACCTCTCACAAGCAAACAGAACCGGAGCAAAAGTGCCTCATAAAGAGACAGCTCCCATGCCTCCCCCCACCAACAACAGCCCAACATCCACATACCCAGCCCTCCCACCTCCCACTGAAGCAACCCCAACTTGCCAGCACTCCAACCCCACCCCCCGCCCTCAGATCCCACTTTCGGAAACAACAACAAACAGTTAGGGGAACTCCCTTCGGGGGACATCCAAGGTGCGCACCTACTCACCCCCACAACTCCATCGTGCCCCCCAGGACTCATAAGGGAACAGTTAGAGAGGAGGGGCGGTGCCTGGCAGGTATCACCACCTGCAGTGTCATACCCGTCCATGGCATTCCAATCCCATATGGCTCCCCCCGACGTAGCAGAGCCTCAGCATGGTCAAACTAAGTGTACTGGCGCATCACCGTTCTACCACAGACCGTTATTATAAATCAGTTATCTTCATTTTCCGCCGGGTGACTCTCAGCTTCATCCTCGTCAGCATTGCGCCGCCCCCCTCCAGCTCGCCCCAGTTTCTTTATGTAGTCCTCCACTTGTTGCGGAGTCGTGAAAAAATGTTGCGTGCCCTGATGAGTGACCCTGAGTTGGCCGGATAGAGGAGGGCATAGTCTATCTGCATATCCCTAAGCTTTTTCTTGGCATTGAGGAACTTCCTACGTTGCTCCTGCACAACGGGGGTGAAATCCGGGTATATTGAAAAATTCACTCCATCGCATGACAAGTGTCTAGTCGCCCGCGCCGCTCGAAGTGCAGCGTCGCGATCTCGGTAGTTGAGAAGGCGGGCAATTATAGGCCGCGGCGTGGCTCCTGACTTAGGACGCGGACCAAGGGAGCGATGTGCTCTCTCAACAATGAATTGGCTGGAGAAGGCGTCCTTTCCCACCGCCGCCAACAGGATTTTCTCAACGTAGTCCTCCATGCGACCGGTGTTGGTCGATTCCGGCACACCAAGGACTCGTATGTTATTGCGCCGACTGCGCGCCTCCAACTCCTCATTTTTTGCAGCGATTACCCTCAGTACGTTGTCCATCCGCGACAGCAGAGTTTCGTGGGACGCAGCTGTGTCTTCAGTCCCCGATATGCGCCTTTCCGCCTCGACCAGGCGTTCCTCATGCACTTCTATCTTATGAGCGACAGCATCCATCCTAGAAGAGAGGCGGTCTACCTTATCGACTATGGTGGCGAAGCCTTGTCGCATCTCCTCCATCATTAACCGCATCTCCGGGGATGGCGACGTGGTAGAGCTGGCCGGAGTAGCGGAACCATGCGCTCCTCCGCTCTCAGCTGTGTTGCGTGTGACTTTCTTTACAGCGGCAGAATCAAAGGACAGTTTCGGCTGCTTGTTATCTTGTTTCCCCATGGCGCCCCTTGTATAGGGACTGGAGGCCGCCGGTGAGACACGACTGGTTCGATCCTCTCTACTAGGTGAAGGCCCCTTGTGCATTGACACCCTGCGCGGTCTCAGGTCCAAGCGCAGTCTCGAGTTAAGCAGCGAGGCAAAAGTTCCAGAGTACAGGGCTGGTGTGCACGCGGTGTTTTCAAGTCCCACCAACAGCAGCCAGCTCCACGGCACTACAAGTAGTCTCTTCGGTGACCCTAAGTCGTATCGCAGAATGACTGCGGAAGACCAGCGTGTATAGCGCCTCCAAGGTCAGGCAGGAAGCAGAGGCAGGCCCCCGATGCAAACACTCACTGACGGCCGGACCTGCAGCGCGGAGCCACTGCGCGCGGCCTGGAGGGGTGCCGAGAGACGGTAACACCCTCCCAAGCCCCAACCTGTCGCCAATGTCCGTGCAGCGTGCGTAGAGCACTCACCGCGCAAAATGCCGGTAATTCGTAGTGGTCCGCAGGTCAATCTCGCCAGCAGCCCCAGCGTATCACGCCGCAGCAGTCACAGTCGCCCTGCTGCACCAGTCACTCCAATGAGCCACATCCCCATCGACATCACTCTGGCCTCAATGTAGTGGTCCTCGCCTCACTGTGCAAGTGGCCGGCCCCTTCTAGTGTACACACATGTATTGGCAGGGCACAGCAGCCAGCTCCATTCGTGAAAGCAGCCCTCCAGCGAGCAATATCACCATCGCCCGTATAATCAGCAAGGGCCTGCCTCCCCAGCGCAGCAGTGTGTGTCCTTCTCACTTCGGCGGCTCAATCAGGAAGAGGAGTGCAGATCCGACCACGGAGCCACCTCAGCGCCAGGCCCTCCCAGGGCCTCATCCATACAGCAGGGGACCGCCAACGCGGGCCCCCCGCGCTCGGTGTCGGTGCAGGGATGTGCGGGCCCCACTCCCCGTATCTGTCTCCCGCCCCGGTCTCCGGCGGAGAGAAGGTCGGAGGGTTCCGATCCGCAGCGCTGCACCACCAGGCCCACAGCGCAAGCCTGCAAGTCTCTCTCTCCCCCCGGGGGGCCTAGGCCAGGTGTCCTCCCCCCGCGAGACGCTAGCAGTGGGGGGTGGGGGTACCTCTCGGCGATCCTCAGTCCCTCGGGCGGCCGCCGCCGGGCAGGTTCTCCGCGGGCGCCCTCACGTCCCTTCCCCTCGTGGTCCGCCCCGGTCTTGCGTAGATTTTCGCCCGGCCAGGCGCCGCAGCAGGCTCCAGAGACAAGGTGCGGTCAGCCTTCGAGCAGCGCTAATTCCGGCATGGAGCAGCGCAGAGGCTCAGAAATCACACCGAGGCCGCTGCACACCTCGATGCACACTCGTGCCAAGTTTTAGACGGGAAGCTGCAGGTTAGAAGGATAAATGCAGGATTTTTAGAACCAGGCGGCTGGAGCCTCACAGGAGTGCGGCCATTCAGCTCGTGCGCCCTCTAGCGCCCCTGCCGTCAGCCCGCTTCATCATGGCTCATTGGGGAATTATACAACACACAGCAGGAGTCCCGACAGCTGCCGTTCGAGCTCTTCGCACCGACGGCGCCGGGACCTAAGATGGCGTCCTGGTCCCGGCAGACCTGCAGCACTGAGCCCGGGTACTGACGATCCCTCAGCAGTGGCTCCCCCACAGTGATGTGCCGGCGGGGGATTGCATATTCGATCCCAGGTGAGGGAGTTCTTTCTTCTCCGGTGCAGCCGCCGCCCGCAGAGAAACCTCTTTCCCCCGGAGCTGCCTGACCTTAAAATGGCGTCCGTGCCTGGTGCCGCTTAGCGCTGTTGGAGCTGTGGTCCGGGAGCCGACTTGCCCACAGGTGGATCCAGGCGAGCCTCTGGATACACGACCAGGCATGGGAACATGTCCTTCTGCCTACACCACCTCTGGGCAGCGAGCCTTTGATGCACCTGGCAAGACAATGCCTGACCTAGACATGGCGCCTCCGTGTCTTGGATAGCTTCCCGCATTTGCTATCCCATCCCGTAAAGGAGGCGCCGTGGGAGCGACCATATCGTGGCCCAGGCGGCGCCCGGGCATTGCAGTCTACAGCACTGGACTCTTCCCGGCACCCGAATAGGTGCTGACTCTGCACCAACTTGTGTAAAGAAAAAGGTACCTAGAATCCAAACTATTTTATGAAACAAGACCATTCTATATGCTTTTAGTGGTACGGGTTGTTTATTTACCCATTTGTTTTTTGATTAATTCTTAGTTTAAATAGGAAACTCTTTTATTTCCAAAAGAGACATAAACAAGATCTACATAAAATACCAAAGTATAATCACATTATCACATATAGACATTTACAATAGACAAAATCAATAATACTTCAATAACAAACATTCATAAATTGCACAATACGTCATGTGAGTAGTGAGCGAATCACATTTGGTTATACAAATTATAAAGAATTATTATGTACAACCAGAGAAACTAAACCATTCACAGATAAATTCAATATAGATGTCCTGATTTAACAGTTTGACTGTTTTATATCAAATGAGACTATGCCGACGCGTTTCTGGCCACGGTTAATTCCTTTGCGGGCTTTCATCAGGGCTCCTTAGTAAAAGCATATTGAAGCAATCTTCTGATAGCTTCTTGACAGAAGACACCAGTGTAACTTGAATCAATCCTGAGGAGGCGAGGCCGGGGTTTTACTTATTATATGGATGATTTGCTCTCTCCTTTTTTATGATGATATGCGTTTTTTTTTCAAAAGATGTCCTGAATAATCAGTCCTGCCTTTTGAAAAAATATATATGTCCTCTCTTTGACAAGCGTCTGTTTTCGTGATCATCCGATATTATTCTTTTATTTTGTTAATCCAGTCATGCAGGGCATTCATGCTTTTCACCCACGCCGGTCGCCACCAAATGGCTGTTAGACTCTGCACCAACGGCGGCACCCCATCGAGTACCTCCCACTTTTGCCAGCCAGTGCACCTTACTGAGGTTGCACTACGAGCATACCTCCACCAAGGACCCCGGCGGCACCATACCCATTACCATCAGCAACAACCGCCTTCCCACACTCTGGGTCTAGAGGCGATCAACGGTGCGGAGCGCCCTGGAACAGCGGTTCTCTCCCAGCTCACAGGCGCTGATACTCCATCGGACTTCTCACGACACTACGCTATGGTGTATCACCTGCAAATCACGCGTCCCCTATAACTATCCCTACACCACGCAAGACTCTTCCGTATACCACTATGGGAAAACCAAGGGCATCCAGCCAACAGGGGTGCCGGAGACCGCCCCCCGAGCACATGCCTACCACCAGGATGACGGCCGCATCCACGGTATCTCAAGCCAATCCATCCATCTCAGACAAGCTGGACCAAGTATTGACGGCCATTGAACATTCCAGAATCTCCGTGGAGAAACGCCTGGACACCCTCGCCACAGACATTAGCCTCCTGAGAGACGATCACCGCAACCTTTCAGACAAAGTGCGGGAGGGGACGACAGAACTTGCTGAGCTACAACCCACCGTCAAGAAACACCAAACCACGCTGCAAGAGGTCCTTAATCGGCTGTCCACTATTGAGGAGTGCACAGATGACTTGGAAGGACGTACACGGCGCTGCAACATCCGGGTACTGGGACTTCCGGAGGGAATCGAAGGCATGGACCCAATAGGGTACATGGAGACCTGGGTGAAATCGTTCACCCTCGCAACAGACAGAACAGCCTTTTTCTCCATCGAATGTGCCCACAGAGTGCCAGCTCGCAGACCTCCACCGGGTACACCTCCCAGACCGATGTTGGAAAAATTCTTGCATTTTCGAGGCCGAGATGCGGTGCTTCGAGCGGACAGACAAACAGACCCCATACAGGTGGAAAATAGACAGATAATGATCTTCCCTGACTATGCACGGGCAGTGCAACAACAACGGTCGTCGTTCCTGGAAGTAAAACGCCGGCTGTGAACGAATCAAATACAGTATTCTCTCCTATTCCTAGCCCGCCTAAAAATACTCTACAATGGTACAGCCACTTTCTTCACCACTGCGGAGGAGGCTCATGAATGGGCGGACCGCCACTGCACGCAACAACCTCGAGCGGCTCACACCCTGGGCCCGACGCCCAAACCACCACGCACAAGGAGACGCACCATCAAGCAACAGAATAGTGTGGCGAAGGTAACGGCTCGATCCGGCGCCCACGACTCCCCGGACCTGGAACAAATAATGAAAGACAGGCGAGGGGCCCTTCAAGCGGTAATTGACCTCCAGACCCCCTCGCAATCAGAAGACATCGACCAAGCTCCACACATCTTCACTTCAGAAGGAGAGGACGAAAGCGACGGAACGATTTATGGAATGGATTCCGGTACACCCCCCCATGGTTACCCCCTAGACAGCTGATACCATGATGGATGGACAAGGATCATCCTTTCCCGCATGAACTGATATCATAATCACTTCCTACTGACTTATCTCACCTGCACTCCCCTCTTGGGAGCATGCACCACAGACATAATTCGACACATCACAGAAGGTGCCATGAGATCCTACGAAGCCCGATCGGCGACATGCCTCGCCTAGCACGTACTGCCACCCCCATTGAGTTTTTACCCTTGTTGCACTCTCAGGTGTGGGAGAGTGGGTTTGGACGCATTGCAGACTGTAATGGGTCCTCAGCATTGGGACCGTTTCCCGACCCCAGTTGTTAAAAGTTTTTCATCCCGGTTCAAGATCACTCAGCCCCCTCATGGAAATGTTTGCAATAAGGTACCTGGGATGGGTATTCAGGAGTCGATAGGTGGCAGATACACCCCTCGCATCACAGGGATCCCACTAGAACCCAGACCTCGACAGGGGTGTTCCCCCACACAGGCACTAACACCCTCATATGGCTGCAATGACACGCAAGGCGGATATTAACATCCTAATACTTCACACCCGAGGTCTTCACACACCGCGCAAGCGATACACAGTTTACTCATATGCGAAACGTCAGAATGCCTGAATTGTGTTCCTCCAAGAGACACATCTCACCACCCCTGAGCTAGGCAAACTACAGTCCAAATGGCGCGGCACCATCTGTGCAACGACCTACTCCTCCTATGCACGGGGAGCATTGATTTGGATCCGACCAGGAACTCCCTTCCAGGAATGTCGACGGGTGGTGGACAATAAAGGCCAATATGCCCTAATGGAGGGCCTTCTTGATGGCCAATCGGTATTGTTGGAGAGTATATACGCCCCGAATACAGACCAGGACAAGTTCTGGGACCGTCTCACGGGGGTCCTTGCTCAATTTGCCTCCATACCGTGGATATTGGGGGATGACTACAATTGCACGTTAGATCTAGCACTTGATCGCTCTCCCCCTCCACCCACACACTCAGCTGCGCAGTAACAGACGGAACGCTTTAAAGCTTGGGTCACGCACTGGGCGCTCACCGATGCATGGAGGATGCATCATCCACAGACAAAACTATATTCATTCCACTCCATCCCACATAACCTTCGTCTGGACCGCTTTTTATGCTCGACGGCAGTCCTGCCCAAGGTACACCACACGGATTACTTAGGAAGGATCATTTCCGATCATGACGCGCACATACTGCAATTAGCTTGGAGGCCCCCGGTCCCCACATGGCGTCTCCCATTAGACTGCCTAGCGGATCGTTTTCAAACATGACCAGGGGCAAAGCATAGAGGGCTATTTCATGACCAACACCGGAACAGCATCCTCCATATTAATAGAATGGGATACATTCAAGGTGGTAGCCCGGGGAGAATGTATCGCGCAAGTTGTGGGAGTAAAACGCACACTAGTGCAAGCACTCACCAAGGCCGAAACGCACCTCGCTGCCGTCACTAAGCAAGACGAGCTCTCGGAGGAGGTAGTGACACAGATAGCCAAGGCTAGGGCTGCATATACGACTGCTTGTGTCGACCTCCAACGTTACAACTTCAGGTCATATGCCACTCGAATGCACAGGGAGCAAGACAAAACGGGTGCCCTGCTGGCTTGGCTAACCAAACAGGATAGTGATGTGAAGCCTATAACTGTGTCATGGAGTCGTAAGACACGCCGGCCCACAGCTACTTTTAAATTAGATTATTAAGAAGCTGAAGACCTAAATCCACGTTCTCCTAAAAAGACAAGAAAACTTTGGGAAAGGGGAGATCGATTTTTTTATGATAATAACCTACAAAAGAAGCTTCTACGAAATTTAGGATTTCGTCCTGTGATGGTACCACTAGTGACCCTTTTCAAATAAACGATACTATGACATTGGGGGGAGCCAGAACTTCATCTCATTGAATTGTGATACATCATTCAACAGGACCTAAATTGCTATAATCGTTTCTCGTGGGCAGGACTAGTAACTCATTGTGTCTCTTTGTCCTCTGGGCATATGTACTTGTCTATCTGGAAGAGGTCCTGAGGAAGGTGGCCCTGTGCCGCCGAAACGCGCATCTACCATGTGCGAAGTCTCACACTGTGTTTTGAGTTACACCGATTGGCAGGGTGCTCTGCCAATTGGATCCAGTTCCTTTTTCAGATTTTGTTGGCATGAGTGTGATGAGGGTATGATTTGTGTGAGTATGTTGGTGATGGATTGTTGGTTACCAGGGGTATAATTATTTTGGTGTATTATGTCTTTTTGTATATAGACTTGTATCTTACATTATGTATATATTGATGTGTTTTTCTTTTTTCTTTCTTGAATGAAATACCAATGCATTTGGATTTGTGAGATTTATATATCTATTATGAAAGTGGTTACAAATCAGAAAACAAAAAAACTCTTTCAAAAAATGAATTTCATCTTTGAACTAATATGAAAAAGGATTCGTACAAAGAGATAATATGGAAATAATGAATAAAACTTTATACTGTTTTAACGAAAATAAATAAGATTTCTGTGTATTTGTCACCCATACTGAATTGACTGCTAAAACAAAGACTAGAAAAAGTATATATCTGTATGAATATATTGTGGCCATCGAGGGAAAATCGTTTTCTTATTATAACTGAGGTGATAGACACCCACGGTAACCTAGTGCGGTCCCAGGAACAGATTCTTTCGGCCTTTTATCAATACTACTCCGGGGTATATAGGTATCCAGCACCCGTGGCACAAGGCATAACGGATCATTTTCTTGCCCCCTAGAGATTCCCAGAATCACGAGGGATGATAGGAAATCATTGGAGGCGAAAAATATGCCCTGCAGACATCACCCATGCCCTACACGCGCTGGCCCACAAAAAAGCGCCAGGCCTAGACGGCCTCCCCTTAGAATATTACAAGACTTTCGCCTCCTTGCTGGTCCCCAGGTTGGCGGCGATGTATACCACAGCACTAGAGAAAGGGGAATTGTCGAAGTCCCTCCGGGAATCGGTTATAGTAACCTTCCTCAAACCCAACCGTGACCCACACCTGATGGCATCTTATCGCCCCATCACACTTCTCTCCACTGACTGCAAAATCCTAGGAAAGATCTTGGCGGATAGGTACACACAAATTGTGCGACCCCTGATTCACCCCGACCAATGTGGTTTTGTCCCAGGCAGGAACACCTCCCAGAATATACGCCGCTTGTTCCATGTCAAAGACCAAATAGGAGACACCTACCCCCGTGCGGCTTGCCTTATATTAGACCTCGAAAAAGCCTTTGATACCCTCACATGGCAGTATCTTTTCTCAGCTTTACAAAGATTTGGACTCGGCCCGACTCTATTGGCTTACACGCGGCTCTTATACACGAAACTCACTACGCGGGTCCGTATAGGGGGCTGCATTTCGCCGGAATTTGCAGTACAACGAGGTACGAGGCAGGGCTGCCCACTCTCGCCTCTACTCTTCGCCCTCACGATGGAACCGCTGGCCATTCCCCTGCGACGGGAGGGGGAACAATGGGGCATCCCTATAGACAGCACCACGCATAGTATCTCTATGTACGCTGATGATCTCCTTATATATGTCAAAGACATAACCGCGGATTTAACACCTCTCTGGGCTACTCTGACTGAGTTTGCGGGGGTTTCCGGATTAAGAGTCAACTGGGAGAAATCTAAAGTATACCCTCTGCATCCACACCTCCCTCCCCCTAGAAGTCAGGTTAGGCGACCACACCATCGCCTGGAGCGCAGAAGCCCCCCGCTACCTGGGGGTTCGTCTCGATCACTCCCCGGCCGCTATATATGAAGGCAACCACCGTAGAGCTCTAGCCGGCATCAGATCCTCAGTGGGATTCTGGAAAAAAAAAAACGTTAGCCCCAATAGGTCGAGTGTCTATCGCCAAAATGACAATAGTTCCGAGGCTGCTATACTACTTAACAAATCTACCCGTTATCCCGCCTAGAGCCTTTTTCCAAGAATTAGACACACTTCTGGGCTCACTGATCTGGAGGAAGGGCAGACGCAGAATAGCATTAGCAAAGTTACAACTACCTACCACGCAGGGGGTACTTGCCGCCCCTTCTTTTGAATCCTATTTTTTAGCCGCCCAATTATAGTGGCTATCCTACTGGACAGCGGGCAGACAGATAGGGGAGACACACACTATGAATGGTCTGGTAGCTATCCCGGAACTCCGTTGACTACTGTTACCGGGCACTAAACCTAAACGCACATATCCCCTACATATCACAGTTGCTCGCAAGTGCATGCAAAGAATACACCGCATGTCGCCAGGGCAGCCCCATAATCTCCCCTCCTCCCCTTGGCCGGGTTGCCCATACAGGAAGGCTACTACACATCTAATATGTTGCGTACATGGACAGACTGTGGTTTCACTGAGGCGGAGTCGTTGTTCGAGGCCGGCCAGCTCAGACCCTTTCAGCGACTGGTAGAGGAGCATGATCTCCCCGCGGGCCAATTTTTACTCCATCGCCAAGTTCCTGCGAACTATCATCACCACCATGACCTTTCCACAGGGGAACCTCCTACGCACCCGGTCATACATACCATCTTACATATGGGGGTGGGTCGACACCTCATCACATGGCTCTATAAAGCTATAAGGGAACTCCAACATACTCCACTGGCAACACTTAGGGCTGCCTGGGAAGAAGACCTTGGCCGCTCCCTACATGACAAAGAATGGGAGAAAGCTCTCGAATATCCCAAGAAGGTGTCCCGCAACGCGCGCTTCAAAAACATACAATTCTATACCCTGCACAGGGCCTACCTGACACCAGCGCGTCTTCAACGTTTTTATCCAGAGTCCCAGTTCACCTGTCCCAGGTGTCAAATGCATGCGGCGGATTTCCAACACATGTTCTGGACTTGCCCTGCATTACATTCATACTGGCAACATATACACGAGTCACTCAGGGACCTTACAGGACTCTCGTTCTTAAAAATGTGGGACGCCTGTGCTCTAGGCATCTTCCAGAGAAAGAAACAACACAAAGTACCCCTTAGGTTTGCCTCATTAGCCATCCTATTAGCAAAACGAAACATAACCATGCATTGGCGGTCTCCCACAGGCCCCCCAATCGACGCATGGGTAGGTGGAGGGAAGAAATGGGCAACAGCGGAGGAAGAAATGCTGAGAGAGGAAGAGGCGAAGGGAATGCAGAAACACCCCATATCAATAGACTGGGCCCTCCTCCTACATCAATTTAAACAACCACTGACAAGACAACCCGGACGAAGTCCGCCACACGCCACGCACCACTGAGTCACCTGGTCGAGCCAATAACATAATAGCAAGCTCCCTTCCGTAGGAGACCTTCTGAGCCTACTAGCAACAGCGCCGGGTACGGTACCTCACGTACACGCCGCTCCTACTTACTTAGACCGACCATGGGTTCCCCCCTCACCCTGGGCGATTCCCTACCCTGTTCAAACTCC
Organism: Lissotriton helveticus; assembly: GCF_964261635.1. Classification (NCBI taxonomy): domain Eukaryota; kingdom Metazoa; phylum Chordata; class Amphibia; order Caudata; family Salamandridae; genus Lissotriton; species Lissotriton helveticus. Next base: position 1,688,617,368 of record NC_136065.1, on the reverse strand, counting down.
GAAGCACCTGTCGACTTCAGTCTCCATCCACTATCTGTCCCTGACATCCCATGAGTACCCCCCCCCCCCCCCAAGTTATATTTCGCTTTACTTTCTAGGAAGTCCTCATTAGTGACAGGATATTGGACAAGTAACTGTATAGATACTCATGCGGTCCAAGATCAATACCAGTAAAATGTATTCTGTGAGAACGATCTTTGCTACACTATGTCACTGTAATTGTAAAATGTCAATAAAAACAAGTTAAAAAAAATAATTTAAATAAATACATAAAAGTAGGACTGGAGCCCCAGTAAAAATAGATTAGGAAACTTTGTGATCAAGAAGGAATCCGTGCTGAGTGTCTGGGAGCTGACCTACAGTTGCTGTGATTGCTAAGGAAGGAACTGTTTGCTGTGTGCTGTGTGCCCTTAACTTGAAGAGGAGCTGTGTTGTGTGCTTTGCCTGTCTCCAAGGGTCTAAGAAGAGCTGGGAACTCAGGGATACAAACAAATGTTCTTCAGCACTTATCCTTCCAGCGGCTGTGTGGGTCTCTGCGCTGTGCCTTCGTGAAGCTGCCCCCCTGTGAAATCTGTCTCGGTGTGCTCATCGGCACACAGCTGGGGCGTAAGGTCATGAGACCTGCTCTGCCTCAAACGTGATCTGCCGCAGGATCGAGTCCCTCGCGCTCTGTGTGTGCGGATTAACGCACCGCTGAGGAATTTTGGAGCGCCCGCTTTTCCCCCGAGCGTTGTGTACGCTTTGACTCCACCGCCGCCCCTCGAGCTGTGTTGTGTGCCCGAGGCCGGGTTCACCGCTCTGAGAAGGAGCCTTGAATACACCCTGCCAGTATTCACCACCACCGGTCCGGGATCGTCATTTCCGAGCCGCGCTCAGATTGGTCACAGCAACGAGGATTTCCCCCAGCAACGCCTTCTTTTCCAGCGAGCTAGGTGTACAGCTTCAGAAGATAGGGAAAATGCTTGATACTAGATGGGTAGCATCCAGTTACAGATCTGTGAAAGCCGTTTGGAACTGATTCCCTGCCTTGTGCAAACATTTTAAGAATGCTTCTAAAGACCCATCCAGACCCATAAGAGACCGGAGTAAGTATGAAGGTCTCTTTAACTACATCAATGCTACAGCAATTCATCCTCTGTGCTGCAGATCCATGATTCCCATTGTTCATGACGAGCTCAGCTCGTCATGAGCACACAAGCAGTGTACTGCATGACGAGCTGAGCTCGTCATGAGCATGGAAGGGGTTAAGAAGTTTACATCCTATTCTTTTATCAGAGATTTGGGGGTAATGTGTGATGCACTTCAAGAGCTCAAAGACTTATCACTCTCCTTACAGAGGTGGGACATTACAATTTTTAATGCCCACAGACTTTTGGTTAGTCAAGTACGTATATTTAGAGCAATGAAGGACTCACCAGGGGAGTTTGCTTCTGTGGCTCAGAAAGCAGTTGACGAGGGCAAATTCAAGAATGTTCCTCTTTTCCATGGTAGAAGTAACTCTGTTTCTCCTAATCCAAATCAGATTTACCAAAGTCTGTCTGTAAATATCAATAAACGATGTGCCCCGGCTTCTGAGAAAGAACTTATAGCCAGCCTCAGTGTGCTAGATGCAAGTGGGCCACCTTCAGCCGCAAGACGCTGTGAGACGACAACCCCCCACCACCCCCAGCATGGGTCGCCCACAGAAGGCACCTTCTCAGACACTGGTGGCGACGAGATAGCGAGAAGAACCCACCAGGGAAGATTCCATGTCCAGAAAACTGGACCAAGTCCTTGCGGCCATAGAGCACTCCAGAGTGGCGATGGAACACAAGTTTGACACCCTGGCTACTGATCTTCACATCTTACGAGACGACCACAGGAAGCTCATGGACAAAGTGAATCAGAGTACAACGACAATGCAAACAATGGAACCGCAGGTGCAACAACACAACCAAGCTCTAAAAGATCTACAATCCCGGATCAAGGCGCTAGAACATAAAACGGACGACTTGGAGGGACGCTCCTGAAGGAGCAACATTCGCATTATGAATCTGCCGGAGGGTGTGGAAGGGGCCGACACGATCAAGTATATCACAGACTGGATTGCAACATTCACGCCCGCCAAGGATCTGACCCCCCACTTCTCCACTGAGCGAGCGCACCGGGTCCCAGTGCGGAGACCCAGACCAGGCCTGCCACCCAGGCCATTCCTGATGAAACTGCTACATTTTCGGGACAGGGATACTATTCTCCGCGCAGCCAGAGCGCATGGTCGTCTGCAAGTGGAGGACAAACAGGTGATGCTGTTCCCGGACTATTCCCAAGTGGTGCAGCGACAAAGGGCCACGTTCCAAGCGATCAAACGCACCCTGCACCAACAGAACGTACAATATGCTCTTCTGTTCCCGGCCCGTCTCAGGGTTGTCCGCGACTGAACACGCACTTTACAGACCGTCAGAAGGCGTTGCGGGCAGTGGCCGCCATTGATTCCACAAGTAGAGAATCAGATATGGAGGAGGGCCCCCACCTGTTCAGCTACGAAGACGACGGCAGCGACGTACCTGCGTCCCGAGAAGGCTCTATGGCACCTCCAATAGTAACTCCTCAGACAGCCGACACCTTGATATAATAGACTTGAGAGTTCGGGGCACACAGCGAGAACAATGTGGTCCGAGGCTGAACCGTGAGCCAACTCTGAGCCGTCCCCGCTCATCGGGATATAGATTGAGGGCCGCCGGAACATATTGCAGCGATCATAACAATCGGAGGCATCTCGACCCAGTCAAAACAACTAAGAATGGAGGTGACACCAGAGGGCACATTCCTGAAGTTTCTTATAGCCGTGCCTGCAGAGGCCAGAGAGATGTCTCTCTGCAACCCCACGATAACGAACTAAAGTATATATATGCAAACCAGTTTGGAAGTATTGCTCCGTGCAGTAGGTCCCCTATGTTGGGAATGTTCCCCAGAATTGCAGTTTATCCCCATTTATATCCTACTTTTTGCAGATATCCCCGGGCGGGTGGGGAGAGAAAAGAATGAACAGCATGGACTTCCTGAAGCGGGTGGGCGGTGGAAGACGGGCGGGGCGGGTCGGGTGCGAGGGAGGACACACCCAGAAACAAGAGCGCGGGCCGTACAGGTGACACATGACACATAAAATGTCAAACACGGATTACAAGTTCATCACATTGAATGTCAGGGGTATGCACACGGCCAAAAACAATATTCGGTCTACGCCTATATTAAAAGGCAAAAGGCCCAGGTGGCCCTCCTGCAGGAGAAACATCTGACGAGGGAAGAAGTGGATCGCCTGCATAAGAAGTGGCAGGGTGTAGTATGTGCCACAGGGTACTCTGCATGTGCCAGAGGTACACTTATATGGATCAGACCGGGATGCCATTTAAAGAATACACTAGGCTAATAGACAGAGAAAGGCGATATGTAATCTTGACAGGCCTATTGGAGGACCAATACTGGAATAAACTTACCAGTGTATTGGCCCACCACGCAGAGATACCATGGCTCTTGGGGGGGTAGACTACAATTGTGTTTTGGATTTGCACCTAGACACATCACATCCCCCGCTAATTCATTCACCGGCACACAAACAAACGCATGGAGGGCACAAAATCCAAATGATAGGCTATACTCCTTTCATTCCATCCCACATGACTTGCAAGTTAGGCTTGATAGATTCCTGTGCTCCACAGACTTACTACCCAAGGTACAGTACGCCGACTATATGGGGTGAGTAGTATCAGATCATGATGCGCACATAGTGATACTTCGATGGAGACCGCCCCACCCCCCGGTTCCGACATGGAAACTACCCCAGGACTGCCTTACCGATCACGCCTTCCGTCAGACTCACGGGGAATATATTCGGGAATATTTTTTACAGAATACTGGCTCAGCCTCCTCTAGAGCAATAGAGTGGGACGCATATAAAGTTAGCGCCAGGGGTCATTGCATCCAACAGGTGGTGGGAGTGAGGCGCACACTAGACCAAGCACTGAGCGGAGCGTAGAAAAAGCTAGCGGACCCATCTCGGAGCATGGATCAGGGGAGAGCCACATTTGCACAACACTCGGCGGCAAAGCTTTCACACGCAAAGGCTATGAGAGACCTGCGCAAATACAACTTCCGCACCTATGCTGCTCGAGCACACAGGGAGGGCAATAGAACAGGCGTCCTACTAGCCTGGGTGGTTAAGCAAAACACGATGTTACATCCCATCACGGAGCTCGCAGGCCTACATGGGCACACTCCCAACTAGACATCTTGCACATATTCCACGACTATTACACAGAGGTGTATCGTGACCCGACGACACCGTGCGAGCTGACTCAATTTCTGGGCCCGTCACACATGCCCACAATTTCTCCGGCGGATAGGAAAGACTTAGACGGCAAAATCACATCCTCCGACATAAAGCACGCCATAGGTTCGCTAGCAAAGTAAAAAGCGCCGGGTATGGACTGGTTCACACTAGAGTACTACAGAACGTTCTTGGCCGAGGTGGCGCCCCATCTGGCATCCACATAGGACGCCCTGACCAGGGGTATACTACCAGAATCGTTTCGCGAATCGTTGGTAGTAACATTTCCGAAACCGCATAGAGACCCCAAACTCCCGGCCTCTTATAGGCCGATTACACTACTGAATGCTGACTGCAAGATCCTGGGGAAGTTACTGGCTGACCGCTATAGCCAAATCCTCCCGGCCTTGGTACATCCCGACCAGTGTGGCTTTGTGCCTCGGCGCAGCACCTCCCATAATCTGCGTAGGCTGTTTCATGTACAAAATGAAGTAACAGACAGATTCCCACGAGCGGCTTGCCTGCTCCTTGATCTTGAAAAGGCGTTCGATACCCTGACCTGGCCTCACCTCTTTGCAGTCCTGCAGGCAATACAGATTGGCCCCCATGCTGACGGCATATACTAAATTCCTTTACAAGGGCCTCACCTCCAGGGTGAGAATCGGGAAAATGACTTCGGCCTCATTCCCGGTAGAGAGGGGAACCAGACAGGGGTATCTAGGAGTGCGATTATACCATTCCCCAGAGGACCTTTATGAAGGAAACCATCGCGGAGTGTTGGCGAGGCTTCGCTCCGCGGTGGGCTTCTGGAAGACGCTCCCCCTGGCACCCATCGGGCGGGTAGCCATTGCGAAAATGATAATGGTACCCAGACTGCTGTATCACTTTACAAATCTCCCAGTGATCCCGCCTCGGTCCTTCTTCCAAGAGTTGGATATGCTCCTCACAACACTGATATGGGGGGACGGACGGCATAGAATAGCCCTGCGCACACTACAGTTGCCCACCACGGGTGGAGGTCTGGGTGCCCCGTCGTTTGAATCATATTTTTTAGCCGCGCAGCTTGAGTGGCTGTCTCACTGGACAGCCGAGAGGCACATGGGAGAGACGATTACTGATAATGGAGGGCTACCCCTTCCCGCCATCAGAAGAATGCTTTTACCAGGCACCAAACCGGCCTGCACGCACTCGATACAGGGCACCTTAGCCCGCAAATGCATGATGCGCATACACAGATTGTCGAAAGGGCAACCGTTATACTCTCCACTGCTCCCTTTGGTGAGCCTTCCGTGTAAGGAAGAATATTACACCGAGAGGAACCTGCGGGTGTGGACCGACAACGGGGTGACAGAGATGGAAGCCCTGTTCCACGAGGGACAGCTGAGAACATATAAACAGTTAGTCGAATGGTACGACCTTCCACAGGGACAATTTTTAACACACAGGCAACTGGTAGACAGCAGTCGTACATATTGGGACTTGCAGAATGGAGAACCCCCAACGCACCCAGTACTGCACACGCTGCTGCGGATGGGGGCGGGCAGACACCTAGTGACATGGCACTACAAGGCAATCCGGAAATTAATTAAGGTTCCCCTGGGCAGACTGCGACAATCATTGGAGGTCGACACGGGCCAAGTTTTTCATGACAAAGAGTGGACCCAAGCGCTAGAATATCCTAAAAAAGTCTCCCGAATAGCACGATTCAAAAATATCCAGTTTAATGTTCTACATCGCACTTATCTTACACCTGATAAGCTGCAGAGGTACTACTCAGACACAGAATTCAAATGCCCCCGGTGTCAGACACTAAATGCGACATTCAAGCACATGTTCTGGGACTGCCCGTCCTTGCAACCATACTGGAACAAAATACACCACACACTGCAAGCAGTACACCTGCAACACATTACCACATGGGAGATGTGCGCCCTAGGAATCTACAGGAAAAGGAAGTCTGAAAAACTGCAGTGGCAGTTCGCAACCCTAGCTATCCTCCTGGCCAAAAGAAACATAGCCATGCACTGGAGGGCCCCTACAGGACCACCAGAAGCGGCTTGGATAGGAGCAGTGAACAAGTGGGGGGGCAGCGGAGGATCTCTATGGAATGGGTGCATCTCTTAATACAATTTAAACAAGAGACAACTGCAGAGGACGCTACCGAGCCGGTGCAAACCCTGACCTGCGACCACGCCCGAAACCTCAGCCCACAGGCCCCACCATTGAACGAGTAGCACTCCTGGTATGAGGCTAGCGTGGGATGAGTAGCCAGCCCTACTGATTCTGTCATTCTACCAACGCTGCAGATCCCTCTCCCTCCCCCGAGACGCGCGCAGTCCGATCCCACCGGCCGATAGCTGGCCCGTACGCCGACCACATCTACCACTTACCCCCCGCCCGCCCATTGCGCTCCCCCCCCCCCATCCCTTTCTCCTTTAAGGAGGTATTCCCTCCTACGGTTACCAGCTCAGTTCACAGATCTTGAAGAGCCTTCTTATCAGAGCCAACAACCAAACAAAGTCTGGTGGGTAAAGGGTATGAATTTGCAAAGAATCAGTCTTCCCAAAAAAACCTACATGAAAGGTGTCCGCGATGATAGAGGGTTGCAAAAGCACAACATTTACGTAGGCATCTGCGGTAAGGAAAATCAGGATAAATCATTTCAGTAGCAACACGTACAGGGGGTGAGTGTTTAAACAGCACTACCTGTCTGGCTGAGTCACTAGATGCCTATTATATCTTGGAGCTACTGCCTGATTATTTTCCTCTTGCGGGTGTACCCAGGAGCTTTTGAGGTCTTGGGTCGGTGTACAGAGAGCAAAGTGAGTTCAAGTGCTGTAATCCAGGCCGCAGGCTTCATGTGGCCTAACATGTACTCTCTAGTACGGATTGTGAAGTTGTGCTAAGTCACAGGAAGAGCTATGATGATGGTGACAGCAACACCATCGAGCCCTACCACAGAGAGTAGCCTAGCAGGAGTAAGAGTGGTGCTGGTTCTGCAGTTGGTTGGGTTCACAGTGAGACAAACTGAGCCGTCGGGGTGGGGCAAGAGGCAGTTCAGAGGCTTGGGACAAATAAGAGCTGAGAAGAAATTCCACCAACGGATGGCAGCCTGGGCTCTCAGGTCATTGAGGCCCAGTGAGCTATGGACTTCCAAACAGAAGGAAAAAATTTCAGCGAAACAACAAAAAAGAGAACAGTAAGTCATATCAAAAGGTCAGTGTAGGAAGGTAGATCCCAGACTATGGTTGCCCCCAACTTTTTGCCTGGTGTTTTGCTGGTTTTCTGACTTAGTTGACCTGGGACCCTGCTATTCAGGACCCCAGGCCTACTGCTCTCTCTGTAAAATGGATTCCATGTACCTTAGGTACATATCTAATTGGATACTGAGTCACCTTATCAGTCCCTGTACAGTGTACCTTAGGTACCCAGGGCATAGGTGTACCCAGGGCCTACCAGGGGCTGCAGCATGTATTATGCCACCCCTGGCTGGCCATCCAAATCTGACACAACTGGCTGCTTGACAGCTGGGGCAAGGTGGTGTAATCACCCTTTGCTTTAGATATAGTATACCTATATCTAACCCTAAAAATGGACACACAGATCTCCTATCAGTCACTCCTATGGCAGGCCTTAACTATCCTGAAGGCAGAGTGCTTGGAATCGTGTGAGATGGTGCTCTGGCATGAGCTGAGCCTGTCTGCGGCTTTCGGGATCCATCCCTTAGCCGTTTCCATGATATCGCATACCATATACTCTTAAGTGCATTATAATCCTCGCGGTTATATGCCAACTCTGGTATCGCTTTATCAAAACATGTCGAGTAAGGTGTCATACGAATTGGAATACTAACCCCTCGCCAATTCTGGCGACGGGGTTAGCATTCCACCCTTCTAGAGGGACACGACATGTATGTAACCTGTAACCCCGGTTAAAGTCAGACAGAGCCTTAGCATCCACAAAATGGATGCTGCCACCGAGACACAAGTCTGCCCTCCTGCTGCTGGGAGTCCTCCCAGAGCAGGAGGCAAGGACAAAGGGTTTCCTGCCAGGGGCGGTGCCAGCACCGTCCCAGACAGGGTTTTGTGTATTCCAGGTAGGCAGGGCTACAGAGGAAGGTGACTGCAAGTGGCACCCCGGTGCTCACTGTGCATAGGCCGGCTGAAACCAGTTCCAGGGGCACTCCAGCCCCTGGCCTGGGGAAAGCCCGCCAAAGGAGAGGGGTGTAACCACCCCCCTCCTGGTCCCACCCATAGGGCAGGACTTAGTCGCGTGCCAGCCCCCTTTTCCCAGATAAAGGTAGGAACTGGCCCCCTTCCAAATTAGATCATCTTTGGAATCAAGACACGACTTTCTACGAAAGGACATCAAGATTTCTTCTTCAAGATTCTCCCTTGTGGCTAAGGAGTAGTCACCCTGCATCCGCAGGCACCACCTTAAGAACACTGCGGTCTGCTGCAAGTCCTTCCTCCGGAATCCGACTGCCCAGCTCGACAAGACCCGGCTTCCTTGGCACCTCCGACCTCTACTCACCTCTACAGCCAAGCTGAGAACCGTGAGTGCGACGAGACCTCAAGGAACCGACTATTGCCAAGACTGCACGACTTCTTCACAGCAAGCCCGCCGAGTAATCTCCTGGCGAGTGCTTTGGGGTCCGAGAGCCCCAATCCTGAGCAGCTCCAGCACCGAAGAGCAGCCCCCCAGCATCTCCACGATCGGCGTGGGGCCCTTCACCTTTTTGCTGCTCACCGCGTTGTTTGGCTACTAGCCCGCTGGCTTGTGGCCTTCTGAACGACGCCCGACGACATCACTGCTGCTGGTCTGGTAGCTCCAGACTGGCTCTTGCTCCCTTCCAGAAAAGGAGCACCCCGGACCCTCCTGGTCCACTCAAGACGCCATTTTGAGTCCACCGTGTGGGCTTGAATTAGCCAAGGCTTTGTTGCCCAATCCTGGGTACTTCGACGCCGACAGCTTCATCCATCGTGGGACAGCTCGCCTCTCCATCCTGGTCGCCGACAACGCCTCCTGGTCCGTGAGATCTGCAGAGCACAGCGTCGCCCACTCACCTAGTCGAGGTGACTACCATCCGGTGCCCTCCTGGTGCCCACTGACTACTGGCTAGTAGTCACGAACTTGGTCCCCTCTGCTTTCAGGTGTCATCCATCTTCCAGATCCAGGCTTGGATCAACTCGAACTCTCTTCACTGGTCGCCTGCCAGCATCTTTCTTCCAGGCTCCTGGTTCGTCTACAAGGATTCCCGACGTCTTTTGAGACCTATGCAGCTGCAGCCCCTGGGCTAGGTAACTTCGGCATTTCGGTGCCCCAGCATAGCCTCACTATCCAAGGGTCAGGATCCACTGTCGTTTTCTTCCTACCAGGTCGGGTTCGCCCGTGAACACTAACTTTAACTTTACTAGCTATCATAGACTTTGTCCCGCATCCCGCGTGAGAGTGCACACTCTGCACCCGAGTCCCCTGGGCCTCCTAGAAGTAATCTAACGATTCCATAGTCAAGTCCTAGCGATTCCAAAGCCTATTAGTACTGTACTTACCTGCTAGTAACTTCGCATTCCACTTTCAGAGTATATGGTTTTTCGTGCCCCTCGGGCATTTGTGTATACTGTGCTAACTTAAGTATTTTTATAAGAGTTTTGTTGTGTGCTTAGCTCCCTGTCTCATAAAGAGCCAGGGTAGTCTTGTTATAAATAAATACACTGTTTATTTTCATAACAACTTGTGTGGTGTCCTTTCACTGGGTGTTCCAGGGGTAATGTGATGGTAAAACAGCTGGCTTAACACGCCCTCTAGAGTCTTAGCCTTAGACTGCTCGTATCCATGCTACTAGGATAGCTGGTCTATAAGGTTGACTTACAACCAATCATCAATAAGGTTTGTTTGGACTGATATATAGTGATCACTAGAATAGTGAGCACTGCACATCAGGCCAACTTCTCACAGTCAGGTTTCCCAATTTCACCCAAACTCACCCCTGCCAAGTACCCCATTCACAAACTCAATACCCTTCTCAGCTCTGTAAGCACCCCCAGTAACTGCAACACTGATAAAGCCACAGCAGATTTACCCCACGTCCAGGTGTAGACCTTCTAGAAAAGCACTGGCAAGAGTCCACTTGAACAAAGGCGTGATGTGTTCCCTGATGATCCATTCTTAAACTGCGGTGGAAAACACACTGAGGCTGTAAGTCCATGTTGAATCATGTCCATTCTGACCTCCATCATAGCCCTCTTCCTTGCTAGTGCATTAGGAACTGTAATCAGTAAAAAAAAGAAATCAGGCACATGGATTTTCTCATCAGTTCTAATCTCTTTTGCGTTGCCGCTTGAAGATCCAATGTTTAATGTGTAAAAGAATAAGTGCCAGGGCCTAACATTTTGTGTAAGCCCGCAGTGTGCAGAATATCAAGGCTATGTAGTCTTAATTCCACCCAGTTTCTTTTTCACTCATCACAAGCCACTCCCTGCCCCTTAAGATTACTCTTGTAGCTTCCTGCCTTCTCACTTTATCAAGTTTGCCTGACTTTTTCTTCCTCCTTATTTCCCCATTGTGTGTTTTTAACTCTCTTGCTTTGGGTTAAATTCTGATGAGGAAAAATAAGTGCTGTCCCCAACAATGAGTGCTGGTGGACCAAATAATACCACAATAATAGCACTGTGGAGAACCCTCCAGACTGGACACTGCTCCACCACCATCACAATATCACTTGATTGGGCCATTCAATCCTCTGGTTTCACTAGCAATCTCCAGATCTTCTGTAGATCATCTCTGTCCTGCTCACCACCAAGTCATGGAGCACCAAGTGTGTAAACAGCACTACCAGTCTGGCTGAGTCACTAGATGGCTACTATATCTTGGAGCTACTGCCTGATTATTTTCCTCTTGCGGGTGTACCCAGGAGCTTTTGAGGTCTTGGGTCGGTGTACAGAGAGCATAGTGAGTTCAAGTGCTGTAATCCAGGCCGCAGGCTTCATGTGGCCTAACATGTACTCTCTAGTACTGATTGTGAAGTTGTGCTAAGTCACAGGAAGAGCTATGATGATGGTGACAGCAACACCTATTGGAGCCCTACCAAAGAGAGTAGCCTAGTAAGAGTGGTGCTGGTTCTGCAGTTGGTTAGGTTCACAGTGAGACAAACTGAGCCGTCGGGGCCAGAGGCAGTTCAGAGGCTTGGGACAAAAAAAGAGCTGAGAAGAAATTCCACCAACGGATGGCAGCCTGGGCTCTCAGGTCATTGAGGCCCAGTGAGCTATGGACTTCCACCGCTTAACACCAATCCCTGCTGGTGGATGTGTGGCTCCCCACGTCATTGTACCTCATAAGGTCCAAAGCAGTGCCGAATCTTAGAGGTCAATTAAAAGTGTCAGCAGGGAGAAGGGCTGACATCTGTGCAGCCATGTCTGGGAGTGGGAATGTGAGGGAATATTTTCCAATAAATGCAGCATAGCTGCTAAGGGGAAGACAGTGGAAACGGACCTCCCTTAAGGTGAGGGGGGGGATGTCCTGAGGTGAGGAGTTGTGCCCATGATCTATTTCGACATTGAGGTCAGATCTAGTGGAGAAAACGGGGACCACTAAAGCAGTGGCACAGAGGAAGAGGGAGGGTCTCCATAAGCAGGTCCTGGGAGTGGAACTGGTGAAAACCAAGCCTGAAGCTTGGGCTCAAGGCGGTTGGGAATTAACAACAAGTGTTCGATAAAGATCACGTCTGTAGTCCTTTGAGACTGGATAATGGGGGTGCTCCATGACTTCGTGGTGAGCATGACAGAGATGATCTACAGAAGATCTGGCGATATGGAGATTGCTAGTGAGAAACAGAGGATTGAATGGCCCAATCAAGTGGTATTGTGATGGTGGTGGAGCAGTGTCCAGTCTGGAGGGTTCTCCACAGTGCTATTATTGTGGTATTATTTGGTCCGCCAGCACTCATTGTTGGGGACAGCACTTATTTTTCCTCATCAGACTTTAACCCAAAGCAAGAGAGTTAAAAACACACAATGGGGAAATAAGGAGGAAGAAAAAGTCAGGCAAACTTGATAAAGTGAGAAGGCAGGAAGCTACAAGAGTAATCTTAAGGGGCAGGGAGTGGCTTGTGATGAGTGAAAAAGAAACTGGGTGGAATTAAGACTACATAGCCTTGATATTCTGCACACTGCGGGCTTACACAAAATGTTGGGCCCTGGCACTTATTCTTTTACACATTAAACACTGGATCTTCAAGTGGCAACGCAAAAGAGATTAGAACTGATGAGAAAATCCATGTGCCTGATTTTTTTTACTGATTATTTATTTATTTTTATTTATTTATTTAGTAGTTTGTAGAGCGCTCAGCTACCTCCAACGGAGGTGTCCCGGCGCTAAAGACGTTATCTCCAAAGGGTCAGAAGGATGAGGTAGGGAGAAGGTAAAATTAGATGAAGGAGAAAAGCCAGGTCTTGAGTTTTTTCCAGAATACAGGCTCTGATGTCAGAAATCTCAGCTCTATAGTAAGTTGGTTCCACAATTTGGAGGTGGCCACTGCGAGGGCTGTTCCTCCGGTGCGTGCCAAGCGGAAACGGGGGCAGATCATAAGACGGAGATGGTTGGATCTGAGGTTTCGGAGGGGTTGTGAGAGCTTCATTCTGCGACGTAGATAGATAGGACCTCGGTCATTAAGAGCTCTAAAAGCCAAAGTTAAGGTTTTAAATTGGATGCGCAGTCTCACTGGGAGCCAGTGAAGTTTAATCAGATGGGGTGAAATAGAATGACGGTATGGGATGTTGCAAATCAGTCTAGCCGCTGCATTCTGGACTCTCTGAAGTTGGTTTATAAGGTATGCCGGAGCCCCTGCATACAGACTGTTTGCGTAGTCCAAATGAGCGGTGATAAGGGCATGGACTACTGTTTTACGAGAGTCCAGAGGCAGGTATGGGATGTTTTTTTTATCATGCGAAGCTTTCCAAAGCATGACGAGGTGACTTTATTAATTTGAGTCTTGCAGGAAAGGGCAGTATCAAATTGGAAGCCAAGGTTACGGGCAGCTTGGACTGGTTCCAGGGGAGGGTTCAGTTCAGTTGGCCACCAGAGAGTGGACGATATGGGGGATTTCTGATTGAGAAATAGGACCTCAGTCTTGTCTGTGTTAAGCTTTAAATTATTGGCAGACATCCAGGAAGCAATGTTTGTCATGCAGTGGCGAAAGTTGTGGAATGTTTTATCAGAGTGGTCTTTGAAGGAGAACACGAGTTGGGTGTCGTCAGCGTAAAAGGTTACTTTGACGCCCCAACATTCAACCACTTTTGCTAGCGGTTTTAGGTACACATTGAATAGGAGCGAACTGAGAGCATAACCTTGCGGAACGCCCCAAATCAATGGTTTCTTGGAGGAAAGAAAGGGACCCAGCGTCACCTGTTGGAATCTGTTCGTAAGGAACGATTTGACCCAAGTAAGGGGAATTCCGCTGACACCTACCTCTTGCAGGCGAGCCAGTAAAGTGTCATGGGAGATGGTGTTGAATGCAGCGGATAGGTCGAGGAGGACCAACATGGCCTCCTCTCCCCTATCCGTGCATTCTCTAATCGACTCGGAAACCTCAAGCAGAGCTGACTCAGTGCTAAAGTCCGGTCTGAATCCAGATTGGGTATTATGGAACATGGAGTTTGATTCCAGATAATAGGAAAGCTGCTCTTGTACCGCTTTCTCGAGCACTTTAGCGGGCTTGGGTAGGAGCGAGATAGGCCGGTAGTTGCTTAGGCAGGTAGGGTCCATGCCTGCTTTTTTTTTGGATAGGAATAAGCAGTGCATGTTTCCAAGCGGAGGGGACTGCGCCTGAAAGTAAGGAAGCATTCCATATTTCGAGTAGGGGGGTCGATAACTAGAGGGGCAATTTCGTTCATGATAAGGGCCGGGGCTGGGTCCAATGGAGAGCCTGATATGCATTTCAAGAATAGATTAAGTGCATGCTCTTTAGTTAGAGGTTGGAAAGCGGTAAATGCATGCTTGCAAATGATGGTAGGGTCTTCGGTAATGTTGGTCCCGTTCTGATGAATAGTTGCCGCAATGTTGGTTATTTTACTTTCAAAGAAATCTGATAAGTTTTCACATAGTGCTTGGGAAGGGGGGACTGGGGCAGATAGAGCACTGGAATTCGTAAATTCTTTAACAATGTTAAAGAGGGCTTTGGTAAAGTTTTTTGCATTGGCAAAAGTTTCAGCAAAGTAGGTGCTCATGTAGTTGCGTTTGAGTTTGCGAAACTCCTTGAGAACTTGTCTGTAAAGAGTCTTGGCTTCTGGGTCATAGGTCTGCCGCCAATGTCGCTCCATCTTTTTGCACCTACTTCTATATTCCCTTAGTTCCTGAGTGAACCAGGGGGCTGAAGGTTTTTGTCTGCGGGAGGTGAGGGTTTGAAGCGGAGCTACTTTCTCAATAGCAGCCGTGAGATCATTGTTAAGTGTAAAAACCGCATCGTTAATATCGTCAGGAAAAGGGTTTAAGTTGTTATAATATTGTTGTTCAAAGGCATTGTATGAAACCTTGTACCATTTTCTGCCTTGTGATCTTATTGCAGAATCCTTTTTGACTATTATAGTTAAGGATACCTCGAATGGGATTAAAAAGTGGTCAGACCATGTCAGAGGTAAGGATTGGAGGGTTTTTAGCTTTTCGCAATTTGAAAAGATAAGGTCAAGGGTATGTCCTGCGATATGAGTGGGGCCCTTTACCCTTTGTGTCAGGTTAAGATTTTTCATGGATTCTAGTAGGAAAGAGGCGCGGTTGCTGCTACTTACATCAACCTGGTGGTTGAAGTCACCCAGTACTGTGAAGTGGGGATGTTTAATAGAGAGATCTGCAGTGACTGCCAGTAGTTCAGAGATGGCAGATTGAGGGGTGTTCGGGGGGTTGTAGACCAGGATCCCCGAAGAGATGGCTGTGGCGGCGTCCGTAACAGAGAAATATAGTGCTTCAATGGGCTTTATATTCATAATTTTTCTGGAAGTGATTTTCAGGTGATTTTTTGAGATTACTGCGATTCCTCCACCTGTTTTGGAGCCTTCACGGCTTAATCCAGTAAAGTGGTAACCTGAGGGGACAGCGAGAGTTATGTCTGGGTTGGAGGTGTCTTTAATCCAGGTTTCAGTTATAAATAATACGTCCCAGGATGTGGAGGAGAGTAGTAGCCAAATATCACTGGCGTGGCAAGGTAAGGAGCAACAGTTCACCAATCCCATAGAGTAAGTAGTGGTGGGAGTGGATTGACTAGTTGCGGAATCCTGAGGGTGGGTCCCGTAAGAGCGAAGAAGAAAAGGGCAGTTATGACATTTGTATGAAAGAGTGCTAGGTAGAGGGAGGTTACAAGGAGTAGAGGAAGTGCAGGATATCTTACCTAGGTCTAAAAGCTGTGACCTGGTCCATGTTAGTCTCTGAGTAGGATGAGGATTGACGGCATGGCTGGCCCTAGGCCCGGAGCTGGCGCGGACGGGCGCAGACGGGCTTGCCTTAGGCGCACAAACAGCGTGCCCGCTGCGCTCGTCCGCTGCGCGTCCTGAAGATGCACATTTTTATATGTGAAGGAGGACAGCAAGAGGGGGCGGGGCCTCGAAAAGGGGCGTGACCTGCGGGTTCGCCGGAGATGGCGGCAGGGAGTGTTGTTTACTTTGTGGTCCCGTAGCAGTGCTAGAATCCACTGCACGGACAGAGCAGGAGCGTGCTAGGGCCCCTAAACGAAGTGAGAGAAGGTCAGGTAGGTTTAAAATCACCACACAGATTTGTGACACTCAAATTTTAAATATTTTGCTAAACGTGCTCCCGGCTTTCCGCCTCAGTAGATTAGTCTCTGAATGGCGCTTGTGATCAGCGTCATTTAAAAGGTATCGGCGGGGGGCGTGGCCTCAAAGGGGCATGGCCTGCGGGTTTGCCGGAGATGGCGGCAGGGAGTGTTGTTTACTTTGTGGTCCCGTAGCAGCGCTAGAATCCACTGCACGGACAAAGCAGGAGCGTGCTAGGGCCCCTAAACAAAATGAGAGAAGGTCAGGTAGGTTTAAAATCACCACACAGATTTGTGACACTCAAATTTTAAAAATTTTGCTAAATGTGCTCCCGGCTTTCCACCTCAGGAGATTAGTCTCTGAATGGCGCTTGTGATCAGCGTCATTTAAAAGGTATCGGTGGGGGGCGTGGCCTCGAAAAGGGGCGTGGCCTGCGGGTTCGCCGGAGATGCCGGCAGGGAGTGTTGTTTACTTTGTGGTCCCGTAGCAGCGCTAGAATCCACTGCACGGACAAAGCAGGAGCGTGCTAGGGCCCCTAAACGAAGTGAGAGAAGGTCAGGTAGGTTTAAAATCACCACACAGATTTGGGACACTCAAATGTAAAAAATTTTGCTAAATGTGCTCCCGGCTTTCCGCCTCAGCAGATTAGTCTCTGAATGGCGCTTGTGATCAGCGTCATTTAAAAGGTATCGGCGGGGGGCGTGGCCTCGAAAAGGGGCGTGGCCTGCGGGTTCGCCGGAGATGCCGGCAGGGAGTGTTGTTTACTTTGTGGTCCCGTAGCAGCGCTAGAATCCACTGCACGGACAAAGCAGGAGCGTGCTAGGGCCCCTAAACGAAGTGAGAGAAGGTCAGGTAGGTTTAAAATCACCACACAGATTTGTGACACTCAAATTTTAAAAATTTTGCTAAACGTGCTCCCGGCTTTCCGCCTCAGGAGATTAGTCTCTGAATGGCGCTTGTGATCAGCGTCATTTAAAAGGTATCGGCGGGGGGCGGGGCCTCGAAAAGGGGCGTGGCCTGTGGGTTCGCCGGAGATGGCGGCAGGGAGTGTTGTTTACTATGTGGTCCCGTAGCAGCGCTAGAATCCACTGCACGGACAAAGCAGGAGCGTGCTAGGGCCCCTAAACGAAGTGAGAGAAGGTCAGGTAGGTTTAAAATCACCACACAGATTTGTGACACTCAAATTTTAAAAATGTTGCTAAACGTGCTCCCGGCTTTCCGCCTCAGGAGATTAGTCTCTCTGATTACAGTTCCTAATGCACTAGCAAGGAAGAGGGCTATGATGGAGGTCAGAATGGACATAATAATAATAATAATAATAATAAATCATTTGTAAAGCGCCTGGCTACACAGAGAACAGTGTGTCCCCGCGCTAACTACTGATAAATTATTCAGAGGGCCGATGTTACCAGCCAGGGGGTTTACAAACTGGAAAACATGAATGTTTTTAATTTCCTCCGGAATCTTATTTCAGACGGCTCCATCCTAAGGTGCAGCGGCAGTGCATTCCAGTGTTTGGAGGCTAAGTACCTAAATGAGCGTCCGCCCATTCTGGCCCTGAGAATACAGGGCGTTTTAAACAGCATCGCGCCAGAAGATCTTAAGTTCCGAGTAGGGCGATGTATAATAAGGAGGTTCTTTAGATAGTCCGGACCTTTGTCCTGGGCAATGCGATGCGCGTAGTAGAGGGCTTTAAATTTAATTCGCTCCCTAATAGGAAGCCAATGGAGCTTGGCCAGGGCGGACTTCCCTGAAGCTCTGCGCGGGAGGCCAAGCACTAGACGTGCGGCAGCATTCTGCACGCACTGCAGTTGGTGAAGTGCTTTTTGACTTAGCCCTATCAACATGGCGTTTCCATAATCAAGGTGCGGAGTCACTAGGGCGTGGACAATAGTTTTTCTAGCTCCGGCGGGAAGAAGATCTAAGACCTTACGGAGAACCCTAAGTAAACCAAAACACCTCCCCGTAACCTTGTTGACATGGGTCTTATATGAGAGGTCGGTGTCCAGCATTACGCCGAGATTTCTTACCGACTCCACTGGAATGGGGGGGCTCCCTAGTTCAATAGGCCACCATAGCCGCGACCATGCTGATGTCGCTCTCCCGACCACCAGTAACTCCGTTTTTTTGCCATTAAGGCGCAGGCAGTTGTCGTTCATCCATACTGCCACTGCTGACATACAGTTCGAAAAGTTAATGGCGTCTTTACTGCGGTGGGGTGTGAGCTTAAACACCAGCTGTGTGTCGTCAGCGTAGCTAACAATGTCCACCCCAAATACCTCCACCACGCGAGCCAGGGGTTCCATATAGATATTAAACAAGGTAGGGCTCAAACTTGAGCCCTGGGGAACCCCGTGGCTTACCTTTCGTAGGGAAGATCTGAAGGGTGGACAGTGCAGCTGAAAGCTTCTGTCGGTTAAGAAGGATTGTAGCCAGGCAAGCGCTGACCCTGTCACCTCCATCTCCATCAAGCGAGACAGCAGCGTTGAGTGCAGCACTGTGTCAAACGCTGCACTCAGATCTAATAAAACCAATGCTGCTGTCTCGCCTTCATCCACTATTTGCCTAATGCGCTCAGTGGAATACAGAACGGCCGACTCCGTAGAGTAGCCAGCTCTGAATCCCGATTGTGATGAGTGGAGGAGGGCTTCCTCCTCTAGATGTTTCATGAGCTGCCTATTGGCAATCTTTTCCACAATTTTTGCACAAAAGGGGAGAAGGGAGATGGGGCGGAGATTTTGGAGTTGCGAAGTGGGGGTGTTGGGTTTCTTCTTTAGAGGAATAACCTGTGCAGTTTTCCACGCTTCAGGTACGTGACATTCCTGGAAAGATAAGGGGACCATGTGGCTAATATGGTCGAGTAGCATGCTCTCCATAACTCCCTTGCACCGCGCCACTGGGCACGCATCAGACGGAGATCCGGATTGTATGCTCTTAACAATTCCTAGTAGTTCATACCTTTCAGGCGTTTTAAAGCCTGTAAGCTGAGATTTTTGTGTGGAGATGGCTCCAGTAACCCCCAGGCTGGTTAACATATTGTTACCAGCTGTAAAAGTGTCATGAATTTTGTCCACCTTATCCACAAAAAAATCGGCTACAAGATCACATAACTCAGTAGAGTAGATATCTTGAGCTTCAAGCCTGGATGGAGTCGTGAGTTCTCTGTAAATACTAAGGAGTTCTTTGGTGGGGTTGCCTGCTGACTCAATTCTATTTTTAAAATAGATGCCCTTTTCTAATCTTACCAATTTCTGGTGTTTTTTTATCTCTTATAGCATGCTTTGAGCTCAGGGGCATAGTTCTGCCTCCACCTCCGCTCCACCGTTTTACATTTGGCTTTAGCCAGTCTACGTTTTTCAGAGAACCACGGAGCAGTTCTGGATTGCCTGGTCAGTGGTTTAATCACCCAGGGTGCTACCTCATCCAGGGCCTTAGACATCCAGTTCTCATAACTGTTCCATGTTTCCTGAAGTGTGTTACCTGGGGACAGGGGATGTTTTAATAAGGCGCGTTCGAATAGTTCAGGGGAAAATTTCTTCCAGACCCTGCGCTTTTGTGGTAAAGATCCTTTAAATTTAATTCGCGGGGAGTCATCTTCTATTTCGAACGGGACGATGCTGTGGTCCGACCAGATCAACTGGACCGGGGGTAAGACCTTAACACCTTCCCAATTAGAAAAAATGGGGTCCAGGGTATGACCCAGCTGATGTGTGGGGGCTGTAGATAACAGCCTAACCCCTACGGAGTTCAGTGCTGCAATCACGGTTTGTGCCTCTTTACAATCTTTGTCTTCACAATGGAGATTTAGATCGCCCAAGACAAGAAACTTTTTATATCTAATTACTGGTTGATTTACTAGGTCTAAAAGTTGGTTTCCAAATTGAGCCTCACTCCCTGGGGGGCGATATATCAGTAATCCGTTTACCATGTTTTTGGGATCTACTTTTAGGGTGAAGAGGCGACACTCAGTGTTAGGTATGGTGGCTTTTATTAGCGTACATTCTAGTTCTGATTTATAAATTAGAGCTAGTCCCCCACCTCGTTGTTTTTGTCGGCCTAGTCTCAACAGACTATACCCAGGGGGGACCGCTTCAAGAACCTCCGGGGAAGATGTTTCATCCAGCCATGTTTCCGTAAGAACAAGGCATCCGGTTCCCTATTTAGCAATAAATCATATATCTCGACTTTATGTTTCCTCATAGACCTGCAGTTCAATAATAGCAGCTTTAACTGGACATGATTCAACATGGACTTACAGCCTCAGTGTGTTTTCCACTCCAGTTTAAAAATGGATCATCACGGAACACATCACGCCTTTGTTCAAGTGGACTCTTGGCAGTGCTTTTCTAGGAGGTCTACACCTAGACGTGGGGTAAATCTGCTGTGGCTTTATCAGTGTTGCAGTTACTGGGGGTGCTTACAGAGCTGAGGAGGGTATTGAGTTTCTGAATGGGGTACTTGGCAGGGGTGAGTTTGGGTGAAATTGGGAAACCTGACCTTTGATATGACTTGCTGTTCTCTTTTTTGTTGTTTCTCTGCTATTTTTTCCTTCTGTTTAGATACTACTAGGGGCAGTGTTACATTGTTTAGAAGTGAAGTTCAAAAATAAATGCCTGGAGCGGTTTTTGTGTAAAGGTGCTTCCAATGAGGGTTGCCAAAGAGGCTTTGTCTGAAGTTCTTAAAAACATTTTAATCGTAAAACAAATAAGCATTGCAAACAGGGCCGGACTGGCTCCAGTTAAGCTTTGCGCTTCCCACATAGCAACCTCTTTCACTGTGACCAGGGGACTCTGCTAGCGCCATCGTTGGTGCCACACACGTTTAAGAGGGGAATGCACGCCTCCACTTGTCATGTCATTTAGAACGTCCTTTATGGCTACCTGTCCTCAACATGTGTTTAATCGATGACGGCGCTAGCAGGGCGTTATTCAGATCTACTGTTATGTAAAGTAAAGTTCTCTTCCAGGGGATCCTCATTAATAGTCATAAGCATTAGAATATTCCCGCCCATGCGCGGGACCCCGGAAACACTAAATTATATGTGCCCCACATATATATAACTATATATATATATATATATACAAATAAGCAATTGCAGCCTCATAAATATCAGAGCTGAATTTGCAGTAAAGAATTTCCAACATACAAGAAAGAAATGCATTAGAAACATGAGACACAACAGCAAAGCTTGTTTAGAAACTGTTTTAATGCTCAGAAAACAGTAGAAATTCTCATAAACCACTGAAAGCATAGAAAGCTCCCAGGCTGCATTGCAAATACCCAGTCTAAAAAGACTGAACAGCTAACCTGTAGCTGCATAGCAGTAAACTGACACTGTGCCTTTAAGGCACTCCTGACTCCCAGCTTCCCATCATGCCTCAGGGGAGACACTTAGGTCAGTTGTTCTTTCCGGTTCCTTCTAGAAGGATCCTGGCAACACAGCACCACTCTTTTTCTGATTTCTGTCAGAAAATTCATTCTTTTTCACAATTTTTATTACTAACTTTGACGTCGTTTGACTCTAGAAGTCAGTAGCTGTCCTTTTTTGACAGTTTAGGACTTTTTCTGGCTTTGAAAATGCCTTCTCTATTTGACTCTTGTCCCTCTTGTTGTAAAAAGAAGGCCAAGTCAGACTCACATGAGGTCTGTATTCTCTGTCTTCCTGAGGATCATCATCCCAAGACCTGTCCTCTTTGTCAGACCCTTACCAGCAGGACTTTGAAGGAAAGGGCGAGGATTCGCCTTTATGGTCTGGCAAGTAAATCTAGAGGTAGGTCCCCTGTGAAGAAGGGATCCAAGAGGCCTAGATCCACTTCTAGGCACACGTCCTCGCGTCCCTCTGCTTCAGCGTCGGGCTCTGCGCTGAGAAAAGACCTTCAAGAGGGATATTGGTCGAAGAAAAGGCCGTCGACGGCGGGCTCGCCGTCGAAAAAAGACTCATCGAAGATTCGGGATCCTCCGCTCGTCAACCTGGCGATGATCAGCGTCGAGGACTAGAGACCCTCCGCCATCGTCAACCCGGCGACGATCGGCGTCGAGAACAAGGGACCCTCCGCCATCGTCAACCCGGCGACGATCGGCGTCGAGGACCCGAGACCCTCCGCCGTCGTCAACCCGGCGACGATCAGCGTCGAGGAGTATCACCCCTCCGCCGTTGTCAACCTGGCGACGATCGGCTTCGAGGAACAAGACCCCTCCGCCATCGTCATCTCGACGACGTTCGGCGTCGAGGGGTAAAGACCTTCCGTCGGCGTCGGTGGGACGCTCGACGTCGAGGGTAGGATCTCGACGATCATCGCAGTCCCACCAGCGTTTGACGTTGAGTGCACGGACCTCTCCGCCGTCGCCTTCACAGCGGCGACCGGCGTCGAGGTGTGGGTCTCCAGCGTCGTCTCGACGGCGCTCAGCGTCGAGGGATAGAAGAACCCCTCCGCAGCCTGCTAGAACGTCCAGGAGGCGTTCAACGTCGATGGACAGACGCCGTTCGACGTTGAGGGAGCGTCCACCAGCTCACCGCAGGTCGCCGTCGAGTAGACGCGGGATAATCAACAGCACGGATCGCCGTCGAGAGCACGCTCGACGTCGAGACACGGCTCGGGGAGGTCGAGAGAGGCTTCAGTGGTGATGGTGACGGAGTCAGCTTCGCGCCACTCGTCTTCCAGAAGCAGATCTGCCTTCCCGAAAGTGCCTGCACGCACCCGAAAGTCTCCCTCAAAAACCAAAGAGGCCCAGACGGCGGCTAGGTTGTCCCAGAGATGGCAATTACCGTTGAGTCACTGGCGGGACTCTGGCGCTACCAAACGCATGCAGGAGTATGCCAGCTCAGTGCATCGTTCACCTCTTCAGAGACTGGTTGAGGAGGTGGACAGGGAAAGTCCTCCCAGACGCACATCTCCTGAGAGAAGGGTCGTGACATCCTGTTCTCTGCGGCGAGAGGAACGCGTCGGAAGGTCGCAGGAGCAAAGAGCATAACAGAAGGACACCGTCTACCTCCTCTTCTTCATCCACCCACTCCTCAAGGAGAAATTACTCTCCCACGCTATCGGACAGCCCAATTTCCAGGGTCTCTCCCATAGATGATATAAACATCTATCATGATGTCCTGCAGAGAGGTGCCAAGAAATTTAATATCGAGATGTCAGTCCCGCAAGTCACGACTATGGTGATTTGAGACTCTCCACCAGAAAACGGCATCTCGACCTCTACTTCCGTTAGTCCCGGGGATCTTGGACCCCGTTCTGGACACTTTTCTGACCCCAGCGACTATAAAAGCAGTGCCAGCGCGTCTCCTCAAGAAGTACAAGCCGGCTTCATCGGATCCAGTCTTTGTCAGAACGGATCCACCTGCAGACTCTGATTGTGGCGGCTGTCAAAAAGACTCATGCGGTGTCTGCCTCCTCTTCTGTACCACCTGACAAAGACAGCAGATCCCAAGACTCGTGGGGTCATAGAGCCTGTACATCTGCGGCCTCTTCTCTTAAGGTTTCCAGCGCGGCTGCGCTGCTTCGCCGTTATGATAGAGCTCTCTGGGACTCTTTGGAGCGTTTTAAAACCAAGCTTCCCAAAGAAGATCAAAAGGATTTCGATGAGATTGTCACGGACGGTTCCGTGGTGGCTAATCAGATGATTAGTACGGCAGCGGATGGTGCGGTTCTATCTGCCCATTCCTACGCTCATGGAGTATGCGCCAGGAGGTCGGCCTGGTTAAGACTCACAGGCCTGAAACCTGATGCTCAGAGGATCCTCAACCTTCCCTTTTCTGGTTCTTCTCTCTTCGGAGCTCACGCAGAAGAAGAGAGGACGCGGATGAAAACAGAGTTGGACACTGTTAAAGCGGTTGGTTTAGAGAAGAAGAAAGAATTCAAACGCCGCTACAAGTCTAATCAACGCAAGGGGCCTCAACAGAGGGTTCAAACGCCTCAGTGGTCCCAAGGCAAGACACAGAGCAAACCTCAGTTTCGAGGAGGGAAGTCTAACCGAGGAAGAGGAGGTCACCAGCTGTCCTGTGCCACAACGAGAGGTGGCAAGTCATGAACAGTGTCTTCCTCTGCCGCAGTTACCCACTCCAGTGGGAGGAAGTGTATCTCAACATCTAGCAGAGTGGGTCAGCATCACAAAAGATCTTTGGGTGCTGAATATACTAAAGAATGGATACGCACTTAGTTTCCGTGCGTTCCCACTGGACATTCCACCGAATAAGTCACGGCCTCATCAGCTGCCCCTGCTTCGAAAAGAGGTGAGAGCTCTTCTTCAGAAGCATGCGATAGAAGTGGCTCCTCCTTCACAAAGAGGAAGAGGAGTTTACTCCAGGTACTTTCTTGTCCCCAAAAAAGATCAAGAGGGCAAGTTTCGACCTATTCTGGATCTTCGAATTCTAAACAAGTTTATCATCAAGGAGAAGTTTCGCATGTTGGCCCTTCACCAAATATGTCCACATCTTCAAGTCGGAGATTGGATGTGTTCGGTGGACCTCCAAGATGCGTACTTCCACATCGCCATTGCAAAGCACCACCGCAAGTACCTGAGGTTTGTGGTCGGCCGCAAACACTACCAGTTCAAGGTTCTGCCCTTCGGCCTCAAGTCAGCGCCAAGAGTCTTCACCAAGTGTATGGCGGTGGTGGCAGCTTTCCTACACAAAGAAGGTCTCTTCGTCTATCCATATCTAGACGACTGGCTGCTGAAAGGTCCATCTCCACAGCAAGTGAATCGCGACCTTCAGACATGTCTGCGACACCTACACAAACTTGTCCTCCATGTCAACGAGGACAAGTCAGTGCAGACTCCCACTCAGAGCATCCACTTTTTTGGCTCCGTTCTGGACACAGGCGTGGGAAGAGTGTATCCTTCGGAGGAGAGACTGTCCTCAATGCGGCAGAAATGCAAGCTTCTGCTCCAAGTACAGTGCCCGACGGTCCGGCAGGTGGCATCTCTGCTAGGATCCATGGCGTCGTGCATTTTCCTCATCCCCCACGCCAGACTGCGGATGCGTCCCTTGCAGCAGTCTCTAGAGGATCAGTAGGATCAATCTACAGGTCGATGGGAGGATCGAATATCTCTCTCCCAGGCGGCGAGATCCTCCCTTTCCTGGTGGATTCAACAGCGCAATCTGATGGTGGGAGTTCCTTTTCATCAGCCCCTCCCTGTGACAGACACGTCTCTCGAAGGCTGGGGGGCGCACATGGGGCGTCTCCAGATACAGGGGCGGTGGTCTATCAAGGAGCAGACTTACCACATCAACATGCTGGAGCTTCGAGCGGTCCATCTAGCTCTGAAAGCTTTTCTGCCTGCTATAGAATCGGATTCGGTGCTGGTCCAGACCGACAACACGACGACCATGTTCTACCTAAACAAACAGGGCGGAACCCGGTCGCGTCCCCTCTCCCTGGAGTCGCAGGCGATCTGGCACTGGCTGCTCGCCAGGAACCTCACAATGGTGGTGGTGCACCTGCCAGGTGAGCTAAACGTCAAAGCAGACGCACTCAGCAGGCACTTCGAAGACTAACCAGACTGGGTGCTGCACGACGAGGTGGTGGCAGACCTATTCAATCGGTGGGGTCGTCTGGAAATAGACCTTTTCGCAGACGACGTAAACGCAAAATGCCACGCCTTCGCGACCACATTCCATCGTCCTGGGACACGAGGGAATGCACTTTTGATGGACTGGTCAGGGACCTTTGCTTACGCTTTTCCTCCTCTGTCCTTGGTCCCGAAGGTGGTGTCTAAGCTCCTCAGATCAGATATGACCATGATCCTGGTAGCTCCGGATTGGCCGCGGCAGTGGTGGTACCCGGACCTTCTTCATCTGTCGGTACTTCCACACAGGAGGTTGCCCTGCAGACTGGACCTTCTGTCCAAGATGGAGGGGAAGATTCTTCATCCCAACCTTCCCTCCCTGAACTTAACAGCATGGCTCCTGAGGTCCTCCAATAGGGACATTTTGAATCTGCCTCCTGATTGTATGCATATATTGAGAGAAGGCAAAAGGCCCTCCACAAGAACGTCTTGCGCGTTTAAGTGGAAGAGGTTTTTTCTTTGGTGTAGGGAACGTCACCTGGATCCGACCAAGGGCCAGGAGGATGTTGTTCTCCCTTACCTTCTACACTTAGCAAGATATGGCCTTAAGTATGCTTCCATCAGAGTGCATTTGTCTGCCATTACGGCCTATAGGAAGTCTCCTACGCAGCCTTCTTTTTTCCAGATGCAAGTGGTTAAGGACTTCTTACAGGGGTTAAAGAAAGTTTACCCCCCTGTTCGAAGCCCTTCTCCTCCTTGGGAGCTTAATTTGGTATTGTCCAAACTGATGGGTCCCCCGTTTGAACCAATACATCGGGCTTCCCTTCAACATTTATCCTGGAAGGCCGCTTTTCTGGTTGCAATTACATCGGCTCGCAGAGTCAGCGAGATTCAGGCACTGTGCACCAATGAACCTTACACTGTGTTCCATCACAACAGTGAAGTGTTAAGGGCCCATCCCTCTTTTCTCCCTAAGGTGGTGTCTGATTTTCACATCAATCAGTCCATTTCCCTACCGTCTTTCTTTCCTAATCCTGCATCCCCAGCTGAGCAGGCTCTTCACTCTCTAGACCTCAAGAGTACTTAAGTTTTACCTTAACAGTACTAAAAAGGTATAAGAAAGACAGACCAGTTATTTGTCAACTATGGCGCCATGACAACATGGTTTCCTGCAACGAAAAGATCCATCTCTAGATGGATTGTATCCTGTATCACCTTGGCTTACCAGCTGGCGAAAAGGCCCTTACCTTTACCTCCCAAAGCGCATTCCACCAGGGGGGAAAGCGGCCACAGCGGCTTTCTTGCATGACGTCTCTATGTCTGAAATTTGCAAGGCTGCGACCTGGAAATCAGTTCATACCTTCACGAGGCACTACTGCCTAGAATCTGATTCCAGGGCTGATACTCAAGTAGGCCAAGCCTCTTTGAGACATCTGTTTGGATAGGGCTCTATCCTACCTTTGGTTTTTTACCCGAGCGTTTTTAGCATGTTTTTTCATGTATTTTTCCTTTGCCCGCAGGGAGATGAGGTGAGGCTCGCTATTCTATTCTAATGCTTATGACTATTGCTGAGGATCCCCTGGAAGAGAAGGATTAGTTACTTACCTGTAATCCTAGTTCTCTTCCAGGGGTATCCTCATCAAAGTCATAAGCAACCCTCCCGCCTCCCCGGGCAAAGGATTTGCTATTTGTTTGGAGATATTGTTAGCCTATGTTCCATGGTTTATTCAGTCTCCGCAAAGAACAACTGACCTAACTGTCTCCCCTGAGGCATGATGGGAAGCTAGGAGTTAGGAGTGCCTTAAAGGCACAGTGTCAGTTTACTGCTATGCAGCTACAGGTTAGCTGTTCAGTCTTTTTAGACTGGCTATTTGCAATGCAGCCTGGGAGCTTTCTATGCTTTCAGTGGTTTATGAGAATTTCTACTGTTTTCTGAGCATTAAAACAGTTTCTAAACAAGCTTTGCTGTTGTGTCTCATGTTTCTAATGAATTTATTTCTTGTATGTTGGAAATTCTTTACTGCATATTCAGCTCTGATATTTATGAGGCTGCAATTGCTGATTTGTATATATATATATATATATATATATATATATATATACACACACACTTATATATATGTGCGGCACATATAATTTAGTGTTTCCGGGGTCCCGCGCATGGGCGGGAATATTCTAATGCTTATGACTTTGATGAGGATACCCCTGGTCACAGTGAATGAGGCTGCCACTATGGGATAGTCTGCGCTTATCAGCTCAAAGGAAGTAAATAAAGGTCTTTGCAAAATCTGACTAAAATATACTTTGCCGCAAAGTTCAAAATGAATAACAAAAAGATAAGCTTGCATACTTTCACTGACAGAAGTGAAGAAAAACCGGCGATAAGTAACTCGGCTGTCACCGTACAGGCGTGTTGCTGCATGCTGTACACCAACACCCCGCCACTCACCCTCGCAAGGTTTTACAAACTTAAAAAGATGCCCGTGCCAGGAAACTAAAATACTGAATACGGTAACTCGAGCTGGCCCTCTCCTGACTGCATGCATCTGAAATGCCAGAGCGATATGGGCAAGGATGGGGGGAGTGGCCGACGGGCACACGGATTCCCAGCCTCCCCGACTGGGGGGCTACAAGGGGCGCGCAAAGCTGCAAGTCCTGCTATATCGCACGCATACACTTAGCACCCCTTACCGTGATTGCGGAGAGTTTCTGTGCCTTCAATCCAGTGAGCAGGAAAAGGTTTAGCAGCAAAAGAAGGGCACTGCAGGGAGCTACGGTGCTCCAAGGGCTGGACCGGAGGTTCAGGACCGGGCGGTGCTAAACATCGGCACTCCGAAGAAATTCCGACGGCAGGGAGCGGCAGAAATAGTGTGCGACTGGGGGCGGCCTACTAGCCAGTCAGAAGCCGGTGCCCACAGTAGCGAGAGGCCTGGAACAGCAGTACGGGAGGGGCGGAGCATGGCACATGGAACCCGGTGACACCGATTAAATATTGCTACGGTATGCCCTGCAGTGCCTGAATCTCACACAGTGAACTAAACGGACACCAACGGAAGGGGCCAGAACACGCGGGGAACAGTACCAACGTGCTTGGGCCCGTGGTTGAGCGGCACACGAGGCCCACATTCCTGGAGGCCAAGATCTCACGCTTCACGGCGAGTCTCCCCTGCACCACAGCAACTGCAGTCTTCCACGACTGATAACTCACATACCCAACAGAGGCGAACACTGAACTCCGGGCTTTAACGCGCCCCACTAGTAACGACGCCATGGCGGGCAGGGGCCCGAGGCAAACAGCAGGAACTGTTAGAATTAGAACTGGCTTTGCAAGTAGCAGAAACAAATCATTCGGCAGACCCCTCGTCGGACACGGCACACACATTACACCCCAGGCAACAGCAACACAGGAATTATTTGCAACAGCGTGCAGTGGCCAACCTCACAGCGACTAGACAGAGGATATATGACGTAGGGGATAAAGCAGGTAAAATGCTGGCCTGGCTTGACAAGAGGGAGAGCGGCCTTAGAGGGATACAACAACTACGGAATAGGGAGGGTCAGCTCCAAACGCACCCAGAAGACATAGTACACATACTGGCGGAATATTTTCAGGAGGTATATACTCCGACATTGGCGGTGACGGAGGCGGAGGTAGTACACTCCCTCGCGAATATAGAGATGCCGACCCTAACACAAGAGGCTTCCTTAGACCTGGACGCAGACCTGACGGTTGACGAGGTGCAAATCGCCATCCGTTTGCTACAATCGGACAAAGCTCTAGGGCCCAGTGGGATTCCGATAGAGTGGTATAAACAAATGGCTGAAACAGTGGGTCTACCTTTATTGACAATGTATACCGAAAGCCTAGAGAGGGGTGAACTTCCACTGGATCAGCGAATGGCGACGATAGTGGCGATCCCAAAGCCGGGAAAACCACCTACTGAATGCACGTCCTACCGCCCCATATCATTGCTAAATGCAGAAGCCAAGATCTTGGCTAAATTGCTCGCAAACAGACTAATGGCTCACCTCCCACACCTGATACACCCAGATCAATAGGGTTTCATGCCCAATAGGAGCATGGCCCTCAACCTTAGGCGAGTGCATGGGGCGCTGGCGAAGGCTCCATCATTGTTAGAACCGGCGGTGATATTGTCGTTGGATGCGAAAATGGCCTTCGACATGGTGGAATGGCAATACTTATTTACAGTTTTACCACATATGGGCTTTGGTCCTAAATTTTGTGCATGGTTATGACTATTATATGCGAGGCCCTTAGCTCAGGTTACGGCCAACGGGCATGTGTCGGGCGAGATATGTCGCCGCTCCTGTTCGCTCTGGTGCTGGAACCCTTAGTAACATTAATTAGGAAGTCCCCGTTGCTGAAAGGTATTCGATGGAGAGAGGGCTGGGAGGACCGTGTCTCGCTTTACGCGGACGACATGCTAGTGTATCTCACGGATCCAGACCATAGCGTACCGGCATTGTTAAATATCTATGATTCCCTTAGAAAGGTGTCGGGGTACACAATAAACTGGTCCAAGTCAATTGTTTACATTTTAAAGGGACCGGAACCGCAACTGCCTGTCGATTGCCCACTAGTAATGGCGGGAGCTTCCTTTAAGTATTTAGGAATCCATGTAACGGAAGAATCAACAGACTTTTTTGCTAGGAACCTGGCATCTCCTCTAGAGCGATTGAAACGCGATGTGACGCACTGGGCGTCCTTGCCCCTTACGCTCTTGGGTAGGGCGGTGCTATATAAAATGACGGCCCTGCCCCGGTTTCTTTATGCCCTGGAAAACACACCCTTCCCAGTCTCACCCCGAAACTTTAAGCAAGTGGCGGCGCTGGTGTCGGTACTCCTTTGGGGTAACAGACCGGCGCGCATAGTGCAGGCAAAATTACATAAAAGTTGGTACGATGGAGGGATAGTGCGCCCGAACTTACAATTGTATTACTGGGAGGCGCATCTTAAGATCGTTAACCAATGGATCCATGCATCTCAGGAAGATCCAGCCTATAAGGTGGATAGAGCACAGATGGCACGAACAACATGTTGACCATACTCTACACAGAAGCTGGAGGGACCCACGAGACATATGGCCATGTAATGGTACACGGCGCAGGCGAAGTTAGGTTGGAGAGGGGTTATCACTAAACTTACCCCGCTTTGTGAAAGCAAACAACTGGGGCAACTGCGAAGTAGCAAGGGGTTCACACAATGGGACAACATTGGCATTTCCACGGTGGGGGATTTGTGGGACAAAGGTACTGTGATACCGATTACGCAACTCCAACAGCAACATGATTTAGGCCCGACTGAGACATACAGATAAGTGAAAGAAAGGCATGCATTACTGGCAGTGATACCGCCGAATACTGAGGTCCTCCCCGTTGGAGGATAGATTGCTTACAGAACACATGCACAAACACGCCACATCACTCACATATAGGAAAATAATCAATAACCTGCCGGACCTGACAGTACCGCTAAGGGGCAAATGGGTGTCTGAGGTGGGAGACATGGATGACTCGGAATGGCAGGAAGCGCTGGGGTCTCTTAGGGAAGTGGGAATCTCTGCCAAGCTTAGACTGGTACAGTTAAAAATCCTACACAGAATATACTACACCAGAACCACGTTACATAAACTACAGAGGGCGCAACATCCATATTGCCTTAGAGGGTGTGGGGAGGAGGGTACTTTTCTACACACCATATGGGAGTGCTCAGTAATTATGGATTATTGGCGTCAGGTCCTCCGCACCACATCACAGATGATGGAGGTGTCGCTGCTACCGGAACCCCGTAGGTGTTTACTCAACATATGGGAACCCACTGACCTCACACGACACGGACAGACATGGGTTGTGTTAGGCCTCATGATTGCTAAAAGGAACATTGCGCAGAAATGGGGGGCTGCAGAAGTGCCCTAGTTGGTAGCTTAGTGTACAGATATGGACTTTGCAATGGCCACGGAGCGGATGGTATATGCGAATAGGGGGTGCCCACGGAAATGGACTAAAATCTTGGCGGCTTGGAACACGTTCCGTGGGGACATCTGTGATCCGTTGCCAGAATCTGATGAAGACAGCTCAGATGAGGACTGAGAGGGGGGGGAGGGGGAGTGCATGAGGGAAAACATAGTATCATGGGAACTGCTAACGGAAAGTACAGTGTATTATTAACTTGTTAAAAGTTAGGCTGAAAACCGTCAACATTATCGGCGCCCTCTTGCTCTCCTTAAACCTTTTGTGCGCGTAAAACAGCCGCCATTTTTTTGGACACCATGGCTTCCCTGCTCTCGCCGAGAGCCAGCGCGTCTCTCTCTCTCTCTCCTAACTTCGCTGGCAACCCCCCCTGCTTGCACCTGCCTTGAGTCATAAACCCCTCTTCGGCGCTGCTCTGCCCCAGGCCCTCATCCTGTTCCCAGCGCGACACCTCCCTGCTTCCCCGTCATGACCTCCGGCCCTTTTTTGATGCAAACCCCTTTTCCCCGTGTGCCCGTTTGTCTTCCCCGTTCCCAGGCCGACACCTAGCTCTGCCGATACCAATCTCTTGCCCCTCCCCCTACAATAGGAAGTTTCCCTCCTCAAAGGACCCCCGAGATGATCAAAGCCCCCCCCCATCCCATGAGATCCGATCGAAACCCGCACACTCCGTGAATCGGCGGAATACCCAGCTGCGCAATGATCATCACCTGTTGTGAACGGGGCGGGGACTTCCACTGTAGCCTTGCATGGGAACGGGCTGGGAAGGGGGGATTCTGAGGATGTCTTTCCGTACATCAAAGTATCAACGAGAATGTGTTACATGTAATAAAGAGATAAACTTGTGTATAAGAGGCCAGGCCTCCGGGATGCAGTTAGAGCACCTCAGAACGATACCTTCTGTCCGTTTTCGTTGTGTTCTCCTCCGGAGCGAATAAAAACCTTGTTTCCTGCCTTCCAGTCTCCAGCGCCTGCCTCTTCAATAGTTTAACTTCTTTGTGGGTTCAAGAGGCGACATCGCCGGGCAATAATTAAGGATCTTATATTCTGGTTGGTAGTGCCCCCCAGTTTGTATTTTTCCACAATTGGCGTCCCAAGCGTGGGGCCCATCAGCGACCCATGGATCCAGTGGGAGAGGTCCTGACGACAAAGTGAACGACTGCAACGATCGGGAACGCGTCTGTCCGATAGACCCTCGTCTGACAGCCGATCATCCGAACTTCACTGGTTCCGAACAGACCTCTCTCGAGTGATCTACGGTCCTGACTGGGAACCATCAGGAGTGCCGCGAGGATAACGAAGAAGAGAGGACGATCGGGCGCTGGATTCGGAAGTCAGGAAACTGTCCATGCGGTCCGGGTAAGGTCGTGTTACCACGACAAATTGCGAAAAAATTGCTTGATTGCTTGTTTGTTAAATACTAGTATTGCTCTTTTTGTTTATCTGGAGATTCACTGTCTGCAAACAGAGAAACAACAGGCTCTCTCTTTGCAAGCAGTGGAGGATAGGTAGGGCAGACAACCGTGCTTATTTTTCTCCCCCACTCAATAATCACCTGAAACTGAGCTGTTGTTCACAAACTATTGTTTCCTGGAGATTCCCTGTCTGCAAAAAGGGAAGAGACCACCCTTTTTGCAGATAGTGAAAAGGGTAGGTAACGCAGATCTTTGCGGACCTACTCATTCTCCCCATTGTTATTTACCGGTCTTTTGTTATCTTGATCTATGAGGGATTCACTGTCTGCAAACGGAGAAACAAAGGTCTCTCTCTTTGCAAGCAGTGGAGGATAGGTAGGGTAGCAGCCGTGCTTATTTTTTTCTCCCCCACCCTATAATTGCTTGAAACTGAACTGTTGTTCGCAAAATTATTGTTTCCTGGAGATTCCCTGTCTGCAAACAGGGAAGAGACCACCCTTTTTGCAGATAGTGAAAAAGGTAGGTAACGCAGATCTTTGCGGACCTACTCATTCTCCCCATTGTTATTTATTGGTCTTTGGTTATTGTGATCCATGAGGTATTCACTGCCTGCAAACAACGTAGAATAGAAATATTCTGTCTAGTCTTTGCACCTAGTGATAAGATAGGCAGTGCTGACTTTTTAGTCCCTCGTTACGAGCCGTCATGTCTGTCTTCTCCCCACTGATTAGTAGCCTGTTTAGCCCGGACCGCTTATTAGAGATGGACCATCCAGCCCCACTGGAAGGCACCCCTAATAAGGACATGTTCATGAAGCATGGATTGACCGCTATTGCCTATAGTAAACTATGGCATAAATATACAAAACAGGGTCAAGAAAGTCAATGGCCCCTGATAGGATCCTTCGATGATGATAAAATAAAAACGCTAGAAACTGCCCTAGGTAAAAACAAGACAACACCTACTATGCTTGATAGCTTCGGCATGTGGCGAAAAGAAACTGAACAGCGTAAAAAGAAAACTGAGAGTATGTTGGAAAAAGAGCTGCAAAAAGCAGCCCACCTAGCTGCTCAGAAACTAAAAAAGGAGATAGAGGAAAGAGAGAAAGCTAAACAGAAACTAGAAAGGGAAACGCCAAGCCAGTGTCCGGTTAGAACCCCCTCCATGCTCTACCCTGATTTACCCTCGAAACGACAAGCCAATGAGGACCTGCTGTTAGGTCCCCCTATCATCTACATGCCCCCTCCATATGCCCCTTCTCAACCCTTGGCGCAGCACGCGCCACCCCCAGGTACAAACGAAGGTACCGCCACAGCGTCGGCCCCAACGGCCTCTGTGCCAGCCGAACCCCTTGTATTAAAACCCGCATCAACGACAACGTTAGACGAGCATGAGACTCGAGGGGCTGGCCTTGCAAGAACAAACAGGCTAGACAAAGATGAGCGAGCGGGGATCGACAAAATAGCAAGGACACTGGTAGAAAGGAAGGATGATGAAGAGTACATCACAGATATGTTCAGCTCGTATACAGGGAGTCACAGGCGACATTTTACCGTACGACTGTGTTATCATGTCTTGAATGCATACGAGGACCGATATCGAGACAAAGGTCCCGAGAGCCTAAGGACTCTGTACCGGAAGGTCGATATCGGGGATGAGGGCGAGTGTGATGTGTCGGACCTCCTTACGCGTACGCTTGAGGTTTTCCGCCACCTCACTGAACGAAAGCCGGGAGCTAAATCCGCGGCCCCCGTAGCGACCGAACCACCAACCGAGCAATCTAACACCATGATGCCGATACGTGAGGCTGCCCCTTACTGGGTTCCTCCTCGGGGTACAGGGACTCACGATGATGCAAACAACCAAGATGCGAAGGGAAGGGTAGTATACAACTGGGTCTACCAGCCATGGGACCGGCAAGAGATACTGACATTCCGGAAATCTCTACCCGACCTACGTAAAAACCCCACTGCCTTCTATACTGAATTGGGTACAGCCCTGGGTTCAACTATCATGACCCTGGCTGACATCGACTTGTTCTTCGGGTTATGTCTACCAGCTGATGTGTGGAAGCAAATCCGGAAAGTCGACCACCTTGAGCTGTTCGGACATACCTGGTCACAACTCGATGACTTGGACAAACAACGGGGACCAGGACAAAAACCGTTGAAATCCATTCTAGACCTCCCAGATAAAATTGTAGAGAAATTAAAAACCCTAATCCCAGAAAAGAAAGTGGACTGGTCGATAGTAACAGCCTGTCGCCAAAAACCCCAGGAGGATGTATCGGAATACTTCTCCCGGTTTGAAACGGTGTTCTCCGATTACAGCGGCCAGGACATGACCACTGCAACCGGACACCATCTGTTTGTCCAGAATTATGTTAAGGGCCTATCATTGGACATCTCCCAGAAACTACAGGCCAGCGAGAGTAGTTGGGCAGCCTCCAAACCTACAGCGATTCTCCAAATGGCCCAATATTATGAGCATCAGAAAAATGAAAACGATAGGGCGACAGAGAAAAAGAAGAAAGACTTAAAAGAGAGGGTGATGATTGCTAAACTGCAAGGGGTGACTATAGGACGAGACCAATACCGGGGAAACTACCAGACAAACGTCCCTAAGACTGCATTTCCCCAGGACCGCACTCTGACTCCCTACAGTGGACGCACAGATCTTAGAGATGACCAGTGCGCTTTCTGCAAAGGGACTGGCCATTGGAAATCCCAGTGCCCAGTTCTCCTGGAAATGATCAGGAACAGAGACCCCAGGGACGTAGCAAACGGACCGAGACCTAAGGGACCACAACGAGGGCCCCCAAATGACGCGACTAATGACAGATCAAGCAGACCGAATACGTTCGATCGACCCAGACAGAACCAATATCAACAATCTGACTATGACGACACTCACACCTTTGCATAGGACAGCCAAGGGCGAGGGAGGGATCCAGTCGAGCTCTATGTTGACCAGCAGGGCCCTTATGTCACTGCTAAGGTCCTGGGTACCAAGTCTCCATTTCTGGTAGACACTGGCGCAACACGTAGTGCGTTATCTAAACGACTGATTCCAAGGGCACCCTTGTCTGGCTCACTCATAACATCGACAGGTTTCGATGGAACGCCCTCCACCAACCCTTTGTCTGCCCCGATTCTCTTTGACGTAGAAAACAACACCACCGACACCACGTTCTTGCTCTCCTCCAATAGCCCTGACGCCATTATGGGACTTGACTTACTGAAACACTTCCGAGCGACGATTAGGTGTTCTCAAGACGGAGTTCGAGTGTTTCTTTACGACAACCCCGTTCTGCTTAAACATTGTTCCCCCCGACACATGTTTTCCATCACCGACGTCGACGCGTCCCTACTTGACACCCTACCTCCGTATCTGTGGGCCAAAGCGGATTCGGACGTAGGGCGTATGTTAATTGACCCAGTGCACATTACTGTCCGACCAGACGCAACACTCCCAAAACTCCCACAATATCGGATATCGCCAGAGGGCGAGAAGGCATTGGTAATGATTATCCAGTCACTGATAGACGCAGGAGTGGTAGAGGAAGTGGTTAGCAACGTTTGCAACAGCCCTATCTTGCCCATTATCAAGAAGCAGGGAGAGGGAGATGAGAAAGCATACCGTTTCATCATCGACCTCCGAGAGATCAACAAAGTGGTGGTACCCCAGTACCCTGTGGTCTCAGACATCACCACCATCCTGACCTTGATTCCATCCACTGCCACCACCTTTTCCGTCATCGACCTCAAGAACGCATTCTTCTCCATCCCCATCCACCCAGACAGCCGATATCTCTTCGGCTTTACCCTAAAATCCCGCTCATATAGGTTTTGCCGAGCCCCTCAAGGCTACACGGAGAGCCCTAGCATCTACAGCCAGGCCCTCAAAAGGCAACTAGACCAAGTCCGGTTACCCGACGGGGTGGTGTTGGTACAATATGTCGATGACATCCTTTTGGCAGCCGACACCACCCCTCTAGCGGTTACCGCCACCATTCAACTCTTGCACTTCCTTGCGGAAAATGGCCACAAGGTCTCCAAGAAGAAGTTGCAATTCTGCCTACCCCAGGTCACTTACCTAGGCCACCTTCTGTCCAAAGATGGAAGGAAACTCACCCCTGATCGAATCCAGACCATTCTAGACACCCCTGTCCCTAAAACCCAGAAGCAGGTTCGCTCCCTATTAGGCCTCACCTCCTTCTGCCGACAATGGTTGCCAAACTTCAGCCTCGTTGTAAAACCACTGCTCTCTCTCCTAAACAAAGACGTCCCTTTCCCACTCCCTTGGACTCCTGAGTGTCAAACCTCCTTCACAGAACTACGAGATGCCCTTTGCTCAGCCCCTGTCCTGGGTACCCCTGATTACGGAAAGCCCTTCTCCCTTTACACTCACGAAAGGGAGGGGTACGCTTTATCTGTCCTGACCCAGGCCATCGGTCCTAAGCAACGACCGTGCGCTTACTTCTCTGCCACTCTTGACCCTGTCGCCAGAGCCTTGCCTGCCTGCCTTCGAGCTGTAGCTGCTGCTGCAGTCTCTATCCGACAGAGTGAGGGGATTGTACTCTCGAATTCCCTCACGGTACTGGTACCCCATGCAGTCGACACCCTCCTGAACCAAACCAAGACGCAACATCTGACGAGTGCACGACTGACTGGATACGAACTAACCTTGCTTGCCCCCCATATCACCCTGAAAAGATGCACCACACTGAACCCAGCAACTCTGTTACCCTTGCCAGAGAACGACCCCAATGTGCACCCCGTACATGACTGCGTGACTCTTACGGACGAACAGACCAGGAGTAGGGTCGATCTCAGAGACACAGCTTTCCCTGACCCCGACGGGGAGTTGTGGGTGGACGGTTCTTGCATCAAACTCTCCGATGGTACCACTTCCGCTGCCTATGCAGTCACCACGGCTCGAACTGTAGTAGAAACAGCCCGCATCACCCAGCGATCTGCCCAGGCAGCGGAACTGATTGCTTTGACGAGAGCCTGCATCCTGGCAACAGGAACCACGGCGAACATTTACACCGACAGCCAGTATGCCTTCGGGGTGGTTCACCATTTTGGGCTCCTCTGGAGGGAGAGAGGATACTTGACCTCACACGGCACACCCATTCTGCACGGGGATTTAGTCTCCGCCTTAATCGAAGCTGTCCTCCTCCCCAACAAACTTGCCGTTATCAAATGCCAGGCACACAAGAAGGTGACAGACATTATTGGACAGGGAAATGCACTAGCCGACATCACCGCCCGAACGACAGCTGAAAATAGAACGACAACACGTATGTACGTGACCAGGTCACAAGCAGAAAACTGGACTGACGCCAAGGACACAATTAGAGACATACAAATGGCTAGCACACAACACGAATTGACTGAATGGGCACGGGTGGGATTGAAAGACGATGAAGGCTGCTGGCGGACAAAAGACACGAACAGATGGTTGCTACCTGATTCATACTTGATTCCCATCTTATCCATGGCACACTCCCCAGCCCACATAGGATCAGCCCCCATGATCGAACTTGTCTCCAGGGTTTGGCACAATGACAAGATCCCAGATTCCGCCAAACGCCTGGTCCAACAATGCTTAATATGCCTGCAACACAACCCCGGGAAGGGAACTGTAGTACCCCGGGGGGGATTTGGGGTCCCAAACCACCCATTTGAAGTCCTGCAGATGGACTACATCCAGCTAGACAGATGCCAAGGCCTGAAATATGTACTTGTCGTGGTGTGCGCATTTAGCAAATGGGTGGAAGCATATCCAACCCGTGACAACACCGCTATGGCCACTGCAAAGGTCCTGTTAAAGGAGTTTTTCCCCCGTTATGGCCTCTGTCGTGTTTTATGGAGTGATAATGGCCCCCACTTCGTAGCCAACGTTATCCAGCTCATCCTAAATGGGCTGGGTATCAAACAGAAATTCCACGCAGTCTTCCACCCTCAATCTGCTGGGCTTGTCGAACGACACAACGCCACACTAAAGCTTAAACTGGCCAAAATAGTGGCTACGACGGGCCTGAAATGGCCAGACGCCCTCCCATTGGCATTGCTATCGATGCGCTCTACCCCCACCCGACATCACTTAACCCCTTATGAAGTTGTCTTCGGTCGACCCATGAGCGTCTGGTCTGCCCCGAAACCAACGTCCATTCATGACGTTCCGGATGTCCTAATGTCTGATTATCTGTACAAATTGACTGAAACTTTGTCTGTCCTTCATCAGCAGGTGCGGCAGGCCATCCCCGATGCTTCCAGGGGTCCGGGTCACGCCATCCAGCCGGGGGACTTCGTGCTGATCCGAAACTTTCAGCGATCAAAGAGTTTGGAACCCCGGTGGACGGGCCCCTGGCAAGTGCTGATCACCACTCGGACCGCACTTCGAGTGGAGGGGAAGAAACACTGACTGCACGCTCATCACTGCAAAAAGGTCTCTCCAGCCCTGGCCACGACAGACACCGTCAACACCCAAGAAGAGCTCCTGAACCGGGACCGACCATCGTTGAACTGCTACCCTGATACAGAGACACTTGAACTTTCAAAACATCCTGACCCCACTGTGCCATCTCGAGAAGGGTATTTCCTGCGTCGAAAGGAGGGAGCTTCGGCTAAGTAGGCCACGGACTAGGTTAAAGAATCTCAGAACGGTGACCCAAACTACCAAGGGTTACCTGGAGAGAAGCTAAAACTGAGTCTGTGGTCCTGCCCACTACCGAGCACCTTGAAGACGAAGATGATGGAAGCGCCAGATAAGAAGATGATGGAAGCGCCAAACAAGAAGCCGACTGAGACAACAGGAAATACCCACTACAGAAATCCGAGAACAGACAGACTCCATAGCTCAAAGATAATTGCACTCTTCACCGTAATCCTCCTCTGTTTTCTCCTCATGACTACGCTCTGGATTATGGAAGAACACGCACCTGCTCACGAAACATTCCTAACCACTGCTCAGCCTACCACCATGAAGGAACATTATCTAATTTCGCTCTCTCCTCAACTAAGAGAGAGGCGAAAGGAGTTTTGGAACAACTCTTTCGTGCAGCTACTTCACCAGCACAATCTTGCCACCAACGCCACCAACTGCTGGATCTGTGGGTTGCTACCCCATGCCACTGGACATTCAATACCATTCATCCCTTCACCCTTCTCCGTCCACGGCTCCTGCCTTGCCTGGCTGATCCTCCTGCAAGAGAGCTATACGGGAAATGCCACCTCCAGCAGAGCTGCAGCACATTCTTCTCATGGGGCCGGGCGAAACAAGACAAAGACACACTTCTGCCCGCTGACCCCCAGCGACTCAATCCAAATGGACATTCCGGCCAAAGAACGAATCGAAATGCAGGTGTTCAACAATCCAACCAGACCCACCTTCTCCTATCTGCGGAAACGAACGGCTGCCACTCTGACTATGGCCCTGACGGTCATCAACGTCACAGGCCACATGTGTGTAGAAGGACTTGGGACACAGCTGGTGGGTCACAGCGCTTGCCGCTTTACCAGAACTTTGGACTCCACGGATCCACCTTCCTTTGTGTCATCCCCAAACATGTATTTCATCTGTGGCACGAAGGCCTACACCTGGCTCCCCAAAGGCTGGGGGGGCACTTGCTACATCTCCTTCGTCCTTCCTCCAACTTATGTGGCCCCAGCGAATCACCACAGACAAAAACGAGCCAAAGACGTTGAGCAAGCCGACTCAACAGGGGCACAGTTCCTCGATGCTATGAAAGGACTCGTCCCCCTCTGGGGCCCGATGGCAAACAGCCGTGCCATCCGACATTTGACTCAGGCAGTCGAGACAACCATGAACATCACAGCGGGCATCTTTGCCAACAACACTGCCGAGCTCCAAGCGGTCCGTTTGGTGGCTCTTCAGAACCGCCTCGTTCTAGATGTAGTTCTGG
Organism: Lissotriton helveticus; assembly: GCF_964261635.1. Classification (NCBI taxonomy): domain Eukaryota; kingdom Metazoa; phylum Chordata; class Amphibia; order Caudata; family Salamandridae; genus Lissotriton; species Lissotriton helveticus. The sequence goes on along the minus strand of NC_136065.1, from coordinate 1,688,576,454 downwards.
CGGACCGTGGAGGAGCATGCCGCATTATTGGGGCCAGCTGTTGTACATACATACCGGACAACTCACCCTCAGTGTACAAAGCCATCGAACATCTTCACAGACTCTCTTCGGAAGTTCACCAAGAGCAAGAAGAATGGTCGCTTGGTGGTTGGTTCTGGGACACCGTCAAAAACTGGGGCTGGAGACTGCTCACCATTATCCTGATTCCCGTAGTTGTAATATGTGGCCTATGCTTAGGAATTCAATGTTTGCCACCTATGTGTTCTTTATGTGCGAGTTGTATTTTTCCCAAAACTGTGGACATTGGAAGCGAACATATGAGGGCATTATATGATACCGAAGTTAGGAATTTGATGAAAATTGACATTGAGTAAGCAAGTTGGCTAGATATGTTGAAAAGGGAGGACTGTTAAAAGTTAGGCTGAAAACCGTCAACATTATCGGCGCCCTCTTGCTCTCCTTAAACCTTTTGTGCGCGTAAAACAGCCGCCATTTTTTTGGACACCATGGCTTCCCTGCTCTCGCCGAGAGCCAGCGCGTCTCTCTCTCTCTCTCCTAACTTCGCTGGCAACCCCCCCTGCTTGCACCTGCCTTGAGTCATAAAGCCCTCTTCGGCGCTGCTCTGCCCCAGGCCCTCATCCTGTTCCCAGCGCGACACCTCCCTGCTTCCCCGTCATGACCTCCGGCCCTTTTTTGATGCAAACCCCTTTTCCCCGTGTGCCCGTTTGTCTTCCCCGTTCCCAGGCCGACACCTAGCTCTGCCGATACCAATCTCTTGCCCCTCCCCCTACAATAGGAAGTTTCCCTCCTCAAAGGACCCCCGAGATGATCAAAGCCCCCCCCCATCCCATGAGATCCGATCGAAACCCGCACACTCCGTGAATCGGCGGAATACCCAGCTGCGCAATGATCATCACCTGTTGTGAACGGGGCGGGGACTTCCACTGTAGCCTTGCATGGGAACGGGCTGGGAAGGGGGGATTCTGAGGATGTCTTTCCGTACATCAAAGTATCAACGAGAATGTGTTACATGTAATAAAGAGATAAACTTGTGTATAAGAGGCCAGGCCTCCGGGATGCAGTTAGAGCACCTCAGAACGATACCTTCTGTCCGTTTTCGTTGTGTTCTCCTCCGGAGCGAATAAAAACCTTGTTTCCTGCCTTCCAGTCTCCAGCGCCTGCCTCTTCAATAGTTTAACTTCTTTGTGGGTTCAAGAGGCGACATCGCCGGGCAATAATTAAGGATCTTATATTCTGGTTGGTAGTGCCCCCCAGTTTGTATTTTTCCACAAACTTTGTGCGTATTTTGCCTTGGAATCTGTAAATTATCTGTGCTATACGATTGTCTGATTACTGTCAGTATTGCCTATTTGTTGAATAAATTAAAAACATTAAAAAAAAAATTAAAAAAAGAAGGGCACTGCAGCAGTGAAGACATCTCGCTGACGGACCGACTCTGCTCACTGGGTGCGCTGGAGACGTCGCCGGGATTAGCAGCAACACTTTCTCCTTCCACTCTGCCTCCGAGATCAGTTCGTGTGCAGGATTTCTCACTCTTCTTTCAAAGATCTTGGACAATGCCTGCTCCCTCTGGTGACTGAGCTTGCTGTCTCCCAATACTCGTCTCCAGCTCCACCGAAAGATGCTCCTGTCTCTTCCCAGCCACAGTTCACTCGGGTTTCTTGCACTCGTTCCTCCCATGAACCCAGATCTGACAGCTCCCTTGTGCTGGGAGGGCAGCAGTGCACACTGGACACCCTGGAGCTCTTTGCTTCTCTCTTTATCCCCTCCCCTTCTGCCTTATCAGATGCTAAGGCTGCCGGTGTCTTTGCTTGCCCTACGCACCTTGGTGTGTTTGTCGGCTGGGGATGAGATGCTGCGAGTCCCACAGATGCCAGTCTTTCGTTGTGTACCCTACCAGCAGCAGAGCAGAAGCGGTTACGGTCCTGTGTGTGTTCACTCAGAATGTAAGGCTGCAGAGTGTAAGCTGGAGAGGCAGAAGAAGGAAGTAAGGCGATCGGAAAAACAAAGCCACGAGTGGTGCGCGCGCCTTTCCTGCCATATGATTTCAGTTATCGCGCCCGTGTCTGGGCACGGTAATTGAAAGCATATAGCAGAAATGCGCGTAATAGACACAAATAGGCCAGGGGCGGAGCTATGCGCCCGCCTCTGGCCTATTGGTGTCCACTTTACAAAACAGCAATTAGTGAAAGGCAAATAGCAGGCCGCAAATGGAAAATCACACGCACGAGCGTGTGGAATGTCCAGGTACATTTTTAAACCCCCTACAAAAGGGCTCTCATAATGCGAGCCCTTACAAGCACAACAGAGACAGAGTCCGAAGGTGACACCATCTGCTCTGGATTCGGTAAACTTTGTGCTCCTACCTCTCTGTTGCTTCCCTTTGACCTTTTCCCTCCGTCAGCATAACCCAGGGTAGTTCACATTTTTGATTCTATGATTCATGTTGGTTTAGTTTGTCACAGCACTATATGCTCCCACTGTTTAATAGTTTTAACTATACCCAGTATGCACTCGGATATCATATTTCCTCTTCTTTCTAAGGCAATACTTGCTGTATGCAATAAAATCGAGGATAAGCATGCTAAATATTGTAAATGACAATGCCTTTTATTTATGTTTTTAAAACCTGCAAGCAGCGTTCACGCACTGCTGGCAGGTTTTCAGAACACATAAATAGAAGGCTTTGGCATTTACAATGCCAATAGCTCAAACTCTCGCAAATGCGAGACCTATTGCATTGCAAATGCTTGTTTTATATGTAGCGGTGGGGGCTGCCTAGAATTGGCATGCTAATGCCCCCAACCCCCCTAAAGAACTTACCACAGTCTTTCTGCTCCCAGCCCCCCTCCGCCCCCCCCCCCCCCCCCCCCAACACCCACTGGAGGGATTTTTTTTTTTATACGTAGGGGCGGGGGCTGCCCATAATGGGCATGCCAATGCCCCCACCCCCCAAACAAAATTTACAGTCTTTCTGCTTGCCTGGTGGTGTGCATGGAGTGCCACTTGGCTGGCAGTGTGAGGGGATGGCCCTTGGCTGGCAGAGTATGGGGATGGCGCTTGGCTGGCGGTGTGCATGGTTAGTGCTTGGCTGGCGGTGTGCATGAATAGTGCTTGGTTGACTGTGTGCATGGATGGCGCTTGCCTGACGGTGTACGTGGATGGCGCTGGCCTGACTGTGTACGTGGATGGCGCTGGCCTGACTGTGTACGTGGATGGCGCTTGGATGGTGGTGTGTGTGGATAATGGGGTGCATGGACATGCTTTGGCTGGCTGTGTGGCCTGCATGGATCTCCCAGCGTTTTCTTACACAGAATATACTGCAAACCTCAAATTTACTCACAAAGTCATATTTTCTTCACATTTCAGTGTGGGAAAGTTGTAGCATCACCACGCAGGCACACATTTTCTACCACCCAGCTGTCCCCTTGGTCTCCCGAAAAAAGTATACCTCACTTGTGTGGGTGCCCACAGTAGCGTCAGCCTAAAAACTTAAAACAAACTGCCGTTTTGGACCCCCTTTAGGCCTCCCTTCAATCTTAAGATGTTTTTGGCACTTCCATGTCACAGCCACTTGGCCCATCCACACAAGTGAAGTATAATTTTTATCTGGAGACTGATGGAAATGCGGAGTGATAGGAAATTTGTGCCGTGCGGTGATCCAACAACTTTCCTATACAGAAATTTGAGGAAAATTTGACTTTTTCGCTAAGGTTTGCAGCGGCTACTGGGAAGAAAAATATTGGGGGATCAATGCGAGCCACATCTCCTTGAACTCCATTGGGTGTCTAGTTTTCAGAAATGTCTGGGTCCAAAAACACAGGTGCCCACCTATCGATCACAAAACATCCTGGTATTTCAAGGGGGTCACTAGTGTTTTTGGTCCTGTTCCCAGCGGCCATCTAGGGAAATCTACCAAACCCAGACATTTCTGAAAACTAGACACCCAGGGGAGTCCAGGGAGGTGCGGCTTGCGTGAATATCCCAACAGTTTCCTACTCCAAATTCCCTGCAAACCTCAAATTTAGCTTAAAATAAAAATCAATATATATTTTTTTTATTTTCACATTTCTGAGTGAGATCACCGTGCCGGCACATCTTTCCTACCACCCAGAATCTCCTGAGTAAAATGATACCTCATTTTTGTGGGTAGGCTAACAGCCTGCGACTGAGAAGGGCCAAAAACCTAGAGATTGAGGGGATAGCACAGCGAGCTCTAAGCACTATATTTTCGTTTATATATGTTTTAGGCTGGCTCTGCATTGGACACCCGCACAAGGGAGGTATCATTTTTATTGGGAGACCGAGGGGAACCCTGTGTGGTAGGAAATTTGTGCTGTGCGGTGATCTCACAACTTTTCCATACAGATATTAGAGGAAATGTGACTTTGTAGCTAAGGTTTGCAGCGTATTCAGGGAAGAAAAATGTTGAAGATCAAAGCAAGCCACACACCTCCTTGGACTCCGTCGGGTGTCTAGTTTTCAGAAAAGTCTGGGTTTTTTAGGTCCCCCAGATGCCTGCAAGCTTAGGGCCAAAAACACAGGTGCCCACCTATCTATCACAAAACAACCTGGTATTTCAAGGGGGTCACTATTGTTTTTGGTACCGGTCTCGGCGGCCATCCAGGGAAACCTGCCACACCCAGACATTTCTGAAAACTAGACACCTGGGGAGTCCAGGGAGGTGTTGCTTGGGTTGATCCCCCAACATTTTCCTACCCAGAATCCCATGTAAACCTCAAATTTAGCTAAACAAATCACATTTTCCTCACATTTCTCAGTGGGAAATTTCTGAGATAACCAGGATGACACAAGTTTCGGTCCACCCAGCGTTCCCCTAGTTATCCTCATAAAAAGGGTACCTCACTTGTGTGGATGGGCCAAGTACAAGTAACAGGGAAGGGCCCAAAACGTACTGTAGAGACTTCAAATTATCGATCGCAAAACTACCTGGTTTTGGAAGGGAGTCAACTGCGTTTTTGGTCCTGGGCTCAGCAGCCATCTAAGGAAACCTACCAAACAAACCCAGTGTGGGGTGTGGGTTTCAGCGGGCCGGAATGACAGGCGGGAAGGCCAGATATAGTGCGCTATGTTTAGCGAGATTTATTGTGGACACAGGTAGGTGGTGATAACAAGTCTCTGTACAAAGGGCTCTTGGGGTCCTTTGGTCCGGTCCGAGGTAGAGACGAAGTCTGGTCCGGGAGGAAAGGGGAAGACGTCCGGCCGCTGGGCTGCTGTCGTCAGGAAGGTGTGCGTCTTCCGTCTTTTCAGTGCCGTAGGGTCCTTGACATTCGTCGGTGGGCCTCGGAGGTTTGGGGTGAGAGAAGAAACAGAGGGCCGTTAGTATTTTGCTCCTCTCCAGAGTGGTAACAACCACCTACACCGGGAAGTGAGGGAACGGAAAAACGGACAGTGAGGGACGGGTAAAACGGGGAGGTGTAAGAGGCCGACAACTAGGAGGGGGGGGGGAACGGGTCGACAGGGTGCTCGTGGTGAGAAAAGGGGGGGTGGTTCTATCTATATATATATATATATATATATATATACAGTGCTCTCGTGCTCAGCTAGGTGCAGCGCTCTACTATTTACACTAATTACAGCTATCTACAAAAGGCACACGGAGACGGATGACGGGTACTCACGTGGCCCGCCGCAACTCCCTGGTGAGCTGCGGCCGCTCTCCAGCAACCTCCTGAGGACTCCACCAGTCCTCAGACCACACGTCGCCGTCGTCGTCCTCCTCCGCTTCTTCCGCTTGGTTCTCCGACTCCCCGTCTCTCTCTCTCAGCTCCGGTTCCTTCCTTGCTGCCTTCTGCCACAAGTCCGCGGGTTGGAACGCCCTTCGTTGGGGTTCGCCGGTTTTTCTCTCTTCCGGGTCGTGGTCAGGGGCGGGACTTCCGGGTTCAGGAAGGACTGCTTCCGGTTGTCCGTCTTCCGGGTTCCGTCCTCGGCGTGCCTGCAGAGGGAGAGAGAGAGAAGAAGTCCTATGGAGAGGGAACATGTTATCCTCGGGGGCATACGGACTCCTCCCCGCGCGAGGAAGTATCTCCGTTAAGGCAGGTACCGGGGCTTTCCCACATCCCCTTTCCCTAGCTGTCTTTCTTGTGGGGGTGGGAGAACAAGGAAACCGAGATAGGTAATCCGCATTACCCTGTTCGGTCCCTTTTCTATGTTCGGTGGTGAACCTATATGGTTGGAGAGAAAGGAACCACCTAAGGACACGGTCGTTGTGGCCTCGGTTGCGGGCCATCCAAGCCAGAGGGGCATGGTCCGTATATAGCACGAATTCCCTCCCTTCTAGGTAATAGCGGAGACTGTCCACTGCCCATTTAATGGCCAGGGCCTCCTTCTCGACACATGCATAGTTCATTTCCCTGGGATAGAGCTTCCTGCTTATGAATAAAATGGGTCTCTCATTCCCACAGGGGTCTCTCTGGGATAGGACGGCCCCCAACCCTTGATCGGAGGCATCCGTTTGTAGAATGAACGGTTGGCTATAGTCGGGGCTAACAAGCACGGGTCGGGACAGTAGGGCCTGTTTTAATGCCTCAAATGCCTGCTCTAAGGGAACCGAGGGATGCCTCAGGGCCTCTTCTGTTTTGGTGCTCTTCTTTAGCAAGTCGGTTAGGGGGGCAGCTGTTTGGGAAAAGTTCGGTATGAACCGTCTATAATACCCTAGTAGCCCCAGGAAGGCTCTAAGTTCTGTTTTGGTCTGAGGAAACGGGATCGATCGGATGGCCTCTATCTTGTTGTCTTGGGGTCGGATGAGGCCTTCCCCTAGCAGATAGCCCAGGTATTTGACGCTTTGAGCGGCTAAGGTTGTTTTGGCTGGGTTTATGGTAAAGCCGCTCTTGCCCAGCGCGGACACCACCGCCCTGAGATGGCCCATATGTTGGTCCCAGGTAGTGCTGTGTATCACTATATCATCTAGGTAAGCCCCGGCATAGAGGGAGTGGGGCTGTAGGACTCTATTCATGGCCCTCTGGAAGGTGGCAGGGGCTCCGTGTAAGCCAAAAGGCATTACACGGAACTGGAACAGGCCGTCAGGGGTAGAAAAGGCGGTCTTCCGTTTGTCATCGTCTTTCAGGGGTATCTGCCAGTACCCCTTGCATAAATCGAGGGTGCTGATGTACTTCGCTGTGCCGATCCTTTCCACCATCTCATCAACCCGGGGCAGGGGGTACGTATCAAACCGTGAGACCTTATTGACAGCACGAAAGTCGATACAGAAACGCACCGAGCCGTCGGGTTTGGGGACCAGGACTATCGGAGAGTTCCAGCTGCTAACCGACGGCTCGATAATGCCCATCTGTAACATCTGTTCTGTCTCCTTCCTTATTACATCTCTGCGGGCTTCCGGAACACGGTATGGCCTTTGTCTCACGGTTACCCCGGGATCCGTTTGGATGGCATGTTCTACTAGGGTTGTGCGTCCGGGTAGGGAGGAGAAGACGTTCTGTACCGGGGACAGTATGGTTTTTAGTTCCTCTTTCATAGAAGGAGGCAGATCCGGATCTATGCACCCGTCAAAGGGTATGGGGTTAACCACCGGTTCGCCGGACAGGACGGGTCGTGGCCCCTCCCATTTCTTCAGGAGATTGATGTGATATATCTGCCGGACTCCGCGAGTAGGCTCGGTCTCAATCTCGTAGGTGACGGGAGTTACCTGTCGGATGACGGGGAATGGTCCCTGCCACTGCCCTAGAAGTTTGTGGTCAGAGGATGGCAGGAGCAACAATACCAGATCACCGATAGCCAAGGACCTTTTCTTGGTTCCTTTATCGTACTGTTGTTTTTGGGTCGTCTGGGCCTTTTCCATGTGCTGTCGTACAATGTCTCGGATTTGGGTTAGGTGGGTCTTCAGGTTCTCTATATACTCGGGCAGGGGTCGTGTACGATCGGGTTCCGCCTCCCAAGCTTCGCGAGCCATATCTAGGAGTGTTCTGGGAGGTCTTCCATACAATAGTTCATACGGGGAATAACCGGTGCTACTTTGGGTTTTGCACCGGATGGCAAACAGAGCCAGAGGCAGCATCTCCTCCCACCTCTTGCTTTCCAAATCCAAAAGTTTTTTTAGGGTGGCTTTCAGGGTGGCATTGTAGCGTTCCACTAACCCGTCGGTCTGGGGGTGGTAGGCCGAGGTTCTTAGTTGTTTGATTCCTAACTGGGAGCATACCTGACGCATCAAGGCGGATACAAAGGGGGTCCCTTGGTCGGTTAAGATCTCCCGTGGAAAGCCCACCCGTGAGAAGATGGATATCAGGGCTTTCGCTATGTTCTGGGTGGTGGGATGTTTCAGGGCGACGGCTTCCGGGAAGCGTGTAGCATAGTCCACCACCACCAAGGCATATCTACAACCGCTTCTGGAGGGCAACATGGGCCCGATAAGGTCCATTCTAACCCGGCTGAAGGGTATGTCGATGAGAGGCAGAGGGCGGAGGGGTGCCTTGGGGGGTCGGTAGCGGCTGTTCTTCTGGCAGATGGCACATTCCTTACAATATTGTTTGATCTGGCTATACACTCCCGGCCAGTAAAACTTCGAGGATCGCCTGTCCTGTCTTTTCTTCCCCGAAATGGCCGCCCAGGAGATGGCTATGTGCGAGGAACAACACCTTGTCCCGGAATGGACCCGGGATAACTAATTGGGGGGGTTTCTGCGGGTCCGCTTTCCGATACAACAGACCTCTAGACCGGAAGAAGTAGGGACCTACATGCAGCGGGTCCTCGTCGTCAAGGGCCTGTCCCCATGCATTCTGTAGTATGGGATCTTCCTGCTGTGAGGCTCGGAATTCGCGATCCGTCTCCCAGGGATGAAGGGCCTCTTGTACCGGATACGCTTCGACATACCTCCTACGTTCTTTTTTCTTTTGGCTCTTGGTTTTGGTCGGTTTCTCGGGTGAGGGGTTCAGAGATTGGTTTTGCGAAAAGGGGGCTTCCTTCCACCATCTTTCAAGGGAATCGGTGGTGTCTCGTAGGAGAAGGGGTAGACCGCTATAATCACTTCCCAGTATTGCTTGCTCTGGCAGGTTCGGTATTAGTCCTACATTCAGGGTCCTTCCGGGGTCGGTGCTGGTTTGTACCGTGACTCGTGCTGTGGGGTAGCTTTTGGTGTCCCCATGGACACATTTGATGGCAACTGACCCTGTGAAGGGGCCGATGGGTTTCGGCATGTCCTGAGGTCGAACTACACTGTGTCTGCACCCGGTGTCGGCCAGTGCCATCAGGGGTTGGTTGTTGATGTTAACACGACACCGAAACGGTGGGGGGGAGACACCTGCCGTAAGACACACATAATTCCGGGTCACCCCGACCTCCATGGGTTCCTCCTTCTGCGGGCAATGACGGGCGATGTGTCCAAAACCCCCGCAGTGGTAGCATTGAGGCCCGGGTGGGTTTGGTCGGGGCATCATAGGATAAGGCACAAAAGGGACAGGTTCTGGTTTTCGGGGAACAGGAGGCCTGGGTGGACGGATGTGACCCCCATGCGGCCCCCGAGACAGGTGTTCTTCTTTGGGTTTCTGCATTTCTTGGGCTTTGCTGTAGGCGCTGGCTATCTCCACCGCCCTGTCGAGCGTCAGGTGCGCATGCTGGCGCACCCATTTTTGGGTGCCTGGGTGAAGAGAGGCGAGGAACTGTTCCAGGTTGATTTTAGCCACAATCTCGTCTTTCGTGGCCGTAGCGGGTTTCAACCACTGGGTGGTCAGGTCCTGGATGCGATAAGAGAGGGCCCGAGGGGTTTCTTGGGGCCCCTCTCTAACTTGTCGTAGGCGGATCCTATAGGACTCCTCGTCTATCCCCAGACGTTCGAGGATGCAGGTCTTGATGTCGGCATACGGTGTCTGCCCCTGTAGGTTGGCCTGTTGATAGGCAGACTGTAATTCCCCAGTCAACAACGGTCCCAGATAATGTCCCCAGCGATTTTCGGGCCAATTCGCCGCTTGAGCCAGTCTTTCGAAATTTGTGAAAAAGAAGTCGGGGTCTTCCCCCGCGACGTACTTCTGTAAAACCACCGACGGTAAGGGTGCTAGTGGCCTCTGTTGTCCCATCGCCTCCGTGAGTTTCCCAAGAGCCTGGTCCTGGGCTGTGCCTTGCCCTTTCAGGACGTCGTGGAGTTGACCCCGGTCATCCTCCGCGGTTTTCAGGAATTTTTCAATCATCAGTCCGAGCTGTTCCTGGCTTTCGGCCAGCTTCTTGACAGCGGCCTCCATGCCTCCGGGAGATCCCACTTCTGACACCACTTGTGGGGTGTGGGTTTCAGCGGGCCGGAATGACAGGCGGGAAGGCCAGATATAGTGCGCTATGTTTAGCGAGATTTATTGTGGACACAGGTAGGTGGTGATAACAAGTCTCTGTACAAAGGGCTCTTGGGGTCCTTTGGTCCGGTCCGAGGTAGAGACGAAGTCTGGTCCGGGAGGAAAGGGGAAGACGTCCGGCCGCTGGGCTGCTGTCGTCAGGAAGGTGTGCGTCTTCCGTCTTTTCAGTGCCGTAGGGTCCTTGACATTCGTCGGTGGGCCTCGGAGGTTTGGGGTGAGAGAAGAAACAGAGGGCCGTTAGTATTTTGCTCCTCTCCAGAGTGGTAACAACCACCTACACCGGGAAGTGAGGGAACGGAAAAACGGACAGTGAGGGACGGGTAAAACGGGGAGGTGTAAGAGGCCGACAACTAGGAGGGGGGGGGGAACGGGTCGACAGGGTGCTCGTGGTGAGAAAAGGGGGGGTGGTTCTATCTATATATATATATATATATACAGTGCTCTCGTGCTCAGCTAGGTGCAGCGCTCTACTATTTACACTAATTACAGCTATCTACAAAAGGCACACGGAGACGGATGACGGGTACTCACGTGGCCCGCCGCAACTCCCTGGTGAGCTGCGGCCGCTCTCCAGCAACCTCCTGAGGACTCCACCAGTCCTCAGACCACACGTCGCCGTCGTCGTCCTCCTCCGCTTCTTCCGCTTGGTTCTCCGACTCCCCGTCTCTCTCTCTCAGCTCCGGTTCCTTCCTTGCTGCCTTCTGCCACAAGTCCGCGGGTTGGAACGCCCTTCGTTGGGGTTCGCCGGTTTTTCTCTCTTCCGGGTCGTGGTCAGGGGCGGGACTTCCGGGTTCAGGAAGGACTGCTTCCGGTTGTCCGTCTTCCGGGTTCCGTCCTCGGCGTGCCTGCAGAGGGAGAGAGAGAGAGAAGAAGTCCTATGGAGAGGGAACATGTTATCCTCGGGGGCATACGGACTCCTCCCCGCGCGAGGAAGTATCTCCGTTAAGGCAGGTACCGGGGCTTTCCCACACCCAGACATTTCTAAAAACTATACACACAGGGGAACACTGTGTGGTAGGAAATTTGTGCTGTGCGGTGATCTCACAACTTTCCCACACAGATATTGGAGGAAATGTGACTTTGTAGCTAAGGATCGAAGCAAGCCACACACCTCCTTGGACTCCGTCGGGTGTCTAGTTTTCAGAAAAGTCTGGGTTTTTTAGGTCCCCCAGATGTCTGCAAGCTTGAGGCCAAAAACACAGGTGCCCACCTATCTATCACAAAACAACCTGGTATTTCAAGGGGGTCACTAGTGTTTTTGGTCCCGGTCACGGCAGCCATCTAGGGAAACCTGCCAAACCCAGACATTTCTGAAAACTAGACACCTAGGGAGTCCAGGGAGGTGTGGCTTGGGTTGATCCCCCAACATTTTCCTACCCAGAATCCCATGGAAACCTCAAATTTAGCTAAACAAATCACATTTTCCTCACATTTCTGTGTGGGAAATTTCCGAGATAACCGGCATGACACAAGTTTCGGTCCACCCAGCGTTCCCCTAGGTCTCCTCATAAAAAGGGTACCTCACTTGTGTGGATGGGCCAAGTACAAGTAACAGGGAAGGGCCCAAAACGTACTGTAGAGACTTCAAATTATCGATCGCAAAATGACCTGGTTTTGCAAGGGAGTCAACTGCGTTTTTGGTCCCGGGCTCAGCGCCATCTCCAAACAAACCCAGACATTTCTAAAAACTAGACACCCAGGGGAGTCCAGGGAGGTGCGGCTTGCGGGGATCTCCCAACAGTTTCATACTCAGAATCCCCTTCAAAGCTCAAATTTAGCTAAAAATAAAGATACTTTTTTTATTTAATTTTTCTCACATTTCTGAGTGGGATCACCGTGCCGGCACAACTTTCCTACCACCCAGCATCTCCCGAATAAAATGATACCTCATTTTGGTGGATGGCGCAAGAGCCTGCAACTGAGAAGGGCCAAAAACCTAGAGATGGGGCAACACAGCGAGCTCTAAACGCTATATTTTCGTTTATATATGTTTTAGGCTGGCTCTGCATTGGACACCTGCACAAGTGAGCTATCCGTTTTATTGGGAGACCGAGGGGAATGCTGGGTAGTAGGACATTTGTGAATAGGTTTGCTATATTTCCCTAGGTCCCAGCTGAGCTAGGGTCCAAAATCCATAGCTAGGCACATTGTGAAAAATGAGGGTCAGTTTTAACTGGAAAAACGTGATGTGCCCTTTGTGCGTTTTGGTCTGTTTTCTGTCAAGGGCACTAGGCCTACAATCACAAGTGAGGTATCATTTTTAACCAGAGATTTGGGGGAAAGCTGGGTGAGTGGAAGTTTGTGGCTTCCCGCAGATTCCAGAACGTTCCATCACAGAAATGTGAGGAAAATGTTTTTTTTATTTTTGTTACAAAGTTTGAGGTTTGCATGGGATTCTGGGTAACAAAATCTGGTGCAAGCCACATGTCACCCCATTCTGAATTTCCCTATGTGTCTAATTTTAAAACATGTACAGGTTTGCTAGGTTTTTCTAGGTGCCAGCCGAGCTAGGGTCCAAAATCCACAGCTAGTCCAGTTGCGAAAAAGGGTCAGTTTTCACTGTAAAAATTTGAAGGGTCCACGTTGCGTTTTGGGCCGTTTCCTGTTACGTGCATTAGGCCTACCCACATAACTGAGGTACCATTTTTATCAGGAGACTTGGGTGAAGACAGGACCATAGAACAAAAGTTATTACCAATTTACTTTTTATGCATTTCTGCCTTCCAAATGTAAGACAATGTGTAAATAAAAGTAATTTTGAAAAATGTCCTCTAATTCACAAGATAGGACAGGTACCCACAATTTTGGAGATGTGTAAATAACCGCTGCTTCTAAAGTCTATAATTTGTTCCCATTTAAGAAATACATAAGTTTCTTTGCTACCTATTTTTCACTGTTTATATTTAACCAAATGAATTGCTATATAACAGGTACACAATGGAAAAAACACTGCAATGCGCAACCCAGTTATTGGCTCTGGGTAACTCAGGTTCTTGTTGAACCTACAAGTCCTATATATCCATGCAACCAGAAGGGTCCAGCAGACTCAACAGAATACAGCTTTAAAAAATCTGCCATCATTTCAAGAAGTTACAGGTGAATACAAACGTTGATACAATTAGCTGTTTTTTCAACTCAATTTCAATTTGTTTGTATTTCAACTGTAAGTTTCTATAGGAAAACTTTGAAGAATGTACACAAATGATACCTTGCTGAATTCAGACTTTTGTCTACTTTTCGGAAATGAATAGCTTTCCAGGATCCAGTATTGCTTTCACACCCATTTCTTACACTAACTGGAAAGATGTTGTAAGCACAAAAAACAAGAAATATAGGCTACTTACTAGTAAAATGTCAAAACTGTGTGGAAAATGTTGGTTTTCTGACAAACGTCTGCCTGTTCCTGAAAGCTGGGAAGATGGTGATTTTAGCACGACAAACCCCTTGTTGATACCATTTGCAGGGGGAAAACCAGACGCTTTCTTCTGCAGCACTCTTTCCCCATTTTTTCCCCAAATAAACAAAAGTGTGCTGTCTTTTGGCTATTTTTTCGGTCCCTCCATGGAAATCCACAAATCCTGGATATCTTTAGAATCCTTAGGATGTTCGGAGAAAAGGACGTAAATTTGGTGTGAATGCCATATGTGGACAAAATGTTATGGGGCCTAAGCGCAAACTACCCCAAATAGCCCAAAAAAAGACTTTGCTTGCTAGCAGCGAAAGGGTTCAAAGTGTGTGCTTTTATATTTGTTTGTGAATCAAATAAATGATCTCATCGTTTGTGTATTGTTTACATCATTGATTCAATTATTTCATGGGGGTCCCAGGATTCCAGTAATGATTAGGTGGGGGCAGACGCGCAATGCTCATAGGGCTAAAAGGGCTTCAGCGACCCTCATCGTGTGTCAGGCCGTGCTGAGACAGTTTCCCGTGCATACACACAAAGACAGTTTTTAGGTCTTGCCTACGCAGCGCGCATGCGCTGCATAGGGAAAAGACCTTTTGAAATAGATTCAGCTATGCAGCCAAAAACTTGCGCGCGTTGCATTGCTTTCAATGGCAACGCGTGCACCTTTGGTGATTCCCTTGCGAGAGCGAGCTTTGAAACCATTAACAGATGGTTCCTGCTTGCTCCCGCAAGGAAAACCAGCGCAGGCCCCCTCCTCTCTCCCCTCCCCCGGATGCCTCCTTTCAGCGCGAGGCGCGCACGTTTTTTGGTTTTATTTTGTCTGTTAAGCTCCCAGTATCCTCCCTCATGTGTGTTCTGTATGTTTGTACTTTGATACTAGGTAAACCAGGACCGGAACGGAAGACTGGTGGAATTTCCATATGCATTTGCTATACATCACAAGAGCGTTGTTGTGGCAAAAGAGAAGTGTGCTCGCGGCCAGTGATTATACGGGCGTGACAGCACGTCTCACAGTATTTACCGGGTGGTGGTGCATCAGGGATTTCGGATAGTCGCATTTTATTGTTTTACTTTTCCTTTCCTTGCGGTCCTTATGTATCTTGTAAAACAGAGTTTGCAGTATTCACTGCTCATCAGCGGAGTTCACATGTTCACTTTTTGGAAAGTGACATCAGTGTGGTGCGCAGCCAAAGACTGGGGAGCACCAGTATGAAATGGGTCTTCCGGCAAATTACGTCACACTACTTCTCAAAACCCATGCAAACGTCACACAGAGGAATATCCCAGGAGGCCATTAGATGTCAGTTTGAATTGGGCCCTGCGGTGAACGACGTCACACTACTTCTCAAAACCCACGCAGGCGTCACACATCCTTGGAAGGCTACTGTTTGCGAGATTAATTCTAAATTGTTAGTAGGGTAAGATGACGTTTTAGAAAGAGCTGTGAAACCAGTTTCTGCTCAATCCTTTGCCTCATGTCCAGTGGGCAATACTATTTCCTGCAGGGCCCCGGTGTCATGCCGTCTGAATGCGGACCCCAGGGCCAGGTGTTTTTTTTTTTTTTATTCCCATGGCCAGGTGTGAAGAAATCCAGGGCTCACTCTGCTTTGACGACGAGTCTGGGCACAGACAACCTGTACAGCTTTGAAGAAGCCGGACATTGGACAGGCGCGTGCAGCTTTCACGAGGAGCCCAGGTACAGTATAACCTGAAGGTGCCTTCTAAAGCACAGCCGACAGGTCTCGCATGCTTTCCAACAAACTCACGGTGGTTCAGGACAGGCCTCAGACTTTCAAAGGGTCCCCGTAGCAGGGATGGCTCTGCCCAGCTTTCTGTAGGACAGGTCTGGCCGACTGACCATCTTTCCAAATTACCCCCAGCAGGAATGGCCTGAAGTCAGCAAAGGACACGCGTGTGCCTCTTTCACACGAAGCCCGGCCACAGACAGGACTGACCACTGCAGTTTTAACAAGGAGCCGGTCACAAAGAAGTGCTGAGAAGACTCATCTTCGAGGAGCTATGCCATGAGACTAGTGTATCCAGATTTGACCCGTAGAACAGACTGGACAGGGCTGTGCAGCTTTGTAAGTGTACAGGGCAGGACGGCGCAGATAAATCGCCCATACCCGTAAGGAGCTGCAAGGAGCCCTCCCAAGTACTACACATTCCGGGAGTTGAACAGAGACGCACAGGCAGCTGTGCATATTGCCAACACAGCAGCAGGGAGGTCAGGGGCATTCCCAGCGAGGCTCCCAAGGTTATGGGTCCCTTCCCATCTATACATTAAAAGATTTATCAGGGTGAGGCAGTGGTGTCTAACATGCGACGTGTGCTTAAGATTTAGCATCAATACAAATTTCAACATAATGACAACAGTAAAAGTGTAAGTAACGACGCACAATTTGTAATTCTGTAGTAAGTATTAGGTTTATTACTCCAAAGAATATCGTGCAATAAATATCCATGTGTCCTTTGTTTGCAGATAGTGTGGTGCAGAGTTTTGGAGCAGCACTTGAATTAACATTTGGCGCTATAAACAACAGCAAAGCACCAGAGAGTTGACGGACACCTCCGTTTGCACCGCTTAGCGCTTTCTGGGCGCCTGTGCAAAATCAGTGTTATTTTTGTGAGGTTGTATTTTGAATATTGTTAGAGGAGGGAGCTCAATGACCATATCCTAACATATGTGACGATATTTGAGAATTTGGCAGTAAAATATATAATATTGAGAGAAAAAAGTAAGATTTGTCTGTCCAAGACACTAAAGGGCCCATTGAAGCTTCTCATGAGTGAGTCTACGTTTCAAAGCTCGAGGCACACAAAAGGGCGAGTCCTGGGCTTCATTCAAATGATGGTGAACTATTTAAGATTGCTCTAAAATGAATCAGCGAATAGCATAACTCTTGGGGATCTAGGACCGTTTAAAGAAAAGCACATAGATTGTGTGCCATGTTCATCTTTTCCCTGAAGAACGTGTTTTCTTCGGCATCCTTGACGGTGCCTCATTTGCACTCCTGTGAGAAGAAGTGGGGGCGGGGAAGGGGGGGTGATGGTGTAGACGAGGAACTATAGCCAAATTTCAGGGGGGGGCTGAAAAATATTTCGGGGGCGGGGGGGGGCCAATTCTTCCAACCATAGACAGAGTGACTGACAGAAGGGGTGAAAACACAACAAACGCCTAATTTACATGTAAATGGTCTTTTAAAGACCTGTTAAGTACTCGGGTACGGCTGCAATTAGATGGTCGCCAGCCTGCAAAGCAGCCTGCAAAGCTGTGTCAGCCCGGGCTGACACACACGACGGGGGAGGGTGTCCCGTGAGCCCAATGGGAGTTGCGCGCCTGGTTGAAGACGTTAACTTTTACACTCTTCCTTTTCTTTCTTGCATTATTTCGTGGTGTGGTTGTCAACTTTTACAAGCCACAAAAAGTTGGACTAGGACAATATACGAGAAAGAAAAGTTTCGTTTCGGAAGCGGTGGTAGTTTTCTGCCCTCGCTTGTGCTGTGCGTCGCAAATAATGGGGCGTGCAAAGGAGCACAAGGGCTGAAGGCAACGTCACAAGTCCAGGAAGGAGGAGAGAGGCTGCTGCCAGCAGCATCCGAGCTCTGGGCAGGGGGGAAGGTGGGCTGAGCTGGACTACGGAGCAAGAGCACCCCTCCCTTCTTCGAGCCACTTTTCATCAGTTTATGCCTAGTGCGTGTTGCCGTTTACTTTTCCATGGGTCCACCAATTGAAGGACCATAGATGAGTGGCTTTTGTTTGCAGTGGGCTTTATAAAAAGGATGGTGGGGTATTTGTGGTCATTTTTAGGTCTTGCGTGCCAATGCGCTTGCGCATTGCTGGTGAGAATTATAGTAAGTGGAAAAGAAAAGTCTACCAAAACGGCTGCAGATCCCATACAGTTCATGTGAGACAGGCGCGTGCACGCCAGCCACATAACACACCACCATTTGTCTGTGCCTGACTTCAAAGGCTGCCACTCCCCCACCCCCCCCCGCGTGCACATCGCACACCACCATTTGTCTGTGCCTAGGCATCATTCAAAGGCTGCAGCTCCCCCGCCCCCGCGTGCACATCACGCACCACCATTTGTCTATGCTTATGCATCGTTCAAAGGCTGCAGCTCCCCCGCCACAGCAATGCCAAGAGCTTGTTCTCCTTTTCTTTCTTTTCCGTTTGTTACTTTTTATACTCCTCAATCTCTTGTGTATTTCTTTCATTTTGCTTTCTCGTAGTTTGTTGCATTTTAATCTAACATTTTCACACTCTTTAGTTTTCACTATTAGGTCTATCTTAGTCACGGTCTCTCTTTCTCCACCAGCACTCATCATACCTTTTTTTTAAACATTCATTTTGGATTCTCAATCTCGTTGTTTTTTTGTGTAGGCACAGGGAGATTCTGTGGTTTGGCCAGAAGCGCACATGTGGAGCCGGCGCCGAGATTCTAACTTGGTTCCCAAATAGGTGGCTCTGGTCGGTACGCTTTATCCGGTCCCCATTTGCCACTGGCGAGCATTTTTTTGGGCATGCGTTCTTTCATTTTCTCCATTTGAGCTTGAGGAACATTATTGCCTCCTCCCCTCTCCTCCCTCCCAGGGTAAGTACATCGAGCTGAAAAATGCAATTTCTGTCATGGCCCTGTGATTGCCATTTCCATGTGCGCGGCAAAATGTGAGAGTTTTAAAGCTGATCCGCGTCAAGAACTTACTGCTTTTGGAGGGATGCCCCCCTCGGTGCCAGTGTTTTAGCCAGTACGTCATGGGCCTTAGTGCAGGGAAGGAAATTGGCTTCTGAACCGCTATTTCACTTGGGATAACCGCAATAATCAGGGTTCGGTGGGCCCCGCAGGCCAGTGGTCGAACAATAGCCTAGGGTGGTGGTGGGATCCAAGGGCTCCCTCCAACACTGCACTTGCGCTGGGGACCTTACAGCTCCTGAGTCCGGAGCGCCCACTCGGTAAGCTATGCGGGGGGCGAGCCCGCCAAGCATACAGAGTGCGTGTACAGTAGCTGGCCTCGTTGGTTGTTAGAGGAAAGCATACTGCTGAATAAATTAACTAATGGTCTGCGACAGACGGCAACTAATCACCGTCTCAAAAAACACCAAAAAGTGATTAAAGAAATTTGGTAGAAAAAAAAAAAAAAAAAAAAAAAACGAACAATGGCCTTGCTCATTTTTACTAATTTAAAACTCCTAGTTAATGTATTAGAAAACAGATTTTACGTATAGTTTAGTTTCTTAAAAATTTAGTGTGATAGCTGCAGTGGTATACGTAAATGCATTTTCAAACTACTTGGAAGGGCAGAAGGAATCATGGTGACTGGATAGGATACCTATGCAAGAAATCCGTGGCCAGTGCTTTCCAAAAATACCCTAGGTTTGAAATCTGAATAGTATTTATTCTAATCCGGAATTTTGTTGAGGAAATATTAGTTTATTTTGCACTTACCAACGTGAAAATTACCGGGTAACTTAAATGATAGCATTTTATCAGCTCACTGAGGCCCTGCTCCATTTGTCTCACTGAGCAGACTTATTTGGGAACATTTTATGATGTTGCCGGTTTTGGCTTGATGTGTCCAGTTTGTTGTGGGCGGCATCAGCCAAGTCACTGTTGGCTGCACATCCAAGAAACCAATCACTAAAGCTGCATAGGCTTTATGGGGATGCTTTTATTGCAGGTCAGGGCAGTGGTGTTTTATGTTCTTACACTAACGTCAGTGGTGGAAACGTGCCCCGCAGCACACATGCGCCCCTCAAACAGCTTCTTCCAATCCTCCCCCTATCTCCTTATCTCTCAGCCTGAAACAGGATCTACCACAGCAGTCGAGGGGGAGGGGCGGGGCAGCAGGACCCAAATGTTTCCCTTGTGGCTTTTATGGTTGTCATGTTGGGCTTCCTGCACATGGAGTTAATTTGTCGTCTTTTATCTTTCTCGGCCTGTGTGCCTGAATGTGAGGTCTGACGAGGTCTGACAGGGACTAGGTATGTTAGGAAATGGGGAGAAATGTATGTTTTTAGGTCGAGCCGAAGACATCTATCCATCGCCCTCCCTCTATCCATCTATCGCCCTCCCTCTATCGCCCTCTATCCATCTATCGCCCTCCCTCCGTCTTTCTATCGCCCTCACTCTAGCTCGCGCATCACGACAGCATCACTCAGCACCACCACAGCATCACTCAGCACCACCACAGCATCACTCAGCACCACCACAGCATCACTCAGCACCACCACAGCATCACTCAGGGGCACCACAGCATCAATCTGTGCAACCATTCAACAACAACTGGTTCAAATATGTTCTCTCAATGTTTCAAGCTTTATTACAAATGTCACAAAAAGATGTTAATAGTTCACTTCTGTTCTTGGATTTTCGTCACAATAAAATACACTGAACATAATCTTCACGAAAGTTATTTACAAAAGTTTAAGCTATTGCCATTATAAATTACAATAGCTTTTATTTAAGTATTAATTATAACAAAAAATGTAAAGCCATTGTGATTTTTGTAATATCAATACATCTAAGTCACGTAAATACAACACATATTGCATTACAAATGCTATAGGTATCACATTTGCAAAAGTTAAAACTATTGGCATTGTAAATGACAAAGCTATTAATTTAGCTATTTTCAAAACCAACACATAAATAAAAAATGTGTCATTTACAATACCAATAGCTCAAACTTTCCTAATGCGAGACCAATTGCATTGCAAATGCTTGTTTACGATTGTAGGGTCGGCTGGGATATGATGTCCTCTGTACAGTTTCATCCACTTATAAGGTCCCAAAGGCAAGATCTATTGGCTATGCCAATGCTCATTGAGCTAATCGTAGCCGCACCCGACTACTTCACAGGTCTTTAAAAGACCATTTACAGGTTACCGAGGCTTTGTTGTTTTACATCCCTATTCTGCCTACTGCTGGAAGAATTACCCCACTGAAATTTCGCTCTAGTTGCGCCTCTGAGTGGCGTTGCAGAGTCATTCAAAAGGTTAAGAACCACTGTCCTAGACAGCTATCAGATCCCGGCAGAGCCATCTATGGCTGTCACCACAGACCTGAACGAACAAAGACCTAAAACGGGCTTGCCCAGCACTGTCAGTCGTGAACAGACATGGCTCAATCAACCATCGCTCACTGAATCACCTTAAGCCTTTTAGCCCGTTGCTCCACCTACCTCCTCTCTGCTGACTTCGTATTTACAGCAGGCGGCAGTAGCCTGACCTTTCTGGCCCGAGAATTCTAGTTCCGCCTAATCCCAGACCGACTCACCTCAAGCAGAGTTCCATGTAAACTACACACACCCCAAAAGAAGGGCGGAACTCGCCAACTTTAAGAGGCGGGATTGGACAGCGGCACGTGCGGACTCCACAGCCAATCACCATTGAGGGTGATATATGGTGCAGTGGTATTGGTTGGGCTCCCCAATGCCTGCAACACTTACGCATTTTACACGTTAGCAACGACCAATCCCAGTCTATGTTCAGCCACAGGCTTGGATGATGTGCGACCCGGAAGTGCCACGGTTTTAAGGACAACTTACATCCGTTAAGAGATCGGCTGGTGACGACGGACGTGAGGCTGTACTCACGGATGGTCCGCGTAAGTAGTGGGCAGGTGTCCCCAGTAGTTGGAAAATGATGGTATTTAGCGTATGCCTTCGTTACGGGGGCCATACGACGAACCCAGTCTGCCCTCGCTGTTCACTTTTCAGCGAATCCATCCTACTTTTCTGGCTCGTAGTTGCAGTACACGGCACATTGCATTTATAGCCTGAAACGCAGCGCCACAAAAAATGCATTTCTCTTGTGGTAATGCTTCCATTAATGTCTCCCTTCTATTTACACGTTGCAATAATGATCCACGTGGTGTGCTATTCTTGCGTTAAAAGCTAATATACTGTACTTGGTTACACTATTGCCTCTATTCTTTATACAGGTTTGCGGTAATGCCTCTTGTACTGTAGTATTTTTGCATTATAGGTTAACATACTATAATGCTGAGCTTCCATGTAATCCAGTGGATGACTCTTTTTAAGCACTCCCATGACCATCCATTTGAAGCTATCGGGCGCCATTCAGCAAACTGTAACCGTCCCTGGCAGTGGCAGCACACATACCACCCCACCCCTCGTAGTCACCTGCTGGAGGTGGAACTGGCGCTCTGTAGCCACACTTTGTGTCCCTCCCAATGCAGCTTTCTGAGGCTCTCTTCATCAGGCCCGGTTCTAGAGGGTGGGCCGGGCCCACCCAAACATGAGCCTTGGCCCTCCCAGAGAGGACATGAAGGCCAATAAAACATGGGCACTTTAATTTAAAACGTTCCTATCAACGTTGTTTTTCTTCCAGTTCTGGGAGATGCGTGATTGGGGATGGCTGTGAGAAAGAGCCCAGGGCCAATCACCCGACTCCTTTTAGAAAGGTGAGCTGTGTCGTGCAAGTACAATAGGGCCATGGCAAGGAAACAAGTTCTTTATTTGACAGAGTAACTTTTTCCTACCATCCAGTGCTGCGTGGATATTTCCATTTCTGTTCAGCATTGGAGAAAAGGAGTTTGTTTATTCTGATTCACCTTTCCTGACTCCTGCTACTGCTTATCAGATCTGACACAAGGAGTAGGTAAAAGAATGTGTTGCTATTTGTTTTTATTTTTAAAATCTGCAAAGGCCAAGCAAGGCACATCATTTGTGTATGCTTCATTTAAATACTTGTTATCATTATAATGGCCATGGATGCAAGACAACAACAAAAAATGTCCTGAGAACTAGTGATTAATGATCCTGCAGGAGAGCAGTCCTTTGCCTGTTGGTAGTTTTGAAATGCAGATAAGCTGCATTTTATTTGGATAGTTCAGTGTGTTACTGCCTTTGTCGCAGAGGTTCTTGTGTTACTTGCAGTTCAGAAGTTACAATCCTAACATAGGACAGTGACCTATGAACTGTCATCAAGAGCTGCATACAAACATGAATGGTAATGTTAGAACTTCACTTTTTTGTGTTACTGCATAGTTAGAAATTCCCAGTCTGTCATTATTTTAATGTTTTAAAAAAGAGTTTGGGCTGATATACATTTTTATTAGTAAAGCCAACCCCCAACCACTGGGGTATGCTTCTAATCCTGATTTTGTGCTTCCCCAGGTCAAACCCTCTTAAAATATACTGCCCACCAGTATGGATGACATGTAATTCCTACACCTTATAATCCTCATTGGCTCATGTGACATTCCCTATAGACTGATTTACATACTTGTATGATTCATTGTCTCTGTATAATGTGCGTGTGATGTAAAGTACTGTGACACTATACACTGAAATGAGTAGAGCTATACAACAAATGAAATGCATATGAGATGGGGCTACAGAGAGATAAAGGGCACTGTTGGAGGGTGATAATAATGGCATCTGTGAAGAACGGTCATTGGTGGGGCACCAAAAAAGACTTTCGCACTAGCGCAAAAACCGGCCCTGTCATGGCCTTTCTGTTTTGATTTAATTAGCAGTCAGGTCATTAGGGCATCTGTGAAGCATATTTTAAAGTGTGTGCTAATTATATTTACTGCTATATTCAATGTTTTAAATTTGAAGGTGATTTTACTAATGCTTTTAATGGGAATAATGAAAGTAGAGCTGGGTGGGGCAGATATGAGGCTGTGGCCCAAGGTCAGCTGTGAGATAAGGTGCACAGGAGAGGGATGGTAGAAAAGTGGAGGATAATCGGGCCTGGAAGTACTTGTTTTGAAACCTGGCCTGTTGGAATTTGAGGGTTTGCACTTAAGTCCAGACATTGCTATTACTTTCAAATAACTCTCCACATGCTCTGTATACACACAGAATTGATCTGTTGTATCATGGTGACTGTTTGCACGTGAATATAATG
This sequence comes from Lissotriton helveticus, assembly GCF_964261635.1. Lineage (NCBI taxonomy): Eukaryota > Metazoa > Chordata > Amphibia > Caudata > Salamandridae > Lissotriton > Lissotriton helveticus. Next base: position 1,688,552,828 of record NC_136065.1, on the reverse strand, counting down.
TAATCTAAGGCTTGTAGGCTACCACAGGAAGCGACAAATTGGGCCCGCAGTGGCCCACCCAAATGCACCCTTGGCCCTTCCAACTAACAATTTCTGGATCCGGGCCTGCTCTTCATACTCTAGTGATGTCATAATGCCCTGTTCTTCAATGTTATTGTTCTGAGGCGCTTGGCACACAGTACCACCCAATGTATAAGACTTGTGGATACAGCAGGTGAGAGGTCATCCTCGATGCTGCAGGAATGTACCGTATAAACGCATCACGACCTGCTGTCTTAATTTAATTGCTGACGAGGATGGGCTAGAGACCGGGTGCGTGTTAAGGAGTCTGGATGTTTGCTACCTTACTACTCAAACGGCGTGACAGTAAAGTTCTTGGTTGCCTTGGAAAGAATCAAATGCAACGCGGAATTATCGTTTCGAGACAACCAATTGTGCACTTGTCAGGTCCTGAGCCCCCCCCCCTAGGTTTACTATATGGAAATGTTCTGGGGCCCAGCAGCAACTTGGGCGGTTGCACTAGTAATTTTTATTGATAAAATTACTAATCCTAGGAATACGAAAAATAAGGATCCCCTTTTTCATGACAAAACCTCTTTTGACCTAGTGTTATGGTTCTGATGTATTTAGTGTCCGGATAGAATGTGTGGTTAGAAATGGAGGTGCATAAATGGTGAGCGTGTGGGATGAGACGGTTGACTAAGAAGCTGATAGGACATTCGCCTGTCTGCTTCTGCAATACTATGAATTACTACTATTTCATATAAATTGATCATATCATGTGGATTAATATACTTTACAAAGTTGGCGACTGGCTTGGCGAAAACCATTTTGAGGTGAGGGAGCAGATGGGTATTCCTGTATCGAGCGAAGAAGAAACTGCTACCTGCAGCTGCTGTAATCAGGTGATAAAAAATATCACAAGCATTTACTAAGCTGCATTTTCTTACTTTAAGGTACATGCTGCATTCATAGTGCCGAGATCGGCAACCCTCTGCTTAGCAGTAAATAGTTGCGCTGCACAAAATAATACAGTCCACACAAGTTTTAGTTGGGAAAAGTTTGCAGCAGGTTTATTACATACAAGGAGTATGCCAACTTGGTGGATTAATTTAAGGGCAATTCAAGGGCAGGCAGCGGTGACTCACCTAAGCTGCCCTGCCCACCTGATGAGCCAGCCGCACCATGGCCAATCCAATCGGTGTGTAATAAGTCGAATAATAATACACTTGTTGATTAAATTAAATGATTTATTCCAAAGAACAAACTCCACCCGGCAGCGGAGCGTCTGATCAGCGGCAAGCCTACGGTTACAAAGGCAAACCGTAGATCTAACGTTCATGCACGGGTGGTTATACATTTGTACAATAACATGTTATGCGCGAGTTCACAATCATATCGTCATACGTCGCGTGTGGCTCCACATGGTGTGTGAAGTTCCACGCGGCGTATGACGCGACTTTATACACTTACATTACATCACCTTCCTCCTTATAACAATGAATAAAGAAAAATTCAGAAGATACCTAGAATTTCACAAATTCATTGTATCTTTCTGGTGTTTTAATGCGTCTACCGAAGGAAGAAAATTGTTGATTAACAGTATTGTTTTGAATATCCACACTTTGTCTAACAGGAAGAGGTTCATCAGAATGACATGAAGTATTCAAATCATGTCTGATCGTAAGTGGTTCATTATTTTGACAAGAATCATTTTTGTGTGGACCATTGATCCAAAAAGACCAGTCTAAATCATCAGAAATGTCTAAATCATCAGAGATGTGAGAGTTTACTTTACCCTTAATAATTTCAACTTGACATTCTGTAATCTTTACTAATTGACGTTTATTCCACCAACCTCTTTTATTAAGGAAAGCGGATCCTTTGCTGACTTTTAATACTTGAACAGGTGTACCAAATTTTGAACGACCTTTTGTTACTTTTCCCGGATTTTTAATTAACACCCAGTCACCTACTATAACATCAACAAGATTACTGTTTAATCCCTTGTCAAAATTTAATTTCATTTGGTCTTGTTTTTCTCTTACTACCTTCTTAATTGAATGAAACTCAGGATTTCTTTTCACAGAATCTCTTTGTAACCATGGTGGAAACAAAACAGAACGATTTTCTCTTCCTCTTAAAAGGGAAAAAGGGGATACGCCAGTTACACAATGTGGGGATGTGTTATAATGCCAGATTTTTCGAGTAACGAATTCTCCTACTTTATACCCACAAGAGATTGCAGTCTGGATACCCTCCTTAATTACTCTATTTCCTCTTTCCACGAGGCCATTTGAAGATGGTGAATACAAAGCTACTTTAAGTTGTTTGATATTTAACTCTTCTAGAAACGTATGCATTTTATCAGATACAAAATGTGTACCATTATCTGTAACTATACATTTTGGGGTTCCTTCTAGATCAAAAATTTTCTTCAGAAAAGTAATGGTGGAGTTTGAATCTGGTGATTTAACAAAATCAAAGTTTAACCACTTAGAAAAATAATCGACTAAAAGGATCACATATTTATTCTCCTGTTGTAGAATGGAATATGGACCTGAAAAGTCTACTCCAACTTTTTCCCAAGGTGAATTAGGAAATTCCGTGGGATGTAAAGGTTTCTTCATAGTGCGCCAATGTTTATCAGATAACAAACACTCAGGACAAGTATCAATTAGACTCTTGACTTGGGCATCTAAGGATGGCCACCAATAGTTTTGCTTAATCCGCATAGAAGTCTTTGTTATTCCCAAATGTCCTTGATGTGCCAAATTAATAATGGATTCTCTAAACTTAAAAGGGGGAACACATTTCTCACCTTTGCGAACAATATCATTTTCGTCAGAGTTCCATCAGCCACTTGAGCGAAACTCCGTAGCTCTCCGCTCAAACTTCTCGGTTCAGGCCAATGGTGAGTAGAAAATTCTATAACCTTCAACAAAACATTATCATCTTTAGTGCCATTTTTCCACTCTTCCTCTGAAATGATAGTATTAACTTCTTTTATGGCATCAATTAATGTGACACTTTCTACTTCTTCCACTACTGAGTCTTCTTCATCATCTTTGGACATAGCCATTCTGGATAAACAATCAGCACGAAAAAAAATTCCACCTACTATATGCCTAATTGTAAAATTGAACTCTTGTAACTTTGACACTAGCCTCATGAGCCGAGCTGATAAGGATGTAGAACTAGGTTTGTTGAAAATATAAATCAGGGGGTTGTGGTCAGTCACTAACTCGAATTTTCTCCCCCAAATGTACATTTTAAACTTGTGAACTGCCCAAGAACAAGCTAACGCTTCCCTTTCTATTGTACTGTATCTTTGCTCAAAATCTTTTAATGCTCTAGAGGCGAATGCGACAGTTTGTTCTTGTCCGTTCACTTTTTGAGTAAGAATTGCCCCTAAACCAGAAATACTTGCGTCTACAGTAATAATTGAAGTGGCATCCTCCCTAAATGCATGAATGGCTTTTGCAGAAATAATCATTTTTTAACCTCGCAAAAAACTTTATTTAAATCGTCGGTCCAAATGAAATTCGATCCTTTTCTTAAAAGTTGTCTTAGTGGTTCAACCAACTGCGAATAAGATTGCACAAACCTGGCATAGTATTCTGCCAGACCGAGAAAAGAACGCAAAGCGTCTTTATCTGGGGGAGGTTTTGCATCTTCAATAGCTCTAACAACGGAAACTTTAGGAGTAATGCCTTTGTCTGAAACAGTATGACCCAAATACTCAATTTCATTTACTGCTATTTTGCATTTCTCTTTACTAACTGTCATATTTTTAGACATTAAAATTGATAAAACTTTTTTAAGAATTTTGTTATACTCGTCTAAAGTTTCTGCAAAAATTAGAATGTCATCCAGGTATGCTTGGACGCCTGTAATTCCTTGCAGTAATTCATCCATTAACTTCTGAAACACACTACCTGCCGACGCCAGTCCAAAAGGAAGGCGTAGGAATTTGAAAGCTCCAAAGGGAGTAATGAAAGAAGTGAGTTCTTGTGACTCTTTGGATAAAGCAACCTGGTGGTATGCTGACCTCAAATCTATTAGTGAAAACCACTTTGCCTGACCAATGTTTGCTAGTAATTCATGAATCCTTGGTAGGGGGTGGCAGTCGATAACAATGTTCTTATTTAAAGAGCGTAAATCCGCACACATCCTAATTTTTCCAGTCTTTTTTCGAATGACTACAATTGGTGCGACCCATTGAGAAGAATTGATAGGAGAAATAATACCTTGTTTGCATAAATTATCTAACATTTCTTTTAACTCTGTTCTAACGCTTAAGGGAACTGATCTGACTTTGTGTATAACAGGTTGAGCCCCTGGGACTAATCTTATTTTATGCTCGAATCCCTTCACGTTCCCAATCTTCTCTTCAAAAACAGGTTTAAATTCTGATAAAATGTCCTGAATATTTACACTAGAATTCTCTATATTAGCCACAGAAAGCCTATCAGGAACTGTTTTAAATTTAGGTAAGTCTCCAACTTTGATGGGATTATCGTCACCTGGAACCAGATAAAGTCCCATCAAGGCTAAATCTTTCCATCCCACGATGTTTTTGCCTTTTTCGGCTACATACATTTTTGTAACAGTTTCTCTCCCCAAACACTGAACCAAACCTTCAAAATAACCCAACATATTAATATCTTTTTCACCAAACGCTCTTGGATTCACATCTGATTTCAACAATTCAACTCTTTTGTCCCATTTTTCATAAAAAGTGGAATCTCTGAGAATGGTATATGGCGAACCCGAATCCGCCATGACCTGTAACTGAAAATTATCAATAATGGCAGAACATAAAGGACCCTTAATAGATTCTACATCGCCATTGGAATCCAGAGTTACGATAATGTTTTTAAATGAGGTTGTAAAATCATCTATATCAATGCAATTAATATTAGAGTTTTTCTTTGCAAATCTACAAACACCTTGAAAATGGCCTATTTTTTTGCAAATTGAACAACGTTATTTTATAGCTGGACAGTTTGTAGCATTTGCTAAATGATCCTTTGAACCACATCTGTAACAGAAAACGTTCTTTTTCTTTTGGAAATTTTTACCTTGACTTTTGTTTTTAGGATTAATTGCACAAACAGCATCTTCTTGGTCAGAATCAGGGTAGTCTAAAGCATTCATTCCTTGTTTGGATGGTTCCATCACTACTTTACTGGTTAAAGCAGATCGTTCAATACTGAGAGCCACGTCAATAACTTCATTTAAAGATGGGTTTTTACATCCAAGAATTCTTTGTTTGATTTTTCTAGAGACACAATTGAACACGAACTGGTCCCTTATGAATTTATCCGGAGAAGGTTCAAAATTACATGTGATAGCAAGGACTCTAAGTGCGGCAATGTATTCTTCAACCTTCTCTTCCTCCTTCTGTTTCCTGGAATAAAAATTGTGTCTTTCGAGCATGATGTTGGGCTCATCACAAAATTGTTTTTTTTAGTCTAGCGATGGCTTCAATATATACATTCCATGTATTATCTCCACTTTCATCTTGAGAAATAGGGGGAGCAATAGGAACTATACTTTAAAAAATTCGCTGGCCAGCTTGACCTAAACAACCAAAAAGTAATGCGAATTTTCGTTGTGCAGAATAACCACCAGCGTCCATGGCAACTAAATGGTTTTCGAATAAATCAAACCATTCTGACCAAATGATGTTAGGGGTCCCTGGTTTGTTTAAGAAAGGAGGTGGTTGTGTAATCTGTTGCCATTGGTTATCAGACATGTTTAAAATTGAAGGGTTAAATAGAGCAACTCTTAACACACTTTAAAATGATGTAGCTATTTTCAATTTGTAAATAAATAACTTCTATCACATTTATTTGTAAGTATACAATTCTAAATGATAGCTTATTCCTGAATTGAAGAAGCGTGCATATCGCAGTAGTGATATGCAGGTTGTAAATATGTAATTCCAAACAATAGCTTAGTCTTGAACTGAAGAAGCGTGCGTATCGCAGTAGTGATACGCAGAGATTAATTTATTCAAGCGTGCGCATCGCTGGTAAACATATAATTGAATAATAGAGCGTGCGTATCGTTGTAACTGTTTGTAATATGATTGTTTGTAATGATAATTTTTAATAGCGTGCGTATCGCTGAAACGATACGCGTATAAGTCTTAAAACTTGAGTTGACTTGAATGAATTTTGAAATAAACAAATAAGAGATTAACAGTACCTTGTTCCAGACGTGGAAAACGTCTACCTCTTTATTTGTTTTCTTTCGTCGAGCGCGATCCAATTGAAATGCGCTTTGAATACGCGATTGTAATTGTCCAATGGGTGAGGTTCAGTTTTGCCAAAACAAGGATATGTGACGAATCAATGAACCTCTTTCAATATTGGTAACCCTATTGGACGTCTTGACGCGTTGAAATGCCTGACGTGCTGAAGAGCTCCGTATCCTTGAAGTGCAGCCAAATACGAGGATGAAGTATCCGAGCGTAAGTGAATAAAATTTCTTCTTTGCGTGGGAAAGGGTGGAGTTTGGTTCCCAGCGTCGCCAAAATGTAATAAGTCGAATAATAATACACTTGTTGATTAAATTAAATGATTTATTCCAAAGAACAAACTCCACCCGGCAGCGGAGCGTCTGATCAGCGGCAAGCCTACGGTTACAAAGGCAAACCGTAGATCTAACGTTCATGCACGGGTGGTTATACATTTGTACAATAACATGTTATGCGCGAGTTCACAATCATATCGTCATACGTCGCGTGTGGCTCCACATGGTGTGTGAAGTTCCACGCGGCGTATGACGCGACTTTATACACTTACATTACACGGTGCTACCAATTTGTGGGGGTTATACCCCTTACATATCATTGGCCACCAGGCCATGCCTTTTAGTCACGTCCTTTTACGGGCGGAGTGTAACTAGGCAAGCCCCCGGTTGCTCAGCCTTACAGCCGTCGCTCTCCACCAGGGTCCCGCCGTAAAGGCTCCAGGGATTGTGGCATAATGCACCCTTATTGTGCTTCTGAAAGGGTACCCCTCGTACCAATTAGCCTCAGGATCGCCCTGTAACTCCGCCTGCAACACAAATGAATACATTAATACATTCATTACATTTGCCAAGCCCTCACGCTGGCATGCAGGGTAAGTGGTTGGGAGGGTGACATGTGTCCAGCGGGGGGACAAAGATGGTGACCAGTGGGTGGGGACAGGTATAACCTGTCCCGCGCCCGGAAATGACGCTGAAGAGGTGCCTAACCAGAGGGGGGAGGACTCCCAGAAGAGGTGGTCCCCGAGACACGGTGCGGGGAGGTGCCTGAAGCGCACTAGGGGGGTCGCCCTTTTAAAGGCCCCACTGCGTGTGCCGTGGGCAACTGCATTGTATCAGGAAATCCCCGTAAGCTTTGGAAGCTCGTGGGTGCTGAAAGATTCAAGCTTTTGCTGAGGCTTGTGTAATTTCACTTAACAGCGGATGTACTAATGTGACCAGTAGGGAGACTCGTTGAGCTTCACACGACGTCAGACAACACCGTGCATGGATCGAAACAGCTGGGAGGCACGTCAGTGTCCTTGAGCATCATTGGATTAATGTTCATTGTGCTCCTACGACACACAACAGCCATTTTGGATTGGGAATATAAAACAAGTCATTTTTAAAGTAAACAAGTGAATGCAGTTTGAAGAAACTCCTATATATGAAAAATAACTGAATTGGTGAACAAAGGATATTAAACACGTGTGTGTGTGTGTATGTCATCGACTCAAACTCTTGCAACTTCCTTTCCGGCGAAGAGAGAGTGACAGATCCAAGATTCTTTGGCAAGATGTTTTATATTTCATGCTCACTCCTCACAAACGATGATGCGTTTCGGGCAACAAATGCCCTTGTTCGCATGCGGAGCCCAGTCCGCCATTACTTTTTATCAATGCTAAGTGCATGTTAAGTGAAGCACCGGAGACTTGAGGTGTTTCAATCGCAGGTTTATTAGTTAAGTATAAAAGTCCATAACACCCACAACCAGAGCGTCCAGTCGTGAAGAGGCCAACGTCCAGAATGACGTTCGGGGGAATCTTCACGACTGAAAGGCGGCATTCCAGAACATGAACATAGAACTAGTCTCGTGGTTGCAACCACGAGACTCTTAGCATTTATAAACGAGACTCTTAGCATTTATAAAAGATACAGAAAGGAAATGTGAAATCATGTGTATATATAACATCTTCCCCTCTTGAAAGGGTAACAAAGAAAACAGACATTTGCGAATACAAATCTACTCCAAAACATAGTCTCTCAATCTACAAGACAACTGTTTTAAACGTAAAGCTCTTTTGGTTACCACTTCAGGAGACTCCTCCACAACTGTATCTGATGGTAATGTCAAATTGTCTGAGACAACAAACTGTGAAGATACAGATGTTCCAGGATTCTCTTCCGAAGGTAATGACAAATGGTCAGAGACCATAGGTTGTGAAACCATTGGAGTTTCGAAGACAGGATTAAAAGAAGAAGGTTGCTCATAAGTTAAATCAAACCAATCACAGTGCTCTGACTCTGAAGTGGCATGCTCTTTGATAACATGGGCCTGAAGTGGAAATACTTTAACAAGAACCCGCTTGTTCCACCAACTCTTGTCATCAAGAAGAGCTGAAGCTTTATTGACTTGTGTAACCAAATTTGGAGAAGAGAATTTGGATTTCCCTTTCAAAACTCTTTTGGGATTTTTAATGAGCACCATATCCCCTTTTTGCAAGGGCTGATCAACGGAATGTTTGCCTTCATCAAAACGTAATTTCATGGAATGTTTATTAGCCTTCACATGTTCTTGAATAGAGTAAGAGTTATCAGACAAATTACAATCCTTATGTAACCAACTAGGATTGAGAAATGAATGAACTTTCCTTTTCCTAAGTAAAGTAAATGGTGCAACACCAGTTGTAGAGTGTGGAGAGGTATTGTATGCCCACACTTTGTCATGAACAAAAGGCAAAGGATCTAGCCTAGAGGAGATCGCAGTTTGTATACCCTCCTTGATTACACCTCTCAACCAAACCATTGGAGGAGGGTGAATACAAAGCAACTTTGTAATGAGAAATATCATGACTTTTAAGATAAGAGCACATTCTTCGGGAAACAAAATGAGTACCATTGTTGGTAACAATGGTTTTTGGAAAACCTTCAACATCAAACACAGATTGTAAACATTTTACAGCATTTTCAGTTGATACCGAATTGCAAAAAGAGTAATACAACCATTTGGTATAGTAATCAACTAAAAGAATCAGATACTTGTTTTCAATTGGTAAAACATCATACGGACCGGAAAAATCCAAACCCACTTTGTCCCATGGACCTGCTGGAAGAGGAACAGGACATAAGGGAGTGGAAAGTGTTTTCCAATGTTTGTCAGAGAGTATACATTGGGTACAACTATCAATCATTCTCCTAATGTGAGAATCCATGGAAGGCCACCAGTAAAATTGTTTGATGCGTTGACAAGTTTTTACAATACCAAGGTGTCCTTGATGAGCAGAACGAATGATATGATCTCGTACTGACTGAGGTGGAACGAATAAATCATTATGCATAACCATGTCATTAACTAAAGAAAGTTCCTCAGACACATTTGCGAAACCTTTTAAGTCCGAAGACAGGGTTCTGCGCTCAGGCCATTTGTCAACAATAAATTCTTTGACCTTGGAGAGTGTAACATCACTTTTATAGGCTGAATTCCTTTGAACTTCAGAAATAGGTTGACATTCGGCAATTGCATCAATTGTAGCAACAACGCACTCAATGTCATCATCAACAACAGAATTATCAACTAACGGCATTCTTGAGAGACAATCTGCCCTGAAATTCTTGCCACCGGAGATATGCTTAGTGACGAAATGAAATTCGTGAAGTTTTGAGAGAAGACGAACCAGTCTAGCAGAAGCCCTATTGGAAGTACTGTTGGAAAGCATGTGCATAAGGGGCTTGTGATCCGTGTAAATCTCAAACTCATGACCCAAAATGTAAGATTTGAATTTTTCTATAGCCCAAACACAAGCTACGGCTTCTCTTTCGATTGTACTGTATCTAGTTTCGGCAGCAAGAAGTGTTCTGGATGCAAAGGCAAGCGTTTGTTCTTTGCCTTCAACCCATTGTCCCAAAACGGCACCCAAACCAGTAAGACTGGCATCAACGGTGATAAAACACTTCGAACCATCCGAAAAAGGATGCAAAGCTGGTGAATCCTCAATTTTTTTAACTTGCTCAAAAACTTTTTGCAAGTCTTCTGACCAGGAAAACTTCACTCCCTTTCTTAAGAGCGCTCTCAACGGCTCAACAATCTGTGCATAGCCATGCACAAACCTTGTATAATATTCTGATAAACCCAGAAATGAGCGAAGGGCATCTCTATCTTTAGGAGGTATGGCATCGCTGATAGCTTTTATTAAAGAGAACTTGGGTTTAATGCCATTGGGAGAGAGTGAATGGCCCAAGTAATCCAATTCTTGAACCCCAAACTTACATTTATCATGCCTGACAGTCATACCAGCTTTTTCTAACACTTGTAAAACTGTGTTAAGAGTGTGATTATGTTGACCAATGTCGTTCGCATAAATCAGAATATCGTCCTGATACGCTTGCACCCCAGAAATATTTTGCAATAAGTTGTCCATCAGTTTTTGAAAAATGTTGGCTGCCGAAGCCAAACCAAAAGGAAGCCTAAGGTACTTGAAAGCACCAAAGGGCGTAATAAAAGTTGTCAATTCTTGAGATTTGGGAGATAAAGCAATTTGGTGATAGGCAGACCTAAGGTCCAGGAGTGAAAAAAAAATTAACCCCGCCTAAATTAGCCAATAGGTCATGAATTTTGGGTAGCGGATGGCAATCCACGATTATATTATTATTCAGTGAGCGTAAATCAGCACACAATCTCACCTCCCCAGATTTTTTGCGAACTAAAACTATTGGAGAAACCCATTCCGACGAATCACAAGGTGCAATGATTCCTTCATCCCAAAAATTTTTCAAAACCTTTTTAAGTTCATCCCTTGCACTCAGTAGAAGAGAACGAACCTTGTGAATAACAGGTTGAGCATTGGATTTAAGTCGAATTTCATGCTTAAAACCCAGAACTGTACCAACCTTATCCTTAAATAAGTTTGGAAAAGAACTGAATAAGTTCTCCATTTTGAGATTAGAAAAAGACAGATCTGAAACATTAAAGTTCCCAGAATCATGACTGGTGTAGTAATCATGAGGAATATCACCTAAAGCAATAGGTTGATATGAACCGGGTCTGAGCATCAAACCCATTCTGGCTTGATCAAAGCAACCCAAAATTTCTCTGCCCTTAAGAGCGACATAAACTTTTGTGAAGGTGTATCTACCAAGACATGCAATGTTTGAATAAAAGAAACCTAGCATGTCGATATCCTTCTCGCCAAAAGCTTATGATTGACGTCAGATTTGCAAAGAACACCTTTTTTACCCCAATTGGCATAAAATGTGAGGTCTGATTAAAATGGTGATAGGTGAACCAGAATCAGCTTGGACTTTAATTGGCACTGTACCAACCACTAACTCACACCAAGGACCCTTAATGCTAGGAAATTCAACAGAATCACATTCAATAGACAACATGACTTCATTAAGTCTGGTTGAGCAAGATTCTAAACTTTCCTGAAATTCAATATCATTGACTCTAGTAAATTTTTTGCGACCCCTGCACACCGATGGAAAATGTCCAACTTTTTTCGCATGAAGAACATTTTTTCCCAGATGCAGGACAAGTAGGCGAATTACCAAGATGATTTCTTGAACCGCATCTGTAGCAAATGACTGGTTTCTTATTCTGTTGCCTTGAAGAATTGTTAACAAGGTCAATGGAGCCGAAAGTTGAAGCTTGATCAACCATATGAATACAAGGTTGAGAAATGCTTTCTTGCAAAATTTTAGAGGAAATAGTTGCTCGTTCAATCCCTTTTGCAATATCAATTGTTTCAGACAAAGAGGGATTTTTACAACTCGGGAAACGTTTCTGAATTTTTTTTAGAAAGCAAAAATGAACTGGTCTCTGATAGAAGCATCTGTACTTGCGCCAAAATCACAGGTAGAGGCCAGAATTCTGAGTTGAGCAATATAGTCTTCTACACTCTCATCTATACTTTGTTTACGTTTGAAAAAATTATGACGTTCCAAAACAATACTGGGTTCATCGTCATATTGTTTATTGAGTCGAGCAATGGCTTCTTGATAAACGTTCCAAGTGTCACCAGAATCACCAGAAGGAGAAGGAATATGAGGAAGATTCTCAAAAACTTGTTGAGCAGCAACTCCTAGACAACCATAAAGAATAGCAACCTTGCGAGGAGGGTCAAATTTAGTGGCGTCAATGGCTACCAAATAGTTCTCAAAACCTTTTAGCCAGTTGCGCCAAATGAAAGGAGGCTTGCCTGGAGTCTGCAAAAATGGAGCTGGCATTTGAAACTGCTGAGAAGAAGCCATGGGGAAAAGAACTTAGACTTTGTATCTAAGGTTGTAACTCTGAGAGTGAGTTGTAATGAAAATAAGAAGAAAAATAATAAAAACAGTTGAAGAAAAATTAAACCGTGACAGGCAAGTGAAAAATTAAAGCGTGCCTATCGATGAAGAAAAGCTTTGAAAATGCTTAGCTGAGATATAGGTAAACATGGTAGGCAATAAAGCGTGCCTATCGCTGAGAAGATAAACTTTGCATTTATAAATGCTTTGTTGTAAGATAGTAGATCATGGTAGACAGTAAAGCGTGCCTATCGCTGTAGAGTAGTATTGCTTTTATAAATGCTTTGCTATAACAGATTAACGTGGTAGGCAGTAAAGAGTGCCTATCGCTGAATAAATGTGAACGACGGCTTTAAAATGGCCGACCGACGCCGTTGTCAGGGTTACAGTCCAGCGTAACACTCGAGAGGCGGTAGGCTTGAATTATTGTGCTGTGACGTGACGCGCGTGATGTAGCACGAGCAAGAAGCTGTAGAACTGAAGGCTGTTGAACTGAAAGCTTTCTTGCGCGTGGGTAAGACAAACTGTAACAAGATCCGCTCACATTGCCCATCGTACTTCACAAAATACGACCTGACAGCAGAGTCGAAGGCGGAGAGTTAATCCGAAGACAGGACAAGTGAGGAAGGAAAACTGCAGTGTCTCGGTGAGTCTGGCCGATTTTTGAAGAGCTTGTCTTCCTGGCGGTGGGTGCAGGAGAGTTCCCGATCGTCGCCAAAACTGAAAGGCGGCATTCCAGAACATGAACATAGAACTAGTCTTGTGGTTGCAACCACGAGACTCTTAGCATTTATAAACAAGACTCTTAGCATTTATAAAAGATACAGAAAGGAAATGTGAAATCATGTGTGTGTATATAACCGTGCACACACCCCCCTGCCTCATGTGTCACGTGGTAACAACCAGGGAAAACAGACTTTAGTTAGTCCACTTAATATACTTTCCATTCGTAACCGTATTGTTTTCATTTTAATTATTGTCATCGCCAAAGTCAGCAGCTGAAGACCTAAAAATTCATAACAGATGCAAATAAATATTTTCAAATATTTGCTGCAGTGTGTGTGTATAATCGGATTACAATATGAATGAATTTAAACCACTACAAAATGGCGTTTCTGCTGGTTTAAGTTTAAGGGCAACTACGTAGTCCTTTGTTTATGTTTTGTTTTTGATTTGTGCACTATATCATGTGATGATCACTAACAACAACTGACCCGTGACCAAGGGACCGGAGGGTTCCGCAACGCGTCGGGGATTGTTTGCCATTGTTTTGTTAATAAAGCATTGCTTCAAGAAAACTGGGGCTCGGCGTTTTTCCTTGAGATTTTAAGGATTATTTGGTGCCGTGTTACAAAGGTTGGCGACCTTGCCGGCAGCCCGCTGCCATCAAGAGGCAGAGGAATATCGCCAAATTGGTTTGAAATATATATATATATATATATATATATATATTATTTTTAGTGAAGAAATCCTTACGTGTTGCGTGGATTACAGAGAAAAACGCGTGTTGTGCGGGGCAGTGGACTAATCCAGTTTTCTGGTGAAGTAGACACTGAACAATTCCACATTACCTTAGCGATGAGTCAACAAACATTCTCATTTGTCCGCCACAAACCTTTTGATCATCTGGCTCATACTTTGCATTAAGATTGTGACAATGGAAGGAGTATTTATTGAATTACATGGAAACAGTGGATGCAGATGGGAAAATGAAACCGGATCACAAGAAAATAATTGTATTCCATTCTTTAGGTCCAAAAGGGTTGAACATTTTTAATCAAATGCATAAAGCTGTTGTTGGCAGTGGTGATGTGAACGTTTTCAATTTCCCTATTGAAAATTTAGATAAGCACTTTTTGCTCCCAAAGTGTGCATAGGTGTAACATGTTACAAATTCTTTCAGAGAAAACTAAAGAATGAATCCATTGTTGATTGTTAGTGAGGTAAGAAAATTAAAGGTAGTTCCAAGTATAACGAGCATATGCAATGCAATAGGTCTCCCATTTGTGAGCGCTATTGGTGTGGTAAATGACTGTCTTTTACCTATGTGTTTTGGTTTGGAGTGTAGTGGGTGTATGTGGATTGGAGTGGAATTGTGTGTGTTGTATTGGAATTTGTGTGGGGTGGGATATTGTGGTGTTGAGTACCTTTGTGTAGTGGAATTAAGTGGCATGGTGAATAGTTAGGGGTGAGAGCTGCACAGAATGCTGCAGTAAAAAGCAAGCAGCTACGGGCTGCTGAAGCTGAACACGCACGTTAAGCATTCTCTCTCTGGCCTCCACTGGATGAGAAATGTTGTCACAGACACACTGCAATATAGCTGTGGGTGGCCTTGCCTTTCAGCATTCCATTTTATCTGAAGAGTACACAGGGCACAAAAAATCCACTTGCCCACTACCATTTGCAAGCCAGCTTTAATTAGGATGAGCTATTTTTAGGTTCTACTCGCCCTTTCTGGCACGTCAGAAGACAAGCTGACTTTTGTCCTCTGCCACAATGTAGCAGTATTTAAAGGCTTCTTTATTGCTAAAAAAGTGAACAAACAATAAAAATGCCTTTTAATCTTTTTCACTTGTCGCAGTTGCTCGGCTTTCAGAGACCGAGGTTAAGTGCATTACAGTTCGGTCGAGTTGATGTTACACGTTACTAGCTAGACCTTGCAGGTTTTGTGAAATTGTTATGATCTTTCAAGCCCTGGAACAGTAGAGTTGAAAGGGGGTGGTGGAAGAATGAAGAGAGTCTCTCCTTCGGGGATCTGGCAGGAGGATTCCGTAGTACATAGCCACTTCTGTCCATTATTTCACTTTCTTTGTAAAAATATTTTTTACCGTTCAAGAAAGTTTGGGCGGTCCCACATGTTTATTTAGAAATTAATACCTTTTAATTTGTCTTTTACACTTACTGTTTCAAAATGTATTCTTGTATTTACAATTGTCGATAAACTAAATATTTAAAAGAAAAGGAAAAAAATTTCATGTTCCAAACGGCAACAGAGCTTTCTGGTTGACACCCGACTACTGACCTGAAACCCGTTCACGAGATGCGGTTTGTTACAAATTAAACATGTATTTTGTGTGTACCAAAATAATTTGTACCAATGACCACGAGGGGAGAGAAAAATAGACGCTAATGTAGTTTCCCTACCTTTGTTTCCGCTCAATGTGCAGTAAACTGCAACGTTGTGTGAATAACACTCACGTAGTCATGCATTACATTCATTGGCTTTTGATAAAACTTCAGTCACGTCCTTCCGTGTGGCATGTAAACGCAGGTGGTTTAACAAGCAGTGGCTCACACATCTCTGTGCAAAGAACATATCACATTGCTCGCTGCACTTAACCTCTCGTCCATCTAAATTGATAAAATAGGAATCGTCGAGTTTGATAACAAAATGCTATATTATTGAAAAGTGATAAGACGCAGTCCACTGATAGTTGGCCTCCCAAACTACAAGTGTAGCTCATCTGGTGATATTCAAATATTGGCCTCTGGGAGACTCGAACGTTATACATTTAGGCTGACTGTAATAATGGGAATACTTCGCGTTTGGGGAAAGTGATGGTTAATTGACCTAATGCAAAAAAAAACAATGTGATCTCAGAGTCCATAGGTGTATGTGTGTATAAATATAGATATTGTATTTTAAAACATGTATCTTTTATGGTATTATTTTATGCCGAATAAATATTATTATTATTAATAAATATAGATAGAGAATCCATGTTTGGGCTTTTATGTAAATTTATAAAAAACAAAACCTTAACCTTAGAGTAACAAAGCAATGAAAAAACGAAAGCAGGCTCATTTGGTTTTGCGAACACACTTAACGCACTACCATTAGAAAGAGTTGGATACACTGAAGGGAGAAACGCCAAGATCTGACTCTGAAAAAATCTGACTACAACGTGTTGTATTTTTCTGATGGCATTAGTAGTGATTGCCTTGTTGTTTCCCTTAACCCCCCCCAACCCCCAGAGACCATAGAAAGAAGACTATAATTTCTTGTGCGATTCAGATGCAGCCCAGAAACTGGATGCATCTGTTTTATTTCAAATGTGAATAAAGTGTGAATTGCTCAAAAAATATGATGATGGTAACTCCTTAAGAAAGATGACCAATGATAATGGATACAAAATGGTGAATAAAAAACGCTCCATGTTCCAAAGGCTGCAGATTGTTTAACAGTGGTTAAAGGTTACCAAAATATTGTGATTCTCGTGGATTCACTGTGGGTGTGCTGGACCGAGTATAGCATAATTGTATGTGGCCGTACAAAAGTGCAGAGTAATGCATAAAAAGAAAACTCTTGAGATGAGTGTTTCTTTAACAAAGCATCACGTGTTAACACTACAAATGCCAATAACATAAAACAAGCAGTGTTGGGAGAGTGCAGTACCACACGCTGTCACTAGGTGTCCATTGGGACCTCTTTTGGCCACATATGGTACTGGCATGGGAGAGATTAAGAGATATGAATAAGCCAAGCAGTGTTGTGGGAGGGGTGAGGAGGAGCCTCAATGATAGTGGCAGCAAGCAAATGATGGGACAGAAGTTTCAGTGCACAAGTAAACAGAACAGTTAACACCAAAGAGGCAGGTTGTGAGAAGTTGGCCTGATATATGATGCTCACTAGTTCTAGTGATCACCTTGTATCAGTCCAAACAACCCTTATGGTGATTGGTTGTAAGTCAACCTTCTAGACCAGCTATCCTAATGGTAGCATGGACAAAGCAGTCTTAGGCTAAACTCTTTTGGCATGTGAAGCCAGCTGTTTTACCACATATAACCCCTTGAATACCAGATGAAAGGACACCACACAGGTTGTTATGAAAATAAACAGTATATTTATTAATAACAAACACCTCTGAACTCTTTATGAGATCAGAGGGCTAAGCACATAATACTCCTAAGAAAAATACGTTAAGTTGCGCAAATTACAATGGTGCCCTAGGGGCACGACAAACCATATACTAAGTAAATGGTATAAGGAAATCGATAGAGGAAATGAGGATGCCCAGAGGCTGTAGGATCGCTGGGACTACACTACCCTAACCATAGGTAAGTAGCAGGAGGCCCACGGGACTCGTGTGCAGAGTGTGAACTCACACACGAGATGCAAAACAAAGTCAATGGGCAGAACAAATTACGAAAAGGTAAGTAACAGACAGTTCCGACTAGTTAGGACTAAAACGACTGGATATCTGGACACTAGGCGAGTCAATCTACCTATGAGCACCGAAATGCTCTCGTTACCTCACCCACGGGCTGCTGGTGCATAGGTGTGAAAGTGTGTCGGGTTTCCGCATTGAAGTCAATGGAGCCTTGAAGAAAGATGCTGCAGGCGACCAGGAGGAAGATGTCCGGTGCGATCCAAGGGTGGATCGAGGAAGAAGAGGACCTGAAAGCAGAGGGGACAGTGTTCAAAGTCACCAGCCAGTGACCGGTGTGGAACCAGGAAGGAACCAGGTGCTGTTGTCGCGATCAGGTGAAGAGTGGACGCTTGTCTCTGTAGCTACGTGGACCAGGAGGTGTCTTCGACGACCAGGATGGAGGCATGAGCTGTCCCACGCAGGCTCTCGCTGTCGGCGGTGTCGGATCCGGATTTGGAGTCAACAGGCATTGGCAAAGGCAACCCACGCGGTGAGTGGAAATGGCGTCTGGTGCGGACCAGGAGGGTCCGGGGTGCTCCTCTTTTGGAAGGGAGCAAGGGCTAGTCTGGAGCAACCAGACCAGCGGTGCAGATTTCAAGGATCGTCTTCTAGGAGGCCACTAGCCAGCCGGCAAGTGACCAGACAACGCGTCGAGCAGCAATAAAGTAAAGTAAAGTCCACATTTGTAAAGCGCACAATCACCCGTAAGGGTCTCTAGGCGCTGGGGGCCGTCGGGAAGATTAAGCGAGCTATTGCCCAGAGTCACATGGTGCTGGGCTAACCTGCCGCCAGAGCCGGGGATCGAACCGTGGTCCCCAGATTCCAGCGTCAGTCGCCCTGGCCGCAGCGCCACACCTCTCCCAATCAAGCAAAAGGGCCCCACGCAGATCTCGTGGATGCTGGGGGCTGGTCTTCGGTGCAGGAGCTGCTCGGGGCTGGGGCTTCTCAATCCCCAAAGCACTTACTCGAGGATGCCTCTGAAGTCGTGCTGGAAGCAAAGTGCAGTTTCTTCAAGATGGCCGGTCCCACGTGTCTCGTTGCACCCACGGGTCTCAGCTGTGCTGCAGATGTGGGTAGAAGTCGGAGAGGTCTGGGAATCCGGGTCTCGTCGGGCTCTGAGGTCTGGTTCCGGCAGGAAGGACGACAAAGTGAACCGCTAGGACGCTTGATGGTGCCTGCTGGTGCAGGGTGGACACTCCTTGCCCACAAGGGAGATTCTTCAGTCTTCTGTGGAGCAGAACGTCGAATTCCAGAGTTTCTTCTTTGTAGAGTTGTTCAGGATAATCTAACTTGGAATGGGACCAGCTCCTACCTTTATCCTGCTAAAGGGGGCTGTACTGGTGACTAGGTCCCTCCTATGGGTGTGACCAGGAAGGGGGGTGGTTACACCCCTTATCCTTTGTCCGGTTTCGTGCCAGAGCTGGGGCTGGAGTGCCCCAGCAACTGGTTTGAACCGGTGTATGCACAGGGACACCTTGTGTGCCCCACGCATGTCTCATTCCTTTCAGGCCTGTCCTACCTAATACACAAAATCCTGTCTGGGGTGGTGCTAGCACCTCCGAAGGCAGGAAACCCTTTGTCCAGGCCTCCCTCGCTGGAAGGACTCCCAGCAGCAGGAGGTCAGACTTGTGTCTGTGGTGGCAGCATCCATTTTGTGATGCTGAGGCTCGGGTTAACTTTAACCGGGGTTCACAGTTACATACATGTCGTGTCCCTCTGAAAGGGTGGAATGCTACCCCCGTCGCCAGAACTGGCGAGGGGGTAGTATTCCAATTTGTATGACACCTTACTCTACATGTTTTGATAATGCTATACCAAAGTTAGCAATAACCGCGAGGATTATAATGCACTTAAGAGTATATGGTATAGCGTTATCATGGAACAGCTATAAGGACTTGGTTCCGCAAGCCGCAGACAGGCACAGCTCATGCTAGAGCACCATCTCGCATAATTCCAAGCACTCTGCC
Source organism: Lissotriton helveticus (assembly GCF_964261635.1). Classification (NCBI taxonomy): domain Eukaryota; kingdom Metazoa; phylum Chordata; class Amphibia; order Caudata; family Salamandridae; genus Lissotriton; species Lissotriton helveticus. Next base: position 1,688,533,186 of record NC_136065.1, on the reverse strand, counting down.
TTCAGGATTGATAAGGCCTGCCATAAAAGTGACTGATAGGAATATATGTGTCCATTTTGGGGTTAGATATAGGTATACTGCATCTACAGCAAAGGGTGATTACACCACCTTGCCCCAGCTGTCTTACCTGCCAGTTGTGTCTGTTTTGATGGCCAGCCAGGGGTGGCATAATACATGCTTCAGCCCCTGGTAGGCCTTGGGTTCACCTATGCCCTGGGTACCTAAGGTACACTGTACAGGGGCTGATGAGGTGTCCCAATACCAATTGGTAAATGCATCTAAAGTACATGGATGTCAATTTAGAGAGAGAACAGCTAGGCTGTGGGTCTGATTAGCAGGCCCACAGCCAGGGAAAGTCGTAAACCAGTGAAGCGGGTGAAGGGGAGAGGAGTTGGCCTAACGGCTAGGGTGCTCGACCTCGGACCTGGGGATCTGGGTTCGAGTCTCGGTAACTACGCCAAAAACCTCCTGTGATTCTGGGCAAATCACTTCATCTCCCCGTGCCTAAAATGAATGTGTGTCCGTCCTCATGTAACGTAACTGGTGCTATGTAAAGCGCCCTGATTCGGTTCGGGTCTAGTTCGCGCTAAAACTCTTCAAAAAGAAGCAAAAAGCAAAAATCTGGGGTGACCATAGGATTGCAGACCCTACTCTCCTGCACAGGCCAACTAAAAAAGAGTACTTGCGAAATAAAAATAACATGAACCGTAAGAAGGGTAGTCCTCCTGGGAGGATACAAAATTCCTAAAGGAGAGACTACTAAGTGCATTCACCAATGAAAAGACAGCTTTTTTAAAGGACCGCATCAGGAACCTATGAAAATGATGGGCTAGTCCAAAATCGGGAAACTCTTTTAAGGAACCTCCTAAATGTTATAAGTGCGGCAGTTTGGAGCATTTAGCGTCTGCCAGTGCGTGCCCAGCAATGAAAATAAAATGTGGCAACTGTGGTTGTTGTGGGTCATTACGCCAAAGTCGTGCGGTAGAAAATTAAGATTGTAAATGAATTCGACATTGTGTTGCGATTCTGCAGAAAGTGTGGAGGAAACAGTTGTGTGTTTCTAAGTTGATAAAGAAACTTATTTTGTATATTGAAGACAGGTGTTTGTTGTTGGGTAATAAGCCTGAATGTTGGATGAAAATTGGTGGTGTACCCCTCAACATTTTTTGCAGATTTGTGATCACCTTATACGATTGACAAAGAAATATGGGAAAAGATTTTCATAAATATGGTTGGAGCGAAATTGTTTGCCACTGTTATGCAACCAGCAACGTACAGAGACGAAAACATTGACATAATTGGGTTTTATTGGTTCACATTTGAATGTAAAAGTTGGCATGCATATGGAAAATTATGTTGTCAGGAAAGACCTGTCAGTTTTAGGGTGGGGAAATAAGAAAAACCTTCACATTATTTTCAATCAGTTAAAGGTTGGTAAAGCGCAACTAATCACCTGTGAGGGTCTAAATGCTCTTGGGGGAGCAGATCAATCTAAGTGCTGGGGTCATTCAAAGGGCCAGGTCTTGAGGTCCTTCCTGACTGGGGTAGCGTGGGAGAATGCATGAGGTGGAGGGGTAGGGTGTTCCAGGTCTTGGCGGCGAGGAAGGAGAAGGGCTTTCTAGCGGTTCTGGTCTTGCGGATTCACGGAATGGTGGCCAGGGAGTGCTAGGCTAAGAAGAGCTGTCTTTTGGGTGCGTGGAAGGAGATGCGGCTGAACAGGTATGCTGGTCCCGCATTGTGGAGGGCCTTGTAAGCGTGGGTGAATAGATTGAAGGTTATTCTTCTGTCTGCCAGGAGCCAGTGGAGTTTGCGGAGGTGTTGTGGCTGTGCCGGGGAAGGTCGAAGACCAGTTTGGCTCCGGCGTTCTACACATATTGGAGCTTGCGGAGGCTTTTCTGGCTAACGATAGCTTAGAGTGTGTTGCCGTAGTCTAGTCTGCTGCTGATGAGCACATGAGTGACATTCTTTCTGGATTCGGTGGTGATCCATCTGAGGGTCTTTCACAGCAGGTGGAGGGTATTGAAACAGGCTGAAGATACTTGATCTGTCGGTCCATAGTGAGCAATGCATTTGGGATGATGCTGTGGTTTCGTGCGTAGTCCGGGGAGTTCCTAGCGCAGAGGGCCACCGGGTGTTATTCCATGCGGAGGGGGTGGATCCCAGGATGAGAACTTCTGTCTTGTCTGAGTTTAGCTTTAGGCAGATGTTCTCCATCCAGGTGGTGAAGTCTTTCATCCCTTCTTGAAAGATGTGCCTGGTGACGTTGGGTTTGTTGGTGTGGGAGAGAATCAGCTGAGTGTCGTCGACATAGGAGACTATGTTGAGTCTGTGGTTCCTGATGATGGTTGCAAGGGGGGCCAGGTAGACATTGAAGAGGTTGGGGCTGATAGAGAAGCCCTGGGGCACTCCACAGTTGGTCTCTGTCTGTTCCGAAAGGTATGGCGAAAGTCTGACCCTTTGTGTTCTGCCTGTGAGAAAGGATTGGATCCAGTCGAGGGCTTTGTTGCGGATGTCGGCGTTGTGGACTCTAGTGGTTAGGGTGCGGTGGGAGACGGTGTTGAATGCTGCAGAGAGGTCCAGGAGGATGAGGGCAGCAGTTTCTCCCCTAGTTGAGGAGGGAGCGGATGTCAGTCTTGGTACTGTGATTGCTTTGGAAACTGGATTGGGCGATATCTGAGATGTCGTTTGTTTCGATGAAGTTGGGTAGTTGGTTGTTGACAGCTTTTTTTAATGGTTTGGTTGGGAAGTGGAGCAGGGAGATGGGCCTGAAGTTCTTAATTTTTTTTCGGATCCGCAGAGGGTTTCTTCAGTAGTTGGTTGATTACGGCATGTATCCAGTCGCCGGGGAAAGAGGCACTCTCGAGGGAGTAGTTGATGATTTTGCGTACTCGGGTGTGATGGTGGGTGGTTCTTTGGAAGATGCAGGGCAGCAGTCCGATGGTGTTCCAGCAGCGAAAACTGGGTTAAGTGTGCCCTGCTGTGTGCATTGGGGCGGCGACTAGCTGTTTCAGTCCTACATTGGCAGAGTTCTCTAGGAGGGGGAGGTGTTCGAATCAATGTGGTTGTCCAGGTGGAAGTTGAGGTCTCCATGTAGGATGTAGTCTGTGGATGTGAGGGCCTGGGCGTGATGAGGTCGATGATTACGTAAGTGAATGGAGTGCGGGAGTCAGGTGGTCTGTAGATGAGGGTTCCCCCAAGGGTGGTTTTCTGGTTGGTCTGCCTCTGGAATTGCAGGTGCTCCATGTGGGTTGTGGGGTCGTCTGGGTGGGTGGTCAGGCAGAAAGTTATTTTGTGGACGATGGCGATGCCTCATCCTGGCCAGTTGGCGCGGTCCTTGCAGGTGATCTTGTAGCCTTTGGGCTGGAGATGGCGATATCTGGTGCTGAGCTGGTGTTTGTCCAGGTTTATGCATGGAAGGCGCCATCGGGTCAGGTGGCGCCGAGAAAGTCCCACATATCTGTGATGCTGTTGTTGTTGAATAGCTTTATTTCGAAATATTTATCATTTCTTAAAAGCATTACAGTACAAAAACAATTTTAAAATATAGGACAGTTGTGCAGTTCGACCATCTAATACAGAAAGGCAATACAGTACAAGACAGTTTAAAATGTACAACAATTGTGCAATTCAACCATCTAAAATACATTTATACAATAAACAGCATATACCATCATTAGGAGGAGTAGAAAAAAACACAACATCAAAATAGCTAAAACCAGAAAAGTCAGGATGGATGACCTTTTACTGGAGGAGCAATTTCCTCACAGATCTTATCCTCCAAGCCCATCCCAGAAATTTTGCCAGGCAGCAAGCAAACAAGGGGTGAGTATCTGATCTTAGAATCTGTAAGGCCTCCAAGTGTGACCGGGTGCCCAGCCTCAAGCAAAGGGGTTTCAGCCATCTGCGGCGAGGTGCAACATACGCTGAACACTCGAACATTAGATGGGCGATGGACTCATCCCTGTTGGCACAGAAAGGACAAGTCGCAATGGTTTGCCAGGGTGGTTTCCAGCTCGCTGTCCATATACCTAGGGGCAGGACTCCAACCCTAAATTTAAAATACAGTGCCCTATCTCTTGGGTTGGAGATCAGGTCCAGGTAGGGTTCTCTAAGGGGGAGATCTTTAATAAGCAAAAACTCAGCAGCAGATCTACATAGGTTGGAGTGGCTCGCTCTCTCGTTTCCCACCCACGACCAGAATATTTTCTTTAACAGCTGTTTAGGTGGTGAAGATCTATTGGCCCAAGCGTCTCCCAGGCCCAGTTCGCAAAGGAGGCGCTTTACTTCCATGAGCCAACCGATCCTATACCAGCCCGGGGTTGAGAGGAGTTCACGCAGGGCATCTGCGTAGCTTGAGAGTTCAGGAACATTCCATATGCGGGCCCATAGTAGAAGGGGGCGTAGCTTTGCCTGCTCGGATATGGAGCGTGTGCCTGTATCAAGTAGGAGAGGAAGAGTGGGACAGCTGTGAGGTAGCCTCATTAGATCTTTATGAAATGTGTTCTCAAGATGGGTCAGAGTGTCAAATTTCTGCGTACCCCAGAGCTCTGCCCCATACAACGCTGCACTCACTGCTTTTGCCCTATAAATATCTAATATCACCCCGATGGGTTTAAGGGGTGAGGCACGATGTTCTTTTAACAATGCACCTGTGACCCTCCTATGAGTCAGAATGATTTTTTGATGGTGCGCCTTCCAACTCATAGAGTCACAGAGTCGGATGCCTAAATAATCGAATTCCCTTACCCTTTCGAGTGGGACTGAGTCAAGGGTTGGAGGATGTACTGTCTTCCTAGGGGGGTTCAAAACCAGGAACTTGGTTTTACTGATGTTAATGGCCAAGCCCCTGGAGTCGCAAAACTCCTGAAACCTTGAGAGCAACGTTTGGAGGCCTATCGGGGTTTTCGAAATCAACAGGGTATCATCTGCAAACAGGAGAGTTGGTATCTTCCTGCCCGCCAGGGAGGGTGCGTCTGCTGGTAGTTTAAGAGGATGCTCCACCACTCCGTTTAGGTATAGTGAAAACAGAGTGGGGGCTAGCACACACCCCTGGCGGACACCCCTGTCTACAGAGATACGAGATGTTTTTTTGACCCTGTGCGCCCCATCTAATTTGAGCAAAGTTGCTTTCGTGGAATTTGATGATCAATGCCAGCAGGTACGGGGGGATGCCCAAGCCCTCAAGAACAGCCCACAATTGGTTACGTGGAACTAGGTCAAAGGCAGTCCGTAGATCTATAAAGGCGAGATACAGACTGCCTTTGCCCAGCTTAACCACTTTCCAATAAAGCATTAGGAATCGGAATGTCTGCTCAATCGTGCCAGTTCCAGATCTAAAACCGGCCTGGAAGTCAGACAAGACCTGCTTTTCTTCGGCCCACTGTAAAATCCTCCCTAAAACAACTTTCCCTGCTACCTTCTGGGTAGAATCAAGCAGACTTATGGGACGGTAGTTGGCAGGGTCGTCCCTACAACCTTTTTTAAAAATAGGGACGACTTCCGCGCCCCTCCACGAGTCCGGGAGGCATCCACCAGACATGGCCTCATTCAAAAGCAGGGCAATGAGTGAGCTCCACACCTCCGTGTTTGTCCGGAGCAAGTCGCCAGGGACACCATCTGGGCCTGCCGCCTTATTAGGCACAAGACACCTGATCGCTTCTTCAACCTCCTTGGCTGCAAAAGTGTGGTCTAAATCTGTGTTAGCTACCGGCACGCTGTGTCTGGGACCCCTATTCTGTCCAGGAGCCTCTAATGGATTAGAGTAGAGCTTGGAAAAATGGGCCAACCAGACCTCCCCTGTAATATTGCATGTCAGCAATGAGTCGACCGGCCTATCCCTGCCTCTGAGCAGGGCCCAGAAACCCCTTGAATCCTTTTTGGAGCTGGCGTCCATAAGATCTCTCCAAAAATTTGTTTCATGGGTATCTTTTGCCACTGCTTGGGCTTTTTTATAATTTTTCCTAGCGAGTGTAATCTGAGCAGAGTCTTTCTTTCCAACCGCCCGGATAAGATCGCTTTTGGCTGCACGACAGGCAGAGGAGTACCATTGGTCTCTACCCCTAGTTGCCGATCTCCGAGTGTCCCTGGCCCTTCCCTGAGGAACTACAAACAGGTTACTAATAGATGCGATGGTCTCTGTGAATGTCGTAAGAACGTCATTATCAGAATCCAACGCACCTAAATGGAGCTTTGCCTTTAGCATTATGCTCCCAGCTTGGGCCATTCTCACTTCGTCCGCGGCGACTTTCGCCCATTTTAATCGCCTACCACAAATGCATGGTACAACTTCGTGGGATGATTTCCAATTGGATCGAGGCGATGGAGGATTCCCTTCTTCCCACGGGAGGGCAAGGGTTAGGACCAAGGGATTATGATCGCTATCGGTTGTTTGTTGGACTTCCATGTCTTGGAAATACTGCCATAAGTTATGATTTAGCAGTATGTAGTCTATTCTTGAGGTGTAGCCCACCCTATTAAAGGTGTGCGCACCCCTAGAATCTGATTTAGATCGGCCATTAGTGGCCCTAAGATCGTGTTCTAAACAGAGAGAATTAATATCAATGACATTCTGAGTCCATTTTTTAATTGGATCAAGAGCGAGCAAAGGGATGCCTCTCTTAGCATCGTCTTCCCAGGTGTCCAAGATGTCTTCACTGGCTAACGGTTCGAAACAGCAGTTGAGATCTCCAGCCAGGACAATAAGGGAGTCAATATTGCAACCACTGAGCTCCTCTTCGACTCCAGTTAAAGATAGCAATGAGTTCCCCCCCCTGGCCCCCCTGAGATACAGATTGAACACCTCTAACTTCCTGCCCCCCGGGCACTGTATAGTGAGCCTCATAAGGTCTGGAGATTGAATATTTATGTGTCTTATGGAGAGCCCCAGTGTGATACTGACCCAGATAAGAAGGCCACCAGAAGGGCGGCCTTTACTGCTCTGAGGTTTGGATGCTGGTACATAGTAGGTCGTGAAACCTACCCTGTGAAAGGGTTCCAAGCACCAGGTTTCTTGAAGGAGGCAGATCCCAAAGGGGTCCACAAAAGAATTCCAATCTGGCTTATCAAAATTTCGAGCAAGCCCTGCCACATTCCAATTTAAGATCTTAAGCTGGGAATTATCTATGGATCTATTACAGATCGAGGGGACAAGGGCAGGGGAGACAGTGTTACAGCCGAGAGGCCGGGAGGACTGGAGAAGAATTGTAGGTGACAACGGAGCAAAAACAATCTCACTCACAATTGCAGTAGCACTGGTGGTACAATTGGTGTTGAGAGAATGCAGCGAGCCCTGAACAGGCAAAGCCTGAGTCCTGGTTTGAATAAGGGGGACAGGGCTAGTCCCAACAAGGGTAGTCGACAAAGGACAAAGACCAACTTCCACCAAAGGTGCATGAGGCTGAGTTGGTGGTGCCAAGTCAGGGAGCATTGGTAGTCAGTCAACATCCTCGAGACAGTCGTACCTGTTTTAGGTTGTTAACCCGAGCCAGCCTCTAGTTGGATTATGCTCTTTGGAGGAATACCCCCAACTGGGCTGATAGGGAACCATGGACCAATTGCCCCCGTGTGAGTATGCAACTCGAGGTGGGTAAAAGAAAGACAATGGCCTCGGGGCAATAGAGGAGCCCCCATCCACAACAGCCCAGGAACAAATATGACTAGCCGTGTAGGGGTCTTCAAACGTCACGACTATACAATCGCCGGGAATGGATTTCCTTGTGGAACCCACCCACGGTACTCTACGTACCATTTTGACTCTACTCGTCCTGCCATTAGGGATCGGTCTGTACGTATTAAGCCAGTGCATGACCTTATTCTGTAAGGACCGGTGATATTCGTGGTGGCCATTCGCTGCCGCCGGCACGCCTAGTTTCAAGTTTTATTTATTATGTTTTTGGCTCTCAATGAGGGCCACATAAAAAATTAAACGTAACATAATACAATAATAACAAATAAAAAAAGAATATATAAACATACATAATTAATAATACAAAACAAAACACTACAGTTATCAGCTTTTAAAGTGAACCACGGCATCATTACAGTAGCCTTAATAAATATTTAAGAAACCTTTAAAAAATTTAAAAATTCTACAACAGAACAATTCATTAGGAGGGCGGTAAAGTGCATGTATAAACAGTTTAGCATTTGAAATTCCCAATTGTAAACAAATAGGTTTAATCCACTTAAATCGCAAAGAACGTAAGGCGGGGCAAATAAACAAGACGTGGTTACGATCTTGAACAGCGACATCACAGAAGTTACATATCGGGGAACTCCCGTGCCATTTTGCTAAGAGTGAATTAAGAGGGAGCAAGTCATGTCGTAGGAGATACCATAACCTACGAACTCCATGAGGAATATTCCAGGTCAAATATTGTTGGGCCAGCTTGGGGGAATATGTTTCTAGCAGAGGTTCCCTATCATATAATCTGGGTTGGGCAAGGGTATCCAGCCTATAACATAACTCCCACCGGCACGCCAGTCAGAACCACCACATAATCATTGGCTTCTGGAGGGAGATCAATGTACCCCCCTCGGAAATTGCTCTTGATGTGAGGGCCCCCAGTAGGACGGAGGGAAGTTTTATTCTGGGAGACCTGAGTAGGGCGGAGGGTGGAACTGTTCGGATTCTGCCTCCTGGGAGCAGCCCTGATAGTGCGGGTGTGTGTTTGTAAGGTAGAAGCATTTGGGGTGTTAACCCCGGGCGGGGGGTGCGAGATTTGTAGTGGCGACTCTCTTGGTGCGTGGTTTAGGGATAGGCTGAGTGGGACAAGGCGCAATAGGGTTAGAAGTCGGGCCAAGCGGGACTGTGGGGGAAGGGATTAAAGCCTGAGGAGCAGTGTTATTCTCTATCAAACCTTGGTGTTCAAGACCTCTCAAGCCAAGTGTAGCCAAGGCTATGATGCTTTTCTCCATCTCTAGGAGATGGTTCTCGATTCGAGAGAGTCTTAAATCCAGGGGAGATAAGACTTTTTAGTGTATCCCAAACTACTCCTATAAATTCCGCTTCCCTCCCCTCCTGGTCGTTTAAGTCGAGGTCTGCTCTCTCGGTAGGTGTATTGCTTTCGATGGCAGCAGGAGCTACCCCAACATTATCAGTGCACCAAGGGGCCTGTGGAAAAGTGTGGAGCCTTCCCAACCTACCGTCAGCTGGGATGTTGACAGTGTTAGGTACGTGTGCCCCCAAGGTTTTGGCCTTCTTATGTGACGAAGTCGATCTAGGGGTGCGTTTTCTTTTGTGCGGATTGTCCGGAATGCTGTCAAGTCTACCGTAGCAAGTGGACGCATCAGAAATATCTGGGGAATAAGAAGTGGGGGTAAGAAGATGATGAGGGCTAACCACAGGGTTGGAAAGCTTTCGGGCAAAGGTAGTGGACACAGGGGTGGCGAAGGGATAGGAAAAAAATCTGTGATGCATTTGTGGAGGGTTCGTACCTTGAGGAGGATGAAGTTGAGAGGTTTGGGTGCAGTTGGGATCAGTTGGTTGGGTGATGGAGCTGAGGTCCGGAGGTGGGTGAAGGTGCAGCGGTAGTGAAGACAGGAGAGAGGGCCATAAGTGTTGCTTGGCTTCAAGAACTGGCAGTTGTTACGTCCGGGGTAGAGATTGTGGAGGCTGCTGGAGTTGTAGTGGAGGCGGTTGAGGAAGCTAGGGTTCCTGGCGCTGTTTGGGCGCCAGCGGGCTTGCATTTTTACATGCTTTTGGGTCGCTCGCCGCGTGGCCACCATTAAGTAGTGGGTGGGCAGGTTAACTGGGAGGCAGGAAGCAGATAGCAGCACACTGGAGGGGCCCTGGGGCAGCAGCGGCGGGAAAAGACCAGAGGAGGCATGGGGGAAAACGTCTTGGGAAGTTGAAGTGCTTAACATTTTTCAAATGTGACATATTGGTGCATGGGAAAGATACGACTGAACATGACAAATATTTGGAATAAGTATTAAGAGTTTTAGAGTCATGTCTTCACTATTTAGTATTCAAAGTGTGCATTTGCAGACACTAATGTTGCGTACCTAGGTCATATTATTGATTGCGAAGGAATGAGACCAGGACCAACTTTGGTGGATGCGTTACAAAATGCCCCAGCTCCCAGTACTAAATAACAAGTAAGCTTTTTTTATTTAACTGAATTCTGGGGACAACCTGGCGTGGTGGTGAGTGGGTTGGGTGGTTTTTGGACGCTACTCCCTTTATATTACAATAGCACGAGTTGAAGGCCCCTATGGCTAGTACTGACAGGTCGCAGCTACTAACTGACATGACAGCGGGTGGTTATCCACTCTGGGAAACAACACTGTGTACGGTACGTGCCCTCACATGGAATGTGAGGGGTCTTAATGACCACAGAAAACTGTGTAAGTTATCTGCATACTTAACGAGACACAAAATAGATGTTGCTTTATTACAAGAAATGCACCTACCACTTCATAGTCCTATGCTCCAACGTAGGAGGATACAGGGTCTTGTGCACGCTGCAGGATTTACTACGCATTCCCATGGGGTGTTAACTTGGGTTCGCCTTGGGGCCTCACTCACGCTGGACCCTCTGGTTACAGATGCTGACGGTAGATATGTCATTTCCAGAATTTGGGGGAGGGCTCTGGATATCCTCATCATTAATGTTTACGGTCCCAACTATGACAATCCTGAATTTTATTCCGCCTTGTCTGATACAGTGCGCGCTTTTGGGACGGACCAGCAGCTTTGGGGCGGCGACTTCAATTTTGTTTTGAACCCTTAACGGGATTGTTCGGGGGACCCTGCTAGGCAGGCATTTGCAGCAGCTAGGATGCTCTCAGATATTATGGTGAGTATGGATTTACATGATGTATGGCGGTAGAGGTTCCCTAACAGAGGGGGGTACACTCACTACTTCGCATACCACGATCTACATACACTTATTGACTACTGGTTGGCTTCTGGACACTTGCACGATCATGTGAGAGCGTGCGCAGTTCTGTCCCGCATGCTGTTGGATCACTCCCCAGTACTGGTGGTGCTAGAGGTCCCCCTGAAGACTATCCCCCCTTTCACCTGGAGATTTCCTCCGTATTCCTTGCTAGATGAGGTATTTAAGACCGAACATGCTGAAGCGATTGAAACCTATTTTGATAAAAAAACGTGGACTCAGTTGATAGCTTTCAGGTAGTATGGTAAGCTTTCAAGGTATATAAACGCGGAGTTACCATGTCCAAACACTCGGGGGGGGGGGGGGGGTGTGTATGAGGTCGCTGCGCCAGAGGCTTGCTGACTTGGAAGCCTCGTTGTCCAATCTGGAGGCGAGACTGCAGCACGGTGCAGTTGATGAGGTACAGTTGGAATTCAAGTACAACTGCAGGAATTCCATGAAACAGCGATGCAGAAATAAAGCTTCTTGGTAAATACACTAATGCTCGCATATACGTGGAAGGGGAGCGTCCGGGCAGGGTGCTGGCGCAGTTATTAAAGAAGAGTCGCGGATACGCTGCAGTATCGGAAATTAAGTCTGCGGATGGTGCGGTGCTCCCGAGAGCCCTGCCATAGCAGAGAGATTTCGCCAGTTTTATTCAAGCCTATACTCCTCACGTAGTTCGGGTACGGAGGAGAAAATCTGGAATATTTAACTTGTATTAAGCTGTCCTGACTCACTAACACGCATCGTGAATTTTTGATGCGCCCTATCGAGAAAGAGGGGATTCTCCTGGCTTTGTCCAAAATGAAATCTGGGGGTGTCCCGGGGTCGAATGGTTTTACTGTAGGTTTTTGTAAGACATTCCTAGACTTGTTGTTGCCCCATCTAACCACTCTATTCGATGATATGTGCGTCTTTGGTACAATGCTGCCTACAATGAGAGAGGCGATAATAGTATCCATACTAAAACCTGCTAAACCTTCTGAGGACTGTTAGTCATACCGTCCTCTCTTTACTCCATGTTGATACTAAAATATTTGCTAAAATCCTGGGGAATAGATTGGTCCCTTTGGTCCCACTCCTGGTAGCTCCTGAGCAGGCTGGTTTTATTCTGGGCCGCAGCCTTACCTATAATCTGCACATGGTATTTGGCGCCGTCAAGCACACTAACCCTGACACTGCGGCAGTAGCAGTTTTTCTTGACGTGGAGAAGGCCTTCGACTCTGTTAAATGGTCTTCATGGTCTTAATGCGAATGGGACTTGGGGTGGTTTTCCTACAACTACTGGAGATACTGTATAGTTCACCTACTGCCAGGATAAAACTTGGAGACCTGGTGACAGACTCTATCAGTATTACGAGGGATATGCGACAGTGCTGCCCCCTCTCCCTGATTCTGTATGCTCTGGTAGCTGAACCCTTGGCTTGCGCTCTCCGGGAGTACCATCGATTATAAAGGCTTACGAGTCCCGGGATATGAACTTTATAGTGTCAACTTACGCGGACAACACACTCCTCTGCATTCGGGATCCGGAGCGGCACCTCTCCTCTCTCCTGCGAGAAATAGTCCGCTTTTTAGGGGCCTCAGGGCTGAGAGTTAACTAGTCAAAATCTATTATTTTTCCTCTTACTCTGTCCACTACCCAATTTGAGTCTGATTTTCCCGTTGCAATGGACAACAGACCCGGTGCACTATCTTGGTGTTTAAGTGCACTCCGACTCGGAGGTTGTCTTTCAAGAGAATTTTGGGGTGTTAGTGAGCAAACTTGAAGATGACGTGGAAAACTGGATCCGCTTACCGCTTTCCCTTCTAGGCAGAATTTCTTTAATGAAGATGGTCATACTTCCTAGGTTTCTGTTCCTTTTTACGAATATTCCTATAGTCCTTCCTGGGGTGTTTTTTTCAAGCGGCTCACTTCTATTCTATTAAAACTAGCCTGGACTGGCAAACAATCAAGGGTCAAATGGCAGATCCTTACTTTACCTTATCACATGGGGGGCCTAGGGGCTGCTGATTTCGAATTTTACTATGAAGCGGCGTAGTGAGCACATGCTTTCTTTGGATGCATGGCGCGTCAGATATCCCACATCTCCACATTGCTTCCCCTGCCCTCTGTCTACGTTACAGTTTTTGCCACCTGATCGCAGGACTGGAATCCTGGATTCTATTAATGCCTCCACACGCCTGGCATCCTCATGTTAAGATGCAGTCTGGGTCATACACTATTCACCGCCGCGCCGTTGGAGGGGTGTCATTGGTTGCTGCCGTGCAGGGATAGGCGTGTCGTAAGAGCACTCGCTTCCTTTAACATCACGACAGTGGGCGATTTGTTTGAGGGAGGCATTGCAAAGACTTGGGACGCTGTAACGGTTGGCGAGGAGACACCCACTCTCTTAACCAAGTTTCAATTTCATAGTACTCAGCATGCCCTACTCCAGCTATTGGGAACAGATCTGGCCGAACCCCCAGAACTGGCAGCCCTCTCATTAGTCATACGCACCGCCACACCAACGAGACTAGTATCTAAAATTTATAAACATACTATGCCCCATAAGGAAAATTACTATACGAAGGCTCGCCTGGCATGGCAAAGTGATCTGAATACAGATATAGATGATGCAATGTGGACATACTGCTGCACTAACATGAAAAGAATCTCCCTTAACGGCAGACACCGATTGATACACTTCAAATACCTTAATAGAGTTAATTACACTCCGGAGAGACTTAGAAGGTATAGCCTTAGAGATGACTCGAGGTGTGAGCGCTGTAATGAACAGGTGGCGGACTTCCTGCATTCGGCATTGTTCTGCCCGGGTGTTGCGAAATTCTGGGAGAGTGTATTTTCTGAATTGGCCGCGCTTACAGGGCGGCCACTGAAGCCGGAGCCAGCCCTGGCGCTGCTGGGATACTCAAAACCTTTACCTTCAGAGATACGTAGGTTCGTGGACATGGGGCTACTGTTGGCCAAACACAGAGTGGCGATCTGTTAGTCTAAGGGGCCGCTGCCTACAAAAACCCAATGGATGCCTGATATGCTCTACTGTTGTACTCAAACAGATTTTTAGCGAACTCCTCCCTCCCTGCAATAGGCCCAAGAATTTCTGGGCGCTGTATAGTACACATAGAGCTGGGAAGGAAGCCTCCACTGAAGCTGTGGAGGGTGTGTGAAGAGTTTTGAGTGTACATTATTAGGTAAGATGGCTGTCCCCGAGTGTACCCTGACGAGTGCGACTGCCCTGGAGACTTCCAGTTTTTAGGATGTGAAGTGCAAAAGCCCATTAGTAACCAGGATAAATGGTGTTTGTGAAGTCAAGCTGGAGTTTCCCCTCTCTCAAGTGGTGCGGTGGGTAGTAATATAATTATGATATGTGGTGCTCTGTTAAACTGTATTGTACTACTGTCATATACTCCTGTCAGTATTTTGTCTTTTGTAACTACTATGCCATTTAATGGGAAAGTGTTCTTTGTTTATTGTGTTGATATGACATGATGGTTTGAAAATGAAAAATAAAGAAATAAAAAACGAAATAAAAATGATTAAAAAAACTAGCAATTTCAAACATTAACATCTTCAAAGGCTGGTCTTGGGCTCATCTAGCCAAAGTAGTTGTATTAGCCTATCTGTATTCAGTCCCTTGGTACCGTGAGGGGGTGAACAAATGCAGAGAGCTAAGGGGTGAGTTAGAGAGAGAGAAACAAAGATGGGGCGAAAGAGAGCAGGGGAGTGTCAGAGAAAGAGGTGGCGAGATAGAGCTTACAAGAAAAAGAGCGGGGAAAAAATAACACTTGCCTCTTCCGCCAGCCGCATCTCTCCTCCTGCTTCTACGGCGAGTTCTGGAACGAGGAAGCACCCAGGCCCCCTATAGCCAATCACTACGCTGATTGTGATTGCAATACAGCATTGTGATTCGTCTGAGCGCTCTGGATCGGCTCTCAGATGGGGACTGGGGGCCTGGGCATGTTTCCCTCCAGGGTGTGTAGTGCAGCCTGGTGGGGAAATGCAAAGTGTGCATGACTTGTCTGGTCGGGCCAAGACTGCTGGCCAAGCAGTCATATACACTTGGCATGTGCAAACCGAATCTTCCCATGTACCTCCTGCCCTACCCTACCCTAACCCAGCCCAGAACCTGCTAAGTTATTAGCAATTTGTTTTTCCTGCTCAAAGAAAGCATTTGTTAAAGTTTTCGTGTTAATTGCAATGCTTGTTATGAGCTGCAATTAACATGAAAACTTTAACAAATGCACATAATCACCTCGCAGCCCAGTCTATTAAGAAAATAAATGCAGCAACATAGTTGCCAAGGTTTCAAATTGGTATGTGGGACAGTTTCAAACCTGTCTGGAGACCGTTCAAGTGGCGCCGTATGTGTGGAAATGCACTGTCATTCCAGTTTTTTAAGCAAAAGTTTAGAGTGATATTTGGAGCTGCAACCTGGTTACTGGCACACATAGCCTTGGTTTCAGCGCACATAGACCTTACACTGCCGCACACAGAGAAAATAATTAGAGGGAACATTGCTTAGATGTGATTACAAACCTTTGGTAAAGATTTTGACCACTGAAGAAACTATTAATACTTCTGCATGGTTGTCTGTAAATCTAAAACTACAAAGTGGTATATGTAGTAGGCAAATTCAACGTTATTGCAGATCTCCTGTCTCGTATGCCAAAGCAGTTGATTGAATGTGAGGATGAGGTCTGAAATGATTTTCAGATTGTGCATGTACATGATTCGGGTAATGCTTGCATAACAAGAGAAGTGCAGGACCTTGCATACAAGGAGGACAAGTTTTAGATAAGGTTACAATTAATCTTAAAAATGGATGGCCACTCAAAGCAACCTTGGATGCAGGCATAAAGTCTTTTTGGGAAGTGCAAATGGAATTGTGTGTGCAAGTTGTGTACATTTGGAGGGGCGAGAGAGGTGTAAACCAAAAGCCTATGTAGTGTGATCATTAAGCTCTGCCACGTAAGCCATTTTGGGATCATAAGAAGAAAACAAATGGTAAAAACATCATTCTGGTGGCCAGAAATGGATATTTAAATTGAAATTGAGAGGTATGTTTGAGAATACTAAATTTACAAATGCCCCTAAATGTAAAAATGCAGACAGGTCCTTGGTAACACAGAAACCTCCTATGGGCACATATCCTTTACCAAAATCACCTTGGGATTCCGTTGCAATTGATGAAATGGGTCCAATTGGGTAAGAGCAGAAATTCATTATTGTATTGATGGATATGTTTTCTAGATGGCCTATTGTTAAGGTTGTGCAAAGAGTGGATAAGGATTTTTTTTGGGCCAAAACGTTCTCAATGGAGGAAATGCCTACAAATTTATTAAGTGATAATAGTATACAATTCATGTCAAAATGGACAAAGGAATATTTGGACAAACTACGAATTAAACACAGAATGAGATTGTTATATAACCCGAACAGTAATGGCATTGTGGAGCGTTTCAACAAAGCAAACTAGAACATCATTCATTTGTCTAATTCTGGTGGTAGTGATTGGAAAACACAATTAGGAAAAATTGTGTAGTCTTATAGAGACTATGTGAAATCACTGGTTATTCTTCATTTGTTCTGATGCAGGGGAGAAACACAAGAACCAAATTCAATCTAGGTTGGTTATTTGAAACCAGTGTAGTGCATTGGTCCGAGGAGGTGCATGGAAAAGTAGAGTCCACACAGTCAAGAAGGAAGAATTGGTATGATGTTAAACATGGAACCAAGAAGTGTCATGTTTCGGTAGGTCAGTGGGTGCGAGTTACAAAAACAACCAAAGTATTTAAAGGGGAAAGTCAATTTCCCTAACCTTTGGGACTCTTAGAAGAGTTAAACAATGCAGTACCTCTTTCAGATGGAAGGGTATGGAACCTTAAGAAAATAGCAAAAAGGTCTGCACCGGATCAGTCTGTGCAAGAGTCCATTAGTGATGTTAGATGATACTAATGTAGATTACAGTGTCAGACTGACTACAATGTAGGGTCAGATGTCTTTCCAAGTTGTTCTAGTGCTAACACTGTTGACAATCCTATTGATACATGAAGTAGGAACACCACTAGTGTAGGTCCTACCTGTGATGAAACTTTGAAACTACATGAGATTACTTGAGATAACAGCAATGTTGATGTGCAGATGGATTCTAAAAGACATAGGAACCCCCTGTGTGGGTAAAGGATTACATCTCTGAAAATGTTGTTTTGTAATTGTTCTCTTATTTCTTTTCATTTTTTTTCTTTCTCCTCTTTTTGTTCTGTTGTCGGAATGGTGGGAATGGTTCTGAGAATATTGCAAATAGAATTGCTGCATACCTTTTAGTGATGTTTACATGTGCAGAAAAGTATATATTGATGTATCATGCCATTCTTTATTTTGTTAAAAAAGGCCCTCCCACATGTCAGAGTTGTCCTCCCTTTCTGCTTAGAATTTCCTCCAGTGTGCCAGCACCACCATTAATGTCATCTAGTATAGTGGAGCCAGCTTTTTCCCATGGATGCCCTGTGCCTGGAATTACACCTAGTGTGCCAGCCCCCTCTTTTTGCCATAGGTTTTCATATGCTTGGATTGCCTCCAGTATGCCAGCACCGGCATTTGCCAATGGTGCTTTTATAAGTCAAGACTTACCCTCATGCCGTGCCAATGGTAGACTTGTATGCAGAACAACACATTCTCACTAGCAGTTACTCTTTGGCGCTCTAATTTTCACACTTTCTCACACACCTTTCTTGCTCCCTCACACTCCTTTTTCACACACCCACTGTCGGTCACTCTTTTTTAACAATGGCTCAGCCTGATTCCTCATACTTACTGTCACTCAGTCACACTCATTTAAACTCGATGTGATCAAAGCTCTTAAACCTTTGAGAGACAAGGACGTAACATTCCGAATAGACAGTGTATATTTATACAGATATAAGTTGAGTATCTTGGTCATAATAATTATGAGGACGTGTTTATCCAAAAACCTATCTTAGCAGATCCCATAACCAAGACACCAGCACAGAGGTTCTGTTTTGCACATAAAACTCAACCTTTAAACCCGTGCTTAGTAAAAATGCTGCCTTTCAATGGAATGACAAATGCAAAAAGAACAGTTAATGGACAGAATGCAGAACAATGTCATGCATTCACCCCAGTACAGGGATCTGGGCCTAAAATCCTGAAACTGGTCCTAGGATGCTTGTTTCCAGTCCAGGGAGGACCTGACTTGGCAGTTCGGGCTGGACTGTTCCCATGAGGCACAGGGTCAAGACTGATTTGCATATGGTCAGGTCTAAACTGGGGTGGCATGGTGAGCAAAAGAACGATGGATTTAACCCAGATCTCTTGACTAGGGGTGAATGTTTTGACTTGTTCTGCATTCCTCCATCAATTGTGTGTCTTTTGCTTTCTCGCTCCAAGTGCACCAGGTATGCCCAGACCTGGGTCCTGGGCTCACTGTGCCACTGGAATCAAGCTATTCTGGCTGAAGAGGGGTGAAACCCAGAAATAGGTCTTAGGATGCTTGTTTCCGGTCCAGGGAGGACCTGGCTCGGCAGTTCGGGCTAGACTGTTCCCATGAGGCACAGGGTCAAGACTGATTTGCATACGGCCAGGTGTAAACTGGGGTGGCATGGTGAGCAAAAGAAGGATGGATTTAACCCAGATCTCTTGACTGGTGGTGAATGTTTTGATTTGTTCTGCATACCGTCCATCAATTGTGTGTCTTTTGCTTTCTCACTGTAAGTGCGCCAGGTATGCCCAGACGTGGGTCCTGGGCTCACTGTGCCACTGGAATCCAGCTATCCTGGCTGAAGAGGGGTTAAACCCCGAAACCGGTCCTAGGATGCTTTGTTTCCGGTTCAGGGAGGACCTGGCTTGGCGTTTAGGGCTGGACTGTTCCCATGAGGCACAGGGGCAAGACTGATTTGCATATGACCAGGTCTAAACGGGGGTGGCATGGTGAGCAAAAGAACAATGTATTTAATGTTTTGATTTGTTCTGCATTCCTTCCATCAATTGTGTGTCTTTTGCTTTCAATGGAATGACAACAGACAATGATGAGTTGAGGATATCAAGAGGACTAGTGCTTCAGCTAAATCCATCCATTGTTTGTTTAAATCCTTCCTTGTAATGTGTCATAACAAATCATGCCCACCATAATGTCATAGGTTGATGCTTGTGTAGAAAAGGCAGTTATCTTTGTCTTAAGAACACAATGACCACTAGAACGCAACTTTTCTGTGATGGAAAATGAGACCCTTGCGTGTTATTGGGCCATTGTAAAAAGTTGTCAGTTTATGTTGAGGGACCGTTTGTCCACCAAACTGACCACAAGTCATTTGTACACATTCTTTCTGGTAATAAGCAAATTCATTTTTCTGCGTTGTTTACTAGGCCAGCATCCTGCATTAATGAATTTCTATTCAAGATCCGTTATAAGCAGCCCAGAGACAAGTGCACATTTTGAAGCACAGCATGTCACATGCAATGGGTATTAACTAAGAAGCGTTCAGGCTGCTCATGCGGAGGTATCCTAGGGGGTTTGTCTTGTACAGCGCAAGTATTGGGGGTATTGAAACTTTAATTTAAAGGAAGATACGGAGAATACATCCAGTGTAAAATTTTAAAAAAATGCAGACTCACTTCAACACTTCGTAGAATGACCCGTTCTACAGCCAACATGTGCATTGGAAAGACAGTCTAGTACTCGGTCTTAAGCTGACGCACCACCAATTACTATAGTAAGTATGGGAGGAGGGGCAACAAAACTGCACCTACACAATTTTCATATAGGACGAGGCAGTTGACTGTAGCAGGACAGGCTGTATTTGCTGTGCGAGAGGGTGAGTACCTATTTCAGCTTGCATAGTAACGGATGCTTCTGTTAGCCTAGTGACGTACCGCTTATTTTTTTATCGACTCGGCCACAATCCATTTTGCTTTCATTTGTTGCGGTACAGCATCATTGTTTCGTGTTTTTAATAATACTTTATTTAGAGAAACAAGTCCATCAAAGTGAGACGAACCGTGATGCAGATATTAGGAGTGGAACAGAATAAGAGTCTTTCTTCTTTAACTACACACCACACAATTCCACCCCACACAGTTACACAACTAACCATTCCAAATCAAGCCACTTAATTCCACTACAAACTACATACATCCACTCCACAGCAACCAAAAAAGTAGTAAAAAACATTGTAAATTGCAACGCCAAAAGCTCTAACTTTTACTAATGCGAGACCGATTGCATTACAATTGCTTGTTGATTAGTTGATTGTTTGTGGCAACCCTGTACCGCCTGGATGTAATTTAGAGAAAGCTTTTCAGATTCTACACCCTCGGCAGAGTTTGTTTTTTCTAGTCTTATTGCTTTTTTTTTTGAGGGACTCCTTACTTTCCAAAGCATAATCTTAATTCCTGACGTTCTTCAAAACGTCTTGAAAAGTCTCAGATTTCTTAGCATGTTGTATGTTGCTAATTTGACGATCCGAGGTTTTCCTTAGTAGGCAAATTGAGCCTAGCTATTCGTTATTTCTCAATGGTAGGATGTCATTGACAATTCTGGCAGGCCTTTCATCACTCTACTTGATTATCTCCTTTCCAGAGGATTTTGTGAGCTCTTGAATGTTACAAAGGTTAAATTAAATAAAAAAAAGTCTGATGTATTAAGACATAGTTCATTAAAACAATAGCATATGTATCAAATAAACATGAAAAGATTTTACTACAAATTTTATCATACAAAAGGAATACAGGATATTGAACATGAATACGGTTGTTAAGTTTAGCTATGCGTTTTTTTCTGGTGATTTATAGGTGTTTTGGGAGAAGTGCGAGGCATACACAGAACTTGTAAAGTGGATTCTTGCTATAGTTTATACCATCTGCAAGTGTTGTCATTGCCTATAACTGACCATTTTTAGGGCAAAGATCCAGTGTGTGGAATCCTTCCGGTCATTGGAACATAAACAACATTTTTGTAAGTTTGGAATAACACACATCCAGGTATGACTGTCAAGCTAAACCCCAATAGGAATTTTAATATGATCCACGCATGCAATCCCTTTGTGAAGATACCTTTTATCTTCAATGAATTTCAGCTTCTACGAATGAATAAATGAACGCATTTGTAGAGCGCACAGCTACTCAACAAGAGTGTCCTGACGCTGATTGGCTCACGCAAACACGACCAGCAAGCACGTCTAGCCTTAGAAAAGCCAGGTTTTAAGAAGTATCTTAAAGGCTGTCAGGTCCGTAGTGGCTCTGAAAGCAGCTGGTATTTGATTCCATGCCTGAGCTTCCAGAAACTCAAAAGATCTGCCCCCCATACAGGCCAGGCGAACTCTGGGAATGCAAGCCGATCCCAAAGAGGTGGACATCAGGGATCTGGCTGGCATATAATGACTAACTCTTTTCTTAGATAGCCGGCGCTCCTTCCGTGGAGTGCTTTGAAGAACATTACCAGGGCCTTCAACTTGACCCTCTCCTTCAACGGGAGCCAGTGCAATGCTTTAAGATGGGGGGGGGAGGGGGGCATGTGCGTCCTGGGTATTAATCAGTCAATCATGAATGGTAAAGCGTGGTTAATCACCCATGAGGCGCTGAGGATCTTGCTGTGGAAGCTCAATCAGACAGCCAAGTTTTGAGTCCTTTCCTGAATTACTGTAGCAAGGGCGATGCCCAGAGTTGGAGAAGGAGGTAGTTCCAAGACTTAGCTGCAATGTAGGAGAAGGAACGATCTCCGATGCGGTTTCACCATATGCGAGGTGAAGGGAGGCGGGGTGAAGTTGTCTAGAGGGTTAGTGGAAGTTTAAGCGGTGGTTGATGTATGCTGGTCCTTTTTGTTGTGCAGGACCTTTGTATGTGTGGATCAGTATCTTAAAGGGGAATCTCTTCTGAATGGGGACCAAGTGGAGCTTCCAGAGGTAGGTGTGATGTGGGTCTGGTTGAGGAGATCGAGGGTGAGTCTGGTTACCGGGTTATGTATGGTGTATAATCTCTTCAGGAGGTGCGAGTTGATTCCTGCTTAGAGTGCGTTGCCATAGTCTTGCCGGCTGTTGATTAGGGCTTGAGTGATAGTTTGTCTGGTGTTGACCAGGAGCCTTTTGAAGATTTTGGTTAGCATGCAAAGAGTGAGGGAACAGGCGAAGGAGACTGCATTGATCTGGTTTTTCATGGTGAGTTTCCTGTCCAGGATCATGCTAAGGTTGCGGGCATTGTCTGTGGGTGAAGGTCCTAACCCAGAAGGCCAGTAGGAGTCGTTCCACGGGGAGGTGATGTTCCCGAAGATCAGGACTTCTGTTTTTGCTGTCTTAAGTTTTAGGCACTTGGCTCTCATCCAATCTGAAATGCTTGTCATATACCTGTGAAAGTTGGCCCTCGTGGTAGAGGGTTCTTCTGATAGCGAGAGGATGAGCTGGGTGTTGTCTGCGTAGGAGATGATGTTGAGTCCCTGTGATCTGATGGCGTTGGCCAGAGGGAGTCATGTACATGTTGAACGCGGTGGGCCTGAGAGTTGAACCTTGAGGGACACGGCAAATGATGCTTTTGTATTCGGAGGTGTAGGAAGGCTGATGGATTCTCTGAGTCCTTCCGGTGAGGAAGGATGCAGTCCATCTGAGGGCCTCTTCTGGGATTCTGATGTGATGGAATCTCTTGATAAGGCTGCTGTGGGATACAGTGTTGAATGCTGCTGAGAGGTCGAGCAGGATCAGGGCTGCTGTTTCTCCTCTGTGAAGGAGGTCTCTGATGTCATCGGTGGCAGTGATTGGGGTGGTTACGGTGCTGTGGTTTGGTTGGGGCGGAGTTCAGACTGGGAGTAGTCCAGGAGGTTGTTCTCCAGGTGTTCTGTAAGTTGGCGGTTGATGGCTTTTTTGAGAACATTGGTGGCAAAGGGAAGCTGAGAGATGGAGGAGGATGTTTTTGAGTTCCCTGGGGTTGGCAGGCTGTTTCTTGAAGAGGGGGGTTGACTTCAGCGTGTTTCCATTCCTAGTGGAAGGTGGCCGTGACGAGGGATGCATTGAAGATGGTGGTGAGTTCATTGCTGATAGTCTTGCTCCCAAGGTTGAAGATGTGGTGTGGGTAGGGGTCTGTCTGAGCTCTTGAGTGGACGGAGTTCATGGTGGTGGCGGCGTTCTGAGTGGTGAGCTGGTCACAGGTGGTCTGGGTTTGCCTCTGTGGGGGCAATGAGGATCTTGTTGTCGATGGTTTGGAGTTCTACATTTTTGTAGATGTCAGAGATCTTGTTGTGGAAGTAGTCTGCAGTGTTCCTGGGAGGGGGTGATGTTTTTGGAGGCTGCGATGTTGGAGAACTCAGATTATGCTGAATAGTTATTTGCTGCGGTTGACGCTAGCCTCGATGCGGGTGGCGAGGGCACTCCTTTTTAGGTCGAGCCTGGAATACACGCATCCGAAGGATGCGGTCCAGGTGGAGAACTATAGCTAGCTGACTCGGGGGAATGAAGGACAAGAAAGTGCCACGCGCTCTCCGGCTGGATTTCACTGCGTGCACGCGCACCCACACTCACGCATGCGCACATCACAGCCACACGCATACACAGCCAGATGCACACACACACCCCCCCCTCGCCGCACCGACACACACACTAGCGCACCTACACGCAGAGACCCCCCACACACACACCAGCGCACCTACACACACACACACACACACACATACAGAGACCCCCGGCTCTCCCCCCCACACATAAACACATGCGCGCACACATAAACACATGCGCACACACACACACACAAGCGCACCCCCCTACAACTAAGCCCCACTTACCGCCACTCCGGACTTCTGCAGCCCCCGCGGGGCTCTCCCTCGGGCATGGGAGCCCCGCGTCACCACTGCCAGGCACTCCGTGGGCGCGGGCTTCACAAGACGGAAGTCCCGCCCCACGATAGGTTTCGTTTTTGTAATTGCGTGCGCACGTCTCAGTGCCGCCGAGCGCGAGGAGTATGTTTTTCGAGCTGAAGGGAGCAGGCAATTTTGTGGGCACTCCAGGCGTAGCAGGCATATAATATTGGCCGGAGGGAGCTTTAATATAATCATGGCGCCAGCAGCCGCAGGCTCTTTCCGACCCGGTCTGCCACGTGCTTCTTAGCTGTTATTGAGGAGAAAAAACACTTTCTACAGGGTCAATGAAAGGTACCCAAGAGCGTTCTTGTCCCCCATTCCCAAAGAAATGTAGTGTTTCCCACACCCCTGTGCCTATTAAAAGCCCTTATGCCTTTCCAGACTCTAAGCAGGTGGGCCCTGTATGTGTGTTTGCTAGGGCTTCAAGTGCGAAGCAATACTAGCGACATGCGCTTGTTACAAGGTAATGTGTCTTCAGTTTATTAACTACGCTGTTATGGAATCCACAGCGCCGAAGTCAAGTGTGTCTGCTTCATAAACAATACTGCATCGCAGAACACCATTTCTGTGCAATCTGCAGAGACGCCAGTGCCAGGGACGCTGAACAAATGGGTCACTAAAGAAACTCACTGTGTTCATCAAAAAACAGGCCAGGTGAGGAGTGTTTCAACGAATCCGAGGTTAAATCATCGCTCTGCCTAGAGCGGCTGCAAAATATTTTATGGGTGTTATAAATTGCAACGAATAATGTACCCCCTGAAAACAAACATCTCCGCTTTTGCAATACGCAGACAAATGCGCTTTCATTTAGAGGGAAAAGCGAGTGCCACAAACTGCTGCTCATAAAGTGCGTCACGAGGAACAGACTGCGGGGAGCACAAGCAGGATTTTTTGCACGCACTTTCAATTGCCATTTCTTACCGCGTACTCGCTCTAATCCCAGCTCGTTCCCTTTTATTGGCGTTCAATCAGCTTTATTTCAATTTGTGAAATCACTCCCTTGCTTTCCTTTCTGATGTAGGCCTTGCTTGCCACGTGCTATTCCAACCAGCAAATCCCAAATCTTTCAGCAACTGTGCACAAGGCAAGTAGGGCTCGTAGTGATAATAAATAAAAAGAAAAATAAAAGCATTTGCAATGCAATAGGTCTTGCATTTACGCAAGTTTACGCTATTGGCATTTTAAATGACAATGCCTTTTATTTATGTTCCTTTTTATACAAACAAAACTTAACTACTGCATAAATAAAAAGACATTGCCATTTACAATACTAAAAGCTCAAACTTTCCTAATGCGAGACCTATTGCATTGCAAATGCTTGTTGTCTTTTAGGAGGTGGTGTTATTGGTTGAGCAATGTTTTGTAGGATGTTCGGTCTTAGGTGTTCTTGCTCGTCCGCCATCTTCTTTCGAGTTACTTGCAGTGCGCTTTTGTAGCTCTTAGTTCTGTGGTGTACCAGCTGACCTGTTAGGAGGGTCTCTTAGGATTTGTGTGCTTGATGGGGTGACCCTGTGTGCACAGCCGTTGACCAAGGCGGAGAAGTTCTTGACATCCTGTTCTAGGTTGGTTGAGGTATCAGAGTGGGAGGAGTTGAGGGCATTGGACCATTGACTCTCAGATACTTTGTTCTTGCTTCAGTGAAAAATGCTGGGTGGTATTGTGGTGGTGCCGGGAGCGGCACCTGTGATGGTTAAGTGGACGATGGTGTGGTCTATCCAGTTGAGTTCAGTGACGTGGCTGTACTTGACCTGGTCGCTGGCAGCGAAAAAGGGTCGAGTGTGTGTCCCACGATGTGTGTGGGGTTGGTGACTGGTTGAGTGACGCCGAGGGTGTTCATGCTTTCGAGGAGGTTAGTGGTATTGGTGTCGTCCGGATCATCGAGGTGGAAATTTTGGTCTCTGAGGAGGATGTAGTACTTGGAGGGGATGGTGAGTGGTGCGATAAAATCTGGGATGGAGTCACAGAAACTGAAGCGAGATGCAGTGTATGGTTTCCTTGTGGATGATGGCGATTCCACCTCTGTGTTTGTTGACAAGTTCTCTGTGTGTTTTCTCGTTGTTGGGCGTAGCTGCGGCAGTGTCGAGCACCGATGTGGAGTTAAGCCCGATCTCGATGAGGAATGACATCTGGGTGAGGGTGGAGATAGTGTCCCAGATCTCAGTGGAATGTTTGCAGAGAGATTGTGCATTGAGTAGTAGGCAGTGTAGATGATCTGGGACTGTAGTGGTCGGGGTTGTGGTTGTTGTAATTGTGGGTGCTCCGGTGTTGCAGGTGAAAAGGCAGCGCCTGCAGGTAAAAGGTCCTACTGTAGATTGTGGCAAGCTGGCGGAGTCCAGGGCTCGGTTACAGCGTAGTTTGGGGTGGGGGGAAAGCCAGGGTTCCTGGCGATGTCTATGAGCACACGGGCTTGCCTTTTGCCTTTGTTATTGATGTGGTTTTTAAAGATGGCGAACAAAATGGGCTGATTCTAGAGATTGATGATTTGTAAGTTCCTCAGACACACTCCGTAGTTGACATTTGTATTTTGAGTTCTGTGTAAGGACACCTAGTTCTGACCAGAGTGAATTGTTGAGTGAACCTTCCCAACAAAGTATGGCAAAGACAGCTTGTTTCGGGAGGTTTTGCTTTATCAGACCAAACTCCAACCTAATTTGTGCTGGGGGTTTATTGCGGGGGAGATGAAAAAACTAAGTATATAGGTTAACTGTTTCTAGTAATTTACTTTCACAGCTGCCAAGTGGTTCACGTCCATATGAAATGGTGGAAAGCTGTTTATCGCTGATAATCTTCAGTAAAGGCAGCAGGTTTTTATCCTACATACCCTTTTGGAGTGAAAGAAAGGGCTATGTAAGTTATGCCGCTTTTGAGTTCATTTGGCTTTGTTGGCTGAGAAGGAGCCAAGTGTGTCTCTGATTATACATAAGTACTTCTAATCTGACTCTTGGTCCATAAATGCCTTCAAACTGACCCAAATGCCCAATTTCTTTTTCTCGTTCGACTTTGGTTTTCTGTATTTTGATTTCAAGATTATTTAATGATGTGAGCTCACTTAGTTTGTATAGGAGTCTTGGGATGGCAGCTTTAGTTCTACTTAGCCAAAGGACATTGTCTGCATATAGTATACTTACCGTATATTTTCCCCTAATTTGGGCACATGTGCATTGATTTTTCCAAGCTCAATAAGGCGATAAAGATGTTAAATTGGGCTGTACCTAGCACACAGCCCTGTTTTGAGCTGCTAGTTTTCATGAGCTTGCGTAAGACCCTCTTACGATTGCCGATTTTACCCTCATCCTTGTGTCTTGTGTACAGGAGTTAGATTGCTTTAACCGGGTTGCTAGGTTACCTTCAGTTAGTGGGACTTTGCTCGAGCTTGGTTCTGTAAACGAGATTCAAAAGCGCCCTTCAGATCCGCATAGCAGACAGGCAGAGTTGTTTTTAAGTTCAAAGGATCTATTTGTCTTCTTAATTAAGGCGGTTTGATCTGATAATGTTCCCATTCAAAGGGATTAGTTGCTCCTTTACCCATGAGCTTTGATTCTGAAGTAGGAGCCCTGCATAATATTTCACCGCACTGTCTAAAATCTCAATTAGGTGGTAGTTAGCCAGCGTAAATTGGATGGAGGACCACCTGTCACCAAAAGTCAGGTATCGGATTATTGGCCAAACAGAAATTAAATAGCTGGGTTAAATGTTCAGCCCAAAATGCAGAGTTAGTTTCAAAGAAAGCTCGAGGTGGGCAGTTTGGACCGGGGGCACCCTCTGTTTTTACTTGTTTGGATCAGCTTTTCGAATTGTTTTGGAAGATAAGTAATTTTGTCTTGTTTATGCCAACCCAGACTGGGCTTGCCCAGTGGCGATGGATTTTTTTTTTTTAGGCTTATACCTTTGTCCAATGAGGGAGTATAGTGATAAGTGAGGTGCTTTACCCAAGCTAACTCTGTTGTACTGGCATTGTTTGCAATATAATCTCCTCTTTCCAGAGTGGTGACTGTTCTCCTAAATTATCTTGATGGAATTTAGCACAGATTTGGTTGTTGCTTTATTTCTTGCTGTCCAGATAGTTGTTTTTTTTTTATAATCTTGCCTAATTTTCTTAAATGTTGCTATTAGTTAAGTTAGTGGGGCTTTTCCTTGATGCTCTTTGTTTTTTTCAACTTTTGTAGTTTTTGTGAATACCATCCAATTTGGCAGTTTGCGGGGCATAATTGTTGTCTTTTATTACAAGAGACATTTACCATAGTTAAATGTTTAAAAACCTTTTCAGCTAAAGATTTTCGGGGTTGTTCGCATGTAGTGTGACTAACACCATTAGCAAAGCATTTTGTGACTTTCTCATTTATTTTTTTGGCGGGGCTGGACTGAGCGCAGGGTTTGGGCTTGAGATCATTTCAGTGATACTTTTTCTTTAGATCATAATCAACAGTAAATTTGACACTTATAAAAGAGTAAATGCATGAAACAAAAACCGAAATTGATCGATTAACACTGATCCCCGGAATTGGGGAAGTTGTGACCCCATAACACTCCTGGGCCCCAATACAATACCACCTGATTGACTAATGATAGCTATGTCCCTGAGTAGCAGTCTCTCATGTGCCTCTTTCACACCTTCTCCGCCATGCCTGGCCATCACTCAAGTATTGCTACATGCTCTCTATCCCTTTCAGAAACAAAATAGCTCCCACAAGTTGTGCCCTCTGTAGGAAGGGTTCCTTCTGCTTTAATGCTAGCAAGGAATATGAGCCCTAATGTTCCTTTTGTACAGACCCCTATGCAGTACCCATGGAACACCCGCTTGATGCGAGTAATGCAAAACAGAATGTAGCAAAACTTTGCGTTACTTTGAGAAACTATCCAATGCAAATCCTGACTTGCATTGGATAGTAAATCCCAGCCTAACACTTTGCATCAGGTTTGCCTTACAAAAGTAATGCAAACCTGTTGCAAAGCCAGAAGGGAACACAAGGAGTCTGCTTTGGAGGGAAGCTTGTAGGCAGGGGATCATCCTACTTTACTCCCCCAAATTACAGCTCGATCTACGTGACTAGTTACCAATGCGGCAGGAGAGGGAATTCATCACTACCATGCGGTCACTTGGCATTAGTACTGCGGTTGATTACTTTGAGGAGCGTACGGTTAAACAAAGGGGAAAAGTGACGTAACACATTTGCTGCCCCAGCGATGGCGAGATTTCTCTATTTTCGTGCACTGCAAGCGCTTCACGCGACATTAAGCGAAGGTATGCTAGAACCACGCGAATGCGCCCCTGACGTATTTCAGAGCTACATCCCCACAACACATGATGTTATATACTCTTCCCAATAAAGGTTCAGATTCTGTTTATATAAAGGCCTCGCACAAATGGCAAGTGGATCTAGGATAGAAATTACAGACCAGCATTGGAGGTATTGCTGCACAGGAACAAAGTTCATCTCCCAAAACGGTAAACGTCGTTTGACACATTTTAAGTACCTGCAAAAGGTGTACTACACCCCTGTTCGTCTACATAGATATGGTCTTGGAGAGGATGACCGATGTTGAAGGTGTGGTGCAGATTCGGCAAATTTCACTCCTCTCGCTTGGGGCTTACCTGATATTTATAGGTTTGGGAGTCTATACATGGTGCTTTACAGGAGCGAGGCTCAGGTTAACCCCACTAGAGGCTGTATTGGGCTATGTTAAAGAGTACCTGAAGATTACGCGTAGGTTACTTCCACTGGGTATCCTGTTGGCTAAGCATAGGGTAGCGATGCAGTGGGTGAAAGGGCCCACCCCTACATTAAAGGAATGGTGTGCAGACATGTCATACTGCAATACACAGTCTGAAAACTTTAACGCATGAGCCCATTAGGTGTAAACCAAAAGATTTATGGGACCCATTCAAAGCTTATCTCACTCGCCACACATCGTCCGAAGTATCAGAGGAAGAACAGGTCAAAACAGGGATTGGCTGACTCAACAAACACATGAACGATTGAGACACACCATTGATACCTTCAACACTGTAGGGTGCGGGGGACGTGGCTGCTCGCCTCTTAGCAGGGGTAAAATGTGCTGTGGTTTCCAAAATGCAATGGATTTGTAACCAGGTGTGTGTGTAATATCTTCTAAATGTATCAAAGAAAATGGTTGTAATCAAGAGATACCCATCATGATGCGACCAGTCTACTCTGTATGCTGCTGCCTCAAATGTAATGATTGTCTAGATTTAAGTTTGTACGCAAAATGAAAAAAAAAGTTTAAAAAAATATTGCGCTGGATTGTAAATATCCGCTCCCTTTGCATCAGGTTTGTGTTAAAACCTAATCCAAAGTCTTTGTAAATATGGGCCTAAATCATTTTAATTACCCCGTCTTATGCTGTGTGTAATGAAATTTCAAAATAATGACACATTCACAGTGTTTTCTGCCAAAGACCGGGTCCTTGCAGCACTATAAAAGCAAAAGTCATGATTCCCCACTGTTCTAAGCAGTATTCAAATCTGTGACTCTCTGGTCACACACACAGACCTCTGCAGTGATTGCACTTTCACACTGATTAATTTGCGTTTATTTTGTATCTAAAATGTGAGTGTATGCAGTTAACGTGAAGAAAAAACACATCAAACCCGCTACTGAATATTTTGTTCTTTATATGCTGATGATGACCCTGCCAGCACACTTACTGACAGTTGCCCCATGGCACTTAAAATCACCATTGCTGTGCTTTTTTAATGCCCTTTGGCTGCATGTAACCTGTGGACAAATAAGTTGGCTCCTCCAGGCCATCTTCATTTACAAGAGATTCAAGTCTTTACTGAGACATTTGTGCACCCTTGGGAATACAGCCATGGACCCATGCGGGCTTGCCCCACAGTTTGAAGAGCACTGGTGTAGGTCATGAATGATTCCTCAGAATGTAGCACAGAGTTGGTCTGGTCCCCTTTAGTTGGTTACCAGAAGCTGCATATTGTTGCATTTCTTTCAACAGCATATGTGGATAGGCATCCTTTAGATACTTGGTACTGTTTATTCCCAAGCTTTTGAAAACCTCTTTTGATGCAAGGCCTCTTTGGAGCTTACTAGGTTGATTCGACTTTTGAGGCCCCTCTGATAGGGACAAATGCAATGGTTGTCGAGGGAGTTGATTTGCTGTAAAGCTGAAAGGCTCTTTATCAATGTAATGAGGTTTCCTCGATTCAGTATGTCACTTCACCCCTTGGAGATATATCTTGGCGTGAAAATAACCGTAAATGTTTTACCCTGCTTTTTTTTAATCACAATTGTCAGTCTGAGTCGAGAGTCTGAGGAAACACTTACTTTTAGTGGAGGGGTTAGAAAGGAGTGAGGTTTGATTCCGCATCTGTCTTGTCATGCCAGTTGGGGAACAATGGCAAATGACTCCAGTTTTTGAGAGGAACCTGGAAGAGGGTAGCTCTTTGTCCCGCACCTATCTTATAATGCAAGTTGGCAGGTTTCTAAGGGGAGATATGTTTTTGAAGGACTCACCCCTTTGCATCATTGGAACATCTCTATCTGTTACCCTGTTTCTGTCTTAATGTACTTCACTGTGTTTCAATTGATCATTTATCCTTCTGGGGGTACTTGTCTATTTTAATCGGACCAAAGTTATGATTTTTTTAATTCCGGATGACTCTCACTGAGGGGGGGTCCTAGTACGCCCGGATTGAGGTTCTTCTTTTCTCTTGTTAAGTTACGTTTATTATGTTGTTAGTGCTGCCTGTCTGGGGATTATGGTTGGTGTTTAAATTGTCGCCAAACTGTGATTCTTGGTTTAGTTTGTGTTTAGGGTCTGAGTTTTGGTTTTTAGGGTAAGTGGTTGGAGATTGCTTTCTCTGGTCTGGTTATGTACTTTATTAAACTTCTCTGATTTTTAGGCCTCGTTTTGTTTGACTTTCCGGAAAATCTGATAATGTTTTGCCATTCGTACTGTCTTTGGTCTAGCATCCTTGTTGGTTGTTGTCAATTGCTTATTTCTGCCTTTCTGAACTCTTTTACGTTGCTGTTTTGTTGTTGTCCCATGATTTTTCATTGATTGGACTCTGTGATGCTGTTGTGTGAGTGATACTTCTCAGCTGGAAATTACTTGTTGTGCCGGCTTCAGGCGACAGGATGCTAGAAGGCTTTCTATGATTTCACTTTATCTGGCACATATGTTAAAATTTCGGTTGACATTTTGCCTGGGCCCACAGTTTTAAGGGTTTGTGGTACCTTGTTTAATTGGTTCTGGCATGAGATTTTGATGTTTTCAAAAACAAATTGTTCACTAAGTCTTGTTTACTATGGAAGATCACTACATGTGTGGTTTGCTGGTTTTTCTATGTTTTTTGAGTGGTGTTTGTGGCCTTTAAGGAGGAGTTAGAGAACTCTACCTCAGCAGAATATTTTGGCATGCTATTATGCTGGTGATGTATGGTATTTGAAGTGGATGCACTGTTAGGTTCTTAAAGACTGATTTTTAGGGGGTAACTTGAGATTTATTTTGTTTTAGTGATTGCAAGACACAGAGAAGTGTGTTTGACTTATCAACCAGAGGAGCGCATGTGCATGACTTAAATTCAGACTCAGACTTGATGTTTAATTTTGAAGAACAAATTTGAAGAACACTTATTCTGGCTTTCCAGTTTAGCATTGATTCCAGTAACGGAGATAGCAAGCATGTAAATGCACTTAAATTGCCTATTTCTTAGAGGGGAAATTTAGCTCATTAATGGTTGCTTGAAACGTATCCATTAAAGAGGATAAATTATTGATATTATTGTTTTTATTCTGTGGAGAACAATGTATCCTGCAGTTTAAATCTTCTGAAGTGAAATTAGTTTTGTTACCTGAATGGGTAAAGATGACTCATCCGAACTTCACTGAATATCCAGGGTGGGAGCTGTGGGCATCCTGTCTCACCACATTCGGATCCTGCTTGCTGGGTCTGTCCCGCCTCCTGCAACAATTGAGGCACCCTTCAATGGGAGAGAACAGGATGCCAAGACCTTCTGGTGGATCCCTGGTCTGATGCTGAACGACCCTGTGTTTGCCATACCAGACTTGTTGTGGAGACAGTGCCTGCGTCAAATTGAATTTTAGTGTTAGAAATGGGAGGACACTGGAGATTTCCCAATTGCATTCCCACACTGGCCCCCCCACCCCCGAGCCAGGTTAGACTGGCAAAAGGCTTTCACCATTTTGAAAATGCCCTGACACTGGGCATTTTGGGCCCGTTTGGAAAACAGGAAGTACTGAAAACGTGGAAAGGGGTGGCCCCATGAACTTTTACCTACTTGATTATGTAATTCCTAGGAGCCACCCACACAAAGTAGCAGGTGCCTGGCATAAATGTGTCTTCTTGAGGCACCCACTTCAGAACACTGTTTGAACCTGCAGATGATAGGATTAGGACTGGACCTGCTGCCTGAGAGGAGCCTAAAGGACTGGACCTGCTTGATCTTTTACCAAGGAATAAGAAGTGAACTCCTCAAGCTACGGAGATATAACCAGCTGCAAGATGCTTTTTCCTGGAAGTGCCAAGCTTGACCAGTGGCAACTGGACTTGGACTGGACCTCACAGTTGGCCTCTGCCTGACACCCTGCGAGTCTTGAAGTGCCTCCATCCGATCCTGTGGGGGATTTAGAAGTGTACTCCACTAGTTTGGTACCAGAAGAAAGTTTGGGAACGTTTGAAAACCTTTCCTCCAGGCCTAGGGGACTTTAAAAATTCAAGTCGGTATATAAAATCTTTCACCAAGATGAATTTGGTTATTGTATCCAATCCGCACTTCATTGCAGTCTGCCTCAAATAGCTCCTCCGTCTACTGCAACCCTAGACTGTCATTAGTGCCTGGCACTTTTTGTTGCTATTTCTATTTAAAAGTTTTAAAACTCTTATTTCTGATTCCCGTTATTGACTTTTTGGTTTCATTTATTGAAATTTTATGCTTTTTCAAATTTATTTTGAGATTTTTATTTTTTTACATTTTGAATTTATTACTGTTTTTGTACTGCATGAACACTTTACACGCTACCTCAAGTTAGGCCTGTCTGCTTTGTGTCATAGCTACCGGGGGGCTGAGCTTCCATTCATTTAGTGACTTGGAGGGTTCACCCTGACAGGAGTTGTGATTATCCCTTGAAGTGGGCATTCCCCTCCCTTCTCATCATCTTCGCCTCCCTCCTCCCAGAAGTAAAAATCCAGTTTCTAACACTGTTCATAGCACCCAATCTCCTTCATTAATGCTGAGTTAAAGATCTACACCAAGGTCCTTCTCCATAGGCTTTTGCAGATGGTCACCTTGCGTGTACACCCGGATCAGTGCTGTTTCATCCACCGCTGCAGCACCAGCTATTGTATTCACAGGGTGCATATTGCGATGGGGTTCTGGGACCACACTCAACTCGAGCTCATTGACTTTGAAAGTCTTCAACTCCCTTGATTGGTCTTTTGGTATATAGTACTATCCCATATGGATTTCAGGCCCGCTTTGTGTAGTTTGTGAAATATATGCTCATACTCCTGTGCAGATGAAAGTGAATGGCACTCTCTCATCACTTTTTTCTGATTTCCAGAGGTGACAGCTTCTCAGCGTATTGATGATGGAACCCCTTGCAAAGTGGGTCAGTTGCGCCGGTTGTAAGTGGGAATTTGTGTGGATCGATGACTTGGAGGACCAGATTGCGTTCTGTGCATGTACTCCTCTTTATCTGTCGACCCCAAGACACAAGCCCCTCAACTGACCTACCCTCATGTTAGAACTTTATGATGAGGCCTCTGGCCTGTAGGTCAATTTATCAAAGTTGCTGCTGGTTCTACGCAAGGGGGATAGTGAGACAGTAGAGTGGCAAACTCATCTACAGACTTGGCTTCCAATAACTGGGAATGCATATTGCATTAGAACCGGGACTCGCTTGGAGTATTAACTTTGCTCTACTGCTGACGTGGAATAATCTAAGTAGATGCTTCAACCTCCAGCTCAACATTCTTGGTGAAGATTTTTTTTTCTTATTATGCTCCTGCTTATGATAGGGCATGGGTATTGCCAATCTCTGCGTTTACTATTGGTCCTCAGATTCTGGTACTGTATGATTGACTGTACAGGGGACTTGAGGACTCTGCATTTCATGCCGAGATCTCCCTGGTTGGTCAAAGCAACATACTAGCCTTACTGTATGGGGGATCCTCTTTCAGACTCTCCCAGAAATTACTGAAGTGCCCTTGTGTTGGATCAGATTTGACTGGAACCCGCACTTGGTGTTTCTCCTCTGGCAGGAGAAATGGCTTCAAAATAGTGCCCGTCTGGAAGGGTTTGAACCAGGGCTGATGTCTGGCAGGGCACACAATTGAAGTTGTTTCAGACTCTTCTTCGAAATGAATTTTATCTCCACAGAATTGATGCTACAAATACTTGCAGCTGCGACAAGCATTGACCTTTTACCAATCTGCTTTGATTGAGTCTCCTGCATATAGCCAGTTAGAAGCTAAAAGTCACCCTAGGCCCATTAGGGAAAAGAGCACATCACTTATCACTAATTATACACACTCTGGATACATTTCTGGTACTTATGAAATGATGGTGAAGCCGGTGGGACCCCTGGATCAAAATGGTTGGAGAGCCACCAAAATTGTACCTTGTAAACTAGTTAATAGCCTCACTACGGCACCTCGTCGAGTTAAATTATCTGCACACTACCTACTTGACCCCTAAGAGGCTGTAGCGAGCAGGTACATTTCTCTTCCCCTTATAGCTCTGATGTAATGCTATTTAGTGAGATTTTGTTTGCCCCATATGGTTTAAAATTGTCCTGTGTCGGTATAATGCTGATCTGAAATAGTTCCCACCCTCTCTAGAATGACAGGGCAACCTGTTGACCTTTCATCTCATATTGCACTCCTTGGTATTCTGGATGATGTAGGAAGCTGTAGAGATGAACACACCTTGTTTATTAATGGGACGATGATAGCCAAACGAGACATTGCTAGATACGGGAAATCCCCTGGCCCTCCTACGGCAGAATGGCAGGCCACAATGGACTAATACTGGAATACGGAGTAATCTATTTATAAAAATGTCAGAGGAGGGCCACACAAACATTGTAAGATTTGGGGTAGATAGTGGAGCCAATATAATTATGATCGCTAAATAAAGTGATGTGACGTTTTGTAGTGTTTTCTTGGATTCATTCATGATCTTGTGATGGCACAGTGTGTAATGTTTTGATTTAAATAAAAACAATAGCATTTGGTTATAACATAAAAGAATGCCAATACAGGATGGAAAAACATTTGTGTCCATGCTACCGGCAGTTCAGCAGTCCTGGAGTTTATTTAGTTCAGCGATGCCAGGCTGTGATTGCAAAGCAAGCTGGCCATATTGGAAAGAAGATTGCACGCCAGTGTCCTGGAGTGCTCCTTCGATATGTGAAGGAGGTCTGCACAGATTCACTGGTGTCTTCAGCTTTTGGATCATCCTCATTCTTAATTGTTTCAATTTTGTAAGGCCTACTGGAAAAGTGAATGGAAATGAGGAAACCTGTAGAAAAGCATGCTTAGCCTGTTGATTAATGGCCCTGTTGTGCGGAGTTGGGTTTCAGATTCTTGAATTCAAAGGCTCAGCATTTGGTGTTTCTCAGAGTAGGGAAAAGGCCAGTATGTGGAATAAAACGAACTTATTTTATGATGCCCCATTAAGGAGCTGAAAGTGTTCTGTCCAAATCATGTGGGCTCTATGTTCCATCCCTGGGAGATGTACTCCTGTACCCTGAAGTCCTCTGGATCAGGGCATGAACCGACAATTTGAGCCTCATCCACAAGGGAGTTTAATTTTGTTCTTCCTGCCTGTAGTTGTAGCACATACATGTAATTTTCCTTATGTGCACCTATACTATGGCCAGTGCTGTCGAGAGGAAAATGATATGAGGGTTAGGTGGCCTTCCTTCATCTGCAGCACATTAATGTAATAATCTTCAAATAGTCTTATTGTGCTCCCAGGCATGTTACTCAGTCGTACATCACTGTTGATTTCAGAGGGAATTGTTCCTGGAACAATAAGAACGTGTAGAATGCATTTTCTTTGATGCCAGTTTGTATTTCCAGTCTTCTCACTTATGATATTGATTCCATGGTTTGGTTTACTGAAATGAATTTTGTCTGCAGTCTTAAACAAAACGCAGGACAATATGTAGCCCAGGTGGGACGAGAACTGTTGGGCAGTTTGAGCATTGTACTAAAAGGGCAAGCACTAATAATAGATAGGAGTTAGTGTCCTTAAAAGAAATGCTTTTGTACTTCCCATATAATTATTTTCGGAGGGAGGCGTTGATCTCCTTTGGTTTATTTGGAGCTAGAGGTTGCCTGGCAATCCTTTAATAATTCTGACAAAAATGCACCATTGGGGCATGTAATCCAGGATTAGTGGGATAAAGAATTTCAAGCTTTCAGAGATGGGCTGCTACCACCATGTATTCTGGCAGGCATTAGAATCGACTTCAAGTCTATCTACAAGTCTTTATTTGAAGTAATATTTGTTGTTACCCACAACATCGAGAATTTCCAATGTTTGCTCACCATAATGAACTTCAAAAATCAAATTTTTAGTATCTGTTACACCCATCCAGTTTCTTTTAGTGAGATACGCGTAAACGCCTACCGTATGAATTTGTTTTGCTAAATGGGTGTGTATTCTTTCAAAATTGTCTCTGCTACCATGATGTAGCAAGCGTACATCATTTTTCCACCTTTTGTAATGAAGCTCTTTTTGATTCATTTTTTTCATGTAAGCAAACCTAAACCATCTTGAACCATCTGGTTTAGATGTATCGTTTATCCGCTTTCAGTGGTGGGGTATGGTAGTTCGCTGTTCAATTTTTGCCTGTTCTGGAAAATGTTCTGTTGTCATATTCAAAGTGTTTGCTGATGTTTCTCTCCCACCTCTGTGTTGGGTGTAACTTTTGCTTCTAGATTTTTTAGGTCTTGGCAGAAGGTGGGGTTAATTTAAGACTAATGCTGACATCTTTCACCCAACTTTTTTTAATGTGGTGCCTTTGCACTGCACTTTATTTACTGAGAATATGTCTGGTTTTTTATAAGAATTTTCAAATTTCAATTATACTGAGGTGCCACAATTTCTTTCTTTGCTCCAACCTCATTTTTCTGCTTCAGATTGAAGTCTTGTAACTTCATCATCCACTTGGAATCTGAATAGAAAAAGAAATGCTCAGGACAAAAAAAAAGTCCTAATATTGGACAGTAAGTTTAAATCCTTTCCAATGTTGTCTTCTCATGAAGATACCTTCACCATACCCTTTGCTATAAACAGCACCTGCTTGATGTTCAGGTCCGACAGCATATATACTTCTTTCTTGGTTTTTATGAGATTAACCTTTTATCTCTGGGGTGTCAAGTCAGTCAGATGCTCAGTGGGCTTCCAAAATGACTTGTCCTACATGCCCTTGAAGGATGCTGTAATGCTTGCTGCTCTCTTTGATTTTGCTGATAGCTTGGAATCTTGTATTGCTGCTCTTGTTTCTGCATGTTGGCATACATGTGTTTGCTAATATGGGTGTTTAAAGGGAAACAAAAGAAAGAGACTAGTGGGTTCTTCCCTAACATGCTGCCAGTTTGCTGAAGATCTGAAGCTGGGTTGCTCAGCTTGATGCAACTGTATGTAAGAAGGTTCTCCAGTGATGTGTGAACGTAAAGAAACAGGCAGTCTCGAAAGAGATGCAATACACTAGAGGAATAGAAATCTGTCAAATGGATGTGTCTTGAACTTGCAGAGGTCTGTGCCCATCATGGAGAATTGTTCTGTTTCTTTATTTTCATCTCCCCTCAGGAGTGGAATGGCAGCTACTAAAGGGGCATTATATTGTTCTTTGGCGCATGTTGAAGTTCGGCGTTTTTGTTTGTTCATCATGCTCTTGTATGTGAAGAGAACCAGTCACAAGAAAGCTAGAGGATTCTGAGAACAAACTGGATGTGCCACAGCATCCTTGAGATCTTTGACATTCGCACGATCCCAACAGTGAGTCATCCTCTTTCATGGCTATCCGCAAATAGCTTTCGTCCTTACAGCATTGTATGTGTTTTCACTCTGAAGAATCGCTGAGGTGTGATTGTCCTTCTAGTCCAAGTTAGTGGAATGTCCAATCTTTGCCCTTTTCCAGAGATTGTGACATATAACCTAGAAAGAAGTCCGTATAAAGATCAAATCCGGACAGGAAAGGATTTTTTATTTTTTTTATTTAAGAAAATCGTTTGAAGCAAAGGAAGCCACGGCTGTCCTTCCGCAGTGCCTATACAAACAAACACAATAAATATTGTGGCTGTAAATCTTGCCCCCGCTCTGATGGCGCAGTTTAAGTCGATGTTTTGAAGTCTTTAAAAACCCTACCTCCTGCTGCGTTTTAGCCCAGGTACCCTAAGCAAAATGTCTGACCGGCTTGGCATTAAAGGTGAATGAGCGGCAGTTGCGTGACAACCAGAAGGTGCTCGGCTCCCAACAAACACTGCCAAAGAGAGGGGGAGAAATGACGGTAGTGCGCTGGCGGCCAGTGGCAAAGGCGAGTGGAGGCGGGGACGGGACCTGCTTCTAGAAAGCACAGGGCGCCAATGGCAGGTACAGTCCTCCCACAATATTTGGTATGCAGAGTAAAGGCCACTAGGAAAGCAGGTGTGCAGACAGCCAACGGCGTTGAGAGTCTTCACATTCCCCAAAAGCAGGCTGGGCAAAGGAGGGTGTGATTGTGAATCACAAACTGCAACCGTGAGAACGAGGGGTGGCAGACCCTCGCAGTGCACCGAAATTGAAGAAACGAAGTCCAGCAAAAGCCGAGCGTTATGAAGGGTGGGGCGGACCGGCCCCACCCCACTGCTCCCCTAGCTATGCCTCTGTGAAGGGGAGGTCCGGGCAGACAAACCTCCCAAAAACAAAATATGCGGTTTAAGGGGTGGTTGGGTACCAAAAGATTCCTCATCACCAAAGGTAAAGAGATGCGATCCGGACAGGTAAGGATGTTTTTTAAAGAAATTTATTTTCGTCTGAAGGAAAGGAACCCACGACCAGTCCTGCTTCAGTGCCAGCGCTCTTACAACTGACACAGTTGAGGAAAATCGCCGCCACGAGAAAGACACAAGCACAAATTAAAAGAAAACAATGCACAGACTAAATATGCCACGGGAAGCATGACTCAGGGCAGACATGGAGCTCACGCGACAAACCAATGCAGCATAACAAAAGTAAGGTAAGTACGGAACGATAAAATGTCTCACAATAATATCTTCGTTTTCCTGAGGTAACTATTACATGTACCTAATCTTGATGTCTCCTGTAACTCAGCCTCATATGAAGCAGTTTTTGCCAATTTGGTTGCTTCCCAGGGCAATGTTTGTCGGGTAGACGTATAATAGAAACTCCATCGTATCTGTCCTTGACATTTTCCGTCCTCTAGAGTCTCTGCTGGTAAGAAAAGAAGAGGTAAATGACAGGCAAAGAATGGTGAGTCAGTACACACATTCTATCACAGGATTTAGACGAATTAAAGTTCCAGTTCAAAAACCTTTATTTCGGTCGTTAAGACCATAAAGGTATGTATGCAGTACAATCAATGTGCAACATCTTTGCGTGCAAAAGAAATTTAGCTGCACTGGCCTATAGGCAGAGCCAGTAGGCTCAGAAACGCGCAAGTGCATTACTAACGATAAAAGAAAAGCACAACACGGGTACAATAAAGAACAGGTCGTTTGCAGAGACCAAACCGTGCACAGCGAGTCTGATAAAATCAGTACAAATAAAAGTATACATACAAGAGATTACACGTATAGTGTCTCAGTTAAGACCAGTCCTCTTCATGAGAAAGTCTGGAACAATAAAAGGATTTTCTCTCTCCTTAGTAGGAGCAGTCTATGCATTAGCTCCTGATGTGGTTATCTTTTTTTTTTTCTAGGACAGCCCAA
This sequence comes from Lissotriton helveticus, assembly GCF_964261635.1. Lineage (NCBI taxonomy): Eukaryota > Metazoa > Chordata > Amphibia > Caudata > Salamandridae > Lissotriton > Lissotriton helveticus. The sequence continues at coordinate 1,688,492,505 of NC_136065.1, read as the reverse complement.
CGCCTGCGCCACATTGAATTTAAAAAATGGGAGACAGCAAAGACAATGGGCTTGGAGGTATCCTGCTGCAGAATTCGGAGTGCCTCCTGGCAGTGCACAAACCCCAAGTTCCTGCACAACTGTATAAGCCAACACTGTCTTGCATATCTGTAGCCTGGACAGAAAAATAAAACATGCAGCTCGGACTCCTCCTGATGGTTACAGGCTGGGCACCCACTTTGGGCAGTTCCAGACCATTTGCAAGTGAAGGGCAGCAGAGGAAGGGTACTAAATCTAAACTGAAGATATAGTTTTCTTGCTGGGAAAGGTAGAATATCGTCCAGGAAGGGTTCTACTTTATACTCCTCTTTTACAGTAAGGAATTCAGCTGCCAGAACACCTAGATCCGGATTCCCATAAATGACTTCCAATTTATATGTTCGATAAATTCTCACCAGTTCAGCACGTGAGACTACAGCACATGTTTCTTCAGGGTTACTCCAGAGGTTTGGTTTGCCTATCCTACTGCACTCTTCCCTTATGTGTGCAAAGCAAGCAATTTTTTTCCACCCCGGAAGACCCAGTAACTGTTTAGTTTCGGTCTGATATTCTGCCAGTTCCGGGGCCACCCACAACCTACGCCAAAAATGTATGTGCCTTAGGGCAATCTCATCTCCAATCAGCCTTATACCTAAATCTAGCCGCAGGGGGGGTTAACTGGGTGCTGGAAGAGAGACCCAAAATCTGCCTTAAAAAGCTGTTCTCTACTTTGCTTATATAACTGCAAGAACAATGTCCCCAGAGATCAGCCCCATACATTGTGGCACCCCAGCTTGTGCCTTATACATTTCAGTGGTAGGCCCATTAGGATTATAGGAGAAATCCCTCAGTAATTTAGCAATCCCACCAGTAGTCTGTGCTAGCTTAAGTTTAGCTTTGGCAATTAGTGGCTCCCAGTCCATTTTTTCTGTAAGGGTGACAGCCAAGTAGTCAAATACAGGAACCCATTCAAGGTCAGTGCCATCTAAATGGGGATTAGGGTGTGTTTTCTTTGCTGGATTGAAGACCATAAACTTGGTCTTCAAGGTGTTTATCTCCAGTCCCTGTTATTACCAAAGATGACAAAACTGTCCAGTATCCTCTGTATTCCCATCGGCGACTTAGACATCAAGAGGGTGTCATCTGCAAACATCAATGCTGGAACCTTTGAGTTTGCTAACTTTGGGGCATCGTTGTCCTTCACCTCAGTGAGTTGGGCAATGAGTGCATTGACAAAGAGGCAGAACCGGGTTGGTGCAATCACACAGCCTTGCCTCACTCCTCTGTCAACTGGAAGTCGTGAGGTTATTTCTCCCCCTTTCCCATATCTTACTTGGGCGTAGTTGGCATAATGCAGCTTAAGCATGCTTAGAAGGTAGGAAGGAATCCCCAAATCTCTTAGTACCCCCCATAGTTTGTCTCTGGGCACCAGCCGTTTTCAGGTCCACGTAAATTAGATAAAGGCTGCCACCCTCCATTGTCACCTTTTTCCAAAATATAAGTTGGTGTCTCTATATTTGGTCAACGGTGGAAGTGTTCTACCTGAATCCGGCTTGGTAGGGGTCAAAAATATAATGTTCTTGCATCCATCCCTGAATACGGTCTAAAAGTACCCGTGCAAACAGTTTTGTGTGACATCAATCAAACTGATCGGTCTATAGTTTGTAAGGAGTATTGTGGAACCCTTTTTAAAGACTGGGACAATTTCTGCCCCGGCCCAAGTATCTGGGATCGGCATGCCGTTCATTATAGCATTAAATAGTACCCACAGATAGGGACCCCCAATTTTTGGTTCTTCTCGAATAAGATCCCTTGGGAGCCTATCTAATCTCAGTGCTTTGCCTGCGGGAAGTTTCTTGATTGCATTTGAGACCTCGAGAAGGGTGATCCCAACAACCACTCCCATCAGTATACCCAGGTGAGGAAGTAATTACCTCAGCTGCCAAGCCGGTGTCTACACATGAGACTCTTTGGGTGACAGTGTGACTACCATTATGAGGGAGAGAATCTAGCTTCATTGTGTATAGTGCCTGAAAATGGTCTGTCCACTTTTCTGCTGGTATATTCGGCTCTATGGCCAGATTACCTTCCCTGCTGCCTGTTCTAACTATGGCCCAGAATTCCTTCATATCCAGATTCAATAGGGCGGTTTTTATGTCCTCCCATTTGTTCAATACCCAGGACTGCTTTGCTTGGCAAACAGCCACTTTATATAAAGCCCTCTTACATTTTGTTAATAGCTTGTTTTTTGCTTTGATGGCTGCTATCGGGCCTGTTTCGCCTTTCGGCAATTATCGTTAAACCATGACTGAGTTGCCGATTTTTCTTCTTTTTTTGGGCGCATTTTCGGGTAGAATATATCAGCCAGTTTGGATGGCAAGCTGACATGGAGTTCTCTGACTTGATTGATACGGGCTGGCTTGTCCCCTTCAGCAGAAACGCTGCTAAGTTCTTGTAGGACTGGTACTACAACTTCATAAAGTGCACTCAACTTCTTAGGTGATTGCTTTATTATCCCCCACTTTATTCTTCTTCTGTTACTGATAAGTATTGACCTGTTTTCTGGGTGGGAGGGGATGGGGGGGGGAAGACTACTAGCCAGGGCAATACCCGAGTCCGGCACCTTCAATACCAGTGCCAAGGCGTTATGGTCACTATCGTGCTGCATCTAGTCTCCACTAGTATATACTCCAGGAGAGAAGCGTGGCCAATTCTATTAAATGTTAATTTTCCCTAGCATATCAGAGATTGTGCAGCCATTGCACGCTCTCCGGGAGTGAGTTAGTAGAATGGCGTTGATTTGGAGTGCCAGGGGGACCAGGCCTTGATCGGCTGGATTTGCGTGTCAGGAATAGACCACTGGGAGTCCTCTTTGTTGGAGATTGGATCGAGAATGCCCGGGAGGGGCTCAAATTGGCAGTTAAAATCACCCCGACGATCAACTTCATGTTGGGGGGACGTTAGGAATAAAGGAGTTCAGTACATCAAGGGTTGGCGATTCCTTACTCAAACTTACGGGTCGGGAATAGACATTAATAAGGGCAAGCTTCAGCTTGGTTAGAAAGCTAAGCATTACACATTGAATATAACTGGACGAAGTGTACACGGGACTAGCTATACAGCCTGCGTGTGAGCCGACCCAAATTGATAAACCCCCAGACGGTCTGCCCCTCTCTTACAACAGCTGGTATATTAAATGACCCAAATCCCACCCTTGTGCAGTCGTCCCTTGCCCACGTTTCTTGGAACATGCAGATGTCATACAGGTCCACAAAAAGCCCCCAATTAAAGCAAGACAGTTTACTTTTGAGGCCAGCAACGTTCCAAGACAGGATCTTCAACTCGCTACCTATATATGGCATTTCTCTTCGGGCATCAGGGCGGTGTGCGGTACCAGTGGGTGGGTTTGCCCTAAGTGTAGTATTATTGGGAGAGTGTCAGGAGGTCTTCGGGGATCGGGTCTCATACCATGACAAGGATATTGACATACTGCCGCTTCATGTACAGGGTGTGAGTGGCCCCTTTAAGCGGAATAGCGAAGGACAAGAGGAGGAGTGCTCGGAGACGACGTCATCGAGAGCCATCCTATCACAGGGAGAGACTGGTCTCAAGACGGAAGACGCGGCGTTTGGAGAGGCGGGTTCCAGCGATTCAGGTGCGGAAACTGTAGAACGCGTGGAGGACGCCGGAAGAATTGGGAGAAAGCAGTCAACCTGTGAGAGGACCCGAAGAGCCCACGGTGGTACCAATGCTGAGAGTACAGGACGCCGAATACACTGCGCGACGCCCCACCACCCTCCAGGAGGAGCGTGGCTGGAGCAGGTACGTCGCCGTATACGGGGGTTTGTGTTGCCACGGGGAGGGAGTGTGTACATTCTTTGAGGGTGGTCGCAGTTTGTTTTCTCACTGTCATTCACCCGGTGGTGGAGCTCTGTGCGTCCCTCACAAGCCCGTCCCTACTACAGCCATAGAGAAAGTTCCCCACTGATTCGTGACCTCTCTTTTCTTGCATGTATCGCTATCAACCGGAGGAAAAAAGAAACCCGAAGCACTCTGTGGACACACACCAAGCGAGGAGAACACCAAGGAAGGAACATCAAGACTGTTTATTTGTTTGGCACAATAAAATATAAAAGCACTATCAGCTACTAGTCCTGCCACAGTCTTTTAAGAGGGCAAGGTCAGAAAATATCGCCCACTTCAGAGATCACTCGATACAAATAGATAGAAGGATTGTGAGATATGGGTCCGGGGAGATCTTGTGGGCCCACAGTGCCCTTGGTCCTCTGCATGGTGGCTACAGCCCGAGCCTGCATTTCTGGCCCTGCCTCTAGGTGGGAGGGCTGACTAAGATCCCCATGTCCAGGCTCCACTCGTCCTCTCGGGAGTGTCTGAATGCTCTTTCCATGACCCAGTCCCACTATCCCTGGTTGTCAGTCCACTTCTTCCAGAGCCCCAGATCTGTTGGTTACAGGCAGATTGTAGAATAGAGGTCTGGTGAGAAGGTGCCTGTAGCCAGTGTTCTGATGGTCAGTCGACTTCCTGTCATAATCTAAGATTACATCTGCCCTACCAGAGTTATAGCAGTGGGAATAGAAATGGTCAAGTGGGAGGGCTCTCACCTCTGTGTGTGGCTCTATGGGGCTACATGTCTGAATTAGTAGCCTGCGTACAGCCTGGGGATTTTTAAAGTTAATGGCCACACAATCTCCTTGGATTGTTTTTTGCTGGATCGCACCCAAGCAACTCCCCGGATCATTAGAATTTCCCCAGCCCTTTCATAGGGGACCTGCCTGTGCCTTGCTAGCCAAAACAAACTTTTATTCCTCAAGTTTAGTTGTAACTCCCTCTGGGTATTATTGAGTAATGGTACCCCTGCCAAGATGATCACATAGAGGGATGAGGCTGGTGGAAGGTTTATAATTGGCAGGGGTGACTGCTTCCAACCTACCCACTGGGCACTGTTCCCTCCCCGATTCTTCTCTACTTGTGCTAGGCCCTGATACGCTGTTGGTACTTTTTTGGGTACTCCGCATGGTATGCGTTATAGCATTATTCTCAGCCTCACAGTGAGGTTTGCTCAAATTTGGGTTCACTGTCCGTTCTTGCCCTGTTGTTCGCCAGGGGACTGAGGGGTGCGACTGATGTCTTGGCGAATGATCATCTGGATAATGGGGTCTTGAGTCCTAGGTGTCACTTCATTGTCTAGGGGAGCCTGGTTGAATCTATCTGGCAGCTGGAATCACCCCCCCTCGGTGCAGATTTTATTGTATTGGAACGGACGTGCGTTTGCCTTTGATTCCCCCATAGTTGTCAGGTTATTTATTTGATCAACTAAAGAGGCAACTTCTTCCTTCACAATAGCTCTGAATTGGGTTAGCAGGTCTACCAGTAGGGTCTGAGCCCAGGATGGATACTTTAAGTCTATACCTGGTATTAACAGTGGATTCTGTTATTGGATTTGGCTTGGGTGTTTGTTCTGCACTTGCCCCGTGCCCCACTTCCACTTTCTTGCTTTTAGGTGCCCCCCCACCTTCTTGCTTACTGTGAGCGGGTTAGAGGAACTCACGGACACCGGTATGGATGTTAAGCTGGCCTTTATTGGCTTTAACAGTTTCTTTCGTCTTGGACTTAGTCTATAATAGGGTATGGTTGCTTCAGGGTCTTTTTCTGGAGATGGATGTCATCTCAGAAAGGGATTTCCTTTCTTCCTCTACTCCAGGGTGCTCCCGGGACAGCCGCCGGTCCGGAATACAAATAAAATAAAAAAAGAAAAGACTGGGATTCAGTCGGAGGTCTTGCCTCAATCAGTGATGGGGAAAGGGAATGAGGAGGCACACTGTGCGCAATACAAAAAAAACAGGAAACCACACAACCAGTAAATGGTTGCCGTGTGTCGATAGTGCTCAGGGAGGGGGGGGGGGGTGTGATTGGATGTTGCCGGTGAAGTTTACGGGAGTTTGAATCCCTTCCTCCCTGCCCACCCCTAGACTCGCGCCCGTACCTGGGTGAGCCACGCATCTCCTGACGTGTGGCTGGGCGAAGCTTTGAAACGTTGGCCTCCTGGCGCTGTCACACGGTGTAGTGACTCCTCTCTTGAATTCCTCCAGCGGTCCTTCCTCGTCTTGCTCAGCAGCTCCTCCACTCTCTCGTTCCTCTGCTGGTGTCGGACACACCTCCTTCTCCATCCTTCCGGGTTTTGGGGCCTCTGACCCAGTGATGTCCCAGGGGGCGGGGTCTTTTCGCAAACTCGGCCCAATTAAAAAAAAACATGGCCCTTCTTCCTCTTGCGGCCGGAAGAGTGTCGTTTCTTCCGAGTTCCAGTTTTTGGGTCGCTGTGGGAAAGAGGTGAGACCGGTATAGTTCTGGCACTTAACTCCTTGTTCTCCGGGGTTCCGGACTGGCTGCCCTTGTGACACTTACGTTTCCCATTCCTGCGAATGCCTGCGCCCGCATCCCCCTTTCTAGTTACAATTGCCGAAGCATTTCCTTGTTGTGGGGGGACAGGGGATCATTTCCAGGAGATGAGGTCACTGCAGAAATAATATTAGAAGTAGGCAAAACTACTAGAGGAAAGAAAAGATCTGGAGTTATTGACAGACGCCTTTCCGTGCATTCTATTTCTGTTGTGACAGCGCCCATAGCCCTTTGTAGCGTTCTGTCAATTGAGGTTGGGAGGGGCGAGAGGAAGGGTTTACTTGGGCCCGGGACTTTTTAGTAACACAAGTACGTTTCCCCATTGTTCAACTTAGGAGGAATCTGCAATATGACCGCCCTTTATGCAAGTCAAACAGTCCAATGGGCAATAAACAAGCACACAAGCCTATAAACAACATAATAAGTAAAAGACCCGGTAGAATTTGTTAGGCACGTAGGTAGAGGTAACCATGGTGTCCACACCCCTTAAGATCACAGTAGGTGGGGTCAAGCAACCAGAGGCATGCAACAATTCGAGTTTATGATGGTAATGGGGGCGCCAAAAAGGACCCAGTCTACTTGCCGTGGAGGGGTGCTTGTCAAAGTGGTCCTGCGGTGAAATATGGGGTACGGCTCTGCCGTATACTCTTCCTCAAACACAGATCTTTAAACTCCACTGCAGGATGACCAATCAACAGCAACTGCAGGATATTTAGTGGTGGGCAAGCTGGAAGGCCTCACTTCCATTTGGGCTTTGCCTCTTGGCTACTTTTATAAGCCTCCACTGAGAATACAGAAGGAGACCGCTTCTTATATTCCGGTCACAAACAGGTTTGAGGCTTTGTCTGGATGCTCAAGGCTGATTACCTGCTATTAACCTAGCTATAATGGATCCACTAAATACGGGGGAAATGGCAGAGGAAGAAACATTTTTCCCCATGACTGGTCCAACAGCTTTAATAAACCCTTCTATTGAAGAGCCTTGTCCCATTTCTCCTGGATCCGCCGAATCTAATTCCACTTGGCGGTCAATCAGTGGACCCCATTTAAAAATCTTATCTTGGAACATAGCCGGTCTTAGGACCAAGAGGGGGGGATTCGAGTTGGGAATCCTTCCATGCTAGCCACCATATCATAGCCCTGCAGGAAACTTGGGACTCTAAAGAATCCTTTTTTGTGGATGGGTATCTGTCTTTCTGCAAATATGCTGTACCATCTAGTATGGGGAGAGCCAGCGGGGGGCTTTTGCTGTTAATCAGTCTTAAACTATCGTATAAAGCCAAGGCAATAGACTTGTGCTCACCGAACATACTAGCAGTAGAACAAATGGGGAAGAACCCACCGAGTTTTTTTTTAGTGGTCAATTTTTATAACTCTTTTATGGAAGGTGACGATCTAGAGCATCTAAGATCACTCACCGCATTTTTGGCTCATTATGAGGCCATGGTTGATACGTACTACCACGCATTAGTCCTGTGAGATTTTAACATTAATGTTTGTCCCATTAATTGCCTAACAAAACTGGAAGAGGAGTATGGCTCGCTGGGGCTAACGCATTTTGAACATACCTACTCCGGCACTTTTCTAGAGCGCTTTTTAGCAACCCATAATTTGATCTACCCTGTGCAGTCGGATATTTTAAATCCAATACCTACATATATTGGCCAAGGTCACCTAAGTACCATTGACTGACTATACTTTAGTCTCAGGCTCACTGTTGGACTTACTAGGCACATTTAGTGTGACTTATAATTGGCTAAGTGACAATAATCCACTGATATTGGACATTAACATTTCTGTTACAGAGAAAGTCAAACCCCTGGCGCATATAATGAATACTAACATCTCTCCAAAAGATCAAGCCTGCAGGTTAAATTGGGAAGTAATCACTATGGACAGTTTTTTTGATTATTTATATAATTAGTGTGTTGAGGAGTTTGGTATTTGTATGGCCCAGGACTCTTATTCATCATTAATATTAGATGCGTTTGACCGAATAACTAGGCAAGTAGCTGTCAAATTGACAGTCCCATGCAAATCAAGGCCCACGAAACACAAAAAATGGTTTGCCGAAGCCTGCATGAGCACCCACAGAGCACTCTTGGAGGAGCTTAACGGAAAACCAAGGGTTGCGGACAGGGTTAGGCAAACCAGGAGGGCTTATAAAGATGCAGTTGCTAATAGACCGAAGCAGCTAAGAGTTGGCATGGGACGAGCTTAGCCAAGTGAGCGTTTTGGCAAACAGCTCCAGGTTTTGGAGTGTGGTGAACAGTCCCACATTTGATGAATCCTCTAATTCTGTTACAGACTGTCTTATTTCCCCCGAGAGATGGGTCCAGCATTTCAGTGGTGTATATAGTGATGTGAGTCACGAACTCTCTACACGGCCAGGGGATATTGGCTGTGTTTTAAATGCTCTGTCCTTCCCTTTTGATGAAGTCATCGAGGCAATTAAGTCAACTTCAGGGGGGAAAGCCCCAGGCCCCGATGGTGTACCGGCTGATCTTTACAGAGCAGATCCTATTTTTTGGGCAAAGATTTTAACCTTCGTTTTAAATGCTGCAAGCCAGGTCGGCTTTCCCTCGTCTTGGGCCAAGGCGGTGATTATCCCGATCTATAAAAAGGGAGCCAGAGATGATCAGACCTGTTATAGGCCGATCTCACTCTTGGACTCCGCGGCCAAAATAATGGGGAAAGTTGTCGTTGCCTGCCTAACAGACTGGCTAGATCAAAATAGTATCCTCTCTGAACTCCAATATGGATTTAGACAGGGTACATTGGGTCAATATCTTAATCTTCACTTAGTGATTGGGTAGTATACCGTCGTTAAGCGTGGGGATCTCCATTTGGCATTTATGGACCTAACCTCCGCCTTCGACCTTGTAAATAGATCAAAACTCTGGGAGTCCCTTTATAGCATTGGTTTGGATGTAGACTTGATTTCGTTCTTGGCGGCCATTCACGAAAATACTATAGCTGCAGCACGATATAATTATAGCAGCCATACTGATTCCTGGGCTGTCAAAAGAGGGGTCCGACGGGTGCATTTTGGCTCCCCTGTTTTTTACGCTCTAAATCAACAAACATGGGGACGCCTTGACTTCCTGCTGTAAAGACGTCTCAAAAGCTGGCACAAAAATGATCCCGGCATTACTCTATGCCGACAACGCGGTTTTGGTTGCGAGGGCTGCAATCCCTTTTAGTTTGTTTTATTGATTTTATGTACTCTCTGGACTTAAATACAAATTTTAGGAAGTCACACTCAATGTCCATTGGTTCAGGTAGATTGAAAGTGGCCTAGCCCACTGGTGGCAGCTAGGGCTCTGACATGCATCAACAAATAGTAGTATTCCTTTATAACATTTTAATCATGTTGGTTCAGGTAGAGCAAGGAAGGCCACATTTTACTGTAAGGACATGGAACTAACAAAAGTCCCAGCCTTCGCATATTTAGGTGTGGTCTTCGATGATAGGCGCTTGTGGACCACACAGCGCGCACATAATAAGAACACATTGGTTAGAGCTTCGGGTGCCATCCTAGAGTTTGCAAAAAGAATTGGCTCCAAACCACTCCCGGCTCTCATGAAGATTTATAATGCTAAGTGTCTCCCTTAGGTGACCTATGGGAGTGATGTATGGGGATATATAGAGACTGGTGATATCCAGGCAGTCGAAAACTATTTTTTTCATAGATTGCTGTCTGTTCCGACCTCTACCCCAGTTTTTAATATTCATGAGGATCTTGGAGCTGGGTTTATTTCAGACCAGATTGTGGTTGCCCCCCTATTGTGCTGGCTGAGAATTTGGGCTCAACCGCCCCCCAACTTGAACCAGCTGATCTATCAAGACTATCTCCTTGGATAAAGGGCAAGACATACCTTGGGTCCGTTATATCAAGACTCAAATGGAATCTCTTTGCTGTCTTGACTTATTCCTGAGCCCTAGAGCTCTCGGTAAGTCGGCCATTAGAGATCTGATGCAGCAGTTCTTGGATAGATACATGTTAATAAGGGATGGAAAGCGAATTAGCCAATCCCACTGTGAGAAGTTTTGTCATGTCGAGTGCTGGTAGACAGTTGCAACCATATTTAACATACATATATAAACCTTATCATATATTTGCTTTAATTAGATTTAAGCACAATATGGTGCCCTGGCTACTAGCTTTCCCGAAAGGGTCATTAAGTCCCTGTCTCTGTGACCACTTCTCTGAACAGAATACCCTACATATGATATTTTTCTGTGACTTTTATGTTTCGTTACGCAGGAAATTTATCATTCCACTCCTAAGAGGGCGTAATTTTGAGCAAGTCAGGCCAGCACTGGCATACCTGCAAATGTTTGCATCTCCAGCAGTGTGTTTTGGGGTTGCCAGTTATATTATAGGAGCAATCCGGCGCAGAAATGGACTCACTGAACCATAGTATGGACCCTGTATTAAATGAATTCATCATGTTTTTATCCCGTTTTCACTAAATGTTTTGTAAATGGTGGACTTTTGATTAGGTCAAACTTTTTTATTTTTATTCAAATTCCGAAGGGACATTGCGCTGGGTAGGAATGTTTTAACATATGATGGCTTATGGGAAATCTGTTAACGGTGGGACTATCTGATCTAACTTTTTGGATCAGTGATATTGTGCTTGAATTTTTAGTCTCTGTGATTTGTACTTTGATGGTTTTAAAATTAACCGAATAAAGTAACTTTGACTTTGACAGACGCCTTTCAGTGCGTTCTATTTCTGCTGTGACCGCGCCCATATCCCTTTGTAGCATTCTGTCAATTGAGGTTGGGAGGGGTGGGAGGAAGGGTTTACTTGGGCCCGGGACTTTTTAGTAACACAAGTACGTTTCCCCATTGTTCAACTTAGGAGGAATCTGCAATATGACCGCCCTTTATGCAAGTCAAAGAGTCCAATGTACAATAAACAAGCACACAAGCCTATAAACAACATAATAAGTAAAAGACCCGGAAGAATTTGTTACTCTCGTAGGTAGAGGTGACCATGGTGTCCACACCCCTTAAGATCACAGTAGGTGGGGTCAAGCAACCAGAGGCATGCAACAATTCGAGTTTATGATGGTAATGGGGGCGCCAAAAAGGAACCAGTCTACTTGCCGTGGAGGGGTGCTTGTCAAAGTGGTCCTGCGGTGAAATATGGGGTACGGCTCTGCCGTATACTCTTCCTCAAACACAGATCTTTAAACTCCACTGCAGGATGACCAATTAACAGCAACTGCAGGATATTTAGTGGTGGGCAAGCTGGAAGGCCTCAGTGCAACAAAGTAAGTATTCCCCTTGGTCTACGTCGATGGTTCAAATCAAGGGGGGTGGCCCTGCCTTGCCTCTCCCTGACAATGACGGGCAAAGTCGGGCCCGCCCTTGGCCTGGGCGCGGCGGGAAAGATAGCAGCGATTTGGAGGCGTGTAGAGCTCCTCCCCCACACCTGTGGCAGCTGAGTTAGGTCGCAAGGCACCCTGGGACTTAAGTCCCACCAGGGTCTAGTGCGGCTCTGCGGGGATGGTAATTGCAGCTCTGCAGGGAGGTGAGAGTCAGGATGTTACACCCTGGGACGAAATTCCCACCAAGGTGTTGCTGGTGCCACGGATTATCCCCAACAGGCAGGAAAACAGCTTCCCAAGTCCCGATATAGACGAACTAAAAGAACATGGGAGGTGGCATAAAAAGCCACATAACCTGAAATATTAAAGCAAACTAAGTAAGGCCTAGCTTACAGAGATCAATGCTCACAGAGTAGTGTAAGGAACTGAGGCTGACTAACCTAACACTGCATTGATGCTCTCTGCATAGCTGCAGTACATTGATAAAGCCCTCTATCAAAGGAGTACTCGCAAACATTTTCCCAGGGGCCACAAAGCTTGGTCTGTGATGTGACCGAGGGCCGCAATGAAGTCAGCAGGGTGGCAGGCAAGGGTTTGGTAGGAAGGAGTTGGTGTTAATGTGGGTGTAGGGAAAGCAAAGCATAGTGTCTCAAATGCAAAATTTGAAACCAAAAACTTGTGATTAGTTCAGTCTTCTCCACTTAACTAAATTGTTGGATCCTAGGCAATTGTTCTATATGACTTTCCCTCCTTTTTCTTCATTATCAAATATGAGGACCTTGAAATACAGGACATCAGGATGTGCGCCATACAAAATCCTTCCCTGTGTTTGATTTAATAAACACTAATGTTGATGCATAATAGAAACCCAGGTTACCCAAAGTGTGCACATAACAACTGACTTGCCTGCTAGTTCACTATTAGCATTGTTGTCAGGGTGGGAGGTAAGAATGAATGTTTCTAAACACATGGTTGAAAACTAACAATAAAAAAACTCCATGCACTGAAATCTGATATACCAAGGTGAAACGGTTCTGCATGTTAACGAAATGCACTTTTTGAAAAGGTAATATGCTTTATCATACTATTACACTTTTGCTGCAAGATGTCTTTAAAACCGAATGTGTGTGTTTTTTTTGGTTTTTTTTAATGAGTGTGGTCCAGGACACCCTAGTTACTTCTTTTCTTTAACTTCAATTAAAACCTTTAAATAAAAGCTTGCTGGTTTATTTAACATCTTTTCAATGTTGGTGTTGAGTCGGGTAAACAGCAGCCCAGTGCTGCAGTTTACCAGGGGCCGCATGTAAAGGTCAGGAGGTCTGTACTTTGAGTATCACTGCTCCATTACAACCTAACATGTGTTTCCTTTATTTTATTTACCGTAATATAAATCAGCATGACTTTAGTTTCATGTTGTTACTTCTGAATTGATAATTATAAAAAACAAAACACAGATGGGCATTGTTTTATTTTGAAAGTAGAAGTTTCTCTTTGCTAACATTATTTCAAGATCGCATGGCGATGAACTGAAACTTGCAGGAGAGACATTTGTGTGTAATAATAATCACTGAAGAAGAGCTCTAAATAAAGCCAGACTTTCCGCCTGAAAGACCATCGACTAGCCTCCGAAAGGTTCAGACCCTGGGGTTGTGCCCATTACATTTGAGCTTGTGGCTGACCAGGGAGTTACCTTGTCACAGCCGTCCTGCCCTTTAAGAGGCAGATACCTATCAGCAATAGGATCTTCTAGGCTGGTTTCCTTCTTGGTCATCGAGGTTTGTACCTGGAGAACATTTGTGCTGCCAACCAAAAGTAGAAGAGTCCTTTAAATTGGCTGGTATATGTGGGTGACAAAGACTAGAGTAATTCATGTTTAAAGTATGTGAGGATTTAGTGGATGGGGTACAGATAAATAACTGCACACTTTCATAACATATTGTTTCTTTCACCTTCCCATTCCTTTCTCCTATTCTCCCGGCCCCATTTTTTCTCTGCTCGCTTTCTCTGGCTCTCTGAAAACACCTCTCTGCTCTTCTTTTATGCCCTCTTCTCTCTTTACCCTGCAGGTAGTAGACCGTCGTCAGACCTCTGCTCTCCAATGACCATGCAGCCTAGTTCCCTCTCTTTGCCCTTGTTCTTGTGGATTGTCCTATCAAATGTCCATCATTCGACAGCGTCTGAGAAAGACCACCGCTACAAGCAGGGTGAGACTGTGATCCTGTATGTGAACAAGGTGGGGCCCTACCACAACCCACAGGAGACCTACCTCTACTACTCACTACCAGTTTGTGCCCCAAAGGAGATTGTTCACCGGACACTTAGCTTGGGTGAGCTCTTGGATGGCGACCGCATGATACAGTCCACCTACCAGATCCGCTTCAGGGAGAATGCCGAGAAGCAGACTCTGTGCGAGCTGAAACTGTCTGTCAACGAGGTGAGAGTGGGGCATGGGATCGGTGAACCAAGGGCTGCACCTTGAATATATGTTGTTTGTGTGACAAAGCTAAGATTTAAGGCCCCCCTCATGTTCACTTCATTCTGTACAGTTGTTGACCTGGTCTTTAAACCCGCCCTCTCATCCCCACCCCAACGAGAACTCGACTGGTTTGCAGAGCACATACCTGCAACAGTTGTAATGGGGAATAGCGAGCAGTAAAAAGGTTTCTACCATTTTTTCTCATCGTCTTTACACTGTTGCACATCCAGCTCTAAAAAGCAAACAAATGACAGTCTAATAACTGCTCAATCAGTGGGTGCCAAATGGAAAAACATGCAATTCCACCGTTGTCACTTATATTTTTCTAAATCAGCCACCAGCTAGTGAAAATTTACTGCGAAGCTTCGTATTTTCAATTTGAGCTTCAAACTCGCCATACAAGTCTCTGTCCTTGCAAAGTCTGTTTTGGTATGTAAGCATATCAATGCTTCAATTTTATTAAAGCTAATTTTGTGGGCTCTTTTATTTCACCTACAAATTCGGGATGAGGAGAGGGAGAGATGACTGTTGTATCCTTCAAGTGTAGGGGACACGGCTTAGGAAAGATATAAAGCACTTTATAAATTTTCTTTTTTACTCCGGTAGGTGTTAACTATTATATGGCCTTTTGTGAAATCAGCATGGTCGCTTGTTTGCAGTTGTAGCTATTTTCGTGTTTGTTATTTGTCATAGTTGTGAGAAGTAAAATAAACCCACTTATTTATCTGCTTTGCTTCCCACTGTGCGTAAGCTGCTTGCCTTGGGTTATTTATTCTGGACATACAGGACATCTGCTCACATTAGCTTGCACCCATTTGCGTGAATTGGCCCACACCCCTACAACTCCTAGATTTCAGTGAATAGTCTTTTAACACTGTCAATAGGAGCTGCCCATAAAACTATGGGGAAGCAAGTAACCTTCCTATCTTCAGGAAACCGCAGGGTTGTCTAAGACACTCCAAAGTGCTCCCCATCTTAACGCTATAAGCATTTTTTAAAACACACTACTTAGTAGTGGGGTTTCCAGGTGCTAGGAAAGGAACGGCTAGAAGCAGATACATAGTAAAATTAAGCATGACGTTGAGTGTTTAAATTTATAGATTACATCGTACTGTTTTGGAGCAGGGTGCGGGCCTCTCGCAAAACATAAGATAACTATAGCGTAATTGCTTCCGTTACGTCTCCTTCACAAATGGTGCATGGCAAGACTGCTTTGGAGCTGTACCTCTGGAATATTGTGTTTTTCTGGACTATGGTGTTAAACTCCTCCTTTTTCTCCTCCGCAGAAAGTGAAATATCAGGCTTTGAGGTGGAAAGCTAACACGAGCTCCTCAATTTCTATCTAGTATGTGGCACGATGTCAGACTTTTAAACTTTTGCATATTGAGGCAGTGGGTGAATTGATTTCCTTCGAGTTCTAGATTTAGAAGCTGATACAGATTATCCGTGTTCTCTGTATATTGGCGGTGCAGGGTGTCAGGCTATTTGTAAACTAATTTGGGGGTGAGGGGTGCTGATTGCTCTTTAAGCTAGCACTGATATCTTCTGTATTTCCCCCCACTCTCAACTCTATAGGTGGAGAAATTGCACCAGGCTATTGAGGAGCTCTATTACTTTGAGTTGGTTCTGGAAGACATCCCCATCCGTGGCTTTGTTGGGTACATGGAGGAGACAGGCTTCCTGCCACATTCCCACAAGGTTGGACTTTGGACCCACCTGGACTTCAACATAGAGTACAACAGTGACCGCATAATTTTTGCTAATGTT
This sequence comes from Lissotriton helveticus, assembly GCF_964261635.1. NCBI lineage: Eukaryota > Metazoa > Chordata > Amphibia > Caudata > Salamandridae > Lissotriton > Lissotriton helveticus. The sequence goes on along the minus strand of NC_136065.1, from coordinate 1,688,476,484 downwards.
AGTGTAAAGGATGTCAAGCCCTTTAGCCTTGATGATGTGCAGGAGCCTCTGAGTATGACACACACCTACAGTGTCCACTGGTTTGAGACAACTGTGCCCTATGAACGCCGTGGAGACAGACTACGGGACTACAGCTTCTTCCCTAAGACCCTTGAGATCCACTGGCTTTCCATAATTAACTCAATGGTTCTAGTCTTTCTCCTCATGGGCTTTGTCATTATCATCCTGATGCGGGTGCTGAAGAGTGACCTGGCCCGCTACAACTTGGATGAGGAGAGCTCTGATGACTTTGACCAGGGTGACAATGGCTGGAAGATCATCCACACAGATGTGTTCCGCTTCCCACCCTACAAGAGCCTGCTCTGCTCAGTTCTTGGTGTAGGCACACAGTTCCTGACGCTGGGCACAGGTGAGTAGGTTAACCTGCCTCCACACATCCAATGGCCCTTTTTGTGTGCATCTATTTCCTTATTACGTAATCAATATTTCTTGTGTGCTTCCATTTTGATGGGGTTCATGGACTTGCTCGCTGCTGCTGTCAGCTGTTGGTTATTTTAAATCCTGAAAGCAGTACTGCTAGGAGATAGTGATGCAGGTATTTGCATAGAGTAAAGGCATAATAGCATGAAATGGGACAAAACAGAATAGTATGTAAATATTACAAGACTGCAGGAAATCGTATATAGTATACGTAAATGCAGGCAGTTTGTATAGAGAGGAGGTAGTACTGCAGGGAGTTGGACATCGAGCCCAGCATGCAGGCAATGCATGGCAATTGATAAATAAATAGTGAATAAAGTAAAGGTTGTGATGGAGGCAATCTCTAAGCTGGGCAGAGCTACAAGAATTGTATAGTGAGAGAATACTGGACGTGAAGGAGCTTAATATAGTTGCATTAGTAAGTTGACAAAGGTCAGCATGTTTGCTTTAGATTCATTTTTTTTTTATTACGCGACCAGTAAACCTGAGTAAAAGAGTATCACCCTGGTATTACATGCCACGCCCCCTCCAGATTCAACGCTGTGATTTAATTACCACTCAAGTCCAGATATCCACAGTCTCAATATCATTCTACAGGCTTCAGAACCTGTACATTACCTAAGGCTTGCCAGGTCACTGTGTGCTCCCATAAGTAAGTAAGTAAAATTTTATTCGATCAATTGTATGACCATAACAAGGTAAAAACAATTAAAACATCACAGTTGGTGGATATAATCAATTAAATCATAAAAAGAGTTTTTTTAAAAAGGGAAAATAGCAGCATATACATTTAAAACCTGTTAAAACACAGTCCCTATAATGTATTTACAAGCAAAAATGCATTAATTACCATAGTAATGATCACAATTAATTTGCCTTTTTGCAAATGCCTGAAATGCCACAGTTCATTATCACAATTTACCAGCTCAACAGTTTTTCATAGCCTTCGCTCTCCTCCACCACACATGTAACAAAAATCTCGAAAGTGCAAAAACAAGCCATCTGTTCGACTCTGAATTAAAAATTCTCATTGCATCTGCTGGACTTCGACATGATAACAGACGGCAAATTGGTGCGATCCAGATCCTACGCAAATCTGTATAGGCTGTGCAATAGAGAATAAGGTGACTACTAGTCTCTATAGCAGAGTGACACATCGGATATGTCGAGAGGAGTGAGTTATGACCCCATTTATTCTTTACTGAATTTAAAGGCAGAGTGCCGTATCCGAATTGTAAAAACAGCATTCTCGCCTGGGGTGGTTCAACCTCATCAAGGAACATTTCAAAACTATGGCTACGTTTTATTTCGAGAAAAGCAGAGGTCAGTGTGCCATGGGTATTCAAATTTAAAATACACTGGTCTTGGTAATCCCAAAACCTTTTTTTCAATATGGACACCATCCCTTTCTTAATGCCTTCTGGGCAATCTCAGATAAAACCCACTAAGTTTATGGAACCAATCTCTGATCCCACCTAGCCATTTAACACGCCCACTCATTTTGTGGAGGGCAATTAGCTCTGTTAAACAGCTTCTAAGAGGGACTTGAAAGTTATTAACCCAGATCCTGATCCAAAAGGTTAATACCTTCAGGATGGCGAAATGGGCAGTGGATCTAAGGCCAATGTCCAATCTCAAGGGTAAAAGAGGGGTGTTCATGGGTAAATTAAAAATTATCCTGATGAATCTATTTTCCGCAAGAACTAGACCTTTTAGTTTTTCTAAGCCCCAAAGTTCCGCTCCATAGAGCGCTGCACCCCCCCCCCCCCCCCCATATAAACTCCCAAAGTATTCCTCCCAGATTTGGGGCTGCAGGTGGAAACTATTTTCTGTTTTCAGGCTACTCGAGCCTTTGGCCATTAGGTGACAGAATTTGTGACTATTCCTCATCTGTGAGGCTTCCACAAGATCTCTCAATTTATCAGCCTCCCAGTCTTATCTGGCATTTTTCTGGTTGCAGATGTAATCTTTCCTGCATGCTCTTATATTATTTGGGGATTCGGTCTTTACCGCCTTCATGAGAATTTCCTTAGCCCGCCTACATGATTGGTTGTATCATGGCTTAGTGTGTTTGCGAGGGAGAATATAATCATTTATTTTACAAAAGAAGGGTTTTATGGCATCATTTAATTCCCTAAAGACTTGCAAAGTGTCAGCCCGGTTCTCATTTATTGGGGCTAGTTCCACTAAAGCTCGCTCTACCCTTTTGTAAATTTCTGGAAGGGCTGTTTGGTCTAAGAGAACCATCGGCCATTTAACACTTCTCTCGTTGTTGCTTGTTTTCACTGGGGCATTGTTTTTTCATGTCGGAGCACGGTAATCCAACATGTTGTGCATTGTTAAAAATAGGGCGTTGTGGTCACTGTCATTCCTGTCAATAACCATCATATCTTTGATTTTTCCTCAGAGTTCTATATCGACTAAGAAAAAGTCGATTCTGGATTTAGATACCCCTCTCTTAAAAGTAAACTCGGCTCTCTTGTCTGAGTCAGGCCTTCCATTACATGATAATAGCCCGTGGTCTATAATCAGAGAGTTTACTTGCTGGGCTGCCCTGGTACACTTTTTTATTGGTGGAATTTTTCGTTTCGGGATTCCTCGTGCTTCGTCCCCCTCTTCGGTGAGTTCCTGGATATAATCCATGGGCTCGAAGGTGATGTTTAAGTCACCGGCAATTATTAGTCGATGCCTCCCTCTTGGTAAATCAAGATGATTCCCCAGAAGTGTCAGTGTTTCAGAGGGCCTATGTGAGGAGCTCAACCGGTTGTATACATTTATGATCTTCAGGGAGACACCCCCATTTGGGAGAGATATTTCCATCCCAAGTATGTCTTCACAACCAAGGTTAAAGCTTTTGATCTTCCCTATTAGCGAGTTTTCCACCCATATCAATAAGCCCCTGCTGGGAGGCCCATTGGCCCCTTCTTTGCCTCAATACTAAAGGTGGTAAAGTCTGACTTATACACTTTCTCTACGGCCCAAGTCCATACATGATACTTATCAATGAAAGCACCCCATTCAGGATCGTTGAGCTTAGAGTTTATGCCCGCCACATTCCAAGACAGGATTGTTAAGTCACCGGAGTCTACATTATTTATCTTGGGATTTCTATTATTCAGATATTTTCCCCACACCTTCGGAAAGCATATTAGGCTGGGCCATTATTCCAGGACACTGTAAGTTATCTTTTACCCTTTCATTTGGCTGTACCCCATTTATTACAGTGATTCCCTTATCTTCACTTGGCAACTCTCTAGTAACTCCACTGAGTCAATGTAGATCGTCTAGGCCTGAGAGTGGCTGGTACCTATTTCTGACTTCTAAGGCCACATGCCCTCTATTAGTGACTTCATACAAGGGGCGATTCCTCCTTATCGGTGCCCCCTCGTAGGGTACAGGGTTCCTGTAAAAGTGGACCAATGGGAGTAATTTGGGACCTTGCCCTGGGCTTCGATTTGCTAATATCAAGCCCCGGTCAGACAGCCAGTATGCTAGCGATCGAGATCTGCAATTAATTACAATACAATCTCCCTTATATTTTTTTTGCATAGGACCAATCCACCCAACCCTTCTTACAAATAGGATATCTCTAAAATGAGCATTTACGAAGTCCACCTTATGGGCCAGCCAATGGCACACCTTGTTCTTAAGCCCCACATAGGATTCCCTTTGATTTTCTCTAGGTGACGGGATGTCAGCTAGCACTTGTGCGTACGGGGAACATTCAGGGGGGAGGTGGAGTGTAATTTTATCATAGCCCCTAGCTACACTAGATTCCAGGTTGGCTGGTAGGGGTTTCCCTGCTGGTGGATTGGCTTCCTCCCTCTCTCCTAGGGCAGTGGGTAAAACATTATTTCCCCTATTGGGTATTCTAACCTATTTCCCGTTTCTAAGGTTTTCTTTAGTACAGGTGCTATTTCCGTTCCAGTCCTAACACCATTGTGCATTTCCAAGTGACTGTTCTTTTGATCCCTGGTTTCCATTCTCTGATTGAAAAAGGTCATGATGTTTTTATAGTGTATCTTCTACACCCGCATTCCTATTGAGACCGACCCTCCCTTCCCCGTCCATTCCCATCCTTATCCCTGTTACTGCATTTAGCAATAGTTTAATGTCAGCCTCTAATTTGTCCAGTTTCAATATTAAAGAGCAGAGAGTTCTCGTCGGGGATTCTTCAAGGAGGCTAATTAGCGTCTCAGGTGTGTTGGGAAGCGGAGACTCGGGGTCCTTTGCATTGTCAATGCACTTGCTCCGGGTTTGAGGCCCCTCCCCGGAGGCCACCCTTGGGCCTTTACTGTTTTTCTTTGACTTTGTATTGGTAGAGGAGGATGGTTCAGGATGTTTAGCCTTTCTTCTTTTTTTTTTTTTTTGGGTCCATAGGATTCTCTGGATGAGTAGACACCAGTTCTGGGGACCCCTGGCTATGTGATGACTCCGGAACCAATATAGAAAGTGGTGGGGATTTGTTCACTAATTCATTACCAATAGTGACCTCTATAGTGTTAAAATTACCTCTTTCCTCTGGGTTAGTATCGATTACTCGGCCACCTTCTATTGATGATCTTCTTTCCGCCGTTAGTATCTCCTTCTCTATTGCCTTCGTTGCTCGTATCAAGTGTCCATCAAGCGTCGATGTCCCCTGTATTTTTTGTGCTATGAGCGTTGTGCCCCCTGGGCCCTGATTTACCACCATTTGATGTCTCAAGCTGCAAATGTGAGGCCAGAGCCTAGAACCAAGTGGTGTAGCCCTGCCCCGCCTCTTCCTGGCTCGGACGGGTGCGGAAGGGCCCGCCCTTGGCCCGGGCTTCCTGCGCGCGTCCTGCGCTGCGGGAGCCCTACAGGGGATTTGTAGTGCCTCCTGGCGCAGAAGGATGACGCTGCTAGTGTGCGCCCCCGGGGACTCTGGGAAATGGAGTCCCGGGCGTCTCACTCAGTGTAGCAGCCCCCCGTGGGCTTTTCCGGTAAGCTGGAGCTAGTGTGGCAGGGCAGAAGCACTTTTTAGGGGCCCACGCTGCGGGAGCCCTACAGGGTATTTGTAGTGCCTCCTGGCGCAGAAAGATGACGCTGCTAGTGTGCGCCCCCGGGGACTCTGGGAAATGGAGTCTCGGGCGTCTCACTCAGCGTGGCGTGGCAGTGTAGCAGCCCCCCGTGGAATCTTCCGGTAAGCTGGAGCTAGCGTGGCAGGCCAGAAGCACTTTTTCAGGGACCCGCGCTGCGGGAGCCCTACAGGAGATTTGAGCGCCTCCTGGCACAGAAGAATGACGCTGCAGGTGTGCGCCCCGGGGACTCCGGGAAATTGAGTCCCGGGCGTCTCATTCAGCGTGGCAGTGTAGCAGCCCCCCGTGGGCTGTTCCGGTAAGCTGGAGCTAGCGTGGCGGGCAGAAGCACTGTGCTCCCTTAAGGTATCCTCCAATGCGGAGTCAACTCTTATATATACTAAAGGGCTGGTTTCCCATACTGCTCTGCTACCAAGAACTTGAGTGACAAGGCATCTGCAATAGCGAAGTTGTTTGATTTGCCTGGATGGTTCTAAGCTTCAGCAAATATTTTGACAAAATGGCATGTCTCCCAGGAAGAGGAGTCATCCTCTTAAAGGTTAGTCTAGTCTCAAATTCCACTTCTCAAATAACTTCCACAGAAGCACCCACAGAACAGCAAGTGCACTCCTGAAGCTATATATTTTTTTTATAGATCAGTAACTTGTGCCTCTATAATATCAAGTTGGTGTTAAAGGAAAACAGAAGCTAAATATTTCCCTCCATATATTTCTCTTTGGACAGAAAGGTTTACCTCCTTGTGGAAGTAGTTTCTGATTTACATCAGCCTGACAACATTTGTTCTTAGATGCACCCTTTGAAAATTGGATGACACCTGTCTCGGCACAGCCCAACGCTGGTCCTGGTGACTGTCCACTCACTGCACTTTTCAGTGAACCTGCCCACTGAAAATTCCCCCTTTCGTCTTGTCTTCTATAACAACCAAGCAGATGAAAGAAGGACAACTGTCTCCATTCTGCCATGCATAAACAGTTATTCTGAGCTCATCAGCCCTCTGATGCTACAGCCACTTAAACTTGTATTTTGAAGCAGGCAGAAATGCCCTGCCAGGTTGCTTCTCTTAAATAAGTGAACAAAGGACAAGGGAACCTTGTAAGTCAGAAGGGACCTAGGGTAGCAGAGTGTTATTAGAGACAGTGGTCCCTATAAAGGAAAATATGCAGTCATAAACGTAAAACTCCAATCAGAGTTGTGTATGTCAATATCCAAATGGAAAAAATGGTATTTGTTTACACATTCAATAAACACTTAAAGGCATATAGTATAATGCAGTGAGCAGAAAGTGACGGGGTTATGGAAATCAACAGATTTCCAGACCTCAGGCATATATTTGCAGGGTGACTTTTTAGTGATACATAATGTGCAGTAGTCACAATGAGGAAAACCTCTTATGCTCCATATTATTCATAAGCAAAAGGTTGGAGTCAAGATATGGTTGTCGACGTTTCGATCCCCAACTGCGGTCATTGGATCATCATCAGAATGCCTGAGAGGTTGCTGCTGGTCCAAGCTGAGGACCGTGCGGTAGGGTGTATATCCCAATCAACTCATCCCTGTCAAGTCCGAGGCATTTGTATCGCGCACATATCACATCCAAAGAGTCTCATGGCGCTTGCAGACGGCTCTGACAGGAAAGTGAAAGATCTTGGTTTGCAAAGAGCCATGTCTTCAGCTTCTTACGAAAGCAGCTATGTTCAGGGATGATGCGGATGTAGTGTGGCATTTTGTTCCATGAAACGGGGGCAAGAAACGAGAATGCACGACCTCCATTTCTGGAAGAGTGTATTCTAAGAGATGTTAGCAGAGACTCTGAGCTGGATCGGAGTGCTCTTTGAGGCTGGTACCATGTTAGCTTTCGAGACCAGTATTTTGGACCGTTTCCGTACATATGTTTGTGGATTAGACCTAGTGTTTTGAACAGAATTTGGTTTTTTTACTGGGAGCCAATGAAGGGTCTTTAAACAAGGGGCCGATGATCTTCGTGGAAGGTTGAGCACCAGTCGAGCTGCAGTGTTCTGAAGAACCTGGAGTCTGTTCAGATGGTACTCATTGGTGGCTAGTAGAAGCGCATTCCCATAGTCCATTCTATTTATGATTAGACCTTGGACTAAGGGTTTCCGAGCCTCAGCTCGGATCCACTTGAAGACCTTTCTAAGGCTGCACATAAGTCCAAAGCAAGTCCCTACGATATGATTTATTTGGTTTCTATTGGATAGTTTGTTGTCCAAATAAAATTCCGCACTGATTCTTTGGGCATTGGACAATTGCCCAGGTTAGTTGGCCACCAGTCATGTGCCCAGTGTTCTGCGGCCTTGCCAAAGAGCATTATTTCCGAATTGCTGCCATTTAGCTGCAAATGGTTGGTGTTCATCCATTTATCAACCTCAATCATACAATTTTTAAAACGCTGTCTTGTCTCATTGGGATCAGGATTCAGTGTGATTAAAATCTGTGTCGTCTGCATAAGACAAAACATCAAAGCCAAAGGCTCTGATCACTGGCCAGGGGTGTTATATAGACATTAAAAAGCCTAGGGCTCTGTTAGACCTGGCACCTTGGCGTGAGTTTCCCTTCCACTTTTTGCTGTTGTGCCTCAAATGTTTTGCTGGTGTCTGCTACTCAGGGCACTGCGCCACGGCCAACCCGTGCCGCAGTGCAAGTGCTCCCTACTGTAAAGTGTACATATGATTGATGTCCATGATTGGTTCATTGGATTCACTGTTAGCCCCTAGTAAAGTGCACTAGGAGTGCCAGGGCTTGTGAATGCCAATACTGCTAGTGGGCCTGCAGCGCTGGTTGCGCCACCCACCGAAGCAGCCTTAAAATGTGTCTAGGGTCTGCCAGTGCAGATCCTGCGTGCAGTCTGGTACTGTCACCCTGGCTGGGCAAGTGCACACACTTGCCAGCCCCTAAACCTTCCCTTAACCTTCATGTTAGTCACCCCTATGGTAGGCCAGAGGGCAGGGTGCATTGTAGTGTAAGGTAGAACATGCCCTGATGTGTGTGGCATGTTCTAATAGTGAATTACTACCAAATTCGTTTTTCACTATTGTAAGGCTACCTGTTCCCTTCTAGGCCAGATGAGCTGCTGGAATTATTACACTCTATAATCCCAGCAGGCTCAGGGAACATGGTAGAAGTTCGTGTTTAGTATGCCTGAACTCAGAATAATAAAATACTTCTTTTAGTAAAGTTTATTTTAATATCCTGTGTTTGCAAATGCTACTTTTAGAAAGTTAGCATTTGCTTGCCTAACCATTTCAGCCCGCCTCTGCTTGGATGTGGATCTGACTGTCTGGTGTGTGTGAGTGACAGGGCTGGGAGTGGACAGGTAGTGATTAGCAGGAGGACCCCTTAATGGGTGGTGGGAGTTTCCCCTGAATGATGCATCAGGCTGTGCCCCTGCCACCACAATGCTGGCTCCGCCCTCCTGGGGAGCGACTGATGACTCAGCCTGCACCTGGCCCAGGAAGGACCGAAGCTTGTAAACAAAGTGCTCAGGCCACTCCTGCCCTCTCAATGCCGGCTCCGCCCCCCTGGGGAGCGGCTGATGTGCCTGCCCTCACACTGAATGCAGAAGTCATAAGTACCCACAACAAGTACTCAGAGACTGGAGCAGTTATGCAGAGGCCCCCCTGGCTTGCTAGAACAAAAGAAACTGGGTATAAAAGTAGGAGCCCTGCTCCTTGTAAATTAGATCCTGTTTGTGCTACAAGAGAAACTCTGCCCGAAGAGAAGGACCTGGAAGGACTACAAGGAGGAGTGCTGACTCTGGCCTGTGTCTGGTGCCTTGCTGCCAAAGGAGAGGAAAGAAAAGACTACCAAAGACTTTTGCTTATTTGAACTTTGTGCCAAACTCTGCTGAAAGATCTCCAAGGGCTTGCCTGTGAACTTGCCCCCTGACCAGCGCTCCAGGAACAGTGAGCGCTACCCCCCTGAAGAAAAGCTGCTGCTGGCGTGTGCTGTGTGTCTCTACAGCGCCAAGGAAAGGAGAGTTGAGAGCGCTGTGCCTGCCGCCACGCTCTCTACCAATTTGTGCAGCTGTGCCCTTCCCCGACCACCGTGACTGCGGCCTGTTCGTGTGCCAGCCGCAAAGTAAGGATCAGCCCCGCGCTGGTTCGAGCGCCGTGACTGTCCGCGCTGAGCCGCCCTTGCAACGGAAAGGGAGGACCTGTCCGGTCCAAGCATCGCCGCCTGTGTGACCCCCGAGGTACAGGCTGCTCCGCCAAGACCGGCACTGCCAAGATTGTGCCCCTCGTGACTTGGGCGCTGAGACCCCCTGGCCCCCGCAGCTGGAAGTGACTCGCTGCGGAGCCGTGCCTGAATTGTGCCCCGCGCTCCGTGGAGTGCACCCCCCTCAGTCCCGCCTGCCTGCAGCCTCCCCCCTTCAGTGCGAGTGAGCCGGACTCCGGAGACTCCTGCCCCGCATCTGCACCGTCATCCCGGGTGCCCTGTGACCTGCGCTGAGACTCGCAGGCCGCCGCACCCTCCAGGAAGACAACGCGACGTGGGACAGATCCCCGGACAGCCGTCCGCTCCAAGACTTACCAGCAAGCCAAGGTACTGTGTTCTTTGACCTCGCGGTGTGAGCATCCTACGTCCTGAGCTCGCACCGCGCTCCCTGCTTCCCAGCGCGAGCCGCCCCTGAAACCAAGGCTCGCACTGTGCCAGATCGACGAGGCCCACGCGGGAAGCGTGAGCTTTAGCCGGCCGGGCCCGTTCTCCTCTCTGAAGCGAGCGGAGACAGCGGAACGCGCATTGAGGCGCTACAAGACACCGAACCTTGCTGGAACCTGGGCAGAAGGCCCAAAAGATTGCTTATTGCTAAGAAAGAACTGTGGCAACTTGAACCTAAGTAAACCGGAACCGCTATTGAAAGTTTGACAACTGTATTTACAAACCTGCTTGAGATTTATATAAAGAACATATATTTTTACAAATACAGTTTGGTGTCATTGTGTGGTGGGTTGGTGGTGATGGTGTAATATTGCAAATGTTTAACCCTACATGCCCCAGAGATTAGCCTAAGACTGCTTAAGCCACACTACCTAGAGGGTAAGCAGAGGTTGTCTTGAAGGTAACCCTCAGCCCTGACGAGGAAGAGAGAGGCCCTGATTGTCGCCAGTGTTGCACTGCGCCACCCAGAGACTCCCCCTTCCTACATTGGACGCAGCGGTGAGGATTCGCGAATTTACATTTGCAGTGTTTTACCTTAGCTACTGACCATTGCATAGTGATTACAGTCCAGTAGCTTAGCCACAGACTTTTGATTTTTTGATTTTGCTAAAGAAGAAGATCCCTAGTGTTGCAAACATGCCTGGCACAAACAGCATTGATGGAGGAGAGTCCATAGCCTCGAGTGCGCAGGGGCTAGAATGGGATGCATCAAAGCTGGATGACTACACAAAGAAGCAGTTGAGTTATTTTTGCAGGAAACTCAAGGTTCCACACGCAGGATGCAGAAACAAACCTGAGTTCTACAAGGCCATGAGAGCCTGGATTGAATCTAGGAAGGCACCTGAGGATCAGAATGCACCTGTGGATCCTGTGGGTCTGGAAAAACCAGACAGCGTTCTTAGCTTTGGCAGAGGCCTGTCGCCAGAGGAGCTGGCAGACAGACAGGCAACCAGGGATCATGAGATCAAGATGGCAGAATTGAATTTGAAGGGCCAAATGGAGCTTGAAAGCAAAAAAATGGCTCTGGAAGAAAGAAAACTCCAGTTTGAGTTTGATATGAAAATGAGGGAGATGAGTCTAAAAGAGAAAGCCTTGGATCGTCCTCCCTCTGGTGGCAGCACAACGCCGGTGCAGGTAGAGTCAAGAGTGCACATCCCCAAAGATGTAGTTAAAGAGTTCTTTAAGGGGGATGACATAGGACAGTGGTTTAGGGCATATGAGGTAGCCATGCTTTCCCACCGGGTCCCTGAGAAGGATTGGGGAGCGGGGTTATGGGGAAGGTTCCTTAGCGAAGGAAGGGACACCCTGCTAGATTTGCCCACTGAAGACCAGAGATCCTATCCCCATATGAAAGAAGCTTTAATGACCAGGTATGGGCTTACCCCTGAAATGTATAGGCAGAAGTTTAGGGGGTGTCATAAGCGGCCTGGGAATACGTATGTGGAGTTTGTGACTTTTTTTTGCAGAGCACTGGATGGTTGGGTGAAGGGTAACAAAGTGAATGATTTTCAAGGTCTCTTTGATTTAATTGCATGGGAGCACTTGTCTGATCAATGTTTTCCTGAGTTACGCCAGCACCTGATTGATAGCAAGTTGTCCAACCCGAGGAAACTTGCTGAGGAGGCGGACCGCTGGCTCAGCACCAGGGTCCACAAGGGTCCAGTGGGAGACTCCGCCAAGGGTGGGCAGGGTCCCCAGCAGAAGAGTGGGGGGGACAAGGGAAAACAGAAAGGGTTCCAAAAAGGCCCCCAAAGTAATCCCCAAGGGGACCAGCAGAAAGGTTCTCAGCCTCCCCCACCCCCTAAGCAGAATGGGGCCCCGACAGGTCGACCTGTTCCCAAGGGGCCCTTCAATTGTTACAAATGTGGTGACCCGGGGCACATAGCCAGTGACCCCAAGTGTCGCCTGTTTGGAAAACCAGCACCCACTGGTGCTCCGCCCCGACAAGTGACCAGTGTTCACTTAGGAGAAGAAGTGATGGTCCCGGGGGGTGGAGATCCTGTTCAGATGACCCTAGTCTCGCTAGGAGACAGTGAGATGGTCCCTACAAGCTACCTGCCCTCTAACACTAAAAAATATGGGCAGGTGGTTACCATCAATGGTAAGAAAGCTGAGGCTCTTAGAGACACAGGAGCCAGTGTGACTGCAGTGAGGCATCACCTGGTGTCTCAAGAGCAGGTTGTACCCCATGCCTACTGTAGGGTTGTCAACGCTGACAATTCAGAGAGTCAGTGTCCGATGGCTCAAGTTCCCTTCGAGTGGGGGGGGGTCTCTGGTACTCTGCAGGTCTGTGTGAGGAAAACCATGCCTGTTGACTGTTTGCTAGGGAATGACTTGGAGGACTCCCCTTGGGAAAAGGTGGAGAAAACGACTCACCTGAAGATGGTGGGTCTACCTGACTGGGCGTGCGTGACCACCCGGTCAATGGCAGCCAGTAGGGGTGATCAAGAGATCCTGGGGCCTGACGGAGAGGCCCAGGAACCGGTCTTAGGGAGAAGGCGCAGGGTGCGCGGGAAACCGGCCCCTGAAGTTCCCACGGTCCAGGAGGAAGCAGACCTTGAGGGGGATGCCCTGGAGCCTACTGGGGAACAGATTGCCGAACTGGGGGACCTGCCTGAGCTGACCCATTGGCAGCAAGAAGGAGGCCCCTCCAGGGAGGAATTCTGCAGGGAGCAGGAAGAATGCCCTTCTCTCGTGGGTATGCGGCAGCAGGCTGCAGACCAGGCCAATGGTGTTCAGGCCAAAACACATTATGTGTACTGGGAGAATGACCTCCTGTACTCAGAGCCTAAGGCTGCTGAACCTGGGTCAGCCCGTGTGCTGGTGGTACCCCAGAAGTTCAGAGCCTTCCTACTGGGACTGGCTCATGATGTGCCTTTAGCAGGACATTTGGGGATGGACAAGACCTATGACAGGCTTGTCACCCACTTCTACTGGCCCCAAATGCACAAGAGCTCAGATGCTCATTGTAGGACCTGTCCAACTTGCCAGGCAAGTGGGAAGAGCGGAGGGAAGAACAAGGCTCCCCTCCAACCCTTCCCTGTGGTCAGTACGCCATTCCAACGAGTGGGTATTGATATTGTTGGGCCTCTGGACCCCAAGACAGCCATGGGCAACAGGTTCATCCTGGTCTTGGTGGATCATGCCACCCGGTACCCTGAAGCCATCCCTCTGAGGACAGTGACGGCCCCCGTGGTGGGGCGTGCACTGATGGGAATTTTCTCCAGAGTGGGGTTCCCTCTAGAGGTGGTGAGCGACAGGGGGACCAACTTTATATCCAAGTATATGAAGTCCCTTTGGCAAGAGTGTGGTGTAACCTACAAGTTCACCACACCTTACCATCCCCAAGGAAATGGGTTGGTTGAAAGATTTAACCGAACCCTGAAGGGCATGATCATGGGCCTGGAAGGTCCAATGAGGCGTAAGTGGGACGTCCTCTTACCATGCCTGCTCTTTGCATACCGCGAGGTGCCACAGAAGTCTCTAGGGTTCAGCCCCTTTGAGCTGCTGTATGGCCACCCCGTGAGAGGACCACTGAGTTTGGTAAAGGAAGGCTGGGAGCAATCTCCCAGGAAACCTCCCCAGAATGTATATAGCTACATGCTGGCCTTCAGAAACCAAACCAGGCGCTTCAGACAACTTGCTGAGGCAAATCTGGAAGCAAGCCAGGAGGAGATGAAGCGGTGGTACGACCAGAATGCCACTCTGGTAGAGCTTCAGCCTGGACAGGAGGTGTATGTCTTGGCCCCAGTGGAACCCTGTGCACTTCAGGATAAGTGGACAGGCCCATTTGAGGTTGTGGAGCGCAAGAGCTCAGTGACATACTTGGTGGACATGAAGACGCCCAGGAATCCTTTAAGGGTCTTACATGTCAACCGCCTCAAGCCCCACTTGAAAAGGTCCGAAGTGGGCATGCTGTTGGCCACTGATGATGGAATGGAAGAGGAGTCTGAGCCTCTTCCTGACCTCTTAGTGGCCTGTGAGAAAGATGGGTCAGTGGATGGAGTTAACCTCTCACCCACCCTGACCCCTGAGCAACAGGAAGACTGCCGCCAGTTGCTGGGGCAGTTTCCAGACCTGTTCTCCCTGGTTCCTAGTGTCACAGATTGGTGCGTCCATGATGTGGACACAGGGGACAGCTTACCTGTGAAGCACAAGGCTTACAGGGTAACTGACAGGGTACGGGCCTGCATCAAGGAGGAGGTCTCCAAGATGCTTGCTCTTAGGGTGGTTGAGTCTTCCAGCAGTCCTTGGTCCAGCCCCGTGGTCTTGGTCCCAAAGGCTGCTGCGCCGGGAGCCACACCTGAACTCCGGTTCTGTGTGGACTACAGAGGACTCAATTCAGTCACCAAGACTGACGCGCACCCTATCCCCAGAGCTGATGAGCTCATTGATCGGCTAGGGGCTGCCCGGTACCTCAGCACGTTTGATTTAACGTCTGGGTACTGGCAGATCGCCTTGACCGATGGGGCAAAGGAGAGGTCAGCATTCTCCACACCAGATGGGCATTTCCAGTTCCGGGTTATGCCATTTGGGATGAAGAATGCCCCTGCCACCTTTCAGAGGTTGGTCAACCAGGTGTTGGTCGGGCTGGACGAGTTCAGTGCCGCCTACCTGGATGACATCGCAGTGTTCAGTGGCACCTGGCCAGAACACCTGCGGCACCTCTGGGAAGTGTTGATGGCGCTGCGCAAGGCAGGCCTCACAATCAAGGCAAGCAAGTGCCAGATTGGGCAGGGTTCGGTGGTGTACTTGGGACACCAAGTGGGGAGTGGCAAGGTGGCACCCTTGCAACCCAAAATTGAGACCATCCTGGCTTGGGAACCCCCCAAGACCCAGACTGCAGTGAGAGCCTTCCTGGGGCTCACTGGGTATTACAGGAGGTTTGTCAAGGGCTATGGCACTATTGTGACCCCCTTGACAGAACTGACTTCTAAGAAGCAGCCCAGGAATGTGATTTGGACTGACACCTGTCAGAAGGCTTTTGACACCCTGAAGACTGCCATGTGCACGGCGCCCGTGCTCCTGGCTCCTGATTTCTCCAAGGAATTCATAGTGCAAACAGACGCTTCAGAGCATGGTGTAGGGGCTGTTCTCTCACAGATGACTGAGGAGGGCTGGGACCAACCCGTAGCCTTCATCAGTAGGAGGTTACTTCCACGGGAAAGTAGGTGGAGTGCAATAGAGCGAGAAGCATTTGCTGTGGTCTGGGCGCTGAAGAAGCTAAGACCCTACTTGTTTGGGTCTCACTTCCGGGTTCAGACAGACCACAGGCCCCTCAGATGGTTGATGCAAATGAGGGGTGAGAACCCAAAACTGTTGAGGTGGTCCATCTCCCTACAGGGTATGGACTTCACGGTGGAACACCGCCCTGGCACAGATCACGCCAACGCTGATGGTCTGTCCAGATTTTTCCGCCTTAGTGATGAGGAACTCCCTGGGGAAGGGTAGTTCTCCCCACATTTCAGCTGGAGGGGACACGTGTTAGACCTGGCACCTTGGCGTGAGTTTCCCTTCCACTTTTTGCTGTTGTGCCTCAAATGTTTTGCTGGTGTCTGCTACTCAGGGCACTGCGCCACGGCCAACCCGTGCCGCAGTGCAAGTGCTCCCTACTGTAAAGTGTACATATGATTGATGTCCATGATTGGTTCATTGGATTCACTGTTAGCCCCTAGTAAAGTGCACTAGGAGTGCCAGGGCTTGTGAATGCCAATACTGCTAGTGGGCCTGCAGCGCTGGTTGCGCCACCCACCGAAGCAGCCTTAAAATGTGTCTAGGGTCTGCCAGTGCAGATCCTGCGTGCAGTCTGGTACTGTCACCCTGGCTGGGCAAGTGCACACACTTGCCAGCCCCTAAACCTTCCCTTAACCTTCATGTTAGTCACCCCTATGGTAGGCCAGAGGGCAGGGTGCATTGTAGTGTAAGGTAGAACATGCCCTGATGTGTGTGGCATGTTCTAATAGTGAATTACTACCAAATTCGTTTTTCACTATTGTAAGGCTACCTGTTCCCTTCTAGGCCAGATGAGCTGCTGGAATTATTACACTCTATAATCCCAGCAGGCTCAGGGAACATGGTAGAAGTTCGTGTTTAGTATGCCTGAACTCAGAATAATAAAATACTTCTTTTAGTAAAGTTTATTTTAATATCCTGTGTTTGCAAATGCTACTTTTAGAAAGTTAGCATTTGCTTGCCTAACCATTTCAGCCCGCCTCTGCTTGGATGTGGATCTGACTGTCTGGTGTGTGTGAGTGACAGGGCTGGGAGTGGACAGGTAGTGATTAGCAGGAGGACCCCTTAATGGGTGGTGGGAGTTTCCCCTGAATGATGCATCAGGCTGTGCCCCTGCCACCACAATGCTGGCTCCGCCCTCCTGGGGAGCGACTGATGACTCAGCCTGCACCTGGCCCAGGAAGGACCGAAGCTTGTAAACAAAGTGCTCAGGCCACTCCTGCCCTCTCAATGCCGGCTCCGCCCCCCTGGGGAGCGGCTGATGTGCCTGCCCTCACACTGAATGCAGAAGTCATAAGTACCCACAACAAGTACTCAGAGACTGGAGCAGTTATGCAGAGGCCCCCCTGGCTTGCTAGAACAAAAGAAACTGGGTATAAAAGTAGGAGCCCTGCTCCTTGTAAATTAGATCCTGTTTGTGCTACAAGAGAAACTCTGCCCGAAGAGAAGGACCTGGAAGGACTACAAGGAGGAGTGCTGACTCTGGCCTGTGTCTGGTGCCTTGCTGCCAAAGGAGAGGAAAGAAAAGACTACCAAAGACTTTTGCTTATTTGAACTTTGTGCCAAACTCTGCTGAAAGATCTCCAAGGGCTTGCCTGTGAACTTGCCCCCTGACCAGCGCTCCAGGAACAGTGAGCGCTACCCCCCTGAAGAAAAGCTGCTGCTGGCGTGTGCTGTGTGTCTCTACAGCGCCAAGGAAAGGAGAGTTGAGAGCGCTGTGCCTGCCGCCACGCTCTCTACCAATTTGTGCAGCTGTGCCCTTCCCCGACCACCGTGACTGCGGCCTGTTCGTGTGCCAGCCGCAAAGTAAGGATCAGCCCCGCGCTGGTTCGAGCGCCGTGACTGTCCGCGCTGAGCCGCCCTTGCAACGGAAAGGGAGGACCTGTCCGGTCCAAGCATCGCCGCCTGTGTGACCCCCGAGGTACAGGCTGCTCCGCCAAGACCGGCACTGCCAAGATTGTGCCCCTCGTGACTTGGGCGCTGAGACCCCCTGGCCCCCGCAGCTGGAAGTGACTCGCTGCGGAGCCGTGCCTGAATTGTGCCCCGCGCTCCGTGGAGTGCACCCCCCTCAGTCCCGCCTGCCTGCAGCCTCCCCCCTTCAGTGCGAGTGAGCCGGACTCCGGAGACTCCTGCCCCGCATCTGCACCGTCATCCCGGGTGCCCTGTGACCTGCGCTGAGACTCGCAGGCCGCCGCACCCTCCAGGAAGACAACGCGACGTGGGACAGATCCCCGGACAGCCGTCCGCTCCAAGACTTACCAGCAAGCCAAGGTACTGTGTTCTTTGACCTCGCGGTGTGAGCATCCTACGTCCTGAGCTCGCACCGCGCTCCCTGCTTCCCAGCGCGAGCCGCCCCTGAAACCAAGGCTCGCACTGTGCCAGATCGACGAGGCCCACGCGGGAAGCGTGAGCTTTAGCCGGCCGGGCCCGTTCTCCTCTCTGAAGCGAGCGGAGACAGCGGAACGCGCATTGAGGCGCTACAAGACACCGAACCTTGCTGGAACCTGGGCAGAAGGCCCAAAAGATTGCTTATTGCTAAGAAAGAACTGTGGCAACTTGAACCTAAGTAAACTGGAACCGCTATTGAAAGTTTGACAACTGTATTTACAAACCTGCTTGAGATTTATATAAAGAACATATATTTTTACAAATACAGTTTGGTGTCATTGTGTGGTGGGTTGGTGGTGATGGTGTAATATTGCAAATGTTTAACCCTACATGCCCCAGAGATTAGCCTAAGACTGCTTAAGCCACACTACCTAGAGGGTAAGCAGAGGTTGTCTTGAAGGTAACCCTCAGCCCTGACGAGGAAGAGAGAGGCCCTGATTGTCGCCAGTGTTGCACTGCGCCACCCAGAGACTCCCCCTTCCTACAGGCTCAGAATAGAGCCCTGAGATACACCCATCTTAACAGGTCTTTTACCTGCTATATTTTTGCCAATTTGGACCGCGGTAGTATGATCAGATAGATAGCTAGGGAGCCATTTTAGGGCATTGCCTCTGACACCAATCTCCCAAAGCCGTTTAATTAAGATGCGATGGGAGATGGTGTCAAATGCCGCGGACAGATCGAGCAGGACGAGGATGGTTGATTGATGTTTATCTAATGCTAACCTAACATTATCAACAACCTCGACCAATGCTGTCGCCGTACTGTGTGATGCCCGGAAACCCGATTGAGACGGGTCGAGAAGTCCTTGGTTTTCAAGATGGCTCACAAGCGACAGAAAATTCAAGTATTTTCGCAAAGTACGGGAGTAATGAGATCGGTCGATAGTTTAAGAGGATATTAGGGTCAGCCTGGGGTTTCTTTAATATTGGTCTGATTCTTGCTGCTTTCCATGCTGTGGGGAAGTCTGCTTCCGAGAGAGATTTATTGAGGAGACCGGTCAGACACTCCACCAAACCGGGGCAAGTATGGAAAATAGTTTGGGGGAAATATGGTCAGTAGGAGACCCAGACTTTATTTTTTGCCCAACTGACATGGTCATTTAACTGTCGAATTTTACAAATTCACTCAGGATATGA
The DNA here is from genome assembly GCF_964261635.1 of Lissotriton helveticus. Taxonomy (NCBI): domain Eukaryota; kingdom Metazoa; phylum Chordata; class Amphibia; order Caudata; family Salamandridae; genus Lissotriton; species Lissotriton helveticus. The sequence goes on along the minus strand of NC_136065.1, from coordinate 1,688,457,511 downwards.
GAAGGGTCGCATGACAGGTTTGCCCGGGCGTCAGACTGCGTTATAGCTTGATGCGGGGGAAATGAGATGTGAATTGCTGTCATTTTATCCTCCAAGAATCCTGAAAGAGCATCAGTCCACTCTTGGGAATTAGGTGTTGATAACGGATTGCGAGAGGTGGTAAACTCCTTTAGGATTTGGTACAGTTCTTTGGAGGAGTTTTCCGCTTTATTTATCCGCTCCGCAAGACATGTTCGCTTTGCCGACCTTAGATCACGCATATAACCAGTGTGCAATACTTTATATGCCTTGCGGTCGACCTGCTCTTTGCTATTCCTCCATTTGTTTTCAGCAGCTCTAGTTATGGATTTAGTGGCTTTTAGTTGTTCAGTGAACCATGGGATCGCCTGCATGACGCACAAGGCTGTCCACCTGAGCTCACCCGGATACCTCGCCCAGAAGCTGACGATTTCTGGAGGCTCCAGAAACACCAGAGGCACAAACAATCTGTTGCTAAAGCCCCAAAGATTCCGCAAGGAAAAAAACCTATAAACGCTCCTTCTCAGGAATGGCGCCCAGGATCTGGAACTCACTCCCCCCTGAAATCAGGCTCATCTCCTCTACCATACTCTTTAAGAAAGAAGTAAAAGCTATCCTTATGGCTAAATACACTTGAATTATTACTGGGGATGATATTTACAGACGCTTTACCGTTCAGTTCTACTGATAATTATTATTTTTTTTTTTTTTTTTTTTTGCATTTTGGTATGACTCGTGTTATGGACCTACCTGAGTGTCTACGCTACCACTTATTTGTACTTGTATCATTATTGATGTAACTGTATGACTATGCTCCCTCATGTACCTTCCCCCCCGGATTGTCATTTACTCACACGTTGTACCTTTCGTCTGTAAAGCGCTCTGATATCTGCAAAGATCTTGTTCGCGCTATATAAAACTTTCAAAATAAAAAAATACCGGCCCATCTCCCTCCTACCATGGCTCAGTAAACTTCTCGAGAAGCATGTCAACTCCGTTCTTACCGACTTCTTAGAAGTCAATAACATCCTAGATTTCTCCCAGACCGGCTTTAGGCCCCGTCACGGAACGGAAACGGCACCGATTGCGGTGACGGAGGAGGCACGAAGGATCTTGGCCGATGGTGGATCCACGGCCATCGTCCTACTCGACCTAAGTGCCGCCTTCGACACCGTCAATCATAACATCTTGCTCCATCGTCTTGAAGGAATAGGACTGTCAGGGACTGTTCTCAGCTGGATGAGATCTTTCCTGACTGACAGATCCTTCAGGGTTTTTGAGAGGGATTTCTCCTCTGCCAGTAGACCCCTTAATTGTGGAGTACCTCAGGGCTCCTCCCTGAGCCCTACCCTTTTTAATGTCTATCTGCGCCCCCTAGCTGATGTCGTCCGCCCATTTGGTGTGAAGATCGTCTCCTAAGCGGACGACACGCAGCTAGTGGTATCACTGGACCCCCCCTAAACTCTCATCACAGCCTACACAAATGCCTGGAAGCAGTCGCCACCTGGATGTCCGGCTCTTGTCTCAAACTTAACGGGGACAAAACAGAGATAATGCTCCTGGGAAACAACATCGCAAAAACCATTGACCCCATCTGGCCTCTCTGTTTAGGCAATCCCCCGCAACCCAAGGAGCAAATCGAGAGCCTGGGCATCTGGCTTGACCACTCCCTTTCCTTCAACCATCAGGCCACCAAGCTAGCTGCCACCTGTTTTGGGCTGATGAGACGGTTACGCAAAATTCTCCCCCTTCTTCCATTCCACTCGAGACGAATTATGGTTCAAGGATTGATCCTCTCCCGCCTCGATTGTGGAAATGCTCTGTACCTCGGAGCACCCCAATCCACAATCAACAGACTCCAGGTTATTCAAAACTGTGCGGCAAGAGTCCTCCTGGATATTCCTCGCCAAACCTCAGTAAGAGCCAGACTGAGAGACCTTCACTGGCTCCCGGTGAGAGCCAGAATCGAATTTAAGAGCATGTGCATCGCACACCGCTCCTACTGGGGAACAGGCCCCCCCATCAATTCCCTTCTTGTGAAAGCCTACCAGCCCACCGGCTCTCTCAGATCCGCGACCTCCAATCTCGCCTCAGTACCACGCATCAGAAAGGCCAGATGTGGTGGTCGATTGCTCTCCTACAACCTAGCCAGGATCTGGAACTCCCTTCCTATTCACATCAGATCCGAACCCAACCTCCTCACCTTCCCGAAAACCCTCAAAACCTGGCTATTCAGCAAAACGTCGGCCTAAAACCTCACCCTGCCTCTCCCTTCCCACATCTCTGGACCAGTTCAAGCTCCTTACAGCGCTGGGACGCCCCTGGGTAGCCAACGCGCTTTACAAATCCTCATTCCATTCCATTCCAATAAAAAACACTCTATTTAGTTCAAGCAAGCAGATTGCATGCACACGAGTCTTCATGTCTCCATTTTAGTGCCTTCTGCTCATGCGCAAAAATTTCCCTCCAAGCATTAGCTCGTCATACTGCTTAGATGCAGTTGACGTATGCGCAGTAAAGATTTCCCAGTTTAAAGCAGTTTAGTCCTTCGTTCATGTTAGTCTTGATAGCAAACACATAAGCAAGCTTCACTAACCCCCGTGTTGATGTGGTGCGCATTAGTTTTACACAAGACAATTCTAATAACCTATTAATGAGTTAAAGGAGCGGATCGCTTCCTAGCAAGTCTCTTTTCTACGAGTCCTTTCTTCATCACACCTATCCCATCAAGTGATCCACTTACAGAAGTGAATGAGATCATGATATGGTAAGCTGATGTTAGGTGCACATGCAGGCATTTTAGCGGTGCTGCCACTGCCTTTTTAGGCACTTTGCACAGATTGCATAATATCCTGTTAAAACTCTGTGGGTCAAAGCATACAAATGCTGGAAATCTGCATAGTAATCCTATCTAGAACAAGCTCCTGAATCCATTAATGCCTTAAATTCTAAAACTACATAACATGGGTGCAAGGGGCAGTCCAGCTATCAAGGACACGTACACCATGAGCACCTTAAATTAGATAAAGCAGGAAGCAGTGTAACTACTCGTGTAGGTGCCCCTGTTGGACCTTAATGAGAAGGAGTTGAGCAGCCAAGCATTCTGACGCAGTGGTCCAATGAGGGGAGCTGCCTTACCACTTAGACTGAACAGGGGAATCCCAGGATAGCTTATGAAAGGAACCACTTATGTAAGACAACTGCATGTTGTTCAATGGGACCTGTGCAGATGTTCCTGGACCATATGCAAGAGTGGACTTGCCCCCCCCCTACCACAGGTGAAAGACCACAGCAGTACTGAGTCTTATGCAGTGCAGCAGGCCCAGTGGGAGAGTAGAGTGCCGGTTTCTACAAGGAGCTGCAGATCTGCCTGGAGCCCCAAGACGCAGCTGGCCAGTCAGACTGTGGGTAGCATGCAAAGCACCAAGAGCTGTAACAAAACAAGCCCCTCACAGATATAGGAAGACTAGATCAAATAAATTCATGTGCAGATGTGAAATAGAACAAGAATTTGCAGTCCAGTAAATCTCGCATTTGCTAAAGTTTGAGCTATAGGCATTATAAATTAAAATGCCTTTTGTTTATGTGCTTTGAAAACCTGCAAGCTGTGCATAAACACGCACTTCGTACTTGTACTCGTTGCTTACGAAAAGAAGGGCTGGCAGTAACTGCACCTCTTTTACTGCCAGCCTTGCTTTTTGTAAGCAAGGACTATAGGTACAAAGTGCGTGTTTACGCACCGCTTTCAGGTTTTCAAAACATGTAAATAAGTCATTGTAACTTACAGTGCCTATAGCTTAAACTCTTGCAAATGCAAGACCTATTGCATTGCCGATGCTTGTCTGAACCCTGCGTTGAAGATTGCAGTACAGATATAGCTGTTGGGCGGAAGATTGAATTGGGTTAAACCGCGATTAAAGGAGAAGCTGCAGGTTGTAAAACAATTTGACAGCTGGCACAAAGGACTTTTGGCTGAGCAGGTGAAACTGTGGCATGTTTCTTCTCTTGTGAACTGGCTTTAATGCCCTTCATTGCTCTACGTGTTATAGCTTGAGTCATGTTTAAGTTGGTTGTGCCAATGTTCAATCTCGGAAACTGCATTGTGCGCACTCCTAATTTCTGGGCCTCAAATAGCAGTCACTGTGTTTTATTTGGTAACAAATCCTCTTTGTTGGTGGTGCTCTAGGAAGATTTTACGGAGGTGTGAAGATACTTAACGTCTATTTGAATAGGACCAAGGCCTGTTTTTTTTTTTTTTCCTTTTTTGCATCACGGCACCTGTACATACCTGACGACCTGTTGCCTCACAAATGAGGTTGAGCATGTTACATAAAGTAAATGAGAACAAAACCATTTTAGGAAGGTCATGCAAGTTTGCAAAGATGGCTACCCATATTGAAGTCTTTAGAAGCATGTTGCTTTTTAGGATGGCGAAAATCATAGAAAAAACTGACAACATTGTCCAAAGTAGGGTCAGTTAACAAGTATGCATCTGCAGTTATGGCAAAGTTAAGTTTGCGATTGCAAAGAAAGTAACACTGAATAAGTGACTGAATTAGAATTTTTTTCTGTTCAATAATTTTATTAGGATTTAAAAGAGAATATAGACAGTTAAATAATATACAGGTGATACATATGAGAAATCAAAAAATATGAATATATCATAAATTGCTATTTGAGATAAAGTATAAAACGAAATCCAATAAGCCGTGAACCAAAGCAATGGTATCACCATAGGTTACCAAAGAAAGAAAGATGCTAGAAAGAAGAAGAGAGCAGAAAGAGAAAGGCAGAAAAGAGAGAAAAGAGGGAGAAACAGATGGGAGGTTAAACAAAAAGAGAGGAAGAAGAGCAGGAGACGGAGAGGAAGGAAAGGAAGGAAAAGATCTTCTGGGGAGCTACACTTAACAAAAGGACAACACTCACACACCCGAATCAAAAGGATATTGAGCGACCAAACCCTTAGAAGATAAATCCATATAAGAGTCTAAAGTTTTCCAGACCCCCTTGGAGATTGAAGGAGAAAGATGAGCATCATCAACTGAGGTGTGTGCACCTCTCAAGAAAGAGACCCAAGCCCACCAAGTGTGATAAGAAATCGAAGAAAAAGACTTCCAGTCCATAAGAATTACTTTCACTGTAATAGTTAATAACAAATCTAGTAATTGGGAATCTAAGGGTAGGGGAGTACGAGATGCAAGTGGACCTAACAGAATCATGGGGAAAGAAAGCTGAAACTGGAGGTTAAAAATCAATTGAAGATGTTTGTGTATTAAATCCCAAAAAGGTTTAAGTGCGAGCATTCAAAAAACATATGTAGGTAATCACCTGGGCATAGACCACAACTCCAACAAAGATCATCATCCTTCAACTGAAGAGAGTGTAAACGCACCGGAGTCCAATGGAGCAGATTAATAGAGAAAAATCTAGATTGGATTAAAGAAGGAGCAACCTTATTTCGAAGAGAGAGCTTCCCAATCAAGCGCCAGTCATCTGCAGAAATATGGGCAATAGTATCCTGCTCATAATGAGAGCCATTTCTGTTGTGTGACAGTACGTTCAGCAGGGAAACGCTTGATCTTGGGGGAAAGGCTATGTTGGTCCTACTGGACCTGTCGGCGGCATTCGACACCGTCCCACACGCCGGCCTCCTCCTAAGACTCAGGGAGGTAGGACTGCGGGGGACGGTGTTGGACTGGTTTCAATCCTTCTTAGCCGACCGTCGACAGGTGATCTGGGCTCCACCGTTCTCCGCGGAAATGCCTTCGCTAGAGGTGGGGGTGCCTCAAGGATCTATCTTGAGCCCCACCATATTTAACACTTATATGGCCCCTTTGGCGAAGGTCGCGGAGGCATTTGGAGCCCGGGTCATCTCGTACGCTGATGACACCCAGCTCCTGTTTACTTGCAGGAAGGGAGAGGTTTTTAATGGCGACAGAATCAGAGACTGCCTGAGTGCTGTTTTTGCATGGTTTCAGCACCAGAACCTGAAATGTAACTCGGATAAGTCCGAGTTGCTCTTTTTTGGCTGCGCGGAGGACCCTGGCTGGAAATCGTGGTGGCCTTCCGACATGTTCCCCCCTGAGAAACCCTCTGCCCAAGTCAAAAATCTGGGTGTGGTGTTCGACGACAGTCTTTCTTTTCGTCCCCACATCACGGGCTTGGCGGGGAAATGTTTCGGCATTTTGAAGATGGTGAGGAAATTTCTCCCACTGCTTTCCCTTCAATATCGCAAGAACATTGTGCAAGCACTCGTGGGTTCGCGTTTAGACTACGCTAACGCACTTTTCTCAGGTCTGCCTAAATATCTGGTATCCAGACTACAAATTGTTCAAAACTCGGCGGCCAGAGCCATCTTTGGCCTTCCACGGAGAGCTAGTGCCTCTCTATTGCGCGGCAGGCTGCATTGGCTGTCTATCGCTTGCAGAATTAGGTTCAAGGTCCTCACGTTGGCATTTAAAGCCCTCCACTGTATTGGCCCAGCTTACCTTAGGAAGCGGATTGCTTTTTATGTTCCCCGGAGGAGTCTGAGATCTGCTGACCTGGCTAAAGTGGAGGTACCAGTGATCAAACGCGTGCGGATGGGTGGCCGGTCTTTCCAGTTCATGGCGGCTAGTTTGTGGAATGAGCTCCCTCTGTCACTCCGGAAGGCTAACAATCTCCTGGCCTTTAGAAAGGAGCTTAAGACGTTCCTCTTTTCCGCCTAACCAGTGGGTCTACAGTATTTCTGCCTCTGGGTTTTTCTTGGTTGTGTTTAGGACTCTGCCAAAGCGCCGGGACACCCGTTCTGGGTAGCCGTGCGCTCAAGAAATATAGTTTTAACATAACATAACATAACAGAGAGAAATTTATAGATTTTAGAAGCCACATGACCTAAACGAAGCCACATTTGAAACAATTTAATAGAAGGAGAGGTTGAAGACAGACGAGTTTTAGCTAACGCCACCTTTATTTTCAGGAACGTGTAAAAGTCCAAGTTATTGAGAGAGAACTGTTGGGATAAGGTAGAAAAAAGAAGTGGATCTCCATTGGAGTCATACAAATGATGCACTAAAGTTATCCCTTTGTTAGCCCAATACAATATTAGCCTAGGGTCAATAACAATTTTAATACGAGGATTGTGCCACAGCGAGGACCTTCTTGATTTATGAATAGGAATAGCAACTCGTCTATCAACTTGTCTAAGTGCTGCAATGGTATCTAAGATGATAGAACGAGAGAAATGGATAGAAAGAGTAGAAGTAGTTAAAAAAGATAAGGGTGGTAAGGGAGAGGCAATATTCTGCTCAATGAAGAGCCAAGAAGTAGTATGATCAGGACGCGAAGAAAGCCAAAGCGCCCCTTGCGAGGCCAAAAAAGCAGTTTGATACTTTTCCCAATCAGGAAAGTTACAGCCACCCAACTCATAAGGTTTCTTCAAATATTTATTTGCAATTCGAGCCCTCTTGTCATTCCAAAGAAACTTAGAAGTAAGGGAGTTTATCGTATGAAAAAAGGAAGAGGAGAGTTTCACAGGGAGCATTGAAGAAACAGAATTAATAATAGGGGTAATCATCATTTTTATAGTTTGAAAACGGCCCCACCAAGAAATATATTTAGGAGACCAATTCTCTAAAAGCTGACGTACTTTAGTAATAGTCTGAGCCTCATTATACGAAACAGTATCATAAAGAGTACTGCAGAACCCGATACCCAAGTATTTAAGCTGTTTAGATTGCCATTTAAACCCTGCAGAGCCCATATGAGCCGGAAAGCAGTAAGCGTTTAGAGGAAACATTTCCGTTTTGTCCCTATTGAGGGTATATCCAGAAACACCCGAAAAAAGAGAAATGGTATCCGAAATCGCGGGAATGGCCCGTTCAATATCTTCAGAAAAAATTATAACATTATCTGCATATGCAGCAGTTTTAAGACAATGCGAGCCAAAAGTAAAACCTTTGATGTCTGGATGGATGTCAATCAATCGAAGCAACGGATCAATAGAAAGTAAAAACAAAAGAGGGGACAAAGGGCAACCTTGCCTGGTACCTTGGCGAAGATTAAAAAAAGAGGAAGTGGAACCATTGATTCTAATATTTGCTCAAGGCTGGGCATATAAGGACATAACCATATTAATAAACGGCTCACCCAAATTATGTGCGCAAAGAACCGCATGTAAAAAAGGCCAAGAGACCTTGTCAAAGGCCTTTTCGGCGTCTAAGGCCAAAGCAGCAGCTGGAAGGGAAGCGCGTTTGGCAGCACCCAAAACATGACAAAAGGTACGGATATTATCCCTCGCCAGTCGGCCCTTGACAAAACCAGTCTGAGAAGGGTGAACAAGCTTAGGAATAAGGGATTCTAAACGCTTAGCCAAAATTTTGGCAAAGATTTTTGCTTCCATATTAAGGAGAGAAATGGGACGAAAATTTTTGGGGTCTGAATGATCCTTGCCCTCCTTAGGAATTACAACAATGGTGGCATCCGCAGCCGACCCCGAGACCGACCCTTGTTGGATGAAAGAGTCAAAGACCACTTTAAGCTGAGGGACAACCACAGAAAGAAAGGTTTTATAAAACAGGATAGGAAAACCGCCTGGCCCCGGGGCTTTCCCAGACCTAGTAGCTTTAATGGCAGAAATGATTTCTTCAGAGGTAATCTCACCACCTAACTTCAGGCTATCATCAGTAGAGCTCGTTTGAAGAGGAATCGTTTTGAGAAACTCCTGACATTGAACAAAAGATGATTGATTAGAGGGAGTATATAGTTTACTGTAGAAGTCCCTAAAGACATCGAAAATTTCCTTGGTCTGAAATTTGGTATCACCAGAGCTGTCCGTAATTGAGGATATTTGAATGGATTTGAGATTAGAGGCTTGATATTTCAACGTCGCCGCCAATACTTTACCTGCACGGTTTTTTAACAATAAACGCTTGGATTTCTGGGCCTTAACCCCAATGTGAGCCCGCTTCGTAACAATGGTGTTGTAGGAATATTTCAGATTCTTAATAGTTTGTAAATGGGTTCTATCTTTAGAACTTCGCAAGAGAATTTCCTGGTGTTTAATTTCGTCCGCTAAAATTTTAAGCTCTTTTTTGGCAGCAGAATTCCTCCTAGCCATGTATTGAATAATGGAGCCCCGAAGAGAGCATTTAAACGCATCCCATAAAACTACGGGAGAACTAACCGACCCATCATTATCAGCAAAGAAGTTCTCAATGTCAGTCATTAACGCCAGAACCTGGGATTCATCATAAAGAATTTCTGTGTTTAATCTCCAAGAACCGGGAACTTTTTTCGTAACAAAAGAGGAAAGAGAGAAGGAAACAGCTGCATGGTCAGAAACAAGAATAGGATGAATGAGAGGAGAGGATGAAGCCTGAACAAGAGACGAATGAACTAAGAGGTAGTCAATACGAGAGAAGCTAGAGTGTGGAGAAGAAAAGAAAGAGAAATCACTACCAGATGGGTTATGAAGCCGCCAGAGATCCTGAAGCTGAAGAGTGGAGCACATGTTTAACATTTGTTTATGCGCTCTAGAAGAACGAAACTGAAAAGCAGAGTTCCTATCTAACAGAGGGTCCATAGGTAAGTTAAAATCACCGCCAACAATTAAATTGCCCTGATGAGGAGTATCTACCAACTTTTTCGTAATCGTACGCCAGAACACAGGGTCATCACAATTCGGAGCATAAATATTGAGAATATATATGTCATTAGCACCAATAGAAAATCTAGACAATAGCCTTCGGCCCCCAGAGTCATGTTCAGCAGAGACCAACGATAATCCAGAAGATTTAGAGATCAATGTAAGCACACCATTCTTTTTACCAGAGGCATCAGAACAAGCAACATCAAGCACCTAGTCTTTCCTCAGGCACAAAGCCTCCTTGTATGAAATTTTCGTTTCCTGTAACAAAACGAGATCAGAAGAGAGAGATTTACAATAATCTAAGATGTTTGATCTCTTTACCGGGTGATTTAATCCTTTAACATTCAGGGACACAACATTCAACTCAGGCATAAGCGTGTATCAACAAAAAATCCAGTAAGGATTGGTAAAAGAAGAAAAAGTAATAGAACAAAATAAACAGGCAAAGACCACCTCTGAAAAAGGAAAAGGAGAGAGCCGCCCCAGAAGAACCAAAAGGAAGAAAAGAGAAGCAGAAAGGGGAAGAGAGAAAGAGAGAAAATAGGACCCACCAGGGGAGGTCTAAAAGAGACCAAATTCAAACCAAGGGGAACATGGGAAGGGAAGCAGAAGGCTATCGAGAGAACTTGGATGTTAGTGTAGAAACCCTAAAAAATAAAATCTACAGTATAAAGAACAAGGCAAAAAATCATACAATGTAGTAATTTGCTAAACACAATAAAAGATCACCTTTAAAAAAAGTAAATAGTTAAAGAACAGCCTAAGAGCAATAGGAGGTATATAAAATAGAAAAAACAGTAAGTATTTCCAACCAATTGTGATATCAAAGGTAAATGTTGCATAAAAGTATATTTCTATAGCACTATGGAAAGGAATACCAAGTAAAGGTAAGCAAGATATCATTAACCACATATGTAAAAGGGAATGAAACCTAATAACTATTATAATTCATCAACCATGGTAAAACTTGTAGAGAAATGAGAAGTACAATAATAACAATAATGCACTATAGATATTATATAAATGATGAAAAGAGCAGTAGAATATACAAGAAAAATGAAAACCACAGTAAGCACCTAATGTGACTAATCAGACATAAAACAAGTAATAGAATCACAGAACACCGAATGAAAAAGAGGAGACGTCGGAGAAATAAGAAGCGAAACCCAAAAGCAAGAAATCAAGTAGAAGCCTAGTGACAAAAACAAAGAACCGAAACAGAAGACAAAGGAGATCTCAAGGAAACCAGCTACGCATTAAACCTCACAAAGACCTGTCAATGACAAAAAGCAATCCAAACAGTGACCACAAAGATAGATGGATGACAAAAATAAATGAAAAAATAGAACATACCAATTATGGGAACGCAAATCTAGGTAGAACAGAGAAACGCAAATGACAACTAACAGCACGGCCAATAGAAGATAAGACGATAACACGTCCGAAACGGACGAACAGTTACAAAAGATAACATGTGTCGAAGGACCATGACGCAAGATATCAGGAATGAGAAGATACGACATCTGAAGAGAAGAAAGAGCCAAACACAACATGTAACATTGAAACAGTGGCACATATCGGAAGAAACGAGCAAATAAATTACAGGAACAAGAAACAATCAAAATCAGGAACCAGAGGGACCAGGAGCAGAAGAAGAATCCATCTGCGATTCAGACTGATTATCCCAAAAATTGTAAAGGTCAGAGGGTTCATAAAATTTTTTAGAGCGGCCTTTGAATGTAATGCGAAATTTGGAAGGTCCAGCAAAAGAGAAAGGGATTTTCATATCTGAAAGACGTTTCCGCAGGTTAAGAAAACCCTTTCGTCGAGTCACAGTATCTCTGGCAAAATCTTGAGAAATAGAAATGCGATGGCCCTCCCACGTCACAGACTTGACCTTTCTCATATGAGCCAAAATTTGTTCTGAATGCTGGTAACGTAGCGGTTTAAAAATTACCGCCCTTGGACTTGTCGCAGACTTAGACCTGAAGAAAGGAACACGATGAGCTCTCTCAATCTCAAAGTCTCTCAAAAATGAAATCTGTAAAGTGGCAGGAAGCCATTGTGAAATAAAGTCAACCATCGAGGGGCCTGCCTTCTCCGCCTCCTCAGGGAGACCAAAAATACGTAAATTGCTTCTTCTATTACGATCTTCCTGCTCCGTGAGGTCTCTCCGTAGAGAAAGCATAGATCGTTCCATCTGTTGAAGAGGCCTAGAATGTTGATGAGCAACATCCTCCACACCACTAATCCGAGATTCTGCAGCATTGACCCTAACACAGCGCCTTAAAGTCATTTCTAATCGCCGCCACTTCAACTTGTAAAAGATCAGTATTAGTTTTGGTAGATTGGGCGATGTCATGAACCGCATTGAGGCGTGAGAGGATGGTATCCAAAGTGGTAGTAGGGTCCTTTGGGGAAGACTCTGGATTAGGAGAATGTTGTTTGGACCTCTTGAGGGCACCTTTAGAGTCTTTAGCAGGAGGACCCATGTTGTCCGCCATAGGAACAGCCCACGTTGAAAGGTCAAAAATGAGCTCCTGACTAAGTTTGTGGAGAAAATGATAGCAAAGCAGTGTAAGAAAAATAGCAACAAAAAAATAACGTGCAACGATACCAAAAGAAACCGCCAGAAAGACGTCAAGTTAGGAACCACTGGCCGTATTAGTAGAATAAAGATGGCCGTCACCAATATATGAGAGAAAACACAGACATGGAATAACCTCAAAGAGCCAGAAAAAAACAAGACTCCAGGTAGCCGACAACCTCGCAATCAGGTTGAACAGACCTCATGTCAAAGCAATCCCAAGGCAGAAGCAAAAGAGCAGAGGAAGACCACTGAGGCAATACACGCGGTCTCCCCATACATATAGAGTCATGAAAGTGTCAGCATATGAGGAAAAACGCCGTTAAAAATCCAGTCACTAAAGAGAAGACTTGTAAATATGGTAAATGTCACCTCAGAAGCGGCAGCAGTTCATCTTCCATAAATGCGCCATAGTATCTGAGGAAGAACACACGAGCGACGCCACACAGGAAACAAAATGGCGGCCGCTCGTGAAATCCAGTGGGTAATGCTTGAAATCGCTGAAAAGACTTTCCTGCCGCCTTCAACAATATCCGCCCATTCCACCACGCTCCGGGCACTTTCCGACTAACAAATGCCGAGTTAGGAAGAAAAAAGTCGCTGAAAGGGACTCCAGAAACGTCCCGACAGCCGCCGCCTCCCCGGAGCTCAAGCGCCGACCGCCATCTCGTAGCGGCGTGCAAGCCACGCCCCCCGTGCTGAATTAGAATTGACGTTGTGGCCCTGTATGAGAATTGACCTCTGGCACAGGCAACCTAGGCTTTCCTTGTTCTACAAAACCAGAATTAATTGATTTTGGTTATATGTCAATATGGTTGTTGGCCACAATGTGGATGGGCGATCGCAACTTCGATGCGGGCGAAGAAATATCAGCTTGAGATTGGAATACACGCATGAGTGCGGTCTTTCAAAATACGGATTAACCCAAGAGTTGCCCTGACATGTTCCTCCGAGACGTTTTTAAAAACCATCATCTCCATCCTCTTTCAAAACATCTTCAAGGCAGTCTATCTGATATCTTGAATGGTATTTGTTACATAATTGAGGGCGCACAGTCCGTGCCAATAAAAAGTCCTAAAATAAGCTCCTTTTGTTCCAGGTCCTGAGGATAACCCCATTAAAAATACTTGAGTGGTCTAAAACGCGTCGACCTTCGGTTTATGACCAAACAAGTGTTCTTTAAATTTGAGTATCGGGTCTATATGGTGAAAGCACCTAATATAAAAGAGGGGCCCCCTGGAAATGATGCAGGGGAAGAAACAGTATCCAATATCAAGAAACGAGGGACTGCCCTATATATTTACGTTAAAGGCTCATATAGAGTCCAAAATTATTTTCAATGAACACAACTCTGAGCTCACTTTCAATTGGGGGCCATTCAATGAAAATTCAAAAACAGGATACAAAAATACACCATTTTATTTTCATATATATTTTTTAGTCCAAAATATTTTTATACAAAATTTGCAATGATTAGATCACATAAAATTCAATGACGCGACCCAAGTATCCCATTCATTCTTCAATCCTCATCACATCAATCTTCTACACTTTCATCACCCATTCAAACATTCATACCCTCTTCATGCATCCAGTAAACATCGTACACTGATACACTGGAATTGTCCTGCAACATCAGCTCAGTGCATCGCTGGGAAGAATGTAGATGTTAATGGCAGGATAAGGAATCACCACGCCAACGCGCGTTTCAGTGCTCGGCCCGATCAACAGCCGCACCTTCATCAGGGCATGTATACGGTGGGACACAGGCTGGGGCTACAACAATTCAGAGAAATGGCCACTCTCGAAGAAAAACGGTCGCCGAAAAGACAGTCTAATACACTGGGTTGAGTTCAGGGTAGTTCACGTGATTCAAGGTGGGCAGGTTCCGTCAGGCAAAGCAAGTTCAGAGGGTGGAACCTAGTTCTCTGTATAAATGAGACAATTCCAGTGTATCAGTGTACGATGTTTACTGGATGCATGAAGAGGGTATGAATGTTTGAATGGGTGAGGAAAGTGTAGAAGATTGATGTGATGAGGATTGAAGAATGAATGGGATACTTGGGTCGCGTCATTGAATTTTATGTGATCTAATCATTGCAAATTTTGTATAAAAATATTTTTGACTAAAAAATATATATGAAAATAAAATGGTGTATTTTTGTATCCTGTTTTTGAATTTTCATTGAATGGCCCCCAATTGAAAGTGAGCTCAGAGTTGTGTTCATTGAAAATAATTTTGGACTCTATATGAGCCTTTAACGTAAATATATAGGGCAGTCCCTCGTTTCTTGATATTGGATACTATATGGTGAAAGCACCCGATAATGAAAAATGAATTTGAGGTTTGATGACCTGAATACAGTACTGTTTGGCTAATATTCCTCCAGGGGTTGTTGTATTTTAGGATTTCTTTTTAAAACAAATGTCTGTTTACATTTTCAAACTTTCCTTTGGTTTTCTTCTTCTTTTCCTTTGTTATTCTTTCATTTACTCTATTTTACTTCCTTTGGAACTTGAGCTTTCTTACATCTCTTAAACGTTTTTAATGTGATATGTAACGTAATGTCATATTCGTGATTGGAAAATAATGGTTTATTTGTTTGTACAGTTTATATGTGGTTCCAAAATTGTTGAGAATGTTCATAGAAATAATAACATAACTGATCCATCTTGAAATTAAATCTTTATATAAAAATGTCTGCTTTCCAGTCGCTTTGAGTGTCACGTGTGATTGTGAAGTTACTTGTTGAATAATTATCAGGATTGGCAATTGTGTCGTTGTGTAGACTAGGATTGACCTCTGGCAGGGGCAGCAAAGGCTTACCTTGTTCTTCAAAACCAGAAATAACTGATTTTGGTAATATGTCAATCGTTTAACAACCAAGAGGGCTAATCTAGTGTTTGCTTGGGGCTGTACAAACTGCGACTCGTAAGAGCTCCACGGTTAGATTTATAATTTTTTGGTATGGTGTTTCTTTGTGTCCATGTTTGCCTGTTTGTAGGGCCAGGCTGCAGAGTCTAGTGGCACATTGCTGCCTGTGTAAATCGACTCTTCCAGTTGCTGAAGGCTTGTGTTGCGGAGCTGTGCCAGGGGCTCGGCCTCTGCATAGCGAGAGGAAGGAGGTTTTCAAAGCACATAAATAAAAGGTATTGTCATTTACAATGCCAATAGCTCAAACGCTCGCAAATATGAGACATATTGCTTTACAAATGGTTGTTGAGCTCTGAGACAGAGGCGGCAGCAGCCATAGGAAGGCAGGCCATGCGTTTCAAAACAGGAGGGAGAAGCAGGCAGCTGCAGCCAAACCAGACCTCTTGGCAAGATCAGAGCAAGATTTGCAGCCCTGTTTACAACCGAGCTATGGAAACCACAAAGCACTGGTCTGAAGAAAGAAATAGTGCTCACAGGCTCTCAGTAACAACACATGTAACAGAGGCATTCCTTGAAATTGGACAGAGCTTTTAAAGCCCAAATCCTGAATACAGCAAGTCTCACAGAAACAGCGAAAGCGCTAACTTGGCATGACCTAAAAAAACACGCATGGGCAACCATACTATCAATTAATAATATATGCCTATAAAAATACAAAATAAAATTTGAGAGATTTATTGACTGCTGAACTACGGAGGAGGAGGGGGAGGAGCTTGAAATATCAGGCTACATTTCAAGAACTGTTTGGAGTATCTGTTGAAACTGACTGTTATTCTTTTGTTCTGCAGTGAAGAAATTAAGCATAATCCTCCCCTTTTTGTTCCTTATAGGACTAGCTTTCCTTGGTGTCATCTTGGAAGTTTTTTTATATTTTCTCAATTTTGGAACACAGTTAGCTAAAAGAACTTTTATTTATGTTGTTCACCTGTTGTGATTAATATCTGCATTGTACGCTGCATTTAGTGCGAAGGTACCTCCTCTAGTTTGTCTCTCTGAGAGATGCATCATCAGTTACTCTTTCTGATTTTTCTTCTGGTTTATCTATTTATTTTGGGGGGTGAGCAGTCTTCTGCAGTGTAAGAGGCTGGCTTAGTATATGGTGGTTCTGCCAACAATTAGCTTTTAGAAAGAGTCACAACTATTTTTACATTCGGTCCCTCTACTAAGATGAGACTATCATTTGATGAAGAATGTCCTTATCAAGTCCAAACAAAAGAAACTCGTGTACTTCTGAATAAGTATATGATTTTATAGTAAATTAGTGAGTTATGTACTCCAAATGAGAAAAAAACCATACAAATGCACGCACAGATATATAATGTACAGTTACACTTGTTATCAGATTAATGACGTGACGTGAAGACAAGGAAGTATATTTACATATCACAACACAATATATACATAACGAATAAAAATATATTCAAGACCGACATTTAAACATAATGTGAGGTATATGAAAATATGTTTCAACCTAACTAGCAAATGGTCTAGTTATTCTGGGTGAACATTAACACTTAATAGTATGCGTCGACGTTTCGACCCCTGGGCAATCGCGCGATTATGTCTCAGAAATCTCTCTGGCAATGAATGTCCTGCAAGGCAGCTCCCGCTGATTCAGTGCAGGACAGTAATTGCCAGAGATTTCTGAGACATTAATTAGCCCGGAATCCCACAGATTGTATTGTTTGGAGGCGGCCGGCCCCGACAAACCATTGCCCTAAATAGTGGAGTTTTGAAAAATAATAGATGACCCCAAGCGCCAGACGTCGGAGAATTGAAGGCACGTTGTGCCACTGACCTCTAAACCTGCTGATAAGGAGAGCTACTTGTGAATCAGGTGAACTGCTTTTTTAGGTCTCCCCTAGCGAACGCAACGCATGTGCTGTTTCGCCTTGGCGAGACTATTGTTGTCAGTTTGGTGCACGAAGGGGACAAAACATGTGTGCGCCCGGACATGCGATGCGCACGTCGACAGGACATGTGCACACCGTACGTGTGCACATCTCCTGTCCCTATGTAGGGCTGGCGTTACACAGCGTGCACATCGCGAGCTTTCACTTTCCCTCCCCCGTCGGCACCACTGTGGCAGCTTGTTTTTTTATTCGCGCAATGGCAACAGCTTGTTCTGCATGTGAGAAGCTTGTTTACAAGGCTGTCTATAATGCATGGCCTGTGGGAGGCAGAGTGTACTCCTACTGCGCAGGCTGTATCTGTTTTATGTGTCACGAAGCTTGTACTGTCCCTGTATTCATGTGTGAAAATGGCATTGCTGCTGATGCTTGTGTGCGTGCCCTGAGGCTAGCTGGCGCTGCCAGTATCTGTGCTGTACCTGTTGGTGTTCACTAAGAGCCCTCAATCTGTGCTGTGTCTGTTCCGCATATGATGAAATCCTGTCTAGCTAGGATTCCGCTTACAAACTGGGCGGTTTATTGCCATTTAAATCTTTCTTTGACTTATGAATTCAAATGACCCAAATAAAACGCACAGGTGGGTGGTTCCCTTTTCTTACAAACAAGTCCCCTCTCTCCTCTGCGGTTCTGAGTTTGTTAGTCGCTGTACTTTTGCTTTCCTACCACCAGAAGCTGCCAATGTGTAACCCGGGAGGGACGTGAGGCAGGCCCCAGGCAGCAGGATCCTGTACCAGAGGGCAGCAGGGGATGTGAAGGCCGCAGGTAAGGAGTGTACGCTGATGATGAAATGGGTGGGAGTTCCCCGAAGACATAGCGGTTAACTGTTACAATACCCACCTTTTCAAGAGGGTGACGGTGAGATGCCAATCGCAAGCAGAGACGGACAGAATGTTCTCAGCGGACGAAACTACGTACATTTATGACGTGAAGTTTACAAAATGTTTGCTCCCTACTCCATTCTTTTTTTTATTATTTTGTGAGAAGTTTGCACAAACATCTCCTGCAAAAATATAATTGGTTGGATCTTTTTCCCCCAAAAAACAAGACAGAATTGTTTGAGAAACAATCATAAGTTTCGAGCATGTGAGGTTGGTAATCTTGCTTTGCAGGTAAAATAGCTCAGCGGGTTGTGTAGCGGCTGCTGGTACATGTTCAAGTACCGGCAGGACCGACTGTGTTCGGTGAGATAAGATTGGGTGGGGGTCATAGCACATTTCTGTTTGCATGGGGAGGTGTCCACACTATGCCCGAGTGGGTAGTGAGCGCAGTCTGTGCAGTCTGTTCCCGAACATAAAGCTGGGATGGGGTCACAAAACACCCAGTGAGCCCAAAGCAGTAAAGAAATATTTTCACTCTCTTGCTGGCATGTTTTTTTCATTGTTTTTTTTTCTTTTTTTTCTTTTTCAGTAACTCGCACATTGCATATTTTTAATGCTTCACTGAAGCCAAACAAATATCACTTGGACTCTTTGCCTGTACGTTTTGTTTGTTGTGCTGCAGGGACTGTGTGTGCACCGCAAGTTTAAATAATGGCTTCCAGACCGATCCAGCGAGGAAAACCTGCTGTAGAGCCAGTGTGTTAAAGAAATTGGGAGGCGTGGGCTGCCAGTGAGTAAAAGGGATTTACACATGGTGGTTCAGAGCAATATGCACGTTACCGGTGACAATTTCACAGGGGTCACCACGAAAAAGCTACCTTTACATAAGTGATGGCTTATTGGTTGGGTGCCTTAAACTAACAACTATGGACACATTTCCATTTGCTTCTTGGAACTGGCAGTCTAAGTTTTATTTTTCTGTTTATAATTTTCAGTTGGTAACTTCACCTACCCATTTGAACGTGCCTGGTTATAACTTAGTTTTAAAATGGAATTTCAATTTATAAAAACTAAGAACCAATATAAACCATTCGTGATTGGTCTACTGGAATTGCAGTTAAGCTCGGAGCATTCACTACTCCGTGTGTTTATTCCCCCTTAAAGCTGATTCAGATAACATGGAGAGACCATCTAACACACATTCATATTACACCCAAGAAAAAGTGTTTAAAAAAAAAACAAAACGTTTTAACAGGAATAAAATTATGCACTTTGCTGACAGCCACGTGCATTGGTTCAGTGTTTTAAATTAAATCCATTAAGGGCAATGGGAGGGTTGGTTCTGTGACAATTTACTTATGGCCTGTTCCGGCCCGCCTACATCACCAATAATGTCCCTGTCCATTTGAGGGGTGTCTCATATTCTTGGGAAAGCTTTTGCAGCGCCTCAAACCACTTAATCACGCTAGTTCTACATGAAGTAAACAACATTATTATTCAAAGGGTTTCCGGCAAATCCAACGACTTACCGCGCACAGTAAAAGTACATTTTTGAAATTGCCCCCCGAATAAAGGTGGCCATCAAATAATGGATTGCCTTATTGGGTAAGACTAGTAGTAAATGGTTCTCGCCCCCATTGTATGTAAATAGCATGGGAATGGATATGTATTTGTGGAGAAGTATACAAAAGGTGATGGATGGAAAGTTTGAATTAATCTCAGCCACTGGTAATTACTCGGGCCGTATCTCAGTCCATTGTTTTTTTTTGCACGCTATGCCACCTTAGTTTTGACCCCGCCAGACTCCTTTCAGTCTCCCACCCGTACTTTGACTTTCCAAGCACCCCGGGACAATGGTGGCCGCTTCATTGCAATAGGTCTCGCACCTACAAGAGTTCCAGCCATTAGCATTCTAAATGACAATTCCTTTCATTTATGAGCTAATTTTCAAAACAGTTTAATCAAAGGCATTGTCCTTTCCAATGCCAACAACATAAACTCTCGCAAAAGCGAGACCTATTGCATTGCAAATGCTTGTTTGTACATGCTGCCATGCTGTCAATACCTTTAATCTGGTATCAAGGTGGAATCTTATTGAAGGCCACACACAGAATATATATATATATACATATATAGATATATATAGATATATAGATATATATATATATATATATATATATATATATATATCTATATATATATCTATATATATATATATATATATATATATATCCACCCGAAGAAAACACCCAACCGGCAGACTATTACATAATCGCACAATTGTCCAGGGTTCGAAACGTCGACGCATTCTGTCAAGTGTTAACGTTCACCCAGAATAATCAAGAATAACTAAACCAATTGCTACTAGGGTTGAAACATATTTTCATATACCTCACACTGTGTTTAAATGTCTGTTTTGAATTTGTTATGTATATATTGTGTTGTGATATTAGAATATAGTTCCTTGTCTTCACTTCATTAACCTGATAAGTGTAATTGTACATTATATATCTGTGTGTGCATTGTATGTTTTTTCTCATTTCTGAGTACATAACTATCACTAATTCACTATGAAATCATATACTTATTCAGAGGTACATGGGTTTCTTTTGTTTGGACTGGATTTGGATATTATTCATCAGATGAGTGTCTCATCTTAGTAGAGGGAGCAAATGTAAAAATAGTTGTGATGCTTTCTAAAAGCTAATTGGTGGCAGAACCACTGTTCACTTAACGTACGAATCCCCAGGTTTGTCACAAAAGTGGGCTACCCCATTGATTTATATTGCTTAGTATATGGTGCACACTTATTTAAGTGAAGCACCCTGCACTAATCCAGACAACCCTTATAGTGCAGTGGTTTTAGACAACCATGGAAAGCTCTCTAAGTGGTAGCTGTGGAGAGCAACCTTCTGGCTTAGTCCAGAAGGAGTGTAAAGCAGCCTGTTTTACCAGTACTAATCATATAGTGTAAGTGAAAAAGAACCACACAGAGTAGTTATAAAAATATGTATTTATTAAAAACACTTACTAACGCATTGCAATATCTCCTCCCCAGAATTATAATCACAATACTTCAACAATAGAACAGGTAAGTAGTACAAAACAGTCTCCAAGGGGAAACTAAACCATATACTACGAAAGTGGAATGCGAACCACGACCTAAGTTGATACTGGACCCAGAAGATGTAGAAGTGTTGGGGACCCAATGTAAGTACCCAGGAACCCATGTGCAGAGTGGGAACACAGCCACGTGATCAACACAAGTCAATAGGAAGGTTGTGGTTGCAGTTTTTAACTAGGACCCTTCCAAGAGGACCCTGAAGAAACCCTGTGGAAGATGAAAGGTTGAAGAGTCACCCCACTTGTAGATACCCCAATAATCAGGATACCTACACCAGGGAAGCCGGGTGCATAGGTGCAAATTGAGGTCTGGAACCTCCATAGACCACAATGGAGGACTTCAGTAAAGATGCTGCTGCCGAAGACGCTGTAAGAGTCCGGTGGAACCCAAGGATGGATTTTGGATGAGCG
This sequence comes from Lissotriton helveticus, assembly GCF_964261635.1. NCBI lineage: Eukaryota > Metazoa > Chordata > Amphibia > Caudata > Salamandridae > Lissotriton > Lissotriton helveticus. The sequence goes on along the minus strand of NC_136065.1, from coordinate 1,688,436,081 downwards.
CTACCTACAAGCAGAGGGGACAGAGTCTTTGCCACTCAGGAGTAACCAGGAGGCACAGAAGATGAAGGACCACTGATGTTGGAAAATGCCGGAGAGTTGACAGTGACCGTGGCCCTGTAGCTGATCAGACCAGGCAAAGCTGTGGAAGGCCAGGAGCCTTTCACGAGCTGTCCCACCTCGATTGTCAAGAGCCAGGGGGTCGGTGTCTGGCAAGAGCGGCAACAAGCCTTAGCAGCAGCAACAAACGTGGCTGATGAAAAAGGTGCAGTGTCTTGACAGCAAGATCCAAGTGACTCACCACGAGTATGCAAGTCAGAGCAAGCCCCAAGCATGCAGTGGAGCCCACTGGGACCAAAGGAGACTCTCAAGAGGACCCACAAGCCGAAGGCACATGAGTCTCAAGAGGACCTTGAGCAGCTCACCAGTGATGAAGCTGAAGCTGGAGCTGCTTGGAGCCTGGAGATCTCTGGAGAAGAGTCAACAAGCCTTAGCAACGGCAAGTTGATGCGGTGTACAGGGGGCACTGCTCCAGCCAGGGATACTGGCTTCAAACTTGTTGTGAAGACGGTGCAGGCCTCGGAGTTGCAGAACCACCACCTGTGTTGCTGAACCCTTTGGAGTTCGTAGGGAGCTCAGAAACAGCAGACTGGTCAGCTTTGTTGCGGTGCCTGCAGATGCAGAGGAGTGACCCTTTCACTCCAAGGGAGTTTCCTTTAGGTGGCTTGGATGTCCACAGGCCTGGCCTCTATGGCGCACAGGCACAGATGACGCAGAAGACTGGCAGGACGATGAGACCAGTAGCAGCAGGATTGTTTCTGGTGCATTATCGGCTCCCAAAGAGAAGTCCAGTGAAGGCCAAAGTGGCCAGGCGGTTGAAGATGAAGTTGTTTCGGAGGAGGGACTGGACAGTGGGGAGGATACTCCCAAGTCATTTGTCCAGTTTTGCACCAGAGAGGGAGCCAACGGCTCCCTGAACTGGTTCCAAATGGAGTATGCAAGGAGGGCACCAAATGTGCCTTTCAAAGCTGTCTAGTGGTGCTGGCAAGCGCCCCACCCTGGCCCAATACACGAAGTCCTGTCTGGGAGGTGGTCACGTCTCTCTGTGACAGGAAACCTATTGTCCTTCCTTACCCTGCTTGAGCTTGGCTCAGCAGCAGGAGGGCAGAATCGCGTCTCTTGTCGGCAACAGCCATAGCTTGCTGTCTGGGTGTGGAAGACGTACCTGGAGCACGGAGGGCTTCCCGGAGGAGCCCGGCAGTGCATGGAATCATACCTCCAATAGCTTTTACGGTGTTGGGGTAGGATTCCAACATGTTTGATACCAACCATGCCAGTGTTTGTTATAGCCAGTCTAGAGATAGCCGTAACATAATGATGCATGGCCACTCTATGTATTGTAATGGCTGATGCACTTACAACCCGGGAAAATGGACTCCGAGGATTGAAGGGGTGTCCTGCTCATGCAGGCGCACCCTCACACCGCACTTTCTGCCTTCAGTATTGAAAGGCCTGCCTTAAGGGTGACTTATAGGTTTTAAGTGCAATAACTTCTGATATAAAAAAACATATCTGTTGTAAGTGGTGCTAGCACCAGCTTACACAGGCTCCAATGGCAGGCCTGTAGGCACAATTCAAATGGTCTCCGATTGGTGGCATAATACATGCTTCAGCCCATAGGAGACCACTGGTGTACATATGCCCGGAGTACCATAGTACCATTTATTCTAGGGACTTATAAGGTTACACCAGCAGCCAATCTGGGGGGTACCTAGGTACTACCCTATGGCGAATTTGGGGAGGAAGCTCAGAGACTGGGGTCCTGATTAGCAGGGTCCCAGTCAGACTAGTCAGAAAAACATGACGACACCAGCAAAAAGTTGGGGTAACCATGAAAGTAAATCCTACTTTCCTACATGCACCTTTTGCTATTTTGGTGTTGCCTCCACTCTTAGTGATGTCTCCCGCTTTCGCTGGGAGGTGTTTTTATGCTTTATCTCTCTTTCTCTGTTGCTATGGCATCTCATCTGGTGTATGTATTTGTAGCAGCGTTCTCTCTTAGGTTGTCTCTTTCTCTTGTGGGTGGGTCTCCCTTGATTTGACTACAACTTTTTCTCTGATTCTAGGTGGTGCATCTTGTAGTTTGTCACTGTTTCTCTCGTTACTGTTCCTCTTGTTTGACTTTCTAGACAAATAGATAACACAAAAGTCTTTGTAATGAGAAAGGGACATACAAACTAGAGGAGTTAACCCACAGATCATTTATTGTTAAATACTTGTCCCCTATCCTATGTATTGGGTTTCTCTTACAATATGTATATTTATTCTCCTGTATCGTGTGTATTTTGAAGTGGTATTGCACTTGATTCAAACCTCTGTTTATTATTTTTGGTGTATTCCTGCTTGTCACTAATACAACAAACCTCTATCCACAGGGATCATCATGATGGCACTCTTGGGCATGTTCAACGTTCACCGCCACGGTGCCATTAATTCGGCTGCCATCTTGCTGTATGCCCTTACCTGCTGCATTTCTGGCTACGTCTCAAGTAGTTTTTACCGCAAGATTGGAGGCGAAAAATGGGTGTGGAATATTGTGCTGACTACCAGCCTTTTCTCGGGTAAGATTTAGCAACACACCCTTTACAGGAAGGGGCCGATTACCTGTACTTTAGTTTTACTCCATGTGCTGCCATTTCTGAATTTATCTGGCTTACCCCACTATCAACATTAGATTTGCTTGGTACATAGCGGCCCTCTCAAGTCTGTGTAGCTCCCATTATCATGGTTTGACTTCGCCTTGCACCCTTTTCCCACGTCACTGCTGAGCACAACATTTCACAGTTTGGTCCCTCATTACTTGCCCTGCAAGGCAAGTTTTGTCATCTGAACTTTGAAGGATCACTTTTCCCTGTCTTCCAGAAGTTGGTTTGCAGCCTGAAACTGATGCAGATTGAGTCTGTGAATACTTCTGCCTTTTAATCTTTGTGTTTGGAGTGGGTAAAAAACTTTGAACAGACAGCTTAAAGCTAAAGCTTGAATTTAATTTGAGGGTGTATCTATAACCGGAGCCTTGTGTCTACTGGTACAGACCTGTCTGACAGTCCGCTTTTACTAGACAGATCAGTGCAGTAAGCCAATGTGGCTCAAAATGGGAACCTCAATTTATAAACTATATGGTACAGTTGTTTTTGTACTTATTACTGATATACTCCTGTTCTTTAAACTCTTAAAAGACTGGGACCACAGCATAAACATGGGCACTCAAACACTGACATAACTTACAGATCACATAAGAGTTCCCAGCTATTCTCTGCTGGGTGCATTGATATGTGTGAATAAGAAAGCCAGGCCAGCCAATAAATATTGTTGCCTTTAGTTTATACATTTTGTTGACTTACCTTAAACTTACTCTCTCTTATCACCATGCCTGTTGGTTGCAAGTATGCATGCAGAATAAATGGAAAATTATGACATTGTGGGGGTGGGGCATATATGACGCTCAATCAAGATGTCATGCAGTGCGTAGCCTCCTGCCGATGAAAACCGGCCCTTCCCTGTAGTCTTCCCGGGTGTGGCAAGCAGTAACAGGCAGTGGAAGTTGTGAGGAACCGTCTGACCCCACCGGGTTGCCTTCGGGAGAGAAATTCATCCTGCAACCAACATGCAGGCTGGAGTGCGTTCGGCAGTGGCGGACAAACAAGATGGCCGCCGGTCCTTGACAAGAGTGTTCTCCAGAACAAGCTCGAGAGAAGCATGTTAAGCTCCTCTAGACCACCAGGCTCACCATATTAAAAGCCCACTCGACAAAGCTGAGAATAGTGGCACTGTTGGGGAAGGTAGGAGGGTTTGTAGGGCTCAGACCTCAACCAGCCCTGCCAAGTACCACGCATTGGGCATTAGACTAACTCGTTTCAGTGTGGTGATCCGCATCACCACACTGAAATGCAAAGTCACGCATAATAAGCATAGCGCCTGCCTCGGCTGTCAAGAGCTAGTGCTGCTATGCTGAGTGAAATTATTAAACTAGCATAGCAAGCGCTCTGCTCCCTACAGGCTTGGGGGTTGACTGTGTTAAGGCGCTACTATGTATCAATATTGGAAGGTTGGGATTAACGCGGCGCGTCTAACTCAGTGATGTCAGCAGAAACAGCACCTAATGGCCACTATCACGACATCAAGCTGACCCAAGGCAGGTTGTGAATGAGGCGGTGATAGGCGGAGGACCCGTGGATGCCACATTCTGCTGTCACCTGCAGAGGCTTGAACAGGTGTCTTTAAATTTAAAAGTAAGTTGCGGTAAGTTAAATTCATGATCCCCAGCGCCCTGCCGAAGCCAACCCCATGTGGAAGCCGGAGCACATCGTTGCTGAGCCTGAATGTCCCGCCCGGCGCGTTTGCCAAGGGATTCGTTATGGCCAGGAGAACTCTAAGGTGGGCGGCCCTATACAGTCTGGTCAGTGTGTTTTCACGAGCCGTGTATGATGATCTTGAACTGATGCAGTGCTCCCTTGCTCACTCTGCTGTCCAGCTATGTGTGTGCCTCAGCCTCTTGACCCCAATCAATGCCTGTGCCTGTCAAGTGCAAAAGTTATTGTGTTAACCCCTTCGCTGCTAGTCCTTTTCCCCTCCTGTGCTAAGCCTTTTTTGGGCAATTTGGGGTAGTGCGCGCTTAGGCCCCTGTAACTTTTTGACCACATAAGGTATCCACGCCAAATTTGCGTTCTTTTCTTCCAACATCATGTGGATTCTAAAGGTGCCCAGGGTTTGTGGATTCCCTTGGAGGGGTCCCAGGAATTAAGCAAAATACAGTGAAATTTTTTTTTTTTTTTTTTCAGAAAAATGGGAAAACGGGCTGCAAATGAAAGCCTCTGGGTTTTTCCCTGCAAATGTTATCAAAAAAGGGTTTGTGGGGCTGACAGGGAATGACAGTCTTTCTACAGAGAACCAACATTTTTCACACAGTTTTGGCATTTTTCTGGGACATAGCCTATTTTTGCTATTTTTAGAGCTTTCAACCTCCTTCCAGTTAATGGTAGAAATGAGTTTGAAAGCAATAATGGATCCTGGAAAGCTATACATTTTCGAAAAGTAGACCAAATTCTGATTTTAGAAAGGGGTCATTTGTCTAAATCCATTAAGGTTTCTTTATAGAAACTAACATTTAAATATTGGAATAATTGAAAATTAGTTGAAAAAAACAGCCTTTTGTCTCAACGTTTTCACCTATAACTTCTTGTAATTTTGACAGCTCTTTGAAAGCAATATACCGTTACATCCGTTTGACCTTCCTGGTTGTAGGGATATATAGGACTTGTAGTTTCACCAAGAACCCGACTAACCCAGAGCCAAAAACTGAGCAGCAACTTTCAATGGTATTTTATTATTTACTGGGTATAGAGCACTTATTCTTGGAAAATGTATACATGGAAAAATCGGTATGAAAGACACCTATGTATTTCTGAATAGGGTACAAATTATAGAGTTTAGAAACAGTATATATGTGTACATTTTCAAAATTGGGAATACTCATACTAGCATGAGAATTATTGGTTATTTTTCCCCCAAAATTTTTTTACACAATTTCTTTCATTGGGAAGGGAGAAATGCATGAAAACTCAATAGGTAATCACAGTTGATTTACAAATCTGAATTACCCTAAGTCTCCCAATAAAAACGGTACCTCACTTGTGTGGGTCGGCCTTGTGCCTGCGACAGGAAACGCTGCAAATTGCAACGTGGTCACACCTCAATTTTGCAGTTAAAAATTGACCCTTTTATGGCAAAGTGCCTAGCTGTAGTTTTTGCACCCTAGCTCTGCCGGCACCTCCGGAAACCTAGCAATCCTATACATCTCTGAAAAGTAGACACCCAGGGGAATTCAGGATGGGGTGACTCGACTGCCTCCCACCAGGTTCTGTTACCCAGAATCCCGTGTAAAGCTAAATGATTGACAAAAAAACGCATTTTCCTCACATTTCTGTGGGTGGAAAGTTCTGGAATCTGCGTGGATCAACAAATTTCCACCCACCCCGCGTTCCCCCAGGTCTCCCGAAAAAAATGGTACATCGCTTGCCTGGGTCTGCCTAGTGCCTGCGACAGGAAACAGCGCAAAACGCAACGTGTTCGCACCGCAATTTTGCAGTGAAAACTGGCCCTTTTTTGGCAAGGTGGCTACCTTTCGTTTTTGAACCCTAGCTCTGCCGGCACTTAGGGAAACCTAGCAAACTATACATTTCTGAAAACTAGACACCCAGGGGAATTCAGGATGGGGTGACTCAACTGCCTCCCACCAGGTTCTGTTACCCAGAATCCCTTGCAAAGTTAAAAAATTGTCAAAACGCATTTTCCTCACATTTCTGTGGTGGAAAGTTCTGGAATCTGCGTGGATCAACAAATTTCCAACCACCCAGCGTTCCCCCAGGTCTCCCGAAAAAATGGTACCTCACTTGCGTGGGTACGCATAGCGGCTGCAAGAGGAAAAGGCCCAAATCGTGCAGTGGAGACTTTAAAATAACCTGTAGCAAAACTACCTTCTTTTTTGGGGGGGGGGGGCCTGAGTTTTTGGCCCGGGGCTCGGCGGCAAACTTGTGAAATTACCAAACCCAAACAGTTCTGAAGACTAGACACCCGGGGGAGTCCAGGGAGGTATGGCATGTGTGGGTCCCAGAATGTTTTCCACCCAGCGTTCCCCTTGTTCACCCGAGTAAAATGATACCTCACTTGTGTGGGTGGGCCAAAGCAGAACAGGCCAAAAATGTATTTTTAAGAAATTGTAGCATTCAGGATTGACAAATTAAGCACAGAGATCTCAACTGTTTTGTGGTCATCCTAGTCACAGGCCTTTGGCCCACCCACACAAGTGAGGTATCATTTTACTCTGGAGATCAAGGGGAACGCTGGGTGGTATGACATTTGTGCCGGCACGGAGATCCCACGCAAAAATGTATGGAAAAGTGTTTTTTTTTACTTAAATTTACGATTTGCAGGGAATTCTGGGTAGGAATACGATGGGGGACCCACGCATGCCATACCTCCCTGGACTCCCCCGAGTGTCTAGTTTTCAGAACTGTTTGGGTTTGGTAGTTTCCAAAGATGCCCGCCGAGCCCCGGGCCAAAAGCTCAGGTGACCCCCCCCAAAAAAATAAGGTAGTTTTGCTAAAGGTCATTTTTAAGTCTCCACCGTACGATTTGGGCCTTTTCCTCTTGCAGCCACTATGCCTACCCACGCAAGTGAGGTACCATTTTTTTCGGGAGACCTGGGGGAACGCTGGGTGGGTGGAAATTTGTTGATCCACGCAGATTCCAGAACTTTCCACCACAGAAATGTGAGAAAAATCCGTTTTTATTTTTACAATTTTTTTAGCTTTACAAGGGATTCTGGGTAACAGAACCTGGTGGGAGGCAGTCGAGTCACCCCATCCTGAATTCCCCTGGGTGTCTAGTTTTCAAAAATGTATAGGTTTGCTAGGTTTCCCTAGGTGCCGGCAGAGCTAGGGTTCAAAAACGAAAGGTAGGCACCTTGCCAAAAAAGGGCCCGTTTTCACTGTGAAATTGCGGTGCGAACACGTTGCGTTTTGCGCTGTTTCCTATCGCAGGCACTAGGCAGACCCAGGCAAGTGAGGTACCATTTTTTTCGGGAGACCTGGGGGAACGCGCGGTGGGTGGAAATTTGTTGATCCACGCAGATTCAAAGGTAGGCTCTTTGGCAAAAAAAGGGCCAGTTTTCACTGCGAAATTGAGGTGCGACCACGTTGCGTTTTGCGCTGTTTCCTGTCGCAGGCACAAGGCAGACCCAGGCAAGTGAGGTACAATTTTTTTCGGGAGACATGGGGGAACGCTGGGTGGGTGGAAATATGTGAGCCCAGAGATGCCACACTTTTACACACAAAAATGTTTGGAGAAAAAAAAATCAACTACTTTCAAAGTTTGCTAGGGATTCTGAGAAAAGGAACGTTGGAGGATCCACGCAAGCCATACCCCCTTGAAAGCCCCCGGGTGTCTACTTTCCAAAAATATGTGAGTTTGCTAAGTTTCCCCAGCTGGAAACCAAGGAAGGAGTGAAAAACCCATGTGACCCCCCAAGGTAAACCAATTAGTTTTGACAAATGTAGTTGTTTACTTGTGCAGCGTGACAATTTGGGCGCAATATTGCAAGGAAAATATGACTGACATTCTGAGTTTTGCAGGATATTGTGGATAACATTAATTGTTAGATTTCACCAGAGAGACATCACTATGTAGTCCCATGGGTTTTCAACAATATCTACAATTGGCAGATTATTCGTAGGCGAAATGTACACCTTGGCACAGAGACTAAAGAAAAAAAATCACTACACAGCCAACTATTCCTCAAACACACACACATACTGGTTGGATTTGGCACGAGGGCGAGTGATGGTTCAGTATATATAATTTTATTAACAAGAGATTTCACAAAAATGAAATGCACTGTCAATTACATGGACAAGAAAATGGAACCAATGACTCGCAGCTCGTGAGCTTTAAAGCCACATCAAGGTACCAACCGCTTTACAGGCCATTCACACACCTTTCATACCTGACACACAGAAGACCATTCACACCACCAGGCATAAAAGCAACACATCACAACATTTACAAAAAAAGTGACAAGGTTCGTCCTGTTTAAAAAAAAAAAAAAAAAAAAAATAATAATAATAATAAATAACTACACAGACATCAAGTTTTCAAACACACACACATACTGGTTGGATTTAGAACGAGGGTGAGTGATGGTTCAGTATATACAATTGTATTAGCAAGTGATTTCACAAAAAAAGAAATGCACTGTTAATAAATGAAAGGTCGAAAAACTGAACCATTGCCTCACAATTCGTGAGCTGTAAAGCCACGACAAGGCACCAACCACAAGGCACCAACCACTTTACAGGCCATTCATACACCTTTCATACATGTGACACTTACAAAACATTCACACCGCCAGCCGCAGGCCCATCACATTAAAAAACTCACACCAGCAGACAGCGCCATTCAAGGGCCCATCACTTTCACACGCCCACATTCCTGACACAGCAACTACACAAAATGATGGACTCCGTGGAGTGGCACTCAGCTGGCAGTGTGTGTAGTGACCAACAGAAAGCAAATACTCGCACACCGCCAGCCGAGCGCCAGTCCACCCACACCGCCAACCACACACCAATCCTTGCACACTGCCAGCCAAGCACCAGTCCACACACACCGCCAGCCAAGCACCAATCCACACACACCGCCAACCACACACCAATCCTTGCACTCTGCCAGCCAAGCACCAGTCTACACACACCACCAGTCAAGTGCCAGTCCACGCACACCACCAGCCAAGCACCAGTCCACACACACCGCCAGCCAAGCACCAATCCACACACACCAATCATTGCACTCTGCCAGCCAAGCACCAGTCTACACACACCACCAGTCAAGTGCCAGTCCACGCACTCAACCAGCCAAGCGCCAGTCCACGCAGCCCGCCAGCCAACCACCGGTGCAGGCACACCACCAGCAAAGCACCAATCCTTGCACTCCACCAGCCAAGCACCATCCACTCACACCGCCAGCCAAGCACCTAACCATGCACTCCGCCAGCCAAACAAAAATCCACACACACCACCCGCAAAACACCAATCCATGCACTCTGCCAGCCAGGCACCAGTCCACGCACACCACCAGCCAAGCGCCAGTCCACGCACACCGCCATCCATGCACCAGCCTGCACACACCACAATCACATTTAGAATTCTTTTTTTCAAAATAACACTAAGCAATTGGAAATACCTACAAATCTGCTAACACAAATTCTAAAACTAAACACATTGCACTAATGCCAATCCTTGAAACAAACTAAAATTTTTTACAGAATACAGATCAGGCAGTTCACTTTACAGCTCATTAAAACTCCCAAAACTTCTTTTGCGTGTGGTACGATTTAAAACAAGCTGACACACACAATCCAGGCTTAGGACAGTCAGGGCAGTACATACGAGACTCCTTCCGCACGCCTCTTCGCCAACAGACTCTACATCTTCTAGTCGGAAAGTCTCTTGCGGATGTGGGAGGAATGTATTCAGGAAAGTGGCGATCTTTCAATCTAGCCACATCCTCCACCACTCCAAATCTAGGAACACTTGCCTGTTCCACTAGTACAAGGCTGCCTATTATAGACTCCTGAAACTTAACAAAAGGCATCTTCGACTCAGGACAAGACTTCTGGAACACAACAAAAGCATTAAAGGATGCCAAGTGGAAAAGATGGATAGCCAACTTCTTGTACCAAATGTAAGCCTTTCGAAGAGCAGCATAAGGTTCCAACCTCTGATCTACTCTGTCAACACCACCCATGTACTTATTGTAATCTACAATGCACACAGGTTTGCGCACTTCAGCACCCTGACCCCAAACAGGCACAGGTACAGTGCTTTCATCATGGATAGTAGTCAGCATGTACACATCTCGCCTGTCTAAAAACTTCACAGCTAGAAGCTCCCCACATCGCAATGCACTAGACTGTCCCCGCACAAGCTTTTTGCAAACAAGTTCCTTTGGGAAACCTTTACGGTTACAGCGCATTGTGCCACAAGCAACAGTGCCCACTTTGGCCAATTCCTTGAACAACCGCACACCAGTGTAGAAGTTATCTACATATAAATGGTGGCCTTTGTTAAATAATCCTCTACCTAGTTCCCACACAATTTTCTCAGTCACTCCAAAAGTGGAAGGACAACCAGGAGGGTTAATGCTGGACTCATTACCAGTGTACACACTGAAATTATGGACATACCCAGTCCCACTGTCACACAGCATATACAGTTTGATTCCATAGTGTGCCCTCTTACTAGGAATGTATTACCTAAAAACCAAGCGGCCCTTGAACAATAGCAAAGACTCGTCCACTGCTATTTCTTTACCAGGAGCAAACATCTCAGAAAAACGATCAACAAAGTGATCAAGGACAGGCCGAATCTTAAAAAGACTGTCACAATCAGGGTGATCGCGTGGCAACGCTAAACCATTATCAACGAAATGCATCATCCGAAGAAGAAGCATATACCGATCACGACTCATGACTGCTGGAAATATAGCTGTTGCCATCAAGGGACTAGTGGACCAATATGAAGACATTGACTGCTTCCTTAGCAAGCCCATCAAAAAAGTTAATCCCAAAAACTTCTTCATCTCCAACATTTGTGGGAGTCCACCGGGTAGCTCTAGAATGGGGCTTAAGGCTGGCACTGTTGTCCCTCAAATACTGTTCTGCATACAAATTAGTTTGCTCAACAATCTCTTGCAAAAACACATCGTCAAAAAACAACAGAAAAAAATGTATTGGCAGAAAATTCTCAGTATTCACTCTACTCCCAGGAACACCAGTGAAATCTGGCAATGCCGGCTGCACCATGCCAGGGGGAACCCAGAGGCCATCCCTATCAACGGGAGGAGCAGCCACCCCAGCCTGCAGCCCAGAAGCCTCTTGCTGCAGTACACCAACGGGAAGCCTAACAGCCACAGATACGCCTGCATTGGCTCCCCGTCAACAAGAGAATCTCCTTCAAACTCCTCATCCACGCACACAAAGCCCTACACAACGCCGGACCAGTATACCTCAACAATCGACTCCGCTTCTACACCCCTACCCACAGCCGCCGCTCTGCCAACCTCACTATCGCCAAAGTTCCTCGCATCCGTAAAACCCCGCCAGCGGTAGATCCTTCTCCTACCTCGCAGCCAAGACCAGGAACACCCTCCCTACCGGCCTAAGACAGACCCAGGACCTGCTAGCCTTCAGAAGACTTCTCAAGACCTGGCTCTTCGTTCAGTAGCAGCCCCCCTCCCCTCCAGCGCCCTGAGACCCTTGCGGATATGTAGCGCGCTTTACAAATGGATTTATTGATTGATTGATGTTCAGTTCATCAGAACTGCTCCGCTCGGCCCTGTGAGGAAGGCTATGGTCACAGTAAGGAGTCGCTCTCTCCTTCCAGAGTCCCCTGAATTTGCCAGCCAGCCAGCCCGCCCAATTTCGCCTTCCTACTCGTTCACTCCCCGCTGGTCGCTTCGGTTTCTCTAGCGGTGTCAGCGATCCAGGGGCTATAAGGGTCATAACGTCTAGCTCTGGGGACAACTTGGCAATTCATACCAAGCGTCTGCCTCTGTGCCTCATCAGGTTGCATCCACCTCTTAAAGGCTGGATTTGCAGATTATTCACAGTTCCGATAAGGCAGTACTGTAAAACCACTGCGATGGTGTAGCGACAGGCTTTTTAGCAGTCTGAAAACTAGGATAAAAGCCAAAAGGCGATCCTTAGCCCGGGAGCTCTCGGCCAGAGCTCCTTCCCGTCGGCCATCTTTGCAGATTGCAGCATAGTTGCCTTGACTACTCAATTCCCATTAAAATATACATTTTTCAAGAACACATTCTGCAATATACATCCCCCCGCCCCCATAAAAAGTGAAAGGTGTTTGTGTGTTTGTGTTTGTTTGTGTATAGTAAATCTGGTCCACTATGTAAAAAAAAAAAAAAAAAGCAAGAAAAGCTCTCTTCAGAGATTGTACCACCTGTGGAAAAAAGAGAATTTATACAGATGACCATAACAAGGACTGTATTTACTGCCTGTAGCGTGTACATAAAGCCACAGACTGTAAAGTATGTCAGACTTTTTCAGCTAAACCCCTTAAAGATCGTGAGGGACGGCTACTTATATGGCTGCAAAAACTTACATCTTGAGAGGACCCGGTCTCAGATACTGACAGCAAATCTACTTCTAGAATATCTCAAAAGAGACAGCGACTCTTTTCAAATTCTTCTCAGCAGCCTCCTAGCAAACATGCTAAAATATGATCTCACGATGCTCGTTATGGGAGCAAACATGAAGGAAAAGGTTCTCCTCAACATCTTAAGGTCAAAAAATCCTCTAGAATGGCATCTGGGCCTTTTAAACCTCCTCCCCCAGATCAAGCATTTTGCAAGAAGCCTTAATCGGCACCGTCAATGGCGAGATCGTCTGTTTCACTGCCTATGAGTCAATCCGCTCGGTTGACGCCGAAGACATCTTCACTGGTACGTCCTCCTTGTCTACATTTTCCACAGCTTCTTCTCTATTGACAACCACTCTCATCAACTAGCCATGGACCTATTCCATCCGTAAAGATAACCCTATCTTCAGCAGTGACACAGGTGTCCACAGCTCTACCTTCAACGAAGGAACCATCATCGACAAAGAGTCTGTCATCATCAAAGACTCTGCGATCTATTAAGACCCCTTTGTCAACGTAGATCCCACCGTCACCGAAGGTTCCATCCTCAAATAAGACCCCATTGTTGGCGAGATCACTGCAGTTGTTGAGGTCACTGCCATCAACGGATGCTAGACACTCATCCTCTGGTTTACCGTCGATGGACATGACACCACCATCGATTGCATCATTGACTGCATCCTCGAGGAAGCAGAATACAGAGGAACAATTCAAATGTCCTCTTTTAACTCCAGCTCTCACCTCACCTAGCAAAATCACCCCTCTGTTACCAACTCACCTTCTCGTGATGAAGATTCTGAAAAGGATTAAAGGATTGTCTTTTTGATGTGGCACACACCCCTCAGAGTTGCATGTAAAATGTCAACCAGAGGATGAAGAGGAGGAATATTATGAGCAATCTTACTATGGTCCTCCGGAACATTACCATTCACAGCAGTTCTAGAGGAAATGATTGCATTATCTTTTTCCTTAGTTCCGGATTTACAATGCATGTTCAGTGACTACCGCAGATGTTTTTCACCTTTGGCGCCTCCTACAACTCCATCTCCTCTTCCAAACTCGCCATCTATGTAGGAAGTTGGCTCTGTATATACTTATTCCAAAGTAAGGTATCCAGAGAATGTGTTATGCATTTATTGTAGTGACTCACTGAAGACTGATTTGTATTTATAAAGCGCACAGCTACCCGACAGGGTCTGCCAGCGTTGGACATGTAGGGGCTGAAACAGCTAAGCATAGACAAAGATTAGAAATGAAGAGGTTAAAAAAGATTAGACCGAGTCACTAAAGAGCAACGTCTTTAAGCTCTTATGGAAGGCCAACAGGGACTGATAGCTCATACTCAGTCTGAATCCAGACCAATTAGGTAAGTTAAAAAAAAAGTATACGTTCTCAAATGCGAAACTTGGCAAATTCAACCACAACCACATTTCATTGTAATCATTACATAGAACGCCATATGATGTTGGGCTCGGAAGTTTGCACTTTGTTATTGTAGAAGTTTTGTAGTAACAAGATAAGTGACTCCTCCTTTGGTTAGTAGCACGCATGGGCATCGACTCCATCTCCAGATCGTTTTTTTCCGCCATCGGGTTCGGAGGGGACTTGCTGCTCTCCGGCTCAGCACCGTGTTTTCGAAAAAAAATTGACACACAATCTATCATCTTCGACGGTATTGTCTCGTTTGCGTACCTTAGACGCGCTAACTTTTATTTCTCTACTCCGGTTGTCGGCGCGGGCCTGCGGCAAATGGAAGAACTCCATTTAAAAAATGCCCCCAGTGTGGAGCTAAATTTTCACACAGTGATCATCACCAGGTTTGCAACCTTTGCCTATCGCCAGAACACGAGGAGAAGGATTGCCAAGCCTGTGCTTCATTTCGATTGGAAAAAGACCATCCGTGATCGCCGGGCTCAACGACACGTCATGGCTCTACAAGCTGCACTGGTGCCAGAAGACCTCTTCGATGAAGGCCCGATGTTCCAGAGGCAGAGTAATCTGAGGAGCTCGAGATCGTCTCTGAAGAGGAAGACTCTGGGTCCGATGACATCACGCCAAGGCAACAAATGAGTTCAAAAGCCCCTACACCTGCCCCACCAGAAAAGAAGGCTCTAGTCAAGATATCGCCTGCAGGCCCTAGTCGAGACCAGAAGAAAACTTCAGAAGCCCCGTCTCAGGACCCGGCTCCAAAGAAAAGCCTTCCGGCAGCTCGGGAACGAGCAAGCTGCACATCACTATCCTTAAACCACCTTCAGTGCCGAAATCTGGAATACACCCCATTCCAGTCACCCCCAAAAAGGCCTCGGTACCGAGCCCTTCGGCACCAAAAGACCATAAGGCCTCGGAACCGGACAAGCACCGGAAATCTTCGGCTCCAAAGAAAAGTTCCGACTTGACTCTGAAGAAAAGTTCAGACTCTACGCCACCTTCGAAGCACACAGAGCATAAAACTCCTTCTAAGGCTCCAGAGACCAACTTAAAGCCATGATCGGAACCGCAACAATCTGCACCGAGAACAGACGACCAGGATGAACTGTTTCAACCAGATCCTGTCCTCCCAAGGCAAAAAACATTACAAGTGAACCCTAAAACAGGCCATATTATCACCATTGCAGCATAAAAGAGGAAATCTGATACCTCACACACACACCTGATGTGCCTGTTAAGAAGAGCAACTTTGCAACATCACCCATAAGACCCTTTTCTCCTATTCTTCCTGCTAAACCTTTATCTCCTATAAACTCTCTTATACAATCTCCAAGATTATCTCCATGCTCACCCTTATAACCACAGGATGAGTATGATTTAGGGGGTGGAGATGGACACGGTAATTATCTCTTGGATGACCCTAATGAGGATAACACTACCCCTCCACAGGATACATTGGGTGATTATGACGACCCTGCAGATCCTCCAGACATCCCGGATCCAGATGCATACCCATCTAAGCAGTCGCCCCAAGACTACAATATAGGTTTTAGCCAACTTATTAATAGGGCTGCTCAATACCATGGAGTGTCACTACGTTCAGACCCCATGGAGGAAGATTTTTTTATTGGACACTTTTGCTCAGTCCCAACAAATCATACACACATTGCCCATGATTAAAGGGGTAATTAAAAACACACCCAACATATTTAAAGACCCTGTCAGTGCCAGGATTCTCAATCCACCCATTGAAAAAAAATATAGACCTGCCCATAAAGATCCCATGTACATCAAGGCACAACTCCCATTCAACTCCATGGTAGTCTCCAATGCAAGAAAACTGGCTAATTCCCAAACATCTGGTGATGCACCACCCCCAGATAAAGAATCTAAACTGCTGGATGCATCAGGCAAACGTGTTGCTTCCCAAACAGCTAATCATTGGAGAATAGCCAATGCACAAGCTCTACTGCCCAGATATGACAGAGCTCACTACGATGAGCTAGAACACCTTACACAACACTTACTCCAGTATTGGATCTTTCATAGATTCACATGCCTGAATCATTCCCAGTCATCGAGATGGGAGTCTCCGGTACATAAAAAGCAATGCTTAGTATTATAGCCAACTGAAAAGAGGCCTAGGCCCATTTCCCTTTTGCAACCCATAACCTTCGTTATGTAAAAGAGACCAAACTTCTCCCTGAACCAATCCGAGCTCCTCACCCTCTAGAACACTCCTGAGAGAACCTTTTGCCCTTCAGATTTTATACTGCACGTTGTGCTAGGGAGTCTCCTTTGAGCTCAGCTCAAACTCTTCAGTTTCTACTCTATCTGGATTGGATTTGAGAGCTTCTTCTTATTCAGATTTAATTATTGGGATTACTACCTACTATTTCTCCATCTTTTACAATGGCTGATAAGGAGAAAAAAGGTTTATTTAGAGCATGCGCCAACTGTTCGAAGAAAAGGCTCTATACAGACAGCCCTCACAAGGATTGCATCTACTGCCTTTACCCAGACCATCAGGCAAAGGATTGTAAGGTATGTCTTACCTTTTCAAATAAAACTTTGTGGGATCGTGAAGGAAGGCTTTTACTATGGCTTCAAAAGCTAAAAGCAAGGAAGGCAGTCATGTCTAGTGACAGTGAGGAGCAATCTTCAACTTCTAAGAGATCTAAAAAAAGAAGCAGATCTCCTCAGGCTCATATCTCAGGGGAAAGACATGAGAAGGCCCTTAAAAAGACCACCCCTCTAAATCTCCTCCAAGCAAGGAAAAGAAGATCAAGGGTCATGCTTCGGGGGTAAAACATACCAAGAGGACAAGCTCAGAGCCCTCAAAATCCCCCCTAAGGTCCAACATCCAGTCAAGAAGCCGGCCTCCACTCCTCCTGTGGGAAGATGGAAAAATCTACATCGTCGATGGGAGCGTCGACGAAGAAAATGACGACGTCGACGAAATTTGAGGTAAAACTCACTTCTAGAGCTTTATCCCCGTCGACTGTACCACCGACGACAACCTTGTCGACGCCGAGATCTGTGAGGACTGCATTGACGCCGACTATGGCTAAGTTCGCATCGTCGATGGGATCGTCGACAATGACCGCGGCCACGGGATCGTCGACGGCAACAATGACGACCGTAACTGCAACGCCGACGGTAGCATGGACGACGATAATATCGTCGGCAGTTTAGAAAATACCCCAGAAAAATGGGGGGTTGCCAGGAAGAGGACAATTACCCCGGAACTTACCTCTCAGAGTAAGGTGAAACCTCTGGAAGCATCTCACCTGTTGGAGGAGGAGTCCAAAGAAGGGGAGGCTGATGGCGGTCCTTTTGGCTACACTAGTAGCCCGTCGCAGTTGCATGTGAAGTACCAAGAGGATGACTCCGAGGACGAATATGAGGAGTTTCAAGATTGTCCACAGCAACAATACCACCAAGAGTATCAGGAGGAGATGGTGAGTGTTACATCTTCATTGCTAAAAGATCTGCAGTTCATGCTGGAGGATTATAAAAAGAGACATCCTGTACCTCATACCTCTAAAGAATTACCAGTGGCTATGCCTCAACCGCGCTTTATTTCAAGTACACCAGTGCGGAGGCGAGAAATTTTACCAGAGCCTTTGCCTAGATCTCCACCAGCAAGATCTCAACAAGAACCAGTGACCATGGATGATGATCAGGATGAGGGAGAGATAACGGACCCTAGCAAAGAGTGGGACGATTATCTTATTCCGTTGCCTTCTTCTACTTAACCGAAGCCTGTTTACTCACCACCGGAGGAAATCAGTGGGCTTCATAATCTAATGGAGAGAGCCACAAACAGATTCGCACTCACCATGTCAACTGACAAAGCAGAATGTTTCTTGTACGACTTCAAGGAACCTTATCGTAAGGCAGTTCGGTCCCTACTGATTGTCAGTCATCTATGGGAAGAAGGCCTGAAGGTCATGGAAACACCGGCAACGGTGACTCCAGTACTCGCCAGACTGGACAAAAAATATAAAGCGCCTTAGGATGCTCCAGCTTGTCTTCTAGGCCACCCCAAGCCGGACTCAGTCATAACCCAGGCGGCTCAACAGAAATCCAGGAATCCATCGGCACCTATTACGACACCTCCTGCCAGAGAGGGTAGGAGATTGGACAATGCGGGGAAGAGGTTTTCCTCTATGTCTGCCCTTCTAGTTAGAGCTGCGAATGCCCTGGCCATTCTGGGAAGGTATGATGGGCAGATGTGGTGTGACCTCTCGCCTTTCAGAGATCGCATTCCAGAGCCTGATAGACAGGAACCCAGGAAGATTCTGCAAGAGGGGGAGAGAACTTCTGCTGAAGTTATAGATTGCGCTATGGACATTGCGACTACAGCCTTCACATCTTTGGGAGGAGTGGTAGTCCTACACAGACAAGGATGGCTAAAAGCAACAGCGTTTAGGTCAAAAGTCCAAAATAAGATCTTGGACCTTCCTTTCAATTGAGAGGATTTATTCGGTAAACATATAGATGAGGCACTGCAAAGTATAAAAAAGATACGTATACAGCACAATCATTAGGAACACTACAATATAGGAAAGTTCCTTTTCATAGCTCTAAAGGTAGAGGCCATTCGTCTTACAGAGGAGGATACCAGCAAGGAAGATATTCTGCTTACTCCACCTCATCTCAGCCCTATCGTCAGCAGTATAAGCAAAGCCAGTCAGGAGGCTACACAAAATCTACTCCTAGAGGTAGAGGAGGTCGTCTGGGGAAAGACCGCACCCGACAACAATGACAACCTTCAGGATCCAGCTACACCTATCCTTCTTACGTCACATGTTCCCCTGGGTGGAAAGATTGCTTATTATCTCCAAAATTGGCAGCAAATAACTACGGACCTGGGTCCTCAACATAATTCAATTCGGACACACTCTAGAACTTTTACAAACGCCCCATTGTACACTGCCGAAAAATCAAGGTCAAGCATTTACATCAGATGCGTCGGGAGATTCGCACAATGCTCCGAAAGGGAGCAATAGACCCGGTGCTGAACTCCAGAAGGGAAGGGGATTTTACTCCCCAATCTTTCTAGTCAAGAAAAACGTTCTCCAATGGCGTCCTATCCTAGACCTCAGATCCCTAAACACTTATCTCAAGAAGCAATCTTTCAGAATGGTCTCTTTTCAAGACATCCTTCTACTTTTAGACCCAGGAGATCATATGACCACATTAGACCTACAGGATGCATACTTTCACATCCCCATCCATCCTTCCCACAGGCAGTACCTTTGGTTCATGGTAGCCGGAGAACATTACCAATTCAAGGTACTGCTGTTCGGCCTGAAATCAGCCCCAAGAATATTTACGAAATGCCTCGCTCCAGTGGCGGCTGTTCTAGGGAAACAAACACCAAGTCTTTCCTTACCTCGACGACTGGTTGGTCAAAGCAGCATCAGCCCGATCGTCAACAGCAGCTTGCATGGATTTGTTTGCCAGATTAGGTCTGACTTTAAACGAGGAAAAATCACCCCTTCAACCGACAAGAAACATCACCTTCTTGGGAGCAATACTAGACACAGAGGTGAACAAGGCGTTTTCCTCCAAAGAAAGGCAATTGAGAATGATATCTCTTTTCCAAGACTTTACAAAAAGAAAGTGTCTTTCAGTAAGCAAGTTTAAGTCATTGCTGGGAACAATGTCATCTTGCATTCCCCTTGTACCTTGCTGCAGGTTAAGGATGCGTCCATTGCAAGAGCAACTAGATCTACAATAGCATCAAGCGGAGGAATCCTTCGAAGACATAGTCAAAGTGACGCCGATCATGTTTCAAGCGGCGAGAAGGTGGACCCAAGAGTGGAACGTCTCGCAGGGTCTTTCATTCCTTACAGAGCCAGCCCCACTGGTGGTTACAACAAATGTGTCCCTAGAAGGATGGGGAGCATTCCTTCAGGACCTCCAAGTCAGCGACCGCTGGAAGTTGCACGAGCAACAAATGCACATCAACTTATTGGCATTGCTAGCTTTGCTACCAAGAATAAAAGGATCAGCTGTGTTAATAAGAACGGACAACACACCAGCGATGCGCTACTTAAACAAACAGGGAGGAACAAGATCACTCTCCCTGTCTCAAGAGGCCCAAAAAATATGGGAATGGGCACTGCAACACAAGATATCCATAACCGCTGAATATCTCCCAGGGGACCAGAATGTCATAGCAGATAGTCTCAGCAGGGTCAAATCCCCCTGCCATGAGTAGGAGATCGACCAAGGGATTCTAGACGGCATCTTCCAAAGATGGGGGAAGCCGACAGTAGACCTCTTCGCAACAGCAGAGAACAGGAAATGCTGGTTCTTCGCAAGCTGGATTCCCCAATGGGGATCTTGGGGGAATGCGTTTTTGATGGCATGGTCATGCGTCTTTGCCTACGCCTTTCCTCCAATTCCCCTCCTGCCACGAGTTCTTATGAAGATCAAGAAGGAGCCATGCAGGATGATCCTGATAGCCCCATGGTGACACAGGCAGCACTGGTTCACGGAGCTTCTGCTACTGTTGGAGGTACAACCGATTCGCCTCCAGCCAATACCGTCGCGTCTGACAATGTCCCAGGGACAAGTGCTTCATCCGGACCCAACATCATTACACTAAGCGGCCTGGCTCCTGAGCACAGAGTTTCAACATCTAAAGATCTCAGAAGACTGCATAGACTTCCTATCAAAAGCCAAAGCTGATATTACGAACAAGACCTACAGAATTAAATGGAAAAGATTCTGTCTGTGGTGCCAAAGATGTAACATTCATCCTCTGAATTCGGCATCGCATGAGATTATTTCATACATCTTAATGTTGGCTAAGTCTGGTTTGGCTCATGCATCTATAAAGGTACATTTAGCTGCAATATCACGCTACAGAAGGACTTTCTCGGGACCGTCTCTATGGTCTGCAAGAATAATTAAACAAATCATGAAAGGATTGTTCAGAGTTTTTCCTTCAATAAAGCCTCCACCACCTCTCTGGCTCTTGAACATAGTTCTTTCTCAATCAATGAAGCAGCCCTTCGAGCCAATACACAGGGCAGATATCAAATTTCTATTGCGGAAAATGGCGTTTCTCATCGTGCTCACTGCGGCCAGGAGAGTGGGGGAATTGCAGGCTCTCACGATTCAAGACCCTTTCCTGCAATTTAAGGAGGACAGAATGATTCTCAGAACTAATCCGAAGTTTATTCCAAAGGTACCTACTGACTTTCATTTAAATGAGCCTCTAGTTCTAAAACGGTTCTTTCCTCAACCAACAACAGCGGCGGAAAGAGTTCTCCATTGGCTGGATGTCCAGCGCTGTCTCAAATTCTATTTACAAAAGACTAGACCCTTACGGAAGTCTTCACAACTTTTTGTTGCCTTCAGTGCACCCAGGAAGGGCTTACCTTTGTCAAAGTGTGGAATTGCCAGATGGATTTCCAGTGCGATAGAATATTGTCATCGGGCAGCTGGAAAACCTCTGAATGCACGAGGTCGTGCCCATTCGACGAGAGCAGTGTCCACCTCCACTGCTTTGTTTGCGGGAGTGCCGATCCAGTACATCTGCAGGGCAGCGACCTGGAGAAATACGCACACCTTCACCAGGCATTACTGCTAGGAGGCAGCCGCGGAGAGAGATGTGGCGGTGGGAGAAGCGGTGCTGAGAAACATTATCCAGTAACGGTTGTGAGAAGTTGGCCTGATATATGATGCTCACTAGTTCTAGTGATCACCTTGTATCAGTCCAAACAACCCTTATGGTGATAGGTTATAAGTCAACCTTATAGACCAGCTATCCTGATGGTAGCATGGACAAAGCAGTCTTAGGCTAAACTCTTTTGGCATGTGAAGCCAGCTGCTTTACCACAATATAACCCCTTGAATACCAGATGAAAGGACACCACACAGGTTGTTATGAAAATAAACAGTCTATTTATTAATAACAACACCTCTGAACTCTTTATGAGGTCAGAGGGCTAAGCACATGACAATCTCTTACGAAAAATACTACAAGTTGCACAAAATTACAATGGTGCCCTAGGGGCACGACAAATCATATACTATGTAAGTGGAATGTGAAAGTCATTAAGAGGAATGGAGCTGTCCAAAGGCTGTAGGATCGATGGGACCACGCTACACTAACTTCAGGTAAGTAATAGGAGGCCCACGGAACGCGTGTGCAGAGTGTGAACTCACACGCGAGATGCGTAACAACGTCTATGGACAGTACAGTTCAAGTTTAAGGTGAGTACGGACAATCCTGACTAGATAGGACAACAACGACTGTGGAACTGGACACTAGGACAGTTAAACTACCCTTGAGCACCGAAATGCTCTTGTTACCTCACCCACGGACGGCGGGTGCACAGGTGTCAAAGTGCGTCGGGTTCTCGCGTTGAAGTCTTTGGAGCCTGAAAGAAAAGATGCTGCAGGCGACCAGGAGGAAGATGTCCAGAGCAATCCAAGGGTGTATTGTTGAAGAAGGCGACCTGAAAGCAGAGGGGACAATGTTCACAGTCACTAGCCAGTGACTGGGGTGGAACCAGGAAGGAACCAGATGTCGACGTCGCGATCAGGTGAAGAGTGGACGCTTGACTCTGCAGCCACGTGGACCAGGAGGTGTCTTCGACGACCAGGATGGAGGCACGAGCTGCCCCACGCAGGCTCTCGCTGTCGGCGGTGTTGGATCCGGGATTGGAGGCAACAGGCCTTGGCAAAGGCAACCCATGCGGTGAATGAAGAAAGCGTCTGGTGCGGACTAGGAGAGTCCGGGGTGC
The DNA here is from genome assembly GCF_964261635.1 of Lissotriton helveticus. Taxonomy (NCBI): domain Eukaryota; kingdom Metazoa; phylum Chordata; class Amphibia; order Caudata; family Salamandridae; genus Lissotriton; species Lissotriton helveticus. The sequence continues at coordinate 1,688,413,118 of NC_136065.1, read as the reverse complement.
CCCTCTTTTGGAAGGGAGCAAGGGCCAATCTGGAGCAACCAGATCAGCAGTGAAAATTCAAAGGTTCGTCGTCTAGGAGGCCACTAGCCAGCCGGCAAGTGACCAGACAACGCGTCGAGCAGGAACCAAGCAGAAGGGCCCCACGCAGATCTCGTGGATGCTGGAGGGCTGAACTTCGGTGCAGGGGCTGCTCGGGGCTGGGGCTTCAGTCACCAAAGCACTTGGTCGAGTTTACCTCAGGGGTCGTGCTGAAAGCCAAGTGCAGTTTCTTCCAAGATGGCCGGTCCCACGTGTCTCGTCGCACCCACGGGTCTCAGCTTTGCTGCAGATGTGGGTTGAGGTCGGAGAGGTCTGGGAATCCGGGTCTCGTCGGGCTCTGAAGTCTGGATCCTGGAAAGAAGACGACAAAGGGAAGCCGCTGGACGCTTGATGGTGCCTGCTTGTGCAGGGTGGACACTCCTTGCCCACAAGGGAGATTCTTCAGTCTTCTGTGGAGCAGAACGTCGAAGGCCAGAGTTTCTTCTTGTGGAATACTTCAGGATAATCTAATTTGGAATGGGACCAGCTCCTACCTTTATTCTCCTAAAGGGGGCTGCACTACTGACTAGGTCCCTCCCCTGGGTGGGACCAGGGAGGGGGGTGGCTACACCCCCTATCCTTTGTCCGGTTTCCCGCCAGAGCTGGGGCAGGGATGCCCCAGCAACTGGTTTGAACCGGTGTATGCACAGGACACCTTGTGTGCCCCGGGCATGTCTCATTCCTTTCAAGCCTACCCTACCCAATACACAAAATCCTGTCTGGGGTGGTGCTAGCACCTCCCAAGGCAGGAAACCCTTTGTCCAAGCCACCCTCGCTGGAAGGACTCAGAGCAGCAGGAGGTCAGACTTGTGTCTGTGGTGGCAGCATCCATTTTGTGATGCCAAGGCTCGAGTTAACTTTAACCGGGGTTCACAGTTACATACATGTCGTGTCCCTCTAGAAGGGTGGAATGCTACCCCCGTCGCCAGAATTGGTGAGGGGGTAGTATTCCAATTCGTATGACACCTTACTCGACATGTTTTGATAATGTTATACCAGAGCTAGCATTTAACCGCGAGGTTGATAATGCACTTAAGAGTATATGGTATAGCGTTATCATGGAACAGCTATTAGGGCTTGGTTCCGCAAGCTGCAAACGGGCTCAGCTCATGCCAGAGCGCCATCTCACATAATTCCAAGCACTCTGCCTTCAGGATTGATAAGGCCTTCCATAGGAGTGACTGATAGGAATATATGTGTCCATTTTAGGTTTAGATATAGGTAACTATATCTAAAGCAAAGGGTGATTACACTACCTTGCCCCAGCTGTCGTGCAGCCAGTTGTGTCAGTTTGGATGGCCAGCCAGGGGTGGCATAATACATGCTTCAGCCCCTGGTAGGCCCTGGGTACACCTATGCCCTGGATACCAAAGGTATACTGTACAGGGACTGATAAGGTGGCCCAGTACCAATTGGTAAATGCACCTAAGGTACATGGTTGTCAATTTAGAGAGAGAACAGCTAGGCTGTGGGTCTGATTAGCAGGCCCACAGCCAGGGAAAGTCGTAAACCAGTGAAGCCAAAAGCAAAAATCTGGGGAGACCATAGGATTGCAGACCCCACTCTCCTACAACGGTGAGCCCTCTTTTACATCCCTCTGTTCTTTTTTCTTTGATTACAAATGCACATTTTTTCTATTGCTATGTTTGGTTAGAGTGTTTGCAATACTTCTGATTCAGGCATGTGAATCTATGAAAGCTCCAATACTGGAGTAAAAAAACAAGTTACTTACCTGTAACTAGTTCTCCAGTATTGGAAGCTTTTATAGATTCCCATGCAACTGAGAGGCTCACCTCGGATTTAGCACAAAAAGTGTTTATGGCACAAGTGCACGAAAATCTGAGAGGCAAACAATTCTCTCAGGAGTGTTCTAGAGGGTGAGGAGCTCTGATTGGTTCAGTGGGAAGTTTGGTCTATTTTACATAACGAAGATTATGGGTTGCAAAAGGGAAATTGGCCAAGGCCTCTTTTCAGTTTGCTATACTACTAAGCATTGCTTTTTATGTACCGGAGTCTCCCGTCTCGACGATGGGGAATGATTCAGGCATGTAAATCTATGAAAGCTTCCAATACTGCAGAACTACAGTTACGGGTAAGTCACTTGTTTTCTTACCTGACCAATACAAAGCCAAGGCCAATGATCTGATCCAGGAGGGCAAGTTAATTACCAATGCCGCCATCAAATGTGCCCTTGACGCAGCAGACACTGCAGCTAGATCTGTTAACACCAGTGTCTTACTCCATAGACATGCATGGTTACGCATTTCCGGTTTTAAACAGGAAGTGCAAACAACTATTTTAAATCAATCATTTGATCAAGAACACCTCTTTGGACTAGCTGTAGACACAGCTGTAGAAAAAATGAAAAAAGACACAAACTGCTAAATCTATGGGAGCATTACAGTTTCAGACTACACGGGGGTCCTTTCGTCGCTCCTTCTATAAGGGAGGATCCAAAAACATTACCACAGAGGCTACAACTTCTTCCTATAAAACTCCTACACAAACATCCCCCAACAGGGGATATTTTAGGGGTGGATACAGAGGAAATAATAACACGGGGAGAGCTCAAGGTAACTACAACCAAACCTCCCTCACTACAAAACAATGACTTCACTCCGCTTCCTACAGACCATTCCACTACGGTCGGAGGAAGACTATCAAAGTTCCTACCTGTCTGGAACAACAGCACCACAGACGGGTGGGTGAGACAAATTATCCAGTATGGTTACTGCCTGGAACTCGCCTCTACCCCTCCTCACATACCACCCAGACAACGACCAATGTCCACAGAACATCTTGCACTTCTAAAGCAGGAGGTTCTATCTCTTGCAAAAACATGCAATAGAACCAGTGCCTCCACATCATCAAGGTACAGGGGTTTATTCCCTTTACTTTCTCATTTCAAAGAAGGACGGTACTCTCAGGCCTATACTAGACCTCAGACCCTTAAACCTGTACATAACAATCCAACCACTTCCACGGTGTCACTCTGCAACAAGTTCTTCCACTGCTCCAACAAGGCGATTTCCTTGCCACCTTAAATCTCAAGGACGCCTACTTTCACATTCCTTTTCATCCTGCTCACAGGAAATACCTATGGTTTGTAGTGGACGGTCAACACTACCAGTTCAAGGTCCTTCCATTAGAAGTGACAACAGCGCCCAGAGTCTTTACAAAATGCCTCGCAGTGGTAGCAGCCCACTTACGAAGACAACACATTCATGCGTTTCCTTACCTGGACGACTGGCACATAAATTCAAAGTCACACATACATTGTCTACAACAAACACACAAGACAATCCAGCTGCTGCACAACTTAGGGTTTACGATAAACCTTACCAAGTCACATCTTCAACCGTCCCACACCCAACAGTATCTAGGTGCAACAATAGATACTTCCAAAGCACTAGCATTTACCAATCTTGCCAGAATAGCCACTGTGCTAGCTCTCATAACAAAATTTCAACCACAAACATCACTACCAGCTCGAGTTTTTATGCAGCTCATAGGGATGCTGGCCTCTTGCATCTTAATTGTCCCTTACACAAGATTCCAAATGTGTCCATTACAGGAATGTTTGGCACATCAGTGGAACCAGGCCCAGGGTCAGCTTACAGATCTGGTGTTGGTGGTCAGCCGCACACATCGCTTTCTGCAGTGGGGAACCCACAAAATCTTTCCAGATGGCAGCTGTTTCTGGACCGCGTTCCACAGATAGTGGAACGTCATTTCAGATACACTCCGTAGGCAAAACTGTCCTCGTCCGGACGGACAACATGACAGCAATGTGCTACATACAAAAACAGGGGGGGATACACTCCCTACAGCTTTCACAACTAGCACAAAGCATATGGAGATGGGCCGTTCCTCAAAAAATATACCTCTTAGCAGAGCATCTACCTTGGACGCATCTACCTGGGACACACAATCAGATAGCGGATCTGCTAAGTTGTCAGCTACAACAGATTCACAAGTGGGAACTTTATCCCAAAGTTCTTCATCCCTTTTTTCAAATGTGGGGCCATCCAGACATCAGTCTGCCACACACTTAAACGCAAAATGGCTAAGCTTCGCCTCCAGGTATCCACACACACTGTCCAAGGGCAAAGTGATATGGATGAACTGGTCAGGCAGATTTGCGTACGCTTTTTCGCCTCTCCCACTCATTCCGCTACTGGTACGCAAGCTGAAACAGTCTCTCAAAATGATCCTAGTTGATCCAACTTGGGCCCGCCAACCCTGGTTCATAACATTGCTAGAACTCTCAGTAGTACCACACCAAAAGTTACACCTTTCCCCAAAGCTTCTCACACAGAACCATGGAGGAATAAGGCATCCAGATCCAGCTCAACTGAACCTAGCGATCTGGCTCCTGAAGTCTTAGAGTTTGGAAATCTCAACCTCCCACCAGACTGCATGAATGTTATCAAGGAGGCTAGATGTCCTACTACTAGAGCTTGCTATGTAGCTAAATAGAATAGATTTTTGATTTACTGCAATAACAACATAATCAATCCATTAGATGCTTCCATTCAAAACATTATTTGTTATCTCCTGCATCTACAAAGATGTAATCTAGCATACACATTCATAAGATTACATCTTGCTGCCATAGCAGCTTACCTGCAAAACCGGCAACAATTGTCATTGTTTAGGGTTCCTGCCATTAAAGCATTAATGGAAGGTCTTAAAAGGATAATTACTCCCAGGATTCCACCCTCTCCCATCTGGAATCTAAACATTATCCTTATCAGGCTCATGGGTCCCCATTTGAACCTTTACACAAATGTGAGTACAATTTCTCACATGGAAAGTAGCCTTCCTTGTGGCCATCACATCTCTCAGGAGAGTTAGTGAACTCCAGTCATTAACCATACAAGAACCATTTTTACAAATACATCACAACAAAGTGGTTTTTAGGACAAACCCTAAATTCCTACCTAAAGTAGTCTCTCCTTTTCACCTTAACCAGTCGGTTGAGCTCCCAGTCTTTATTCCTCAACCACACTCAGTAGCAGAACGGGCTGTTCTTACGCTTGACGTTAAGAGAGCTATTCTTTACTACACTGAAAGAACAAAAAGTTTCAGGAAAACTGAACAACTTTTCGTAGCTTTCTCACCACCACATAAGGGCAATCCTATATCAAAATCTGTAATTGCCAGATGGATTGTTAAAACCATTCAGATCTGCTATCAAAAAGCAAAATTTACATTATCAATTCCCCCAGAGCGCATTCCACACGCAAAATAGGGGCATCAATGGCATTCTTGGAGAATATCCCCATGGATGACATTTGTAAACCAGCAACATGGTCTACACCACACACATTCACTAAACATTACTGTGTGGATGTGGAAGCAAAACAGCAAGCTGGGGTGGGCCAAGCTGTACTAAGAATGCTATTTCAAACTGCTGCAACCGATACAGGTAGCCACTGTGAAGGCAAAACTGCGCACAGCTGTGGGAGATCAAAGTTTACTTTGAAAAACCCTATCCCAATGACTTGAGGATATCAGGAACAACCCCAAAATTTGGTAAAGTTTGCGAGATACAAAAGGACATTGCGACAAGCAACATGGCGGAGAACATAGGCCTTAGCTATACTTAAGATGACATAAGTGAGATCTTATCTGGACCCCCAATTCTACAAAACTCTGAACTATCACAAACAATAGCACAAACAAATGATTGGGAAGAACTGACCACAACAAAAGAGAACAAGTGAAAAAAGCCATACACAGGTCAATTATGACGGAATATCTCGGAGCCATCGCTGCCCCTAGAGGAATGTGGGTACACAATGTACCCCGCATTTTTCTACACGATTTGACCTCTCTTGGAAGTGCATACGTGACTACTTAGTCTTGATTATAAAAACGGAAACCAGGTTATCAGAGGCTCTGACTGTGAAAATTCAAATAAGTGAAGCAAAACTGAAAACAGTACATATTACGGTGCATGAAAAAAGATTGGAAGAAATAAATGAAACAAAAGATTTCATCACCCAGAATAAAATACAAAAACTGGGAAAAGATCTCAAACGCTTTACACAAGAAAAGATGCATCCTTATTCCAGAGAGGACTACATGGTGCCGGAACAAACTACTCAGAACAAATCCACAGGAGGAAATTCCTCTGACAACTCTGGAGTGAGGAAGAATACTTCCCCCGTAGAGACAGGAATCCATATAGGAATCAACAACGTCGCAGAGCCAATAGATGGCACAGACCGAATTATAACGAACAGCAAATACCTTTCTTCCAACCATATTTACCAAATTATCAGGGCTGGCTGAACCCATATCACCATGGAATGCCACTTCCACCACAGATGATGGGACCACAGAACATGCAACAACCGCCTTTTTTAGGAAGAGGTCAAACCCCACAAAGCAGCAGGCGAAAAGGAGTGACATGGCATGAACAACAACGTCCAGTGATGACACGCTGTATGTCAAAAGAGAAACCAGGACCGAGCTCGATAAATCGCTCATAGTAAACCTTACCAGCACGGCAAGGTCGCCCACACACACCGCTGCTTCCTGCCTCGATTCCTGCCACTCCTGCCTCGCTTTTGCCGCTCCAGTCACCGGACGCCCCAGCCGCCGCTGAGCCGCCTACTTTCCTGCCGCTGCCTCCCTGCGGCCCCCCCCCTCCAGCCCATTTGCCGCCCCGCTCCCGCCATCCAGCTGCTCCTCCCTCACGGCTCTTTACTTAAGGGGACCGCGTCGTGGTGCAGGGAGCGACCGCTGAGCCTGTAACCAGGCGAGGTCGCCCCCACACACCGCTGCCTCCTGCCTCAATTTCTGCCGCTCCTGCCTCGATTTCTGCCGCTCCTGCCACGCTTTTGCCGCTCCAGTCGCCGGACGCCCCAGCCGCCGCTGAGCCGCCTACATTCCCGCCGCTGCCTCCCTGCGGCCCCGCCCCCCTCCAGCCCATTCGCCGCCCTGCTCCCGCCACCCAGCTGCTCCTCCCTCCCGGCTCCTTACTTAAGGGGACCGCGTCATGGTGCAGGCAGCGACCGCTGAGCCTGTAACCAGGCTAGGTCGCCCCCACACACAGCTGCTTCCTGCCTCGATTTCTGCCGCTCCTGCCTCGATTTCTGCCGCTCCTGCCTCGCTTTTGCCGCTCCAGCCGCCGCTGAGCCGCCTACTTTCCCGCCGCTGCCTCCCTGCGGTCCCGCCCCCTCCAGCCCATTCGCCGCCCCGCTCCCGCCACCCAGCTGCTCCTCCCTCCCGGCTCCTTACTTATGACGCCCAAGCATACGCGCAGCGGTCGCGCCGATTGTGCGCCAAAGGCAAGCCTGTCTGCGCCCAGCGCCAGAACCCCTGGCCCCCGCGGATGCAAGACCACCCGACGGACCTACAACGCCGCCACCCTCAACGCACTCAATGCCGGCCGGAACCCCGCCTGCTACCGAGCCACCTCGAAACGGACCCTTCACCTGCAAAGCCTGCAAGTTCACCTGCCTCCGAACCTGCACCGCACCTGCCAAGCCAAGCACCAACAACAGCTACCTCAAGTGCATCCTGCTCAACATCCGCTCCGTCCACAGACACGCCGTGGAACTCTGGAACCTCCTCGACACTACTTCACCAGACGTCGCCTTCCTCACGGAAACCTGGATGAACGCCTCCTCGGCCCCCGACATCGCCATCGCCATCCCGGACAGGTACAAGATCACCAGGAGGGACCGCGTCAACCAGACAAGAGGAGGCATCGCCATCGTACACAAGAACACCATCCGCATCACGACTAACTCCGACGACACCCTCACCGCCGCCGAACACCTCCACTTCCAGATACACACCGACCCCCAGACGACCCTCAGAGGCACCCTCATCTACAAACCCCAGGGACCACGCACACGATTCAGCGAAGACATCAGACTTCATCAGCCCGCACGCCCTCCCTCCGCTGACTACATCCTCCTAGGGGACTTCAGCTTCCACCTGGAGAACAACAACGACACCAACACCACCACTTTGCTGGATAACCTCGCCAACCTCTGACTCAAGCAACTGGTGAACACCCCCACCCACTACGCCGGCCACACGCTTGACCCCGTCTTCACCTCCAGCAAGCACATCTCCTTCAGCCACTCCACCGGACTTCATTGGACGGACCACAGCTGCGTCCACTTCAGCTTCAGAAGAACCACGACCCACCACCACCCGCAACAGGTGCCCCGCAGAAGCTGGAGCAAGATCACCGTCAACCCGCTCACCACCTCCCTCAGCCAGAACCATCCCGCCAGCACAACGGACCCCAACGAAGCAGCCAGCCACCTCACACAGTGGATCACGATCTGCGCAGACAACCTCGCACCACTGAAGACCCCTCCCAGCAGACCCGGCAGCAAGAAAGCCTCCTGGTTCACCGACTAACTCAAGAACTCCAAGAAGAACTGCCGTACCCTCGAGAAAGCCTGGAGCAACAACCAGACCACAGACAACATGACTGCCCTCAAGCACGCCACCCGCAAACCCCACCAGCTGATCCGCACCACCAAGAAGACCGCATTCAAGGAACGACTGGACAACAACGCCCACAACAGCAAGGAACTCTTCAGCATCGTCAAAGAACTCTCCAACCCCAGCGCCGGAAACGACATCACCCCCTCGCAGGACCTCTGCGACTCACTCGCCTTGTTCTTTCACAGCAAGATCGCCGACATACACAACAGCCTCGGCGCACAAACCACGCACCCAACCACCGAACCAACGCCCCCCACCACCACCCTCGTGATGAACACCATCCACTCCGGATCACCAACCGACCCCTGCCCCCACCACGTCTTCAACAAAGCCCACTCCATCATCGCACCCCAACTCCGGGACATCATCAACACCTCCTTCAACACCGCCACCTTCCCGGAGAGCTGGAAGCATGCCGAGCTCAGCGCCCTCCTGAAGAAACCAACGGCGGACCCCACCGGCCTCAAGAACTACCGTCCCATCTCTCTCCTCCCTTTTCCTGCCAAGGTCATCGAGAAGACCGTCAACCGACAGCTTGCCGCCTTCCTCGAGACGAACGGATCCCTCGACCACTCGCAGTCCGGCTTCCGAGCCAACCACAGCACCGAGACCGCCCTCATCGCAGCCACAGACGACATCAGATCCCTGCTCGACAACGGGGAAACAGCGGGCCCTCATCCTCCTGGACATCTCCGCAGCGTTCGACACTGTCTGCCACCGCACCCTAGTACAGCGCCACAGCAACATCGGAATCCAAGAGAACGCACTGGAATGGATCATCTCGTACCTCTCTGGAAGAACGCAGAGAGTCCGCCTCCCCCCGTTCAGATCCAAGGCCTCCGAAGTCATCTGCCATAAGCGTGGAAGGGTATACTCAGATGTGAGTCCCTTGCTCATTGCACCATCAGGATTCAAGCAAGCCGGGCCGACGACGCCTGAAATGGCAGAAACCGGTCCCCGGAAGCTTGTTTCCTTCCCAGTACAAGAATTGGCTTGGTAGTTTGGTTTGCCCTGTTCCCATCATGCTCTGGGACAGGAACAGACTAATTTGCATATAGCCAGGTTCTGAGCTGGGATGGTGCAGTGAGCTAAAAAACGGTGATGGATCAAGCCCTGATCTTTGGACTGGGTAAGAGTGGTCTGCTTAATTCAGGCACTCTGTTCATCACCACCCCCTTTTCTGAATCCGAAGTCATCTGCGGCGTACCACAAGGATCATCCCTCAGCCCCACCCTCTTCAATGTCTACATGAGCCCCCTCGCAGCCATCGCACACCAACACAACCTCAACATCATCTCCTATGCCGACGACACCCAGCTGATCCTCTCCCTCACAAACGACCCCGCCACCGCCAGAACCAGCATACACAAAGGGATGAAAGACGTCGCCGAGTGGATGAAGAACAGCCGCCTGAAACTGAACTCAGACAAGACGCAAGTCCTCATCCTGGGATCATCGCCCTCCGCCTGGGACGACTCCTGGTGGCCCCCTGCCCTGGGCACCGCTCCCAAGCCAACGGACCACGCACGCAACCTGGTCTTCATCCTGGACTCCTCCCTCTCGATGACCAGACAAGTCAACGCCGTCTCGTCATCGTGCTTCATTACCCTGCGTATGCTCCGAAAGATCTTCCGGTGGATCCCCACCGAAACCAGGAAGACGGTCACCCAGGCACTCGTCATCAGCCGACTGGACTACGGAAACACCCTCTACGCCGGAACCACAGACAAACTTCAGAAAAGACTCCAACGCATCCAGAACGCCTCCGCACGACTCATCCTGGACATCCCCCGACACAGCCACATCTCCGGACACCTGAGAGACCTGCACTGGCTCCCCGTCAGCAAGAGGATCACGTTCAGACTATTCACCCACGCACACAAGGCCCTCCACGACCTGGGACCCAGGTACCTCAACAACCGCCTGACCTTCTACACTCCCACCCGCCAGCTACGTTCCACCAGCCTCGCCCTCGCCGCCGTTCCACGCATCCGCAGAGCCACCACCGGAGGAAGATCCTTCTCCTACCTGGCAGCCAAGAGATGGAACTCCCTCCCCATCCACCTCCGGCTGACCCGGGACCACCTTTCCTTCAGGAAGCAACTCAAGACCTGGCTCTTCGAGCAGTAGCTGCACCCATCCCCCTTCCCCCCCCCCGCGCCTTGAGACCCCTCCGGGTGAGTAGCGCGCTATACAAATGCTATGATTGATTGGTTGATTGATCGGTACTCACAGATAATCAAGTAAAAGTACTGTATAAAGGATTGGGATTCGTTCCCACTCCAATTTTGGATACTTTTAAACTACAATGCGAACTGGCAGAGTTCTGCAGAAAGTTGAAACTAAAGGCCTTCTTCAGCGAAAGGAAAACCCTACAGAAGAAAGTGACACCAAAGAAAATCAACTTTCAACCCTCCCAATAACTTGGTACCAATCGAAATACAAACATTCGAACAAGCAATCATGTAAGAGGCGGAGATCGTTAAACAATCAAAAAACCCTTCTTTAATATCACGAAACAGGAACAAGCGTTAGATCAACTAAGAAAGAGTGACAACATAATAATCAAACCCGCCGATAAGGGGGGTAATAGTCCTACTAGACAAGGAGGGATACAATCAACAGTGCTTACTACTCCTCTCTGACACAAAATTTTATAAAAAGATCATGAATGACCCCACCCTGAGGTTACGGAACACCAATAAGATAATGGTGGAGGAACCAACTCTTGGATTACCAAACACGAGGCGGATTTTCTAATTGCACAAAAAACAAGATTTCCGTATTTTTATTCATTGCCTAAGACTCACAAGAACAGATTGCCACCGCCTGGCCGACCAATCGTCTCTGGAATAGGTTCTGTCCTTGAACGGTCACAATTCGCTGACCAGTTCCTGAAACCATTGGTTCAAAAAACACTGACATATTTAAAGGACACCAGAGATTTGTTGAATCAACTAATTGGGATGCCTTACAATGAGGAGTAAATGTACTTGGTAGGTTTGGATGTAGAGTCTTTACACCAGCCTAACACAACATGACACCTTGGAAACTCTAGAAACTATTCTATTCTCTGAACAGTGGCAGTATAGAACATCAAGACATTTTATCTTCAAATGCTGGAGACTAGCATTAACTGAAAATTACTTTGAATACAATGGGTCACTATTTATGCAAAGCCGTGGTACTTCCATGGGAAGCGCCTTCGCGCCATCAGTAGCAGGACTCTACGTAAGTAATTTTGAAAGCCAATATGTTTTGAACATTCAAAACCATTTCTTTTCCAAGATATTATTCTGGAAACGCTTCATAAACTATATCATTGTCAGCTGGAAAGACCATGACAATCTTCAGGAGTTTATGAAGTGGCTCAACACAAGAGATGAGAGCCTTAAATTCACATCCACGGCAGATAAAAGGTTAGATTTCCTGAATATCACTCCATACATAGAAAACAACAGTATCCAGACGAAAACCTACTCTAAGCCGACTGCTAAGAACAGCTTATTGTCTTACAATAATTTTCATCTGTGACCATTGAGAGATAATTTACCCTTTAGTCAATTCCTGCGCCTCAAACGAAATTGCAGTAAGATTACAAATCTCAAACTAATGTACCTGACGGAAAAATTGGTGAAAAGAGATTACCTAATAAAACAGTCCGCCGGTGTAAAAAAAAAAAGCTAGACACCAATCGAGGGAGTTCCTCCTAGATATGACACCAAAAGAGCCAACAGAAAATCTGATCACATGCTTTACAAACACCGTTCCCTTTAGGCCGCGCGCACCTCCCCCCAAGTCAGCGCGCACCACCTAGCGTGGAGCGGGCACACAGGACGTCGCTAGAGAGTCGCGCCGCTTTTAAAACACGAGCGGCGCGAACATGAGCACTTTTCCAGTGGTGGCGGTGGAGCGGGCGTGAGGAGTGCAGGTAAGGAGGCGGGGGGGCTGTGTGGGGATTATGGCGCTTGCGGCTGTGTGGGAGCAGGGCAGACTGTGGCCTTTTGTTTAACTATTGCTGTTAATCCGAGCCTCTTCACGGGCTCCGATTAACAGCAATACTTAAACAAAATGCCACAGTCTTCCCCGCGCTTTACTAACAAAAGCGTAGACCCTTTCCAAACACAGCGTGCGCTCGCGCCGTGTTTGGAAAGTGTCTACGCTTTTGTTAGTAAAGCGCGGGGCAGACTGTGGCATTTTGTTTAAGTATTGCTGTCCATCGGAGCCCGTGAAGGGGTTCCGATTAACAGTAATATTTAAACAAAAGGCCACAGCCGCTGAGTAACGAGCGGAACAGAAGGCAAGAGGACAGAAAGGCACCAAAAAACGAGTGGGACAGAGGGCAGAAAGGCACAAAAAACGAGTGGGACAGAGGACATAAAGGCACAAAAAACGACTGGGACATAGGGCAGAAAGACTGGGACATAGGGCAGAAAGACTGGGACAGAGGGCAGAAAGACTGGGACAGAGGGCAGAAAGGCACAAAAAACGAGTGGGACAGATGGCAGAAGGGCACAGAAAACGAGGGGAAAACGAAGTGGAACAGAGGGCTAAAAGGCACAAAAAACGAGTGGAACAGAGGGCAGAAGGGCATAAAAAACGAGGGGAAAACGAAGTGGAACAGAGGGCTAAAAGACAAAAAACGAGTGGAACAAAGGGTAGAAAAAACGAGGGGGAAACGAAGTGGAACAGAGGGCAGAAGGGCACAAAAACGAGTGGCACAGAGGGCAGACGGGCACAAAAAACTAATGGCATAGAGGCAGAATACAGAAATATAGGGGCAGCTAAGAACAGAAGGCAGAACGGGCAGAGAGGCCCGGGTGCAGCGAGGGAAAAAGAAGGGAAAACTGGGCAGAGACACGGGCAGCGAGGAGTACAGAAGGAAAGACCGTGCAGAGAGCACGGGGATAGTGAGGGGAACAGAGGGAAGAAAACGGGGCATGGACCACATACAGGCAGCGGGGAAGACAGACAACAGCAGTCAGAGACACAACAATGAAAATACAGGCAATACAATAAATTTGCAAACTGCCCTTAAGACCCTTATTGTGGGTCTGTATGTGTGAAAATGCATCATCTTTTCACTTTTTAAAGTAAACTTTTTGAGTGCCATTGGTGCCGCAGACACGCGCGGTTTGGTTCCTGGCGCACATAGCCATGGGTGCAGCGCACAGAGACTCTCCAGTGCCGCACACAGAGGAAAAAAATTAGAAGGGAACATTGGTTACAACCTATAATACAGCTACAAACGCAGTGAAAAGGATAATCAACGAAAATTGGAAAATCGTCAACGCTGGGAACCTGCACTGGCCTAAACCAAGATTTGCTAATAGAAGAACCAGAAATCTAAAAGACCTACTAGTGCATACACGTCCGGAACACAGGATTGAGACAGAGTATCACTACTGCCTGGAATATAAATCCATTTACAGAACATTACCCATGCGGATAATGCGTAGTGAGCAATCTCACAACAGTCACAAGAACACTAACACTTTCAGAGAACCTAGTATGGACGCAGCGTCAACATACCAATTGTAATTCAACACACGTGTATATATGATCACGTGTCCTTGCAGTTTGAAGTATATTGGCATGACCTGTCGCAAAGTCACATTATGAATTGGAGAACACAAAAGCAACATCAAGACCAAGAGAGCGACCCCGAAAATGAGCAAGCATTATATTGACCATAATCGCACAATTGAAGAACTAAACTGGACAGTCATTGAAATGTTAACAGTGAAAACCAACAATGCAGAGCGAAATTGATTCGAAAAGTAACAGAGGTGTTTCCATTGATTAAAAAAAAGTGTCCAAGGATTGAATGATGAAGTACCGTGGCACCAACTTTACTGATTATCATCTGGGCCCAAGTAATGTCTTCAGAATGGTATATACTGAACATAACAACTAATACCAAGAATAGTGGAGTAGTGACATAAGATACAATTTTCACCACAACTACAGTGTAAGACCTGTCAAACACTAATCTTGCTCTCTACCAACAACCTAACAGAAAAGGAACGAGCCTATGGTTTAGAAAGGAAATAAGAGCACCAAAGGTCCCATAACCTGACTAATACCAACAATATATAGAATATCCAACAATAATAATGTAAAGGAAATCTGACCCCCTCCTTTAATTAAGAAAAGAAGATTTTTGACATGACCAGATTTTAGTAAGAAATCTATCTCCCCGAATTTAGCTATCAGTAACAGATACACATTGTTTACCAAGATACCGACATAGGTATCTTATATACATAGAATACATAGAATACTCTCACTAGAAACACGAATATAGGTTTATACTCTACCTATTTTTTATTAAATTCAATTGAGCACTTAATTAACACATGACATACAGACAGGAGGAGATTTGTTTGACACAATATAACATAGTATTCTTTCTCCCATAATCGGGGATAAAAGTACTACTTAGTCTGTCTTCCATCTTCACTATCGGGAAGATAGAAATGACCGTTTCAAAATGATCTGTCACTTCCGGGGGAAGAGTCAGCACAAGCAGGAACTACCCGCTGCAGCCAGTAAGGAACGGAGGACAACGAATACCGCTTTTCAAGTAAGGTCCCTTTATTTTATTTTTTTAATTTTTTTTTTTGAGACCAACGGTCCCAGATTTTATTTAATTTCACAAGTAATAAGCCAGTAGATCATACAATGTCATATAAACGACAATCATTACCCAGTCAGTAACATTTTCGACATGTTGGTCACATATAGGTGAAAATAAACAGTAGCCAGGGAAGATGCATTAGTCCGCAATGGTCAGTTCCAGGAGAAATCTTGGGTTGCAGTGCCTGCAGCGTTCAGCACTGCAGAAGGACCAAGGTGGTTATGTTAGCCAACAGCGATTATTCTAGGCTGCGTTCCCTGGTTGGCACGGATGATGTTAAAGACAGGAATCACATCCCACATTGCCATATGAGCCACAGGGCTACAGTCTTGTGATCGTGGCAGTGTTCAAGAAACATTGTAGAAAGGGTAAACGGGGCGGGGAAGGTTAACATCATCGTGAGTACAGCAGAAACAAGCTAACTGCCAATCAAGAGAAACAATAGGGAAATAACGAAGATAGGAGGGAAAACACTTCAACAACAATCGGACTAGTGTTAGCGTGTATAGTAGTGTATCAGTGACCCTAACGGCGCGTGTGACGCCAAATATGGACTGTGCGGGGGTGGGAGTGGCCGTGGATTGAGGATTGCTGT
This sequence comes from Lissotriton helveticus, assembly GCF_964261635.1. Lineage (NCBI taxonomy): Eukaryota > Metazoa > Chordata > Amphibia > Caudata > Salamandridae > Lissotriton > Lissotriton helveticus. Next base: position 1,688,397,324 of record NC_136065.1, on the reverse strand, counting down.
GGCCATATGGCGGTAAGAGGGAATGATAGCAAGTAGACTTTGTTGGGCCTTACCCCAATGGCTGGTGGGGGGGGGGGAGGGGGGAGCGGCACGCCGGGGTGGTGGGCGACTGGTCTATCACTGCTCCGCAACGAAGCGGTCATGCAATACCAGCCTGGGTACAAGCCTGATGGTATGCAGTCAGGGTAGTGTCCCACTCTTGTGCAATTGGGTACATACGGAGGCCCGCTGTCTCTTCCCTGTGTAAAGTCACACTCTCTGCGCTAGCCCAGTTGGCAAATGAGCGACGCCAGTCCGCAGGTCGCGGGGGGCAGTATTCTTCCAGCGTTTCGTGATGAGCCGCTTAGCCGTAATGAGCCCCAGGTCCCAGGAACGTGCCTGTAGTTTGGTCTGCTGGTTCTCTTGTAGAGTCCCAGTAGGCACACTTCCCATGTCTTGGGAAGGGTATCGCCCGTGGCCGCCGCCAACGTGTCAGTGACCGCCGACCAGTACATGGTGAGGTGAGTGCAACTCCAGAGTGCGTGTAGCAGACCCGAGTTCAGGAGTCCGCACCTGGGACACGCCGAAGAGGCGAGGCCAAAGTAACTATTCAGTTTGTCCGGGGATAAATACGCACGGTGAATTATGTAATATTGGATGATCTTAAATCTCGCATTACGGGGAACGTTCCTTGCGCCAGCCAGTACTGCGGCCCACTGTTTGTCCGTCCATTCGCTACCTCGGTCGGCCGTCCATTTCTCTCTGTCGTTGAGAGGAGAATTGAGTATGATAGTGTAGCGCCTGTGCCAGCCAGTGCACCAGATGGGAACCATTGCCCAATACATGTAGGTACTGTATGAGCATATGTGTGGTCGGCTCATGAGTCGGGTCTCCCCATGTCTCCGTCAGCACTCGGAGAAGCCTCGCGTGCGTCAGAAACTGTCCCGCCGGCAGACCTGTGTCGGCGGTCAGAGCCTCGAAGGACAGTAGCTCCCCGTCACTATACAAGTCACCTAGACTGTCCAGGTCTGCCGCAGTCCAACTGCGGAGCACGGGTGAAGATAGCACGCCATTCCCCCAGGGGGCCCCCAGCAGCGGTAGGTTCGGGGCATATGGCACTGTGCTTTTGGTGAGTCTTAGGCTTCGCATAAAGCACTGCCTTGCGACAGCTAAATGGACCTGATTGGGAGGCCGGCCTCGCGTCAGGGGGTGGAAGAGCGTCAGCACCTGAGTTGGGGACAAGGTAGTGTCCTCCGTGGCCGTGTCTATCAGGTTCTTGCCACTCAGCCAATAGGCAACCCACTGCAGCTGGGCCGCTAGGTAATATAGTTCCTGATTGGGAACCGCCAGGCCTCCAGATTCCGTGGCTGCATAGAGGGTCCTCAATGCCACCCGGGGGCGTCCTTTATTCCAGATAAGGCGCCTGGTGAGGGCTTCCAACCCCTTGAATATGCGTGTCGGCACATACACCGGGAGGTTAGCATAAAAGTAGAGGAGCCGGGGGAGCATTATCATCTTCGTCAGCGCCACACGGGCCGGCACATTCAATGGGAGGGAGTTCCAGAACGTGACCTGGGCCGACAGCGAGGAGATGGCTCTCACGAGGTTGCCCTCTAGGAGATCAACGGGGTCCCGATATATGTGGATCCCCAAGTACCGGAATACCGTCGGGTGCCATCGAAGCTTCTCTCCCATCATTCGCACATCACATTGTGGCGTAGTGTCACTGAACGCATAGACCCCTGATTTCGACCAGTTGACGCGGAGCCCTGACATGTCCCAGAACACTCGAAAGATGTCCGTGAGTGTCGTAGGTATGTGGGTGAGGTCCCTGATATATAACAGTAAGTCATCGGCATACAGAGACACCGAGTGGGTTCCATCAGCCAGTGGGATGCCCCAGGTGGCACCGGAGGTCCGGAGCAGTTCCGCCAATGGCTCCATCACGAGTGCGAATATCAGGGGAGAGAGTGGACATCCCTGCCTTGTGCCTCTCCCAATCCTCATTCTGTCAGAGAAAAGCCGCCCAGTCCGGACTCGCACCTCGGGCGCCTGGTAGAGGAGCCCCACCATCTGAATATAGGCGTCGCCCAGCTCATACTTTTCGAGCACTTGGAGGAGAAAGGGCCACTCCACCGAGTCAAACGCCTTTTCCAGATCAAGTATTATACACCCCGAGAGTGGCCAGTTGGAGGTCGCATAGCGTTGGACTCTGAAGAAGCGGCGTATGTTGTAAGACGTACTGCGGGTGGGCACAAAGCCGTTCTGGTCAGAGTGCACTAGTTTGGGAACTAGGGGTGCGAGTCTCCGAGCTAATGTCGCCGCCAAGATCTTATAATCTGTGTTAAGGAGCGCCAATGGTCTGTACGACCCTAGCTCGCCCGCTTCCCTGCCTGGTTTCAGCAGGGAGATCACATTGGCCTCGTTCAGAGACGCCGGGAGTTCGGCATCCTCAGATGCTGCCTTGTACACTCTTAACAGTTCCGGTATTAGTAACAAGGAATAGGCCTTGTAAAACTCGGCCGGGAGCCCGTCCGGGCCCGGCGCCTTGCCATTAGAGAGGGAAAAGATCACCTCTCGTAGCTCTTCACCAGTAAGCTCCGCCCCCAGCTCCGCCTGTTGGGCGCGAGTGGCCGCTGGTAGTTGCAGTGTCGCTAGGTAATCTGCAATCTCCACCTCGGTGGTTCTCAGTCGTGAGCTGTACAAGGATCTGTAATGTGTTGTGAATGCCTCATGTATCTGCTTTTGGGTGAAGACTTCAGTGCCCTGAGTCGTACGGATCGACAGCACCGATGCGGATTGAGCATCTTGACGTATCAGCCACGATAGGAGTTTGCCTGGCTTGTCACCGGTGTTGTGGGTGCGTGCAGAGTGTGCTGCAAAATTAAGGTTCTTCAGTCTCTCCATTAAAAGGGCGTGATCTGCCCTGGCCGTGATCAATTGGGAGTCATCGCCCTCTGCCGCTTCCCGCTCCTTATCTAGCAGCGCCACTTCCGCTTTCAGCAGATCCCGCTCCACCTGCCCTCGCAGGCCTGCCTGCACACCGAGACAGCTCCCACGGGTCACTGTCTTAAAGGCGTCCCACTCAACTCTCGGGGACGAGGCCGAGTCGCCATTGTCCTCGAAGTATTGTATTATCCTCCTAGACATCTCCTCTCGGAATGGGGTATTGAGCAAGAGATCCGGCTGCAGGCGCCATGTGGGCACAGGCGGGCGTGGGCGCTTCCACCCATACACTTGAGTGTGTGGGTTGTGGTCTGAGTGCGTCCGCCCCAGGTAGTCGGTGTCTGTTACGTAAGGAATCAAGTCACGGGACATCATATACCTATCTAATCTGACGTGCAATGAGTGGGCCCCAGAGAAGTAGGAGTATACCCGGGCGTTGGGGTTCCTGACACGCCAAGCATCCTGTAGGTTCCACTGTGTCGCCCAATCAAGAAGGGCCCTGGAGGTTGCTTGGGCTGGGGCGACAGTCGCCGGAGGAGACGAGCGATCGAGGGAGACATCTAGCACGTTGTTATAATCGCCACCTAACAATAGGGGTACGTCAGACCAAGGTGTAATCACCGTCGACAGTCTCGCCAGGAACCTCCCCTGCTCGACATTTGGCGCGTAAATGGAGGCTATAACTATCTGTTGCCCGTCTAGTCTGCCCTGTAGGAAGACGTAACGCCCCTCCGTGTCAATGTTGCTGTGTGTCAGTGCAAATGGAACCCCCGGTCGCACCCAGATCAGGGTCCCTCGTGCAAACGCTGAGAAGTTTGTGGCAAATATTTGCCCCCTCCATCTACGGCGAAGTGTGGCAACCGCCGCAGCTGTCAGGTGGGTCTCCTGCAACAATGCGATCTGTACCTGAGGTCTTTTAAGATAGGAGTACACCTGATATCTACGTGAGGGTGTGTGCATGCCCCTGACATTCCAGGTACAAAATTTAACCGTAGTCATCACAGGTTCCACATCGCCCAACCACCCGCACTCCCCCCCCCCCCCCCCCCCAACCCCCAGCCCGCCCCTGCCACAGAAGTACAACAGCAGATACCGATTACCAGGATTGCAGCCCGCCATCCCGCACAGACCCAGGGACGTAAACTGTAACATTTTAGTGCCGACACTCGTCTCAAAAAGAACATTAACAGAACCATAATGCCAAAAGGGCAACAACAAAACGTGTCGTCGCCCAAACGCTCTAATGAGCTCAATCAATCCGTGAGTTCAAGGGGGGGATGACAAAGTGCGTAACACAAGCAATATATGATAGTTCACCAGGCCAAGAGAGCTATGATGTCTCCCCTCCACGGGCTGTAGGCCAAGGGGCATCAGAAGTCAATGTCAGTGTTCACATCCAGGGCCAGAGTGTCTGCCGCCTCAGAGCCGGGATGCTCTGCTCCGGGGGCCCTCTCCACCACCCCCCGGGGGGACACTCACCTCCAGGGGTCCGGCCACCCCTTCAACACAATGTCTCTGGCGTACCTCAGATAGAGCAGGTCTGACCCCCCACCCGGCAGTGGGAGCAGTTCAGGGTTCACCGGGGTAGGCGGGCGGGGCAGGGCACGGGCCCCGGAGGCAGTGCCGATTGTGTCGTCTGAGGTCTTCAGGCGTCCCGGTGGGTTCTCCAAGCGGGTCTCCCTATGTAGTGCACAGCCTCTTGCGTGGCGCCAATCGCTGCGGTCCGCCCAAGACCAGGGTGAGGGAGCACGCTATGCTATCAGGTCCGCCGTTTGGGGTGTGACGTCCGGTAGGCCCTCTGTAATTTGTTCATCTGGCAGTCCGTACAAGTATTCGTCATCCTCGCTCCCGCGTGATCTGGGGCTGGCGTTGGAGATCAGGCTAGGCGACTGCGATCCGCTAAGCTCGGCCGCCATCCGGAGGGCTTCTTGCTGTTCGCTTTGTATCTGTTCTGGCGTGGGGCCCATTTCCGTATCCGCGGTGGACGATCTGGCCGGCGAGGGGCGCTGGCGTCTTCGCCTGCGGGAGCCGCGGTTTCTACGCTGCTCTGGCGGTGCCGTCCCGTGGCCCGTATCGATTCCAGAATCCAGCCAGGCCGCAGCCGCCTCAGGAGTGTCAAAGAAATGTGTCTTATCTTGTGCTACCACTCGGAGGCGTGCCGGGAACAGTAACGAGTACTTGAGAGCCAGACGCCTGAGTCTCTGTTTCACCGCCATGAACGATTGGCGTTGTCGCTGGACTTGTACCGTGTAGTCGGGGAAGAACATCACCTTTGCATTGTCCACCTTAATGTCCGACAGTTTCCTGGTTTCGCGTAGGATGGCGTCCCGGTCACGGTAGTTCAGCACTCGCATAAGCATCGGTCTGGGATTGGAGCCCTCCGGGGGTGGACGGGACTGCACTCGGTGCGCCCTCTCCACTACAAAGTGCGGCGACAGCGTGCCCTCCGGTAACAGCTCTCGAAGCCAGCCCTCATATGCTCCGCTGTCTCCCTCCGCTCCCAGCGTTCCGGCAGGCCTACTATGCGTACATTGTTCCTCCGGGCCCGTCCCTCCGCATCCTCCGCTCTGTCCTCAAGGAACTCCACTCGATTGAGGAGGTCGCGTATGTGCTTATCCGTCTGTACCAACTTGGGCGAGGCCTCCGCCACAGTCTGTTCCAGGACTGTGGTGCGTTCGGAGACTTTCTTATGGTCCGCCCTGAGGTGCGTCAAGTCCACCGCCACCTTATCGATCTTGTTCTCCAGCGATGTACGGGTCAACTGCATGGATTCTTCCAAGCGCTCCATGGCCGCCAGCATGGTGTCTAGTTGGGAGGCAGTCTGGTCAGCCTCGGGGTTCTTCACCATCTTTCCCTTGTTTAGTGCCCCACCGGTTCCGGTCTTCGCTCTAGTCCCCCCAGACATGGGACTGGTCAGTGCTGCAGGGCAGCCGGGACGGTAGGTCTCCACCACCAACACCGCAGGGCCCCGGGCGCGTCAGCCACGAGGTCAGGCAGTCCGTGTCGTCCACTCCGGACGGCGTGTAGCTGGTGAGGGGATCGATATTCCGCCAGGGTTCCCGGGATCCCGCACAGTGACACCACCCAGGGAGGGTGCGAAGGTTGCGTCGTAGTCAGTGTGGGAGCTCCTGTGTGCCACTGGATGTCACTCCAAATGTCGCAACGGCGACTCGCCTCCAAGTAGGTCCGCGTGCAGGCTGGTCGAGCCAGGCCACGTGGTCTCTCTGGCCGCCCCCGTCCCTCTGGACCTGGGAGGATCAGACTGTCTGGGTGACACAGGACAACATCAATTGTGGTGTAGGGTGTCGGGTCCCACGGCGTGGGGCGAATCACGGGGCGCTGTGCGCGGGTTTGCTCGGGACCCGCACCCACGTGGCCAAGTCCAGCACCCCCGGTGTGTATTGCGCCACCATAAACACGGTGGATTCGCCTTCCAGCAAGGCCGCGCAGGTGTGGCTGCGGACGTTGCGGAGTGTGAGCTGGGTCTTCGGATATGGGCCGGGTCCGACGCCGGCTGGTGACCACCTCAGGGTAGAGAGGGGACAGGGATCCAGTGTGCTCGTTTTCGCCGCTTCTACTGCCAGTTGCAAGGGCTCTCAGGTAGCAGGGGCAGTGGAGGCCCCAATAGATGTGATGTGGTCCCTCTCTGAGAACCGCGTGGCCCAGCGGGGTGTTCCTGGCACTGCCGTCCAAGCGGGCCGGCGCTCCAAGCCTTAGTGTCCGAGGGCGGCGCCGCCGCCACCAGATGCAGGGGCTCCCGGGCAGTGGGGTCACTGGATGCACCAGGCGCAGCGGCACGGTCCCGCTCCCCCCCCCCCCCGTGCAGATCGGGGGCGGGAGTGCGCGGCGCGGCCTACCTCGGAGGGCCGGATCCCCGGGCTCAGGTGATTGGAGCTGCCCGCCCGGAAGTGGGTCTAGGCCGGGTAACTGCCGAGGCTGCCGCCGGTCGGAGGGTCCGTATCTCCGATCCTCCCCAAAGTCGCACAGGTGATGGATTAGGCCCCGGGGCCCACTCGGTCCAAGTTTGGGACAGCCACCGCGGGAAATGCCGGAGAAACGGCCCGCGGCAGGGGAGCTTCACTCGGTGCTAAGCCACGCCCCCAAGTAAGGTCCCTTTATTAATACTTATTTTTCCACCACAGGAAAACCAGGATAATCTGTCTGGTCCCCTGAGGAAGCAAAAGGTTCACTAAATAAAGGTAACTCAGTGGAGTGTTCCGGGGCATGAAAGATTACGCGTATCTGAAAATAGAAACATACGTTTACTAACAGTGTGTCTGAATGCCCTTAAGAGCGATAGTTGTACTTTGAAATGAGAGAATGGGGTGATGCTTGGGTGAAACTAATGTGAACGCCATAAATATTTGGTTAATTCTTACACCCTTCAAAACCAAAAATGAATAAAGCGATCATGATTTTAATCACTTTTGAATCTCCCTGAATTCCACATACTACTCCTTTTTCATGTTAATAGCGTGCCGGAAGTCATGAAATGGCCGTTGGGAAGTTTTTTAAATCGCAAACGAGAAAATGCTAAAGCCATGTCCTTTGCCATAGTGTTCGCATAGTCCAATTATAACAAACGGATGATGGTTACAAGAACGTTAATAATATTTTACAACCAAACGTTTAACATAATGTAGTTACACTTGAAGAATAGGGTTACACATATGTAGAAATCCTACGATGTCTTTTTGTTTTCTTTTTTCGGATTACAGGTACTATCAACCTTTTCCTAACCAGAGTAGCACAATAGAACCACTTTGAATTGCTGCACAAATTGTAAAAAACAATCCTATTGGTCCTGAAGAAAGCCCTATAGACCCGGTTGGGCATAATGGAAACATGTCAACCTCAATTTGTAATTCATATACTGTGCAGGGGATTCAGTAACCCGATCCTTGAAAGCACACCAAACTTCTTATTTTCTTGAACCATCCTCTTTTTTTCTAATAAACAAGTGTATTTCTACGAGGACATTTCAAATTTTTTTAATTCACTTCACTCTGAGCACTTAATTTTCTCTGGACACTACTGCAAATCCAGTGGTTACCTCCAGGTGGAGGTTAGCATCCCAGAAGAGAAAACCCTATGATGCATTAACGCTACGTAATAGCAGAGAATCCTGCTATTCCGCTGTACCATCTACGTGCGTGTATGAGGGTTTTTATGAAAGATACTGAGCATTAAGAACCCCTGGCTACATAGTTACAAGTGGTCCATTCTCCCCCCAATTAATTTCTTGATTTAAGCCTGGAAGCTGAATGGACTCTGACTTCTCTCTCCCTCCTCCTTTTTGATTAAAACAAAAAACTGCAGTATAGTCTACGCTACAGAATACAATCTACAAATCTACAGCTCATATACCTCAAACAGAAAATGCTACTTACCAGAATGCTTCTGTTCTTTGCATGTAGAGCTGTAGATTCGTATACGCCTACCCGCCTACCCAGATACCTGTGTCTGTTGCAGTAATATCTTACTTAGAACATTACACATGGACATCGTTCTATTTCTAACAAGCCCCATCATCACTCTTTATGGCGAAAACAATCCGGAGATGGAGTTGATGCCCATGCGCACTACTAACCAAAAGAGGAGTCACCTATCTTGTGACTACAAAATTCTACAATAACAAAGTGCAAACATCAGAGCCCAACGCCAGATGGCGATCTATGCTACAGTATACAAATCTACAGCTCTACATGTCAAGAACAGATGCATTTTCGTTCAACAATTGGAACATTTTAGGAACAAAAACTCATAACATTGGTTCCTATGGGAGATAAATGGTTATCAGTTTTACAGGTAAGTAATCGACTAGGCACTAGCGTGGACGGGTGCAGTGCAGGATGCCAATGTTAGCCAACGGGGCAACCCGGTTGGGTGATGCTCACGGGCAGGCCATTCGCTCTCAGGAGCCAAGTTCCTGGGGTCAAGGTCAGGGCAAAGGGTTACCAAGTCAGCACCAAGTGCACACACCACCAGCGGCACAGGGGTGGCCGGGTTCTTAAGAGGGGTAGGCAGACCAATGCAATCCTATTGAGGTTGCCAGTTTTGGATTTTGGTTGCAGGCTCTGGATTTTGGTTGCGGGCTCAGTCCAGCAAGTCTTCTGGGAAGAACCAACAGCTGGTCAGTTAAGTTGGAGGGCTCTGGGATGTAGGTGTACCTCCGATCCTCCTCTCCAGGGAGCAGGGGTGCCTTTGAGGGCGGATTTCACCTTACTGGACCTTTCGCAGTTGGAGGGGGTCTCTATGCAGAGGCTGCAGGGGACGTCGCTGCGTCCTGGAGGGGTCAACCCATGGAGGACTCGGACTCTGGAGCGCTTGGGGACCTCACTTGAACCGGTGGGCCACTTGGACTCGGGCCGTAGACTACGGGTGCAGTGGTGGTTCCAGGTGCCTGGTTTCTTCGTTCTCAGCAGGCTCAGGGATTTTCTTTGTAGTTTCTTATGAACAGAGCTGCTGTTCGCAGGAGAGCCGGTCTTTGTTGAAGACAGTCAGTCCTCCCAGGGATTCTGGAGGTCGCTGGCTGTAGGACAAGTCGACTTTTGGCGCAGGATCTCTGGAAACTGCAGACTGGCCAGTAGGGTGGGGGCCAAGTCAGTTCTTTGTAGCCTCCTCTGCTGTGCGATGACTTCCGTCCTTCTTCGTTGGTTGCAGAAATCTGAGGAGGCAAGGTTCAGAGTCGGCCCTAAATACTACGTTTAGCGGCCTTTACAGGGGTGTGCAGGTATGGACCAATGGGTCCCTTCCTTGGGGTGGGTACACCCTCTTATATGCTGCCCTCCAATGGGAAGAGGGCATGAGTCTCTCTCTAATTGGCTGAGTCTCCTCCTCTTTAAGATGGAGGTGACTGAGAGGTGTGCCTCACCTCGTCTCCCCCAACTGAGTGGTGGGGCTGGCAATGTGGGCACACCTCTCCTCCGAACTAGGTTTTCCTGTTGACTCCTGCCCAAAGTGGGGGGTCATTACCAGTGGGAGTCCGGTGCTGGGGGCATCAAAAGGCAGGGACGGCTTACAAAGGCGGCAGGGCTTTGAAGCTTCCCTTTTGTGGACCCAGCCCATCCTGGGGGAGGAAGCATGAGACACTGCCCAGCATTGGCTTTGTTTCTGAACCCAGAGGGAGAAGGCTTTCTACTCAGGGGTCCAGAAACCTGTCTGGCGGTGACAAATGATGGGCAGCCATTCAGGAAACACACCAGGACTGGTCGTTTTTCAGGGAGCATCTCTAAGAAGCCCTCTGTGTGCATTTTACATTAAATCCCACACTGGCATCCGTGTGGGTTTAATGTGCGGAGAAGTTTTTTACCAAACTTCTCAGATTTCAGTAAAGCCATTATGGAGGTGTTGAGTTCGTAATGACCAACTTCCAGTCCATACACTCTTTTGGCTTTACTGCACTTTCAATGTCTAAGAATGGACCTAGACACTGTTGGAGTACAGTGCTCATGCAACTGTACCATCACTTGGAGGCTAGGGAACCCTACTAGAGGGGTGAAATACAGAAGTCTCAGGCAGTGGGTTGCAGGCATGGCGCACAGGGATGTGTGCCATGTCGACTTCACGGTTCTCTGCACAAACACACGCAGCCTGCAATTGCAGCATGTGGGTGTTAGCGTACTGGGCCCCTAACGGTGGCACAATAGGTGCTGCAGCCCTTAAAAGCCTTCCTTGGTCACAGTGCCCTTGCTACCCATGGTACCTTTTACAAGGGGCTTACCTGTGGCCACAGAGGTGCCAATTGTGGGTACAAAGGTACAGTTTGGGGGAAAAACACAGGCCCTGGGAACCTGATTGGCAGGGACCCAGTGTGGCTGTGGGCCTGCTAATCAGACCCACAGCCCAGCTGTTCTCTCTCTAAATTGATACCATGTACTTTAGGTACATACCTGATTGGGTATTGGGTCACCTTTGTGAACCCCTGTATAGTGTACCATAGGTACCCAGGGCATAGGTGCATCTAAGGCCTACCAGGGGCTGAAGCATGTATTATGCCACCCCTGGTTGGCCATCCAAACTGACACCACAGGTTGATCACTCAGCTTGGGTAAGGTGGTGTAATCACCCCTTACTTAGATATAGTATACCTATATCTACCAATATATATAGACACATATGCACCTATAAGTCACTCCTATGGTAGGCCTCGACAATCCTGGAGGCAGAGTGCTTGGTTTTATGTGAGAGGGTGCCCTAGCATGAGCTGAGCCCCTCTGCAGCTTTCGGAACCATGTCCTTATGGCTGTTCTGATATAGCCATACCATATATTCTTAACTGCATTTATAATCCTCGCGGTTAATGCTAACTTTGGTTTGGCTTTATGAAAACATGTCGTGTAAGGTGTCAAACACTTTGGAATACTACCCTCCTCCCCCGCCAATTCTGGCGGCGGGGGTAGCATTCCACCCTTCTAGAGTGAAAAGACATGTATGTTACTGCTTTACCCGGTTAAATGGATGCTGCTGCCACAGACACGAGTCTGACCTCCTGCTGCTGGACGAAACTCCGGCAGGGGAGGCCTGGACAATAGGTTTCCTGCCCCAGAAAGGCTTTTAGTGTATTGGGGCAGGGAGGGCTGCAAAACGAATGAATGAATGAATGAATGAATGTTGGATTTGTAAAGCGTGTGGTTACCCTGGAGCGTCCCAGCGCTGTACCACTCGGGAACCCGTCCTGGCTTTCCCTGTGAGATGGTCCCTTTACTGGGCATCCCCAAGGTTAAGCCAGGCATCCCCGGCGGTGATGGGGCCGGAGTGGAGGATAAGCAAGCTGTTGCCCAGAGTTGCAGTGTGGGACCCCATGGTTAGAGTGGCACCGAGGCGAGATTTATTGACATTGGTCCTGCACCCGGTCGCGTCGGGAATTGAACCCTGGTCCCGGGCCGGCCTCCGGGTCTGCTGCCTCTAACCGTTGAGCCACACTTCTCCACTCGACGCTGCCTGGGGCACACAAGGTGCTCTATGCATAGCCGGTTCAAACTAGTTGCTGGGGCACTCCAGCCCCGCTCTGGCGCGAAACTGGACAAAGGGAAAGGGGTGTAACCACCACCTTCCCAGGTCCACCCATAGGAGGGACCTAGCAGGTAAACCAGCCCCTAAAATCAGTATAAAGATAGGAGCTGGGTCCCCAGGACTTTAGATTATCCTGGAATGAAACTCTGATACAAACTCTTGGACCTTCGACGTTCTATTTCGACTAGAAGACTGAAGACATCTCTCTTGTGGTCAAGGAGTGACCACCCTGTGCAAACAGGCACCATCAGTAACTTGCCGGTCTGCTTTGTAGACGCTCCCGACGGAACCCGAAGACTCGGCAACACAGGAACTGGACTTCCAGACTTCTCTGACTCCGACCCACATCCACAATAAAGCTGAGACCCGTGGCGGACACGAGAGACGTGCGACCGGACACCCTGGACAACCTGCTTTTTGCTAAAAGCTTGACGACCGAGGTACCCTTGCTGTTGTGCATTGGGGTACGAGAAGCCCTAGACCTGAGCGCCATTTGCACCGAAACTCAACCCTCCACACTCAACGAGTGCCGCGTGGGGCCCGCTCTTGCTTTTCAGCTCAACGCGTCTTCCTGGTTGTTAGCCCGTTGGCTAGTGAGTCCCCTGAAGACACACCTTTGAAACCAACTTGCTTTCCAGGTTGCTCCAAGCTTGCTCCAGCTTCCCTGCAAAGGAGAAGCTCCCCAGACCTTGCTGATCTGACCTGAAGCCCATCTTCACTTCCTGCGTGGATTGCGTTTGCCAAGGCTTGTTGGGTCCAGTCCGGATACCGACACCACAGTCAACTAGATCCTTTGTGGGACAGCTCGAATCCAGCTCCTGGTTGTTGTCGACGCCTTCTGGTCCTCGTGGCTGCAGAGACCAGCTTCAACTCTTCACCTGAGACCATCGCGACATCGTCTGGTTCCTTCGTGGTCACTGGCTAGTGACCCAGACTCTATCCCCTCTGCTTTCACGTTCTTCAGTTCCTCGACCCACCCTTGGATCCACCCGGACACTCTTCCTCTGGCTGCCTGCAGCACTTCTTTGCAGATCTCCATTAAAAGCACCGATGAAACCCGACACCAAAAGGCACCTATGCACCCGGCTTCCCTGGATGAGGTAACACGAGTACTCCGGTGCTCCCGTAGGTCTTGACTCTCGAAGTGTCCTAGTCCAAAGGGGTTTTGTCGTAGTCCATCCGGAAGCGCCCTTAAACAGTAACTTTGTAACTTCTTCGTTCTCTATTATAAGTCAATAGTAACTCGCGACCGTGTTTAGACACTGCACGCGTCTCCCGTGGGTCCCCTACTTCCTAACCTTTGATTGTTTAGTGTAGCCCCAGCGATGCCCTAGGCCTACTCACTGTTTCTGTAGTGGTTCTTATACCACTTACTTAGTATATGGTTTGTGAGGCCCCTAGGGCATAACTGTATTTGTGCAACTTATCGTGTGCTAATTGAGTAACTTGTGATGTACTTCGATCTCTGACCTCATAAAGGGTGCAGAGAGGTTGTGTTCGAAATAAATACATATATATTTGATATATACCTTGTATGGTGTCCTTTCATTTGGTATTTAAGGGATTATAATTGGTAAAACAGCTTGCTCCACATGCTCTCTGAAGTCTTAGCCTATGACTGCTGGTCCATGCTACCATTAGGATAGTTGTCTATAAGGTTGACTTTACAACCACCATCAATAAGGGTCGTTTAGACTGGTGCAAGGTGCCTGCTAGAATAGTGGACATCATATGCCAGGCTAACTTCTCACACTTATCATTCAACTGTACCAGCAAAAATTAGTTACTTGAATTCATTTTTTCACAACACATGCGTGTCCATTGCAAAAGTATAATTTCAACAAAAAACCTCCTTAAATAGATGGTGGTTAAACAAGTATTTTGACATTTCATTACGTTCTACTCCATTTAATTTGTCAGAAAAATCAGTATTACATTTTTTCTGCTGAACTTGTCAATCAATAAATTAACTTTGTGTGTCATTTGTGTGACATTATTTTGGTGTTAAGATGTGGAATGATTGACGATAGAGTGATAATCGTCTCAATTGTCCTTTTGGAATTATTGGGTTCCTCTGTTTCTATTTGTATTTTACAGTTGTGTTTCTCCTGTTGTTCTTGAGTGTTTAGAGTCCAGTGAAATTCTGTAAAATGTTCAGATAGTTGCTATTGAAGTGTTTTCTTGATAACCTTATCCCATGTAAAATATAGTCCTTCAGATGTTCAATAAAATAGGAGCCATGAAATGTTGTTTCCATCCCAAAGTTTCTTTTATTGATTCATTCAGTAATCATCCAACATCCGCACAGCGAAGGCGTTTCGTCCCCAGAATGGGACTTCATTAGGGTTTTTGTGAGTTAATCAAAGAATCACCGTCCATAATATGTATCAATATCTGGTCAAGTTTCCTGTTCTGCAGTATACCCCTTGCATATTGAAAAGACAGATGCAATATCCCTTCCACTTGAAGTCTTCTCTTGGGCTGATGCTTCCTATGTGGACCCAGTGGCCAGCAGATTGGTGAACTGGGCAGGTGCGGTCTGTGTCTGCAGACTGTAGGGAAGTGACTCCTCTACTTCAAGGGAGATGCTGGCTGATTGGCAAGGGCTGGCAGTCCTCCAAAGCTTTAGGAGGATGTCCAGCTGCTGGACTTGTCAGGTCTTTGTAAGTGTCGGCAGCAGCAGGCAGGCTGGGTTGGCACCAATTCCGGGGCTGATCCACAGTTCTTGCGTTTTCAGCTCTTCTTGGTCCTTCTTCTGTTCCCAGTAGAAGAATCTGAGTTGTTGGTGTCAGGTGGGCCATCTGAATACTGAATTTAGAGGCATTGAGGGGAGTCTAAGATAGTAGTCAATGGGCTACTTACCTCTGAGGTAACTACACCTTCTATATGACCACTTACGTCTAGGAGTGGCCATAAACCTGACCTAGAATTCCGAGTTTCTCCAAAATAACAAAATGGTGAAACCCTTCTTTCGTTGTTCACTTCAGGTAGCCCACCTTAGGTGTGGGACTAGCCTAAGAAGTGAACACGCCTTCTGAATATTTATGTTTCCCTCCTTTCCTGGTGACAAAATGGGCCTCAGGATAGAGGATGGCAGTCCCAGGTCTGGAGGAAGCTGGGATTGCATAATAAAAGGGTAGCAGGGACTTTGAAACCCTTGATCGTCATATGCTAAATCACTGGTCATCCTGCTGGAGGAGGTGTGAACACCTTCCCCCAGAGCGGGCATTGTTTCTGAACTCTGAGAGCATGGGATCTCCGCTAAAGGGAGTCAGAAACTAGTCTGTGGTCGCAGACCTTTTGATGACATCCGCTAGCACACTAGATACTGGTAGATTTTCAGGGGGGCACCTCGAAGTGCATATCTTAATAAATTCCATACTGGAATCAGTAGGGATTTATTAAGAAATTGTGTTTTGATATTAAACACCATTAATTTCAGTGAAGCCATCACGTAGCTGGGTAGTTTGTAATGACCAGTACATGTACTTCAGATGGCTTACCTGTTAACTTGTAACATCTTAGTAATTGAGCTAGACATCACATGTACTATAATGCACTCTGCCTTAGGGCTATACGGCCTGCTGTAGGAGGTGACTTGCATATATTGCATGCAGTGTCTGTGGGCATGGCACACAGGTTGCCTGCCATGTTGTGGTTTGCACCATTTCACTCAACCTGCAAAGGCAGTCTGCATGTATTTGGGGTGTGGGTCCCTTAAGGTGGCACATTACTTGTTGCAGTCCTTAGGGACCCTCTTCAGTTTTTGTACCCCGGGTTTCATAGGTACCTTTTACCAGGGACTTGCAGGGGTGCCTTTTGGGGTACAATTCAACATTTACCTTCTTTTAGGAAAAGACCATTGGCACTGGTGACCTGGTTAGCAGGAACCCAGTGCACCTTCAGTCAAAAATGCATCAGTACCAGACAACAATTGGGGTTGACCATGTCAAAAAGAGGCACCTCTAAATGAATGACATCAGCAAAGGAGCACTGGCAAATCCCCAGTAGGTCTGTAGTGGTATAGCCAAATAGTGAGTCATGTTGGCTTTGCTACTGATCTAAAAGCCAGGTCTTGAGAAGTCTTCTGAAGGCCAGCAGGTCCTGGGTCTGTCGTAGGCTGGTAGGGAGAGTGTTCCAGGTCTTGGCGGCGAGGTAGGAGAAGGATCTGCCCGCGGCGGTGGTTTTCCGGATATGTGGGACTGTGGCGAGGGCGAGGTTGGTAGAGCGGAGGCTGCGGGTGGGGGTGTAGAAGCTGAGTCGGTCGTTGAGGTATGCTGGTCCGGCGTTGTGTAGGGCTTTGTGTGCGTGGATGAGGAGCTTGAAGGTGATCCTGTTGTTGATTGGGAGCCAGTGCAGGCCTCTCAGGTGTGGTGTGATATGGCGGCGTCTGGGGACATCGAGGATCAGTTGTGCCGAGGCGTTCTGGATCTGTTGCAGCCGTCTCAGGAGTTTGGTTGTTGTTCTTGTGTAGAGGGTGTTCCCGTAGTCCAGTCTGCTGGTGACGAGGGCCTGGGAGACTGTTTTTCTCGTGTCGTAGGGGAACCATTTGAAGATCCTGCGGAGCATTCGGAGGGTGTTGAAGCAGGAAGCGGAGACGGCGCTGACCTGCTTGGTCATGGAGAGGGCGCAGTCGAGGATGACCCCAGGTTGCGTGCGTGGTCGTGGGTTCTGGGGATGTTCCTAGCGATGTTGGCCACCAGGAGTCGTCCCAGGCTGAGGGGGTGGGCCCGAGGATGAAGACCTCGTCTTGTCAGAATTCAGCTTCAGCCTGCTGCCCTTCATCATTCCATTCGGCGACGGCCTTCATTCCTCTGTGGAGGTTGGCTTTGGCGGTGTGGGGTCTTCGGTGAGGGATATGATCAGGTGGGTGTCGTCGGCGTAGGAGATGATGTTGAGGCTATGTTGTCGTGCGACGTGGGCGAGTGGTGCCATGAAGATATTGAACAGCGTCGGGCTGAGGAATGATTCCTGTGGAACGCTGCAGATTATCTCGGTGACCTGGGAGCGGAAGGGTGGGAGGCGGACGCTCTGGGTTCTGCCGGAGAGGAAGGATGTGGTCCAGGCCAGGACCTTCTCTTGGATTCCGGCGTCATGGAGGCGTGCTGTTAGGGTGCGGTGATGGACCGTGTCGAAGGCTGCTGATAGGTTCAGAAGGATGAGGGTGGCTGTGTCTCCTTTGTCCATAAGGATCCTGATGGCGTCGATGAGGGCGGTCTCGGTGCTGTGGTTGCTGCGGAAGCCGGACTGGGATGGGTCCAGACCAGAATTAAGTAAGCAGATATTACTCAAACAGTAGGTCTGTAAAATTATATAAAATCACGATATGCAAATGTACGTTTATAGTTAATTGTATTGTTTTTTTGTTTTGGGAGCTGTTGCCTGTTTTATGTCCCAGTACCACCTTGTTTCTGTGACCTTGATCGAAACCCCAAAATCATCTTTTCTCCAGTATTAGGGGTGTCTTTCATAGATTCACATGCTTGAATATTCCCCGTCGTCGAAGTGGGAGTCCCACGGTACATAAAATAGGAATAAATGCTAAAAATATATGTATGTGAGAGCATAACAGAAGAAGAAATAGAAGTAAATACATAACTGAAAACCTCTAAAACAATTCCTCCATAGGAATGCATGATAGATAGAGAAAACACTTGTAACATATCACTGTCATTACGTTAGTCCAAACTACAGCCAATCAGGCACCAGCACCCTCTAGAACCTTCTCCTCAGAAGCTCAAGCCCTCATTTTATACCGCACGTCGTGTGAAGTCTCCCTGAGCTCTGCTCAGTTTTTTCCTCAACTGCTTCTTTTTCGAGCTGAGCTCGTCATGACCACACCCATTTCTATTATGGCCCAGCACAGGGGAGGAATAACAATAGCAGCCAAGGTGTTAAAGGACAGAGAAGGCCGTCTCCTCCTTTGGCTCCAACGTCTTAAAGACAAGGATTCAGCTCTGTCTGATGCTGAGAGTTTTCACTCTGGACCCTCATTTGCAGCCTCTAAGCGTGGTAGTGTGCAGGATATGCCTTCTCCTTTACTAAAAAAGAAGAAACTGGCCCTGCCTTTGGCCTCTGTGGTGTCCCCACCAGCTCCTACTACCGCTGCGCCCACGAGACCTGGCTCTCAGGTGTCTTCTGCTGCCTCTTAGCGTGTTTCCACACCTAAACATGCTTCGTCGTCGACGGGAGCGTCTACGAGCGTTCCGACGACGAGATCTGCAGTGTCTACATCGTCGACGACGACGACACTGACGACGACGTCAGCTTCCACCTAGTCGACGACGGTCTCGTTGTCTGCCTTTACGTCGACGAGAGTTTCATTGGCCTTTCAGACTGTCTCGTCGACGATTCCTATCACCTCGTCGACGAAGAAACCAGCAACGTCGACGAAAGCCATCAAGAAGTCTTCGTTGTCGACGAAGACTCCGTCGACTAAAGCCTCGTCGACGAGCGCTCCGTCGACAGGGGTGTCTCCTGCGTCGACTACTTCGTCGGCGCCTTTGCCACCTACAATGCTTCCGTCGACAGTGACTCAGTCGACAACGACTCAGTCGGCGAGGACTCCGTCGACGAGCCTTCCGTCTATGGTGGATTCATCGAAGTCATCTTCGTTGGTGGCCATTTCAGCACCGTCGACGGCACTGTCGACGGTGGCACCATCTTCCTTTGCCTCATTGCCTCTGGTGCCATTACCTTCTTCAGGTTCTGCATTTGTCGCCCCCGATCTTTCACACCGTCGCCAACAAAAGCCTTACCACCAGCTGTCCGCTCCAGATCCGCAGCCTCCTTCCCCTATGTTTGCCACTAACTCTGAGCACGACTCGGACTCTGGTGATGATGTGGATGACACTTTCGGGACGGACCACAGTCCGTCTGATCTAATCATCAAATGCCAAGATTCCGGCAGTGATGACGGCGGCAACCAGGAGTCTCAAGCTGAGGAACAGTGCATCCACGTTCCAATGGCTACTTTGCCTTTGTCTTTGATTTCAAATCTCCAGCATATGCTGGACGACTACAACCGGCGTTGTCCACCAACGCCACAAGGTACTCCTCGACCATTACCTGATGCGACTGCGACAGCTCCGCCACCGACGCCTTCTCCTCAGGTTCAAACGTCGGTCAAGATTCACACAACTGTGTATCCACAGGATGCGGATGATGAGGCGATTCCAGAACGAGAGGACGGAGAGGTCCATGATAATATGGATAATGATGATGCCGCAATCGGCATGGCAGAGTGGGACGACTACCAAATGCAGACGCCCTCCCCTCCGCCAGGAGAATCTGGGGATTCCCCTCGAGTAGATATTGCCAGTTTTCATCTGTTGATGGATAGAGCGGCTCAGCGCTTTAAATTACCAAGGACACAGACAGGGGAGGACTGTTTCCTCTACGATTTCAAGAATCAGCCTTTCAAACAAGTACACACAATTCCAATAATCGATTTTATTTGGAAGGAGGGAGTTAAGCTCATGCAGGCTCCTAATTCTTTACCTGCCCAACTGCTGCGCCTTGAAAATAAATATAAGGCCCCAACTGGTTCCCAAGCATGCCTCGTCTCTCACCCTAAACCAGATTCGGTTGTCACTCAGGCAGCACAGCGTAGGGCCCGTAATCCAGCATCTCCAATCACCGCACCTCCAGATAGAGAAGGTCGGCGTCTAGACCCCATTGGAAGGAAATTCTCCGCCATGGCTTCCACTACAGTACGGGCAGCAAATGCCTTAGCCATCTTAGGCCGCTACGACCGGCAGAGGTGGTCGGACATATCTGCCCTAGTCAACTTCATCCCTGACACTTCCAAAGCGGACGCTTTGCAAATCCTCCAAGACGGACAAAGAGCATCTGAAGAGATGATTGACTGCGCAGTCGATATTGCGGGCACTGGCTTCCGCCAGCTTGCTAGTGCGGCTGCCTTACAATGCCAGGGTTGGCTGAAGGCCACCTCCTTCTGGCAGGAAGTTCAATCTAAGATCCTTGATATGCCATATGATGGTGAATCGATGTTTGGGTCACACATTGACAAAGCTCTAGAGTCCATTAAAAAGGACACTGATGCGGCTAAAGGTAAAACATTCCAACACCATAAATACTACTCATGGAATTGAGAAAATGCATGTTGGGTGCCCACTGTAATTCATTAAATGCCAAATGGAAATGCAGATTATAAACAAGTAATCATTGTTCAAGGCAAGAATTATACCAACTATTATTGAGTGCCTCCCAGCAGTATTCATATCAAATCAACTCAAGGAGGACTCCAGTTCTATAGTATAGAAGAACGTTAAAAAGACTGCTATATATTAAGAAGTCTGGTTTCATCTACCTAAAAAGAGTCTGAGTGGCCTTCAGGAGATGCTGAGTCTTGCTCCACTCTGCATCTGGGTCCCCTCCAACAGTGCCCGATCATCATTGGCTCCTGTTCGTCCATCGCCTGACCCCAATTTATAAGACAGTGTGTCTGGCAGGGCCGTTTCGACCCAGCTTTGAGATCTTCCTTTTCAGCTACCTAACCCAAGGCTGATTCACAAGTGTCAAAGAAACTGGAGTTGTAAAAAAACTTTCAGGTGTGCTGATAGAGCAACATATGCCTTTTATATATAGCCTGGAAAAGAATCTCATTGTACGCACTGATTTGTATGATATTGTAAATAGTTTTTATTTGTATATTAACGTTTTTATCTCTTTGTATGATTTTTAACTAAATCGAATAAAGATTCTTGACTGACTGATATGCCTCATCCTTATGTTGACAACCTCAAACAAAGTCACTTGTTGCTGTACTAATTTTATGTAATCCAGGAACAGCAGTACTCTGGAGGATTCAGAGAAAACCTGGCCATCCCTAGGCGACTCCCTTTGTAGTTAGTCAGCTTTGCTGTCATTGATAGGGTCCCTGAAGGAAGATGGTGACTTTCTCCACCACAAAACAAGCTGAGGGGTAATCCACCAGCATTCAGGAACTGACCTGTTCTATGAAGAACTGTTCTGGTTGCGTACTCTTGACCTGACCCATGCATGCCCACCAGAAGCAGCTTGTTGCATCTAGCCCTTCCCTCTGCATTTTCTAATAGTTCAGGTAATATCTCAGAGACTCCATTAAGATGTGACACCGGGGCCTGCATCTCTTTGGCTGTTTCTTGCAGTATGAACACTTCCCTCTGCTACAAAAACCATGTCTCCCACAATGCAAAGGACTTGAAGGAGGAGGGTAACGCCAGCTCTGACTTTGCCTATCTTAGATTCTCAAATGGCGTTGATGATAAAAGATAGAATGCAGAATGACCTTAGCAGATGACAAGTCATCCATTGACCTAGCAGGCGAGGATGTACCTATTGTCCGGTCCGAGAAGGGTGGAGGTGAAGATCTATTACATTTTTCACACTTGTCGAGTAGGGAGGAGGGGCATTTTGTCCTTAACCAGAATGACAAGTAAGTAGGCACCATTAAGCAAGCTCTTGTAATAGCTCCTATGTGATCTCAATGAGGTAAATGAAACTACCACTTCGAATAGGCCCCAGCAGCCATGGGGTGGAAGGCAGGGTGTTCCAGCAGGGCTCCAGAGGCTTGTTAGCTGATCACTAGTGTGGTGGCGTTCCACTCCACTGGCTCAGGTCAAGAATAACTGGGCGTCTCCAGCATCTTTGAATCCTCAATGCCTTATTAGGTAGGGAGTGTGATTGGGGCAGTTAGGTTATCATCCCTGTAGGATTAGTAAGGATTTGACTGGGGTGGCCATGAGGGTGCACTCAAGGAATCAGCCTTACACATGTGTTCCATCCGGTATAGAGGATTAAGAAAGCCTGTGACTAGAAGTCAACTCCAGGCCCACCTGACCCAGCAAAGCCCCAAATACCTTTAGAGTCATCCTATTTACTGCGCAGTGTTTCTCCAATAGAAATTAACTCAGTCAAACCTGGTGCAACACCATACTTATTGAGTGTACTTTTAATGCTGTTGGTAGGTTCTTTTTCCCTTGATTATTTTGCTGTCCCATATGTTTTCACTATCACTTCTTTCCTTTCCCAATTACTCATTAATCCACACCCTATAAACCAAAGCAGTTAAAATTGTGTTCCACATTTGAAATCTGATGATTACATACTCAAAATATTGTATGATCTATAGCCACATCTTGAGGATATGAATAATGGGTTTTTGTATCTATTGACTGTCTTTGTTCTTTCGTAAACTTAATGAAACCTGAAGTAAAGAAAACATTCAACTTCACATCGTCCTCAAAGAGTAAGATTTAATTGTTGAACTTTCCTGCTCTATGAATTAAAAGCTTAAAAAGGGGTACTTTTGTAGTTCATTGAGCTTGTAATAGCACATGGTGGCTGTATGGCTAGGGAACATAACGACACCTGTCACAAGAATGATCTAGCTCCGCAGGTTTCAGAGCACTGGCCTAACAATCCTCAATTAAACATCGCCATTGCATTCACAAAAACCAGCAACACAAAAGAGCTGCTCTTCAGTGGGGCAACCATAAGTAGAACTTGCTTTAACATGTGCAATTGTCAACTGTACAAAGAGACACTTCTCAAGTAAAAAGGCAGCTGCACTCAGCCATAACATTCCACTTACTCAAACTAGCATACATTGCCAAATCATTTTACTTTGGACCTTAATGCAAGATAGGGTGCTCAGATGGATTTACCTGGCATTAATGAACCTACTAACGTTAACCTGCTTTAAGTCAACCCACCGTACCACTGTGAAAGGGAGTCGGCTCAGGGAGGGTGGGTTATGAAAGTATTGTTATTTCCTGCATGGAATACCAACTTGTTAAAATCCCTGCAATGGATCAAGGGGCTGGATGCTTGTGGCTGGTTCCCCTTCTAAAGGCTCCTTGCCAGCATCGGATGCTGGAACGCGGAGTCTGGCCCTGGATGAAACTCCCTAATGGCCTTCACCTCTCGTTACTCCTTTGCTCTGCTTCTTCCCCGTTGTGAGTGGGGGATCCTTGAGACTGTGCATGATGGGTTATTGGGAGAGAGCGGTCTGGCTCGATTACTTCTATATTGTGTTTTTCACTCCTGTGGCCTCCCTAGCCCTTTTCCATGGAGGGTCATTTCCTGTGGTGGATATGTTGATGCTATTATTGATCTGATATTATTGCTACTAACTGTTCCTTCGCTATGTCTTCTTATTACTGCTGTTAACTCCCTCAACGTTTTTGTTCTCATACGCATTGGTTTGCCGAGATGTGCTGCAAAAACCTAATCTAATTTTTTAAAAAAATTTAAAATCAACCCATCTCCCTAGTGACATACTATTTGGAAAGTATTGAAGATGTGTCTAAATAATGTAGCAGAATCAATTACTGACTTGTAACACTAGTTTTTATGCCCTATAAGCTATTGACTTTTTGAACACTAGTTTTTATGCGGTATCTAAGTCAACACATGATCGTTCCTGTTTACCCCAGTCTCCTTATGAAGAAATCTGTTGTGCTCAAGGATGCCACAGTGCATTCTGTTCTACACCACAAGAGGTTAGATTACTGCCACAGATTGAGTGCTTAGCTACTGGAAGTTGACAAAGCATGTGCATCTACAACCAACCTCAGGCAGCACAACCAGTATTAAAGCTATGTATCTTTATTCTGCATGCTTCAGCTGTCTTTCTTAGTGCTTGTGACATCTAAAGCGATGCCTCTCGCCTGTCCCTTTTCATGCATAAAGTCAATGCTTGCTTGTGACTTCAGTGCTTCAAAGGCAAGTATCTCTAAGCACCCTACTAGATTTTTCAATCCTTTCAAGCCCTATCCCTGCATAAGGTCCCTCATCTTGGGTACAACAGTATTATGACGTTCCCGCTGGAGGAGCACTGAGGTTCCTACATCAGGCCCTATGATGTTTTTAATGTTATAACAGATATTTTTCCTTTCTCTTTAGTGCCTTTCTTCTTGACATGGAGCGTAGTGAACTCTGTACATTGGGCGAACGGGTCAACCCAGGCTCTGCCTGCCACCACCATCTTGCTCCTGTTCACTATCTGGATCCTTGTTGGCTTCCCCCTCACAGTCATCGGTGGCATCTTTGGCAAAAACAGTGGCGGCAGCTTTGATGCTCCTTGCCGCACCAAGAACATAGCCCGTGAAATCCCTCGCCAACCGTGGTACAAGTCTACTCTTGTGCACATGACTATTGGTGGTTTTCTGCCTTTCAGGTAATGAAGATATTTACTCGCGACCGGTCTTATTAAAATGTTTGTGTTATGTAACATTTCCATCTGCCTGATCTGATCGTCTTTGAAACACTTGATAGTATTAATTTATGAAAAGACATTTTAAATGTAAAAATATAACCCAACAAAATGAAGGATGTTTTTTCCAAATTTCATTTATTTTTTTCATGTTAATAATTGCCAAATAGGATATGCAGTTGCACTTGTGAAACTGTAGTTGACTGAGAATAACCAATGAATCAATTTGAAAGGAATAAAGAACAGAAAATATAGCTCTGTGCAACAACTCAGTATAGCTGAAAGTTGATACTGCACCTTTACGTTAGCCAACAGCTCTGGTACTGTATCGTGTCCTGCAGTGACAGTTTCTTCAATTCTATTTTCAGTCTCTTTTGTACACGATCTACTCTGCACTAATCGCCTTTCATGACTGAAAAAGTTGTTACTAAGCTTTTTCCACAAACTAGATTTTCTAGAACGGGAATGTCCTGCATTTTTTTAAGGAACTGCTGAAATTAATTCTGTAGAGAATTGTAGGACAGTAGGATCCTTCTAGCATGGTTACCCCCACTTTTTGCCTGGTGTCAGTGTGTTTTTGACCTAGTCTGACTGGAATGCTGATAATCAGGACCCTAGTCACTGTGCTTCCTCCCCTAAATTTATCATGGGAAGTACTTTGGGATCTCCACAATTGACTACTGGAGTACCCTTGAAAGTCCCTAGTAAACGGTATTAAGGTACCCAGGGTATAGGTACACCAGGGCTCTCCCATGGGCTGCAGCCTGTGTGGGTTGGTGCTTACACCTCTCACCACAGATAAGTTTCCTTATATCTGAGGCCACTGAACTTTAAACCTATAAGTCACCGCTATGGCAGGCTCTTCAGTCCTGAGGGCAGGTTGCTTGGTTAGAAGTTTGAGGGTGACCATGCAGGACAACACTACAAACCCCGTAGTCGATTCTCAAGGCTTTATCAGTTCGGTCAGCCAATAGAATACATATAGTGCGCATCAGTCATTACAAGATGCCGAACTATATAGTTGCTGCACTGAACCCGGTAATGTTTGGAATCGGGGCAGTTGTATCATGTCAACATGTTGATACCAGTGTTGGAAGTATGATCCAGTGTACTGGGGGGCTCCCTTCGGGTACCCCCTGTACTCTCAGTAACAGCCTTTCAGGGTCTGCCAGCAACCTAGCGCTGCTGCAGACTACAGACCTCATTCTTCCCTCCTGCTGCTGAGCTGAGCTTGAGCATGGGGAAGGTAGAACAGCAGGTTTCCTGTCACAGGGAGGTGTGACCATCTCCCAGACAGGACTTGGTGTATTGGACTGGGGTGGGGGCGCTTGCCAGCACCACCAGACTGCTTTGAAGGGCGCATTCGGTGCCCTCCTTGCATACTCAAGTTTGAGCCAGTTTATGGAGCCCTTGGCTCCCGCTCTGACGGGAAACTGGACTAAGGACATGTGAGTTTCCTCTGCCCTCTATGGAGCCCCTCCTCTGGGAGGGATCCCTGAGGTGTCCCCACCCTTTCCTTAGGGTACTTAAGGTCCTGCCAGTGGGGTGGTTCCTTAGATTCATCTTAGGACAAGACTCTAGCCTGAAACTACGTCGCTCTTCGACCATCTGGACACTTGGACTTCAACTGGAACCAAGACTGCACCAAGGAAGACTCCTGCTGCTCCTGGTCTCCATGCTCTGCAAGTGTTCTTCATCATCTGGGTCTGTTCTTCTTCCAGGATCATCAACAGACCGGTGGGCATCAAGGACACCTGAAGTAATCTCCCTTGGAGTGAAGGAGTCATTCCCCTGCATATGCAGGCACAGCAGCAAATCTGATCGGTCTGCTGCTCTTGTCGCCTTATGTACTTCCCGAGGCTCAGCAACACAGGTGGTGATTCTGCAACTCCCTCGAGGCCTGACCTGTCCTCTCAGTATCCTTCGTTTGAACCGCTGGGATCGAACCTTTGTGCACCATGCATACTAGCCGTTGCCAAGGCTTGTTTGCTCTGCACTCCAGATTTTTTTGGCCTATAGGAAGCTCCAGCATCTTTTCCTTCCAACATCAGTGTCCTCCGCACGTCCTCTGCACTGTGCACCTTCATCCTTGGTGAGCTGCTTGAGGTAGTCTTCCGACTCCTGTGCCTCTAACCTGTGTGTCCTCCTGAGTGTCTTTTACTGCTTCAGTGTGCTACCCTGCTTGCTCGGGCCAGCTCCGACTCTCCTGCTGTTTGAGTCCTTTGGACCTTGCTTGTCCCAGCATTACTCATTCTTCGTTTTCCACGCAAGTTGCAGCTACCAAGGCTTGTTGGTGCTCATGCCTTACACTGACCACCTAGTCACCAACTTACGAAGTGGGACAGCTCGTCTACGGCTCCTGGTCTTCCTCAGCGTCACCTGGTCGTTACAGCTGCAGCAGCAAGGTCACTGTTGACTCTACAGAACCTCCAGACATCGGTGGGCATTGTCTACATAACTCCTGGTCACGTTGAGTAGCATAGATTGTCTCCACTGCTTGCAGGTTCTTCACTTCAAGAATCCATCCTTGGATTCCACCGGACTCCTTCCTCGCCTTCTCCAGAGGCATTTCTTTTAAGTCTTCCATTGTCGTCTACAGAGGTTTCCGATGTCTCTTCATCCCTATGCACTTGCTTCCCTGGTTTAGTTAACCTCGAGTGGGATGACTCTAACCTTCCGTCCTCTAAGGGAATTCTTTGGGGTCCTCCTGGAAAGGGTTCTTCTTCAAAACGGCAACCAGACTTCTCCATTGACTTCCATTGGGCACGTGGCTGTGTTTCAACTCTGCCCTCCGTGGGGTTCCTGAGTACTTACCTCGGGTGGTTCCTTGTGTCCCCAGCTCCTCTGGGTCTTCTGGTCCAAGTCCCGTTCTCCTTTGCAACTCGCATTCCACATTCTTAGTATATGGTTTGGTCTTCCCCTGGAGACTACTCTATTTTGTGCTACTTAGCCGATTGCAATTGAAGTATTCTTGTGTATTGTGTTGTTATATATCCGGGTAGGAGGTATACCAATGTGTTGGTGAAATGTATAATAAATAAAAGTATTTTTATTTAAACACTTTCTTTTTCATTTAACTTGCACTATACGATTTAAACTGGTAAAACAAGCTGCTTAACACTCCTTCAAGATAAGCCTGAAGGCTGCATTCCACAGCTACCACTTTGAGAGCTTTCTATGGTTATCAAAGACCACTAAACTCACCATAAGGTTTGCCTGTATTAGTGCAAGATGTAGTACTTGAATAAGTATGCACCATATACTACGCCAGCCTCCTACAAGAAAGCTTTGCCTTTCTGTGAAATGCCCCATCTGTGGGAAGAAGGCAACAGAACAAGACACGTTCTGTGTGTGTCTGCTTTCCAGAGTCACATATGGTTGAGAAATGTCAATTTTATATATACATAAAATTTCTCTGTCTGTTTGTCTATCATCTGCTTGCAGCTTTTTACTAACTTTCATTGTCACCATATTATCGTTTGTACATTCACCTTATGACTTTTACTTTACCTTTTTTTGTGGTCCTGTTAAGGGCCTCAATACCTTTCCATTAATTATAAGCTCCTTCATTGGCTGCCTTTTTTGGCTGTTCTCAATATTCCTTCTGGTTTGTTGCTTTCCGTGGTATTGATTTGTTATCTTGCAATTGGAACCTATCTCTCACTGATGCTTTTTTGCATCGGTTGTGCTGTATCTTTGTTGTATTTGGAACTATTTTCTTCCTGCGTTGTTCTTGTTAATATTATCCTTTTGTTAGTGTTT
The DNA here is from genome assembly GCF_964261635.1 of Lissotriton helveticus. Taxonomy (NCBI): domain Eukaryota; kingdom Metazoa; phylum Chordata; class Amphibia; order Caudata; family Salamandridae; genus Lissotriton; species Lissotriton helveticus. The sequence goes on along the minus strand of NC_136065.1, from coordinate 1,688,369,402 downwards.
TTTATGCATGTTAACCATTTCAGAGCTTAGTACGAGACATTCATCACGTCCATAGCATTACCTTTGTAGTGAGAGGATGCAAACGTCCTGTCTTCCACAAAGAGGTAGAAATTCTTTTGGTGAAAGCACCAGCAGTGTATTTTCTTATTTAAAAATAGTTTTAGGATGCATTGCAATTTCCGATTCTTTGGCTGCATTAAGTTGAATCACTACTGTTTGCATAAGATGCAGTAGCAGCTCTTTCATGACTTCTGACTCACATAGCAGAATACTGTGTATCTTCCGCCATTCAGCGTGGACACTATTAGCCAGTAATTCCACCTCACATTACAGTCTGATAGTAGAAATTATTTGCATGGCCCCGCTTACAGCATATCTGTTATCCCACCCAGACCTACTGTGACTCTCTAGAATTGTTGCACCCCTTATCTCTCTAGCTAAACAGCATCTGTGGTGGTACCCGCCCGCTAATCTTGCCTATGCCGCTTTATGAATGTCACCTTGGATCTTGTGTGCTTGTTTTCCAGGTTCATAGTAGCAGACTACATGTAAGAGTTTATCCATTGCCATCAGTGTTATTGTCTTGCACATGACAGTCTATTGACTTACAGGTATTTTCAGAATGTACTAGAATTATGATCTCGTTCTGCCTGGGTGGGGTGGGGGGGTGTATGGTGGGTTTGTGTGATCTATCACACATCTTGCATTACTTGACTGTTTTTATATCTATGAAATCAATAAACATATATTAAAAAATATTAATTTGCATATCTTCTGATTTTTATCATGGTGTTCCAGTATCTCTGTGATCATTAACCTGAACTTCTGTCACCTTCAGACACTATTGGAGACCCCAAATTCCATTTTATTTGGCTCACCCGTCACCTTCAGGCCTTCCATCCTTCACCTTCAGGCCTTGCATCTTTGCGCCAAATGGAAGTAACTTTGCCATCTATGTTCTGAGTGGTCTCCTCAAATCATTCAGCAGGTTGTGAAGCTGCAAGTCCCATATAGTTAAGCAGGCTGCAAGAGAGCTTCCAATCCAGATCCGTCTCACTGTTTGGCGGGATGTTTTGGAGGGAACTGCACATTCTTGCTTTGGTACCTTGGTGTTTGAATACTCTAGGTGGTGAGCATGCGACTCCCCCTTCCAGAAAGCTCTTGGCTGCACTTTATTAATGCTATTTGCTGGTCTGAATACAGAAAAAACAACGTTATACCCTGCTTTATAAAAGTATGAGCGTACACCAAGGAAGGTTCAGCTATCCACTAACCTTGACCCCACACTTGCTCATACTCCCTGTAGGAAGCTGGGCACTTGTTGCAGCCCTCCCTCATTGTTTGCCAGGTATTTGATGCACCTTTGACTGTAGAGTACTGGGTACCTGCGAACCAGGTCCCCAGTACCAGTGTTCTTTACCCAAAACAATTTACAATTGTTTACCCTATTGGCAAAACCTTTAGCACACACTAAATCCTTAGTAAATGGTTCCTCTGGTGCCTAGTGTCTGAAGTACTAAAAAGGGTCCCTAAGGGCAGCAGCACAAATTGTGCCACCTTAAGGGACCCCTTACCAAGCACGTGCAATGCTGCTATTGCAGGCTGCGTGACTTGGTGAGGACCTAAGTGAAAACATTATGTGACACACCCCTGTGTGCCATGCCTCCTACCACTAAATGTGATACTTGTAGGTCACCCCTACATCGAGCCCGACAGCCCTACGGCAGGGCTCCTAGTACTACATGTGAGGGCATACCTGTATGAGCAGACATGCATCTGTGCTGCTCAGTTCCATTACTGCCTGTGTCCGGAGAAGCTATTGTAAACCATGTCTTGAACATTGGTGAAAAAGTTTACCCCAGCTAACTGATGGCTTCACTGAAGACATAGATGTTTGGTATCAAACATCTCATATTGATAAACCCGTACTGTTTACAGTGATGGATTTTTCAATACATCCACCCAGAGGGCACCTTAGAGGTGCCCCCTGAAAACCTACCAGTCTCTTGGGTACTCCCTGACTGGTCTCTGCCAGACTGCTACCCAAGACACTGTTCTGAACTCCTAGGGTGAGAGCCTCCGCTCTCCGGAGGCCCAGAACAAAAGCCTGTCTGGAAAGAGGGTGTAACACCCCCTCCCATAGGGTGACCTGCTGATTATCCTTCCTTAGGCGGCAAGCCTCAAAGAGCTGCCACCTTTGAATTTCGAATTTGTCTCCTCACCGTAGAGGAAGCCGTCCCCTTTGTCCAGGACCTCCTTGAAACCTGGACATGCTGGACAAATAGCTGGTGAGGTAGGCGTGCCACCTCCAGGCTATGACCTCCCCTAAGGTGGGCTACTGTGAGGTGGACACGATTTTTGAGAAGTAGTCGTCTTTGTGGTGGCATACTTAGGAATTCTGGGACAGGGTTAAGCCAATTTCCCAAGGGAAGTGGTCATATAGGGGGCAAAGTAACCCCAAAGGGTCCATAGCCTATTGGCTACTACCCTACTCTCCCCTAAAGCCCCTAAATTCATTATTTAGGGGAGTCCCTGGTACCAGAGCAGAAGATCTTAACCTAAAAAGAAAAAGGACCCTGAAAAGCCACAAAAGCAGAAGACAACAGAAGAGCAACCAACTGAGCACCAACCCTGCCGGTCTGTGTGCTGTCGACCCTGTGCCAAAGATGTCTTGTCCTGCATTTGTAATGCCACCAAAGCCTGCGAGGACTGCCTGCCTTCAACAAAGACTTAGGACTCCTGTGGAGCGGCAGAGCTGCTCGCCTACATCTTACATGCACCCTAAGAAACTGTGAGGACTTCGGACCACTGACAGAAGGTTATCCAGTAATGGGGTATCTTTCATTGATTCACATGCCTGAATCATTCCCCGTCGCAGAGGCTGGAGTCCCACGGTAAATCACAAAAGTCGTGCCATCAGTAAATAATAGTAGTAGGCTAAAAGAAAAAAGCCTAAGCCCTAAATCTTAGTAACTTATCTACATCAATATAGTAAAAAAGTTGGTTCCAACCAATCCGCTACCAGCACCCTCTAGAACATTCTCAGCAGAGGCAGTTCTCCTCAGATTTTCACTGCACGTTGTGTGGAAGGGTGTCTCCTTGAGTGCCACTCCGTTCTCATACTTGTTCTTCAGAATGTCTGACAGAAAAGCTCTTTTCAAGCCCTGCAGGACCTGTGATAAGAAGAGGGTCCATGTGGATGACCAACATAAGGACTGCATTTATTGCCTTTAACCCAAGTATGAGGCGAAAAATTGCAAGATCTGCCGTACCTTCCCATCAAAACCCTTGGGGATAGAGAGGCAAGACTACTCTTGTGGCTCAAATCTTCTTCGGCCGAAGACGATGACCGAGGTTCTATTTCCATCAAAAGAGCCTGATCACATGACAGCTCTTCAAGTGAGGGAAGAAAACACCTTAAATCTTCCCATGATGTTTCTGACCCTTCACAGAGGTCACCAAAACTCTCCTGTGGGTCAACGCTGTCTCCGTCATCCACAGCAGGCAAGGATTCAAAAAAGGCATCTACTTCAAAAACTGTAAGTAAAAGCCATATTAAATCTGTCACGATGACTACATCATCGACTATCTCTGTGACTTCTTCTTCTGCCTCATCTACGGCTTCTATCTCAACTACGGCCATGAAATCGCCTATTCTGTCTACAAAAATCTCTATCTCTACCAAGAAACCAGTTCCTGGGGAGTCTTCAACAGGAAAAACGAAATCACTGTCCACGACCATGTCGACGTCGAGCCCATCAACCGTACCGTCGATGAAGTCTCCACCGTTAAGGAAGATTTAATCGTCGACTAAATCCACGTCGTCGACGTCAGCCATGTCAACAACATTGAAGATCCTTTCGACGACGAGCCCATAGACGAAGATCCGGTCGACGACCATTCCGTCGTCGACAATTCCGTCGTCAATGAAGAGCCCATCGACGACGGATTTAGCTATTTAATCTACACTCTATGCTGGGTTACCTCTACCTGCGCAGTCAACGCCTATATCATCTGGTGTTTACCAACTTTAAACTGTTCAAAGACAGTAGGATTTCAGCAAAATCTCACCACTTATGCCTTCACATCTCCTACACACTGAAGATGAGGATTATGACGACGAAGATGATGAAGGACCCTTTAGTACAGCTCCCCATCCTTCTGAGTTAAACATCAAGTGTCAGGATGACGACGACGATGACAACTACCAAGATCACTATTACCAGGAAGACCTTATGGTTCCACATCATAGATTCCATTGCAGGGAAGTGATCCAAAGGGAAATGAGTCACCTCCCTCCAACGCTCATTCAAGATCTACAGGCCATGCTGGCTGATTACCGACAGAGGTTTCCCCCACAACAGGCAGTCCCAGAAAACCCACCCATGCCAGTGGTGGTTCCTGTTCCAATTATTCAGCCTGAAGCTCCTGTTACACCGGCCCCTCCTTCAGGTCAAGCTGAACAGGTGCAAGATGACACTACCTCCTCTGAAGATGAGGTTGAAGAGGGCGAATTACCCAAATATACTAACGTTCCAGATCCCTGGGATAACTATGTAATTCCGATGCCTTCTCCGCCTCTACCTCTGCCTCTACCTTCTGATTCTCCCCCTGAGGACATCGGGGGCTTTCATATTTTAATGCAACGGGCTGCAGCTAGATTTCAACTGCCAGTTAGTCGGACAGACTGAATGTTTCCTTCATGAATTTAAGGAAAAATTTACTAGAGCTGTACAATGGACTATATCTGGAATGAAGGGGTTAAGATAATGAAGACACCTGCATCTATACCAGCGGTTCTTCCGCGCATAGAGAAGAAATACCTTGCCCCTGCCAACAGCCCATCCTGTCTGATTGGTCACTCATGGCCAGATTTAGTAAATTCGCAGGCAGACCAACAGCGATCTAAAAATCCTGCAAAACCTATCCCCACACCACCTGATAAGGAAGGACGTTGTCTGGACCTAATAGGCAAAAAATTCTCTACCATGGCAGTGGCCTCTATTAGAGCTGCCAATTCACTAGCCATTATCGGCCGTTATGGCTGTCAAATGTGGTCAGACATGGCGGGTCTCATTGACCTCATTCCAGAAGACTGTAGGCAGGAGGCAAGAAAGATTCTGCTGGAAGGAGAACGTACTGCATCGGAAACTATAGATTGTGCTTCGGACATTGTAAACCTCAACTTCCGTCCGCTTGCAGGGGCTGCAGTGCTTAGATGCCAGGGATGCCTTAAAGCCACCACTTTCAGACCTGAGGTACAAACAAAGATTCTAAACATGGCCTATGACGGAGAGTCTTTGTTTGGTAAACATATTGATGAGGCCCTCTTAGCTATAAAAACTGATACTGATACTGCACGATCATTGGGTACCCTTCAGTACAGACGTGGAAATTTCAGAGGAGCAAGAGGGCGTGGCTCTTCATCAAGAGGAGGATACCAAAACCAGCAAAATAGGCAGTATCAATCCCAGTATAGGCAACCTTACAGCTAGTCCTCATATCGTCAATTGTCCATGGATAGTTTCTCTTGTCAAGGTGGTCGAAAGAGATCAAAAAGAAATCGGGGGAATGTCGTCCGATGCTAGACCTCCGCAAGCTCAACAAATTCCTCAAGAAACAAAGTTTCCGAATGGTCACACTTGCCGAGATTTTAAGTTGTTTAAACAAAGGACATTTTATGGCTTCTCTGGATATGGAAGACTCCTATTTCCACATACGTATCCACCGTAAACATCGCAAATATCTTTGCTTTATCAGTTCAAGGTACTCCCATTCGGGCTGAAATTGGCACCAAGAATCTTCACAAAGTGCTTGGCACCAGTGGCAGCAGCATTGAGATCTCGAGGAATACAAGTATTCCCTTATTTAGACGTATGGGCGGCTCAAAGGTCCTTCAGAACACAAAACCAAAGTTGCCGCAGTAAAATGTATACTTCTCTTCTCTGGGGCTGACCCTTAACGAGAGCAAATCACAGTTGCGTCCTCTCCAAGTCATGTCTTTTCTCGGAGAAAGGTTAGACACGGTCCAGTGCAAAGCATTCTTGTCACACGACTGACATGGGTTTGTTCGACGATACTATCGAGGTGTCACAGCGCAGGATAAATTCTCTGCATTGGTGGTCACAGACAGAGAATTTAACCCAGTGCCTCACTTTCCTACAGACCATTCCAGATTTCGTTTTAACGACCGAGGCCTCCATGGAAGGATGGGGCGGTCATCTGCGGGAATGGCAGATTCAAGGAAGATGGTCTCACTTACAAAGACAACAGTATATCCACAGACTGGAGCTCCGCGCCATATTTCTGCCTCTCCAAGCATACCTTCCAAGGATTGCGGGTTCCTCGGTGTTGGTCCGTACCGAGTATACCACCAGCATGTATTATGTCAACAAATAAAGGAGAAACGAAATCAGCTACGCTCTCGCAAGAGGCTCCGGAATTGTGGAAGTAGATCACACTCCACAAGATAACACTGAGAGCCGAACATGTCCGGGGTCTCCACATTACCCTGGCGGACACGCTGAGCAGGTCTCAGTCGGACTGTCACGAGTGGGAGCTAGAGCAGGAGCAGGCGAACACAAGGTTCCAGGCTTGAGGCGAACCTGCACTGGACCTATTCGCAACGAGGGAGAACAAGAAATGCCGATACTATGCCAGCAGGTTCCCTCAACAGGGATCAAGAAGGAATGCCCTGTTCATGCGATGGTCAGGGATTTGTGCGTAAATTTTTCCCCCAATACCATTGATTCCGAAGGTGCTCCGCAAGATGAAGCTGGAGGGTTGCTGTTTAATACGGATTGCACCCCATTGGCCAAGGCAATATTGGTTCCAGGAACTTCTCCTATTGTCTCAAGACAAGCCCATTTGCCTTCTTCCGACGCCTACAATGTTATCAAGGGACAGAGGGCAAGTAGTTCATCCGGACCCACAGTCCCTGCACTTGCATGCATGGCTCCTGATTTCTTAGAGTTCAAGGACCTCAACATTTCACAGGACTGTCGTGAGGTTTTAGCCAAATCTCGTTCCCAAAGCACAATCAAGACTTATCTCCTCAAATGGAAGCGATTTTTTTTCTACTGATGCAAGGCTAATATTATTCACCCTATTCAAGCTCCTGCAGAACAAATACTCCAGTATCTGCTTTCTCTTGCAAAGTCTAGGCTTACTTTTTCATAAATCAAAGTATATCTTGCTGCTTTTCCAGATTCAGGAAATGCGCAAAACCTCCCTCTCTCTGCTCATCTTCTCTTGTCAAACAATTCATGAAAGGACTTTGACTTTTCTGAGCCTTCCCTCCAGTGCGAGCACCCCCTCCAGAGTGGGAACTCCACACCGTGCTAGCACAATTAATGAAGCGTCCATTTGAACCAATCCATAAAGCTTATCTCAAATTCCTCACTTGGAAGGTCACCCTTTTACTGGCTCTTACCTCTGCAAAAAGGGTTAGTGAAATCCAAGCATTCACTATCAAGGAACCCTTTGTTCGAGGCATATGGGCTGCAGATGGTACATTTATGAATAGATCGCCATCTGGTGTTGGGCTCGGATGATTGCACTTGTTTTTCTCTTGGAGAAGTCTTTTGTCGTCATGAGATCGATGACTCCTCCTTTGGGTGCTAGTGCGCATGGGCATCGGCTCCATCCTTAGATTGTTTTTTTCCGCCATCGGGTTCGGATGAGGATCGAAGCGCTCCGGATCGACTTCGACAAAAAAGTTATATTTCGGCGCGTATTCCCTTTCCAATTCGACGGTATTGTTATCGAGCGCAAGTACATTTCCATTTCGACGCGCTTCGACGTCAACAACAAGATTTCCAACTGCTACGTCGACGAGAACAGGAGGCCCATCTCGACGTAGTCCAGTCCGGAGTCCATGGAAAGGACTCCATTCAAGAAATGTCCAACGTGTGGTGCTAAGTTTCCACACAAGGACCTACACGAGGTGTGTAACCTCTGCTTATCCCCTGAACACGAATCCAGGGACTGTGAAGCCTGCGCGGCATTCTCCTCCAAGTCGACGATTAGAAACCGTCGAGCCCGAAGACACGAGGTGTTGAGAATGCAGTCACAGGCAATCCCGGAGCTGTTCTAGGACCAGCACCCCAAAGAGGAAGAGGAAGAAGAAGAAGAGGAGGACGAGGCGGGGTCGGGAGCGGACGAGTCTGACGTCGAAGAAATCGAAGTTCATCAAACCGTGAGTGACGACGTCCCCTTACCAAAGAACCGACCCCGCACGGTGTCGACCCCGGTCAGACAACCGAAAAAAGTTTCCGACGCCCCGCCTTCGGGCCCGGCAACGAAACCGAAACACTCGGTCTCCCACCATGTTGGATCCGAGAAACGGCCCACCTAGACATCGACGCCGAAGCTCCATACAAAGGAAAGCTCGAAGTCGAAACATTCCATGTCGAAACCGAAACATGCTTTGACGTCAAACGTCCTCGACACCGAAAATATCGGATTCGAATAAACTCTCGGTGCCGAAAACACAAATGGACAGTCAGAAGAAAAAACACCTTTTGGAACCAAAAACTTCGATACCGACACAGGAGCATCAAACAGATCCCAAACAAAAGACTGTTTATTGATCCACAAACTGGCAAGGTAGTGACAGAACTACCTAAAAAGAGGAAGAATGAACAGTTGGACGACAGAAATCCTCCTCCTAAGAAGAGAACAATGGGGACAAATACAACTCCTCCCCTTTCTCCACAGCCTAGAGACACACCCTCTTCTCCTCTTCCTCACACTCTGCCAGCTATTCCTTTTACACCACGCCCATCTACACCTATAACCGATGTAGAAAGTGACATGGGAGAGGGGGAACATCCTAGGGATGATGAAGACACTGTCCCAGAGGATGCAGACCCATGGGAAGATTATAATGTAGGGTCAGATAATGATAACGACCCTGAACTGTATCCCTCAAAACCTTCACCACCTGATGATAATACAGGTTTTGCACAGCTAATTAATAGGGCAGCAAAATACCACTAGGTAGAACTACATGCAGAACATCAAATAGAGGATTTCCTGTTAGAAACACTTCCTGCTGCACAAAGAACATCAGGAACACTACCAATGCTTAAGGGTCTCCTCAATCACACATCAGAAATATTCAAAGACCCGGTGAGGGCTAGGGTATTAAACCCAAGAATTGATAAAAAAATATAAGGCAGCCACAAAGGACCCAATATTTATCAAGGGACAAATTCCTCTGGACTCGCTAGTGGTCACAAACGCTCGTAAGAGAGCAAACTCATTAACTACAGGAGAAGCTCCGCCTCCTGACAAGGAGTCTAAGTTAATAGATGCCTCTGGCAAAAGAGTAGCATCACAAGCGGCAAACAGCTGGCGCATAGCTAATACGCAAGCGCTACTTGCACGGTACGACAGAGCTCATTATGATGAGTTAGAAAAACTCATAATGCATCTCCCTAAAGAACATCAAAAGAAGGCAGATCAGCTAATACAAGAAGGGAAGATAATAACTAATACTTCCATTAAGTGCGCCCTAGACGCAGCAGACACTGCAGCAAGATCCATAAACACAAGCATCATGCTAAGAAGACATGCATGGCTCAGAGTTTCAGGGTTTAAACAAGAGGTACAAACATCCTTATTGAACCAGCCTTTTGATGAGAAAACACTTTTCGGCTCAGGGACAGATGAGACCTTAGAAAAGATGAAAAAAGATACAGAAACGGCTAAATCAATGGGAGCATTGCAACAGCCAACCCAAAGAGGTTCCTTTCGTATGTCCACCTATAGAGGCGGATCCCAAAATACAGGTACAAGTCAGCAACCAACCTCTTTTACACCAACATCACCCAGAGGTAATTCTAGAGGCAGTTACAGAGGTAACAACCACATGGGTAGAGGTCGCGGAAACAACAACAACCGCAACTCTCCAACCCCAAAACAGTGACTTCATACAGCTCCCCCCAGACCATATAACACCGGTCGGGGGATGCCTATCACAGTTCCTACCTGTCTGGTAAAACATCACGTCAGACAGGTGGGTGAGACAAATTATCCAACATGGTTATTGCCTGGAACTCACAGCTACCCCACCAAACATCCCCCCCCAAACAGCGTCCAATGAGTCAAGATCACCTAAAACTGTTAAAACAGGAAGTACTATCTCTACTAGGAAAGCATGCCATAGAGAAGGTTCCACAACAACAACAAGGAACAGGAGTATACTCTCTATACTTCCTAATCCCCAAAAAAGACGGGTCTCTAAGGCCAATACTAGACCTCAGACCTCTCAATGCATACATAAATTCGGAACATTTCCACATGGTCACGCTCCAACAAGTACTTCCTTTACTGAAGAAAGGGGACTTTCTTTCTACACTGGATCTAAAAGACGCTACTTTCATATCCCAATTCACAAAGCCCACAGGAAATACCTCAGGTTTGTTGTAGAAGGACAACATTATCAATTCAAAGTCCTTCCATTTGGGGTCACAACAGCGCCAAGAGTGTTCACAAAATGCCTAGCAGTGGTTGCAGCTCACCTAAGAAGACAACAAATACATGTCTTCCCTTACTTGGACGACTGGCTAATAAAGGCCAAGTCACAAGAAGAATGTCTTCAAAACACACAAAAGACAATTCAGTTGCTGCACCAGCTAGGGTTTACGGTGAACTACACAAAATCCCACCTGCAACCAAACAAGGTTCAACAATATCTAGGGGCTACTATAGACACAGAAAAAGCCAAAGTATACCCCAATTCTGTCAGGATTCAAACAATGCTTACATTCATTCAAAGATTTCAACCACAACACTCACTAACAGTGCGAGTGTTCATGCAGTTATTAGGGATGATGTCATCCTGCATACTGCTAATACCATATGCCAAACTACAAATGCGTCCGCTGCAAGAATGCTTAGCGACACAGTGGAATCAGGCTCAAGGGCAGATTACAGATCTGGTGTTGGTAGACCGCACACACCGCTCTCTGAAGTGGTGGAACACAACAAACATTTCCAAGGGGCGGTCGTTCCTAGAACCAATTCCACAGGTGGTGATAACAGCGGATGCATCGCTCACCGGATGGGGAGCGCATATGGAGAAATATACAGTACAGGGAAGATGGAGTGTACAGGAAAAAAGACTGCACATCAATCATCTAGAACTACTCGCAGTGTTTCTAGCATTAAAAGCCTTTCAAATGCACATTCTCAACAAAGCAGTCCTGATCAGAACAGACAACATGACAGCAATGTATTATATTCAAAAACAGGGGGGGGACGCACTCTCTCCAACTATCCAGACTAGCGCAGGAAATTTGGAGATGGGCCATTCCTCAAAACATCTATCTATTAGCCGAACACCTACCAGGAGTTCAAAATCAGATAGCAGACATCTTAAGCAGACAGTCAGAACAAATACACGAATGGGAACTGCACCACCAAATACTGCAGCCATTCTTCCAAAGATGGGGACAACCAGAGATAGATCTCTTTGCCACTCATCAGAACGCAACATGCCAAAGCTTTGCATCCAGGTACCCACACCACCTGTCGCAGGGCAATGCGTTATGGATAAATTGGTCCAACAAATTTGCATACGCTTTTCCACCTCTTCCACTAATCCCATTAGTGGTTTGAAAGCTGCAACAACACTCAATGACCATGATACTAGTAGCACCCACGTGGGCACGACAGCCGTGGTTCACCACGCTCCTGCAACTCTCACAGGTACCACACCAAAAGCTAAGAATTTTACCCATGCACCATACACAGAACCATGGAGAAATAATGCACCCAGATCCCAAACAACTGAACCTAGCGATCTGGCTCCTGAAATCTTAGAATTTAGATACTTAGATCTACCTCCAAACTGTATGGAGATCATTAAGCAGGCAAGACGTCCCACCACCAGAGCATGCTATGCAGCGAAGTGGAAAAGGTTTGCTGTATACTGTACCAGTAACAACATCAACCCTCTGGACGTATCAACAAAAAATATTATTTGCTACTTATTACACTTACAGCAATGTAATCTTGCTTACACATCTATTAGAGTACATCTAGCAGCTATAGCAGCGTACCTACAAAACAGGCAACATCTATCCCTGTTTAGAGTGCCAGCAATCAAAGCCTTCATGGAAGGCCTCAAAAGAGTCATTCCACCAAGATTGCCACCTTCCCCGGTCTGGAATCTCAACATAGTACTCACCAGACTAATGGGACCACCGTTCGAACCTATGCATAGGTGTGAAATACAATTCCTTACATGGAAGGTTGCCTTCCTAATAGCCATTACATCCCTCAGGAGAGTAAGCGAATTACAGGCATTGACAATACAAGAACCATTCCTACAGTTACACCAGAATAAAGTGGTTCTTAGAACAAACCCAAAGTTCTTGCTTAAAGTAATTTCAGCATTTCACATCAATCAACCAGTGGAACTACCAGTCTTTTTCCCAAAACCACAGACGGTAGCAGAAAGGGCCCTACATACATTCGATGTCAAAAGGGCAATATTGTACTACATAGAAAGAACACAAAGTTTCAGGAAAACTAAACAACTATTTGTAGCGTTTTCCCCAACACATAATGGCAACCCTATCTCTAAAGCAGGCATTGCCAGATGGATTGTAAGATGTATACAAATATGTTACATAAAAGCAAAGAGAACATTAACTGTTCCTCCTAGAGCTCATTCTACACGTAAACTAGGGGCATCTATGGCATTCTTAGGAAACATTCCCCTAGATGACATATGCAGAGCAGCAACTTGGTCTACACCACATACCTTCACAAAACACTACTGTGTTGATGTGCAGGCTACACAACAAGCCAGAGTGGGCCAAGCTGTATTAAAAACTTTATTTCAAACGGTTGGGACAGACACGGGTGACCACCGCTAGGGAGGTAACTGCTGTATAATCTATTAATAAATGTACCATCTGCAGCCCATATGCCTCGAACGGAATATGCTACTTACCAGTATGCATCTGTTCTTGGCATAGAGGTCTGCAGAGTGGTACATGCCCTCCCTGCCTCCCCGGAAACCTGTGTCTGTCCCAACATTATCTTATTTAGATACACTTACATGGGCATCTCTTTCTGTATTCTACTACACTACTCCATCTAACCCTACTATGGCAAAACAATCTAAGGATGGAGCCGATGCCCATGCGCACTAGCACCCAAAGGAGGAGTCCTTGATCTCGTGACGACAAAAGACTTCTCCAAGAGAAAAACAAGTGCAATCATCCGAGCCCAACACCAGATGGCGATCTATTCATGAATGTACCACTCTGCAGCCCTCTATGCCAAGAACAGATGCATACTGGTAAGTAGCATATTCCTTACAGTTTACTCGGGATTACGTAACCTTCCGAACAAATCCCAAATTCATCCCTAAGGTACCGCCGCAATTTCACTTGAATGAACCGGTAAGATGAAGAACATTCTTTCCGGATCCATTCACTCCAGCTGAAAGAGCATTAGACTCTTTGGATGTTAAGCACAATCTAAAATTCTACCTAGAGAAGACTAAAGACATCAGGAGTTCCAACCGACTAATCGTGGTCTATGGAAATGCAGTAACAAAGGCAACAATAGCCAGATGGCTGGCATCTGCGATTCATTTCTGCCTTGACAAGGCTAACAAACCTTTGCAAAGGAAAGTCAAGGCTCATTCGACAAGAACTATATCAACTTCTACAGCTTTGTTTGCTGGAGTGACTCTGGAAAATATCTGTTGTGCTGCGACATGTCCACACATTCCCGAAGCATTACAGTCTTCAATCATCGCATGAAGAAGATGCAGCGGTTGGACAGGCTGTCCTACGCCATCTCTTTCATTAAGGTCAGATTCAGGTACTTTTCAATATATATCACTTTTTAGGAGCATTTTTGCACAAAACACTTGCACTTTGAAGTATGTTTGGACCCCTTTTGTTTGGTATACAGGAATGGCAAACTAATACCATCTTCATTATCCCGGGTTAAATTAAGGTTCTCTGAGTTTGAGGAAAAATACACATTAATGTATATATTGTGAAAATTACAGGTGCAGGTATATTCTGTTTGGTAGAGCCACTATTTATATTAGGCCTGTTAGGCAATCTGGGTTACAAATACAAGGGGTTAATATCTCTGTAATTTATATAAATCCAGGAAAACCGAGCTGGAGTATGGCGCTAACATTTGCAAAATTCTGCGTTTTGATTGTTGCAGCATATACTGTATGAATTGGAACTGTCCGTAAGATGAGCTATTTTGATATTCACCTTTTACATTTAAATATGGCCGCCACTTTTAAAAGAAGTACGAATGTGCAGGCGAATGTGTTGTAACTCTGGTAGTCCTTCCTCATTGTTGTTACTCTGTAATACGAGTATTTTAATGAAGAAATGGAGGAGCCCTACCCTTGTGAACAAGGCAGCTGAGACTGCTGAAATGTGTAGATGTTAGTCATCTAAATGAAGATTCGAGTGACCTAACCCTTCTGGAGTGCTGGACGATTTTTTCAGAGGAGAAATCTGATTTTGGAATATATATATATATATGCAGATATAGGTTGGAATGACTCTTTATTTATGTCCCTTGATGAATTTCCTAAATCAAATGTTTTTAGAAATTAGCATTTATGCTGTTATTCTTAACATTCGACATATTTATTTATGTGAAATAATGTAAAATAATCATTTACATATATGTATATAAATATGAAAGTATTTTCTTTGTCTACTGCAATAGAGATGCACTGGCACTTTAAAAATGGGGCTTGTCAGAATGCGCAGTCATGTGATCAAGGCCGCTTGGACGGCCGAAACGCGTCGTGGCATGTGAAATGGGAATAAAATAACACTAATACAACAGTTGGTCCATGCTCGAGATTCTACTTAAAAGTGGTGTTTGTCTGCGAGGTATTGCGGATATATATATATATATATATATATATATATATATATATATATATATATATATATATATATATATATATATATATAATATATATATATATATATTTTGCTCCAACCGGTCACTGTGCATTCAACCTCATGCACGCTCACCAGTACGCAGATGACAGAGTATACGTCACAAAGCCAGTCTTATATATATATATATATATATATATATATATATATATATATATATATATATACATATATATATATATATACAAACACCTCCTTTACACGAAAGAAGTGGAAGCCACAGCGGGGGAACATCAAGGAGGCGCTTTATTCCAATGAGACACACATGACAGGCAAATGCATTTCGGCGTTGGAGCCTTCTTCAGTGCCCGGTGAGTATGACAGGAGGCGTGCCCAATTCCCAAGAAAATAAGTCCCGCTCTGTCTTGATTGGTTGAGACTCAATGGCGCCCATTCCAAGTGGAAACATCACCCTAATTGCTGACCATTGTGTGGTAATGGACCGCAAGTCCCAGAATGCACTTTTCCGGTACTGGGCAATGCTGGGGTAGGTCGAAACCAAATTGCCGGATGAATTGCGCAGGCGAGTCAGGTAAGGTGGACACGGCCAATATCCTGATGTGTCCAGTGAAGCGGAGCACCCCCTCTGGTCCCCACACCGCACCAACCTTCTGTCCGAGAGTCTGTTTGGCGAGGGCACTGATGACAGTGCAGCTAGCCCAGTGTGAGACACAATGGCCGCAGCATCGAAATGCATTTGCCTGTCATGTGTGTCTCATTGGAATAAAGCGCCTCCTTGATGTTCCCCCGCTGTGGCTATTATTTAATTATGGCACTTCTTTACTGTGGAACTCCCGCCTCGGCGACGGGAAACTATTTCAGGCATGTGAATCTATGAAAGATACCAACACTGGATAACTGTAGTAAGTAACTTGTTTTCTTCCGGACCCCTGATTGTCACCTGGCGCTCCAAAGAACTGTTGTACCCGTGCTTCCAAGCTGAAGTGAGCCACCGGTGTCCACGTGGTCCCCTGCCACTCCAGAGACAAAGCCAACCTTGGGTTTTCCATCTGTGGACCTTCTGATGTAGTTTGCATCATCTGTTTCCAGACCCCCTCTACAGCTACCTTGAATTTGACACCACCAACCACATCTGTACCCGGCTGACCCAGCCCGTGGAGAAGAGGACCAAAGGTGTCCCCAAGCCTCACAAGACCTGAAACTACTTGTTGGTTTCATCGGATTGGTCACATGGTCCCCTCCTGCAGACCCTTTTTTACTGCGACCATCCTCCGTTGAATGACGTTAGACACCTGACGTATTTTGACACCCAGCAATCCTAGTGCCATTGGTGATGCACTCTTGGTGCTACCTTGGACTTTGCCCACCATTCACCTTAACTCCTGATGTAGTCTTGTAAGTCGCTGTCAAGAACCGATAAACCGCATATAATTTTCCTCTCCTGGGTTAACATTGTAGAACTCAGAAATTGCACTGTCAACTGAAAAATATTCCTATTTAAAAGGGTACTTACTTGAATGATTTAATTCTGATGCCTAAACAGATATAAAACTACCAACTATTTTTATAAATTGGTGTGGATCTCCTTCATAAGTTGTGTCATTTATTGATCTTTTGTGTATTTGCTGATGTCTTGCACTCATCTGTGTTAAGTCGAAGGCGGCTCGACCACACTACCCCCTTAACAGAGCACTTTAGGATTGCATAGCAAGCCCCAGTCCATTTATAAGGGAACCAACAAGTGGACTCTTTACATGAGATATCACATTCTTGTATATTACGTAAAGAGCCAGCTTCCTACACTCCTGGAGATCACACTGTTACCAAGCCAGCTTAGCATCAGAGGTTGTGCTACCCTCCAGATCTGGATCACTGAGCGATCGGTGGATTTACGCAGGCTAAACTTCCCTGTTCGGGCTCAGGCTGTGTGCACTACCCAATCATGGGCTCCTTTTTTAAGTGCTCCACCTCGGACCATTCATTTGGCAGCACCATTTTGAATCTAGCAGCAGGTGGGTAGGGGCTGGAGCACATTAGAGCTCTGCGCAGCAGTAGTACAGGGCTACCCTGTGCCCCAGAATGTCTCAAACCATGGAATGTCAAATTCTCTACCCCTTCTTGCCCTCCTCCGCTAAGGTCGACTTTGGGGGTGGGAGCAGGTCAGGAGTTCGACAAAGATTTATCCGTTCAGCAGCCCAGCAAGTATAGCATCTTTAGTCTCAATAAAAATAAATTGAAACGGCTACCCATGCAAGGTATGGTGGCATGTTAGAGCTACTGACTACCTTAAATATGTACTTTCAACTCCAATATGATGCACAGCTGATACCATTTTCTTTGTTTCCTTAAAAAGAAAATGTAGGTTAATAGCAGACATCTAATTTCTACTCTAAATGCATCCTTATATCTAAGAAAATACTGAAATTTGGCAGAAGTAACATTTTACATCAAATGTATCTAATGTTAACATTTCAAATTACTGTACTGTATTTTAGCATTTAAAATGCCTTCTTAAAAATAAGTGTTATAAAGTGCTATTTGACCATGCATAGAAATATATGAATAATTGTCTTCAAAGATTTACATGTACATACAAGAACGTAACTTTTCCTTTACATTCTTCCACCCACTGGAGGAGCGAGTGGCATCACCTTTCTCCTTGTTGAGTCTGTCGTTTGCTTCCATCTTGAAACTCTGCCTCTAAGTACCAAACTTGTTTTCTCATTGATTGTCTTCTGTGATTCTTCACTGTCTTTTTTTACTCTTCATGCTTAACGTGTCATTGATTTCCTACCACAATCATAATATCTTGTTCATTCCAAATGGTTTCTTGACTCTCAAAAGGATAATAAGACTCCTGGAGAGAGTATGCCTAACTGAGACGAGTTTTTAAATGATTCCTAAAGGAGAGCAAGCAGAAATATCTTGAACATTGAGCTGTAAAATGTTCAGACAGTCACAGCCTATGTTTAAAAGGTTTTGCATCTGAATCTGTCTCCTGAAGTTGGACAGTTATCAGAGACCAATGATTCAGAGAGTTGTTAACATGGAAATCGATGCATTCTCTGATAATAGAATCTCATCCTTATTAACAATCGCCCGATGTGAACTCCACATCAACCTTGACATGCAAATGTAGTCAAGCAGGCCCTGAGACCAAGGCCTGAGATTGCTGATTGATAGGCCACAGGCAGTAGGGTGTGTAGTTGCCAGGCAAGCGCTTGAGCAGTAAACTTATTTTTGGGGGTGGGATGAGGGGGCAATCTTTTTATTGAACTTTTTAATCATATAAGCGCTACGGGTGGATCATACGTTTAGAGTGCAGTATAAGTAGAAGGTTGGCCATGCCATGGCGATATGCATAAAAAGACTACAACACATTGTACAATAAGAGAACAGCGATACGGAAATTCGCCATCGCAAGCAATTTTCTATACTAGTACGCATCTTCCCCAGGTTCCAGTGTAGTACTCTAAAAAAAAAAAAAACATATTCTCTCCAATCCCCCCAGATCTTTTCCCGACTTCTTGGGGACAGCCCGTCCTTTTATAGATTGTGTTTTTTACCCCAGCACCAATCCAAGTCTTTGGACCATTCGTCTATCGTTGGGGATTCAGACTTACCCCATGCTGGACAGGAAACTCTTGATCAATCCCACAGATAGGTGCAGCAATATTCCAATAGTCAAGGGAGATTGCCCCAATAAAACACACATTGCCGGAGGAGGTACTGCGCTCCTAAAACACCATAAAAGTGAAATGCCACATGAGTTAGAAACACAACCAACCAGGACCTAGCACACACTGTGATCATGCGCTCCCCATGCCGGACATCTAAACACGTTTTCCTCTACCCACATTGTGTCCATGCGAGGTCGAGACCCACCTGTGGTAACCATTAGACAATTAATTTAGGATTACAAAGGCAGAAACCAACAATTGCTTACCATATATGGTTTTGTATTAAAGGAAGACACACACTGATTTTTAAATTGATGGTCCTCAGACCTTGTGCCTTTAACTGTTCTCCTGACTGTTGTTTCATTAAACAAACTGTTCATCTTTTGTCAAACATCTGTCTTCTGTCTCTTTAAGGGATTTCCAACCCAAATCAAATGGTACGGTAAAATACAAAACTAACTGTCTTTTGAAAATGTAGGGCCTTTTTCATAAATGGGGGTGGCATCCTTAAAAATAGCTTTATATTAAATGTATGTGTGAATGCAGAGCTAGTCCAGTTGCAGCAAAATAAATATTATGGCAGAAATGAGAAGTACCCGGTTATGGTGGCAGCATCCTGCAGGTTCTTCTGTCAAGTGATTGATGTTTAAAGGTACACAGATAAAACATGTCCATTGCCCAATCTGGACCCAAGTATAGCAGCCGCTGTGGAACACCTCGCCTCCTCAATAAGGAATGATCTTGCTGACTTATTTAAGATGTAAAATAGGAAGAAGATCCCACAGCAATCTGGGATGAGTTGAAGCTCTATGCCAAATATTAAATCCTACATTTTTACGAAGATATCAGGCATTGAGCAATTATCTAGAGTCTGTGGCCAGAAAGTAAGAGTTCATATGTCTGACACCTACCAACTATTATGCCCATACTTTTATCATAGTTTACTTTGAACCATTAGCTGCCCATCCACTCCCTGACCTCTACATACATTGTTGGAAGAACCCTGCTGACAGCTGATTGCTCTCCAAATTGAGTATCTGTTCGTTGCTGGTGTATGCTGAAAAAAGGAAGCAGTGGGAGCGAATGCCAAGGGCTGAACATATACATCAGATGGAATCCTCGGAGTGTGTCCTCAAGAAAAGAGAAGAGCCAACATACGGATTGTCTGCCCAGCCAGAATTGTTTAAGTCTGTCTTACAAGAACCCTTCGTCAAGCGTGTCGAATGCTCTAACTGGTATCAACGTCACTGTGAACTGCAACTAAAGGTCCTCTTGGGCTGAAACCATGGTTACAGTGGGACAGAAAACTGCCTTGACCATCATTCAATGTGGGAACCATTTCAGTGACTGTCATCAGCTGGACAGCCATGGTAGACCTAGAAAGATACATCAATAGTTGGTTACTAACCTGTTTTCTTAATCGAAGATTCACCACTGCTTCTTGAAGACTTTAAGAGACAGCCCCTGGGGAAAGAGCTATTTAGGATAAAAAACAGTGGGCCAAATAAGTTGACCAAGTTGCCTACCTAAGTAACTGTACTGTAAAGGATTGAGCGGAAAGCCACGTTTAAGTCTGGCTAAAGTAGCCTTAACTGAATTAGTGTTAACTGGAAGAACATCCATCCAAGAGGAAATCAATAACAGATTAAGTGCAGAAAGACTTTTTTAACAGATCATTTAGGCACATCAGTAGAAGAGATTGTGAAATTATTCTATTAAAACTTTCCACTAGTATTTAAGTAATTAAAAAAATGTCTATGCTTACAGTATGTGTGGCTGTAGATACCCATGCTCTGCATACTCCTGCTATCTAGTATTAGACTTGGGTGTTGTAACTTGTTTTTGTTCAGAGTCACCAGACCTGATGTTGCTCCTTTCATAGTGGACAATGCAAAAGGGTGCAGGCTGAACCTCAGATAGTTTTCTTCTGATATCCGGTTTGGACAGTTCATTACCGACCAAGCTCCAAGATAGTCATGTGTTGCATTATCTTTTCAGGATCAGGCCCACACTTGCCTAGATCCACACTTCAAAAGTGAACCGAAGCTGCCTCCTCCACAACACTTCGACGGCCTTCAGTGCCCAGCAACCTGTTATACTGCATTAACTCATGGTCATTAATAGTCAGCAAAATGCAGGTGGTATCCTCCGAGAATATGGAACGTACACCCTCCCAGTTCTGCCCTTGCAATTCCAAATACCCATGGTTGGATCAGCACTGTACCTTCAACCTCTGACCCGACCACGGCAACTTCTACACCAGTCTTTCTGCTGCAAGAAGCCTACTGTAGTGAAGGGAGAGATGCTGGGCACATCGTAAGATGCAGCAGCAACCCTCAGAGATCCCGAGATCTTTGGGAACAAGACTGGCTTGAGACCAAAGAAGAAGTAGTAGTAGGCTACTCTAGCCTTTCTGCAGCATAGGGCACACCCATCCTCTAGACCATCTTCCTCCAATGCCAAATGACGATGAGCATTGTGAAGCCAAGGATCTGAAACCTTCTGACCAGCACACTGGGACAATGCCCAGACCTGCAGCTTTGGTGCACACACTCAAAGATCTTTAACTCAAAGATCCTTATAAAATGCACCTAGGCCGAGGTAAAGCACTGCTCCCTCAAGAATCTGACATCAAGCGCTGAGCTGAGCCATAGACACCAGCGACCTTGGGATCTTGCTCCACGCCTGGTGTTATGTCAACCCTGAGATCTGGCCTCAACGCCTACCATGCCACCTCCCAAAAGTGTCAAACCAAATTAGCAGGCAACTCCGCCTCCATTCTAAGGTGTCCGGCAACCTCACTGAGCAGAAAGCTCCGCTGAAGACTGCTGTCTAACCAAACTCTGACACTGATGTTAGATACTTCCAAGGGTCTGATCCTCCTACTGGCCTTCCTACGTCTGTGCAAGGTACCCGATGCCAATCAGCGAGCTCATGTCCTGTACCCAGACACCAGCAAATAACTCACCAAGGAGCCTTTGGGCTAGCCTCCATGTGCGATCTCTTGCATACACTAGAAGCTCAGGCTCACATTTGAGGAGGAGCTGGTTTTCAAGGCACTAAAAACTCTCCACCCCAAGAAGCAAAGGAACAGGGGCACAAGCCCATCATCCCAGCCTCCTGCACCACGCCACTCTCTTGTACCACCACAGTCTCTCAAGTCCCCTCCTCCATCACCACCATTACCTCCCTTCCTACAAAGATGAAATATGATCTTTTCTGACTAGAAAGCCTTTTTGAGCCTGTATCTCCTAATGATGAACCCCTAGCACCTAGGGAGGGGAGTGACTCATGGGAGGACTGAGTGCTTGACTCTCAGATTGATCACTTCATAGCCCTACCATGCCAAACCATTACCACATAATGACACTACAGCCTACAACATGGTAATCCAAAGGGCTGCCCAGCATCACAAAGTGGATTTGCGCGTTCTTCAAGATGAGGATGATTTATTTGTGGCCAACCTCACGCAAACTTTAAGGATTGTGCAGTTTCTTCCCAGGCTGAGGGGTATGCTAAAGGATCATGCCAGATAACTCCATGAAGCTGATAAAGGCAAACATTGTCATTCCTAAGGGGGACAAAAAAAGCAAGACCTCAACTTAGGACTCGCTGTACATCCATAGTCGGGCTTCCCCAGACATCCTTGTCATCCACCCCCACATACAGACCGAGAGCAAGTGTATATGAAACAGCTGGCAAGCATGTGGCGGTGGAGGCTTCCACCTGTTGGCTCATTGCCAGTTCTACTGGCCTCTTTTCCTAATACGATTGGTATTGGGAGGAGAGGGCACAACTGGTAAAGCACCTCCCAGAAAGCTTTAGAAAAAAAAACAAGAGCTTGTGGTTAAGGGAAAGGTTATCTCTAACACCAACATTTGCTGCACTCTTGACCCAGCATTTTCTACTACTCAGGGCATAAACACGTGTCCTACAGTTACACTATGCCTGCCTACACATCGTGGAGTCTGGCCAAGTCTGCAGCAGTACCTTCTCAACCTCTCTTTCAATTGAGAGCATCTCTTTATCCTTCATTTTGATGAGCTCCTTGAAAATCAAGAAGGACACAGACACCAGCAAGTCTAAGGGTGCCTTCCAAGCTACAACCTTGAAGACTGTGTTTTGGGGACCAGGGTTATGAGGTGGAGCAAGATTATTGGGGACATCTGCATTAATTTAAGGACTCGGACAGTCAAAGGATACACCAGGGTGAGTTACAAGAGCAACAACTGGGGCAAAGATGGAATTGGCTCCAGTAAGGGATGCCTCCTCCTCCAAACAATGACTTGGTATCGTTAAACCCCCCGATCCCCACCAAAAACTCTCCTGCCCACCCTCAAACCACCCAACACTACTTCATACTCCTCCTCACACTACATACCAACTGTTGCAATATGCTCAGCTAAGGGCGTCCCCAAAGTTTTCCTCCGGCTTAGGTAAGCAGGGTAAGTAGAGTCTTCCTTATCTGTTGTTAATCAATAGTATTCCAGAGGAGTACTGTAGTTTTGAGGTTAGTTTCTGTTCGTCCTTGTATTTCTGTAGGGCTGATCAGCATGTCTTTGTAATTGTAACTGCAGCAGTGTATCTCTTTAGCTGCTTTGACCTGACGTTTATTCCGGTCTAATGCTGGACAGAACTGGGGGCCACTTTGAATCTAGAGGTATCCATTCTAAGCCTTGGCTCTACTACTGATATGACATGGAGTGTCTCACCTAGTGTCCGAAGTGTAATTATAGTATAGTTGCAATTTCAAATCTGCTGAGGACTGCATTTTGCCATTTTAGAAAAGTTCAGTATAGAAAATTTGATGAAAGCATAGTCTGGTCAAGACGTAGAGGTTGTTGCTAGTGCTGGGGCTTAGAGCCAAAATCACATTCAAAGAATACCTCCTAACCTCCCACTGTGTTGGATCACTGAACCTAGTTCATAAGATAAAGCAAGATTAGCTGTTCTAAGAGATCTAAGCTCACTTTGTATTGGGTCTAGTCTTTCAAAAAAAAAAAAGTCACCAACAGACATGTTGCAAGATATGGGCTGGTGAATGATAAACTAACAATGAAGAGATTGAAAGTGTAGAGCGTAAAAGTGTAGAGAGTAAAGTGAGGTAGAGAGAGAGCACACGGAATTGATATTATTTCAGAGCAAGGGCATTAGGTAGAAAGAAGGGCATTATTAAAAGCAGCAGTACTGTCATTTCTTGAATCCGCAGCTTTTCCTAATTCTATAACATGGGAAGTTAATTCAACAACCAAAAGCCTAGACCTTTCTGTTAAGCAGGTCTCGACATATTATTTTGATATCCCTAATGGTAATACGACCACACATGCATAGCTTCAGAGCAGGCATTACAGTGTAGCTCAGTGTGTTAAGGAACCAATCTGTACACGTCCCCCGGCTTCTCGTGCTGGTATCCGATTCATTTGTTCTTTTCCCTGGTTCCTTGCCATATCTTCCTCTGCTGATTTTCAATTTGGTTATAAATTCCTTCTTCCCTCTAATCTATGACTGTTTTGTGGTCACACACTGTCACCAATGTCCTTCCATGTGTCTTATTTCTCCCTCTATAAATTGTTGAGTATGCAAGGGAAATAACTGTTAATCTCCCATCTATGTATTCTTAACTTCATACCATTTCTTTTTAGCTACCTGCCTTCATGCCATTTGCTATAGTATTGCCTAAAAGGAATGGTATTTTAAGATCCTCCCATTGTAGCTTGGAATTTTGCAATTGAACATACATGGCTTTCTCTGTTAGTTTTCTCCATTTGCCACTTATGTCCCCCTTTATATCTTCCTCCCCATGTCCTATTTTAATAATGTTCTTTTCTCTTTTGTTCCTCACTTAAATCTATTTTCTGTTTCAGTGATGTTCTTCTCCTACCTCTCGTTCTTTTCTTTTTGAATGTCTTTGATGTATTTCTCGCATCTCTGGCTACTTTCCCTTTGGATTTTCTGTAATGTCTGCACATGTTATAGGTGCCTGTCTCCCCTTTGTGTTTCTCTTTATAAGATTCTTGTGTTGAGTCTTTTTGTTATTAAGTTCCTTATCCTATTTCTGCATTCTTTGCATGGCTTCTGATATGTATGCCTCATTCATGTCCTCCTCCCCTCTTTCTCTTATCTTCTGTCAAGCCTTCATTTGTCATTGATTTTGTGCTGTTATCTCCTCTGGTTCCCGGTCTAAACTTTCTTCAATTGCTTATCCATGTATCACAGATGAGTTTCTTCCTGAGGTGTTTTTTGTACCATTAACCTCCTATTTTCTTCCTCTTTTACTGCAGTGCCATCTCCGTGGAGCTCTACTACATTTTTGCCACAGTGTGGGGGCGTGAACAGTACACACTCTACGGCATCCTCTTCATCGTCTTTGCCATTCTACTGAGCGTGGGAGCCTGCATTTCTATTGCTTTGACTTATTTCCAACTTTCGGGTGAGGACTACCGCTGGTGGTGGCGCTCGGTGCTCAGCACAGGCTCTACAGGAGTCTTCATCTTTCTCTACTCCATCTTTTACTACTCCAGACGTTCCAACATGTCTGGAGCTGTACAGAGTGTGGAGTTTTTTGGCTACTCTTTCTTAACTGCCTATGTCTTCTTCCTTATGCTTGGCACGGTTTCCTTTGCATCCTCTCTCAAGTTTATCCGGTACATCTACGTCAACCTTAAGATGGACTGAAGCCAGTGGCCTCACATTTCTGTTTGGCGAAAGGACCGTCAAGACTTGCATGAAATGGAGACATCAAGATATGGATAGAGGAGTCCGAGATGGTCTGCCTCTCCCTAGACAGACATTTCTAGAATGTATATAACAGAACTCCCATGGGGCTCTCAATGTGGCCTACTTTTATAGCTTTACATTGATTAATGTTTATTCTTATTCAAAAGTTCACCCATTCCTTTACCTTTTATGGGAGTGTATGGGGGCAGTAGCTTGTTGGAAGACTAAGATGATGCCAGAATCACCCACAGTGTTTTGGCACAGCGACTTGGGTGTGGATGTATATCAAGGATGCACTTTTAATATTTACTTATGTGATCATTAAATGCACATGTCCTTCTTGCCATCGCCATTCTGATATGATCGCATTGTTTATAGCTGTCTCAGTCAAACCCTGTAAAAAAAACTCTTACATCAGATTGTACCATGACAAAATTATCTTGCAAATCAACTGTATTCAAAGAAAGTCTTGGGTTAGATTACTTCTTATGGCTGCCTATATCCTGACCCCACCCTCATCAGGTCACCTCTTCTTGCTTCCTTGTCTGATAAAGTGACGATAACCTTTAATACATTCTGGACACACACCAGCACTATCCCTTCCTCACACTTGTTCTGTCATGGTTGCTACTTGATGATATCTCATCTTTTCCATTATCTCCTCTTTTCCTGGGATATATGCTGATGGTACTTTGATATTTCCCCCCCCCCCAACAACATTCAGGTTTCTTTTTTTTTTTTTTTTTTTTTTTTATTGCAGTCATGCCTGTACAGGCCCATACATGCGCAAGTAGTTTCATAAAAAATGAGCAGATATACAATATTAATTGGTGGTCAGTACACAGCCGTTATGCCCACAACCCGGGGGTCGGGCGGCGATGATATCTCTGCGCTCACATGCCCGACGTCCAGATCAAAGGAGTAATCGGTGTCCGGATCGTGTGCATGACTACTTTTACAGTCCTACTTAACTTATGCGCTAACCCCCAACTCCCACCCCCTGCGCAAAACCTAGAACTCCCCCCCCCTTGTCCCACCCCATTCACCACCACCCATCTAATGCACTTATAGCGTTCGTTCCTGGAGTACTAGTGCCTGTCCTCCTGTGTATCTGATGCACTCGGGGCCTCAGCTAGTCTCTATCTCCCCTCCTGCCTCGGGGGCCTCTTCCTCCTCATCTGCCTCGTTGTCCCGGAGTGCCTGTACCATTACTTCCCAAGAGGTCGCCGCATCTGCCGCTGTCTGGCTAGGGGACCTGCGCGCAATCTGGTATCTATAGGAGCTGTCAGCCGCCGCCCACTTCAAGAATTCCCGCCGCCACCTCCGCGGAGTTGGCCCCATCCTCGCCTTCCAGTTCCTGGTGATCTCCCTCTTAGCCACCATCAGTCCCATATCAATGAACTTGCTCGTGAGTTTGTTTTTGGGGGTATGGGGAAACCAGTGCAGGATGCACTCCGCTGGTCCATAGTCTACGGTCCTTTCAGTCACCTCGTTCAGCACCACCCCTATTTCCTGCCAATATCCCCGCAGGGCCGGACACGCCCACAGCATGTGCACCAATTCGGCCCCCTCTTCTAGGCATCGGGGACAGGACGCTGTTTCCGCACCAAAATATCGCCTGATCCTGCCCGGGGTCATGTATGCCCTATGTAATATGTAGTAGTGGATTAGTTGGAATCTAGCGTTTCTCGTGCATTTGCGGGCCCTTCGGACCAGCTGTGCCCATGCCGTGTCTGACATGTCCTTACCCAGGTCCGCCTCCCACTTGGCTTTCAGAGATGCAAGAGGAGGAATGTGCTCTCTTATCATCCGATTGTAAAGGCACGTCACTGCCTTGAGTGTACCCGCCGCCATCATAGTGTACTGACACGCTGCTGCCGTCTCGGGCTCCTCAAGCCCCGTGCCCCAGTGGGCCTGCATTGCCCTGGTCACCGCCGCGTGTAGCAAAAATCCCCCTCTTGGGATGTCAAAGCGCTCCATTAACTCCTGAAACGGGAGCAGCGCGCCATTTTCGTACAGGTCTCCCACCACTTGCACTCCCGCTTCTTCCCATCCTTGCAGATGTGACCAGTCCCCGCCATGCGGTAGGGCTGTTAACATGCCCAGAGGGATCTCCGGTGCGTACGGGCGCCGAATTCCGGCTCTCCTCTGTGCCCGGTTCCAGCATTGGCGGTATGTGCGCTGCTCCAGCGATAAATCCCTATCGTCCAGCCGCTGTTGGAGAGTAATATAAGCCAGGACGTGCCTGGGCGTTCCCCGCAAGATGTCACCCTCCGGACCCCGAAACACCCTTGCCACCTCCTGCGTGAAGACCTGCAGTTGGGCCGCTAGGTAATAAAGCTCGAAGTCCGGGACCGCTAATCCCCCCTCATCTTTCGGGCGAGAGAGCGTGGCCAGCGCCACTCTACACCGTCCCGCTCCCCAAAT
This sequence comes from Lissotriton helveticus, assembly GCF_964261635.1. NCBI lineage: Eukaryota > Metazoa > Chordata > Amphibia > Caudata > Salamandridae > Lissotriton > Lissotriton helveticus. The sequence continues at coordinate 1,688,341,645 of NC_136065.1, read as the reverse complement.
GAATGTCGTGATCAGCGATTTAAGTAGTCTAAAGAAGGAGCCAGGTAGCCATATCGGGAGCGTCCGAAAGTAATATAATAATCTTGGCAGTGCAACCATCTTCAGCAAGGAGATCCGGCCAGCCACCGATAGCGGCAATGTGGCCCAGAAGGTCATGCAGCCCCTCAATCCACGCACACATCGCCCCAGGTTGCCCTCTAGCAAGTCTTCCGCCGTATGGTAAATGTGGACCCCCAGGTACTTAATACAGGCAGGCTCCCAAGCTACTTCCGATCGGTGGTGCGGCTGGGCAGCGCCCTCCTGCAGCGGGAACAAGCTCGTCTTGGGCCAGTTAACTTTCAGGCCCGACATCTTTCCGAAGCTCTCTAGCAGCGCCTCCGCTCCCTGCAAGTCCCCAACGCCGTCATGGAGGAACAGCAGTAGATCATCGGCATACAGCGATATGAAATGTTGCCCGTCTCTGGCCCGCACTCCACGGAAGTGCCGCCCAGTCCGAGCCTGAGCCGCCAGCGGTTCTATAGCCAGGGCAAATAGCAACGGCGAGAGAGAGCAACCCTGCCGAGTGCCTCGTTCAACCGGGTATCGGAGGGACACCGTTGATCCCACCCTCACTCTCGCTATCGCCTCCGCATAAAGGACCTTCGTCCAATGAATATAGCCGGTCCCCAGCCCGAACCGTTCCATTACTGCATAGAGGTAGTCCCACTCTAGACTGTCGAAGGCTTTTTCGATGTCAACCGAAAGGACCAGTTCCGTCCCATCTCCGCTATTCAGCCCGTCCATGAGGCGGACAAGCCTTCTGATGTTGATCGTGGTGTTGCGCGTTGGGATAAAACCATTCTGGTCTTCGTGCACGAGGTCCGTCATGTGTGGCAGGAGCCTCGCTGCCAGTATGGAGCTCAGGATCTTATAGTCCGCGGTGAGCATAGAGAGTGGTCGATAGGACGCCGGGTCACTACTCTCTCTACCGGGCTTCAGCAGTGGGACCACCAATGCCTCCCGCATTGACTGCGGTAGTTGGCCCGCCGCCTTGGCCTCTTTATAGACGGTCAACAGTCTTGGGGCCAGGATATCTAGATATTTGCCATAGAATTCTATGGGGAGCCCGTCTATTCCCGGCGACTTGTTTCGTGCCATGCGTCGCACCGCCGACCTGATCTCCCCTAACTCAATGTCCGAGCCCAGGTCTTTCGCCTGCTCTGCCTCTAGCCGTCGTAGAGGTGGGCCCGTCAAGAAGGGTTCTGCCAGACCCGGCCGGTCTCCTGGGGCACTCTTATATAGGCCCTCGTAATACTCCCGGAAGCCGTCAACTATGCCCAACTGAGTGTGTTGTACTACACCCGACGTATCCCTCAGTTGGAGTATGGGAGTGCACCGTCTAGTGGGGTTCGAAAGCCACGCCAGAAGGGTGCCCGCCTTGTCTCCGTCCACATGGGAGCGCAGCACATACCTCTTAAAGTCAAAAGCTCGAAGCCTCTCCACCTCAACTGCTACCGCCTCCCTAGCCGCACAGAGTGTCTCCTGGAGTTCAGGGTGTCCGGGCCGCTCCCTCTCCGCTTCTCTCAACCTGGTATCCGCCTTAGCTAGATCGCCCAGCAACACTTTTCGCACACCTACATAATCTTTGATGCAGATACCCCTCACCACTACCTTAAAGGCGTTCCATTCCATCGCCCTGGAGGACGCCGTCCCTTCATTTTCCGCGAAATATGAGGCCACCCCCTCCGCCAGGGCCGCCTCGAATAGGGGGTCTTCTAAGGTCTCAGGCCGTAGTTTCCAGATCGGGATCCTGGGTGTCCCCGCCACCCAAGCCAGCCGGATCAGGAGTGGATTATGGTCAGAGATCGTTCTCGACAGGTACTCCGATCCCGTGACGTATGGCAGCACCCCCCGGGAGCAGAGTATCGTGTCCAATCGGACATGCAAGTCGTGCAGTCCGGAGAAGAATGAGTAATCCCGGTCAGCCGGGTGTTGCCCTCTCCAGACATCCGTCAGTTCCCAACTCTCTTGCCACTCCCTTCTACCTCTAGACAGCCTGTGTACCGGGGAATCATGTAGGGGGGGATGGGACCTATCCAACAAAGGGTCCGTAATGGAGTTGAAGTCACCCCCCAGCAGGACCGGGCCCGCCAGGGAGTGAGCCAGCGTTCCTGATAGTGTCGTGAGGAAAGCCAGCTGGTCCGAATTCGGGGCATAAATGCTAGCTAAGACCATATCTCTACCTTCCAGCTTCCCCTCCGCCACCACATACCTCCCTTCCTGGTCCACCCATTGGCGCGTGAGCTGGAAAGGTGTGCCTGCCCTAATCCAAATTAGTACCCCCCTAGCATATGCAGAGTAGCTGGTATGAAAAACCTGTCCCCGCCACCTTCTCTGCAGCGCTGCTCCCTCCCGCCGTGTAAGATGCGTCTCCTGCAGCATGGCGATGTGCACTCCCCTCCGCACTAAATATGCATGTACCTTGTGTCTGCGCTGCATGGTGTGTAGGCCCCGCACATTCCAGGTAATACAGTTCAAGTTATTCACATTAGCCATTGTCCCAACGATCTGGTCGACACATTTCCTCCAGTTCCCGCCCTGCAATGGTGGTGGTGCCCCCCCTTAACAAAACGAAACATCCCAGCAGTCCTACCCGTGGTGTACCCCGGGTCAATAACTTCAAAAAGGGTAAACAATCCCCAACTGTGGAACCCCCCCCTCCCCCAGAACAGGCCCCAATACCAAGATATCAGTCCCCATCCAAACTCCCACACCTGATCAACCCAGGTCTTAACTACACAGCCGTAGCCGTGGGTGCCTTAAGGGCCTACGGAGTGCGGCCTTGTCCAGAGGGGGGCCGCGCCGCCTAGCTCCTCGCTCCCTCCCCAATTCCCCATGTCCTCCCTGCTACGAGTGCCCCGGTGTGCCCCGGAGCCCGCTATATACTTAGGCATGGGTCTCCCTCCCAGCTTCCCAAACATTACCCATAGTCTTCTGCCAGCAGTTCAGACATTCAGGATCTCGTCCGCCGTCTGCGGCGTCACCAGCGGCTCTCCAGTCCGTTGAATCCCAGAAAGGTCCGATTCTGAGCCTGAGGCCGATATAAGAGCGTCCGAGTCCATGGCCCCCCCAGAACCGGGGCCCTCCGCTCGACTCAGCTTTCCCACTTCCAGTAGTGCGGCCTGCCGTTCTGCCTCGGTCTGGGAGGCCGTTGGTCCCATCTTCCCCTGCCCTCGTTTCCTCAGCCTCCTCGACCTCCGCGGCCGCTGCGGCGAACGCCCCCGCTCCTTCTCCCGCTCCTCCTGTGCTCTGGCGCCGTCCGTCCCAGCTTTGTATGTCTCCCACCAGTCCCAGGCCTCTGCTGACGTGTTAAAGAAGCTCGCCTTGTCGTCCACCACCACTCGGAGCCTGACTGGGAAAAGCAACGAGTAGGCTATCCCTTCATTCCGCAGTTCCTTTTTGATTGTAAGGAAGGAGGCCCGCTGCTTCTGTGTCTCGAAGGTGAAATCCGGGAAAAGCGTGACCCTGCTGTTCGCAATCTGGAAGGGGCCATTCTCCCGAGCTCTCCGCAGGAGCAAGTCCCTATCCTTGTGATGGAGCAACTTGGCTATGATCGGTCTGGGTGGGAGCCCGGTCTTGGGAGGCCCTGAGGGGACTCTATGTGCACGCTCCAGTGTGAAGAATGATGAGAGCCCTTCCGGCGCCACCACTGTTTTCAGCCATTCCTCCATGTAGGCAACCATGTCCCTCGCCCCCTCCGTCTCCGGTACGCCTACGATCCGCACATTGCTGCGCCGGCTTCTATTTTCCGCGTCCTCCGCCCGCCTTTCCAGGGTGCGTATGCGGTCCAGGGCTTCCGTTAGCTTCCCTTCCATCACCTTGTGAGCCGGTGCCAGGTCCTTGATCACCGTTTCAGCGTCCTTGACCCTGTCTTTCAATTTATCGTGGTCCGCCCGGAGCAAGCCCAGTCCCGACGCCACTTGCGCAATATCGTTGTGGAGCGCGTCTCGAGTGGCCGTTATGGCTTCCAGTATCCGGTCCTGTAACCGCTGCAGGTCCGTCTGCCCGGCGGGGCCCCCCTCCGCCGCATCATATGGCTCTGCCTCCTCCGCCTTGGTCCTCGGCTTCCCCATTGTGGCTGACTTCGTCCTGCTCGGCCTGCCCGGTTGGCCGAGACCCCCCCGGGCCACGGCCTCGCGACCTGTCCCTGTGCGCTATGGGGTCGCGCTTTCACAGATGTCGCACCCCAGCAGTGGCGCCTGTCGTGGTCCTCGGCCCCCGGGGGCCGTGGACGTTCGTTCTTTCTTCCCTCGGGCCTCAGCCACGTGGCCGGCTCCTGTGCGCCACGGGATCCCACTGCTCTGTTGCCGCACTCCAGAAGCAGCGCCTGCCGTGCAGCCCTCCCCCTGGGGGACTATGGTATACCGTCTTCCCTCTTCTGGGCTAGCGGCTCAAGTGTGGCGCGCCACCGGGAGCTTGGCGCTGTCGGGGGGACCTCCGCTGGCCTGCAGGGCGTCTCCGCTATGTCTCCAACCACCATTCGCTCTTTCGCGGCGGGGGGGCGACGAGAAAAAGGAGGCGGGGGGCGGGGGGGGCCCCGGGCCGTACTACATCAGTTCCCGTTCCTCGTGGCCCACCTCTCAGGGCTGCCCCCGCTCACCCGCCATCAAGTCCGGTGCCCAGGGCTGGGTCGTAGATCGTCTCTCCGCTCTCCTGGTTAATGAAGCCGCCTGGGAGCTCCGCTGGCAGTGACGTACCCAGCGGCCCTTTCTCCTAGCGGTCGCGGTCGCCGCGCACCGCCGCCGAGAGTCAAGGAGCTCCTCCCGCTGCGGGGGGTATCGCCGTCGGGACCGTCCGAGACGGCGGCCGCGCCCCCACCGTTTGCTTCGGGTGAGTGGACCGCTGCGCAGCCCTCGATCAGTCAGGGCTCCGTCGCGGCCGCCATCTTGCTCGCCGCCGTCTCTCCCTTCACTCAGGCGGCCGCTGCGATCGGCGGCCGATCTCGGCGCTGCAGTGCCGCCAGCAGCTCAGACCTCGCCCAGCCAGTCTCCCTCAGGTCCGCTACCGGCTCCGGGGCACTTGCGGGTCCTCTGGCCCCGTTTTCAGGAGTATTGTGGGGAAAGAGGCACGGAGCTCCGGGCTCACGCCGCCATCTCCCTCGGCGCTCAAGCCACGCCCCCCAACAACATTCAGGTTTCATTCTTATAATAACACATCCTTTCACAGAGTATGTCCTCTTGCATCCTTTTAAGACCTTCCCTTAGCCGTATCCTGGTTACACCTACAGGAGCTCAGCTCTTCCTCCTGACTTTATTATTTGACACCTTACAATCTCCCTTTTCTGCCTAACACTTTGCCACCTATATAATATCACCTCCTTCCCCTAGCTCTCATAATATCACCTAACTTGGCTTGAAAAACCCTTATAATATAAACTATTTTCATCAGGCTATACTGTGGTCACACCCTTAAGTCATCTTTACTCTGTCTATGAAGGTCACACCCTAACAATCTAGTTCCCTTCCAAAAGCTATTTCTTATTCACCTCCTCCACCTTGCAATATACTTTTCTACAGTATATATCGCAGCAACACAGTTAGGATAACCGTTCACTTGGCAATATCCAGTTCATTCCCTTTTCAGGAATTCGCATTTCTGTGATTATTATGTTTATCTTCAAGAAATGAACTAATTCTCTGGCCATATCTTATAAGTTAAAGGTCACTTTCTTGTTATTTCTTGGTAGCCTGCACACTTAGTGAATTTCTGAATGTATTTAAAGAAGCAGTTCAGTGAGGTTGCTTAATTAAGCTTTTACAACCTCAGTGTGTTTAGTTGCCTGGGATCCAGGGCCCACTGTACAGTATATGTGACTATTACTTGCTTCCATTTTTAATACTTGGGGTGCAGGTCCTATGTGTGAAGATATGGTTTTAGGGTAGTGTCTGTTTTAGGTAAGAGTGGTGAGGTGTGCCAGCATGGTGGAGGAAACAGTAAGGGTTTATTTTGAAACGGTGTGCAAACTATTGGACATGTTCTGATTGGTGCTGGAACCATTAAGAGTTGGTAGATCCTTGGATGGTGGGATAAAAGTGGCGAGAGGTGTTTGAATGGATCAAAGCACAGGGAGCTGTAAAGTAAGGTTGTTCAATAGGCATATTAGCTGTGTGAGAAACTACTAGGCAGTGTACTGATTGGGTAAGGATAAACTGGGCCATAGGTTGGGTCCGTGAGGAAATATTGGGTGAAGGGGACATTGGGAAATCTAATTTGGCAAAGGGATTGAAACGTAACCATGTGTCATTTAATTAAGGCAAAATATTCGCCTGCATATCAGGTGAGTGCGATTAAATGTTGGGTATTGCATTTGTGGAGCAAGGAGAATGCGTAGTGCCTTTTAGGATCTGAGCTGGGTTGGATGATCTATTTACTTAGCGAAGTAAACAATGGCCAGTATACTGTTGGACACTTGAAAATGTTAGTCCATATCCAATAGGGTGTAGTGAAAAGATAAGAACATCGTCAAGTGAGATCAACAGTTAAAAGATTTCTTGATGTTGTGATGACAAATCATGGAAAAGAGACTTTTACTGAAGGAGGTAATACAGGAACATTTCATGGTTTGGTTAGCAGAAAAGTAGGAACATGTTCCGTCAAGTGTGGTGAGATGATTTCCTGGTGGGTATTTATAAACATTGTTATAAACCTGTTCTGTGACTGAATATGACACTTTACTCCACACACATTTACAACGCTTGCCATTACCCCGCATTTTTCACTCCGCAACAAATTTTACAACACAGGACTTTACACTGCAAGTCATTACAACGCATTCCCCATTACAACGCGATTTACTATTCTCACTCCACTGGGGCGTTGTAATGACTTGCTGTGTAAAGCCCTGTGTTGTAAAAGTTGCTGCAGAGTAAAAGATGGGGAGTAATAACCTGCGTTGTAACGCAGTCAGTGTAAAAATGTTTTACCTCTGTGACCTGTTGATTTAAATGTGTGCTAGCTTGGAAAGATACATATTTGGGCTTGGATGCACGAGTGGTTGTTCTCTTTATGTTCTTGTTGGTTTGGAGGTGTGTTAGGAGAGATTCTAGTTGAGATGGCATTCTGAATATGTACAGGTGGATCTGTGGAAGAATTTTGTGATGTTCTGGTGGGGGTGCATTAGGAAATGTTTTAATTGAGTCTCCAGTGTATCGTGCTGGTGGAGCATTGGTTGAAATCCAGTTGAATGCTATGAAGAGTGGTGTATTGGTTTTGCTGGTGCCCTGTTGATAGCCATTGTCTGCCTCTGGTTTCACTTTTGCCTGAAGTTCTTGGTTTTGACAGTGAAGGCTTTAAGCCTCAGCTTTATTAAACTAATTTGGAGTACATTATCCTAAAGGTGTGGTTATGTGTGTATATGTATATGTATATATATATATATATATATATATATATACATAATTTTTACTGTGCTCTAACCCTGAAAGGGTATTGGTTTAATATATTATTTATATATAAATAATATATTTCAAAGCAATTCTCTTTCAGGGTTTGAGTGCAGCATCAAAAATTATGTTTAGGTTGAGAGCAGCTACTTTATAGAGTACCCTACAACACCAGTGACACTTTGAAACTGCTCACCTCAAATTTCTGTTTTTCTAGCAAAGTCTTTTAGCATTGGATTAGTACAGTGCCATCCATACCAGGATGTAAAATAACAAAAGCATTTTACCACTCCAGGCACAGCATTAAAGCTTTGGATTGATAAATTACCATCCAAGCCAACCTGGAATGAATAAAAGCAACATCTGACACTTGTCACTGTCCTCATAGCTCTTCAGAGAGGTTTAGCTTTGTACAGACACACAGGAGCACCCAGTATAAGTCAAAGCAATACTCTTTCAGGGTTAAAGTGCTGCATAAAGTATGCAAAAAAGAAGCAGAAAACTCTGGGTAGTTCCAAAGTGTAGGTGGAGAGCAGCTGATGTATAGATTACCCTACAACACCAGTGACGCTGAAACTGCTCACCCCAAATGTCTGGTTTTCTAGCAACGTTTTTAAGCATAGGATTAGAATAGTGCCATCCGTGCCAAGGGAGAAGGGGACAACGTCTTTTGCCATTTCTAGAAAAAAATTAAGCGTAGGACAAGTACAGTGCCATCCATACCGAGGTAGAAGGGGACAATGTTTTTGCCATTTCTATAGCGAAGTCTTTGCTGTAGAAATGGCAAAAGACTTTGTCCCTTTTTAGCTACAAAACCTTGCTAGGAAAACAGATATTTGAGGTTAGTAGTTTGAGTTTGCTGGTGTCAAAGGGTGCCGTATACAGGAGCTGCTCTCCACCTAAATCTGGGAACTCCTCAGTTCTCTGCGGCTTGTGTGTGTGTGTATGTATATATATATATATATATATATATATATATATACTCACAAACATGTATATGATACAAACTGCACTTTTGGTTTTGGTTTTTCTTGGTGCTTTATGATTATTTTATTTTTTTCAAGCTCAAAATATCTTTAATATTAAAATACAAATCTGATTTTTAAGGTGCTGTCTCTAGTCTTATTAGAGCTGTGCAGCTACATTTGTGGAAGTGGTTTGTGAGTGAATATACTCAGCACTTGTTTCAACGTTGGAGCTGATCTTGCCTTCCAGGGAGCCTCAGCAGTGGGACAGATGCCCCTCTAACTCCACTTTTAAAGAGTAATTGCTGACCTGAATTACTAAGCTAAAACTTGCTTGTGCAGCAGCCAACTCATGAAACCAGACACAGCCTTAATTTTTGTGTTCACTGAATCCAACACAGTCACCAGACTAGCCTCTTCTTTTTTGCTTGAGCTACACAAGGTGAAGATGTCTCTGCTGACATCAAATGCCTGGTCATTGCCCACTTCTGGCTTAGGAACCTCAAATATTCTGAATTGGAAACCTTTACCCTAGTGTTACGTCCATTATTCCCAAGCTATGTCAAATGGCCAAGATACTTAAAAATACAGCAAATCATGCCATGCAAATTAAGACCTCTACCTCAAATAACTGTGTTTCTAAGATCAGCAGAGGTTAGGGGAATGAGTGTTACAGTAGTGGCACCACACACTGCTACGATGGGGATGATACACCGTAACACATTGGTGGATAGCAAATCCATCAAGACCACACCCACTTTCTCACTCCTAATAAAGGCTACAATCCTACCCTACAGCCAAAATGACCTATCCAGAGTAAGATCGTAAAATCAGTTAGTTCGTCCAAGGAACAGTTTCACATCAGTAAAGATCTTACTCTTTCAACCCTTGTTCTTCCCAGATTTAATCACAATAACTTTATAAATATTTATTAGAACACTTTCAACCAGAGTCCCTTTTTCAACTTCACATTGCCCATTTGGATCCCCATCGAGCCACCTCACCGGCTATCACTAATGCCAACTGCTCAGGTTTAATTAATCTTTGAAAAACTCCTATAAAAACGCTCCCTCCACACCTAGTTATATATAAAACTCAGAAGCAGTCATAATAAACTTTCTTGTTGTTGCCAGCCTCATTACCTGGCTACATGTTTCTCAATCAAGTAATCTCATGCAGGTAGTCCTAATTTTCCTTTTTATTTAAAAAAAAAAAAAAGCAGAAGGAAGACCCTTGTTCTGATCGAATCCTCCACCATTTGTTTCTAAGACCTTATAAGGTGCACATGGATAAGGTGCAAGACCACAGCCTGTGTGACTTATTGGTGCTGATTTGCCCTTCATGCTGCATTTGAAGTACCATTAACCTGGCATATTACCACCTGATGCATCTACATAGAATCACTTTTCTCCTTTTATCACCCCAAGTGACCATACTTACAAACTGACCAAGTTTGTCCACTGCAATGGTATTCGGCCAAGATGCGGGCCAAAACATAGAATAATCTGCAGTGGGCACAAAGCAATGCCACTCACCACATCGTCTAGCTTAGTCTCTCACTGTCTTATCCCTTTGGGGATGGGAGTAGTACGGTCATAGGGCAAGGAGGGACTAATGGGCCTCTCCATAGGGGTTAAGGTCGTTCTCCAGGGTATCTTCAGTTAAACATTAGCATTGATTCGTCCTGCCGACACACAGGATCACAGAGCACTTTTTACAAAGTATATATAAAAAATATGTATGTAAACTTTTATTTGAATAATTAAAAAAAAATGTGTTGGAACACCCTATGCAAGGCTGTAGTGGTCAATTTTGGTTATTAACTTTAAAAAAAAATCATTCAAAATAGAGACAAAGGGGGCGTGGCCAAGATGGCGGCGTAGTCGCAGCGTTTCTTGGGAGCTCCGCTTGATGTGGCCGGGGGAAAAAGCATCTACACGCTATCCTGGCCCGCGGTTGCCGTCATTTGCCGCTCCTACCAAGCGGAGAAGTGCCTGCACAAGGTAGGGTCCCTCACACCCCTGGAGAGCTCCGGAAGCGCTCCCTGGAATCCTCAGAGCGCTGAACAGCGGGCCGCGGCTGGGACGGGAGGCACGGCCCTCGCAGAGCTGGCCCTTCCAAGACTGCCTGTATCACCCACAAAGCCTTGCACTCCTCCTCTCCTCGCTACCTGTCGAATAAACTGAAACTCTCTGGAGGCTCTAGACCATCTCGGAATGCGGAAAATCTTCTGCTTGAACCCCCCACTTTCAAGAAGGAAAGATCGATGGCTCAATCCTTTTCAGGCAACGTAGTGAGAATCTGGAACTCACTCCCGCCTCAGCTCCGGACTACCTCCTCCTCTCAGGCCTTCAAACGGGACCTTAAAGTGCTCCTTCTCCAAAGGCACCTCCAAGTCTAACTCACACCCTTGCCTTCGTCTGAAGGAAGACCTCCCATTACTGGAAAGTCTATTGGCCATGTTTATGGTACTTCCTCCCCAGGGTGTTCTGGTAGTTTAAATGTTTAGTAATCTCCCAATACCTGTGTATGGTACCCTTTTGGAACTTGCACACGTCACTTTTGTTTGTAACACACTGTTTGCTACCTCGCACGTTTTGTTTGTTTTGGAGACTTGCACAAGTGCCACCTTTGCCTACATAACGTTTGTTATTGTGCTGGACTGTCTGCCTTCTATTGCAGTATCATACCTCTACTTGTATTTTGTACGTTTTTGTAACCTGCACCCTTATCACTTTTTCTCCTATAATGCACCGATTGCTACCTCATGTATTTTGGTTGCTCACTAGTGTCACTTTTGATCCATGTAACTTATTGTTTGCTTTTGTATTTTGTTCCTGTATATCATTTGGTCCTTCTGTGAAGCGCTCTGACACCTTCGGGTAAAGTCCGCGCTATATAAAATTGCATAAATAAAATAAATAAATAAAATAAGAGCTGACTGAGTAGGGACGCTGGCCTGGCCCATGCGGAGACACGGCTGAGACCCTCCCTGAGGGGGCTTCGAAGCGCCGTGGGACTGTGGAAGACCCATTGACACACCAGGCCTACATCGATGCGCTCAGCGCCCGGCGTGGTCAGGCCTGCGCATCGCATCAGCGTAGCGGTAGCCAGTACGAACGGAGGAAGGGCGCGGCACTGCTGAGGAGGCCGTAGAGACCCGTGTGCAATCCTCCCAGCTGCGTGCAGCATTTTGGACACAGGTCGGTGTCCTGCTGTCCCCACCACACCAGTAAGCAGAGTTGTAGTGCTGGCGCACACTCTGGACAACTACCGGGCCCGAAGACGGAGCTGAGCTTAGCTAACCTGGCGGTTGAGCCTGGTACTGCGGCTTGAGACCGCGCCAACGACGCCATCCCCGGGGACCTGCTCCGCAGTGCGAGGTCCGAGTGCAGACGAGCAAGGCCCGAGTGGGGACATCCCAGGAGCAACTTTGTGCCCAAGGTGAGGCGAGCAGCGTGACTGCAGACCTTGTGTCTGGAGCGATACCCTGGAGGGAGCCGAGTAAAGCAGCCTGCCGGGTCTGCACTAAATCCCTCTGAGTGCAGCAGACCTTCTGTTTCGAGTGCGCTAACGGAGGCATCAGTCTGCCTTTTAGCCTGCAGCCCGCAGAGAAGGACCCCAAGACAACTTCTACCCCACTCAGGAGGTAAATGTACACGGTCCCCTGGAGCGGCGCAAGATAGACTGGGCCTAGTCCTGGACTCCAACCCAGGCAGCGGCATGTATATTGAATGGTCCAAAGCGAAAGGGAGACACCCGGCCAGGCCTCTGAGGGGCAGCTCCGGCATGTAACAGCCCGCAAATAGTGTGTAGCCAGAAGACAGCATGAGGGACAAGGATCTCAGAGAGGGGACTTGCAGCTAGGGCAGCGGTCTAGCGGAGAAGGAGGGCTACCCCAAAACTCTTGCAAGCGGGCCTGTATTGGTGCAGGCTGTGCCCCCAGATCAACCCTGACGTTTGAGTTGTAGGGATGGGGCCCGAGGCGCCCTCCAGTCTCCCTGGGCCCCCTTGTGGGAGAAGACGTGAGGTCAACGATCCACAATGTAGAGAGGGGGTCATAAATACCAGGTCGCAGTCACGCACAGCTCGAGAGCAGCTTGGGAAGCTCGCCAGAGGTAGACACAGCATTTGCAAGTGCAGCGAGGCCCTTGAGGATGGGTGCACACCGAGGGGAAAAAAAAGACCCAACGATCAAGGACCTCCTATAGAAGCCTGGGTCCAAAAAGATGGATCAGCAAGGCCCTCCGGGTGCAGAAACAGACATGACCCATGGAGGAGGCTGAAGTAATCAGAAAGAAGCTGGAACTGTAGATTAGTAAGTTACTTTATTTAGGATAGATGTTAAGTAGTAAGATATAATGATAACCCCATCAGGAGCAGCTGTCCTGCTGCTCAGCCCTCACCCAACTGATATTCACAACACACTAACATTCCATTCATCCAACATTCCACATCACATGCAATCAAGCTGAGCAGCAGGAAGATTTAAGATACAACAGAGGCCAGGCGGACGAGCCTATTACCCGTGGTTTCCTGCAGCAACTGTTTGGGATACCAAGACTACTTCGCACGCCTGCCGATATGAAGCAGGTTGCTGCCGATATGAAGCAGGTCCAAGCGGAGATGCAGGAGCTAGAAGATCGGGTGGACTGCCTGGAACGGAATGGCGATCGGCGGGAGGAAGAGCTCCCCTAGCATACCTAGGAGCAGTTGGAGCTAAAAGATCACAACGAGGAGTTGTTTCCCCGACTAGAAGACCTCAAACTTCTCCCGTAGATCCAGTATCCACATTAATGTTGTTCCTCTCCTCCCTGATGGGGGAAAGCTTGTAGAGTGGGTGATCCGGCTCTTCAAGCACGTGGCGCCGCAGCTAGAGGAGAAAGAAATTGTGTTGGACTGCACCCAACGCACGGGGCGACCAGCATGCAACCCGGGACAACACCAGGATATCCTTATGTGCCTCCACTCGCTCCAGCAGAAGGACATCATTATGGCGGGCCCCAGAGGCAGAGCGACCATAGCCTACAAAGGCCTCCAGATCGGAATCTTTCAGGACTTGTCTCCACTCACACTCCAAAGATGCAAATCCCTGAGACCGGCCACTGCCTTCCTGCGGGACAAAGGAATTCGCTATCGCTGGGTTCACCCCTTACAGTTGTCCTTCGTCTGGGGCCAGGAGACTCACTCTGTTTGTTCCCTTAAAGAGGCACAGGAAGTGCTAGGCCTGGAGCTGGCAGACGACAACACTCTCGGGGCTATTGACGAAAATGCCGCCAGGCTAGGCAAGCTGAAGACAGGAGGGCGAAACAGGAACAGAAGGGTGAAATCCTCTCACTCTTCTAAACTCACTGCTACAGAAAGAGCGGGAGGAGTTACTGCGACCGCTCCAGCACAGAGAAGGGTTCGGGGGACACCCCAGAAGCTGAAGAGTAGATTCCACAACCACACTCTTCCTCTAATTTTGCAGGCATGAGTCCGGACCAGGGACGACAAAAAACGGCTCCAGCGGGACGGGCTCCACCTCAATGTTGAGATGTCGGACACATGGACCCAAGCACGCTAGTGCAAGTACAGCCGTTTTGTCGGTTCTTTTTTCTTTTGTGTATTCTCTTTTATCCTTTCTCTCCTTTCCATCTTTCCTCCCCTATCCTCTTGGCCAGGGGTAAGCAACTTATTACTAAGCAAGGTGTGGGGGGGGGGGTACAATCCGAGGTGGGTTCCTGGGGGAGGTGGGAGGAGGCCAGGGCAGGGATGAGGGACTGGGAGTCTGGACTGTCTCATCAGGATCCAAGGACAGATCGGGCACCCAGACTCCATGTAGAGATCAAGATTCTCGCAAATCAACCTGCCTGTTTTTCGGCAAAGTGGAAAGAATGTCTCCACTAAGGATTTGACCTGGACTTCCCAAAACCTGTAGTCTGGAACATCATTTGCTACTTGCTCCATCGCCAATAGTCAGTCGTAGCCTACAGATCAGTAGGGCTCCACCTACCTGCCATAGTAGCCTATGTGTGAAACAGGTAACATGACCCCATCTTCGACATAACCGTGGTTAACGCCTTCATGGAAGGTCTCAAAAAGGTAATTTCGACTGGGTTCCACCTGCTCCAGTCTGAAACCTTAACATAGTCCTCACCAGACTTATTGGTCCCACTTGTGAGCCCTTACCCTCTTGCCTTCTCAAATATCTGCTCCGAAAAGTGGCCTTCCTCTTCTAAATCACTTCTCTTAGACGCATTAGTGAATTGCAAGCCCTCATACTGCAGGAACCCTTCCGGTTCACAAAGACAAAGTAGTGCTCGGAACTAACCCAAAGTTCCTCCATAACATAGTTTCCCTATTCCACCTTAACCAGACAATAGTGCCTTGGGTCTTCTTTCCCTAGTTTTTGACTCTGTTGCAGAGAGGGTACTCCATACTCTATATGTAAAATTTGCTCTTGTTTATAACATAGACTGAACCAAACATTTCTGCAAAGCAGATGAGCTGTTAGGAGTTTTTGCAAAACCTCAGAGGGGCCACACTATATGTAAGGCAGACATTGCTAGAGGGATAGTCAAATGTATCCAAACTTGCAATCATAAAACCAAAAGAGCCCGCCCATTCACACCCAGTGCACACTACTCGAGAGGGTAGGTGAGAGAGAATGAACGTATGGCCTTTGTAGGCTCCGCCTGCACAGTGCTTGCTCGATGTCGCTCATTTCCTTGCTGTATGTTGGGCAGCTCCCCCTCCTCCCCTCCAGCTTCCTCCTGGGTCTTCGTCGTGGGTCTTTGTCATAGTCTGGACCAAGTACTGCTTCCTGTGGCCAGTGTCCTTCCACTGGCCACAGACTTCACCAGGTACTCGTGTTTATTTAACTGATCGACATGCATTCGTAGATGCTTCTGCAGCGCCTCTCAACCCTGGTCATCCATTTCTGTTGTTAATGCACTCTAGAGTGCAAGAGAGCTTACACAATCACTCTACTGTAACAGGAAGGCACAGCGCCATGACAAGATGTTATTAGCGGAGCTCTGCCTTCTACACTTTATATCTATTTCCATGCTTGAGTCACCAAGTGAATGCATTTTTCAGTGAACAGGCGAATCAACATTTGCATAGTCATGTTTTATTTTTCTGTGGTCTGTTATGTTTTCTGCTGTGTGAAATCTCTGAATCTGTGAATGCTGTGCTCTTGGACAGACAATAGCACAACGATCTACAGGAGTGGATGTAGCATATCCTCTAGAGCTGAGGAACCAGGTTTGAGTCTCAGCGCTGGCTCCACATCCTGTGATTATGGGCAAATCTCTTATTCTTCCCATGCCTAACAAAAATTGAATGTGTTTTTTTTGTTGTTAATGTAACAGATGCTCATGTAAAGTGCTCAAATAACTTTGGGTCGAATTTTTGCAATATAAAACTGGCGTGAGGGGGAATATATATATGTATTTCTGCATGAACTGCATTATGAAAAAGGCCTGTGATTATTCCATTGTTTCGTGCACACACCCTCCTCCCACCCGCTTCTCCTGTGTTTCTGAAACCCCCTGCGTTGTTTTGAAACATATTGCACAGCTGCCGGTGGCTACTGGCAAACATGGCTTAAAGGGAAATAGTGCTGCAACGCAGTCAATGCTGGCGGCATCACAGTGCTTCCCCAACCCCCCCCCCTTTTTAAGCCATGTTGCATAACATTGACAAAGCCAATAGATCTTACATAGGTGAAACCTATTGGCTTTGCCATTGCTTGTTTGGAAATATACCAACTTACATGCAAAATGGTCAACCGGACACACATTTCCTAAATACTATTCTAGCCAGATAACATGGGTATATAGTTGGGCAGATTGCCTTAAGGATCTTGTTTCAGACATCTGCACATCCGCACATTCGTCACCACTCAGTGAAATGTACTGCTTTACAGTATATGCAGTGCATGTGTATGTACAGCAACACATGCTCCAAACGGAAATGTTACCTTGTAATCATCTGTTTATAGCGTGAAGTGCTGTCTGTGGATTCACATGTGCTGCCTTTCTCCCCGCAAGTGTGTGGCTCTCATCACAGATCTCTTTTCCCTCTTAACTAAACTCTCTTTTGCAATACACGTGCACCATATCGTTTTTGCTCCTCATATCTTACTGTAGGAGAGTAGGGTCTGCTTTCCTATGGTCATCCCATTTTTTGCTTTTTGCTTCACTGGTTTTCGACTTAATGTGGCTGTGGGCCTGCTAATCAGACCCACAGCCCTGCTGTTCTCTCTCTAAATTTCACACCATGTACTTTAGGTACATCACCAATTGGGATTTGGGTCACTCTTATGAGTCCCTGTACAGAGTACTATAGGTACCCAGGGCATAGGTGCACCCAAGGCCTACCAGGGGCTGCAGCATATCTTTTGCCACCCCTGGCTGGCCATCCAAACTGACACAACTGGCTGATCACTCAGCTGGGGCAAGGTCGTGTAATCACCCCTTGCTTAGATATAGTATACCTATGTCTAACCTTATATCTAGACACATATACACCTATAAGTCACTCCTATGGCAGGCCTTAACAATCCTGAAGGCAGAGTGCTTGGTTTTATGAGAGATGGTGCTCTAACATGAGCTGAGCCTGTCTGCAGCTTTCGGAACCATGTCCTTATAGCTGTTCTAGGATATTGCCATACCATATACTCTTAAGTGCATTATGAACCTCGCGGTCAGATGCTAACTCTGGTTTGGCTTTATCAAAACATGTCGTGTAAGGTGTCATACACTTTGGAATACTACCCCCTCGCCAATTCTGGCAACGGGGGTAGCATTCCACCCTTCCAGAGGGAGAAGACCTGTTACTTCCATTAATCCCGGTTAAAGTTAACCAGAACCTCAGCATCACAAAATGGATGCTGCTGCCACAGACACAAGTCTGACCTCCTGCTGCTGGGAGTCCTTCTAGCGAGGGAGGCTTGGACAATAGGTTTCCTGTCACAGGGAGGTGCTAGCACCACCCCAGACAGGCTATAGTGTATTGGGGCAGGGAGGGCTGAATGAAAGGAGACACTGCCTGGGGCACACAAGGTGTCCCATGCATAGGCCAGTTCAAACCGGTGCTGGGGCACTCCAGCCCCAGCTCTGGTGCGAAACTGGACAAAGAGAAAGGGGTGTAACCACCCCTTCCTGGGTCCCACCCATAGGAGGGACCTAGCAGGTAATCCAGCCCCTAGATTTGGTATATA
This sequence comes from Lissotriton helveticus, assembly GCF_964261635.1. Classification (NCBI taxonomy): domain Eukaryota; kingdom Metazoa; phylum Chordata; class Amphibia; order Caudata; family Salamandridae; genus Lissotriton; species Lissotriton helveticus. Next base: position 1,688,324,051 of record NC_136065.1, on the reverse strand, counting down.
GGTAGGAGCTGAGTCCCAAGACTTTATATTTATCCTGACTGAAACTCTGATACGAAACTCTGGACCATTCGAGATCCTACTCGACGAAGAAGCTCCCTTGTGGTCAAGGAGTGACCACCCTGTGCAAGCAGGCACCATCAAGCGCTCAACAGTTTGCTTTGTCCTTGCTCCCGTCGGAGCCCGAACCCAGAGCCTGACAAGACCCGGACTTCCAGACTTCTTTCAGCCCGATCCACAGCCACAGCAAAGCTGAGACCCGTGGAGGCGACGCAAGACGTGGGAACGGCCGTCTTGGAAAGCCAGCGAGACGCTTTCAGTGCAGCTTCTGAGGCACCCTCGAAGTTGTGCATTGGGGATTGAAAAGCCCCAGCCCCGAGCTTCCATTGCACCAAAGATCACCTCTCCACACTTACCGAGTGCTGAGTGGGGCCTTTTTGCATTTTCCTGCTCGAAGCGTCTGTCCGGTCAATTGCCCGTTGGCTAGTGGCCTCTGTGACGACGAAACCCGAAATCTACACCGCTGGTGTGGTTGCTCAAAACTAGCCCTTGCTTCCCTGCGAAGGAGAAGCCCCTCAGTCCTTGCTGGCCTGAGTAAGAAGCCATCTTCGATTCCTGCGTGGGTTGAATTTGCCAAGGCCTGTTGATTCCGAATCGAGAACCGATACCGCCAACAACGAGAGCCTTCGTGGGACAGTCCGTGCCCAGCTCCTGGTCGTCGTCGACACCTCCTGGTCCACGTGGCAACAGAGACCAGCTTTGCGACATCACCTGATTGCTCCCCGACATCGCCTGGTTCCTTCCTGGTTCCATCCTGGTCACTGGCTAGTGACCCAGACTCTGTCCCCTCTGCTTTCAGTTACTCTTCATCCTCGATCCGCCCTTGGATCCAACCGGACTCTTCTCTCCTGGTCGCCTGCAGCATCTTTTCTCCAAGGCTCCATAGAACTCCACATCGAAACCCAACACACTTTGGGACCTATGCACCCACTTCTTGTGGGTGAGGTAACGCGAGTACTGCGGTGCTCCTGTGAAGATTAACTCTCCTAGTGTCCTAGATTCAAGTGGTTAGCTTCTAGTCCAGTCGGAAGACTCCTAAACCTTTAACTTTCTAACTTTACGCACCCATTGACTTCTATGTGTGCACGAGTGTGCATTTAGACACTGCACCCGCATCCCGTGGGCATCCTGCTCCCTAACTAGTGCAGTGTAGCCCCAGCGATTCCTAAGGCCCTAGGCCTTACCATTGTTCGTGACGTGGTTCTTATAACACTATTTTAGTATATGGTTTAGCGGGCCACCAGGGCCTATCCATATTTGTGCAACTTTTGTATGTTATATTAAGTTACTTGTTATGCGCTTGTGCTTCTGTGCTCATAAAGAGTTCAGGGGATTGATTTAGAAATAAATACATATATTTTGAATATATAACCTGTGTGGTGTCCTTTCATTTGGTATTAAAAGGATTGCATATGGTAAAAAAGCTGGCTTCACATGCCCTCTTGAGTTGAGCCGAAGACTACTTTTGTCCATGCTACCCCTAGGATAGCTGGTCTATAAGGTTTACTTTACAACCATCACCATAAGGGTTGTTTGGACTGGTGCAAGATGCTCACTAGAATAGTGAACATCATATACCAGGCCAACTACTCACACTTACTACTGTCAATCAATCAATCATATCATTTGTAAAGCGCACTACTCACCTGTGAGGGTCTCAAGGCGCGGTGTGGGGAATGCTGCTACTGCTCGAAAAGCCAGGTCTTGAGGAGTTTTATGAAGGTCAGCAGGTCTTGGGTCTGCCGTAGGTGGATGGGGAGGGTGTTCCAGGTCTTGGCGGCGAGGTGGGAGAACGATCTGCTGCAGGAGGTCGCTCTTCGGAAGCGGGGGGCTGTGGCGAGGTCAACGGAGCGGAGCTGGCGGGTGGAGGTGTAGAAGCGGAGTCATCTGTTGAGGTACGTTAGTCTGGTGTTGTGGAGTGCCTTGCATGCGTGGGTGAGGAGCTTGAAGGTTATCCTCTTGTTGACTGGGATCCAGTGCAGGTCTCTCAGGTGGGGTGTGATGCGGCTGCGGCATGGGATGTCGAGGATCAAGCGTGCAGAGGCGTTCTGGATGCGTTGGAGCCGTCTCAGGAGTTTGGCAGAGGATCCTGCGTAGAGGGCGTTTCCGTAGTCCAACCTGCTGCTGACGAGGGTCTGGGTGACCGTTCTTCTCGTTTCAGTGGCGATACACTTGTAGATCCTGCAGAGCATGCGGAGGGTGTTGAAGCAGGAGGAGGGGACGGCGTTGACCTGTTTATTCGTGGAAAGGGTTGAGTCGAGGATGACCCCCAGGTTGCGTGCGTGGTCGGTGGGTGTCGGAGCAGTTCCCAGTGCGGTCGGCCACCAGGAGTCGTCCCAGGCCGAAGGGGTGGATCCGAGGATGAGGACCTCCGTTTTGTCCGAGTTCAGCTTCAGTCGGCTGTTACTCATGCATTCAGCGACAGCCTTCATTCCTTCGTGAAGGTTGGTTTTGGCGGTGTGGGGGTCCTTGGTGAGGGAGTGGATCAGCTGGGTGTCATCGCCATAGGAGATGATGTTGAGGTCGTGCCGATGGGCGAGCGGTGCCATGTAGATGTTAAACAGAGTTGGGCTGAGGGATGAGCCCTGGGGTACGCCGCAGATGATCTCGGTGGCTTCGGAGCGGAAAGGGGGAAGTCTGATGCTCTGTTTTCTGCCGGAGAGGAAGGAGGTGGCCCAGTCCAGGGCCTTCTCTTGGATCCCGGTGCTGTGGAGGCGTGTTCGTAGTGTGTGGTGGCAGCCGTTCTCCGTTGTCCAGCAGGGACTTGATGTCATCGGTGGCGGCGATGAGTGCAGTCTCGGTGCTGTGGTTGCTGGGGAACCAGGACTGAAAAGGGTCCAGGATGTTGTTCTCCTCGAGGTAGCGGGTCAGTTGTTCGTTGACGGTCTTCTCGATGACCTTTACCAGGAACGGGAGCAGGGAGATGGGCCAGAAGTTCTTGAGGTCCTTGGGATCCGCCTTGGGTTTCTTGAGTAAGGTGTTGATCTCGGCGTGCTTCCAGCTCTCCGGGAAGGTTGCTGTCTCGAGGGAGGTGTTGATGACTTTCCACAGATGGGGTGCGATGGATGTGCTGGCTTTGTTGAAGATGTGGTGTGGGCATGGGTCTGACGGAGATCCAGAGTGGATGGTGTTCATGATCTTGATGGTGTCGTTGATGTTGGTCCAGGAGAGCAGGTGGTTGGTACGGATGGTGGTCGTGGGGGCGGATGTCTCAGTGGTTGTCAGGGCGGTCTTGGCGTTGAAGCTGTCGTGGATGTCTGCGATCTTGCAGTGGAAAAAGGTGGCCAGCAAATCGCACAGGTCTTGCGAAGGTGGGACGTTGTTGGTGTTGGAGCTGGGGTTGGAGAGTTCCTTCACGATGTTGAAGAGCTCTTTGCTGTTGTGCGCTGTTAGAAATGGGGGTCTCTAGTTGGCAGTGGCTGGCCACAGTTCAAATAGGGACCCTTCTTCCTAAGTCAGAGTAAGGGGGCTACACCCTTTGATAACCCCTACTCAACCCTGTGGTAACGTAGCACGAGCAGCTAGGCTTATCTCAGAGGCAGTGTGTAAAGCATTTATGATCATACACAGTAACACAGTGAAGGACACTACAAAGGGACACCACACAAGTCGTTATAAAAAATAAGTATCTTTATATATAGACTTAACACAAGACCAATAACAGTAAAAAGCCACAATACTGAAAAAGGGGGGTACTCTTGAAGAGTTCAAAGTGTTCAAATAGGGGTTCAGTTCAAAGCGGGGGGCTCTGCTACCCTTTTATTTACAAAGTACCTGGATTTCGTAGCAAAACAAGCAAAATGTCGCAAATGAGCTCTAACGATGATTTTCCCCACGCTAGGCCGGCGATGTGTTGGTTCTTTGTCGCAAGGGAGGATGACGCACCGGTCTGCGGGACAAAGCAACAGACTCCTTCACGCTAGGCCAGCAATGCGTTGAATCCTTGCTGCAAGGGAGGATGATGCTCTGATCCTGTTGCGTGTGCGATCTTGTTGAGACGAAAGAAAATGGCGCCCGCGAGGGAGCGAAGATCCGGGTGTGATGCAAGGAAAATGGCAGACGCACGGCGCCCGCTCTGCGATGTCGTGATGCGATGATCCAGGGTTAGCGAGCCTTCCACAATCCCGTAAACGTGCGATGCGATGATCTCGGGGGTTAGGGAGCACTTTGTGGCCTGCAAGCGTGCGATGCGATGATCTTTGGTTTGCGAGAGCTCGGCGGCAGCAGCGCGATGATTTTTCTTACGCTCTTCAGCTGCGGCGGCTCGCAAACAGGCGTTGGCAACGATTTCAGCACTCTCTTCTCTGTAATAGAACTAGAGGCCCTGGAACTCACAGGGGCCTCACCTGCAGATAGAAATCCTCGCTGGGAGGAATCAGGAGGCTGGTGGGGGAGTCAGATGAGCCTGTGACTCCAGCAGGAGGCTAGCTCTCTTCTAGCCCTTGGGTGATTGCTTAGCAAAATAAAAAGTCCTTTTCCCTCTTCTTCCAAGTCCAATGGGAACTACTGCAGGCCAATCCAAGAAACAGCACACAAGCACGAGGACAGTCCTCTCCTGCAGATTCCTTCAGTAACACGGACAGAGGTTCATCTTGACATCCAGGAGCAATACAAAAATCAGGGGTTTGGGCACAGATATTTATACCCCAAAAGTCTTTGTTCTCAAAAGTCTCTAGTCACTGATCCCAGCCAGAACCAGTTCTACTCAGGCTTGGAGCACTTTGTTTACCAGGCTGCATCTGCCATCAGACGCACAGTAGGAGGTGGAGACAGCATTCACCTTGCCAGGCACAGCCCTATTTAGGTCCAGGAGCTACCCCTCCCCAGTACTCAATGCAGATCTCTCTATTCAACCCAGGTCTAACTCAGCCTGCTTTGCCCCTCTAAACCCAGACAGGCAATACACATAACAGCAGAGCACACTGGAAAGCTTAGGCAAGAAAATATCTACTTTCTAAAAGTGGTATTTTCAAAAACAGAATGTTAAAACCAACTTCACTAAAAGCCTAACCTTAACTGGCTCATAGGTGTGTCCCAACAGATAGACAACAAGCCACAGTGGCCACTGACAGTAGTCAGTGTGGAGACCCAGGTCCGATACCGCTCAGAGTTTTCGTACCTCTGTGGCATCAGAGTGGAGGGCAGTAACCCCCAGGTGCCTTGCACCTTTTGACCACTTTCCCTCGCATCCGGTCAGGCAAGACACCCTGACACTGACCCACCAACCCTGGGCCTGTACCCAGCAGCTGGGCCAGAGACTGGGGTGGGCTTTCTCACACCCGGTCCTCCTCTTTGGGGCTCGGTACCCTCCCACCTGGAGAGGTACCCCTTCCAGAATTGTTGGGGCACCTGTGGCAGGACGGCTGAGCCCCAGAGCAGTGACCATGGTGACAGTGCCTCACACACGTACCCCACACCACTCTCCTGAAATGGGCGAGATTCACACTCAAACCACACTTTTCTGGGCGGTCCTCACACTCATACACCAGGACTTTAGCCACGGGGCAACCCCTCTCCCTGCACCTCACATGTTGAGTCGGTAGGGTGTCCTTACCTAACTAGGACTATGGGCCCCTGTGCTAGTTCCCCAATCCACCTCAGGGACACTGCACACCAATGGAGCTACCTCATATCCTGGAATCCCCTGGTGTACATCAACCCCCTCCTTCAAGTCAGGTGCCACATCTCTGGGTGGGTGTACTACACTGTCATCATTACATAACTCAACTTTGCTGCCACCACTGGACCCCACCCTCACTGGTGACTCCAGACAATTAACACTGCGCTCAGGGAATAATCTACCCTGCGGAGCTAACTTCTCCTTTACTGCTAGGTGTGCCTCCAGCTGGGCAATCTCCATTTGGAGCTTCTCTAATTTCAGCTGGTGCTCCCTCTCCCCCTGTCTGCCCAACTCCTCTGGGGACCATGAAGGGAATTGGGCACTACCCTGTGTACTAAACCCAGCAAGGGACTCCCTACCTATTGGACCCTCCGACCTGTCCACCTCGTCCTCTGGGGACCATGAAGGGGATCGGTCACTACCTATGAGATAATCCCTAACACGTTCTTCCTCCTCTTCTGACTCTCCAGATCCACCCTCAGACCAACCACCCTCCTGGTAGGTGTACTGGGACTCCAAGAATCTCCATCTATCTTGTTGCCAAAGCCTCAGGGATGTCTACAAGGATAGCTGAGTCTCCTCCCCACTCACAGCTAAACCTCTCTCCTCACAGAACCCCCTTGGCTCCTCTAGACTGTAGGTTAACAGATCATCTATGTAAAAGGTAGGTTTCATTTCAGCAAGACCCATTGTAGCAATACTGGCAATAACAAACCAAAAAACCTCAACAACGTATGTGGTTGCTTTATGGTCTGCACTCACTAGTAGTGTACACTATAATTACTGTATGCGATCATAAATACAAGTCCAGATCCCACCGCTGCCCACCAATGTTAGAAACGGGGGTCTCTAGTTGGCAGTGGCTCGCCAAAGTCTAACTAGGGACACTTCTTACTCGGTCAGAGTAAGGAGGCTCCACCCTTTGATAACCCCTGCTCAACCCAGTGGTAACCTAACACAATCAGCTAGGCTTATCTCCGAGGCATTGTGTAAAGCATTTATGATCATACACAGTAACACAGTGAAGGACACTACAAAGGGACACCGCACAAGTAGTTATAAAAAAGAAGTATCTTTATATATAGACTTAACCCAAGACCAATAACGGTAAAAAAGCCACAATACTGAAAAAGAGGGGTTCAGTTCAAAGCAGAGGTCCCTGCGACCCTTTTACTTACAAAGTAGCTGGATTTTGTAGCAAAAGAAGCAAAATGTCGCAAACGAGTTGTAACGATGATTTTCCCCATGCTAGGCAGGCGATGTGTTGAATCCTTGCCGTAAGGGAGGATGATGCGCCGGTCTGCCGGTGCGTGCGGGACAAAGCGACAGGCTTCTTCACGCTAGGCTAGCGATGCGTTGAATCCTTGCCGCAAGGGAGGAAGATGCGCTGATCCTGTTGCGTGTGCGATCTTGTTGCGATGAAAGAAACTGGCGCCCCGTGAGGGAGCGACGATTCGGTGCGATGGGAGGAAAATGGCGGACGCACGGTGCCCGCTCTGCGATGTCGTGATTCGATGATCTCGATGCGATGATCCGGGATTAGCGAGCCTTTGACAAGCCCGCAAACGTGCGATGCGATGATCTTGGGGGTTAGCGAGCACTTTGTGGCTCGCAAGTGTGCGATGTGATGATCTTTGGTTTGCGAGCGCTCGGCGGCAGCAGCAAGATGATTTTTCTTCCGCTGTGGCGGCTCGCAAACGGACGTTAGCGACGATTTCAGCACTCTCTTCTCTGTAGTAGAACTAGAGGCCCTGGAACTCACAGGGGCCTCACCTGCAGATAGAAATCCTCGCTGGCAGGAATCAGGAGGCTGGTGGGGGGAGTCAGATGTGCCTGTGACTCCAGCAGGAGTCTAGCTCTCTTCTAGCCCTTGGGTGATTGCTTAGCAAAATCAAAAGTCTCTCAAAAGTCCTTTTCCTTCTTCTTCCAAGTCCAAGGGGAACTACTGCAGGCCAATCCAAGAAACAGCACACAAGGACAGTCCTCTCCTGCAGATTCCTTCAGTAACACGGACAGAGGTTCCTCTTGACATCCAGGAGCAATACAAAAATCAGGGGTTTGGGCACAGATATTTATACCCCAAAAGTCTTTGTTCTCAAAAGTCTCTAGTCACTGAACCCGGCCAGAACCAGTTCTGCTCAGGCCTGGAGCACTTTGTTTACTAGGCTGCATCCTTCCTTTCAGACGCACAGTAGGAGGTGGAGCCAGCATTCACCTTGCCAGGCACAGCCCTATTCAGGTCAAGGAGCTACCCCTCCCCAGTACTCAATGAAGATCTCTCTATTCAACCCAGGTCTGACTCAGTCTGCCTTGCCCCCCTAAACCCAGACAGCCAATACACATAACAGCAGAGCACACTGGAAAGCTTAGGCAAGAAAATACCTACTTTCTAAAAGTGGTATTTTCAAACACAGAATGTTAAAAACAACTGCACTAAAATATGTATTTTATCATTCTGAGTTCAGGCACACTAAACTCGAATTTCTACCATGTTCCCTGAGTCAGATAGGACTATAAGATGTAATGGCCAGTCTGCCCATTCTAGCCTATGGAGAACAGGTAGCCTTGCAGCAGTGAAAAACAAAATGGAGGGTGATTCACTACCGGGACATGCTACACATATCAAGCCATGTCCTACCTTACACACAAAATGCACCTACCGTAGGGGTGACTGACATGATGCTAAGGGAAGGTTCAGGGGCTGGGGAGTGTGGGCACTTCACAGCCAAGATGGCAGTTCTGTACTGCACGTATACATTGAAGTGACAGGTCTGAGGAACACTTTACAAGCTGCTTCTGTGGGTGACGCAAAGCAGCGCTGCAGGCCCACCAGCAGCATTTGGGTTACCAGCCCTGGGCACACACGGGTCACACTACTAGTGACTAACAGGTAAACCAAAAAGGCCAATCAGGGCTATACCAATTCACAGTCATATTTACAGAAGGAGAGCATATGCACTTTAGCACTGATCAGCAGTGGTAAAGTGCCCAGAGTTATAAAACCACCACCACCAACAACAGGTCAGAAAAAATACAAGAGGAAGGCGAAAAGTTTAGGGATGACCCTGCAAAAAGGGCCATTTCCAACATGCGCGTTTTTTGAAGGAGGCCCTGGGTGAAAAAACAATCTAACATGGAGTCATGCCTTATGCTTTAAGGAAGGAGCCCCGTGTTTAACACTTGCTTTTTCAGCGGAAAGATTCTTCCCTCGTGGAAAGGGAGTATTCTGGTGCCCCTTTTTAAAAAGGGTGACCGGCTATCTCCCCAATATTATCGCCAAATTGCCCTTTTGGATGCAATTGGCAAAGTCTTTGCAAGATGCCTTTTGAAACGAATTAACGATTGGGTGGATCAAGCTAATATACTTCCCCTTGAGCAGACGGGATACCGAAAGAACCATGGCACCATGGATAACTTAACAGCTCTGCAAGTAATAACCGATAAATATATCCGGGTCAGAGGAAGGAGAGTCTATGCAGCCTTCATAGACTTCTCCACGGCTTTCGATAAAGTTGATCGTTCTTTGCTGTGGAAGAAACTACTTACTTTTGGTATGCCAGCTCGGCTGCTAAATCTAGTTCAGGACCTCCACTCTGATACCTGGTGCAGAGTATTGTTGGGAGGAGAGAGAGGCCTATCCCAAGCAATCCCCTCAGCCAATGGTCTTAAACAGGGCTGTTTATTAGCTCCACTATTGTTTTCCCTTTATGTTTGTGACCTCCCCCAGACCTTATCCTTAAGCGAAGGAATTGCCCCCATTTTAGGGGATAAACCGGTTGCATGCTTAATGTATGCAGATGATATATTACTTTTAGATCTTACTCCGAAAGGACTTAATAATCGTCTGCATGCATTGCATGTATTTGCCGAGTCCCACTATTTGAAGATCAACATCTCTAAAAGCAAGGTAATGTGTATGATGGGGAAGAAAAAATCGAAATCTGGGAATTTTAGTTGGTCTTTAGGCAGTGATAAGCTGGAAATTGTAAAATCCTATGTTTTTTTAGGGAAAATAGTATGCGGTAACTTGAGCGATAAGGCCCACATAGATAACAACATTTGGAAGGCCAAGACACAGGGAAATGGACTGAGTGTTCTTTATAAAGCCACTGGCAAAAGACATTTTGTCCATTTGCTAGAGGCCTTCCGAGCAAAAATTCCAGCCTCTCTGCTTTATGGCATCATGCTTATTGACTTGGGGCAACAGGGTTTTTTAGATACCATCGAGGGCAGACTTTTGCGACATCTAACTACGGTCAATAATGCTTGTACAGTGGAATCTCTTAGACTTGAATTTGGCATACGAAGTAGTTGGGTTCAGGCCCTGGCGGGAGTAATACGTTGGGTCTCTTGCAAGGGTAAACCGGCCACTTTAAGATTTCTTATTAAAAAAGAATTATTGGGTTCCTTAAAAGAATATTCCTTACTTATAAAGAATTTCAGAAGGGCTGTTACATTACTGGAATTGGAGGAATCAACTCTTTTTTTTGCTATCTTCACATCAGCTAAAGTCGACCCTAAGACTGGCTACATGGGAGCTAAGTTTTAGGAGGGACAGAGATGCCCTTATTACAAAGAAAGGTGCTACGCCGGTTGTCAATTCTTACTTATTTAAACACATACAACCTTATGCCTCTTGGAACCTCCCTCATGGCCTACGCCGTTTTTGGTTCCTCTTGAGGCAAGATCTCCTCCCTTTAAATAAATTACTAGCTAGATGGTATGGTTCTTCCGATAAATGTAATTTATGCAACAACAATAATTCGATCCAGGATATTGCCCATATCCTTTTCATATGCCCTGCCCTAATGGCTCATCGCCGAAAGTGGGTGAGACCAATTTGTTTACAATCAGGCATTTTATCTGTGAAATCTTTAATCTATGCTATCCTTAACCCCCCCCCCCAATGAAATGTTTTGTTACAGAATCTTTAACTTTTTTAAATGTTTCTTAGAATTATATTAACGGATATGATTTCCATATTCCAGTTTCTGTGTTTATAGAATGTATTTTAAGGATTTTATGTTTTGTAATTTTTGTTGTTTTTTTATGCTTTGCTTATATGTGGATCTCAATTGAGTTCCAAATCATATATTAATAAAATTGAATTGAATTGAATTTAAGGAAGGAGTCTTTCTAGAACTTGTGACTCGAAAGACTTCTTTGAAGAACAACTTGCAAACATTGATGGCAGGAGTAGGCAGAGAATGTGAATCTACACCACTACTCGCTATAAACAGATGCTTACATAAGTAATATTTTCCAAATTTCCCTACAAAACACCATCCCTTCATGTTAAGTGCCCCAAGTGGAAGAGAAAAAAACCCTTAAAAGTCCCGCATTCAGTCCTTGCGTGCGTTACTAATTCACATCAACCGTATTCCTGCGATCTTTGGAAAAATGTGTCCAGGCGAATTTTAAAGGCCAAAGGGTAATGTACAGTGCCTTCCCCCCCCCCCCTTGCTTCTGCTAGTTTGAGGACTACTTGATCCACCAACTGAGTTATTTCATTCCTCTGTAAAGGTCAAATCCGTTCCATCACACTTGCAGGAAATATTATGAACTCTTTGAAAAGGATCCTTTGTTCCAGAATTCTGACCCTCCTCTCACCTCCGTCACAGAGGCTGCATGCACCATCCTATCAACGATCCCACTTGAAAAGGATAGTAAAACTGGATGCCCGTTGTCAGACGGGTTTGTGGTACCTTAGCAGCTGTAAGGAAGACCGTAAGTGTCACTGCTTTACTTGGTTGCTGTAGGAAAATGGGTTCTGTCCATTTATTGCACAAGGATGTTTTGCCCACGAAGTGGAAATGTAAGCAATGCAGATTCAAAGAATTGTATTCTTCATAGCGACTCATGCAAATGTATGTTGAAAGTCACTGTGTCTATGAAAGAAGACAACTGGACTATCCTGATCACGTGGCACCCGCTCCTTGAACGTGAGACAAAAAAGATATCCCTAGACAAAGCTAAAATATAAAGAGCAATAAGTCTATTAAAAAAAAAAAAGAAAATCTAACAAGCATCACGCTTCTTGAATAGAACATAGTGAAAGCACTGTAAACATATTTAAAAGATGTAATAACAGCAAAGTTTAAAAGAAAAACTATTTTACATGTAAATGCCAAATTAAAAAGTCCCACAACTCTAAACAGCCAGGTTGTGTTGTGCGAGGTTGACGAAACATTGTTCCCCGCAACCTCGGACGATGTTCCCAGAGGCACCCATCGGCTCATACCCATAGAGCAAACATGTTTCCAGCCACTCCCTCCCCCCCCTCCTTCAGTAGCCTCCAAAGAAGGAGTAGCCAGTGCAGAATCCACAGAAGCAAAGCCAAGATCAAAATCACTACAAGCAGAAGCATCCTAGGGGTGCACGTAAAATGCTTTCAGAAGCAGCGGCACGCATAAGTCACAATAATACAAGCGAGCAGTTAGGGGGCCAACGAGCAGTTAGATGTCCAGAGGTTGACTCAATTGAGTTCCTAAGCATATGTCCAGGGCACACTCAAGTGCATACCTGACAGCAGAATACCGGCTGCAAGGACAAGAACCAGTGTTCATGTAGTTTCTGAAGCAAGGGTGTGCCAAAACACAATCATGCCTTCACGACACAGGAGCACATGTGGAAGTGCCAGTTCGCCTCATGATGTGGCATCCATTGCTGATCTGAAAAAATTAAAGCACATTTCTGATGATTAGATACAAGACCAGCTGCAGACCTCCACAAATGCTTTCAAGCATGGTGTGTATGACTGATGGAATAACTCTGAAGACTGTCTGGAAGGTGCTAACCATCCCAGAGCCAATTGTCTTGAAAAAGTGCACGGCTTCTGCGTTATTAGACATGTTAAAAATGAGGTGAACAGGGTGTGGCTACCGGCCGAGCGAAATGGCCGCCTGTTAGCTGAGCTCTGTGACTGGGAGTCACCTTTCCCTAAAATCCGTCCACTTATCCGAAACTTAGCAGGCACAGCTGCCGATAATTCAAAGCGGGAGAACTACCGATTGCTGTAACTCTGCTCCGGACGTTTCTACTCGCAAAACTCACGCCGCACTGCCAAGGAGAAAATTGTGGCCTACTAACGACGCTGAAGCCGGGGACTCAATTTATCTGCAGCCCGGGGCCTAACTGACCTGACCGGAACTGCCTGACACGGCCGAGTTGCTAAGGCGGAAAGCACAGACCGGACCAGCTACATACGCGACCAGCCTAAGAGGTGAGGGCGAAGGCTCCTGTGGGCAGAACGATCATAACAGGCCCGAATCGAGTTCAGAGAACCGCAGGCTGATGCCCAGGGGCGGGAACCTCATACCCGGTACAGAATTAATGGCGGCCTAACCAGCGCACAGTGACTCTGATTAACGCTGCTGGGACCCACACCAACTATAATTGCTGGCTTGTCGTGACTCGTGCACACTAACAACAAAACTGAAGGCACCACAAACCGCACATTGCTCCTGATATTAAGCACCAGTGACGCCGGCCTACAACAGCGCAGATTTGGGGACAGGAGAGTGCACCCACCGCAGTACAAGAACGGGCACAGAGGCAAACACTGGGCTTCAAGGAAACAAAGCATACCGTTGGCTGACATAGGAGCCCAAACAACGCGGATCTAACACAGGAGTGAAATATTGGCAATCTACAGCAGCCCCACTAACGGCTGTGGAAACCCTCGTCCTCACAACTATTGGAAGGGATATTGCTTTGGATCAGACAACATGAGCGGCAGGGGGCCAAAGGTGCAACAGACCCCCGCGCCTGGAAAAGTATGCCTACATTAAAGAACCCCAACACAATTCGCAGGGCGAACCACCGCGTACATCACCCCAGGCGACCAAATCTCCGGCAGACGCCGACCAGATCACCCTAAAAGATGACATGGCGGCCTTACAAACTATGCAAACCTCGATGGGCGCAATATCCACAGACATTTCCCTAATGAGGGCGGACTTCTCCAAAATTTCGGACCGAATGAAAGAGGTGGAAAAAACAACGTCAGACCTCACGAGTGACACTGCCGACCTAAAACAAAAAGTATTGAGATTAGAAGATGATAACCTTCTGCTGAAGCAAAAGCTCAACGAACAAGAAGGCCGCTCAGGGCGCAACAACGTGCGCCTGGTGGGAGTTCCTGAGGCAACAGGAGGCCCAGCACTGGATCTATTCGTAGAAGACCTCATCCAGAATACGCTGCAACCGAAGGGACTATCCAAATACTTGTCAGTGGAACGTGCCCACTGGGTGCCAGGAGGAAAACCGAAGCCTGGAGCACCACCGCGTCCGATTTTGGCGAGGATCTTCAACTTCCGCGACCGAGATGCCATCCTGCAGGCCGCACGAATCGCCCCGCCGATTAAAATTGACAACGCAGAAGTCACCTTCTATCCGGACTACACGGCAGCAGTGGCACAACAAAAGCGAAACTTCACGGAGGTGAAGAAGGAACTCCGGACTAGAGAACTCAAATAGTCGATTTTGTTCCCAGTGAAACTACATGTGGAAGCAGAAGGAAAAACGTGTTTTTTTGACTCACCCAGAGACGCGCATGCCTGACTGGAAGGATGGCGACAGACGGGAGGATCCAAGAACCGAGAGGCACGCCGTAACAATCGCTAAAGTGAGGAAGAGAAGCTGTGACAGGTCAGATCAGCAACAAAAGGATACCGTGGGACCCATCTAGGAACATGAACATTGACGATGACTATGCTACATACCACCATCGAGGGACGTTTCTGACATGGACACTGCGATGGTAGGGTGATGGAGTCGGGGTGGCGGGTGGTAATACCTTGGCCAGATCCGATGAGAAACTACAGGGGGCGAAATGCTGAAGCATATCATGAAGACTCCGACAGGTAGGACCTCTGGCAATGATGCAGCACTTCATAGACAATATTTAGGGGGAAGGTGACTGATCAGGTCACAGTAGACACCCTCAAGAACATTACCTGATGTTTAGGGACATAAGCACTCTGCTCAGTTGGTGGTGGTGGATAGTTCTAGATCCGCCGGGCAGGGAGGCAGGGTGGGGGGCTGAGGGTTTAGCAGTTATGTTTTCTTAGTTGTTGCTTGGCATTAAGCTGCAATCACCCACTTTATGGAAGCCAATCGTCTATCGACAAATCTATTGTTCAGTCTAGGGAATATCCAGATCTAGTGGGATTTACGGGAAACGAGATTCAGAAAGCAACTGTTGAATGGTTTATCTGTTTCACATAAGTTTAAAAAAAAAATGAGGTGTAATTGTAAATTAGTGCAGAGTAGCGACTGTATGTCAGAAGACCTTACAACTTAAAGATCAAACTTCTTCTTCGCAGATGTTAAGGCCATATCCTCCATGAACAGTATGGCTTTCAGTCAGCTCAACGCATTGAAGTGCACCTTTTGAAAGCTTTATCGCAGGCCAAAGTGTCACCTCCCTAACTATGCAGGCAGGGAGAAACAGAACTTGTGTACATCAGGTCAGGACCACAGAGAACGTTACTAGATAGGCGATTCTTGGCTTCAAGCTATAGCAGCTCCGATCGTTCAAAATCAAATAACTTCCATTCAAGTGCAATCTGAAGGCCTGATGGATCACAGCAGCTGGAGAACCCTTCAGATAGCAGGTCTGGCCTATTGATAGTCAAACCCTGTGTTTTGTTCAGGAATTGATTTTGACAGTTGTTTGTGTCATTGGGCCAGAGTAATCATTTTTTCCATTCTGGATTTGATCTGTTGTGATGCAAAATATCATGTACATCGACCTCCCCCCGTGTAGTGCTATTACTTGCAGGTGTAGGTATGGCCGGTGTGTTCAGGTCTTTGATCTTGGCTAACCCAAGACAAGACGTTTGTTGGACAGTGTCATTCAAAAACATAATTTGCTCAGGGATGATACAGGCTCTGAACAAAGCTTCTACCCCCTGCATTTGCCAATCTTTTGTACCCAGACAGATTTTGTCTAAATGTTGTCTTTCCAAAAGTCGAAACCCTGTCTAGACAGTTGGGCAATAAAGGCTGCAGAATAAATCTGTTTTGTATTGGTTAACATATTTCTCGTTCCTTTCTCGTTCATATTTCTAAAATAAAATGATTCTGGATTTGACAAGTTGAACCCTGAAAAATATGGAAATTCTGTAGTAGGGGATCTCTGTATAGTCATAATCTAGTGAATAGTCCCGCCCATGTGCGTGGACACCAGAGCAAATCAAAAATAATCTCAAACTGTCTTCATTGTAGTCCTGCATAGACACTTAAGAGAACATTAAAGACAATAATGCAGCCTTTACCTGCAAGGCTACACTGTCCCGTACTTCAACTAGAAATGCCAAGGATATAACATCAATAACACATTTAACACAATCTGTCAAGTTTCACCCATAGAGAAACTTTCCTCTACTCACCAAATCCTTGAAATGAGAGAGAGGAAGGTAGGGACAGACAAGCCTCCATAGGCTGCCATTATGTGTCTGGAAAAGGGAGACCGTACCTTTAAGGAACTCTCTGGAGACCCTCAGTATCCCAGCATGCTCAGCCCCTTCCTTTTACTTTCAGTTCTTTTTTCCGGCTCCTGCTAGCAGGACCCTGGAGCATTGAGCTCTCCCCTTTTTGTTTTTTTTTCTACAAATTGATCACATTTAAAGTGTTAAGAGTGTGCTCACTCGACGTGTTTTTCCCTTTTCTCATCTTTGCTGGAGTTTCTCTGGTGTTTTGACTGCTCTTTTATCAAATATGCCTGCCTTATTTGATAAATGCCCTGAGTGCTCTAGGAAAAAGGCAAAATCGGATCCTCACATGGTGTGCATCCTGTGCCTGCCTTCTTCTCATGTTCCTGAGGAGTGTGATATATGTGTACAGTTCCCTAAAAGGACCTTGAAGGACAGGGAGAAGACCAGGCTCCAAGGTTTGGAGCAGAGAAGGCAGCAAGGACAAGGTGGGTCTGGGCTTCAAGGGGCTCCTTCCTCTGCCTGTGCGCCGGCCTCTGGGGGGGCTCCCCAGTAAGGAAAAGGCCAGAAAACGCCACCGGTCTCCGTCGACGTCGTTGGCCTCGACGTTGGCGTCGAAAGGAATGGCCACAATCTGTTCCCCGTCTCCCCAGGGCTCTGGGTTGAAGCGCCGTCGACGTTCGACATCGAGGGGACTGACGTCGAGACCTCCGACGAGGTTGACGTCGAGGACTGATTCGTCGTCGAGCCATCATCGACGTCGAGAGGGGTCAAGACGCCGGAGCTCGCCGTCGAGGCGACACCGCCGGTCGATGTCGACACGTAAGTCAGCGACGTCGAGACGAAGATCAGCGTCGAGGAGATCGCTGTCGTCGAGGAGACGATCGACGTCGAGGCACCGACCTTCGACGTTGAAGCGACGGCCATCGACGCCGAGCAGACGCTCGTCGACGTCGAGGCGACGTTCGTCGACGTCAAGGAGACGCTCGTCGACATCAAGGAGACGCTCGTCGTCGTCGTCGAAAGGATGCTCCGCATCGAGGAGAAAGCCTAGACGTTCTAGGACCAGGACGGAGTCCTCGGCTTCAGCGAGCACACGGTCGCGGCGATGCCGTCGCTCGTCTACGAGGGGTAGGACCTCAAGATCGCCCCCCTCTGGTCAGAAGAAGAAGAAAAGGAGAGTGGGACACTCTCCGGGCTCTGAGTACTCTCAAGTTTACTCACCCTCCAAACCGAGGTTGCCTACACCTCCTACTTTGCCCGTGGATCCTCCGCGTACCCAGACTCCTCCTCCACTGCCTCAACCTCCAACTCCTCCACCACCTCCGGTTCCTCCTCACTGTCCTCCTCCACCGGCTCCGCCAAGGTCGGCCCCGCTACCTCATTTGCCGCCGCCGCCTACGGGGCCTCCGCAACCTAGGCTCCCGGTTCGGCCTCCACAGCGCCCTCCTTTCCGGCCAGCGGAACATCCGAGGCCGCAGAGATCGAGGTCTCGCTCAAGACGGAGAGATAGGTCCAGGAGTCGGCGTTGCTTGTCTACGAGGTCCAGATGGCGCCGTAGGAGGGACAGGTCTAGATCCCGCCACACAGATTCGTCCATTGCCAGGGACTACTCGTCGACCCTGACGGACTCCCCTCGGACGAGGGTGTCCCCGATCGACAACATTGTCTCCTTCCAGGAGGTGTTGCTGCGAGGAGCGGCTAAGCTGGGCATCACACTCACGGTGCCCACGCCCTTGACTTCCGTCATCTTCGTGACCCTGCACAAGAAACAGTTGTCTCGCCCCTTGTTGCCGTAGGTGCCTGGGCTGGTGGAACCAGCCATGGAGATCTTCCTCACCCCTGCGGTTACGTAATCAGCTCCTTCCAGGCTGCAAAAGAAGTATCGGGCCCCTGACTCGGATGCGGCGTTTCTTCGCTTGGACCCTGCGCCGGACTCAGTGATTGTGATGGCGGTGAGGAAAGAACATGCCACCACCCCGTCATCGACAGTGCCTCCTGACAAGGAGAGCCACTGGATGGATTTGGCAGGCAGGAAGGTCTGCTGGACGGCCTCCACGTCTATGAAGGCTGCGAGTGCCTCGGCCTTGTTGGGACGTTATGATCGGTCCCTCTGGGAGTCCCTAACACGGTTCGTGGAACTCCTTCCCCGGGATAACAGAGAGGACTTCCAAGAAATACTTAATGAAGGACTGATGGTCTCCAACCAGGTGATCAGTTCGGCTGCGGATTCCTCCCTCCTGGCAGCGCACGGATACTGCCATGGGGTCAACCTGAGGCGCCACGCCTGGCTGCGTCTGACGTCCTTGAAGCCCGAGGCGCAGCAGAGGGTTGCCAATCTACCCTTCTCGGGTGAGACCCTGTTTGGAAAACATGCGGACGAGGAGATGGCCCGCATGAAGGCGGAGGCGGAGACCTTGACGGCTGTCGGATTGGAAAAGCCGAAGGAACAGAAGAAGACCTTCTGCTCGTTCCAGAGACGGTACGGGGCGCAAGGTAGAGGGCAAGGTCGACAGGCTGGGCAGCAGCAGCAGCAGTTCCAGCGGCACCCGTTCCAAAAGCGCCAGAGAGGCCGTGGTGGTCGGCAGGCTTCATCCGCGACCAAAGGCCCGGCTGGGTCTGGGCCCTGAGGTGCTTCTTCCCCCTCATCCGTTACCTGCTCCGGTAGGGGGGAAGCATCCAACATTACCTGGCAGAGTGGAGAAACATTACTCAAGACAAGTGGGTGCTGAATATTGTTTGCAATGGATACAGTCTTCGGTTCACCAGTCCGCCTCCAGCAATTCCACCGGTCGGCTCGCAGTTCAGGCTGCTCGAGCTCCAGGCGGAGGCCGATACCCTTTTAAGAAAAAAGGCGATAGAAGACGTCCCTCTGTCTCAAAGGGGAAAGGGTCTTTACTCACGCTTCTTCCTAGTCCAGAAGAAGGACAAGAACGAGTTCAGACCCATTCTGGATTTGCGACAAGAAAACAAGTGGATTCGCAGGGAAAAGTTTTGAATGCTGTCTTTGCACCAGATTTATCCTCAGTTGCAGAGAGGAGACTGGCTGTGTGCGATAGATCTGCAAGATGCGTACTTCCATGTGCCCATTGCAAGAAACATCGGAAGTTCCTGCGCTTCCTCGTCGGCACCAATCACTATCAGTACACCGTACTACCGTTTAGACTGAAGTCTGCACCCAGGACTTTTTCGAAATGCATGGCTGTGGTAGCAGCGCACCTGAGAAAGAACAAGGTGTTTGTCTACCCGTACCTGGACGGCTGGTTGATCAAAGCTTCTACCTTCCAGGAAGCACAGTTGCACTTCAACAGGACAGCCGTCCTGTTGAACAGTCTGGGGTTGCATATAAATCTGTCCAAGTCTGTCCAGATTCCTGTGCAGTGCCTGCAGTACTTGGGAGCCTCCATCAATACGCTGTTGGCAAGCGTGTCTCCTTCGGAGGAGAGACGCTTATCCATCCTTCGGAAGGCTCAGGCTCTCATAGCTGCTCCAGCTACAACAGTGAGGACGGTGTCTTCTCTACTGGGATCGATGGCCTCTTGTATCTTCCTCACTCCGCACGCGCGGCTACACATGAGGCCGCTACAGGAATGCTTGGAGGACCAGTGGGACCAGAGGAAAGGGTGTTGGGACGACCGGATTCAGTTGTCTCTTCACGCCCAACAATCCCTGAGATTATGGTGCTCGGCAGAGAATCTCCTCAGAGGGGTTCCTTTCCACAAGGACATCCGACTCAGACTATCGTGACAGATGCGTCTCTCCTGGGCTGGGAGGCGCATTCAGACCATCTACAGATCCAGGGAACATGGTCTCCGTCAGAGTCCACGTATCACATCAATTTCCTGGAACTCAGAGCTGTTCACTTGGCACTGAAGGCCTTTCATCCGTCCTTCCAGACCAACTCCTTGCTTGTACAGACGGACAATATGACCACGATGTATTACCTCAACAAGCAGGGGGGCTCGAGATCGCGCACACTGCCACAGGAAGTGCAGTCGATCTGGCACTGGCTGTTAGCCAGAGGGCTGACGATAACGGCAACTCATTTGCCAGGTGTGCAGAATGTTCAGGCGGACGCCCTCAGCAGGTTGCTTCACGAAAACCACGTGTGGGTCATAAACGACGAAGTGCTCGACGACATCTTCGCCATGTGGGGCACTCCAGAAGTGGATCTATTCGCCACCACAGAAAACAGCAAATGCCGCGACTTCCCCTCGAGGTATTACCAGCCGGGGACTCTGGGGAACGCGTTATGGATCAGCTGGTCGAACAGCTTTCTGTACGCATTTCCACCCATTCCCCTGATTCCAGCGGTGCTCATCAAGCTGGCCCGCTCCCGGGCGCGGATGATCCTCATTGCGCCGGAATGGCCCAGACAGTGGTGGTTCACGTACCTGCTTCACCGGTCGATCCTACCTCATCGGCGGCTGCCGTGTCGGCCGGACCTTCTCACGAAGTTCGGGGGCAGATGGTGCACCCCAACCTCTCATCGTTGAGTTTGGCGGCATGGCTCCTGAGATAGTGCAATATGGCCACTTGAATCTTCCAGAGGTTTGCATGGACATATTGAAGGAGGCTAAGAGGCCATCTACTAGGACCTCTTATGCTTACAAATGGAAGAGATTCTGCATCTGGTGCATGTCTAAGAACTATGATCCGACAACCTGCAAGGAGGATGTTATCCTTCCATATCTACTGCATCTAGCTCAGTCTGGCCTTAATTTTCATTCCATTAAGGTTCATCTAGCTGCATTGACTGCTTACAGAAAATGCCCTTCACAGACATCCTTCTTCCAGATTCCTGTGATTAAGGATTTGTTGGAAGGGTTGAAGAAGGTGTTCCCTCCTGTTCGGCTTCCTTCGCCTTCATGGGAACTGAATGTGGTGCTGTCCAGGCTGATGAAGGAACCCTTCGAGCCTATTCATAAGGCTTCACTGCAGCACCTGTCTTGGAAGGCGGCGTTCCTAGTGGCCATTACATCGGCCCGCAGGGTGAGTGAAATTCAGGCATTGTGTTGCTAGGAACCTTATACTGTATTTCATGCTGCTACGATTGTTATGCGTACTCACCCTAAGTTCCTTCCCAAGGTGATTTCTGATTTTCATGTTAATCAGATTATAACTTTACCAACATTTTTCCAGAATCCTTCTACTCCAGCGGAACGGTCTCTACATTGCCTGGATGTCAGAAGGGTGTTGAAATTCTATCTGGATAAAACCTAGGATATTCGTAGATCCGACCAGCTGTTTGTCAACTATGGGTTGGTTAGGACTGGTCTGGCTACTTCGAAACAGTCCATCTCTAGGTGGATTGTGTCATGTATCCAGCTCTGTTATCAGAAAGCGAATAAAACCTTAGTGGGTAAGCCTAAGGCTCATTCTACCAGGGGCAAAGCAGCTACAACAGCTTTGCTTCGAAATGTGCCCATTGCAGAGATCTGCAGGGCGGCCACTTGGAAGTCGGTCCGCATCTTTGCTAAGCACTACTGTCTGGACTCGGATGCCAGAGCAGATGCTCAGGTTGGGCAGGCTTCGCTGCGGAATCTGTTCGCACAATAGTGGTGTTGTCTTTATTTCTCCACCGCCGGATTGTTTTTGGATGGGCTTGATCAGACATCATGTTATTAACAGTCTCGAAGTCCCAATCATCAGAAAAGGTACTTGAGGTAATAAAGTCCCTTAAAGAAATGTTAAATAAGTGTGGCATCTTCAAAAGTTCAGACGGGCCAAAAATGTCATATTCATTTCTGTCCCAAACTATACCATCTGGTAGAGGAACATCTGTGATGTTCACTGCTGACAAGTCTCTTGCTTCACGATGGGATGATTTGTGTGGCTGGAGAAGTAAGTTCACTCTTTTACTTGCTGTGTCCATTTGAATATATCTTCCATTTAACAGCATACCCAGAGTTATTACTAGAGCTTACCAAAGTAGAAAGAAGAATATTCCCAAAACAATCCATAGTTCAATCCATGGTGAAACCAGATAAGTCTTTTTCAGGAGATGAAAAAAGTCTGTTGCTTGTTCTTTGAAAGTTCTTTGTGCTGGTATCATTTCAGGTTCGCTGGGATCCTCAGAAAACATATCAAGGTTAATTAAATAGCCAAAGGCAGTTCTGCCAATGGTTGGAAATGCATCAGGATTCGTTGAAATTGCTGGAACCAGTGGATTACTTGTTACTTCGTTGTAGACAGGTGTATCAGGACGAAATGTTATTTGGGTCTCAAGAGGAACGAGTTCCATAGCTTTGTTGCATAGTCCTTCATTTCTCACTGTAGAATCTTCAAAGGTAATGAGTCTCTCAGTTTGAACCTCCTGGATTGTAGCTAGCGGAGTGCGTCTGCTACATAGTCGGAGTCCACTTGGCCTACTGCTTAGTATCGGCCACATAGTGTGGTCGGATCAGGTCGATAGACATAAATCTTTTCTCATTTTTACCAGCAAGGGGCGGCAGTAGCACTATTCTCAATCCGTGGATTGCTAGGACAAGTACTGATTGTCTGTAAGAAGGCCCAAATTCCTTCTTGTCCGGGATCTTTTCTCTGACTAGATCACCAAGCTCTGGGATCCAGACAGGCCTTGCTGGGACGGTTGGTTTTTCCCCAGTGGTGGTTGGCTTCAGGAACATGTTGCTTTGTTTCGCTCTTAGTTAATTTAAGTCCTGTAAAACAGCCAAACGATCTTTGATATCAAACTTTATTTTCTTCCACTGTGCCTTTCATGTCAAGGTCCAGAATCCACATTTTAGTCCCAAATAGGACCTCATACTGAGTGACACCCCCTAGAGTACTTCTTGGCAATCTGTTTAATGAGCATTGGACCCCATAAAGATGTTTGACCCACCCATCACCCGAACCCAATTCCCTAGCTGTTATAGACTGCTTTATGTCCCGGTTTTTTCTTTCCACAACAGAATTTCCCTCAGGATGGAATGGAGAAGAATACCGCAATGTTACGCCCAAACTGGCCATGGCCTCTTTGTAAGCTCGAGAGCTAAACACGGGACCCTGGTCAGAGTGTAGTGTGCCAATTGCATATATGTCGATAAAGACTCGCAAATCTTTCATAACAGTTCGAGCGTCAGCCGAGCGCTGAGGCCACATCCAAAGGAACCTTGAACACAAATACACTGCGACCATGATATATTTATAGTTACCATCCCTTTGTAAGGGACCGCGGTGGTCCAGGTAAACACACGCTAATGGATTATCTGAGATTAACAGGGGCATCTGCGCAAGACGTTTCACTGTAGAGACTTTCATCTTCTGACATATTTCACAGTCCAAAACATAATTTCTAGTCTGTTTCCTAATGCCTGGCCACCGGTATCTCTGTTTTAACATTGATACTGTGGCGGAAACACCTGCATAAGCAGAGGCGATCCCTTCATGTGCTGCTAGGATTTGTCCTAATCTTTGTTCCATGTTTGGTATTACCCTATCCCTCACTCCAGGTATTCGAGCAAACAAAACATTGTTCGCATCAATTGTATATGAGTATTTGAGTGGAAACCTTTTAGATAACGCTGCACCGCTGCCTTTGCTTGAAGCATTGACAGACAGTATTTTTTCACTGTCTATTTTTGTTTTTGAACGAGTGATTGCAGCTACGGCAGCCGTTTGCACAGCCCCTTTCGCGACTTCATCAGCCAATGAATTCCCTTCAACGTGAACTCCATCATGTTGATGACTCAGCGTGTGTATCACGTGAGTGTTTTGTAGTCCGTTTTGCAACTGAACTACTTGTTCCCAAAGCGTGTTGTGCTTGATTGTGCCACCTTTTGCATCTTTTAAACCATTTTGAAGCCAATTCTGTAAATATTCATTGTAAGATTGAACACAGTAGAAAGAATCGCACACTATGAGTGTGGGGAATTCGCAATCCATATTTTCAAAGTGCCATTTTGAATGCTTGCAGTTCAGCTCGCTGAGCTGTACAATCTCCTAGAGATTGTGTTTTTTTGACCATTGGTCTAAATTTGCCATTGCGCATATGACCTTTAAAAATTGCACATGCTGCACTATAAGCTTGCTTACCCTCCGTAGCGGGTTATGCAGATCCGTCAGTGTAAATTATAAATTCGTACTGGTCAACAGGGAGAATTTCAGTAGGCAGAGGACATTCGTGTTCGTATTGCAGGAATGCTTGTGTTTTTAAATAAGGATCAAAAACATATTCAACATCAGTTGTAGCAAGAGAATTAACCCATTGTATCCATCTTGGATGTAAAGCTTTTGCATTCGGAATGCTAGCTTTTGTAACTGCCTCTAAGGCTGGTACAGGAGCCACGACCATAATGCGTATCCCCTGTGCTAGGGCTCTTTTTTTTGCTACAGCGGTTTGAACTGCTGTCAGAATTTTTTCTGTTGATGTAAATTTTATTTCTGCTTGTGTATACAAATGAGAATTTGTATGCAATTGGTACTTTTTCACCTTCGTTAAAATGTAAGTAGGTGAATCCGCAATGATTCAGATCACTAAGCTGGGTACGTTTACGCGTGTTTGTAAGTGTTTTGTTGCTAACATGTCACCTTGAAGTGATTGCAGAATATCTGTGTGTTCCTGTGTCCAATGTGTAATTTTAAAATCAAGTTTGATTAATTCGTAGAGAGGTTTAACCCTTTCTGCGTAGTTTAGAATGTGTGTTATTCCAAAATTCAGGAAACCTATAATATATAGTGTAAGTGTCTCGTCGTTTTAGGAGGTTGGAGCAGTACACACTTTTCTAAAAAGTTGGCTGCCAGGCTTTGCCTTCACTTGATAGTCCATATCCTAGGAAAAGGGCGTTGAGATGGGCAATTCTTCATTTTTTTAAATTGAATTTATAACCCTCACAGGCGAAGCACAGTATAATGGTGTTCACCCTGTTCAAATGCCTGTTCAGGTCATTGTCTGTCAGATAGATATCATCGACATATGACAATGCCTCGTCATCATAAATTTGTAGTAACTCTGTTACCCTTGCGGAGAATAACCTTTGACTATTCTTGAATCCCTGTGGGAGACGACAGAATTGATGCTGGGTCCTCATTATTGAGAAAGCTGTCAAATACCTACTATCAGGTGCTATGTTTTGACAAAAGAAACCGTTAGAAATATCTAATGTAGTTTAATATTTTTTACGCACAATGTTATTCATTAAGGCTATACTATGTGCATTTTGCACTGCAAATGTTTTACAAGAGTTTAGGTGTCTGTAGTCCAAAACTAGACGATATGTATTGTCTAGTTTAGAAACAGAAAACAAAGGCTTGTTCATTGATGAGGTGCATGTTTCAATCACCCATTGGTATTCAATTTGATCTAAGATCTCCATGACCTGTTTTTTAGCTTCTTGCTTAATTGGGTACTGCCATTGTGCAGTTGGTTTATTTTTTTAACTGGATTTTGTGGTGAGGTGAATCCTCATCCCATCCTACATGATTTTTGTATAATGCTGGGGCTTGGGCAACTGCCCATTTCCTGGCATAAGTATATTTTAAATGTACTGGAACATGGTTGGAGAAGGCTGGCATAATGATGTCTTCACCATGTGTGCCCTCCCTGACAAATTCTGGTGGCCAGTCCCGTTCTGCTAGAAGTATATCATAACCCTTTGAAAGTTGCTCCCAAAAGAGTGCTTTCACTTTTCTTGGTATGTCTACCTCCATCCGGAGTGTTATTTCATTTAACTTTTGTGGAGAACTAACCCTGGTGTCAGCAGTCTCAACTTGAATGTCTTCATTCAGGTCCACTGTCTCCAGAAGTCCCCTCAGGTTCTGGTCAGCTATTGTTACTTCTGCTGCTCTGTCCAACATTGTCTGAGCCCATTCTCCGTTCTTGAGCTGTGTTCTCAGAATCCTCGGCATGTCTGATCTTCAGACCTGCCACTTTCTTCTTGGAAAAGTGAGGTTTTGGTTTGTTTTTCTGAACGTGTTGATAGTCTTTGGACTTCATGCGTTCTTCTTTTTGATCTGACCATCCTCCTCTTTCAAATGTCTGTGACAATATCTGAAAGGTACGAGAGGAACGTGTATCAGTATATTGATACCTGTCAGGTTTTCTCAAATTATCCCTATTCCTGAGGTTATACCTCCTTTCAGAGGGCTCCTTTTGAGGAGACCTACCTCGGAATTGAGAATCTTTCTCTTTTGAATGTTGTTTGATATTTTCCCACTTCTTTTTAGAAGAGGTAGGATTGTTTTTAGTAAAGGCCTTTTCAGGACTTTCAGACAGTTGTGGTTTAACTGGTTTCCCACCCAAACTGTCTCTGCCTAATTATTCATAGGATTTTTAAATTATTCTGGCTAGTTCTTGTGGTTGTTCTGTTACATCAAATTCCCTTAATTTCTGGCGGATTACCACTGATGCTGCTTCTCCTTTAACATTAGATAATATTATTGTTGAGACCTGGTTGAAATTTTTAAGTAGCTTCATACCTAAATTCAGAGCAGGCTCTGCCCCGTATTCGTTTTGAATCTGTTTCAGGACATCAGATATTATCGCCATAGATGGAACACCATGTGTTTTAGTGTAGATAACAGCAAAAACTGTGCCCCAAGTGGTGCAGTCTTCCAGATATGGCGTGATCCCCATTGGTAAACAGATTGTTAGATTTCTATGTTTCTCATAAGGGCTAGTATTAGGAAATATCTCTTCGATTTGAGTAATTTTTTGAGCTATCCAGAATGGAATTTGTTCACGTTTTGTGGGCATTTTACCCATGACTGCGTGTAAAGTTTGTGGAGTAACTTTTTGTGCTTTCCCCTGGTGAGAGGTTTGTCTTGGAATGGCTATTGTTGGTTGGACTATGAAAGTCTGCATGACATATTGAACCAATTTTCTATATATTTTGATTAACTCTTAGTTGAGCAAGTCATTCTACATCTGTCATTTCTTCGATATCAGGATGAGGTGTGTAGCCGGCTAAAAACCGGCCAGGTTGCTCCTGGTCTACCTCGTGGACCAAGCCTGGTAATGTGATTGTAATGTTTTAGGGCGCCTTTAAACCAGAGATCGTGCTCCTGGTATCTGAGTTGAATTCAGTATCCTCGAAATGAATATATTCCTCAGGTGAATCATCTTCTTTGTAGAAGTGAAATGTTCTAGTTATTGGATTTGATGCAGGGAATACTATCCATGAGTAGAATACCTCAGTCTGGTGAGATTCATGTGCCTCTATCACAAAAACTGCTCTACCACCTCTTGGTGTTAGGCCATGTTTTATAAGTTTTATAGTGATAGCTCTCCTTAAATTTGGAGTAATGATTATAGCTTTCCCATCGGTTTAATTAAAACCTGTATTATCAAAAAGTACCGCAACATTGTCGGGTACAGCCTCGTTGACCATGATTTTTTCGGTCATTTTTTAATGAAAGTTGCAGAGCAAGTTTCAAGGGAACAAAGATAAGGTGCACACTATTTGGAACACTATCCTTCAACGTTGAACAAACCAAACAGCTAATACATAGGATTTTCATCTTACTCGGCTATGGCGGATGCTATCCCTACCCACTCTAGACGTCTTATGGAGTATTATGAGAAGGGATCTCTGAGAAAAGCACGACTGAGTTACTTAAGTATCTAGCGTTAAATTAGTGCCTTACCAAACAGTTGGGCTCCATGTAGTGTAGTCCCTATATCCCTGATAGGCTCTGCGCATTGGAATAATATACAGTATAGTTTTGACATAGGACTGAGGGCAGTATGTCTCTATGAAGTACATTAAACTTAATTACATGTGGATGACAGCTAACTCAGAGGTCACTAGAAACTTCTCGAATAAACAAGAAGGGATTAGTTTCTGACAACCGCATAAACATGACAACTTTGTTTCCCTTAGAATCTGAACAATCTCAGAATCGTGGAAACAATAGATAAGTTTCACTCAGTCAATCGTACATGCTTCATTTCTACAGAGTTTACACAGAAATAGATAGACGGGTGTTTCAATAAAAAGGATTTATTGAACAGTCTTATTTCTCGTGCAAGAGATATGAACTGCGACAATTGTAAGACAGAATGTGAAGTATAATATGTACAGTGTTAGCAGTAAGATAAAATAATACTGCAATAGCACGGTTTGTAGCTATGACATATATTCATAAAAATACATACATAAATAACAGGCTAAAATGTGAATACTCCTCTGATGCTTCTAGCTAGTTCTACCCCAGTGTACCCAACAGAAGTGTAGTACGAGGTAAGAAGTAGGTGCTGTTTGTCTATAGTCTAGTTTGGCTATAGTTTAGATTGGTGTTGCCAAGATTTGCCAAAAGTGCCTCTAGGTTCTAGTCCACTCCATACCTTAGAATGAGTGAGGTTGGAATCTCTTTCCGGGTCTCGATCTCGAACACCCTGCAAGGGGAGTCCGAAACACTGGAGCTGGATTCTCTGCAAGGAGGATGACCGCGTCTGGTCTGTGCGTCAGGCGGGGACTCTACTTCTTTCCGAACTTGCCGTGGCGAGCCGTGTCGTCAAGTATGCAGTCGAACTGTGGTTTGCCTTGGTAAGTGAAGGTATATTTATACCTTGAAGGTGTTTAGGAATGCCAGTATTGACGTAAAAGTTGGGCAGTAGAACGTCTTGAATGAACCCCTAAGGAATAGATGTTCATGCATAATAAATGAGTTCTTGGAGTAATCAATAATCCAAGCAGGGGGAAGTCCTAAAGGCTTAAGAGTCTGGTTTTCCAAGAACTCGTTGTTACGTAGATGGACGGATGTAGGTGGCCATGCCTGTATTTGGTTAGCATGGATAATGCCTAAATAAGGGTAGGATTTCTATGCCTAAATATAGGCAATGCGAATTGTGCCTATATAAGGTCATAAATCGGGAAACCTATAGACTGTATCTAAATCGACACACAACAAGGTAAGACCATTTAAGATTGGTTCAGAGACTTCAGGACATCGGCATTGGGGGTGGGGGCGATAATGGCTTGGCTGAAATCATTTCTTACCAATCGTACTCCGCAGGTCGCCCTGCAACCCCATAGGTCGAAACCAAAACATCTATGGTGTGGAGTTGCTCAGGGGTCTTCACTGAGCCGGCTTCTTTTCAATGTATATATATATATCTGGCTCTGTTCTCACTTATTGTTGCCAACTGGGGCACGAAGGCGATATCGTACGCCGACGAGACCCAGCTGGTGTCCTCTTTTAACAAGCAGTTGGAGGACTCCTTCAAGAGTTTTAAGGGCTGTTTGAAAGACATTTCCCTATGGATGAACAATAAGCTTAAACTCAGTGAAGAGAAAACTGAAGTGTTGTTCTTTGGCTAAAATCCACTGCCAGCAGCGGACTTGTGGTGGCCGGTGGAAATGGGATCCCCTCCCACCCCTGCAGTCATGGCAAAAAATCTGGGAGTTAAGTGGGAGGTTGACCTTTCTTTTTCTGCCCAAATGCGGCAAGTGACAGCGTCCTGTTTTAGCAAACTGAGCAACTTGCGGAAGTTCCTCCATCTGCTGCCGGAGGACTGTCGCCAAGTCATAGTCCATGCCACTGCGACATCTAGGCTGGACTATGCTAACGGCCTCTACGTGGGCCTGCCAGTGTACTTAGTCAGAAGACTGCAGATGGTTCAGAATGCGGTTGTGAAACTGATTAGGCGTGTACCATTCCGTCATCATATCTCTCCACACATCAAAGAGCGCTGGCTGCCAGTGGCAAAATAATCGAGTTTAAGGCTTTGACACTAGCATTCCGGTCAATCCAAGGTAATTGTCCTAGGTACTTGAAACAATGGCTATGTAGCTATAAGCAGAATCATTTGCTGAGATCTAACGTGCAAAATCTGCTCTGCACTCCATGGTTTAGGACAGCCCGACTAGGTGGCAGATCTTTCACGGTCCGGGCCTCCAAGCTTTTGAACTCTTTGCCAAACAATATCCGGCATATTGATTCAGAGCCACTATTTAGGAAAGCAATGAAAATGTGGGTCTTTTGCATAGGTGAGTGTGATCAGAGCTTTCTATGCTCGGGCCTTCTTTGCCTGCCGCCTATTGCTACAGCGCCGGGACAGCTCTGTTTGAGGTAGCGGTTTGCTCTTTATAAATGTTGATATTAATATTATTATAAGATGTATGCCTTGTGCACACTTCCTTCTCCTAGTGCTTCATACCTGCCTGCCTAATGGTGTTGTAAATAGTGTTGGAAGTGGAATGTCCAGATTGGCTGAGAAATTAACCTATGGATTCTGCAACCCACAGATGGTGTTTCAGCAACAGTAAATGGAAATTTCTCCAACTTTTCAATGAGTAACTTAGTGTATGTCTTGTCTTTTCTTTCCGTGATGGTCTGCTGTTTGGTTGATTTTATGGCAAAAACAAGCTAGTTGAATTAGGGTGTTTGCCATGGTACTCGACC
The DNA here is from genome assembly GCF_964261635.1 of Lissotriton helveticus. Taxonomy (NCBI): domain Eukaryota; kingdom Metazoa; phylum Chordata; class Amphibia; order Caudata; family Salamandridae; genus Lissotriton; species Lissotriton helveticus. Next base: position 1,688,293,592 of record NC_136065.1, on the reverse strand, counting down.
AGCGCAAGGTGTCTGAAGAGTCCAGTTCAGTAACATCATGGCTTTAAGCTGTGACTGCCCATGTTGCAAAAAGGACATGTCACTTTTCATAATGTCTACTGCAGACGACACAACTTTACCTAAAGAGTAAATCCTAATGGACAAGGTGGTCATACCATTATAAACTACTGCCAGAACCCTTTCTAAATTAGCCCTGTCAATTTTGAACAGTCTCTTGCTCGGAAAGCTTCCACACTTATTTGTACATTCAAGGAGTGCTTTTGTCATGATTTTCGAGGACCTAGTAGAAAGTCCTATAGTCCCATGTCATCAGAGAGAAGGGACAAGTGTTGAGACCTGAGACAATATTTAGGTTTTTAACCAATCAAGGCATAACTTCCCAACACTGTAAGTTGTTACCGCCCCTGAGTGTTGTGTCTGCACGTAACGTAGGTCGGGCCTGCTGAGCTTAAACCCTTTGTTACCTAGGAAATGTGTCTGACATCCGTTAGTGTCTAATGGCCACACTAACCATCCCTCCTGATTGGGCCCGATGAATTGCGTGATCCATTGGGAATCACAGCATCTGTGTCCTTCTTGTAATTTGTAAAGTGCTGCCAATTTACAAAATGTGCAAATGTGGGAATGCTTGGTGTATTTAAATTGTTATCTTAGCCAGGCCAAGACATGCTGTTTGCTGCACAGTTTTATTCAGGAAACTCGGTTGATGTGGTATGCTCTAAACAAAGCTGTGTTCCCCTGAACCTGCCAATCTTTAGTTCCTCATATTGATTTTAAATCTACAGTTTCCTTCCAAAGTCAAACCCTTGTGTGGACAACTGGGAAAGAAAGATGCAGAATAAATCAGCTTAGCATTTTTTTCTTTGCTGGTGATTTGTGTGCTTATAAAAATAGGACACTGGGTCACCTGCATTGTGACCTGAAAAATTTGCAAACTTCTGTGCAAACGTTTTTGAGCTACCCTGTGGGGGTGTAGGGCAGTATTCCCATTGTGTGTAATGAAATACTGCACGCGGAGTACTTGCTTTAGGAAAGAAATTGTGACTATAATGCTGAAAACAGAACATTTCTTCATAATTAGTCGTACCATCGTACATTTCATCAGATTTAAAACCAGTAGAATGTTCTAGATCTTCTAGCATTTCATGCAGTGTATCAATGTCCCAATCATCAGTCAGTACTGGGATGATGACATTCAATGAAATGCAGAATAAATATTATATTTGTAGATGTTCAGTCTGCAAACATCTCCATCAGGAACCGGAAGAGCACACATATTCACCAAGGAGAGGTCTCTTCGCACTTTGTGTGATGAAGAATGTGGTGTTAAACCAAGCTCACTAGTTGTACGGCAGAGCGTTCCAGGAGATGGTGTCCATTCAGAAGCAGGAAAAAGACTGTCTCAGAAACATTCCAAAGGACAAAGAAAAGTAACAAAATTGTAATCCATAGGTTATAGTCATTGAGAAACAAAATAAGCCTTCTTCAGCCCAAAGTAGAATGCACGCAATCTACCTCGTAGAGATAGAGGTGGCTTGGATCAATCTGAAGAAGTCGACAAAGAAGCCAGAGGCTGTTCAATCTATTTTTTGCAGCTCTGGAGGCTGTGCCGAACTTGAAGTTGACTCTTGTTGTGGTACATTGATGTGAGCACCATCCGTGTCGGGTTTCATAATTGAAATCTGTGTTTCTGTACTAGTTTGTATGGTAGTTGTAGATGTAGCAGGTGGAAAAGATACTTCCTTAGTAGTTATCGCCAGCTGGGGGGAAGAATCTTCATTGGTGATCAAAGCTTTCAGTGAGACCTCCTGTATGGGTAGTGAGAGGAGATGGGTAACCACTCAGGAGCCTGTGTGGCCTATTGTATAGAACCTTCTACATGATGCATTTTGATTGGATCTATTGACACAATTATATTATTTTTGCAACCAGCAAGTGGTGGTAAAAGTACAGTTCTATGCTCTGTAAGATCGCCCAAATTCTTTCTTGTCCATGATCTTGTCCTGGACCAGATCCCAAATCTTTGAAATCCAACCAGGAGTTGCTAATGCTTCCTTCACTTCTCCAGTGGCGGTTGATTTCACTTGGAAGTTGCTTTGTGGGTCCCTGGAAGTTGTGTAGTTCCTGTAAAACATCCAAACATTCAGTGATGTCAAAAGGTGTTTCTCCTGGCCACTGTGCTGGCACTGTTGAGGTCTGGTACCCGCATCTTAACCCCACACAGGGTCCGACCACCCAGGGATTTTTTTGGCAGATTGTTTGGGGTTCTCTGGACTCCATATAGGTGATGGGCTCGACTGCGACTTGAGCCTAACACCCTAGCTGTTAAAGACTGATTTAAGTCTCTGTTTTTCCACTCCACTACTGCATTTCCCTCGGAATTATATGGGGAAGAATACTGCACGGTGCCACCCATGTTTCCCCTGGTATGTTTGTAAGCCTTAGAGTCCAACGCCTGACCTTGGTCTAAATGGAATGTGTCAACTACATATGTCCTGATGAAGCCTTGCAGATCTTTTATAACAGTTTGGGCTTCAGCCAATCGCTGTGGCCAGACCCATAGAAATCAAGAGCAGAAATCCACTGCTACCAAGATGTATTTCTAAGCCCCACCTGATGGTAAGGGGCTGCAGTGGTCCAGATAAATACAAGCAAGAGGCTTGTCTGAGAGCAATAGAGTAGTCTGGTGGGTGTTCTATGGTGGAACCCTTCATCTGCTATTGCATTTAAGTACGAAGTCCTTACTCTGTTTGTGTAGACCTGGCCACCAATAACATTGCTGTAATAATTTAATTGTAGCTGCCGTCCCTGTGTGAGAAGATGCTAAGCCCTAATGTGCTTCTAGGATTAGTCCTAGCCTGCAATCTTAATTTGGTATTACTCTATCCCCCACTCCGGGAATATGAGCAAATGGTATGTTTTGCTCACTTAACTGTTAGGAGTATTTTGTTGGAAAGCCTTTCGGCAGGAGGTTGCCGTCACATGCAGCGTTAACAGCCAGTATGATGTCGCCATCTATTCTTGTACTTGAACGAGTTATTGCAGCGACTGTAGCAGTTTTCTCTGTTGCTTTTGCAGCATCATCAGTTCCGAAACTCGAGCTGAATACAACCCTGAGCTGATCTTATACCCCTGGGGCAATCAACAGAATTGTTTTCAAGGAACTGAGTCCGCTAAATGCAGTCAAATACCTACTTTACTGAATAAGTTTTTTTTTTAATATGCACTATATTGTTCTTTAGTGCCAGGCTGTGCATGTTTTGAACACCTAATGCACGTGTATCTGTGTTTAGGTGTCTGTAATCTAACACTAAACAACATGAATGGTCTGGTTTTATTACTAAAAGCAAGGGATTATTCATAGGGGAGATGCAACTTTCTAGCACACCTTGGTATTCAAGTTGTGTGAGGATCTCTCTAACTTGTTTTTTAGACTCATTTTTACTGGGGTATTCTCTTTGAGGTTGTGAGGCTGACCTCACAGGTATTACGTGATAAGGGAACAGTCATCCCACCCCACATGGTTGCGCTAAAACACCACTCCTTGCCTGATGAATGTTTTATTGAATCTGGAACGAGGTCAGAGAAGGCAGGTAAAATGACTGTTTCTCCCTCTGAGCAATCCATGACAAACTCCGGTGGCCAATCCTTTTGAGCCAAAAGAATGTCATTGCCAAATAACAACTTCTCCCAAAATGAACAATTGTTGTTCACTTGTTATCCCCCTCCATCTGGAGTGGCATCTCATAATCGATGAAGAAACTCATTCTAATATTCAGTGTTTCAACCTGGATATAGTCACTCAATGCTACTGGCACCAGACAATCCATCAGGCTCTGGCAAATTAATGTGACTTCTGCTGCCCTGCCCAGAATGGTCAGAGCCCACTCCACGCCCAGAAACAGTGTCCTTAATAGCACATATCATGCTTGACTTTGAGTCCAGCTACCTTCTTCTTCTCTTTGAATTGAGGCTTTGACTGTTTAGTTTGTCTTCCTTTTTAGCTCTCGGCCTGGCAAAAAGCAGCGCATGCGCTACTCTGCCATGCAGAGGACCTTTTGGAATCGATACGATTCCAGCGTGCACGCGGGGGAAACAAACAAGAAAAAGATGTGCACGCGGGGATTGGATGCTTTACTGGCAGCATGATACACTGGGGACTTATTTTCTTGCCGCCAGTTAAGGCAGTCCTCGCGTGCACATCTTCTGTCTGCCCTTTATAGCCGTTCACGTCCCATGACAGGCCGCACTTGTTATAGGACTTGTGCCCTGCTCGCGCCGTTATCCCCTCACTCACTTTCTCTCAATTTGCTTTCTTTCCTTGCTTTCTCGCATGCGCCCCTGCGTGCCCCAGTCCTCGGCACCCTCATACCTGTCCGTTTCGTGCTTTGATTCTTCCACACGCGGCTGGCTGCATATTTAACATTTCAGACGTGGGTGAGTCGGGGTGAGACCCCGGAAACTGCTCCCAAACCTTCCCTTGAAATTCCCCAGTGCTGTTTTTGTTTAGGCTTCGCCGCTTGGCAGGCATTGATACCACCGTGAGCCCTGCGCGGAGGACCGCAAAATAATACTCCTTTTGATTGTAGGGAGAGCGACACGCACTGAAACAACAAGCCCACAAAGGCTGAATGAATGAGCTATTGAAAAAAACACAGGAGCGAATGAATTCAAGGCTGTACCTTTGTGTCTGCGCATTGCAAAGCATGAAACAAGGCCCGCATTCACCTCTGGCAGGGTGCGGGACCTGCTGGCCACTTCTTTCTTGCTGCGCTAATACATGCAGAGCAAATGCAAATGGTTTAAAGCATGCATAAAGCATACTTTAAAACCATTTGTTTTTGCATTGTTTATTTAGAATGAAAAACACCCGGTTGCCAGTCTGGCCCTGAGTTCAGTGTTTGCCCCCGTTAAACAGTGCACACAGCAGTGAGTTTTATGGGGGTTGAAATAAAGTTCATATTTGTCAGCACCCGATGATTCCTGGGCTAGAAGTGAGACAACACTCCAGTGTGAGACTGTAGCCACGCTCCCAAATGGGCGACGACACTCCCAGGTGTGAGAAACACTCCTTCTGTGAGACTGCATTTATAAGCTTGAGAGAGAGCACGCGTGCTTTGAGACTGCGCTACCAAATGTCAAACGGCACTCAAGGCTGAGATTGTACTCCCATATGTTAGAAAGAAGTCAGAAGTGACACTTTAATCCCTGGGGTGAGACAGCACTGCAAGCAAGATGGTGTACCACCAGGTATGACAGCACTCCAGGCGTGACACTACGTTTACTGCCATCAGACTATATTCTCAGGTGCGGGGAACCACTCCGCCGTGAGACTGTACTATCTGATGAGAGACAGCACCCTAGTTGCATGGTGTGAGATTGCACTCCATGGTGTGAGATTGCACTCCGAGATATGCCATAGTTCGCCCGGTGTCAGATTGCATTTCCACGTGTGAGGCAGCTCTCCGGCTAAGAGACTCGTCACGGGTGTTAGAACTACTCCTGGTGTGAATCTGTGTTCCGAGGAGTGAGGCTCACAGCCAGTGAGTGACACTTGCACCGTGTGTAACATATGTCGAGAGCACCCCTTGTGTTTACTTTGGTCTGTGCTGGGGTTCCTCATCTGCCGGGTGGGCACAGGGTGAGGGGTGCGCTTTACACAGCCTGCTCCAGCTGGAGGCCCCAGGACTCGGGGAGGGCCGAGCAGCGCCGCCGGGCTGCAGGGCAGCGCTGGACACCACTGTGATTTCCAGGAGTAGGAGCAGCAGCACCACAAATAGCGCCAAGTACAACAACAGCAGGTCTAGCGGAGGGGCCTGCAGGCGGAGACGTTTTAAGGCACGGGCAAATTGCCTTTCAGTGGGCCCCTGATAGATTTGGCTCTGATCTCCACACAGTCGTGCCCGGAAGACCTTGAATAATTTGCTAACATACATTATTTTAAATACCATTTTCCTTTAACTTGTTTTAATACAGGTAACGAGTGTGAGTCTATTACCTTTTGTAGAGAAATGTTGTGTTTGTTTTAACACCACGCAACATCTATAAACAAGCATTTGCAATGCAAAAGGTCTCACATTCACAAGAGTTTACGCTATTGGCATTGTAAAAGACAATGCCTTTTTTATGTTTTAAAAATGAAAATAAATAAATAAATAAAATAAAAGGCATTGTCATTTGCAATGTCAATAGCTCAAACTCCCGTAAATGCGAGACCTTTTGCATTGCAAATGCTTGTTTATTAAGTAGTCAGGTGAGTATTCAGAGTCCTCGGTCATTTTCACGTACTCCTCTGATCCATGTTTTGACCGGCCACCTCTCTACGAGCGTTTTTCGGATGACTCTTGAAACAACGAGATGAACGGATATCAGAATCCTGATACCTGTCAGGTATTCTAATTTTTTCACAGAGTATAGCTCTTTTCAGTGGCTTTTCCTGCTGAGGATACCCACCCCTTGATTTAGTCTTTTCTTTATTTTTTTTACTGTCCCACTTGTTCATAGAAGATTCAGGTGCTTTGTTCGAGTTATCCTTTCAGAAATACTCTTAATTTGCAGAGGCAGCTGGTGTCATTTGACAGTGGTGAGGCGAATTGAGCAGCAAGGCTCGGGGCTCACGGACGGGTAACGGATGGCTAACGGATTAACAATAATAGGATCTGTCACCGTCAGATTAGTGTAGCTACCACTTCCAAATGTCACTAGCCGCTCCTGGGTTGTCATGGAGGAAAGAAATCAACACTATTTCCTAACCATCACTGAACTTAACTTGTTCCCCAGAAATTAAAACAATGTACTGCACATGTTCAACAAAAATCCCTAATTGCCTCTCTAATAAGGAATGGAAAAATATTCTAAAATATGGTTACTTAGCAGAACTGACCTATGGGATTATTTTAAAAATAAATTGCTTTGTGGGAACTCTTCCTCTCCATAATGAGGACACATAGAAAATCTGCTCAAAATCAGCTAATTTGAGCATGAGAGATTTGGCAGTCTGCTCACCCCCTTAGAAAAAATCAAAGGGCCGTTTGAGCCAGCTGGCAGATTAATTATTCAAGGTGATGAAGCAAGTTTTCGCATATTACGCGACTTGCTTAAATCATGAACCTCGAATAACTTATAATCCTGTAATACAACCCGTATGTTTTACTAATTTCCTTTATTTTGGATATGTATGTATGTTAGTGATGCTTGCCTATGTGTTTACTAATACGAATAACTCGTGTCCTTAATATGGCCGCCGCTTGAGGGTTTGCTTCTGCGCATGCGTTAGTCACACTCACGTGACGTGACGTAGTTGCAGTTCTGGTGGGAAAATGTGCGCATGCGTGCTTACAACTAAAAATGGCTGTCAGTGTTATAACGTGGTGAAGCTTGTGCAGATGCTCTCATGTTATCGTCTGTTGCATTAACTATAATGCAATAGTATATTTTTCTGATTTGAGAAGTATAAGGTAGCTTTTCATGGTATATGGTGAATTCATTTATTTCTATGTTTTAATTTGTTTTCGCTTACTTTTCATGTACCGCGGTATTGAGGGTCTGATGCAAGGCTCAAGACTCCATATTAAGAGGATAGTCTGCGCATGTCCAAACTCTAGCTGTGGCATTGACAAGATGCCAACTGAAGGTCCCTGCCAAGATGTGCCTGGGAAGATGCACCTTCACCCAGCCGGAGAAACAGAATTTGTACTGCATTCGCAACAATTGTATACTCTGCTATTGTATTCTGTAGAATAGGTCATGGGAACCCCAAATTCACTAGGCGGTTCCATAAAATGCAAATACGAGCTTGTAGAAGTTTGTTCTGATTGGTGTGTCGACCTATCCTACCTGGGGACCAATCGAAATTGGGGATTCTGACACTTGCAACATTTGGGGGGTGGTACACTGACCCGAAAACAGTATAACTAGCCTAGGTTTAGCTAGAGAATTTGTCCGACTTGTCTGAATAGCTGACCTGTCACTGACCCAACGCACTCAATAGGTGACTGAATACAGAGCGCTGCGGAGCACTCTGTCCGAATTTGACCATAGACTCTAAGGTTTTACTAAAACCTTAAGTGCTGGCGGAGCACTTTGCTGGGGAGTTCGCTAACCCAATCGGGGTTCTGACTGATAGCTGCAGAGAGGGTGGAGCGCAGGCGTTGCTTCCAAACTGCGGGTGCTGGTCGTGCCTTGGTGGTCCTGTCCTGATCCTAATCTGGTTTTCCTGTCCTGTCCTGGGGTGTCCAATCTGCACCTGCTGTCCCATAGATAACTGTCCTTCCTTGGGATATTTCCTGTCCTTGACTGATCCGTGGCCAGGGTTGGTCTGCACACCTTTCTAGGTAAATATAGTGCGAAAACTCTACACTGCATCTTCTATTTTCCTGTCTTTGCTTTAATAAAGACATTTCTTTGCATACGTTAATTTTCCATGCTTTTCTCAACCTACTATGAAAGTCGCACAGTACATTTTTCCTTAGTATGTTCCTATGTTTCCCTACCTTTTAGAACACATTCTCGCCATACTGTTTATGAAACATAACTGTGGTATATAAATTTCTCCTGAAATCTGATTTTACGTAAAGATGCTAGAACTATAGCGTGTTCCATTTTTCCCCCTCCTATAGATGTATAGGATTTCCAATCTTTACCTTGCAGTATTTTTCCCAAAACAGTAAAGTCTAGTTCGTGATCCATTTTTCTAAAATCTATTTAGTAGATCGCATTGTTATAACTTTCTTATAGACTCATAAATGGTTGCCTTAGTTTTTCTTTTATATGGTTACGTGCTCTTCATTGTTCTGATTATAGATTGCCTTTTCGTTTGTAAAATGTATTCACTCAGAAACTGATTTTCTAAGAAACTTGTAAAACTTCCCAGTAGTCTGTGGTCATTTGATGAAGTAAGAGAAATAAAGTCGATATTCGTATTTTGCCTGCTTTCTTTTACAGCTAGCTCCCTGATCCATTGTGGATCATAGGTACCCGTAACAGTGGATTGGTAAGTCGGGTACAATAGAAATAAATAGGAAGGAACCAGGGTTGCTGGTAGAAAAATTGTTAGGTCACCCGATTAATGTATATGATAAATTGGAAAAATATGGGCCTGGTATGTGTATGGTGAAAATTGTTGGCCGGGTGACCTGCGATCTCTATCAGTAATTTTCTGGTAGCAGAGGATGGTTAGGGACTAGTTAAAGTTAGGTAGGACTAGTTAAGCTAGATAGGTTGGATGCTGCTAAAATTTTTATGATAACATTTTATTGCTGCTACAAGGGTAAACATTTTTGGGTGAACTGATCACTCACGTGAAATGCTTTGCTTTGAAAATTATGAAATGTTTTAAAATAGTTTTTCTTATTATTGTACTGATATATGTATTAACCCACTCGTTAGTAAAGTGTTTATATGTTTGTTTGGAATCCCCGGGGAATTGAATAGCGAGTGGTGAAGAGAATCCACTTTGCGTTGAGGTCACTGGCCTAAGGAAGGTTAGTGCAGGTTAGGCAGAACTGGAAGCACTAACTAGGGTTTTTTCTGAATGTATGTTTGAATAAATGATAGCGACGAGATCACTGGCAAAACTTCTATTGTGAGAAAAACCTAGTAAGGATCACACCGGAAGGAGTAGCAGGTTCATCGGAGCTTGGGTGATAGCAAAGGGGTTCGCTGGTGAAACTTTAGACTTAGTATATATCCCGGGAAGAAGTGGATAAGTCAAAAGAAGTAGCAGGTTCCCTAATGCTTGCGTGAAGGGTAGGCAGAAGAGATCTATCCGTAGTGTATGAAAAGTAAATGGAAGTAGTTTACTTGCAGTGAAACAAAGCTTTGCTGTCTAGACACTTGGGTACAGTGGCGAATGTGTATTAGTTTGTAAAATAACAAAGCACTTGCACTTTTAGAGAGAAATTAAGTTTCCGTTACCTTGTGAGGGAGGGAGTCAGTTGCGGAGCTGCTCTGACGTCACTCTGTGCCGCACTGGGATTGGTAGACGCAGCGGGTGTGTAGCGGAGCTAGAATTGTAAAGGAGGGGTGAGTGCCGAAGCGTGAGAACCTGTCTCGCGAAAGGCCGCGCACCCATTGGTCGAGATTATTTGAAACCGTGCACTTCATTGGTTGCACGAAAATAAAAAACGCACTTGGATTGGAAGTAATTTGTAAACAGTCACTAGCAGAAATCGTATGTGGCACTCGTATAGACCACATACTAGACCTGATCCACGACATTTAGGGTTTGAGAACGATCAGTGGAAAGGGCATAAAACCGACATTATGTACGGAAATAAGAGGACATTATCCCTTGTAAATAAGTTGAAGAATTATTTCAAAAAGGACAAGCCGATTAAAACCAGAGAAGGTGTTGTCATTCCGCCACCTAATACTCCCGCATCTTTCATGATGTTTGATAAAGGGTACCACTCGTGTGTATGGTTGGAAAACTGGGCGGAATACACAAAGGATGATGGAATATTGGCTTTCCCATTGGAGGGTACATTCAATGGCAGGATTCTATTTAATTTGAGAACACGAATGAATGACTTAGATCCCAGACCTAGATTAACGCAGTACGAAGCTTTAGAGGAATGGGAGATCGAAGCTTTTGAGAGAGACAAGCCCCGAATGGATAAAGGGTTAACAAAATGTTATCCGAAGTTAAAACAAGAGACCCGTGATAAAAAGATGAAACAATGGAGACAGAATATGATTGTAGAAGGGCTGTTTCCCATGATGCCAATGGGTGGTCCTCCTGCAGGAGAGAAGAGAACAGAAAAATGCAAACATTGGGTGCCCATGGGGGAGTCGGATGATGAATTATTAGATGACATGTTTATGAGAAGTCCGCCTCCTTATAATGAAGGACACCGACCCTCTAGTGAAGGGGATAATTCTCAGAGACCTCCTCCCCGGGAAGAGGCCAGATCAGTAAGTGTAGGAGAGGGTTGTCAAATACCTCCGTATAATGAGGGTTTAGGACCCCTAGGTGCTAGAGATAACTGTCAAAGAGCACCATTTTGTGGGGAGTCAAGATATTCGAGAGAAAGAGACTTCGGCTCTAGACCTCCCTACGAGGGTGAGGCAAGGCCTTCAACGTCAGGAATTCCGTTCTCAAGACCCCCGTCTGAGGAGGAACCAAGATCCCTAGGTACAGGAAGTCTGTTCCCAAAACCTAATTACGGTGAAGGACCAAGTGAGACACATCCCACTGCCCCGAGTTATGCCCCAACTTTGACCCCGCAGGTATTACATGATAATTCTTTAGACAGGATACTGGAGGACAGGGAACGAGAGGCTCTAGCTAAACAGAGAGCCGAGATAATTCAGAAAATCTCCCAGTTAAATACAAGTCCTGAAGCCTTGACAATCCCGGTAACTATTGGACCAGTGGTTCCGCTGTATGGGGATAGACAGGGAAGTCCGAAGACTCCAGTTGTAGCACAGCCAAGACCGGAGCCCTTAATTGTGGATGACCAGACCAGTGAATGTGAGTCAGAGGTCTCGCTAATGGATCTGCCCATTAGGGGTGCAGGAAAAAGGTTACAGAAAAGACATAATCCTTTCAACACGAGGGAGATTCAAATGGAATCTACTTCGGGTACCAAGAGTGTCACATTGGTGACTCCTGAAGAGATTGAAAGATGGAGTCGAGAGTTAGAAAAACAAACTCCTCAGTCGAAACCTTTAGATATTTTCAAGCTTAGAATAGAAATGGAAGAGCTAATGGCAGGAAATTTAGGTTTAGACAGATTAAATACCTATTCTGAAGAAGAGTTGCTGTTTATCGGCAAGAGTTTTACCCGAAACACCAGAGTGCTCCATGAAAAATTAACAGACACTGCAGCTAGTATGGGAATCGATATTTCAAAATCAAAGCCACTGCAAAAACCCTATAGAGCTGATTTTTCCGACAAAGATCTGGAAAATATGAATGTGTCAGGGAAAAAGGCGCAGGTTAAAGAATTATTGACAGTGTTGCAAAAATGGGGAGACGTAGAAAAGTGGAAAGCCAGGTGGGCAAAGAAGAAAGATGAGGCCAGATCTAAACAGACGTCTTCTGAGTTCGTTCTAAAGGAAGCTGACAAACCTGAGCAGTTATACCCTATGCGTGAAGTGCCAGGTGGAAAATATGTGCACGTTCCATGGTCCAGACAGGATATTGTGTCCTTTACAAATGACTTTCCAAAATTACGAGAAAAGCCTGTGGATTGGTACAGGCAGGTGGAAAGGTTTGTAAAGGTGCAAAGGTGCTTGTGGAAAGACCTGGATGGGTTTTTCGACATTGTGGTTCCTGTGGATTTATGGACCGAATGCAAGGTTGCCATTAATTGGCCCAACAAAGAGTATGATAGGGACCCGGTAACAGGTGCTCCCTCTGATGAGGTGATGAGAAAATATGATCAGGTCATGTTACATCTGAAAAAGAAGGTGCCTGCAAAGGAAACTGATTGGACCAAAATAGATAGAACCACGCAGGAAAGGGATGAGTCTGTGCACTCCTTTTATGAGAGACTGTTACAGGTGTTCAAAACTTACAGTGGAATAGATAACATCGAGATGAAGGATATGACCCACTTCATTTACAGATTTGTAAACGGTTTAAGACCCGAAATTTGCCAGTGGATCAAAGATAATAAGATTTGTTGGCAATCTAAGAAAATGGATGAGGTCTTACGGTATGCAAAATACTGTGAGGATGAGATGGCAGATAAGAAAAAGGCACTCAAGGAAAAGGTCATGTGGGCACAAGTGAAGCTAGCAGAACAACAGGAAAAGCAGTTAAATAAGATGAATAAGAATACCCAAATACAAGGCTCTGGGGGTGGAGGGAAGCCCAAGGTAAAAATGATCAGAGAAGAAGCTAAAAAGAAATTTCCCTGCCACCAGTGCGGAGAAATCGGGCACTGGAGAGGCGAGTGTACATATTTACAGCATGATAATACCCAAACACCTGATTTAACTCCACAGACGCAGAATGAAAAACCAAGAAAGACTCAGCATCAGGTAAAGGCAAGTCAATTGCCCCGAGCGCCAAAACCAAATTATAAAGGAAAATCACCACAGGGTGATGACATAGAGATCTGGGGAGGCAATGAGAATAGAAATGCAGCAACTTCGCAGTTTTTGTTGAATGATACCTTTTTCTGTGACGACCAATACTGACGGGGCCTGAGAGGGGAGGACAAGGAGTGTGTTCTTGGCGCCTCCTTGCCGGTAGACCAGTCAGGGCCATACATTGAAGGAAAGGTTGATGGAAATTATGTCACCTTTCTATTGGACACTGGTGCTACCCGTTCTACTGTGAGAACAGCAGACGTTCCAAACCTACCCCTCTCGGGAGAAGCAATCCAAGTGGTGGGTGTGTCTAATCAATTGATTAGTACCCCAGTTACCGAGCCCATGGAGATCACAATAGGGAATTTCAAAGAAATGCATAGATTTGTAGTTTGTGATACCAGTCCAGTAAACTTACTGGGACGTGATTTGTTGTGCAAAATGAACTGCACCATCTTTTGCACACCAAAAGGCGTCGAAATTCAAACCCCAGACGAGGATGGCATATACAAATTAATGTTAATTAGACCAGACTCAGAAATTAAACAAATGACTATACAGGACTTACCCGAAGAACTCCAAAGGACAGTGAAACCAGAAGTATGGGACTTTACAGGAAAGGATGTAGGATTAATGGCAAATGTAGACCCAATACAAATAGCCATGAAAGAAAATGCAGTTTATCCTAATACCAAGCCATACAAAATGAGTGCAGAAGTGAGAGCAGGAGTTGCCATTGAAATAAAAAGACTGCTAGAAGCTAACATCATACAAGAAGTGATGAGTAGTCCGTGTAACTCACCCATATTTGGAATTAAGAAACCTAGTGGCAAGTACAGGGTAGTGCAGGACCTGAGAAAGGTAAACAAAATAGTGGTTCCTTGTTGTCCTATTGTTCCAAACCCAGCAGTGATCCTATATCAGATTCCCTGGGATGCTGAGTGGTTTACCGTGATAGACCTATGTCATGCATTCTTTTCGATCCCATTGCATCCAGATAGCAAATTTCTTTTCTCATTTGCTTTCGACAGTCACGTGTACGTTTGGAATCGGGTCCCTCAAGGGTACACCGAAAGTTCCTCTATCTTTAATCAGATTTTGAAAAATTGCCTTGAATCTTTAGTGTTACCTGGAAATTCTGTCTTGGTGCAATATATAGACGACCTTTTAGTGGCGTCTAAAAGTCATAGAGATTGTGTTGTTGACACCATTGCTTTACTGAATCACCTAGGTGAAAAAGGACATAAAGTGTCCCCTGACAAATTACAGTTCTGTACAAAATCAGTGAAATATCTGGGGCACCAGATAGAAAAAGGCATCAGAAAGTTACTTCTGAGAGAGTCAGAATAATTCGGAACATGCAGTTACCCCGTACTCAGAAAGAAATCAGAATGTTCCTTGGAGTGGTAGGTTACTGCAGGCAATGGATTGTGGGATTTGCAGTCCTGGCAAAACCTTTGATAAAAATGACAAAGAAAGGAGCAAAGGATCCAGTGGAATGGGATGATGAGGGCATAACAGCATTCACTAAATTACGAGAATGTCTGTGTACAGCACCTGCTTTAGGGATGCCTGACTATTCTAAAGAATTTGCACTATTCTGTGACACACGAGAAAATTGTGCACTGTCAGTCTTAACACAGGAGCATGATCTGACTAGACGTCCAGTGGCATATTTTTCTGCCACTTTGGATCCAGTGGCTGCTGGATTACCCGGATGTCTGAAAGCAGTAGCAGCAACTTACACGAGTCTAGAACAGAGTGAATATATTCTCATGGGACATCCTGTGACTGTGTATGTTCCACATGCAGTTGTAATTTTACTGACCCGAACTAAGACCCAGTATCTCACCCCTAGTCGGCTGACTAAATACGAGAGGATTCTCGTGGGTGCTGCAAATGTGGTCATTACTCGGTGTAATATCCTGAACCCAGCTACCCTGCTCCCTGACTCAATGATTATGGAAGCCGAGGGAGAGGAGGAACATGACTGCATAGATCTGACAGAATTCAGTACTAAACCACGCCCAGACATTAAAGAAGTACCTTTGCCTATAAAAGATGAGGAGCTGTTCGTGGATGGCTCATGTATGAGACACGAACTTGTAGGCCTAAGTGCTGCTTATGCTGTAGTCTCTATGGACGCCATTAAAGAAGCTTCCTGTTTATATGGAGTAAAGTCTGCACAAGTAGCCGAATTGATTGCATTGATAAGAGCCTGTAAAATTGGGAAAAACAAAAGAATAACAGTATATACTGACAGTCAGTACTGTTATGGAGTTGTGCATGACTTCGGCCAATTGTGGCTACAGAGGGAGTTTCTGACTTCTTCAGGTACTCCCATCAGAAATGGGAAAGTTGTACAAGATTTACTGGAAGCAATACAATTACCAAAAGAATTGGCTGTGGTCAAATGTGCGGCTCATAAATCTGGCATTGACCCTATAACATTGGGAAACCGATTTGCTGATGAAGTGGCTCAACATTGTGCCAGAAATCGCATGTCTGTAAATATTAAACTGGGGGGGCCTGGAAACAGCTGCCAACTTATGGTGTTTGAAGAGGTGCCTACCTGGGAAGAGTTGAGAGATTGGCAGCATGCGGTGCCAGCAAAGGAGAAAGAAAAATGGAAGAAACTTGGTTGTCGACCGAGAAGTGAGGATTGTGTCATTGTGGGCCCAAATGGTATGCCTGTGTTGCCTAGACATCTGCTTGCTTCTATGGCCAGACTGATACATGGAGATTCACACACTGGTAGGGATGCCATGGTTCTGGTTTTCCAACAAACATGGTACAATCCGAAGTTCAGGAAGGTAGCAGAGTCACTCTGCCAGAGGTGCTTAACATGTCAGGAGTTTAACGCTGGGAAAAGGACAATAGTCGAATTGGGAAAAATTGGAAAATCAGGAGGTCCCTTTGTAAGAGTACAGATTGATTTCATCACAATGCCTCGCTGTGAGGGAATGAGATATATCCTTGTCATTGTCTGCCTGTTTTCAAAATGGGTGGAGGCCTACCCTGCTAAAAAGAGTGACGCTATAACTGTAGCTAAATTGTTACTACGAGAATTAATACCCAGGTTCGGGGTTCCAGTCACAATTGAATCAGATAGAGGAAAACATTTTCAGAATGAGGTAAGGCATTTAAGATCACCCAAAAATTTCACAGTGCATATCGTCCAGAGGCTTCTGGAGTGGTGGAGCAAGTAAATGGCACTATAAAGTCAAGGTTAGGGAAAATGTGTGACTCTACAGGCATGAACTGGATAAATGCTTTACCTCTTGTTCTGATGGGACTCAGAAGTATTCCAGACCGGAAAACAGGCCTTAGCCCTCATGAGATCCTGATGGGAAGAGTGATGAGACAAGCATGGGTACCAGGACATAAACTGCTAAACATTTCTGATGATTTGGTACTTGAGTACTGCAAGCAACTGGGTGACCAAGTGCGTTCTATCTCTCGCCAGATTGGGGAAGACGCCGTCGCCAATCCAACAACTCCAGTCCACAAATTGGTTCCTGGTGACTGGGTTAGAATCAAGAAACATACTCGTTCGAGTTGCCTTGCACCGAGGTGGGGAAAACAACGCCAAATAATACTGGTGACCACGACAGCGGTGAAGTGTGCCGGCGTTCCAAAGTGGATTCATGCCAGCCATACACAGAAGGTGATTCCAGACGAGAAAACTGACGCTGAAGGTTGTCCAGCTGAGGGGTTTGCAGAAGTTGATCCTGAAGTAGCTGATGACGAACAACCGAGCACCAGTCAAGATGATTGGATACCCATAATCGACCTGACTAATGACCCAATCCGAACAAGAAGTCAAACCTATGCAGATAGAGAGTGGGATAGAGAGGAAGAGATAGGCACAGGCGAAGATCCTCAGATTATTGAGATTCACGTCAAGTCTGAGGAGGAAGAAGGACAGACAGGGACAGAGCAAGTGATCGACACACCTCCACAAACTCCTGAAATCGAAAAGGGACAGACAAGAATTAGTGAAAAGGTTCAAGCAGAAGAAAATCAAGGGATCGAAGTGCTTGAACAGGATCAGATAGAACTAGAAAAACGTGTTCAGGAAACAGAAACAGAGACGCTCGAAGATCAAAATCAGAATACACCTTAACAAGGCCAGTTTAGTAACCAGGCAGAAGAAATAGAAATAAGACCTGGAACTAGTCAGACAGGAAGGGAAGAATCAGAAGTGCCACAAACAAACGAAAATAAAAGAGCATTAGAAGACAGCCAAATCACAGTGCCAACTAAAAGACTCAAGAAAAAGAAACATATCGAACCAAGATATATTAAGAGACTGAGACTGAGAATAAAAACAGTAGAGGAGAAACTTGCAGAAAGAAGGAAAAGTCCTCGTATTGC
The DNA here is from genome assembly GCF_964261635.1 of Lissotriton helveticus. Classification (NCBI taxonomy): domain Eukaryota; kingdom Metazoa; phylum Chordata; class Amphibia; order Caudata; family Salamandridae; genus Lissotriton; species Lissotriton helveticus. The sequence continues at coordinate 1,688,276,174 of NC_136065.1, read as the reverse complement.
AGAGCAAGTTGGAGAAAGTTCACAAAGGAGGAGTGACCGAATAAAAAGACTGAACGAAAAATACCAAGATCCTGAATGGACATATTTAGTGTTGGAGGAATTTGAAGATCTTGATATTACTGACGAAAGTGACGAAGAACAGACAGCTGATTATTCTGCTGAGGAAGACGAACCAACCTGAAGTTGTGCAGGGTAAGCTACCTGTGCAAAGTTACAAAGAGGGGTTGAGAAATCTTCTGAACGAAAATGTCTGATTCAAATGTGAATGGAAGGCCTAGACGCAGTTGTTGCAAAACATGCTGCAGAGTATGTATATGTAGCATAGCTATAGTGTTAATAATTTGGATAGGACTAACAGTTTTCATTCCTTATATGGTGAGCAAAAATACTAATATTGACCCTACTCAGACTGTGACCACTGACACTGAAGAACTGACAACACGAAGTGTAGAAAAACGTGAAAAATCACTCAGACAAACAAAACGAGACTTAGAAGCATCAGATGAGGAAGGACTACACTATCATGGAGTTAAAAACCAGACACAGTTAAATGTTTTCGCTAATCTTTTAGTGCACTATGTAGAAACTATGGAAATAGAAGACTGCTATGTCTGCATGAAGCTACCTACTTCTGTAGCTGAAGGCGTGACTTATCATCACCTACCTTTGACCTATGGAATTTCCTGTAGCATTTTAGCTAGTTTATTTTACAAAAGAGGACCGTTACAGTACTATTATTCTAACTCAGACGTGATATTTTCTGAACTTCCCATATGTGGAAATCTGAATCCTGTACATACTAAAAGTGACGTTACACGTTATATGGGAGAATACTTCCTGACAATAGGTACTATAGACTTAAATGAAGCACACAGAGATAACTTGACCTGTTCATTACATGAACAAGAAAACCATTTTTAAACATGGCAGAGAAAGGAAGGGAGAGTTTCCAAAGAAAGGCAAATGATAAAAGACAGAAAACTCCTAAATGGGCTGAAAACATGGAAAGCACCTCTAATGGTGGGAGTGGTCCTGCTTTGTTGCTGGATTTCGAAAGAAAAGGGAAACTCTGTCTTCACCGCGAGAAGACTAGTTATTATAATAACATTTTCATTGGTTCCAGTCAATGTGAGCATAATTACAAGGTAATTGGAGGTTGGGGTTTCAAAAATGGGTCAGAACCTGTGTTTCCCGGAATTTATTATATATGTGGAAACAAGGCTTATTTCAAATTGCCGGATCACTGGTATGGAAGTTGCTAATTTGGCATTGTCTTCCCGAAAATATACCATCTGAAGGAAATTGCTGGAAGCAATGAAAACACTAATGGCTTAATGCGTAGTAAAAGAGAAAGCGTAGGTGAAATAATGGGTAGTATTTTTAGTGCACTGATACCTGGAGTGGGAGTGGTTCTGAACACACACAGACTTTGCAAATTATCCACAATAGTGGATGTGTTGTCTACTGACACAGCTCATGGATTCCTGCTGGTCAATACCGAAATGGTTGCGATCAGATCAATGGTTTTGCAGAACAGACTTGCGCTGGACACCTTATTAGCAAAAGAGGGCAGAGTCTGCCGGATGTTGAAAGCGCAACATTGTTGCACTTACAATCCGGACAAAAGTGTACAAATCAAAAAGTACGTAAAGAATATTACTAATTTGGAAAAGGAACTCAAACCACTGGAGGTTGATAGTGCCTGGAAGAGACTTACTGATGGTCTCTCCGCTGTAGGTCATTGGTTTGCTAATTTAGGTAAGGGTTTATTTTTTAAGGTACTGATGCCAATTGGAGTGATAGGTTTCATCATCTTTCTCATATTTGTCTGTTGCAAATACCGCAAACACACAAAGAAATACGCTGTGAATAAGAGAGGTGTGAAACGGAGTGTGGATGAACTTGAATTAGAAGACTTGAATAATCAGATTTACAAAAGGGTGAAAAATTCTCACCCTAACAAAGATGTGAAAGAGAAATTGAATAGGATGTTGGAAGAAATCGAAATGCACAAAGTGTGAGAGAAGTTGGCATCTGGTTCCATTAGTTTGTGATGATAGTAAATATCATCAAAGAGGGGATTGATGAAGCAAGTTTTCGCATATTACGCGACTTGCTTAAATCATGAACCTCGAATAACTTATAATCCTGTAATACAACCCGTATGTTTTACTAATTTCCTTTATTTTGGATATGTATGTATGTTAGTGATGCTTGCCTATGTGTTTACTAATACGAGTAACTCGTGTCCTTAATATGGCCGCCGCTTGAGGGTTTGCTTCTGCGCATGCGTTAGTCACACTCACGTGACGTGACGTAGTTGCAGTTCTGGTGGGAAAATGTGCGCATGCGTGCTTACAACTAAAAATGGCTGTCAGTGTTATAACGTGGTGAAGCGTGTGCAGATGCTCTCGTGTTATCGTCTGTTGCATTAACTATAATGCAATAGTATATTTTTCTGATTTGAGAAGTATAAGGTAGCTTTTCATGGTATATGGTGAATTCATTTATTTCTATGTTTTAATTTGTTTTCGCTTACTTTTCATGTACCGCGGTATTGAGGGTCTGATGCAAGGCTCAAGACTCCATATTAAGAGGATAGTCTGCGCATGTCCAAACTCTAGCTGTGGCATTGACAAGATGCCAACTGAAGGTCCCTGCCAAGATGTGCCTGGGAAGATGCACCTTCACCCAGCCGGAGAAACAGAATTTGTACTGCATTCGCAACAATTGTATACTCTGCTATTGTATTCTGTAGAATAGGTCATGGGAACCCCAAATTCACTAGGCGGTTCCATAAAATGCAAATACGAGCCTGTAGAAGTTTGTTCTAATTGGTGTGTCGACCTATCCTACCTGGGGACCAATCGAAATTGGGGATTCTGACACTTGCAACATTTGGGGGGGTGGTACACTGACCCGAAAACAGTATAACTAGCCTAGGTTTAGCTAGAGAATTTGTCCGACTTGTCTGAATAGCTGACCTGTCACTGACCCAACGCACTCAATAGGTGACTGAATACAGAGTGCTGCGGAGCACTCTGTCCGAATTTGACCATAGACTCTAAGGTTTTACTAAAACCTTAAGTGCTGGCGGAGCACTTTGCTGGGGAGTTCGCTAACCCAATCGGGGTTCTGACTGATAGCTGCAGAGAGGGTGGAGCGCAGGCGTTGCTTCCAAACTGCGGGTGCTGGTCGTGCCTTGGTGGTCCTGTCCTGATCCTAATCTGGTTTTCCTGTCCTGTCCTGGGGTGTCCGATCTGCACCTGCTGTCCCATAGATGACTGTCCTTCCTTGGGGTATTTCCTGTCCTTGACTGATCCGTGGCCAGGGTTGGTCTGCACACCTTTCTAGGTAAATATAGTGCGAAAACTCTACACTGCATCTTCTATTTTCCTGTCTTTGCTTTAATAAAGACATTTCTTTGCATACGTTAATTTTCCATGCTTTTCGCAACCTACTATGAAAGTCACACAGTACATTTTTCCTTAGTATGTTCCTATGTTTCCCTACCTTTTAGAACACATTCTCGCCATACTGTTTATGAAACATAACTGTGGTATATACATTTCTCCTGAAATCTGATTTTATGTAAAGATGCTAGAACTATAGCGTGTTCCATTTTTCCCACTCCTATAGATGTATAGGATTTCCAATCTTTACCTTGCAGTATTTTTCCCAAAACAGTAAAGTCTAGTTCGTGATCCATTTTTCTAAAATCTATTTAGTAGATCGCATTGTTATAACTTTCTTATAGACTCATAAATGGTTGCCTTAGTTTTTCTTTTATATGGTTACGTGCTCTTCATTGTTCTGATTATAGATTGCCTTTTTGTTTGTAAAATGTATACACTCAGAAACTGATTTTCTAAGATAAACTTTTAAAACTTCCCAGTAGTCTGTGGTCATTTGATGAAGTAAGAGAAATAAAGTCGATATTCGTATTTTGCCTGCTTTCTTTTACAGCTAGCTCCCTGATCCATTGTGGATCATAGGTACCCGTAACAGTGGATTGGTAAGTCGGGTACAATAGAAATAAATAGGAAGGAACCAGGGTTGCTGGTAGAAAAATTGTTAGGTCACCCGATTAATGTATATGATAAATTGGAAAAATATGGGCCTGGTATGTGTATGGTGAAAATTGTTGGCCGGGTGACCTGCGATCTCTATCAGTAATTTTCTGGTAGCAGAGGATGGTTAGGGACTAGTTAAAGTTAGGTAGGACTAGTTAAGCTAGATAGGTTGGATGCTGCTAAAATTTTTATGATAACATTTTATTGCTGCTACAAGGGTAAACATTTTTGGGTGAACTGATCACTCACGTGAAATGCTTTGCTTTGAAAATTATGAAATGTTTTAAAATAGTTTTTCTTATTATTGTACTGATATATGTATTAACCCACTCGTTAGTAAAGTGTTTATATGTTTGTTTGGAATCCCCGGGGAATTGAATAGCGAGTGGTGAAGAGAATCCACTTTGCGTTGAGGTCACTGGCCTAAGGAAGGTTAGTGCAGGTTAGGCAGAACTGGAAGCACTAACTAGGGTTTTTTCTGAATGTATGTTTGAATAAATGATAGCGACGAGATCACTGGCAAAACTTCTATTGTGAGAAAAACCTAGTAAGGATCACACCGGAAGGAGTAGCAGGTTCATCGGAGCTTGGGTGATAGCAAAGGGGTTCGCTGGTGAAACTTTAGACTTAGTATATATCCCGGGAAGAAGTGGATAAGTCAAAAGAAGTAGCAGGTTCCCTAATGCTTGCGTGAAGGGTAGGCAGAAGAGATCTATCCGTAGTGTATGAAAAGTAAATGGAAGTAGTTTACTTGCAGTGAAACAAAGCTTTGCTGTCTAGACACTTGGGTACAGTGGCGAATGTGTATTAGTTTGTAAAATAACAAAGCACTTGCACTTTTAGAGAGAAATTAAGTTTCCGTTACCTTGTGAGGGAGGGAGTCAGTTGCGGAGCTGCTCTGACGTCACTCTGTGCCGCACTGGGATTGGTAGACGCAGCGGGTGTGTAGCGGAGCTAGAATTGTAAAGGAGGGGTGAGTGCCGAAGCGTGAGAACCTGTCTCGCGAAAGGCCGCGCACCCATTGGTCGAGATTATTTGAAACCGTGCACTTCATTGGTTGCACGAAAATAAAAAACGCACTTGGATTGGAAGTAATTTGTAAACAGTCACTAGCAGAAATCGTATGTGGCACTCGTATAGACCACATACTAGACCTGATCCACGACATTTAGGGTTTGAGAACGATCAGTGGAAAGGGCATAAAACCGACATTATGTACGGAAATAAGAGGACATTATCCCTTGTAAATAAGTTGAAGAATTATTTCAAAAAGGACAAGCCGATTAAAACCAGAGAAGGTGTTGTCATTCCGCCACCTAATACTCCCGCATCTTTCATGATGTTTGATAAAGGGTACCACTCGTGTGTATGGTTGGAAAACTGGGCGGAATACACAAAGGATGATGGAATATTGGCTTTCCCATTGGAGGGTACATTCAATGGCAGGATTCTATTTAATTTGAGAACACGAATGAATGACTTAGATCCCAGACCTAGATTAACGCAGTACGAAGCTTTAGAGGAATGGGAGATCGAAGCTTTTGAGAGAGACAAGCCCCGAATGGATAAAGGGTTAACAAAATGTTATCCGAAGTTAAAACAAGAGACCCGTGATAAAAAGATGAAACAATGGAGACAGAATATGATTGTAGAAGGGCTGTTTCCCATGATGCCAATGGGTGGTCCTCCTGCAGGAGAGAAGAGAACAGAAAAATGCAAACATTGGGTGCCCATGGGGGAGTCGGATGATGAATTATTAGATGACATGTTTATGAGAAGTCCGCCTCCTTATAATGAAGGACACCGACCCTCTAGTGAAGGGGATAATTCTCAGAGACCTCCTCCCCGGGAAGAGGCCAGATCAGTAAGTGTAGGAGAGGGTTGTCAAATACCTCCGTATAATGAGGGTTTAGGACCCCTAGGTGCTAGAGATAACTGTCAAAGAGCACCATTTTGTGGGGAGTCAAGATATTCGAGAGAAAGAGACTTCGGCTCTAGACCTCCCTACGAGGGTGAGGCAAGGCCTTCAACGTCAGGAATTCCGTTCTCAAGACCCCCGTCTGAGGAGGAACCAAGATCCCTAGGTACAGGAAGTCTGTTCCCAAAACCTAATTACGGTGAAGGACCAAGTGAGACACATCCCACTGCCCCGAGTTATGCCCCAACTTTGACCCCGCAGGTATTACATGATAATTCTTTAGACAGGATACTGGAGGACAGGGAACGAGAGGCTCTAGCTAAACAGAGAGCCGAGATAATTCAGAAAATCTCCCAGTTAAATACAAGTCCTGAAGCCTTGACAATCCCGGTAACTATTGGACCAGTGGTTCCGCTGTATGGGGATAGACAGGGAAGTCCGAAGACTCCAGTTGTAGCACAGCCAAGACCGGAGCCCTTAATTGTGGATGACCAGACCAGTGAATGTGAGTCAGAGGTCTCGCTAATGGATCTGCCCATTAGGGGTGCAGGAAAAAGGTTACAGAAAAGACATAATCCTTTCAACACGAGGGAGATTCAAATGGAATCTACTTCGGGTACCAAGAGTGTCACATTGGTGACTCCTGAAGAGATTGAAAGATGGAGTCGAGAGTTAGAAAAACAAACTCCTCAGTCGAAACCTTTAGATATTTTCAAGCTTAGAATAGAAATGGAAGAGCTAATGGCAGGAAATTTAGGTTTAGACAGATTAAATACCTATTCTGAAGAAGAGTTGCTGTTTATCGGCAAGAGTTTTACCCGAAACACCAGAGTGCTCCATGAAAAATTAACAGACACTGCAGCTAGTATGGGAATCGATATTTCAAAATCAAAGCCACTGCAAAAACCCTATAGAGCTGATTTTTCCGACAAAGATCTGGAAAATATGAATGTGTCAGGGAAAAAGGCGCAGGTTAAAGAATTATTGACAGTGTTGCAAAAATGGGGAGACGTAGAAAAGTGGAAAGCCAGGTGGGCAAAGAAGAAAGATGAGGCCAGATCTAAACAGACGTCTTCTGAGTTCGTTCTAAAGGAAGCTGACAAACCTGAGCAGTTATACCCTATGCGTGAAGTGCCAGGTGGAAAATATGTGCACGTTCCATGGTCCAGACAGGATATTGTGTCCTTTACAAATGACTTTCCAAAATTACGAGAAAAGCCTGTGGATTGGTACAGGCAGGTGGAAAGGTTTGTAAAGGTGCAAAGGTGCTTGTGGAAAGACCTGGATGGGTTTTTCGACATTGTGGTTCCTGTGGATTTATGGACCGAATGCAAGGTTGCCATTAATTGGCCCAACAAAGAGTATGATAGGGACCCGGTAACAGGTGCTCCCTCTGATGAGGTGATGAGAAAATATGATCAGGTCATGTTACATCTGAAAAAGAAGGTGCCTGCAAAGGAAACTGATTGGACCAAAATAGATAGAACCACGCAGGAAAGGGATGAGTCTGTGCACTCCTTTTATGAGAGACTGTTACAGGTGTTCAAAACTTACAGTGGAATAGATAACATCGAGATGAAGGATATGACCCACTTCATTTACAGATTTGTAAACGGTTTAAGACCCGAAATTTGCCAGTGGATCAAAGATAATAAGATTTGTTGGCAATCTAAGAAAATGGATGAGGTCTTACGGTATGCAAAATACTGTGAGGATGAGATGGCAGATAAGAAAAAGGCACTCAAGGAAAAGGTCATGTGGGCACAAGTGAAGCTAGCAGAACAACAGGAAAAGCAGTTAAATAAGATGAATAAGAATACCCAAATACAAGGCTCTGGGGGTGGAGGGAAGCCCAAGGTAAAAATGATCAGAGAAGAAGCTAAAAAGAAATTTCCCTGCCACCAGTGCGGAGAAATCGGGCACTGGAGAGACGAGTGTACATATTTACAGCATGATAATACCCAAACACCTGATTTAACTCCACAGACGCAGAATGAAAAACCAAGAAAGACTCAGCATCAGGTAAAGGCAAGTCAATTGCCCCGAGCGCCAAAACCAAATTATAAAGGAAAATCACCACAGGGTGATGACATAGAGATCTGGGGAGGCAATGAGAATAGAAATGCAGCAACTTCGCAGTTTTTGTTGAATGATACCTTTTTCTGTGACGACCAATACTGACGGGGCCTGAGAGGGGAGGACAAGGAGTGTGTTCTTGGCGCCTCCTTGCCGGTAGACCAGTCAGGGCCATACATTGAAGGAAAGGTTGATGGAAATTATGTCACCTTTCTATTGGACACTGGTGCTACCCGTTCTACTGTGAGAACAGCAGACGTTCCAAACCTACCCCTCTCGGGAGAAGCAATCCAAGTGGTGGGTGTGTCTAATCAATTGATTAGTACCCCAGTTACCGAGCCCATGGAGATCACAATAGGGAATTTCAAAGAAATGCATAGATTTGTAGTTTGTGATACCAGTCCAGTAAACTTACTGGGACGTGATTTGTTGTGCAAAATGAACTGCACCATCTTTTGCACACCAAAAGGCGTCGAAATTCAAACCCCAGACGAGGATGGCATATACAAATTAATGTTAATTAGACCAGACTCAGAAATTAAACAAATGACTATACAGGACTTACCCGAAGAACTCCAAAGGACAGTGAAACCAGAAGTATGGGACTTTACAGGAAAGGATGTAGGATTAATGGCAAATGTAGACCCAATACAAATAGCCATGAAAGAAAATGCAGTTTATCCTAATACCAAGCCATACAAAATGAGTGCAGAAGTGAGAGCAGGAGTTGCCATTGAAATAAAAAGACTGCTAGAAGCTAACATCATACAAGAAGTGATGAGTAGTCCGTGTAACTCACCCATATTTGGAATTAAGAAACCTAGTGGCAAGTACAGGGTAGTGCAGGACCTGAGAAAGGTAAACAAAATAGTGGTTCCTTGTTGTCCTATTGTTCCAAACCCAGCAGTGATCCTATATCAGATTCCCTGGGATGCTGAGTGGTTTACCGTGATAGACCTATGTCATGCATTCTTTTCGATCCCATTGCATCCAGATAGCAAATTTCTTTTCTCATTTGCTTTCGACAGTCACGTGTACGTTTGGAATCGGGTCCCTCAAGGGTACACCGAAAGTTCCTCTATCTTTAATCAGATTTTGAAAAATTGCCTTGAATCTTTAGTGTTACCTGGAAATTCTGTCTTGGTGCAATATATAGACGACCTTTTAGTGGCGTCTAAAAGTCATAGAGATTGTGTTGTTGACACCATTGCTTTACTGAATCACCTAGGTGAAAAAGGACATAAAGTGTCCCCTGACAAATTACAGTTCTGTACAAAATCAGTGAAATATCTGGGGCACCAGATAGAAAAAGGCATCAGAAAGTTACTTCTGAGAGAGTCAGAATAATTCGGAACATGCAGTTACCCCGTACTCAGAAAGAAATCAGAATGTTCCTTGGAGTGGTAGGTTACTGCAGGCAATGGATTGTGGGATTTGCAGTCCTGGCAAAACCTTTGATAAAAATGACAAAGAAAGGAGCAAAGGATCCAGTGGAATGGGATGATGAGGGCATAACAGCATTCACTAAATTACGAGAATGTCTGTGTACAGCACCTGCTTTAGGGATGCCTGACTATTCTAAAGAATTTGCACTATTCTGTGACACACGAGAAAATTGTGCACTGTCAGTCTTAACACAGGAGCATGATCTGACTAGACGTCCAGTGGCATATTTTTCTGCCACTTTGGATCCAGTGGCTGCTGGATTACCCGGATGTCTGAAAGCAGTAGCAGCAACTTACACGAGTCTAGAACAGAGTGAATATATTCTCATGGGACATCCTGTGACTGTGTATGTTCCACATGCAGTTGTAATTTTACTGACCCGAACTAAGACCCAGTATCTCACCCCTAGTCGGCTGACTAAATACGAGAGGATTCTCGTGGGTGCTGCAAATGTGGTCATTACTCGGTGTAATATCCTGAACCCAGCTACCCTGCTCCCTGACTCAATGATTATGGAAGCCGAGGGAGAGGAGGAACATGACTGCATAGATCTGACAGAATTCAGTACTAAACCACGCCCAGACATTAAAGAAGTACCTTTGCCTATAAAAGATGAGGAGCTGTTCGTGGATGGCTCATGTATGAGACACGAACTTGTAGGCCTAAGTGCTGCTTATGCTGTAGTCTCTATGGACGCCATTAAAGAAGCTTCCTGTTTATATGGAGTAAAGTCTGCACAAGTAGCCGAATTGATTGCATTGATAAGAGCCTGTAAAATTGGGAAAAACAAAAGAATAACAGTATATACTGACAGTCAGTACTGTTATGGAGTTGTGCATGACTTCGGCCAATTGTGGCTACAGAGGGAGTTTCTGACTTCTTCAGGTACTCCCATCAGAAATGGGAAAGTTGTACAAGATTTACTGGAAGCAATACAATTACCAAAAGAATTGGCTGTGGTCAAATGTGCGGCTCATAAATCTGGCATTGACCCTATAACATTGGGAAACCGATTTGCTGATGAAGTGGCTCAACATTGTGCCAGAAATCGCATGTCTGTAAATATTAAACTGGGGGGGCCTGGAAACAGCTGCCAACTTATGGTGTTTGAAGAGGTGCCTACCTGGGAAGAGTTGAGAGATTGGCAGCATGCGGTGCCAGCAAAGGAGAAAGAAAAATGGAAGAAACTTGGTTGTCGACCGAGAAGTGAGGATTGTGTCATTGTGGGCCCAAATGGTATGCCTGTGTTGCCTAGACATCTGCTTGCTTCTATGGCCAGACTGATACATGGAGATTCACACACTGGTAGGGATGCCATGGTTCTGGTTTTCCAACAAACATGGTACAATCCGAAGTTCAGGAAGGTAGCAGAGTCACTCTGCCAGAGGTGCTTAACATGTCAGGAGTTTAACGCTGGGAAAAGGACAATAGTCGAATTGGGAAAAATTGGAAAATCAGGAGGTCCCTTTGTAAGAGTACAGATTGATTTCATCACAATGCCTCGCTGTGAGGGAATGAGATATATCCTTGTCATTGTCTGCCTGTTTTCAAAATGGGTGGAGGCCTACCCTGCTAAAAAGAGTGACGCTATAACTGTAGCTAAATTGTTACTACGAGAATTAATACCCAGGTTCGGGGTTCCAGTCACAATTGAATCAGATAGAGGAAAACATTTTCAGAATGAGGTAAGGCATTTAAGATCACCCAAAAATTTCACAGTGCATATCGTCCAGAGGCTTCTGGAGTGGTGGAGCAAGTAAATGGCACTATAAAGTCAAGGTTAGGGAAAATGTGTGACTCTACAGGCATGAACTGGATAAATGCTTTACCTCTTGTTCTGATGGGACTCAGAAGTATTCCAGACCGGAAAACAGGCCTTAGCCCTCATGAGATCCTGATGGGAAGAGTGATGAGACAAGCATGGGTACCAGGACATAAACTGCTAAACATTTCTGATGATTTGGTACTTGAGTACTGCAAGCAACTGGGTGACCAAGTGCGTTCTATCTCTCGCCAGATTGGGGAAGACGCCGTCGCCAATCCAACAACTCCAGTCCACAAATTGGTTCCTGGTGACTGGGTTAGAATCAAGAAACATACTCGTTCGAGTTGCCTTGCACCGAGGTGGGGAAAACAACGCCAAATAATACTGGTGACCACGACAGCGGTGAAGTGTGCCGGCGTTCCAAAGTGGATTCATGCCAGCCATACACAGAAGGTGATTCCAGACGAGAAAACTGACGCTGAAGGTTGTCCAGCTGAGGGGTTTGCAGAAGTTGATCCTGAAGTAGCTGATGACGAACAACCGAGCACCAGTCAAGATGATTGGATACCCATAATCGACCTGACTAATGACCCAATCCGAACAAGAAGTCAAACCTATGCAGATAGAGAGTGGGATAGAGAGGAAGAGATAGGCACAGGCGAAGATCCTCAGATTATTGAGATTCACGTCAAGTCTGAGGAGGAAGAAGGACAGACAGGGACAGAGCAAGTGATCGACACACCTCCACAAACTCCTGAAATCGAAAAGGGACAGACAAGAATTAGTGAAAAGGTTCAAGCAGAAGAAAATCAAGGGATCGAAGTGCTTGAACAGGATCAGATAGAACTAGAAAAACGTGTTCAGGAAACAGAAACAGAGACGCTCGAAGATCAAAATCAGAATACACCTTAACAAGGCCAGTTTAGTAACCAGGCAGAAGAAATAGAAATAAGACCTGGAACTAGTCAGACAGGAAGGGAAGAATCAGAAGTGCCACAAACAAACGAAAATAAAAGAGCATTAGAAGACAGCCAAATCACAGTGCCAACTAAAAGACTCAAGAAAAAGAAACATATCGAACCAAGATATATTAAGAGACTGAGACTGAGAATAAAAACAGTAGAGGAGAAACTTGCAGAAAGAAGGAAAAGTCCTCGTATTGCAGAGCAAGTTGGAGAAAGTTCACAAAGGAGGAGTGACCGAATAAAAAGACTGAACGAAAAATACCAAGATCCTGAATGGACATATTTAGTGTTGGAGGAATTTGAAGATCTTGATATTACTGACGAAAGTGACGAAGAACAGACAGCTGATTATTCTGCTGAGGAAGACGAACCAACCTGAAGTTGTGCAGGGTAAGCTACCTGTGCAAAGTTACAAAGAGGGGTTGAGAAATCTTCTGAACGAAAATGTCTGATTCAAATGTGAATGGAAGGCCTAGACGCAGTTGTTGCAAAACATGCTGCAGAGTATGTATATGTAGCATAGCTATAGTGTTAATAATTTGGATAGGACTAACAGTTTTCATTCCTTATATGGTGAGCAAAAATACTAATATTGACCCTACTCAGACTGTGACCACTGACACTGAAGAACTGACAACACGAAGTGTAGAAAAACGTGAAAAAGCACTCAGACAAACAAAACGAGACTTAGAAGCATCAGATGAGGAAGGACTACACTATCATGGAGTTAAAAACCAGACACAGTTAAATGTTTTCGCTAATCTTTTAGTGCACTATGTAGAAACTATGGAAATAGAAGACTGCTATGTCTGCATGAAGCTACCTACTTCTGTAGCTGAAGGCGTGACTTATCATCACCTACCTTTGACCTATGGAATTTCCTGTAGCATTTTAGCTAGTTTATTTTACAAAAGAGGACCGTTACAGTACTATTATTCTAACTCAGACGTGATATTTTCTGAACTTCCCATATGTGGAAATCTGAATCCTGTACATACTAAAAGTGACGTTACACGTTATATGGGAGAATACTTCCTGACAATAGGTACTATAGACTTAAATGAAGCACACAGAGATAACTTGACCTGTTCATTACATGAACAAGAAAACCATTTTTAAACATGGCAGAGAAAGGAAGGGAGAGTTTCCAAAGAAAGGCAAATGATAAAAGACAGAAAACTCCTAAATGGGCTGAAAACATGGAAAGCACCTCTAATGGTGGGAGTGGTCCTGCTTTGTTGCTGGATTTCGAAAGAAAAGGGAAACTCTGTCTTCACCGCGAGAAGACTAGTTATTATAATAACATTTTCATTGGTTCCAGTCAATGTGAGCATAATTACAAGGTAATTGGAGGTTGGGGTTTCAAAAATGGGTCAGAACCTGTGTTTCCCGGAATTTATTATATATGTGGAAACAAGGCTTATTTCAAATTGCCGGATCACTGGTATGGAAGTTGCTAATTTGGCATTGTCTTCCCGAAAATATACCATCTGAAGGAAATTGCTGGAAGCAATGAAAACACTAATGGCTTAATGCGTAGTAAAAGAGAAAGCGTAGGTGAAATAATGGGTAGTATTTTTAGTGCACTGATACCTGGAGTGGGAGTGGTTCTGAACACACACAGACTTTGCAAATTATCCACAATAGTGGATGTGTTGTCTACTGACACAGCTCATGGATTCCTGCTGGTCAATACCGAAATGGTTGCGATCAGATCAATGGTTTTGCAGAACAGACTTGCGCTGGACACCTTATTAGCAAAAGAGGGCAGAGTCTGCCGGATGTTGAAAGCGCAACATTGTTGCACTTACAATCCGGACAAAAGTGTACAAATCAAAAAGTACGTAAAGAATATTACTAATTTGGAAAAGGAACTCAAACCACTGGAGGTTGATAGTGCCTGGAAGAGACTTACTGATGGTCTCTCCGCTGTAGGTCATTGGTTTGCTAATTTAGGTAAGGGTTTATTTTTTAAGGTACTGATGCCAATTGGAGTGATAGGTTTCATCATCTTTCTCATATTTGTCTGTTGCAAATACCGCAAACACACAAAGAAATACGCTGTGAATAAGAGAGGTGTGAAACGGAGTGTGGATGAACTTGAATTAGAAGACTTGAATAATCAGATTTACAAAAGGGTGAAAAATTCTCACCCTAACAAAGATGTGAAAGAGAAATTGAATAGGATGTTGGAAGAAATCGAAATGCACAAAGTGTGAGAGAAGTTGGCATCTGGTTCCATTAGTTTGTGATGATAGTAAATATCATCAAAGAGGGGATTGATGAAGCAAGTTTTCGCATATTACGCGACTTGCTTAAATCATGAACCTCGAATAACTTATAATCCTGTAATACAACCCGTATGTTTTACTAATTTCCTTTATTTTGGATATGTATGTATGTTAGTGATGCTTGCCTATGTGTTTACTAATACGAGTAACTCGTGTCCTTAATATGGCCGCCGCTTGAGGGTTTGCTTCTGCGCATGCGTTAGTCACACTCACGTGACGTGACGTAGTTGCAGTTCTGGTGGGAAAATGTGCGCATGCGTGCTTACAACTAAAAATGGCTGTCAGTGTTATAACGTGGTGAAGCGTGTGCAGATGCTCTCGTGTTATCGTCTGTTGCATTAACTATAATGCAATAGTATATTTTTCTGATTTGAGAAGTATAAGGTAGCTTTTCATGGTATATGGTGAATTCATTTATTTCTATGTTTTAATTTGTTTTCGCTTACTTTTCATGTACCGCGGTATTGAGGGTCTGATGCAAGGCTCAAGACTCCATATTAAGAGGATAGTCTGCGCATGTCCAAACTCTAGCTGTGGCATTGACAAGATGCCAACTGAAGGTCCCTGCCAAGATGTGCCTGGGAAGATGCACCTTCACCCAGCCGGAGAAACAGAATTTGTACTGCATTCGCAACAATTGTATACTCTGCTATTGTATTCTGTAGAATAGGTCATGGGAACCCCAAATTCACTAGGCGGTTCCATAAAATGCAAATACGAGCCTGTAGAAGTTTGTTCTGATTGGTGTGTCGACCTATCCTACCTGGGGACCAATCGAAATTGGGGATTCTGACACTTGCAACATTTGGGGGGGTGGTACACTGACCCGAAAACAGTATAACTAGCCTAGGTTTAGCTAGAGAATTTGTCCGACTTGTCTGAATAGCTGACCTGTCACTGACCCAACGCACTCAATAGGTGACTGAATACAGAGTGCTGCGGAGCACTCTGTCCGAATTTGACCATAGACTCTAAGGTTTTACTAAAACCTTAAGTGCTGGCGGAGCACTTTGCTGGGGAGTTCGCTAACCCAATCGGGGTTCTGACTGATAGCTGCAGAGAGGGTGGAGCGCAGGCGTTGCTTCCAAACTGCGGGTGCTGGTCGTGCCTTGGTGGTCCTGTCCTGATCCTAATCTGGTTTTCCTGTCCTGTCCTGGGGTGTCCGATCTGCACCTGCTGTCCCATAGATGACTGTCCTTCCTTGGGGTATTTCCTGTCCTTGACTGATCCGTGGCCAGGGTTGGTCTGCACACCTTTCTAGGTAAATATAGTGCGAAAACTCTACACTGCATCTTCTATTTTCCTGTCTTTGCTTTAATAAAGACATTTCTTTGCATACGTTAATTTTCCATGCTTTTCGCAACCTACTATGAAAGTCACACAGTACATTTTTCCTTAGTATGTTCCTATGTTTCCCTACCTTTTAGAACACATTCTCGCCATACTGTTTATGAAACATAACTGTGGTATATACATTTCTCCTGAAATCTGATTTTATGTAAAGATGCTAGAACTATAGCGTGTTCCATTTTTCCCACTCCTATAGATGTATAGGATTTCCAATCTTTACCTTGCAGTATTTTTCCCAAAACAGTAAAGTCTAGTTCGTGATCCATTTTTCTAAAATCTATTTAGTAGATCGCATTGTTATAACTTTCTTATAGACTCATAAATGGTTGCCTTAGTTTTTCTTTTATATGGTTACGTGCTCTTCATTGTTCTGATTATAGATTGCCTTTTTGTTTGTAAAATGTATACACTCAGAAACTGATTTTCTAAGATAAACTTTTAAAACTTCCCAGTAGTCTGTGGTCATTTGATGAAGTAAGAGAAATAAAGTCGATATTCGTATTTTGCCTGCTTTCTTTTACAGCTAGCTCCCTGATCCATTGTGGATCATAGGTACCCGTAACAGTGGATTGGTAAGTCGGGTACAATAGAAATAAATAGGAAGGAACCAGGATTGCTGGTAGAAAAATTGTTAGGTCACCCGATTAATTTATATGATAAATTGGAAAAATATGGGCCTGGTATGTGTATGGTGAAAATTGTTGGCCGGGTGACCTGCGATCTCTATCAAAGGTATGCCAGAGGTACCTGGGCTGCAGAAGGAACATTTCTGTCCGGGAGGACGGGGTGGCGGCGGAGGTAGTCTTTCTAGATGACTGCTACTAAAGGGTGAACGAACGATGGTATGAGAAGCTCCATCGAGGAGTGAAAAGAAGAATGAGCGGTGAACCCCGTCACTTTTCTTTTTTTACTGGATGGAATTAGTAAATGGATCATGATCAGCAAAACCATGGGGCCTAAATCATGAATCCCTGCTAAAGCACTCGACAAACCATTTCATATTCTAGGTACTGTGTTTTTCATTAAAGTGTGTAATTCTCTACGGAAGATAGGGATGTAGTTATTGGTTGTTGTCTGTAATGCAATTTAAATGTCACATATGCATATTTCTAGCCAGAAATCCTACGGAAATTTTAAATACAGTAAGCATTCAAAAATAATTGATTTCTGAGTTTCGTTGCTCTCCCAATGTGCATTCAATTCAATATTTAAGAATAAGCTTCCAACAGTCATGAGTAGCGGCTCGAGCAGCACCTGTGGTACTATATCTCTAGTGTAGGTCAACAACTCACGTGCACCAAAGGCTGTTCAAATGCTGGCAGCTAGCAGGTAGAAACAACACTTCATTATGAAAGGCGTTGCCTATACTAAACGTAACAAGCATTTACAATGCAATAGGTCTCGCAGCATTAAAGTTTGAGTTATTGGCATTGTGTATGACAATGCGTTGCATAAAAATTTTAGCAAACATTGAATTGGTGAATTGATTACTTCCTCACACTAGGAAGTGATCTCCTTACCATAGATGATGCGCAGATAAAACCGTGGGGTATCTCGGACCATTCACCGCTCACTTTGACACTGTCCAGTCAAGAGAAGATTCGTAGGAGAATATACCCGATCTATCCAGGATACCTTAAAATACCATCAATTAGTAGAGGCTTAAAGAGGGCGACCCGACATTACTTTGAGGAGAATCTGACCTCGGTCGAATCCCCTTCAGTTCTGTGGGAAGCATACAAGACAGTCCTTAGGGGGCAAGCCATCGCAATGATAACAAACTATAAGCGAGCTCAGCGGAGGGAGTTAACAGAGCTTGAATTGGAGCTCAGCAGAGCAAATGCAGCCCATATGGCAGACCCATCTAACGACACATTGCATTCCCTACAGCTGAGTCAACGCCTCCACGATGACCATCTGAGACTACAGACGGTGGCAGACATTGCAGCCACCACATATAGGGTTTATGACATAGGGGACAAGGCTAGTAAACTCCTGGCTTCGCTGGATAGGAAGAAGGGGGGCAGCAGAAGTATACTACAAATAACTGATGTGAACGGGGTACTGCACACACGGCCAGAAGAAATAGTAGACATACTGGCTGATCACTTCAGTGAGGTATACACCCCGACGGTAGTGGTGACAGAGGATAAGGCGATGGATGCCCTCCGTGACATACAAACGCAAACACTAACGACGGATGCAGCAGAAGACCTTGACTCCGACTTGACAACTGAGGAGATTCAGTTGGCTATTAACGCGATTCACTCGGGCAAGGCTCTTGGTCCGAACGGGGTACCCATTGAATGGCTTAAAACGATGTCTGAATCCCTGAGTGAACCCCTTTTAAGGATGTATGTGGAAAGTAGGGAGAAAGGAACGTTACCCCCTGACCAGCTGATGGCGACCATAGTGGCTATTCCGAAGCCGGGCAAGCCGCCTAATGAATGCACGTCCTATAGGCCTATATCGCTTCTTAATGCCGAAGCTAAAATACTAGCGAAAGTGTTAGCAAACAGGCTGTTGCCGTACTTAGAGCAATTGATCCACCCAGATCAGTCTGGCTTTATGCCACATAGAAGTACGGCACTGAACCTTTGTAGAGTGAATGGGGTGCTGGCAAGAACGCCGTTGCTGACGGAGCCAGCAGCAATACTGTCATTGGATGCCAAAATGGCATTCGATATGGTGGAGTGGAGCTACCTGTATGCGGTACTTCACCGCATGGGATTCGGACCCAACTTTATTTCCTGGATACAGCTGCTATACACTGACCCCGTGGCACGAGTGGTGGCGAACGGCCACATATCCCGTGAAATACATCTAGCGCGGGGGACCAGGCAGGGGTGCCCGCTCTCGCCCATCTTATTTGCGTTGGTCCTAGAGCCGTTGGCAGTCACCATTAGAAAGACGCCATTGTTGAAGGGAATTAGCTGGAATGATAACTGGGAGGACAGGGTGTCCCTGTATGCCGATGACATGCTGATCTACCTAACAGAACTGGAAGGGAGTATCCCGAATCTCCTGGCACTATGTGACACACATGGGCAGGTGTCCGGCTACACCATTAACTGGACGAAGTCGATAATCTATGAGTTAAGGGGCCCGCTTCCCACTCTTCCTGAGTCATGCCCTTTGGCAGTGGCTACCACCTCTTTTAAATACCTAGGAATGTATATCACCCGGGACGCTACAGAATTTTTCGACTGTAACCTACAGCCTCCACTCATTCGATTGCGTAATGACGTAAAGCACTGGAAGGGTCTTCCACTGATGCTGCTAGGCAGAGCAGCCATGTTCAAAATGATGGCGCTGCCGCGTTTTCTGTACGTACTTGAGAACACTCCGATGTTAATACCCCCGAGTTATTTTCAAAAAATGACGGCGGTGAAATCAGGTTTATTGTGGGGTGATCGACCAGCCCGTATAGCGCACACAAAGCTCAACAGGAGCTGGTACGATGGCGGGATTGCCCTGCCAAACATGCAATTGTACTACTGGGCGGCGCAGCTTAAGATTCTCAACCAATGGCTACACGCCCCGCAGGATGACCCGGCGTTCAGGGCCGATAGGGCCCAACTTGGCACAAATAGCTTACTGGCACCATTATACCATAAGGGTATTGCAGCGAAATTAACAGGACCCACCAAGCATACAGTAGCACTGTGGTACAGAGCACAAACGAGACTCAACTGGGGGGGAGTCATAACAAAACTGACACCACTGTGGGACACGAAGGCGCTGGGACACTTGAGACGTACTAAGGGATTCACCCACTGGGATAACATTGGGATCTCGACGGTGGGAGGTATGTGGTCAAGAGAGGGAGTGGTCCCATTTTCACACCTTCAGCAACACTATGACCTGGGTCACACAGAAATGTTTAGATACGTCCAAATTAGACACGCTCTACAAGCGGCTATCCCGCCAGATACATCAATCCCGGAATCCTCACCGCTTGAGGACCGTTTACTTACGGACTTCATGCAGGAAGGCGCGACCTCCTTGACATACCGGAAACTGCTGAATAACCTGCCCGACCCGCTGGGGAAGTGAAGGGAGAAATGAGTGGAGGATGTCGGTGATATGGACGAATCCGACTGGAATGCAGCTATAGCATCGCCGCGTGAGGCGGGCGTATCAGTTAGGTTCCGTCTGGTACAATTGAAAATCCTACATAGGATATACTACACAAGAACTACACTGCACAAATTACAGAGAGCAGATCATCCACACTGACTTAGGGGGTGCGGTGAGGAGGGCACATTCATACATCCAATTTAGGGCTGTCCGGGCCTTGTGGGCTACTGGCAGCAGGTGCTGCGCACCATCTCACAGACATTAGAGGCCTCACTAACACTCAACCCCCGTGTATGCCTGTTAAATGTGTGGGGGCCTAATGATTTATCATACTATGGTCGGTTGTGGACAACGGTGGGACTCATGACGGCCAAACGTGACATTGCACAGAGGTGGGGGGCGGCGGAGCTCCCTACCTTGACACAGTGGTGCAGGAATATGGATGCGCTTATGGTGACAGAGCGGGCGGTATATAAAGTGAGAGCCAACCCGCGCAAGTGGAATGGGATATGGCAGCCTTGGAACACATACAGGGGGGACATTTGCGAACCACTACTGGAAGAAGATATTGATAGCTCTGAGGATGAGGCGGATGCTGGCTAATTGCTTGGGGGCAACGACTGATAAAGTTGTTGTGAATGAGGACCGACCAAGTTACAAATTGAGCGCTAGAGCGGGCCTTGTCGGGGGGGATTGGATGCACATACTGATTAAAAATAAGATACTGAGCAGGATAGATTGGAAAAATGGTGTGATGAAGAAATGTCGTATGTTCTACCATTGAGTCACAATTTGAGTTTTGTTCATATAAAATACAAAAGCAAGATGATATCGTATCTGTGTACAGAAAGGTTTCAGACCCCAACAAAGATGGCATATCCGCAGATTCCAAGACATAGAAAGTGGATCGGACGCCTATAAGTGCTAAGTTTAAACGTAAAAGTAAATGCCGGCCCCAGGGTTGTAGGCGCACTTATGTATTTTGTTGGAAATTTCAATAAAGTCTTGCATCAAAAAACAAAAAAACAAAAACATTGAATTGGTGAGCAGTGAGAGTGTGTGCAAGAGTATGCTGTTCTTGAAAGCAGTATGGTAGAGAGTGCAGGAATTTGGATGACCTGAGCAATGTGGATGATGCACCTCACGCATGGGGCTGCCGCAGTTATTATTCACACAGCTCTGATGATGCACCTCACGCACAGGGCTGACGCAGTTATTATTCACACAGCTCTGATGATGCACCTCGTTCCCACCAGGAGGATGGGTTCCACCCACCCTCCACTGAACTAATCGTGGATGCTAAATAGTACAGATAGAAGTTAGCCATCCCTAGGCCCCCTTCATACAAATCATGCTGACAGATGTATACGGCTAAACAGGTTCTGAAATCATGCCACAAAAGGGAAATGGCCATGGAATACATCTCTATGAACCAGTGGCGAGGGATATTATGGGGGAAATTTTGAAGGAGATACAGGAATCGGGCAAAATATCAATTTGTAGAGCACTATTCGTGCCATAACTTTTGGGGCAATGTCTGCCATTTTTAAGGTCCGCCTTGATCTTGTGGGTAAGAGGGGTGATATTAAGAGCCAAGCTCAAAGCTGGGTCAAGAGCCACTTGGATACCCAGATACTGAAAAATAAGACAATGTATTGGGATAGTTGTTTGCCAATCTACGCAATCCATTGAGGGTGCGAGCGGCACTAGAATTGATTTGGCTGGGTAGATTGTTACTCCGAAGGCTTCTGCAAACAGCTACAAGATGCGAAGACACCGAGGGCCACTAACCTGTGGGTTTGAGAGATACAGCAACACAATGTGGCTATTTAGATGTTCATACACAAGTAGTTCTATTCAGTGGTGCTGGAACATTTTTACGAATGGGGTACTGGGATGGATGTTACATCGCTGAAGTCATAGGTAGAGTGGACAATACAGGGGTCACACCAGGGCACAAGTCCTAAACAGGCATTGTCATAGCCACCCCAGCCGGGCTAACTGGTCTACTTGCCTTTCTGTGGCATTTATTTATGCGCCTGTGGGTCGGACAATTTCTATAGGCTGGCAGGGGCAAACACAACCTGCATATTAGTTCTGGTTTATGATACCCCTTAGAGTGCACAGTAGAACCTTTGAAGACGTTTCCACAATAATCTTGCATCATCAATCTCATGTTCACACACAAGTAACTTTACTCTCTTATCGGCCAGCACAATCACCTTGAACGGCTGCATGAGCTTGAAGAGCTCAGACTGGCTGATGGGATGAAAGGCTTAGAGACATCGCTCTCTGCTGCAGAGTGAGTGCAGAGTGAGTGTGAGTGAAGAGTGAGTGCAGAGAGAGTGACTGCAGAGTGAGTGACTGCAGAGTGAGGGTGAGTGCAGAGTGTACATAGTAAATGAATGTGTGATTGGTAAACAGATTTGTATGGGGTTTGTATGTTTTTGAGGGCGGGAGTGGAGGGTGAGTGCAGAGTGTACATAGTATATGAATGTGCGATTGGTAAACAGATTTGTATGGGGTTTGTATGTTTTTGAGGGTGGCAAAACTAAGATGGATTTGACCTGTCATCACTATTGAAATGTGTCTGTGTCATTATTCCATGTGTATGGGGGGCTGGGGCCCAGACCCACAGACCCATTACAGTCAAGATGCTGAAATATGAATGTTTATTAAAGCGTACGTGTAAGTGACAGTATTCTAAGCAAACCGAAAACAAAACCTCGCCTTAACAGTAGGTACCAGAAACAGGAGAAACTGACTATGCCCTGTGCTCCACATTGAAAAGAATATAGCAATTTATGGTGAGAATGTTCGTAAAATTATAGAGTGTAAGTCTTTAAACATGGATATGTTGTCAGAGTCACTCAATATGTCTGGAGGAGCGAAGTATCGGCCGGGGTGCTGTCAGGAGTATTTATTCAATAATAAAGCAAAAGGGAATGGCAGCTGTGGGATTTTAACCCACGCCTCCAGAGAGACTGGAGACTGCAGCCTAAATCCAGCGAATTAGACCGCTCTAACACGCTACCACACTTCAGAGAAAAGTAATGTTTACTTCAGGACACCGATAGGATGCTGAGGTTTGATAAACAAAGCAAAATGATTAAACCACTGTAAGCATCAGATACACAAGTTGAAGGAGAGCAATAAAAATCCTCACTGGAGAGGAAAAGGGTGGGTGCCTAGTGTGCAATGGTTACTGAACATTATATCTGTGTTACTCACAAACTGCACAACCCTTCTTCCATCCAATCGAGTCTCCAAAAATTTACGTAAAGTACACAACTTTAGAGGGTTTTTTCAAAGCAGTTTAGAAACATCTGCTCTAAAATTGTCCTGACTTGATAATATTCTAAGCAATAGCGCATACTGCTGGGATAATTTATTACGTCACAACTTCATAAAGAGTAGTTCATTAAAAAGTTAAGCACCAAGTTCCACAACGGAGAAGCTCATATATTGGGTGCTTCTCCCCCGCCACCCTCCATGAGACAGCCGCCTGAGTCTCCCTGCCCCCATGATGCCAATGTGCTTCTCTTCTGCCCAGGTCGTACTACCTCCACCTGGGCTCTCCATGTCACTTCTCTCTCGCCCCGCCGACCCTCTTAATTTCTTCTGCCTTCCACGCCAGCCTTCCCCGTTTCCTGTTGCTCTCCCCATGTCCACCCCTGTATTAAATTGCATTTGTGCTACTTTGTTTCTTTTTCTTTACAGATCCAACTTGGATCAGTAAATAAAAAAAACACATTTGCATCATTTGGTAGGCGCATTCAAGAGAAGGGCGAGCGAATGCGCTGGTAAGAAAGGAAAATCACCAAATGGCCATTCAGTGTAATGCTTGATTGGGCTGGTAACAGGGTCGGAGCCCCAATCCACTGCGTGCGAAGTCGGTCAGGTAGGAGATTCCTGGGGAAGGAAAGACGGGAGGTCTGACAGTTACTTGCAAGAATCGGGAAAGGAGAACGAGGGAAACATTATTAAGTCTAAGGTTAAAAAGAGGGTTTCAGAGTGTGCTTAATCCAGAGACAGGAAAGCCGCTAGGATCAGCACCGGCCACCACATTCGTGTCTGGTGCAAACCGATGTCTCAGGAGGAGTCTGAACTTTAACATCAGAGAAAACGAAACCTATCGTGGGGCGGGACTTCCGTCTTCTGAAGCCCACGCCCACGGAGTGCCTGGCCAGAGGAGCGGTGGTGACGCGGGGCTCCCATGCCCGAGGGAGAGCCCAGCAGAGGCTGAAGAAGTCCGGAGTGGCGGTAAGTGGGCCTTACTTGTAGGGTGGGGTCTCGGTGCGCTTGTATGTGTGTGCGAGTGTGGGTATGTGTGCGACGGCGGGGGCGGGCGGCTTGGTGCGCTCGTGTGTGTGTGTGCGCGCATGTGTGTATGTGTGCGGCGGCGGGGGGGTTCTGTATGTGTGCGCATTGCAAGGGAATTGTGGCCTGCTCAATGGAGCGCGCGTTCTCGTGCGCGTGACCCATTCCAATCGCTTTCTTGGAGAGGAGATGCGCGCGGCCAGGTCCTGTCTCCTGGAAAGCTGAGTCGCTGACAATAGGTCTCTGGTGAGACAGCGCTTCACGCTGCAAACGCCACGAGACCAAAAAAAGTCAAAGATTGTTCATGAGTAATGTGGGATGCATTTTAGTCACTGATCTCTCGATAAATAAAGCATTTTCCAGACAGCCTAGAGGCAATGTGAATGGACCCTACAAGACACTGAAGTCAAGCACTTTAGAAATGCACTCAAGCGATGCAGATGCAAAATCCTCCCGGATGGACGATTGGTACTGACCTCCGAAGACACACAAGAACAATCACGTTCACACACAAGCAAACATACATGCAATAAAGCATATTAACCACGTGCACACCACTGATGACCCTAATGATCACCACACTCTGGTCTATGATGCAGTCCCAAAGACCAGCGCATGAAGGTAACTGAACTCCAACCCCACTGCAAGGTACACGAATGGCAATATAGTGCTAGACTTTAAAACGAGACACCAAGGGGAACGTAACTGGGCTCCCTGCCTCTCCAGCAGGGAAGGTGTGATACACCAGCAGGTCTAAATGGGCGATCTCACTGCCAACCTCCAGAGCACAACACGCAGCAGTCTCCGCTGTGCCGGCCTCTCACACCCGCGGCTCAAAGAGTAAACTCGGTCTCCAGCTGAAATGCGGAGCTTACTGCTGATATATGTAGTATAGGCGAGTATGGAGTTGGCACTGAGTTCTAGGAGGGGTCATAGTGCTGAATGTTGTAAGAGTCCCAGAGAATAATTAAGATGTGTGGAAGAATATCATCTTTGAAACCCAGTGGAGGAATGGGCATTCATTCAGGGGCCATGGAGGCACCTTGATGGGCGTCTGGAAGCATGCAGATGTTCTGGTATATAAGTTGACAGACCAAGGTGGGACGATTAAGTAAAGCATCGTAGATTGTGCCACTTTTGATACAGGTCTGTAAGCTGGTGTTGCCTTTTCTTGAAGTGCAGAGCCGTGACCCCACGGTTTGGTACACCTCCCTGCGAACCTGGAAATCATGTACTTTAAATAAATAAAAAACAAAAGTACTTATCAACAAAGTCAGTTCTTCCGGTTGGTGTCTTCGGCAGTCCACTGTTCTTTTCCCAGAAGACACACACAAAGCCTGAAGTGAAGGGCCAGCATACCCAACTGTTGGATGCTGGCTCTCAATATACTGTACCAAAAAGAGGTGTAGTGTGCAGATTCTCCAGTGGAACCCCAGAGGTTTTGCAAAGGCTAAAGTAGATACTACTAATGCTCTCTTTTGCAGTAGTGTGGGCAATCAGTTACGCTTATCAGAGAGTAATGTTAAGCATTTCTTGATCACAGTGGCAATAAATGACACACACTCAATTAATAAATCCAAGACCAATTTATACAAATAATTATTGGTTACATTTATTATTCAGAACATCATAGGCAAATATGTTTTTCAAAATAAATACTTTTCACTTTCAGAAACGGGCACTGCAATTTTCAGACTTTGCAATGTTAACTTATGGGAGGAAGAAAATATTAGAGATAACCGACCTACAAGACCAGTCTTCTGAAGTTAAAGTCAGTATTGGACAAGATGCAGTTCAGCACCAACAGTGCACCACCAGCGCCTAGGTGCAGGGTGCAAATCTGAGGCTGGACGCCAAATACAAATCACTGGGGATTGGGGGTAATCTGTCGGAGGCTGCTTACAGCTAAGTAGCAGCACCTTGGAGGGCCAGTCTTTAGGGGTTAAAGCAAGCACTGGATGGGGCCCAAGGTAGCACCAACAGTACACCTCCAGCGGCACAGGGATGGCTGGGGGCACAGTGCCAACACAGCATGGGGGGACCTAATGCAGAGCAATTAAAACAGCCAAAATTCAAAGCAGGCTCAGGCCAGGAGGCCAGTCGCAGGAAACCAACAGCTGCAAAGGTACGTTGTGATGCTCGGGGACATGGACACCTTTGGTCTTCACCAAGGTCTAGGGCGGGTGGGTGGGTGCAGGGGTGTCTTGACATCGAAAACAGCTTACCGGAGCAGGTCGCAGTTGGGGGGTCTATGTGTGAAGGCTGCAGGCGCAATCAAGGAGTCCAGGAGAGATGCCTCGGCGTCCTTTTTACATATTGCTTGGGACTTCCCAATGCTTTTTGAATACTGGCAGGAGATCTTTACAGTGGTCAATCAGATTGTCAGCAGAACTGACACTCCCTCCCCTGCACTGGGCCTCTTGGGCTATGTGAAAGACACACCACTAAAACAGCGCAAATTGCATGCACTTCTCTTACTATATGCAAGACGGCAGGTAGCTATAAGGTGGGGAAGGAAAAAGATACCTGGCTTCGAAGATTGGTTATCTTATGTGACGTATGGTCATACCCAACTTGGTGTATTCTGGGAACTCATGCCCTCGACCTTGGGATATATGGGAACCATTCTTAAATTGGGCGCGCAATAGATCTGACTCCCCTCTTCCCAGCCCTAGCGCGACTGTCTAGTGCTACGTTGCCTATCGCTACTGGGTCAAAGTGACCGGTGATTGCAGTATCTCCCACACGCGTGGTTCTGATAAGATGGACTTAGCTGCTCCCTGATGTTCGGTTATTGCCAATACTGTAAATGATATTGAATTCTGCGTCAGATTATACTAAAGGTTGTGGTGCTATATGAGAACTTGTTGCTATCTCGAATGTGCATGCTACTTATTTGATATTTTTTTATAGATGAGACATTCCTATGTTATGTACTATGATGCTCCTTGTACAACTGTGCTGGCTGGTTTTTGGTTGGAACCCAGGTTCCTATTGTTTGTACTTGCAATTTGAACTCTCAATAAAAAAAATTTAAAAAGGAGTCCAGGAGAGGTCAGCTCACGGTGGACTAGGTTCTGTTTTAAAACAAACGTGATTGTTCGAAGCAGAGGAAACATTAATCTGAACAATTGCAGACAGCATTCTCGCCATAGAGCAGGCACGGTACAGCAGCAATCACAATCACACCTACTGAGGGATGATATGCCTGGTCATAGCCATATCCGCTGTTGGGGAAGTACATAATTCGCCCCTATAGGCATTCCATCGACCCAAACCTCTGGTTTTGTAAACCGATTTTTCGGACAGCATGCACACGTCCATTGCGGCCACCCATCTAATCAGGAGCGGTTTGTGCGGTGAACCCCATTGCATGGCTATTTCACGCTTCAATAGGAGGAAGCTTAGGTCCGCCCAGCGCTGCTCTATTGCAGTTAAGTCTGTAGGGTCCCATATATTAAGGAGCGCACATTTGGGAGTCAGAGGGACCAGCTTTCCTAGGGCGTCAGTCATTTTCAGGACGGCACGGTTCCAGAGGTCTTGGACCGCTGGGCATTCCCACAGGATATGATAGAAAGTACCTGTTAAGCCACAGTGACGGAGGCAAAGGTCAGAGGGGCATCGGCCTATTTTGGCTAAAAGGGGGCCTGACCTGTACGTCCTGTGTAATATTTTCAACTGTATTAACCGGAACCTGTGATTAATGGCTGATTCGCGCGGGGACATCAGTGCTGACTGCCACTCTACATCATCTAGAGTGCCAACGTCAGTCTGCCATTTATCCCGCAGGATGTGAAAAGTGTTTGGCATATTGTTGCACAATTTGCGGTATGTGTAAGATATCGCCTTGGCTTGAAGGGGTTCTGATAAGAGTCTGTCCTCGAGGGGCGAGGATTGTGGAAGGGAGGCGAGATCTGGGACGTTGGTGAGTATGGCATGTTTAATTTGGAGGTATCGGAAGGTCTCAGATTGTGCCAAATTGTATGTGTTTTGCAGTTCTTTGAATGTCAGTAGTTTGCCCTTGTGGAGCAAGTCGCCAATAGTGGATAAGCCCAATGTGTCCCTGTGGACTGGGGTTGCGGGCGGACCGGAGTAACAGGCATGGAGGCCGGATATAGTGCGCTATTGCAGCAGTTATTTTATTGTCAACAACGGGTTAAACAGGAGGATGTGGAATAAGGCTGGGTTTGGTAGGATGGAAGTCCGATCTCCGCGGAAGGGATGAGTTGGTCTTCAGAATGGCTTCGGCTCTGCAGGTCGGGATCCGGTGTTGTCTCGGAGGTAAAAGGGAGAGAGAGAAGGGGCAGTTAGTCCTTGACAGGTTGTGGACCGTCGCAGCACTGTCACCAACCACCGGGTCGTGCGGGGCAAAGGAGACCGTGAGGAGGAGGCAGGAAAGGGAAGGGGTAAGAGAGGCGTAGACGAGAGAGGAAGGGGAAGAATGTGCAGTTGTGAGGGCGAAGTGCAAGGGTTCTATTTACACTAAGTTGAGTGAAGTGAGTTCCTACGTATACACAGTGCAGCGGTGGGTACTCCGTGAGGGGATCTATATACATTCACTATACAATTATCTACAGGGGGACACGGAGATAACAACGGTAACAGGGTACTCACGTGCCCCGCCGCAACTCTCCGGTGAGTTGCGGCCGCTCTCCAGCCACCTCCGGAGGACTCCACCAGTCTTCCGTCCAGACGTCCTCCTCTTCCTCGCTTCCACTCCGGCACTGTCCGCTCTCGGTCCCGGGTTCTCCGCACGCTGTCTCCTGCCACGAGTCCACCGCATCGAACGCTCTCCTCTCTTCGTCGGCGGCTTTTCTGTCCGTTGGGTTGTAGATGGGGGCGGAACTTCCGGGGTCACCAGGGTTCACTTCCGGGTTGTTGTATGACGCCTTGAGTTGTTCCGGTTCCTGCATGGGAAAGAAGAGAGGAGGAGTCCTGGTCGTCAGGGACGCCGGAGGGTCAGATGTCAAGGTATCCCGGCTCGCGGGTCGCTCTGCAGGGTTGCGCGGCGCTCCCTTTCCACAGTCCCACTTAGCAAAGCCTTTGCAATGACATAGGGTGCCTAGCCTGTACGAGGTCCAGAGTGGGGTGGATAGTGTGAGGGTGTTGGCCCACCCGAGTCATTTGTTCGCACGGTGCCATATTGACAGTGTGTGGGACATTGGGCCAATATATCGAGCACGGGAGTGTTTGCCGTAAAGAGCTTCGAGATAGCTGCCACAGCTTGTCTGGTATTTCTCCAAGTAAAAGGCAGGGTTTGTGGGTGTGCCATAGATCCATGAGTTGGCGGCGACCAATTGGGTTGCCCAATAATAGAGACGGATGTTGGGGAGGGCGATACCTCCATCATACCACCCTTGTGTGAGAGAGATGAGAGCAATGCGCGGAGAGCCGCCATCCCATAGAAGGAGGCGGAGGTCTCCCTCGATTAAATTGAAGTAGGAGTCAGGTACGGGGAATGGGCAGTTCTGCAGGGCATAGAGGAACCGAGGGAGCGCAAGCATTTTAAACAGGGCAGCTCTGCCAGGTAGAGAGAGGGGGAGCCATTTCCAATGTGAGACGTCTGCATGGAGTCTCTGGAGTGGGCCTGGGCCTTTAAGGTTGTGGTCATGGAACAGTTGGGGGTCTGGAGTGACAAAGGTTCCCAAATATTTAAAACTGCCTTGGGCAAGTTCGACAGAGTAGCCTCGCGGGAGAGGTGGGGGTGGACCATGGAGAACATATAGCACCGATTTAGACCAATTAATGGTGAAGCCCGAGTATTTACCAAAATTGGTGATCACGTGTAGCAAGCTGTTAAGGGAGTATCTAGGGGAGGAGAGATATACTAGGATGTCATCCGCGTATAGTGAAATCTTGTCGACCGTGTCAGCGTTCCATCGGAGGCCTCGGATGGAGTTGTCGGTTCTAATCCAGTGGGCTAGTGGTTCGAGGGTGAGGGTGAATAACAGGGGGGACAGCGAGCATCCTTGTCGTGTGCCTCTATGTAGGGGAAAGCGCCTGGACGTATGCCCGTTGACATAAACCTGTCCCCAGAGATCAGTGTAGAGTAAACGAACCCATTGTATAAATCTGGGGCCAAAGCGGAGGAGTACTTTGAAGAGGTAAGACCATTCGATAGAGTCGAAGGCAAGTGTCGCGTCGAGGGAAAGGATAGCTGCGTCTTCTCGGAGGTGCGGTATCCTACTCATGACATTATGGACACGGCGGAGATTGAGCGCAGTGTTGCGGCCCGGCAGGAAGCCCGATTGATCTTCGTGTATCAGGGCTGGGAGAACTGTCATGAGTCTGGTGGCTAGAAGCTTGGCAAGGACTTTTACTTCAGTGTTAATGAGAGAAATAGGTCGGTAGGAGCCGCAGTCAGCAGCTGGCTTGTTGGGTTTACGTATAACCACGATCGAAGCCAAACGTTGGTCCTGTGGCAAGCAGCCGACTTCGCAGCTTTCTTCGAACATCGCTTTAAGATGTGGGAGGGTCTCACCCGCCATGCCCTTCAGGAACTCAATAGGGACGCCATTAGGGCCCATTGCCTTGCCAGATTGAATAGCGAATAAGGCATTTCTAACTTCCTCCGTTGTGAGGTCCGCCTCGAGCTCCTGTCTCTCGGTCTCTGAGAGAGCAGGGAGCCTCATTTCGTCTAAGAGCAGTTTGGATTCTTCCACGTTGTAGTGGGCTCTGGCGGTATAGACCCCTTCCAGGTGGGTGGCGAAAGCCTCTGCTATATCGCCCGGATCTGTGACAGTAGATTGATCCGGAAGGGTCAATTTGAAGAACCGGGTTTTAGAACCCAGCGGCGCCAGGGGAAACGCCCAAAGTCTCCGGGTCCACCTGTCTTAGAATACAGAGACACGGGGTACTTCTTGGTGACGTCAAAGATCAAATTTATTGACTGCAGCCAGTAACAGAGATCCTAGAAGTACAACACGGTGTATGTTCTCAGGAGACTGCTCAATTTTACAAAGCAAGCCATCCCTTTTTATGCCAAAAATAACATTCCAGACAAATACCTTACATTTACAAACTGTCCAATCACATATATCCAAATCAGAGGTATCGCATGACGGTAAAACCCATTTTTCAGTTGCCCAGCCCATCATCAATTATTGGTAGAGCCCAACATTCTCAATCAGACAGGTCGAACTGACCATAATGAAAACGGGCACATCCCCATCGTAAACAGGCCATAAAGAAAGGAGCAGAGACAGGTGTGTGTAAGATAAGACATAGTTGTGTGCAATAAAGGTTTATGATGTCCTGTGCCTTGATCCGTAATCTTGATCAGCTACTGGGAAAAGAACTGGCCTAACAAGTTTGGCTTCAGGCAAGAGGGTCGTTCGCTCAGGTCATTCAGAAGTCAGCTAAAGTGTACGTGTGCTAAAGACTCGTTCGGCCGTGGTCATCGGCCTATGTGAGGGCAACCACAAAATGGCTGCCATACACAAAATGGAACCCAAGGGTTCAGAACGAATCCCTAAATACATAGTGAATCCATCGGTGGAACGTGACGAAAACACTCATGCTTGACGTACTAACTGGTTACGGTTCGCTAATATCAAATTCGTAACGAAACCATGACCTTTATGAAACGGGTTCAGGATTCACGGAACCTCAGACCCTCCTTTTGCCCTTACATAGGCAATAACCTACACTCACGTCAATCTGACTCCAGATCTATATTCATCAGATCATCAAGATGCTGTTGAAGCATAATCCTATTGCTTAGTACCTCTCTTGGGACAGGTCTCGTTGCACACTTAGTAGCACAAAGGCCACATAGAGCAGGAGCGCACTGTTCACAAAGACAGAACAGGAGAGGAGTTGCCCTAACGGCTAGGGCGCTCAACCTCGGACCTGGGGATCTGGGATCGATTCTCGGTAACGACGCCAAAACCTCCTGTGATTCTGGGCAAATCACTTAATCTCTGCCTAAAATGAATGTGTCCTCATGTAACGTAACTGGTGCTATGTAAAGCGCTCTGATACCCGATTAAGTTCGGGTCTAGTTCGCGCTATATAAAACTCTGCAAAAAAAAAAAAAGGAAAAGAATCGCTAAAGCCATCCCAATGATCATCAGAATCTTCCATCCCCAGGTGGACAACAGTTCCCAGAACCATCCCATCAACGACCAATCTCTTTTATCCACGTGTATAGATTCGGAGATCTTATGTAACTTGGAAATGGCCTGGTACACTGTCGGAGCATTGTCTGGAATGAAAACGCAGCAACTTGATTGGATCACTTTACATACCCCACCTCGATCTGCAAGTATGACATCTAACGCAACTCTGTTCTGGAGAGTCATAAAGCGATCCGACTGGAGCTCAGCAGTCAAGTTACTAAGGGCACCGGCAGTTTCAACTACGGTGGACTCAACCACTCTCGTCAATTGCCGTATGTTCCTGCTGTTAACCATAGGTCCCCAAAACGGCAGAAAACCTTTCAAGAAATCTCCTAATTCTTGTCCTGCAGTGTCTTCCTTACTGAAGACACCTCTAATGTTATGTTATGTTATGTTATGTTATAGGTTTTTGTACCGCGCACAGCTACCCCAGCAAAGGGGCGTCCTGGCGCCAAGGAAAGGTCAACACAACATCATTGAGCGCACCTGAATCCAGAGAAGTTAGTTAAAAAGGACAGTTTTAATAGCACGTCTAAAAAGGAGTAAGTCCTCCATAGCTCGAATTTCACTGGGAAGTGAGTTCCACAGTTTCGCCGCCACTACTCGGAATGAGCGGCCGCCCATCCTGCTTAGCAGAAAGCGAGGAACAACAGACAAATTCTGCCCCATCGACCTCAAGGAACGAGAGGGCACATAAGGGGTCAGTAAGTTCATCAAGATAGGTGGTGCCGTACCTTTCAAAATTTTAAAAGCTAGGCTAATAACTCTCGTCTTGTGGTAATCTGCCGCAGCTGTGTAGGTGGGAGGCAACAGGAACGAGACGAAACATGTGCCTGAAAAATCAGGGGGCAACCATGTGTACGCTCTGTCGTGACAGACAAAATAGGTACCCTTAGCTGCCAGAAACGGTGGGGAAGTCTGGGACGCAATAACATACGTCTCAGTGCAGATACTCTTCCCTAACTGAGCTCTCGGATTCTTGCCATTACCTTGCAGACAAAGATGACCCTGATGGGGTACGATCCAAATCGGAGAGGATCTTTTCGCTCGCTGGTTCTCACTCAGACTAACTCCATATCCAGTCATGTTCCATCCAATATATGCTAGTGTCTCATCTCTCGGTATTGTCTCATAAGAACTAACTCCTCTAATCATGTCGACTATACCCTTAACTAGAGCACTATTCTTTGGATTGTCCTTCACAGAACGTAGGGGGTAGACTTCACGAGCATAGATGAACATTGTTCTATATGCCCACACAGAACCATTGTAGCTGAATGGCAGGACCAGGTAAGGAATACCTTTATCGGTAGTATGAGGCATAAGGCCACACACCCAACAGTTAGTTATGTTCACTACTAGTTGGTGTTGGTGCAGTAGCTGAACAAAGGAGTTATTAACAAATTCCAATCTCCTAATGGATTCATGTTCAGGCAGAGGATGAAAAGAATGCGAAGAAACAGTAGAAGAAAGTATGGGTTGTGTAGTGGGTGCAAACGTCACTTGAAAAGAGAATATAATATATCCCATCAAAAACATCATCAAGCTAAGTAACATAAAAAGACATAATATTAAAAAACATTTTCTACTCATAATTCGGCACATTTTGCTCTTAAAGCTTATTTCTTCGTCAGGTCTCTCCATCTTGAAAAACTCCATCCTCTCACCGTGCAGTTCGCGGCGGTTGAGTGTTCCGTGCTAAGGAATGCGTCTGTCAGTCCAGGGAACGCCCTAGGACCAACCAGAACCTCGACCTTGTGTCTTCGGCTTGCACTCCAAAGTCTTTGCACCGCGACCCTACAGCTGAACCCGGATGGCGGTTCGAAAAACAAAAATCGGTCAAAACAGTTTCTCAGATGGGAGAGCTGAATTTCAAAAATAGTAAAAAGAAAATCTCTTAATTTATTTGTCCCATAACTCGCAAATTATAACGGCCTCTATCAGGCAATGTCTGGTCGCGGAATAAAAGTTCAGGCTCAGTAGTGTCCAATCGAACTGACGGTGGCACAGCTTCTTGCAGAAGATCGTCGCTTTCACGCTCAGAACTTGTCCCAATCAAACGTTCATCGCTAAAAGGCAGAAAACGAAGCACAGTGTCAGTTTCTGAATCAGGAATACCCTCCTGGACCCACCGGTCGTACGGCAGAGGCAAAGGAACCCTCTTACAATGTACGCCGTGGATCGAGTTCTTCTTCCCTTGCACTTCCCTTGCACTCGCACTGCAGATCGCGTAGATAACAGCACCAAGTAGGGTCCAGTCCAACGAGGCTGATCGTTCTTTGTCCGCTGAAAATTCTTGATCAGTACCCAGGTCCCGGGATCGATGGCATGTCCTGGATCTTCAGAAGCCTGAGGCAATGTATCATGAACCTGTTGGTGTAAGACACGCAATTTAGCTGTCAAATCATACAGATAGTCAAGCAATACAGGGTGTTCAATCTCGCTGAATTTCGTCGGCCTCGGCACAACCCATATGTTTGTCGGACGGCCAAAAACTATTTCGTAAGGACTAAGTCCCACTCGTGAATGTACAGTCATCCTTGTCGACAAAAGTGCTAAAGGCAAAGCATCAGGCCATTTAAGACCAGAGCTCGCCTGTATCTTGGCCAATTTCAACTTAAGGGTGCCATTATAGCACTCAACTAAACCAACTGATTGGGGGTGATTTGCAGCATGGAATTTCTGACGAATTCCTAAACCATCACATACTCTCTTCATCACTTGACCCACAAATTCACTCCCATTGTCACTCCAGACCATTCTCGGCAAACCGTACCTAGGGAAAAACTCCTTAACAAGGGCTTTAGCTGTGGACAAGGCAGTATTATCTTTCAGGGGATATGCTTCTACCCATCTTGAAAAGGCACAAACAACCACGAGTACATATTTCAAATTGTTGCACCTCTCCATGTGGATGAAATCTAGCTGCAAAACCTCGAACGGATACGTCGGAGGCGCAAAATGACCAGCTGGAGTTGGAGTTCCCTTGCCAGGATTGTACCTCAGACAAACCATACAATTTTTGACCACATTCTCTGCACACTTAGGAATTCCAGCATTTTGCCATACTGGAGCCAACAACTTACAAATCCCTTTCGCACTGATATGAGCCATTCCATGCGCCATTGTAACCACTGCCAGCACGTACGCATTGGGTAACAACCATCGTTGATGCTCTGACAACTCAACCCAACAACCATTCGAATCCAACTTACCCGTACTCTCTCTCCATACGCTCAACTCTTTCTCTGTATCTTCAGCTTGAATTGACTTCACACTCTCTATCGTATCTTCACACATTCCTCTATCCGGAACCCATCTCGCCGGACCCGCAACATACATTCGACTCATCACATCCCTTGCCGTTTCCTTCGCAACTTCATCTGCAAACGCATTACCACGACCAACATCATCGGTAACCTTCTTATGTGCACTGCATTTCACGATCGCAACTTGCAACGGCAAAGTAAGTGACTCAAGGAGTTCATTTACCAACTGACCATGCTGAATCTTAGCTCCATGCGAAGTCAGAAACCCACGCTCTTTCCACAATCGTCCAAAACTATGAGCCACACCAAACGCATACTGGCTATCAGTGTACACAGTCACTCGTTTCCCTTTTGACAACACACACGGTCTTGTCAATGCAATCAGCTCTGCTGCTTGAGCTGAGTTATGTGGGATACGTGTAGCTTCAACAATCGTATGCAAAGTCGTAACAGCATATGCCGCAGTCGTATCACCATTCGGGAGCTTGAAGCACGAACCATCTACCCATAAGGTACCATCACACTTTGAAAGAGGAGTGTCCCTAAGGTCTATTCTCCCTTTCATTTCCTCCTCTGTCCTAAGAAAACAATCATGCTGTTCAGAAACATCTGTCTCCACTACAATCGGCAACAACGTAGCTGGATTCAACGTGTTGCATCTCTTTATATGCACATGACTCGCTAAGAGTGTCAACTCATAACCTGACAATCGAGCACTAGTTAAGTGCTGTGTCTTTGTCCTGTTCAACAATGTATCCACTGCATGTGGAACCATTACAATCAACGTATTATCCATCACCAAGACAGCAGACTGTCGAATAGAAACAGCCGCTGCCGCTGTAGCTCTCAAACAACTCGCAACGCTCTAGCTACCGGATCCAAAGTCGACGAGAAATATGCACATGGACGTTGCTTATCGCCGAACTGCTGTGTCAAAACTGACAATGCACATCCCTCTCTCTCATGGACATAGAGTGTGAAAGGTTTACTGTAGTTGGGGGTACCCAACACAGGAGCCGAACACAACGCATCACGCAATTCAGAACAACTCTTCTGGCATTCGTCAGTCCAAGGAATAGGATTCGGAGTATCCTTAACAGTAAGAGCTATCAAAGGTTTCGCAAGAAGCGAAAAATTTGGAATCCACTGTCTACGATACGACGTAATACCCAGGAAAGCACGCACCTCTCTCTGAGTAGTTGGCACACTCATTATCGCAATCGCTTGAATTCGTTCTGGGGTCAATCTTCTTCCCTCCTTCGATAAGAGATGACCTAAGTAAGTCACTTCTTGTCGACAATACTGCAGCTTCGAAAGAGACACTTTATGATGGAAGTCCGACAAATGACGCAACAACGACAAAGTAGCTTCTTTACACATCTCTTCAGTATCGGCAGCGACTAACAAATCGTCGACGTACTGAAGAAGAGCAGCACCATCAGGTAAGACAATCGTATCAAGCTGTGTTTTCAAAGCCTGACTATAGATTGATGGACTCTCACAATAGCCTTGAGGAGCGCGCTTGAACCGGAAGCTTGGACCTCCTAAAGAGAAGCCGAAAATATCTCTACTCTCCTCGGCAATCGGGATGATGAAGAAAGCATTCTTCAAATCAATCACCGAAAACCAAGTGGCTGAAGCTGGAATCATGGTCAGTAAGGCAGTAATATCTGGAACAACAGGAAATTGCGGCACGACGATTTTGTTAACCTTTCTAAGATCGATCACAAACCTGTAAACGGGCGGCTGAGAAGAGTCAGTGCGTTTCAAGACAGGCAAAACAGGACTATTGCACACATTACCTCTTGTTTCCTCAATCACGCCTTTCTCAATTAGATCATGGATAATCGCTAGCAACGCCCTTTCACCGTCACTAGAGATCCTGTATTGGGGAATACGTGGCATTTTAACATTCGCTTTCAACGTTACAACATATGGCGGTATCTCCAAAAGACCCACATCATTAGGACCAGTAGCCCAAATAGTATCAGGAAGAGAAGACAATTCTGTCTGGAGTTTATCCTTCGACAAATACATCGGGGAGACCACTTTCTTACCCAATGTAAGTTGTACTCCCGAAGGAGAACAATACAACGTCACGTACAATCTTTTCAACAGATCCAATCCCAACAAGTTCTCACCACAAGTTGTCGTCAAAATAAGGGGTGCTTCGAATTCACGAGGTCCAACAGAAAGAGACATAGGACTAGAAATCGGGTTTCTAACTGGGGCGCCAGAAAATCCTACTGAAACATTCGTCAAGCCAGACAAAGGTGCGCCAGGGAGTTTAGAGTGCATAATAGAACTCTTCGCAGCACCAGTATCCAACAGAAAAGGCTCTGACAAACCTGATGTAATCACTTCAACATAAGGTCCACTCTGATCTACTGGAACTGAAACAACTCCCTCTCTTTGTCCGTGGCTGTCCTAGCAATCATTACCATCCATATTCTCACCTTCGACATAATAGTCGTCAGCATAGTAC
Source organism: Lissotriton helveticus (assembly GCF_964261635.1). NCBI lineage: Eukaryota > Metazoa > Chordata > Amphibia > Caudata > Salamandridae > Lissotriton > Lissotriton helveticus. The sequence goes on along the minus strand of NC_136065.1, from coordinate 1,688,238,016 downwards.
TGAGTCGTCCTACCAGACACATTATTCTGCTGATCAAAGCAATTCATTGAATTTTGTGGAGAAAAGGAACGCGCGTTCTGGGGGAAACCTCCACGTCCTCTACATCTAGAAGCTTGCGGAACACCCCGACCTCTTGCGCCAGAAGCACCATTCATACGCTGTAACAAAACAGGGCAACTACTCTTAAAATGACCCTCTTCCTTACAATATGCACACTGATTAGGGCCTACGGAAAAACGCAGTTGAGAGGGCTCAAACCTTTGCGAATTTCTCTGAAACTGCTGAGGCTGCTGATAATCACGCTGGTTACTACGGGGCGGATACGCTTGCTGTAAAAGAACCTTCGTCTTCAACTCTTTAGTCTTCTTCTCTGCTCTATCCTTCTCGTCCTTATCCCTATTTTCGTAGTATTGTGCAGTAGCCAATATCTGTGCTGACGAGGAAACAGCCCAAGAACTCTCTGAATCCTTTAACTTGGTACATAACTCTGGAAGTAAATTATGTACAAACTTATCAACAAAGAACCGTTGACCACCCTCGGTACTCATGTCTTTACCACTATGGTCAATAAATGTTTCTTCAAACCTAGTGAAGAAATAAGACACAGTTTCATCTTTCTTCTGCTTACACGCAGACAATTTATCCCAATTTACACGCATAGCCGGCATTAAAGTCTTCATGTAAGTAACGATCCTACCAGGAAGTTCAGCAACTACAGGCTCAGGTTTAGCACCACCAACTTGTCGGACATCCGCAGCACTAATATTAACCCATGTATCACCTAACTCTTGCGCATGATCCGTGTGACGAATCAATCCCCATAAAGGCTGTGGAACCACATTCCCAAACAACATGTCTATATCAGCTAGATTCATAACACATGAGTCTGCGGTCTGTGATAATTCCTTATTATACCCTGCAGGATTTTTACGGGGGTCAGGTAAAGTCTGCTTAAGAGCCAAAACTTCAGCACGTTTCCACGGAACATGTACCCAAACACGTTGGAAATGAGCCGGTGCAGTTAAAATACCAAGACCTACATCAGCCTGAACTGCTTCCTTCCATACCGAAGGAACGTCTCTCATTGGATACTGTCTCACCTTCCTCCTAACAGAAGGGTCAGGCTCAAATAATGACCGAGAAGGAGACTCGCTCCTGAACGAAAGCAGTGTCGCTACCGCTCTTTCAACATCGAGACCCACAATCGTGCCTTTCGCAAACTCGGACCGTACACTGGACAACTCAGGCGGAGTTTGTTCCAATTCATCATCTTCCCATTCTTCACGAAGGAAAGTGCACATCTTATCGAAAACATATCTCTGCTTCGGTGCTTCCCATTGACGGAAAACATCCATAACCGACTCTAAATCATATCTTGCAGGATCAGTAACCCATTTATGCGCCAAATGATGTAATACGGTCCTTTCCGTGGGACTAGGTATTTGGCTACGCAACTGCTTACGCTCTGAAACGGGGGTCGTGCTCAATGACCAAAAGAAAGGAGACAAAAGACTAGTTACAGTATCAGTCATTCTCTGTCGAACAGAAGGAGAAGTTGACAGGACAGGAGATAAAACGGATTGAGAGGAAGCTAATGTAGGAGCAGTAGCAGAGGAGGCAGCGAGAACAGGTGGGAAAGTTGTAGGAATTAAAAACGGAGCAGGTAGCAAAGTCGGTGGCCCTTGAGAAGGCTGCACCAAAGGAGTAGGAGCCAACTGAAGAGGAGCTGGCGGCTGTGCAATAGCAAGAGGCAAAGCAACCGGAGGCTGCGCAACTAAAGGTTGCGGAGGTGCTGTAGCATTCTGCGCATAAGGGGGTGGCGAATTCAACAAATGTGACATCAAAGGATCTTTCTCAAGTTCCTTCACTGCATCTTGCTGATGAGGTGGCAAAACTGGATAGCATTTATCAATCACCATTTTACGTTGCCTGTGCAACTGCTCACTCGCTTGTTCTTCTTCGTTATCTTTAAACTGTATAGCAGCTTGCATTATCGAAATACCCTTTTCTCTTTTATTCCTCTTCGCTAATTTAATTTCCTTTTGTTTGGCTTCCTTTCGCCATAGGCGGAAAGAGTCAAACATCGCCGGCCGGGCTTTCTTCTTATGAAAACTAACCTCTAGATTATCTAAAACATCCGTGTCAAAACTACCATATTGGGGCCATTTGAGGACACCATCCTTTCTGGTGTAGCGAATCCACACTTCATTATACGTGATGGGGCCCACGCCATGTTTCACATAGAGCTCATAGGTTGGAGTTCCAATCGGAGGGACCGGACACGAGTCCTCCAATCGGGAATCCCTATTTCGACCACAACAAAATATTCTTCCAAGTCTGCTAAGACCAGGCATCTTCGCTCACTAGTCTAGCTTCAAACTTCAAGGGAGTATCGAATACGATAGTCTCGTGAATACACAAGTTCCTCGGCTTTGGTGCTTGCAAGTCCCAAATCAAAGATCCCAAGGGATACCCAAAAACTGGGAGACGCTCCACTCATACTTAACTGAAGTATCGATGACGTCGCCAGAAGACCCGTCTATCGTCTCGCTTTACAAATCATCAAGGGTCCAAGACAGGGCGACAGTCAGGGCAGCAGTCCTTCTTAGCCGTCGGAAAGCGGGGAACATCGCAGCAAAGACTTTCGGACCACGACGACATACAGGGGTCGATGAAGTGGCAGGCCTTCCTCCAGAATTTTCACACAAAGCTCCTCACAATCCTCAGGCTTGGACCGGTACCGCTGAAGTCGCCCCACGTGGGCGCCAATTGAAGAACCAGGTTTTAGAACCCATCGGCGCCAGGGGAAACGCCCAAAGTCTTCGGGTCCACCTGTCTTAGAATACAGAGACACGGGGTACTTCTTGGTGACGTCAAAGATCAAATTTATTGACTGCAGCCAGTAACAGAGATCCTAGAAGTACAACACGGTGTATGTTCTCAGGAGACTGCTCAATTTTACAAAGCAAGCCATCCCTTTTTATGCCAAAAATCACATTCCAGATAAATACCTTACATTTACAAACTGTCCAATCACATACATCCAAATCAGAGGTATCGCATGACGGTAAAACCCACTTTTCAGTTGCCCAGCCCATCATCAATTATTGGTCGAGCCCAACATTCTCCATCAGACAGGTCGAACGGACCCATAATAAAAACGGGCACATCCCCATCGTAAACAGGCCATAAAGAAAGGAGCAGAGACAGGTGTGTGTAAGATAAGACATAGTTGTGTGCAATAAAGGTTTATGATGTCCTGTGCCTTGATCCGTAATCTTGATCAGCTACTGGGAAAAGAACTGGCCTAACAAGTTTGGCTTCAGGCAAGAGGGTCATTCGCTCAGGTCATTCTGAAGTCAGCTAAAGTGTACGTGTGCTAAAGACTCATTCGGCCGTGGTCATCGGCCTATGTGAGGGCAACCACAAAATGGCTGCCATACACAAAATGGAACCCAAGGGTTCAGAACGAATCCCTAAATACGTAGTGAATCCATCGGTGGAACGTGACGAAAACGCTCATGCTTGACGTACTAACTGGTTACGGTTCGCTAATATCAAATTCGTAACGAAACCATGACCTTTATGAAACGGGTTCAGGATTCACGGAACCTCAAATTCCGCGATCCAACGGGAACCCTGCTCCCGTTTCTCGAGCCATGCGAGCATCTTACCTGCTCTGTCCCCCAACTCGTAAACACGGTGGCGGGTTTTCAAAAGCTTGGCTTTCACCTTTTCCAGAGCCAGTGCCCTATATTCTATTTGTTTTGCTTGAAGGCGGGTCGTTGTCTCATCCGTGGGGTTTGTGTTGTGGAGGGATTCCAGGTGAAGTAGGTCTGTTTCTACTTGTAACAAGTGTTCACTTTGTTTGTGGATGTAACCGGTCTTGAGAGCTAGCGCTTTACCCTTGATTACGGCTTTGTATGCCTCCCATATTGTTACGGCCTACGTCACTGACCCTACATTTTCGGCAAAGTAGTATTCGGTGTGTTCAAGCAAGCTATCGTGTATGTCGGGGATTTTTAAGAGCCAGGGCGCGATTATTATGGGGCCGCGGTCTGTTGGCGGTGATGTGTGAATTGTACCGTGAGGGGGGAGTGGTCGGAGATCCCTCTAGGGAGCCCTTCTGGATGGCGAAAGAGCTGTAAATCAGTTACGGGTGAGAAGAAATAGTCTATACGAGAACTGCTATTGTGAGCTTTGGAATAGTGCGTATAGTAAGGCGTATGGGGGTGGGACAGGCGCCATAGGTCTTCGAGCCCCATAATTTGTGTAAAGTTTGACAGGTCCGAGCTTGACTTGTGTGAGGGACGGTGGGGGTGTCTATCTATGGCATCACTCATTGTCATATTTAAATCACCCCCAATGAGTAGGGGTCCCTGCGGAAGATCGAGCATTAGGCGTTGTAGGGTTTGGAGTGCGGCTGTGCCTAGGGCTGGAGGGATGTAGACTGAAATACCATTCAGTGGCTTGCCTTCCCAGGCGGCCTCCACCACTGCATAACGACCAAGGGGATCGGCCCACGTTTTTGTGCATGTCAGGGCCACATTCTTACGCACCAGAATACCGGTGCCCCTAGATCCAGAGGTGAAACCAGCGTGCACAAGCAATTTATATCCACCCCGGTTTAGCGCCTGGCATGCATTACCCATGAGGTGCGTCTCTTGGAGGAGAACCAGGTCTGGAGAATGGCGTTTGAGATACTGCATCACCACCCCTCTTTTTATCTTATTGCCAAGACCATTAACGTTCCACGTCATGATGGTCAGGGACGTTGTCGAGGGGGGCGTCATGGCGGTCTAAATTAGTGAGATTGTGCACTGATTAGTGGCTTGTGGTGCATAGAGTGCTGTCTATGATACAGGGCTCTAAGGGAGAGGGTTACCGTGGAGCCTGTGTGGGGCCTAGCATGGCCGAAGTCTGAGCAATAGGTATATCGTGATGGCGCATGGCAACGTATAGGTGGGCCTAACGGCGACAAGTCGCTAGAGGTAACACATGAGGTCGCGGCGTGCTGCACGTCGCGCTCCACTATCAAGAATCCGCTGCAATGAATAAGCAAGAACAAGAACAGAGACCTTAGGAGTCTCGTCATCAACTTCCCAACATTTCCCGCCCTCCCAAACCCACCCCCCATACTGTTCCCCTCCCAACAACCCCCCTCCCTTCGTCCCTGCCCCTGGACTTAGAACTATCCACCCCCCCAACTAGGCAGAGTGCCTGTCGCCCCCCCGAACATTAGAGAGGAGTGTGGAGAGCCAAGGGTTCCCTCGTCAGCCAACACCCGGATGATGTCATCTAGTGCAAAGAAAACAACCAAGATCAACAATAGCATTCACATAGTAGGAGTCATTGATAATACGTAAACGTAAGCTGGTCCTGCGCCCAGGGTCACAGGGAGACCATTACGAGCGGAGGGGCAACATCAAAGAGCGCCACTCAGTCTATCTGTGTTACATTCAACAACCCACCTGAGAGGGAGAAGCAGGATCTATAACCAGTTCCAGTGACTACAGGTTCATCGCCAATCACCTCACATTGTCTGAGGAACATAACATGGGGTTGAGCAACCTCCCCCTACTATGGGTATTGAGAGGGTGATGCCCCTCTCGAGAATGGTGAATTCAACAGTGACATGAGTAGTTCAATCAACAACAGCGGGTAGAGTGACCCACACTGGAAGAAAGACAGCAAAGGATACATAAGAGTCAAAGCGTGAATGAAGTAGGAGGTGGACTGTGCTTCAGACGAGTGAGTCTTCAAGGAAGAGGGTCCGATATGCACCAACTATCCGATAGCAGAGTCGGACGGTCATAGCGGAGAGCATATCGGCCTGTAGAGGGGCGGCTGAACTGTACAATCCAACCCAGGACGTTCGGCGTTACTCTTCCTGCACATTGTCCGGGAATAGTTCTTGACTTTCCGGCGGCACCACCTCGTCAAAGCGATCTGTGGATTTCCTGTGCCGGTTTTGGGTGGAAGTCGACTGTCGCCATCCTTCGAGCCAGTCCCAAACATCAGCAGGAGATTCGAAAAACCAGGTCTTACCCTCCGCTTCAATGCGGAGCTTCGCCGGGAATAACATAGAGTATTTGACGGACTGCGCACGGAGCGCCTTCTTCACCTCCAGGAAGCTACGTCGGCGGGCCTGTACTTTAATGGTGAAATCCGGAAAGATCGTGATTTGCGCATTGTCTATTCGCAAGGGTGGTCTTGCTTGCGCCGTTTGGAGGATGACATCACCGTCGCGGAAGTTGAACACACGGGCCACGATGGGGCGGGGGGATGCGCCCGGCTTCGGTCAGCCCCCGGGAACTCTGTGGGCCCGTTCTATGGAAAAATAATTGGAAAGGTTCTTTGGTTGAAGGTGGTGCAGGACCAATTTCTCCACAAAGAGGTCGGCGGCCGGCTCTTCAAGGCGCTCGGGAACACCCAGGATGCGGAGGTTATTGCGTCGGGCGCGTCCTTCATAGTCATCCAGGAGCACCTCCATCTGGTGTTGTTGTTTCTGCAGTTGGGTCACCTGTTGCTGCAGCGTGGAGGTGTCATCGACGAGCGCCAGGGTTTTAATTTCAATGTCCTTCACTTTGGAGTCCATTTTCCGGAGGTCGGTGTGAGAAGTTGGCCTGATATGCAGTGCTCACTATTCTAGTGATCACTATGTATCAGTCTAAACAACCCTTATTGATGATTGGTTGTAAGTCAACCTTATAGACCAGCTATCCTAGTAGCATGGATACGAGCAGTCTAAGGCTAAGACTCTAGAGGGCGTGTTAAGCCAGCTGTTTTACCATCACATTACCCCTTGAACACCAAGTGAAAGGACACCACACAAGTTGTTATGAAAATAAACAGATATTTATTTATAACAAGACTACCCTGAACTCTTTATGAGTCAGGGAGCTAAGCACACAACAAAACTCTTAAGAAAATACTTTAAGTCGCACAATTTACACAAATGCCCTAGGGGCACGAAAAACCATATATTACAAAAGTGGAATGCGAACTACTAGCAGGTAAGTAACTATTCTCATGGACTTTAGAAACGCTAGTCCTACAATGCTAAACACTTGGATTAGTTGCAGGAGGCCTGTGGACGTCGTGTGCAGAGTGGGAACTCTCACGCGTAAGGCGGGAAAAAGTCTATGGAGGCTAGTAGTCACAAAGTTACTGTTCTCGGGCGAACCCGACTAGGTGGGTCGAAAACGGGGGTGGATCCGAACACTTAGGGTGTTGGACTATGCTGAAGCACCGGAGTACTTGGTTTACCTAGCCCAGGGGCTGCGGCTGCATAGGGTTGAAGTTGCATCGGAAACCCACGTTGAAGAACCAGGAGCCTGAAGAGAGAGTTGCTGGCAGGCGGCCAGTGAAGAGAGTTCGTGGAGATCCAAGCCTGGATCAGGAAAGAAGAAGACCTGAAAGCAGAGGGGACCAAGTTCTTAATCACTAGCCAGTGATTAGATGGGCACCAGGGTGGCACCGGACGAAGTCACCTCGACCAGGTGAGTGGGCGCTGCTGGGCTCTGCAGTCTCTCGGACCAGGAGGCGTTGTCGGCGACCAGGATGGAGGTGCGAGCTGTCCCACGAAGGTCTCTGCTGTCGACGTCGCTGGACCCAGGATTGGGGCAACAAGTCTTGGCAAATGCAAGGCCCACGCGGTGGACCTAAAATGGCGTCTTGAGTGGACCAGGAGGGTCCAGGGTGCTCCTCTGTTGGAGGGGAGCAAGGGCTAGTCTGGAGCAACCAGACCAGCAGTAGTTGTCGTCGTGGAGCGTCGTGAAGGGGTCACTAGCCAACGGGCAAGTGACCTGGACAACGCGGTGAGCAGCAAAGAGCAGAAGGGCCCCACGCAGATCTCGTGGATGCAGGGGGGCTGAACTTCGGTGCTGGAGCTGCTCAGGGTCGGGGCTTCTCTTACCCCAAAGCACTCAGTCGAGGGTCACTCGGGAGTCGTGCTGGACAAGCGTCGTGCAGTTCTGAAGATGGCCGGTCCCTCGAGGTCTCGTCGCACCCACGGATCACAGCTGGGCTGATGATGTAGGTTGAGGTCAGAGGTGCCAGGGAAGCCGGTTCTCGTCGTGCTGGAGCAGTCTTGATCCGAAGGAGAGACTGGCAACAAACCGCGATACTTGGTTGGTGCCTGCTGCTGCAGGGTGACTACTCCTTAGTCACAAGGGAGAAATCTTGAGAAGAGTCTTGAGTTCCTTCTTGCAGAAAGTAGTTTCAGGATTCAAAGATGATCTGATTTGGAAGGGGGCCAGTTCCTACCTTTATCCTGAAAAAGGGGGCTGGCACGCGACTAGGTCCTGCCCTATGGGTGGGACCAGGAGGGGGGTGGTTACACCCCTCTCCTTTGGCGGGCTTTACCCAGGCCAGGGGCTGGAGTGCCCCTGGAACTGGTTTCAGCCGGCCTATGCACAGTGAGCACCGGGGTGCCACTTGCAGTCACCTTCCTCTAAAGCCCTGCCTACCTAGGATACACAAAATCCTGTCTGGGACGGTGCTGGCACCGCCCCTGGCAGGAAACCCTTTGTCCTTGCCTCCTGGGCTGGGAGGACTCCCAGCAGCAGGAGGGCAGACTTGTGTCTCGGTGGCAGCATCCATTTTGTGGAGCTAAGGCTCTGTCTAACTTTAACCGGGGTTACAGGTTACATACATGTCGTGTCCCTCTAGAAGGGTGGAATGCTAACCCCGTCGCCAGAATTGGCGAGGGGTTAGTATTCCAATTCGTATGACACCTTACTCGACATGTTTTGATAAAGCGATACCAGAGTTGTCATATAACCGCGAGGATTATAATGCACTTAAGAGTATATGGTATGCGATATCATGGAAACGGCTAAGGGATGGATCCCGAAAGCCGCAGACAGGCTCAGCTCATGCCAGAGCTCTATCTCACACGATTCCAAGCACTCTGCCTTCAGGATTGGTAAGGCCTGCCATAGGAGTGACTGATAGGAGATCTGTGTGTCCATTTAGGTTTAGATATAGGAATACTATATCTACAGCAAAGGGTGATTACACCACCTTGCCCCAGCTGTCGTGCAGCCAGTTGTGTCAGATTTGGATGGCCAGCCAGGGGTGGCATAATACATGCTGCAGCCCCATGTAGGCCCTGGGTACACCTATGCCCTGGGCACCTAAGGTACTCTGTACAGGGACTGATAAGGTGACTCAGTATCGAATTAGATATGTACCTAAGGTACATGGAATCCATTTTACAGAGAGAGCAGTAGGCCTGGGGTCCTGAATAGCAGGGTCCCAGGTCAACTAAGTCAGAAAACCAGCAAAACACCAGGAAAAAAGTTGGGGGCAACCATAGTCAGGGATCTACCTTCCTACATAACCCCCCCCCCAAACGAAAGGAGATAAGGCTATCCTTGACAGGTAAGCCTATATTGCCTAAGTGGCCATATAAGGAAGTACCAGCACTGGCATGGTTACCCCCTATCTCATGGTCCACTAAGCAATCCCTCACCCTAAGGGTGTCTGAGGGTCTCCACCATAGGGAATCTCTACCTGTGGTGTGTTTTGGCAAAGTAAAAGGCTGGTGCTGAGATGGAGTACTGAAGTGAGGCTCCACTAATTTTGGGCTCAGCTTCCTCCAATCATTATCCACCATAGAGGCCTTTCTTTCCAAGACTGAGTTGTGTTGAGCTCTCAGGGTCAACCTCTGGCTACCTACAGCTGGAGGCTGAGTCCCTCTGTTTGGCTTACTGGAGGGACAGGTCAGGTTTGGGGCCCTCAGGTCCCAGGTTTGGCTGTGCCCAACAGTGTCCATCTGTGGGAGTTCCCTAACTAGGTTTAAGGGGGATCCCTCAGGAGTTTGTTTTATTTTCACCTGGCTAGGATTACTAGCTTCAGTGCCCTTAATCTGCTGATTGGGAATTTCTTTTGGGCAGGGGGCCCTTTGGGGTCCACCACTGGCCTCCCTGACCTCTACAGCCCTGGGCTGACTGAGGCAGGGTAGAGAGGGGCAGGTTACCTGCTCCAGACTGGGTCCCACCTTGGAAGGGTCCACTGACATCAGGGGCTCTGCCAGGCTAGGCCTGACTACCTCTGGGGCAGTTCCTTCACAAGGGGTCAGATCAGTTCCCTGAGGAGGCTGATCCTTTCCTAAAGTCTGGTGGGAGGGAGATTTCTCTTCCTCCTCAATGCTCTCTGTCTGAGTGGAGTGATCCATAGTTTCAGGCTTCACAACACTATCATCTGTCTGAGTTTGAGCTGTGGCCATCACAACTCTCCCAACCTTTTCGGGAGGGGGCTCAGTTTGGGTGTGGGCTGTGACCATCACAGCCTTTACAACCTGTTCTGGGAAGGAAGTTGTCTGAGATTGGGCTGTGACTGGCACAGCCCTCCTGATCTGTTCAGGGAGGACATCTTGGACTGGGGCTGTGGCTATCACTGCCCCACTAACCTTACCATGGAAGTTTACCATTTTAGAATGGGTTTCTTGCTCTACTTCAGCCCAGGCTGAGAGCTCTAAATCATTCCCCAGTAGGCAATCTACAGGCAAGTTTGGTGACACTGCCACTCTCTTGTGGCCAGTGACACCTCCCCAGCTGAGATTGACCACTGCCATGGGATGATCTCTCTGTACTCCATCAATATTGGTCACCTGGTATGTGGCACCAGGTAAAAGTTGCCTTGAGGGGACTAGATTCTCAGTCACCATAGTGATGCTAGCCCCTGTATCTCTATAGGCCTCAACTTTTATACCATTGATGAGGGGCTCCTGTCTGTACTTGCCCAAAGTGTTGGGACAAGTTGTGAAGTTGGCAAACCCCATGCCAGTCTCACAGACAAGAGTATCTAAGTTTGGGGACCTGGTTAGGCCAGAGTCCCCAGGAACTCCCAAAGTAAATGCACCCAAATTCTTGGGGGCACTCCCACCACCTGGGGGATTACTACTAGTAGTAACAGGAGGTTTGGGAATGTTACTTGGGGGTATGTTCTCCTTATTGTTGTTCTTTGGGCAACTGCTGTCAGTTTTCAAATGACCCACCTGTTTACAGGGATAACAATAAGGTTTCTTCTGGTTATTAGAAGGATTCTGGGACCCACCCCCCTCAGAGGATTTTTGGGGCCCTGATGTGGTTTGATCTGGAGATTTATTCCCACCCTTCTCTTGAGGCTTGGTTGATACCTTTTTCTGGTCACCACCTTGGTTCTTGGGCCTAATCCTGGTTCTGACCCATTTGACTGCCCTCTTACCCAATTCGTGTGGAGAGGTCAGATCAGAGTCTACCAGGTGCTGGTGTAATAACTGGTTCTGACAATTATTTAAGACTTGCTCTCTCATAATAAGATTATACAATCCTGTGAAGTCAGTAACCTTGCTACCCAGTAGCCAGCCTTCCAAAGCCTTAGTGGCACAATCAACAAAGTCAGCCCAATCCTGAGACTGAGTTTTCTGGGTATCCCTGAACAGCAACCTGTACTGCTCAGTGGTTAAGCCAAACCCATCAACCAGTGTATTTTTCAGGACTTGGTAATTGTTAGCATCCTCAACTCTAGTAGTGAGGAGCTTATCTCTACCTTTGCCATCAAAGGAGAGCCACAGTATAGCTGCCCACTGACTTTGGGGGATGCACTGTACAGTGCAGGCCCTCTCCAAAGCAGCCATCCATTTCTGGATGTCATCCCCTTGTTTAAAGGGGGGCACTATCTTTGTAATGTGTTTAGTATCTAAACCCTTCTCTTTTTCTCTTGGGAGATTGCTGCCACCAGTGGGAACTAACCCACTCATCTGCTGCTCTCTAGCAAAGGCAAGCTTTTCTTTGGCCAGGGCAAGTTCTTCCCTTTCAATCCTCAGAGCAGCCTGTCTCATTCTGGCTTCATGCTCTATTCTCTGAGGGGAAGTCAATCTCCTCTGGGGAGAGTTCCTTCTCCTCTGAGAAGAGGCATTAGAGTGCAGAGATCTATTGGAGTCCCTAGAAAGAGATCTATCTCTCCTAACTCCAGGTTAGGCCTACTTAGGGTCAGTACTGGGGGTCCCCCAGATCCTAGCCCAAGCAAGTCTATGTTGGCCCTAGTTAGCCTTCTGACTACCTCAAGACCTTTGTCTGCCTCATCCCTAGAGAGTTCCTCAGGATCCTCCTCCTCAACTGCATTTACAGTGTTGTGGAGGTCTGGATCCCCAGTGGTACCCTCTAAGGCTGGCATATTCCCATCTAGCTGAGAAATCTTTCTCGCATCATATGTCTCTAAGAGACCTATCAGAAAGGGAATGGTGGGGTTAGACCCCTGTTTCAGTTTCCTGGAGGTACACACTTGTCTCATCTCCTGGAAACTGAGAGCTGCATATCTTGAAGTGACCTGTGGAGGGTCAACTGCCACAAGGGGAGTCTCAGTAGACTCTCCCTGGGTAGACATGCTTTTCTAGTGAGGTGTAAGTGGTGCACTTACCTACACTATATGTTTACCTACTGATCCCTTGCTAGAGTTGTAGTTTAGGGTGTGCTAGGCCCTAGGAGCTACAACAGCTGGTTCAGTAGAACTCAGAGTATTCTAAGCTAAGTTATATGTACCTTAGTACTTATGTGATCTTTCAAATGATATTCTTAGGATATGCGTGGTAAAACAACAGCAAGCTCAAATCCCAACCGCTGCTCACCAATGTGAGAAGTTGGCCTGATATGCAGTGCTCACTATTCTAGTGATCACTATGTATCAGTCCAAACAACCCTTATTGATGATTGGTTGCGCGCTATGCTGCTGTAATTTCTGTGTAAAGCGCAGCTTATTTTTAAAAATACCGCTTTTTGTATTTACTTTCGTTTAATTTGTATTTTTCCCTGTTCTTAATTGCTCCTGCTGTGCCCACACACTTGCATTATAATCGGGCCCCCCACCGCGTTTTGAGCGGATTTCTTATCTTCCTACCTTCGTGTTTGGCGCCTGGTCGCCATCTTGGGGGAGGCTAGGGTCGAGTGTGCCACTTGGTTGAGCGCTCTAGCGCTTCTTAGGACCACAGGTGAGCCCTACTTAAGGCGAGCATTTCATTAGCTCGACCTTGGAAAAGGTAATAGCACGCACGCGCGCTATGCTGCTGTAATTTCTGTGTAAAGCGCAGCTTATTTTTAAAAATACCGCTTTTTGTATTTACTTTCGTTTAATTTGCATTTTTCCCTGTTCTTAATTGCTCCTGCTGTGCCCACACACTTGCATTATAATCGGGCCCCCCACCGCGTTTTGAGCGGATTTCTTATCTTCCTACCTTCGTGTTTGGCGCCTGGTCGCCATCTTGGGGGAGGCTAGGGTCGAGTGTGCCACTTGGTTGAGCGCTCTAGCGCTTCTTAGGACCACAGGTGAGCCCTACTTAAAGCTCGCTCTACTCGCGCAGCGGTGACGCGCAGCGGTAGCGCCTGACTCGCGCCGGAGTCAAGCCAGAGTCCTGCCCGTCTGCGCCCGTCCGCGCCAGGACGCGTGGATTGTGGTAAGATTCTATTCCTTTCCGCAATAATGATTTATCAGTATTCCGCTGAGTCGTTACATCTGATCAGACATACATTGCCCCCCTGCTCACATGTGGGTCTTCATCCTCTGTGTGGTCCCCATACTTGTCCTTGTGGCCGTTGGGAATTATTGGCTCCGCTGAGGGCCCCTAGTCAGGTAATGCTACAGCGGAATAAGGTACCTCCTCCTCCTAGTGTCATTAAATTGTGGCACCATAATGTCAGGTCCCTGTCTAAGCACCACCGAGATATTTACGAAGCTATCTCCCTAGAAGGCCCTGATGTCTTCTTCATGACGGAGACCTGGTTAGGAGATGAGGACTCGGCCATTATCAACCTGGCCCTCCCCCCAGGCTATGCTATCTACACCTTGAATCGTAAGGGGAGAGGTGGAGGTATCGTCATGGCTTTTAAAACCTGTTTCACCTGTACTTGGAAGCCTGTGGACCTGGTGGGCGCTGAATGTGCTCAATTTTCCATCAGCACTAGCCCGAACCAAACCTTTTCAGGTCTGATAATATACCGCCCTCCTGGGAGTGATTGTGCTTTTAGGAAAGCTCTTCCTGAGCTGGTAAGCTCTCTCTCTCTGCTCACCTCCAATCTCACTATTATCGGCGATCTTAACATCCATTTCGACGCCTTGGAAGTACCAGCGGTTAGTGGTCTACTAGACGATCTTGAAGCTGTACAGTTGACCCAATTGGTCCGTCATCCGACTCATGAGGGTGGTCATATCTTAGATCCGGTCTTCACAAACCTTCAATTGACTGAGGTCACCCCCCCCCTAAACCCATGGGATGGAGTGATCATCACCTCATTGAGCTTTTTATTACTACGGCAGCTCGCCCTACCGGGAAGCCTGACAAAACAACTTTCAGGCGCCCCTGGAAAAAGCTCAAATTGGAGGATTTCCATCGTGCTCTGACCATCACACCCTTGGTTTATTCGGATGACGTTGAAACTGGGTATCACACCTTTTGCGCCTGGATTGTTCGAGTGCTCGACCTACTGATACCAGCTACCTGGAGTAGGAACCGTTCCTCCCAGTCTAACCCTTGGTACTCGGAGGACCTCAGGAGATTAAAAGCTACCTGTCGCCAAGCCGAAAGAGCTTGGAGGAAGAGATATGAGAAAGACCTAAAAGTTCTCTACCTGGCGAAGGTAAAGGTTTACCATAGAGCTGTCTGCCGGGCCCGAGCTGATTATTATGCTCGGGAATTTCTGGCAAGCTCTAACCCTTCCAAGCTGGTTTTTAAAGTCCTGAAGGAGTTCACAGTGAACAGACTCCCCAATAACGAGATCTGCTCCCTTGCTCACTGTGAGGGTCTGGCCAGTTTCTTTGTGGAAAAGGTTAGTGCCATCTATCGCTCTTTTCCCAAAGCTGACCTGGACAGTACAATCATAACATCTCGTACTCTTCTAGGCTTGGCCACTCTTCCCATACCATCAGAATTAGAGTTTAACCTCTTGGTGGCCAAGGTCAAATCTGGCTCACCAGATGACCCTTTAAGACCAGCCCAGTTTGTGGACTCAGCGCCCCTCTGCCTTCCTCCCATTCGTCATCTTGTGGAGCAATCCCTAACTATCGGTTTAGTTCCGCCTGCCTGGAAAGCCACCTGTGTTATGCCTATTATAAAAAAACCAGGACTAGATCCATTGAAGCCGGAGAGCTATCGACCAATCTCTCTCCTTCCATGGGTGGCAAAGATCACAGAGGCCCATGTGAATAATCTTTTAACGAAACATCTGACCTCAGCTCAACTATTGGATCCCACACAGAATGGCTTTAGACCTGGACACAGTACAGAGACGGCACTCCTATATATGGTTGAACACCTCCGCTCTGTACTAGATGCCGGTCAAACGGCGGCACTGGTCCTTTTGGACCTCAGTGCCGCCTTTGACACTGTATCCCATCCCATTCTTGTCCAGAGGCTTAGGGAGGCTGGTATTTCAGGTAGTGCGTTAGACTGGTTTCAGTCGTTCCTATCGGAACGCTCCTTTCAGGTGGTTGTACCACCATTTAGATCTAAATCCCGTGCCATCACCCAAGGAGTCCCGCAGGGGTCGGCGTTGAGCCCCACTCTCTTCAACCTTTATGTTCAACCATTAGCGGAGGTTGCGAAGAGATGGGGTCTCACAATGGTATCCTACGCCGACGATACCCAGTTGGCGGTGGCCCTCAACGGAGATTCCGACCAACTGGCATCCAACTTTGCGGATGGTTTGAGGGCAGTTGCCAGCTGGCTAACGGCCAACTGCTTACAGCTCAACGCCCTCAAAACCGAGGTGATGGTACTGGGTAAACAGCCAGATCTGTGGGGTGCAAACTGGTGGCCCAAGGAGTTAGGACCCCCCCCAAAACCAGTGTCGGAACTAAAGAACCTTGGCGTTTGGTTGGACTCCAAACTTACCTTCTCGTGTCACACTAAGAAGGTGGCATCTATGTGCTTCGGCATCTAACGTGGTTTGAGGCCTATCCTCAAATTCTTCGATGCCCCCACTCGCCAGATGGTGGTTCAAACGAGTGTACTATCTAGACTCGACTATGCCAGCGCACTGCTTCTGGGCGCTAACCAGGCGGAAGTCCTGCGATTTCAACGGGTCCAGAATGCGGCAGCTAGGGCCCTGGTAGGCCTCCCACGTGTCTGCTCAGTCCGCAGCACAATTGCTAAACTACATTGGTTGCCAGTCATCAGACGCATCGAATTTAAAGCATTATGTTTTGCTTTTAAAATTCTGAAATCTGATACTCCCGCCATCCTTCAGCATCTCCTGACTCCTTACACTCCTTCGCGTAGTCTGCGTTCTGCTGGCCAAAGTCTGGTATGTGTTCCCCGATTTCGCAAATGCAGATTAGGCGGTCGATCGTTTATGGTGTTGGCCGCCAAACTGTGGAATGCACTTCCTGTTCATATTCGCTTTCTAGAAAACCTTTTTGCTTTTAGGAAAGCTATGAAAACTTATCTTTTCCCACTGCCCTATTAGCTTCCTACTTTGCTTGTTTGTTATGTTCTTTTTCAGATATAGCGCCAGGACGCCCCTCTGCTGGGGCAGCTGTGCGCTCAAAAATACATTTAACATAACATTTAACATAACAAGTCAACCTTATAGACCAGCTATCCTAGTACCATGGATACGAGCAGTCTAAGGCTAAGACTCTAGAGGGCATGTTAAGCCAGCTGTTTTACCATCACATTACCCCTTGAACACCAAGTGAAAGGACACCACACAAGTTGTTATGAAAATAAACAGATATTTATTTATAACAAGACTACCCTGAACTCTTTTTGAGTCAGGGAGCTAAGCACACAACAAAACTCTTAAGAAAATACTTTGTCGCACAATTTACACAAATGCCCTAGGGGCACGAAAAACCATATATTACAAAAGTGGAATGCGAACTACTAGCAGGTAAGTAACTATTCTCATGGACTTTAGAAACGCTGGTCCTACAATGCTAAACACTTGGATTAGTTGCAGGAGGCCTGTGGACGTCGTGTGCAGAGTGGGAACTCTCACGCGTAAGGCGGGAAAAAGTCTATGGAGGCTAGTAGTCAAAAAGTTACTGTTCTCGGGCGAACCCGACTAGGTGGGTCGAAAACGGGGGTGGATCCGAACACTTAGGGTGTTGGACTATGCTGAAGCACCGGAGTACTTGGTTTACCTAGCCCAGGGGCTGCGGCTGCATAGGGTTGAAGTTGCGTCGGAAACCCACGTTGAAGAACCAGGAGCCTGAAGAGAGAGTTGCTGGCAGGCGGCCAGTGAAGAGAGTTCGTGGAGATCCAAGCCTGGATCAGGAATGAAGAAGACCTGAAAGCAGAGAGGACCAAGTTCTTAATCACTAGCCAGTGATTAGATGGGCACCAGGGTGGCACCGGACGAAGTCACCTCGACCAGGTGAGTGGGCGCTGCTGGGCTCTGCAGTCTCTCGGACCAGGAGGCGTTGTCGGCGACCAGGATGGAGGTGCGAGCTGTCCCACGAAGGTCTCTGCTGTCGACGTCGCTGGACCCAGGATTGGGGCAACAAGTCTTGACAAATGCAAGGCCCACGCGGTGGACCTAAAATGGCGTCTTGAGTGGACCAGGAGGGTCCAGGGTGCTCCTCTGTTGGAGGGAAGCAAGGGCTAGTCTGGAGCAACCAGACCAGCAGTAGTTGTCGTCGTGGAGCGTCGTGAAGGGGTCACTAGCCAACGGGCAAGTGACCTGGACAACGCGGTGAGCAGCAAAGAGCAGAAGGGCCCCACGCAGATCTCGTGGATGCAGGGGGGCTGAACTTCGGTGCTGGAGCTGCTCAGGGTCGGGGCTTTTTTTACCCCAAAGCACTCAGTCGAGGGTCACTCGGGAGTCGTGCTGGACAAGCGTCGTGCAGTTCTGAAGATGGCCGGTCCCTCGAGGTCTCGTCGCACCCACGGATCACAGCTGGGCTGATGATGTAGGTTGAGGTCAGAGGTGCCAGGGAAGCCGGTTCTCGTCGTGCTGGAGCAGTCTTGATCCGAAGGAGAGACTGGCAACAAACCGCGATACTTGGTTGGTGCCTGCTGCTGCAGGGTGACTACTCCTTAGTCACAAGGGAGAAATCTTGAGAAGAGTCTTGAGTTCCTTCTTGCAGAAAGTAGTTTCAGGATTCAAAGATCTGATTTGGAAGGGGGCCAGTTCCTACCTTTATCCTGAAAAAGGGGGCTGGCACGCGACTAGGTCCTGCCCTATGGGTGGGACCAGGAGGGGGGTGGTTACACCCCTCTCCTTTGGCGGGCTTTCCCCAGGCCAGGGGCTGGAGTGCCCCTGGAACTGGTTTCAGCCGGCCTATGCACAGTGAGCACCGGGGTGCCACTTGCAGTCACCTTCCTCTAAAGCCCTGCCTACCTAGGATACACAAAATCCTGTCTGGGACGGTGCTGGCACCGCCCCTGGCAGGAAACCCTTTGTCCTTGCCTCCTGGGCTGGGAGGACTCCCAGCAGCAGGAGGGCAGACTTGTGTCTCGTGGCAGCATCCATTTTGTGGAGCTAAGGCTCTGTCTAACTTTAACCGGGGTTACAGGTTACATACATGTCGTGTCCCTCTAGAAGGGTGGAATGCTAACCCCGTCGCCAGAATTGGCGAGGGGTTAGTATTCCAATTCGTATGACACCTTACTCGACATGTTTTGATAAAGCGATACCAGAGTTGGCATATAACCGCGAGGATTATAATGCACTTAAGAGTATATGGTATGCGATATCATGGAAACGGCTAAGGGATGGATCCCGAAAGCCGCAGACAGGCTCAGCTCATGCCAGAGCACTATCTCACACGATTCCAAGCACTCTGCCTTCAGGATTGGTAAGGCCTGCCATAGGAGTGACTGATAGGAGATCTGTGTGTCCATTTAGGTTTAGATATAGGAATACTATATCTACAGCAAAGGGTGATTACACCACCTTGCCCCAGCTGTCGTGCAGCCAGTTGTGTCAGATTTGGATGGCCAGCCAGGGGTGGCATAATACATGCTGCAGCCCCTGGTAGGCCCTGGGTACACCTATGCCCTGGGCACCTAAGGTACTCTGTACAGGGACTGATAAGGTGACTCAGTATCCAATTAGATATGTACCTAAGGTACATGGAATCCATTTTACAGAGAGAGCAGTAGGCCTGGGGTCCTGAATAGCAGGGTCCCAGGTCAACTAAGTCAGAAAACCAGCAAAACACCAGGAAAAAATTTGGGGGCAACCATAGTCAGGGATCTACCTTCCTACAGTTGGCACGCAGCAGGGTCACCTCCACGCTCACTGAGTCAATGCGAGTTTCGAGTGAAGAGCGGACCCCCGCAATTGCTTCCATGACGTCGTCCAGTGTGGGAGAAGGCTTCCCCTGTGGAGGGGGGTTGTCGCTTTAAAGGGTGGCGTACGGAGCTGCATCCTTGGGGTCTCCTCTAGAGCCCCAAGATAGTTTATTGATTTGCCTTTGGTTGGGGGGCGGATTTCCTTTATTGGAGGCCATTGCCAATTCTCCGCCGGGGGTTGTGATGACGGAAGACCCAAAGGCAAACTTGCTGGAGAAGGATAGGAGGGGGGGAGAAGGTGCCCCTCACCGGTAATCCTGGGGGAAGTGGGGGAGCGTGCACCGCGCTCGCACAGTCACAGTTTGAGAAGGGGGCCGCAACTTCCAAGGCCCGAGTAGCGGTGGCCCCGCTGAGCAAGTCGTTGGCGAGGAGTAGGGGGTCAGGAGGACTTTCCCGCTGTGGAGTCGGCAGGCCGGATGCAGGCCAGCAGCAAGCGCCTTGGTGGGCGTTTCAGAGTGTCTCCGGGGGGACCCGGCACCACACAGCCTGTTCCCAGTCCCCGTCAGTCTTCCCCGGCAGAGCGCTCAAGCCGCGATGTGGATAAGTAGTGGGGTGGGAGCAGCGTCCGCCGCAGTGTGTCTTGGTAGGCCCCGGGAAGTCAAGGTGTGGCGTCCCAGCTGGCTCCCCCGATATATCGACCTGCCCCCGTCGCAGCCCTCCAGACCTAGGCCAGAGGCAGGCCGCCAGGTGCGAGGTCAGTCAAGTCGTCGCGGTGTAGGGCAAGCAAAGGGGGTCAGAGCCGGTAGACCGTGTTGGTCTCTGGTGCTAGGCCCGAGCCGGGGACTCGCCTGGATGTTGACGCCGGGCGGGTGGGGGAGGCCTGTATGGGTCGTCCAGCTCCTCACCTGTAGGAGCCACTGGCGCGATGGCAGGCTGTAGCGACAGGGAATCGCCTCCCCCACACTCGATCAGCCGAGTTGCAGGTGCTGGATGTCTGGTGCCGTCCGTAGCAGCCCCGGAGTGTCACTCGGATGCATCCCGAGTGACGGCCGCCATCCTGGGCCGACGTGCTCCGGCCGCGGCGATTTTGGCTGGGCCAGCAGGCGTCAGAGGTCAGAGGTCAGCCGGGGGCCCCAGGAGGGGTAATGATGGGCGTCCAGTCGACCCCGGACCAGGCAGCAGCACTATCGGGGGTATGAAGGCCGGTTTGGCTGTAAGGGCTGAGGAGCCGCCTCAAAGTGCGACCATTCTCCTCGGCATCTAGCCACGCCCCCCGTGGACTAGGTTCTGGAGTGCTGAAGAACCTTGCTGGAACTGGTAGGCCACTTGTACTCTGGCCAGAGGCATCAGGTGCAGAGGTGGAACCGGGGGCAGGCTTTGTGGGTCTTCAAGTCACATTGTCTTTGAAGATGGTTGATTGGTGAACAGGTCCTCTGTTCTCTGGAGTATTGACCTTTGTCGAAGGCAGGCAGTTCTTCCAAGGCTTTGGAGGTCGTTCAGCTGCAGGACATGTCGTCTTTTGGCGCAGGATCATTGAGGGCTGCAGATAGGCTGGTAGGGCTGGGGCCAAGTCAGATAGGTCCTGCTGACTTCTCTGCTGGTGTGACTCGGTATGTCCGACTCTTAGGTCGTTGGGAACTGAAATTCAGGGCTTGGGCCTCTTAACTAGGGTGTCTACACCCTCTGTAATGCCCACCTCCTGTGGAATGGGGGGGACATAGAACTAGCCCTGATTGAATAAGTCCCACCATCTTCAAGATAGTGAACACTGAAAAGTGTACTTCGCCTTGTTTTCAGCACCTGAGGGGTGGAGTTGGCTGGGGGGGGGGGACACCTATTCTTTCTAAGTTTTGCCGCCTGTCATCCTGCCAAAACTGGGTGAGGACAGGAATGGGGTCTGCTCCCTCTAACAGGAGAGACTAGAGTTGCATTACAAAGGCGGCAAGGCCTTTGAAGCTCCCCGCCACTAATGGCTTTTCCTGATGGGTAGGTGTGAACATCTCCACCCAGGAAAGGCATCGCTCTCTGCCTTAAGGGTGCAGGCACTCTGCCCATGAGGTCAGAACACTGTCTGGCGGTAGCAGACTGGCGCAGGTCAGTTGGTGACCACACTAAGGATTTGTAGGTTTCAGGGGACTCTGTTGTGGTGATCTGGGTGCACTGCATCATCACTCATGTCATGAGAATCTAGAATGTATTATGCAGGGCCTGTCTGAGGGATTCTATGTGGGACAGTTTTGAATAGGGAGAGCAGATTCATTTTACTTTTTTCTTTTTGTTTAAACTAAAATTACTGCGGCATCCGTTTTCCAACGTGTTTTGGAGAATGTTTTGGAAGGAGTTGACGGGGTGGTAACCTACCAAGATGATATTTTAGTTGCAGGTGAAAATCAGATTATTCATGACAAATGCATGTTTATGGTTCTGGAGAGATTGCAAAAATATGGTGTTGCTGCAAACCGTGAAAAATGTGAATTTGCAAAAGATTCTATAGAGTATTTGGGTCATGTGATATCAAAACAAGGAGTAGAGCCTAGACTAGGTTTAATTGATGCCATATCCAAAGCTCCTACACCTAAAACAAAAGAAAATGTAGCTTAATTTTTAGGACTCTGTGAATTTTATTCTAAATTTATCAAAAATGTTTCTGCAAAAACAGTAACATTAAGAGAACCGTTGAAGAAAGATAAAAAATTTGTGTGGGAAAAAAATGTGAAGAAGAGTTTGATGATTTAAAAAGAGAAATTGTTTCTGCTGGGGTACTTGCACCTTTTGATCCTTCCCAGGAATGCATTATTACTGTAGACGCAAGTAATGATGGACTTGGTGCTACCATTGTACAAATGAAAGGAAAAGAAGAAGTAACCATTGGGTTTGCTTCGAGATCATTAAGACTAAATGAAAAAATATTTTCAGTTATCGAAAAGGAACTTTTGAGTTGCTGTTGGGCACTTGAGAGATTTAAATGTTTCATTTGGGGAAGGAAGTTTATACTTAAGACCGATCACAAACCATTAGTCAGCATTTTGAGTGGCATCACTATAAAAGATCATACTCCAAGAATTGTACGTTTGAGTTCAAAGTTATTGCAATACAATTTCACCATTGAGTACATACCTGGTGGTAGGAATTTAAGGGCAGATTATTTTTCTCGTTCACCCATAAGTGTTACAGATGTTCAAGAAAATGGTGATGAATATGATGAAGAATGTTGGATTGCAAGTGTGGACATTTGTCATGACACAACATTCAGTGAACAGGAGTGGTTTTCTGAATCCTTGAAAGATATGGAATTAGAAAATGTAAAAGAGTATGTTATGCCTGGTTGGCCAAAAGAAAGAACACTTCCACAAAATGTACAACCATATTTCAAGATAGCTGATGAATTGTCCATTGAAAGTAAAGGGATGTTGGTACGTGGAGATAAGTTCATTCCACCTATGTCGTGGAGAGAGAGAATTATCATGTATGGCCATGAGGGACATTTGGGTCAAACCATAACTAAGAGGAAAATCAGGGATAGTTATTGGTGGCCCAGAATGGATTCTGATATTGTTGCTAGTGTCCCTAGTTGTGTAGTGTCAGTTCCTTTACAGCCGGTTGACCTACCAAGTACAGTTTGGTCGAAGTTGGCTATAGATTTCATTGGTCCCTTTGGCACTCTTCCAAGGAAATTGAAATTTGCCATAGTAGTGGTTGATTATTACAGCAAATGGTGGGAGGTAAAGTTTGTAGAAGAACCTAATACCCTCAATGTCATTAAGTTTTTGAAAAACGTATTCATAAGAGAAGGTTTTCCGAAAGAGATTGTTTCGGACAATGGTGTCCAATTTACATCCAAAGAGATGAGAATTTTTCTGGACAATAATGCGATAAAACACAGGTGTGTAGCTTTATATCACCCTCAGGCCAATGGCCTGGTAGAAAAAATGAATCGCACATTAGTAGAATGTATTCAATGGGGAATTCAAAATAAGTTTGATATTTGCAAGGCTGTTGAAGAAATGTTGTGGTCCCATAGATGCTGTCCAAATGTGGTTTCTGGTATTTCACCATTTGAGGCATTACGAGGACGGCCACCTGCCTCAAGATTATGTCCTGCTTGGTTGAGAGAATTTCAACACAAAAATGATCGTATGTTAAACATGGACAAAGTTGTGAGACCCAAGGTGAAAGAATATCAAAACAAAATGAAAAATCATTATGATGCATTGCAGCTAGATCACTACAGACTCCTCTAAGGGGTCCTCTGTGTGCACTTTTTAATAAATCTGACATTGGAATCAGTGCAGGTTTATTGTACTGAGATGTTTGGTACCAATCATCCCCTGTTTCTATGAAGCCATCATGGAGATGGGAAACTCGTAATGAGTGTCCATCCGGTGTACTTACTATGGTTAATTAAAATTTCCAGGATTCGACAAGAACATTGCCGGGGCACATCTGCTCAGGCAGATATGCCCTCACTGGCGATGTAGTGCACACTGCCTTATAGAGAAGACACCCCTCTAGCAGGCCTTCGCTCTATCTCATGCAGTGTTTATAGGCATGACACACAGGGATGTGTGCCGTGTCAACTCTATAGTTTTGTCTGCACCAAGACACACAGGCTGCAGTGGAAGTGTGCAAGCGCTTGCTGCAGGTGGCATAATTTGAGCTTCAGCCCTTAGGGACCCACTTTAACCATATGGCCCTTAGTACTAGGGGTACCTTTTACTAGTGACTTACATGTGAGCTAAAGGGGTGTCAATTCTGGAAACAAAAGGTACAGTTTAGGGAAGGAGATCTGGCACAGGAGGCCTGGTTGGCAAGGAACCTGTGCACTTCCAGTCGAAATTACATATTCTTCCATGCTAAAAGTGAGTGCTAACCATGATTAGATTAGGAACCTGTGCCTGCAGTCTGCCCGGGTGGTACACAGCTAGTATTGGTGCAGGCTGAAGTGCGTGTCGGGTCGGCTGTCGTAAGGCAGCAGGCCGATCCAACATGGGCTCTTTAGGCATGCCATTCCTGCTGCCAATCAGCAGCAGTAATGGCCTACCTGAGACGAGACACAGTGAGTGCACATTACTGAATCAAATTTACGATTGCTGCAGCTGCTGTAATCGCTGCAGGAGAAGTGACGTTCCTTTGCCCTGAAGGAGGAACCGCTGCTGTTAATTTGTGGTTTGCTTGGTCTGGCTCCAAAAAATATCTCTACCCCCTATTGCATAGGTGTCTTTGATAATTTTAGGTAATTTGCTCTCCTGCTGTCCCGGAGCCAAAGCCCTTGGGCGCGAGTGTATAGCCAATGCTACTGCTTTCCCTTTAATGTTACTCAACATAATGATGGATACAGCAGAGAAATTGTCCATCAGTTTCATCCCCAAATCCAGGGCAGGGGTTGCCCCGTACTCATTCTGAATCTGTTTAAGCACCTCTTGAAAAACAGCTAATGAGGGTGTACCATGAGTTCTGGTATATACTGCAGCGATGACTGTACCCCAAGTTGTGCAGTCTTCCACAGGGGGAGCCATCCCCATTGGCACGCATATTGTAAGAATCCTGTGTTTTTCCTAGGGTTCTAGCTAACTTGTTTTTTGTGCAATCCAGAATGGAATTTCTTTCTGTCTGAAAGACTGCATTGATAGTTTGTGGGCTGATGCCCAGTGTAGCAAATTGTGGTTGTGCAGCTTGAAGAGCCCTTGCAGGATTTAATCATTGTTCACATATTGTAGGAAACTGCCTCTATATATACTACACCAAAATGAGATATAGTGTGGTGCAGATGCGGCTTCCTGGTCGTCAAGCCCCGCCCCGATGCTATGGCCGCCGCCGCTATGGCTGCCGCTGAGGAACGCTGCTCCCCGCCTAAGGACGCCTAAAGACGGCGTGATGCGGTCTTTCACCGACCAGAATTTTGCCCGGAATTCACCCGTGAGCTTGATTTGAGAGCTTGCCATTATCTCGCTGTTGGTCCCTCGCTGTTCTACCGGTTTTCGGCAGATCTGGGAGTTCGGATCACGGACAGCGACAAATGGCCCCGACACTGAGTCGAGCTCTCGGATGGAGCACGGAGGCCGGACAGGACACAACGCAATGCCAAAGAAACGCCAGGATTGAGCTGGGCAGCACATGGCTGCTGTGTTCTAATTGTGCCTTCATTGCCTTTATTGCCTCAACTGCTCAAAACGGACTTAAGCGGACTAGCAGCTCGATTGCTTTTATGTGAGTACTCTTTGTGCCTGCGCCTTCATTGCACTGCTGCTCTTACTACCCTTGCTAAACTGCCCTCTCCTGCTTTGACCTGTGGCTATGTCGCATTCAGTTGTATGCCCCTGCAGTCTTTTGGGACCCAGTGTGAGCTTTGGGACCCTTGGGGAGCTTTGTGACCCGGTGGCCCCCTGTTGCCAGGGCAGAAAGTACTACTGGCCCCATTAGAGCAGCATCAGGCAAGCCAGCAACACAGGAAGAGCCTCGCTGTTGGAAGAAACTCCTCAGGGTTTTAAAGAGACCAAAGCAGCAACCAGTCAGTTTGTTAATGTGTGTTGAGAAAGAAAGGGACTCATCGAACCACACCCTCAAATTTTTAGCAGGCTGACCCGTGGAGGATGGCGGCAATGAGTCTGGAGGCCACAAGTTGGTGAAAATTTAATGGAAATTTGCCAAAGAGCAGAACCTCTGACTTTTGTTCGTTGCATTTCTGCTGAGCATCCGCCAGCCAGCTGAAAACTGCAGCGAGACAGTGCTGAGCCGTTGAGACCGAAAGCGACAGAAAGCGAGATCTTATCCCAGGTAAAAAGCAACTCTGTCGGAAATACCGGACCCAAAAGAAAGCTCAGTACAGGAAATGCTAAGAACTATTCTTCAGGAAATAAGGGATCTCAAAACTGTACAAGCATTTGAAATATTGCAACTCCACAGCAGACTCACAAAGATGGAGGAGTATTTAGGTAACCTTCCTAGAAGGGTAACAGAGGCAGAAGCTCGGGTCTCAATGCTGGAGGATACTGTCCTCACCATGCACAAGGACCTCCACGTGCTGAATAAAGATAAATCTCAACTTAAGGCAAAATTACAGGATTTAGAAAACTACAATAGAAGGTCCAATCCACGCCTAGTAGGTGTCTCTGAAGGATTGGAGGGCATAGACGTGGTGGAATGGACCGAGTCACTCCTGAAGAAGGCTATACCCGAGCTTCAAGGCGACTTAACAATCACAAGAGCACACAGAGTACCCGCACATAAACCTACTAGCCTCAAATACCCGCGAACCATCTTAATGAATTTCTCTGATTGTAGGGTCAAAGAGAAAATCTTGAGCACGGCAATTTCGAGAAGAACTTTCAATACTGATGAAGTAAAAAACTTCAGGATTTTTTCGGACATGTCATCAGCCTCGGCTCATAGACGCAAGGATTTTGTTAAAATGATTGACTCTTTTAAGGCTAGAGGCACTCAAGCAATGATTGTTCAACAGTCTAAACTAAAGGTGATAGCTAAAGGGACATTTTTTATATTCACGGACACTCAAGAAGCACAGACATTCTTGGAGGGCCTTAATACATAAGTGATTCAGATTTGTCTAAATGGCGGTAGAATACCTGAAAAGTTTAAGACCCTATGAAGAGATTACTCTGATAAGAGGGGCGGTTGTAAGATGACTCAGGAAGCACACATGGATGCAACAAGATGGCATCCAGAAAGAAGAAGAGAAAACAGAAGGGGACGGAAGTGGGACACTGGGGGTTTCAGTTCCCTCTAGGGAGGGGGGGGGGGAAGGTGAAGGAGGTGTAGCAGGGAAAAAAAAGAGAGTTCATAGCAAAAATGTTTATGTTGGAAGTATGATGTATAATGCCCGTAAAGGAGAATTCATTAGGTATCATCTTCACACTAAAGGGAGAGTTTGGGTTCAATTACTGCACTTTAAGGCACTCATAGCACTTTATACCCCATGTTGGATCTTTTAATTGTCCTAACATTCACATACTTTTGCACCTTAATGCAGTTTTGCATATTGATTACAGGCAAAGGCCGACTAGGACGGTGCAATCCCTACAGAATTTGTAACCTATTCTGGATAGATGCTGGAAGTCTACGCTATTTGCACAGTAATGCTGACTTTGAACGTCTTGCCGTTTCTCTTTCTAGACCTAATGTTTGCGTATTTTGCACATTTTGGAGATTGATTTTGTTAAGATGCTTGAGATCTACCCTAATGTTTCTGTATTTTGCGTATTTTGCACATCTGAATAGGATATGGCCAATAGTACCCGCAAAAGCCAACTAAAAATGGGTATTGCAGTATCACTGTATGCCACACTATGCTTAGCCTACATAATATGGTGCAATATTCTTAGAATCTATATGGAAGGCAGAATCTTCAATACATTCTGGATAGATGCTTGAAATTTACGTTTTTTGCACATTTGTGTATTTTGCACATATTGAAGATATATTTTGGAAAGATGCTTGAAATCTATGCTATCTGCACTTTAATGCTGACTTTGCACTTTTTGCTGTTTCTTTTTCTAGATCTAATGTTTGCGTATTTTGCACATAGCGAAGATATATTCTGGAAAGATGCTTGAGTTCTACCCTAATGATTGCATATTTTGCACATCTAGTTAGGATATGCCTAATAGAACCGTTGCACTTTAGAAATAGTTAAGTATAATACTGCTAACACTACTCTATCAAGGCCAAATTACACATTGTATATTTCGGTTCTTTTTTTTTTTTCTCAAAGTTTGTCCTTTACAAATATCGATATTGTACAAAAAGGTTTAAAACCAACGAGAAATAAGTTGACTTTTCTGTCTTTTAACGCGAAGGGGTTGAATAACGTTCGCAAGAGAAATGCTATAGAATGCTGGCAAAAGAATCTTTGCCCAGACGTAATTTTTATACAAGAAATGCACCACAGGGTCTCAGCAGACTCCAATACATTTCTAAAGAATTGGGCAGGCTACAGTTTTTCTTCAGTATCAGGGATGGCACAGAGGGGTGTGAGTATCCTCATAGGAAAACATGTTAGGTTTGTAATAAAAGGGTCACACTCAGATCTGAGTGGTAGATGGGCATTCGTCTACGGGAAAATAAATCAGATAAATATAATATTTACCACAATATACGCACCAGTCAAGGCTACATTAAGAGGCATAATCACCTCCAAAGAAATACCGAAACAGAAGGCCAAAAGGGAGGAGAAAGTTGCTTTGCAGACAAATCTGTCACACGCAAACCAAGAGCACTACAGAATTAGGGCCCTAGCTACTAGACAAAAGGTATTAGACGCAAAAAAGAAAATGAGGGAATTCTATTATGAACTAGGCGATGCAGCTAGCAGTCTATACGCTCAGAAGCTTTATGAAGAGAGCGAATACACAGGGACACTGCTAGCTTGGCAAGCCAAAGAAAATCAAGTTCGTAATAGAATTGATCATTTATACGACACAGTTACCAATACACAAGTGAAAACTACTGCGTCTATAGGTGAGGTTTTTCTCAAACACTATGAGGGAATTTATCAGACCACTGAGCAGGCTACGAGCAAAACAATTTTTGATTTTTTAGAGGAATTACAAATTCCAAAATTAGGAAATGATTATAAAAAGCTGCTAATCGAGGAGTTTACAAAAGAAGAGTTAGATGAGGTAATAAGCTCCCTTCCTAGCGGTAAAGCTACCGGGGAGGACGGTATCCCAGGGGAATTTTTTTAAATATTCTCTGGAACTTTAGGCACAGAGTTTCTGAAACTTGCTAATTACTTATTACAAGGGGGGGCCACCGCCAGACACCTTTCGCACCGCAGTTGTGGTCAGTATTTTAAAAAAAGGAAAAGATAAAGAAAATGTGAACTCATATAGACCAATAAACCTATTAAATACAGACTACAAAATTTTTACCAAACTCCTTGCGAATCGACTGAATAATATCGTAGGATCACTTATTGAACTAGATCAGTGCGGTTTCATAGCAGGGAGACAGCTCCATACTAAAACACATTTTTTATTGGAGGCTTTGGATTTTTTTAACGTTAACAAGGTGAAAGCACAGATTTGGTTTTTAGACGCCGAAAAGGCCTTCGACCTCGTCTCATGGAACTGACTCTTTGCGATTTTGAATAGTTTTAATTTCCGGAATGAATTTATATTTTTACTGAAACAACTTTATAAGCACTGCAAGGCACAGATCGTAATTAATTCAGTAAATGTAGGGACATGTCAAATAAATAGAGGCACTCTGCAAGGCTGCCCCCTCTCTCCAATTTTATTTGCCCTATTTATCGAACCGTTGGCTATTGCAATTAGGGGGAAAATGGCTCATACGGTACCAGTATCTGGAATTACTAATATAAAACTCTACGCCGACAATATTGTTTTATTCCTAAATCCAAAGTTCACCAGTCAGTTGGAAATTTTAAAAATATTCTCTAATTTCCAGAAATTAGGAGGTTATAAGATAAATAAGAATAAAACGGAAATTATTTTATGTAACTGCACTGTAGACACTTTACTAACGGAATTCAAGCAAACATACAATATCCTCCCTAAGAGGTATTTAGGAATTTATATAACAGAAAAATTGGAAGATCTCTACCTATTAAATTACATGCCATTACTAAAAAGGGTAGGCTCTCAGCTAGCTCGATGGAATCAACTCCCACTATCAATAATGGGTCGCGCCGCTCTAATCCGAATGTCTATTCTACCACTTTTTAACTTCCTTTTTAGTGCAGCACCTTGTGCAATACAGGCGTCTTTTTTTAAGCAAATAGACGGTATGCTTTCGTCTTTCCTATGGGCAAATAAGATACCAAGGTTGGCACTTAGCACTTTGAATTGTCCGGTTACAGAGGGGGGATTGTCTCTCCCAAATATTAGAGACTACTACTATGGGACTTTTGCACATCACAGTTCTAGGTTTTTTCTTAGATGACCATGTGGCAGATAATTTCTTTATGAAAAAGATTCTAATTGAACTTAATATTAATGACCCAGTAAGAGTGACCAAGTACCCTAAAAAAGTATGTTAAAAGTCTATACAATGGCTATTCAAACAAAGAGCCCAGCTCCTGAAATATTTTGATATTTTAAGAATAAATAGCTCAACTAGACTAATGAATTTATATATAGGAGAGATGGGCACTTTAGATAAAAACACACTGAGAAGAAAATGGCTATGAGAAAATCCAGGATTTCATTCTGGGGAATAGTTGGAAAACCTGGGAAGAAATTGAAAGGGAGATCCAACATTCGAACACAATTTTAAAATGGTCCTTTGTCAGCCTCCACGTTTTATTGAGAGAACTAGATATGGGTAATTTATTTTATAAAACCTATATAAGTGAAGCACTAAACAGCCCCATACAGAGGAAGATTAGCACTTGGATGAAAATCTTTAACAAGGACAAATCAATCAATCTATATGGAAAGGTGAGAGACAGGTGGAGAAAAAGAGAAGATATCGAGATTAATAGATTCACCTGGGATAAAGTAAATAAATATAATAAATCTATATTCTGAGGTGCTAACTTTAAACGGATACAATTTTTCACTAAATGGCAAATTTATAGAACACCTTCGTTTCGCCACAATATATATCCTCAATTAGAGGATAAGTGCTTTCGCTGTGAGGAAAAGGGCAACTGGAAACATATTATATGGGAGTGCTCCAAAATACAGAAATTTTGGAAGGATATTGAAGAATATCTTAGAAACACAATAGATGCCCAAATCTCATTCAATGAATCTATTACGGTCTTTGGTTGCTTCTCTGTCTCCACTGCCTACGATGAGTCTCTATTTATAGCATCCCTTGTAGCAAGATCCCTTATCCTGAAACTCTGGAAAACAGACAAAGTACCAACTTTTAAATATCTAAGATACAGGGGAGGGAAATAAAATATGCATTGAGATCAGGAGCAGTAAAAAAATATGAAAAATATTGGAGTGTGTTTGAATGCTAGTTACTTTAGGATTATTTTTTAATATTTTACTTTTTTAGGATTGGATCTGGGCTGCATTATGCTGGTTAGACTGCTCGGGGTCTTTTGCAAGGTTTAATTTAAATAATATTCGATATATTTCACATTGTACTTTAAAGAAATGTCTTCTTATATGATCAGAAATTATATTTATATTACGGAGTATTTGTAATCTGCCACGTATGTATTTTGCATATTAGGAATCTGATGTGAAATTGATATGTATTCTATATTTATATTTATGTCTATAAACTCTCAATAAAAAAAATAAAAAAATAAAAAAATAATGTGGTATAGTGTGTATAGAGTCCAGGTGACCCTAGAGGTAGGCAGAGGTTAAAGTTACATAGAACCTTAATCTCTATTTGTGGTAGAGTGGTCGAGCAGTAAAGCAGTATCAGAGGACAGTGTTAAGCATTTGATGTACACCCCCAGTCAGTAAATAAATTCACACTCTCAAGAACTGAACTGTAGGCCAATTGTTTTTGTATGAAAAATATACTGTTATTTTATTTTTAGAACCAAGCAAGTCTGGCACGGGTAAGCATTAAATACTTTACAGTAATAAGTTGCTGATTGTAGTATGAAAATGCAATAGGAATTGTACTTTGTTTGATTTACAGGGGATGAGGTAGGTTGCAATACTTAGCAAAATACAGTACATTGAAATGTATAGGCTTTTTCAGTAAATTACAGGTAAGTTACTTTATACGTTACTTTTCTAACTCAGTGCTGGATACCTAGATTCAGCACTGGGACATTTCCTGCAAACAGGTAAGTAAATACGTTTTGGTTATTCGTGCCATTTTAAAGAATATTTTTAGATTTCAAAGAAAATTGTCAATGTTATCCTATGATGGAAAAACAGGTTATCAGTTCACAGGTAAGTTATCGACTGTGGGGGTTAAGGTTCTGGGGTTAGTCTCAGGGGTCCACCAGGGTCAGTGATGCACTCTTGTTGCACCCTCAGCGGCACTAGGGCGGCCGGGTGCAGAGTGTTTAGGCCCAATGTTATCCAATGGGGGGTGGGGGGCATACGGTTAGTGGCTGCTGGCAAGCATGCCACTGGGGTGTGAGAGCAAAGTTCCTAGGGCTTAGGTCAGGGCAAATAGGGAAACAACGTAGCACAAAAGGTGCACCCTCAGCGGCACTGAGGCGGCCGGGTGCAGAATGCTGTTTCGACATTTGGCGCCCTGTTATTTTCAATGGAGAACCTCTGGTTTGCAAAAGCACTGCAGGCAGGGAGACAAAGGATTCTGGGTGCGATCACCACTTTGAGAGGTAAGTTGGGAAGGTAGGGGTTGGTTAGGCACCGCCGGTTTGGGCACACATGGCCTTGGGGCGTCGGATGCAGGGGTGCCTTTTGGGGTCGGATCTTCTCACCAGCTCCTGGTCACCTTTTTTTTGGCGGGGGGAGTTTTATATAGCGCTAACTAGATCAGAAGATATCAGAGCCCTTTCCATGAGCACCAGTTACGTTACAAGCTGTTAGGGGGTCCTTCTGGATTTAGACTGCAGGCGTCTGCTGGATGCTTGAGGCAGGACAGGGGTCGCCATATCTCGGGTCAGGATCGCCAGGGTGACCTCCTCGCTATGTTTTTCCACTCGAGCTCGGGCCGGGTTCGGCGAATGCAGAGTGGGCTGGATTTGTGGTCTCCGGCTGCTGCCAGAGGTTGCAGATGAACAAATCCGGTGTTCACAGGAGAAACAGTCTTTGGAAGTGAAGGCAGGCAGGTCCTCTGGGGTTTTTAAGGTTGCTGGCTGCAGGACACACCGGGATTTCGCAGAAGCAGGTTCGAGGGGAGACAGGCCTGTAGGGCTGGGGCCAAGTCAGTGGGCGTCTTCCTCTTGTTAACTGGCTGCACGGCTGTTCGGTTCTTCTTCTTTTCGTCTTGCTGTTTCTGGACCTGAGGAAGCAAGGTTCAGGGTGCCCCTTAAATACTAGATTTAGGGGCGTTACAGGTAGGTTAAGAGCAGGGACCAATTGGTCCCTTCCCTGGGGTGGATACACCCCTATCATGCCACCCTCCAGTGGGAGGGGGGCAGGAGCCTGTCCCTGGTTGGTTGAGTCCCCCCATCCTCAAGATGGCGGGACTCAGAGTTGTGCTTCACCTCACCTCCCCCACCTGAGGGCTGGAGTTGGCAGAGGTGGGCACACCTCTTCCCTCACTTGTTTTTCCCGCCGGTAATCCCGCCCAAAGTGGGGGGTAGAACCAGTGGGGACCAGTTTCTGAAAGCAGCAAATTGTCTGGGCAGGTTCACAAAGGCGGCATGCCTTTGAAGCTTCCCCTTCGTGAACCCTGCCCATCCGGGGGGAGGAGGCTTGGCATCTCGTCCCAGGATATGCATTGTTTCAGGCCCCTGAGAGCAGCAGGCTCTCGACCCAAGGGTCCAGAAACATGTCTGTTGGTGGCAGCCTAAGCAGCCACTCAGTAAGGACACTAGAAGTTGGTCGAGTTGGAGGTGAGGTGTTTTATGGTGAGTAAATGAGGGACAGAGTGCACAAATCATACAAAAGTGATTAAAACTACCTCCAGGGTACCTGATAGACTTTCTTCTGTTGTCCACTGGGAATAGGATTAAAAAAAGAGGACCAGGGTTGTAAGAATATTATATATAACCCATTTCAAAAGGCAAAGGTCGACATGTTTCTGCCTCGAGTGGTCCCAAAACAGGGATCCTAGGCATTCATCAGGACCAAATAATTATTTCTTTATAGTCACTCTGTAGATATGTGGAATTGTTTTATATTTAAATCAAATTATATACTGTCCAATAAGGGTGGCCAGACAGGCGATGGCCCATGTATATTCAGGGTCCACCATTGTTTAATTAGGTGGATGCTGTTGTCCACCTTTGTGCCACTGGATACATCCAGAAAAGCCCAACTCAATGTGTTGGTGCCTATTTAATGGATGTCCTCACTTCTTTCCTTGGCCATAGAGGACTAGGAACTGAAATGACAACTGAGATAGTGAGTATCCCACTTTCATACACCGCTGGCAGACTGGAAATATGTATCCACTGAATGAAACTGTAGAACCAGTTCGGAGTGGTTCTCATTTCAAGTATCCTTTCCTGGCTGTTCTCCAGGTTCCGCCTTTCGATAGAATGATGTTTATAACAGCAAGGTAGTATCCAGCCTGGAGCACCCACACAGATGCATAGAGGTGGGAAGTTTCAGAATCTGGATGTCATCAGCCTAACTGGATCGGTGAAAGACCAAAGGACATGCCTTACCTAAATATTTCCTCACTTTGGACAACAGAGTCTGGAGTCCCATCCATCACCCAGTATCATCTATCCAACTGCATTTTTCAAGAAGACTTTTCAGTAGCTCCATACCAAAAGGCTTCATGGAATATCTAAAGGACCCCTGTCACCGCTCCTCTAATTTCAGTGTCATGGTCTCCTCCAAAGCCAGATGGAGGGGATACAAAATGGATCCCTCAGACCTCCTTTATTCTAGCTCACTTACACACACCAAGCCTGTACCACACACACTACACACATCAGCATGTACTGTATACACTCTGGATGTGAGCACAAGGTACTGGAAGCACACAAAAGTAGAACATTACACAAGTGAGCCAGTAGGCATGCACTCAAGTGACTCGGATAAAAAAATCCAATCGCTCTATGAATTCTCAAGACACAGTATGCTAATCCCATGACGGGGACAAATCTTGTGCACAGGAACAGACATGGGATTCCAAAATTCAAGTGGAACCCACCGGCCTCCATTACTCTGTCTTACTCATACACTCCAAATATGTACTATACATGCCCCTTACATGCATAACATACACTTGGGATATTAGCATTTGGATCTGGGTAAGAACATAGAAGTGGAACTCCAAATGAGTAAAAAGGTCTAGCCTCAACTATGGATTCACTAAACACAGTACACTGCTACCTTTCTTGTACATGCTAAACCACACAACTGTGAGTAGGCTACTGTTGACAAGAGCATGCTTTGTACAGGTATGTGACCTACTTATTCATGATATAGACTTCTAACCACAGAGTCCCCACCTTGTGAATTTCCCCAGTTGCCAAACTGGCTCAGGGGATATTTAATAGCAATTCCCTTGTGTGTTGATGCATGGTGGTGTGCAGCCCCGCATCTCATCCATTCGGCCCAGATGTGACATTGGGGCCACTATATCTGCACCACCACCAGGCACTGACATTGGTTCCTTTCTGCGCCTACTGAAGCGGATCTGGAGCTCCATTGAATCCTGTCAGACTGGCCATTTCTTCCCCCATAGATTTTCCAGTGTGCAAAGGACATGTCCCCTCCAAGACAACAGGGTTTAAACCTTGTGAGAACTGCAACTGACAGATTTTAGTGACAGACAACGAAGATGCCTGTTTCTGGTGCCTCAGCCCCAGGCATGACGCAGCATCGTGTGAATGCTGCGCGAAGATTAACAAGAAGGCTATCCGTGACCATAAAGCCAAACCTGTCATTGCAGATCTTTGAAGTCGAAGAAGGCTCCATCCTGGCTTAGGTCAAAGGCTCGGACGCACTCTTGCTTCCAGGGTTGTTTTTGTGACTGAATGTTATGTTATGTTATGTTATAAGCTGTTTTGTGACGCGCTCAATTACTACCGGAGTATCCTGGCGAGGTATACCGCTGGGGAACCCGTCCTGGCTTTTCCTGTGGGATGGTCCCTACTGGGAGTCCCCAAGGTGAAGCCAGGCATCCCCGGCGTTGATGGGGCCGTTGTGGAGATTAGGCAAGCTAATGCCCAGAGTTGCCGAGTGGGACCCCTGGTTAGAGTAGGCACCGAGGTGAGAATTATCGAGTCCGCTGACCCTGGTCCACGACCCTGCCGCGTCGGGAATTGAACCCTGGTCCCGGGCTGACTCCTGCTTCCGGGTCTGCCGCCTCTAACCAGTGAGCCACACCACTCCACTATGTCTTTGAAATCTAGAAGTTCAGGTAAGTTGAAGAAATCCAAGGGGCAGAAAAAGTGGAGGAATGGGTCTCCTGCATCCCACCAGTCAGAGTTGTGCGATGCCCCGAGTACCTGTAGGCCACAGAATTGTTCCCCTCTTTCTGAACTAATTCTTCAATTGATCCTGATGGACCCAACTTCCCTGGGCCATTGGCGACAGCTAATCAGCTCTGAGTTTAAAATGGCCCTAGACAGAATATTGGATACTCCACCGGATCCCTCTGTAGCACCTTTGGCCAAGAAGAATCTAAAGTGGCCATCAGTCAGGTTACTGCCGACGGATCTGTACCCAATACTGACTGCACCACTCAAGCTTGCTTTGAGGCCAGCCCCGTTTCAGAGCCATGCTCCGCTGGCTCCAGCACTGGGGTAATAACCAGTTGCATAAGAAACACTTTAATCCTTGGTCTCTACAGCAGCCCTGATGTCACCAATATCTGAACAGGGGGCCATAATTTTATTTGACTCCGAAACTTAGGTTCCCAACCTCCCACCCCCAAAGGTCCCACATGGTACACCTGTACTCATACATGGAGCCAGAAATCTCCCAACATCATGCTGATGACAACAGGGACAATGATGATGAACCTTATAACGAATATAACATATTTCAGAACTTATAGGATGCCTGTGGACTGGACACCTCTCTAGACAGTGACCTTTCATCACCTAACCCACCTATAGCAACAGAAGAGTCAGGTACAAACGAATGTTCTGACTCACCCCAGGCCAACATTCCAAACCCTGTGCTACCTTTCAATGAAGCCCTTTACCAATATATGACGGGCACTTGTTCATACTTGCCCCCAGTAAATTGGCGGGGTGGCATAGACCCGCTCCCTGGGAAGCAACTTTTCTCCTCCAACACCCCACTACGGAGAGATTAGTGGTGCAAGCATCTGCTAGTCTCCTTAACCCTAATGTGTTCCCCACAACACCCCCGACAGTCAAAGGGCATGGAGACATTCACTAAGCGTATGTTTTTTTACACCAGCCTTGCCCTCAGACTTGTCAGTACTAATTACCTCCTTGGCAAGAGCAAACAGAGTACATTGATGCTGCCTAGATGTCCAAGATAAGGAGTTGGAGGTTCTACGTATTTCATCGAGGACAGCTGACAAGATATCCAGTACTATGTTCCTTTAGCAGGGCACATGTCCATACTCTGAGGAAAGGTTGGCTCTCTTGGCCAAGGGGGCATACAAAGGGTGCCAGCAATAGAGATTAGGAGTGGCTGTTACTCCCAGTACTTTTTCATGCCAAAAAAAGGATGAAGCTCTTCTTCATATCCTCAGTCTTATCCTTTGAACTTCTTTCTCTGGAAGGGTAAGTTCAAACTGCTCATATTGGTCCAAGTTCTGTCTGCGCGGTACCCAGGAGACTGGATGGTGGCATTGAATTTGCGAATAAAATGAAAGGCCCTGAGGTGTGGTCGCGGAGATACCTATTAGGGTCTTAGAGAAAGAGCTACTGCCTGTACTCTTGGTACCTTGTGCACTATTATTCAAATACTGGACTGTACACACTATATAGAGGCAACAAAACATTTAAGGCAAGTGTTACTGAATTACAGAACTTGGAATTCAAAAATTATTAAAAATAGGAATAATGTTTATTCAATTACTCCCTTCGGGTTACACTCTACATATTGGTTAAAAACATCATTACAAAATACAAAATAATTAAAAAACAATCGAAAAAGACAGTTGACGCGGCGTTTAGGTGCTTGTAAATCTTATCACCTTCATCAGGACAAAGACATTTAACGATGTAAAATCTAAAAAAATAAAAACATGCCAATACAGTACAGTCTCATAATTCATTTTCTAATGGCTTTTACCCATAGTTGTTACTGCCTAGTAAATTAAAAAACATTGTTTGTCTAGAGTAGTGGCATGTGTTTAACCCCTTACTCCCAGTGAACCGTTTATGAGTTTTTCCTCAGTGTATACATCTTAGCATAACTCATTGTCCATACGGATGTACACTAGAACCTTATAATGAGTTTCAAGTGTCTAGTCTACTATGGATCAGTAGCCTCACAGTCATAAGTACCTTATAAAAGAAAGTTCGTTGGAATTGGTATCCTCAGTTCCACCGTTTCATTTCTTTTTGGGGGATTTGAATTTGTCAATTTCTCAGATTCGTCTTCAGGTTTCTTATGACTCGTTTTAATTTGAGCCTTATGAAAATAAAAATCTAAAATTAGATACCATTGTCATATGATAAATCAGATCCCTCGTATCTATAACTTAGTTACCTTGAGAGATGGATTTATTTAATCTCTTCGGTACGTTGGAACCACCGTGAAGTTATATAGGTATGTATATAAAGTTGTATGGTGCTCTTTTTCAATGAGAGTACCTAATGGAGTACATAAAAATATATATGAGGCCCCTTTTAGACATTTTATTGTAAATTTCTTTACCTTTTGGATGCTTTTACTCACCCCCTATTTTGTGCAGGGTCGATTATGAGTGCAGATAATTATAGTGGGAAAACTGCATCTCCTAGAATGAGAATACGGAAATGCGATCAGGGTTTACATTGCTGATTTTCGATCTTTCGCTAAGTTAATATCATCATTTTTACATTTTAGCGAGAAAGTTCGTTATCTAATTATAGGACGCATTACAGAATGTATGCTTGGAGTTTATCTTATAACCAAGCTATGATTTAAATATACATTTCATTTCGCTAACTGTTTATCCGTCGAAAGTATGCATGCTTGAAAACAGTATGCCGTTATCTTCCAATTTAAGTTATTGCATTGCGGAACGCTTCACCTTAAGGTACCATCTAGGTTCAAAATACATCAAGGAACTATAGTTTTTTAAATAACATTCGGACATAGAAAAGCTCTGGGTGTCGTTGGCAAGCGTCTAAGTTCTAGATAGACAGAGAGACCGACGGCTTTTAAATACCGATAGATTATCGTTAAGCTTAAGGTGTGACGGGCGAACTCGTTAGGGATTAAATCCGGGGGCATAGCGGTCTAATCGTACCTTTTAGTTGTGATCCAGCCTTCCTATTCCAATGTCACAGGGTTCTGCTTCCGTATTAATGTCCATTGTTTTTTACCATGTTTATATACTGACGTTTTCCTCTTTAACCCGGAAGTAGTTAGTAATTCGGGTTTAAGAGCTCAATTTAATTTAATATTAGGCTCAATTTTTTTTAGTATTTGGGGGTATTATGTCATCGTCAAGTATTATTATTATTCCTTTAGGCCACATTCTCCTCTATTTCGCAGATTATTTAAAGGATCGCTATAAGGTTAACCCGGAAGTGGTGGAATTTACTATCCGGTCAACTAAGGTCTTTTGTTCTTTTTATGTATGTTCGATATTTTAGAACTCTTCCATAAGAATTGTTGAATATCGAATAGATACGATCATCAGATTATGACTAGTCCAATATGGCCGACACAAACCCCCGAATGACAAATCACTTTCTCAAGATGGCCACCGCGTATGGCACATTGTAAATATACTCGATATATCGCGAAATCGAGTTTATTTTTATGTATACTATGAAAAGCGATATTCAACAAGTCTTAGGGAAGAGTTCTAAAATATCGAACATACATAAAAAGAACAAAAGACCTTAGTTGACCGGATAGTAAATTCCACCACTTCCGGGTCAACCTTATAGCGATCCTTTAAATAATCTGCGAAATAGAGGAGAATGTGGCCTAAAGGAATAATAATAATACTTGACAATGACATAATACCCCCAAATACTAAATAAAATTGAGCCTAATATTAAATAAAATTGAGCTCTTAAACCCGAATTACTAACGACTTCCGGGTTAAAGAGGAAAACGTCAGTATATAAACATGGTAAAAAACAACGGACATTAATACGGAAGCAGAACCCTGGGACGTTGGAACAGGGAGGCCGGATCACAACTAAAAGGTACGATTAGACCGCTATGCCCCCGGATTTAATCCCTAACGAGTTCGCCCGTCACACCTTAAGCTTAACGATAATCTATCGGTATTTAAAAGCCGTCGGTCTCTCTGTCTATCTAGAACTTAGACGCTTGCCAACGACACCCAGAGCTTTTCTATGTTCAAATGTTATTTAAAAAACGATAGTTCCTTGATGTATTTCGAACCTAGATGGTAACTTAAGGTGAAGCGTTCCGCAATGCAATAACTTAAATTGGAAGATAACGGCATACTGTTTTTAAGCATGCATACTTTCGACGGCTAGACAGTTAGCGAAATGAAATGTATATTTAAATCATAGCTTGGTTATAAGATAAACTCCAAGCATACAGTCTGTAATGCGTCCTATAATTAAATAACGAACTTTCTCGCTAAAATGTAAAAACGATGATATTAACTTAGCGAAAGATCGAAAATCAGCAATGTAAACCCTGATGGCATTTCCGTATTCTCATTCTAGGAGATGCAGTTTTCCCACTATAATTATCTGCACTCATAATCGACCCTGCCCAAAATAAGGGGTGAGTAAAAGCATCCAGAAGGTAAAGAAATTTACAATAAAATGTCTAAAAGGGGCATCATATATATTTTTATGTACTCCATTAGGTACTCTCATTGAAAAAGAGCACCATACAACTTTATATACGTACCTATATAACTTCATGGTGGTTCCAACGTACCGAAGAGATTAAATAAATCCATCTCTCAAGGTAACTAAGTTATAGATACGAGGGATCTAATTTATCATATGACAATGGTATCTAATGTTAGATTTTTATTTTCATAAGGCTCAAATTAAAACAAGTCATAAGAAACCTGAAGACGAATCGGAGAAATTGACAAATTCAAATCCCCCAAAAAGAAATGAAACGGTGGAACTAAGGAAACCAATTCCAACGAACTTTCTTTTATAAGGTACTTATGACTGTGAGGCTACTGATCCATAGTAGACTAGACACTCGAAACTCATTAAAAGGTTCTAGTGTACATCCGTATGGACAATGAGTTATGCTAAGATGTATACACTGAGGAAAAACTCATAAACGGTTCACTGGGAGAAAGGGGTTAAAAACATGCCACTACTCTAGACAAACAATAAATCTAATGTTATCTCAATAGTAGGGACTTGGAACCGCCCCTTCTTCCATTGGCTAGCTCCATAAATGGAGGCTAGCCATTGGAAGACACGGTTGTCCATCACTCTTTCCCGGTCAGAACGCGAATCGTGGGCGTTTCTGACTCTTTTTTTAAGTTCCGCCCTCTCCTCTTCCCATTGGCTGGAATTTTACCTTCCAGCCAATGGGAAGGGGAGAGCACGAAAAACACGCCCCCCAGCTCTTCGACCGCCGCCTCGGGTGAGTGCTTGTTTAATCGGCTCATCACCTGGGTGGGTTAGCAAAACTCTCCATGTTTATAATTATCCCGAGTTTCTGAGTTAGGATGATGGATGTGCATTCCTTGCCTCGAGGCTGTGGTAATAGAGTGGCTCAAACTCAGATGAGTGATCGAGCTGCGCGTTGCTTGAGTAGCCGAGGGCTCTCCGTAGTGCTGGTGACCAGAGTACGCCTCGCATTGCCCATAAAGCGTTAAATCAACTGAGCGCTTTTAGAATTGTACTCCACGTACTGGGCGTTCTGTTTCCTCCCACCTGCAGATTAATTGTAAGGTCCGCTGCATACTCACCTGAACTGTACGCTTCACATTGGGTGGACTGTGCGCCTTGCAAGATACGCTGCGTACCCCTCTGAACAGTACGCTTCGTTCCTTCAGTACGTCGCGTACCCGTACTCACGCGTGAGAGTTGGTAGGGCCGTAGGTACGCGACTCACGCGAGATGCGTGAGATTTGGTAGGGTACCGCGATTTCTCCCGTTTAGAGCGCACAGAAGCGCTATGAAGCACCCAGAAGCCCTAAGACTGGCCTGAAGTCCTAGAAACCGCCCCAGAAGTATTTTTAGTGGACTTCCAACCTTGCCAACAAAGAACTGGGGCATTATCCTGTCTTTTTAAAGTAACTGGAACTGAGGGAACTGTGTAGGAAATAACACGCAAAGAACTATTTACTGAAGTAAAGTAAACAAACTATTTTTGAACTGCAACTAAGAAGAAAAGTGCCTATTTACAACCTGTGGTGCTTCAGAAACGTTATTTGGTCTTGTGATAAGTCTGTTGATATATATGTCACATTCTTCACTGTCTGTGATCAAAAGTTAAATGAAAATGCCAGGGCTCAGCCGACTGAAGCCCATCTCCAAACTCCTGTCGGCCCCCAGGGAAGAGGCAACGGGCACTTGGCGGCCATCTACTTGAATACTGTGAAGTAACACCCCCCTGTGTCATTCGCTGCATTCCAGCGCGAGCCTGGGCACTGCCCACGTCTGGCGCAGGGCGGCCATTCATTTGTCTCCATCTGCCTTCTGTGAAGTTGTCCAGGTCTGCCTGGGAGCTGAGGGCGGCAGAAAAAAGATCCACTGGGCTTGTGTGCGCTGCATGTTGCACTATTGTATTTTCTATCTGTTTATTCGGCTCCTCACCTGGGTCGGTGGCTCTGTGTGTGTGTGTGTGTGTGTGTGTGTGTGGTAATAATTGCTGTCTGCTGAGCTCGTCCAGTAGGGTACAATAGGTCTCACATTTGCGAGAGATTAAGCTATTGGAAATGTAAATGACAATGCATTTATTTATCTGTTTTCAAAACCAACACATAAATAAAAATTTTGTCATTTACAATGCCAATAGCTCTAACTTTTGCAAAGGCGAAACCGTTGCATTGTAAATGCTTGTTTAATTTACTATTTACAACAAGGGGTGGTGATGGACAGAGTCTCTGAATTAAGCAGAGTACTCTCACCCAGCCAAGAGATCAGGGCTAGATCCAACACCGTTTTTTAGCTCATTGCACCATCCCAGTTTCAGAACCTGGCTGTATGCAAATTAGTCTGTCCCTGGCCCAGTGCATCATGGGAACAGGGCAGACCAGACTACAAAAGCCAATTCTTACACTGGGAAGGAAACAAGCTTCCGGGGACCGGTTTCTGCCATTTCAGGCGTCTTCGGCCCGGCTTGCTTGAATCCTGATGGTGCAATGAGCAAGGGACTCACATCTGAGTATACCCTTCCACGCTTAGGGTGGACAAAATTATTTACAACAAGGGGTGGTGATGGACAGAGTCTCTGAATTAAGCAGAGTACTCTCACCCAGTCAAGAGATCAGGGCTAGATCCAACACCGTTTTTTAGCTC
This sequence comes from Lissotriton helveticus, assembly GCF_964261635.1. Taxonomy (NCBI): domain Eukaryota; kingdom Metazoa; phylum Chordata; class Amphibia; order Caudata; family Salamandridae; genus Lissotriton; species Lissotriton helveticus. Next base: position 1,688,194,673 of record NC_136065.1, on the reverse strand, counting down.
ATTGCACCATCCCAGTTTCAGAACCTGGCTGTATGCAAATTAGTCTGTCCCTGGCCCAGTGCATCATGGGAACAGGGCAGACCAGACTACAAAAGCCAATTCTTACACTGGGAAGGAAACAAGCTTCCGGGGACCGGTTTCTGCCATTTCAGGCGTCTTCGGCCCGGCTTGCTTGAATCCTGATGGTGCAATGAGCAAGGGACTCACATCTGAGTATACCCTTCCACGCTTAGGGTGGACAAAATTATTTACAACAAGGGGTGGTGATGGACAGAGTCTCTGAATTAAGCAGAGTACGCTCACCCAGTCAAGAGATCAGGGCTAGATCCAACACCGTTTTTTAGCTCATTGCACCATCCCAGTTTCAGAACCTGGCTGTATGCAAATTAGTCTGTCCCTGGCCCAGTGCATCATGGGAACAGGGCAGACCAGACTACAAAAGCCAATTCTTACACTGGGAAGGAAACAAGCTTCCGGGGACCGGTTTCTGCCATTTCAGGCGTCTTCGGCCCGGCTTGCTTGAATCCTGATGGTGCAATGAGCAAGGGACTCACATCTGAGTATACCCTTCCACGCTTAGGGTGGACAAAATTATTTACAACAAGGGGTGGTGATGGACAGAGTCTCTGAATTAAGCAGAGTACTCTCACCCAGTCAAGAGATCAGGGCTAGATCCAATACCGTTTTTTAGTTCATTGTACCATCCCAGTTTCAGAACCTGGCTGTATGCAAATTAGTCTGTCCCTGGCCCAGTGCATCATGGGAACAGGGCAGACCAGACTACAAAAGCCAATTCTTACACTGGGAAGGACACAAGCTTCCGGGGACCGGTTTCTGCCATTTCAGGCGTCTTCAGCCCGGCTTGCTTGAATCCTGATGGTGCAATGAGCAAGGGACTCACATCTGAGTATACCCTTCCACGCTTAGGGTGGACAAAATTATTTACAACAAGGGGTGGTGATGGACAGAGTCTCTGAATTAAGCAGAGTACTCTCACCCAGTCAAGAGATCAGGGCTAGATCCAACACCGTTTTTTAGCTCATTGCACCATCCCAGTTTCAGAACCTGACTGTATGCAAATTAGTCTGTCCCTGGCCCAGTGCATCATGGGAACAGGGCAGACCAGACTACAAAAGCCAATTCTTACACTGGGAAGGAAACAAGCTTCCGGGGACCGGTTTCTGCCATTTCAGGCGTCTTCGGCCCGGCTTGCTTGAATCCTGATGGTGCAATGAGCAAGGGACTCACATCTGAGTATACCCTTCCACGCTTAGGGTGGACAAAATTATTCACAACAAGGGGTGGTGATGGACAGAGTCTCTGAATTAAGCAGAGTACTCTCACCCAGTCAAGAGATCAGGGCTAGATCCAACACCGTTTTTTAGCTCATTGCACCATTTCAGTTTCAGAACCTGGCTGTATGCAAATTAGTCTGTCCCTGGCCCAGTGCATCATGGGAACAGGGCAGACCAGACTACAAAAGCCAATTCTTACACTGGGAAGGAAACAAGCTTCCGGGGACCGGTTTCTGGCATTTCAGGCGTCTTCGGCCAGGCTTGCTTGAATCCTGATGGTGCAATGAGCAAGGGACTCACATCTGAGTATACCCTTCCACGCTTAGGGTGGACAAAATTATTTACAACAAGGGGTGGTGATGGACAGAGTCTCTGAATTAAGCAGAGTACTCTCACCCAGTCAAGAGATCAGGGCTAGATCCAACACCGTCCCTTGCTCATTGCACCATCAGGATTCAAGCAAGCCGGGCCGAAGACGGCTGTAATGCCAGAAACCGTTCCCCGGAAGCTTGTTTCCTTCCCAGTGTAAGAATTGGCTTTTGTAGTTTGGTTTGCCCTGTTGCCATCATGCACTGGGACAGGAACAGACTAATTTGCATACAGCCAGGTTCTGAAACTGGGATGGTGCAGTGAGCTAAAAAACGGTGTTGGATCTAGCCCTGATCTCTTGACTGGGTGAGAGTATTCTGCTTAATTCAGAGACTCTGTCCCTCACCACCCCTTGTTGTAAATATTTTTGTCCACCCTAAGCGTGGAAGGGTATACTCAGACATGAGTCCCTTGCTCATTGCACCATCAGGATTCAAACAAGCCGGGCCGAAGACGGCTGTAATGCCAGAAACCGGTCCCCGGAAGCTTGTTTCCTTCCCAGTGTAAGAATTGGCTTTTGTAGTTTGGTTTGCCCTGTTCCCATCATGCACTGGGACAGGAACAGACTAATTTGCATACAGCCAGGTTCTGAAACTGGGATGGTGCAGTGAGCTAAAAAAAGGTGTTGGATCTAGCCCTGATCTCTTGACTGGGTGAGAGTATTCTGCTTAATTCAGAGACTCTGTCCCTCACCACCCCTTGTTGTAAATATTTTTGTCCACCCTAAGCGTGGAAGGGTATACTCAGACATGAGTCCCTTGCTCATTGCACCATCAGGATTCAAGCAAGCCGGGCCGAAGACGGCTGTAATGCCAGAAACCGGTCCCCGGAAGCGTGTTTCCTTCCCAGTGTAAGAATTGGCTTTTGTAGTTTGGTTTGCCCTGTTCCCATCATGCACTGGGACAGGAACAGACTAATTTGCATACAGCCAGGTTCTGAAACTGGGATGGTGCAGTGAGCTAAAAAACGGTGTTGGATCTAGCCCTGATCTCTTGACTGGGTGAGAGTATTCTGCTTAATTCAGAGACTCTGTCCCTCACCACCCCTTGTTGTAAATATTTTTGTCCACCCTAAGTGTGGAAGGGTATACTCAGACATGAGTCCCTTGCTCATTGCACCATCAGGATTCAAGCAAGCCGGGCCGAAGACGGCTGTAATGCCAGAAACCGGTCCCCGGAAGCTTGTTTCCTTCCCAGTGTAAGAATTGGCTTTTGTAGTTTGGTTTGCCCTGTTCCCATCATGCACTGGGACAGGAACAGACTAATTTGCATACAGCCAGGTTCTGAAACTGGGATGGTGCAGTGAGCTAAAAAACGGTGTTGGATCTAGCCCTGATCTCTTGACTGGGTGAGAGTATTCTGCTTAATTCAGAGACTCTGTCCCTCACCACCCCTTGTTGTAAATATTTTTGTCCACCCTAAGCGTGGAAGGGTATACTCAGACATGAGTCCCTTGCTCATTGCACCATCAGGATTCAAGCAAGCCGGGCCGAAGACGGCTGTAATGCCAGAAACCGGTCCCCGGAAGCTTGTTTCCTTCCCAGTGTAAGAATTGGCTTTTGTAGTTTGGTTTGCCCTGTTCCCATCATGCACTGGGACAGGAACAGACTAATTTGCATACAGCCAGGTTCTGAAACTGGGATGGTGCAGTGAGCTAAAAAACGGTGTTGGATCTAGCCCTGATCTCTTGACTGGGTGAGAGTATTCTGCTTAATTCAGAGACTCTGTCCCTCACCACCCCTTGTTGTAAATATTTTTGTCCACCCTAAGCGTGGAAGGGTATACTCAGACATGAGTCCCTTGCTCATTGCACCATCAGGATTCAAGCAAGCCGGGCCGAAGACGGCTGTAATGCCAGAAACCGGTCCCCGGAAGCTTGTTTCCTTCCCAGTGTAAGAATTGGCTTTTGTAGTTTGGTTTTCCCTGTTCCCATCATGCACTGGGACAGGAACAGACTAATTTGCATACAGCCAGGTTCTGAAACTGGGATGGTGCAGTGAGCTAAAAAACGGTGTTGGATCTAGCCCTGATCTCTTGACTGGGTGAGAGTATTCTGCTTAATTCAGAGACTCTGTCCCTCACCACCCCTTGTTGTAAATATTTTTGTCCACCCTAAGCGTGGAAGGGTATACTCAGACATGAGTCCCTTGCTCATTGCACCATCAGGATTCAAGCAAGCCGGGCCGAAGACGGCTGTAATGCCAGAAACCGGTCCCCGGAAGCTTGTTTCCTTCCCAGTGTAAGAATTGGCTTTTGTAGTTTGGTTTGCCCTGTTCCCATCATGCACTGGGACAGGAACAGACTAATTTGCATACAGCCAGGTTCTGAAACTGGGATGGTGCAGTGAGCTAAAAAACGGTGTTGGATCTAGCCCTGATCTCTTGACTGGGTGAGAGTATTCTGCTTAATTCAGAGACTCTGTCCCTCACCACCCCTTGTTGTAAATATTTTTGTCCACCCTAAGCGTGGAAGGGTATACTCAGACATGAGTCCCTTGCTCATTGCACCATCAGGATTCAAGCAAGCCGGGCCGAAGACGGCTGTAATGCCAGAAACCGGTCCCCGGAAGCTTGTTTCCTTCCCAGTGTAAGAATTGGCTTTTGTAGTTTGGTTTGCCCTGTTCCCATCATGCACTGGGACAGGAACAGACTAATTTGCATACAGCCAGGTTCTGAAACTGGGATGGTGCAGTGAGCTAAAAAACGGTGTTGGATCTAGCCCTGATCTCTTGACTGGGTGAGAGTATTCTGCTTAATTCAGAGACTCTGTCCCTCACCACCCCTTGTTGTAAATATTTTTGTCCACCCTAAGCGTGGAAGGGTATACTCAGACATGAGTCCCTTGCTCATTGCACCATCAGGATTCAAGCAAGCCGGGCCGAAGACGGCTGTAATGCCAGAAACCGGTCCCCGGAAGCTTGTTTCCTTCCCAGTGTAAGAATTGGCTTTTGGAGTTTGGTTTGCCCTGTTCCCATCATGCACTGGGACAGGAACAGACTAATTTGCATACAGCCAGGTTCTGAAACTGGGATGGTGCAGTGAGCTAAAAAACGGTGTTGGATCTAGCCCTGATCTCTTGACTGGGTGAGAGTATTCTGCTTAATTCAGAGACTCTGTCCCTCACCACCCCTTGTTGTAAATATTTTTGTCCACCCTAAGCGTGGAAGGGTATACTCAGACATGAGTCCCTTGCTCATTGCACCATCAGGATTCAAGCAAGCCGGGCCGAAGACGGCTGTAATGCCAGAAACCGGTCCCCGGAAGCTTGTTTCCTTCCCAGTGTAAGAATTGGCTTTTGTAGTTTGGTTTGCCCTGTTCCCATCATGCACTGGGACAGGAACAGACTAATTTGCATACAGCCAGGTTCTGAAACTGGGATGGTGCAGTGAGCTAAAAAACGGTGTTGGATCTAGCCCTGATCTCTTGACTGGGTGAGAGTATTCTGCTTAATTCAGAGACTCTGTCCCTCACCACCCCTTGTTGTAAATATTTTTGTCCACCCTAAGCGTGGAAGGGTATACTCAGACATGAGTCCCTTGCTCATTGCACCATCAGGATTCAAACAAGCCGGGCCGAAGACGGCTGTAATGCCAGAAACCGGTCCCCGGAAGCTTGTTTCCTTCCCAGTGTAAGAATTGGCTTTTGTAGTTTGGTTTGCCCTGTTCCCATCATGCACTGGGACAGGAACAGACTAATTTGCATACAGCCAGGTTCTGAAACTGGGATGGTGCAGTGAGCTAAAAAACGGTGTTGGATCTAGCCCTGATCTCTTGACTGGGTGAGAGTATTCTGCTTAATTCAGAGACTCTGTCCCTCACCACCCCTTGTTGTAAATATTTTTGTCCACCCTAAGCGTGGAAGGGTATACTCAGACATGAGTCCCTTGCTCATTGCACCATCAGGATTCAAGCAAGCCGGGCCGAAGACGGCTGTAATGCCAGAAACCGGTCCCCGGAAGCTTGTTTCCTTCCCAGTGTAAGAATTGGCTTTTGTAGTTTGGTTTGCCCTGTTCCCATCATGCACTGGGACAGGAACAGACTAATTTGCATACAGCCAGGTTCTGAAACTGGGATGGTGCAGTGAGCTAAAAAACGGTGTTGGATCTAGCCCTGATCTCTTGACTGGGTGAGAGTATTCTGCTTAATTCAGAGACTCTGTCCCTCACCACCCCTTGTTGTAAATATTTTTGTCCACCCTAAGCGTGGAAGGGTATACTCAGACATGAGTCCCTTGCTCATTGCACCATCAGGATTCAAGCAAGCCGGGCCGAAGACGGCTGTAATGCCAGAAACCGGTCCCCGGAAGCTTGTTTCCTTCCCAGTGTAAGAATTGGCTTTTGTAGTTTGGTTTGCCCTGTTCCCATCATGCACTGGGACAGGAACAGACTAATTTGCATACAGCCAGGTTCTGAAACTGGGATGGTGCAGTGAGCTAAAAAACGGTGTTGGATCTAGCCCTGATCTCTTGACTGGGTGAGAGTATTCTGCTTAATTCAGAGACTCTGTCCCTCACCACCCCTTGTTGTAAATATTTTTGTCCACCCTAAGTGTGGAAGGGTATACTCAGACATGAGTCCCTTGCTCATTGCACCATCAGGATTCAAGCAAGCCGGGCCGAAGACGGCTGTAATGCCAGAAACCGGTCCCCGGAAGCTTGTTTCCTTCCCAGTGTAAGAATTGGCTTTTGGAGTTTGGTTTGCCCTGTTCCCATCATGCACTGGGACAGGAACAGACTAATTTGCATACAGCCAGGTTCTGAAACTGGGATGGTGCAGTGAGCTAAAAAACGGTGTTGGATCTAGCCCTGATCTCTTGACTGGGTGAGAGTATTCTGCTTAATTCAGAGACTCTGTCCCTCACCACCCCTTGTTGTAAATATTTTTGTCCACCCTAAGCGTGGAAGGGTATACTCAGACATGAGTCCCTTGCTCATTGCACCATCAGGATTCAAGCAAGCCGGGCCGAAGACGGCTGTAATGCCAGAAACCGGTCCCCGGAAGCTTGTTTCCTTCCCAGTGTAAGAATTGGCTTTTGTAGTTTGGTTTGCCCTGTTCCCATCATGCACTGGGACAGGAACAGACTAATTTGCATACAGCCAGGTTCTGAAACTGGGATGGTGCAGTGAGCTAAAAAACGGTGTTGGATCTAGCCCTGATCTCTTGACTGGGTGAGAGTATTCTGCTTAATTCAGAGACTCTGTCCCTCACCACCCCTTGTTGTAAATATTTTTGTCCACCCTAAGCGTGGAAGGGTATACTCAGACATGAGTCCCTTGCTCATTGCACCATCAGGATTCAAGCAAGCCGGGCCGAAGACGGCTGTAATGCCAGAAACCGGTCCCCGGAAGCTTGTTTCCTTCCCAGTGTAAGAATTGGCTTTTGTAGTTTGGTTTGCCCTGTTCCCATCATGCACTGGGACAGGAACAGACTAATTTGCATACAGCCAGGTTCTGAAACTGGGATGGTGCAGTGAGCTAAAAAACGGTGTTGGATCTAGCCCTGATCTCTTGACTGGGTGAGAGTATTCTGCTTAATTCAGAGACTCTGTCCCTCACCACCCCTTGTTGTAAATATTTTTGTCCACCCTAAGCGTGGAAGGGTATACTCAGACATGAGTCCCTTGCTCATTGCACCATCAGGATTCAAGCAAGCCGGGCCGAAGACGGCTGTAATGCCAGAAACCGGTCCCCGGAAGCTTGTTTCCTTCCCAGTGTAAGAATTGGCTTTTGTAGTTTGGTTTGCCCTGTTCCCATCATGCACTGGGACAGGAACAGACTAATTTGCATACAGCCAGGTTCTGAAACTGGGATGGTGCAGTGAGCTAAAAAACGGTGTTGGATCTAGCCCTGATCTCTTGACTGGGTGAGAGTATTCTGCTTAATTCAGAGACTCTGTCCCTCACCACCCCTTGTTTAAATATTTTTGTCCACCCTAAGCGTGGAAGGGTATACTCAGACATGAGTCCCTTGCTCATTGCACCATCAGGATTCAAGCAAGCCGGGCCGAAGACGGCTGTAATGCCAGAAACCGGTCCCCGGAAGCTTGTTTCCTTCCCAGTGTAAGAATTGGCTTTTGTAGTTTGGTTTGCCCTGTTCCCATCATGCACTGGGACAGGAACAGACTAATTTGCATACAGCCAGGTTCTGAAACTGGGATGGTGCAGTGAGCTAAAAAACGGTGTTGGATCTAGCCCTGATCTCTTGACTGGGTGAGAGTATTCTGCTTAATTCAGAGACTCTGTCCCTCACCACCCCTTGTTGTAAATATTTTTGTCCACCCTAAGCGTGGAAGGGTATACTCAGACATGAGTCCCTTGCTCATTGCACCATCAGGATTCAAGCAAGCCGGGCCGAAGACGGCTGTAATGCCAGAAACCGGTCCCCGGAAGCTTGTTTCCTTCCCAGTGTAAGAATTGGCTTTTGTAGTTTGGTTTGCCCTGTTCCCATCATGCACTGGGACAGGAACAGACTAATTTGCATACAGCCAGGTTCTGAAACTGGGATGGTGCAGTGAGCTAAAAAACGGTGTTGGATCTAGCCCTGATCTCTTGACTGGGTGAGAGTATTCTGCTTAATTCAGAGACTCTGTCCCTCACCACCCCTTGTTTAAATATTTTTGTCCACCCTAAGCGTGGAAGGGTATACTCAGACATGAGTCCCTTGCTCATTGCACCATCAGGATTCAAGCAAGCCGGGCCGAAGACGGCTGTAATGCCAGAAACCGGTCCCCGGAAGCTTGTTTCCTTCCCAGTGTAAGAATTGGCTTTTGTAGTTTGGTTTGCCCTGTTCCCATCATGCACTGGGACAGGAACAGACTAATTTGCATACAGCCAGGTTCTGAAACTGGGATGGTGCAGTGAGCTAAAAAACGGTGTTGGATCTAGCCCTGATCTCTTGACTGGGTGAGAGTATTCTGCTTAATTCAGAGACTCTGTCCCTCACCACCCCTTGTTGTAAATATTTTTGTCCACCCTAAGCGTGGAAGGGTATACTCAGACATGAGTCCCTTGCTCATTGCACCATCAGGATTCAAGCAAGCCGGGCCGAAGACGGCTGTAATGCCAGAAACCGGTCCCCGGAAGCTTGTTTCCTTCCCAGTGTAAGAATTGGCTTTTGGAGTTTGGTTTGCCCTGTTCCCATCATGCACTGGGACAGGAACAGACTAATTTGCATACAGCCAGGTTCTGAAACTGGGATGGTGCAGTGAGCTAAAAAACGGTGTTGGATCTAGCCCTGATCTCTTGACTGGGTGAGAGTATTCTGCTTAATTCAGAGACTCTGTCCCTCACCACCCCTTGTTGTAAATATTTTTGTCCACCCTAAGCGTGGAAGTGTATACTCAGACATGAGTCCCTTGCTCATTGCACCATCAGGATTCAAGCAAGCCGGGCCGAAGACGGCTGTAATGCCAGAAACCGGTCCCCGGAAGCTTGTTTCCTTCCCAGTGTAAGAATTGACTTTTGTAGTTTGGTTTGCCCTGTTCCCATCATGCACTGGGACAGGAACAGACTAATTTGCATACAGCCAGGTTCTGAAACTGGGATGGTGCAGTGAGCTAAAAAACGGTGTTGGATCTAGCCCTGATCTCTTGACTGGGTGAGAGTATTCTGCTTAATTCAGAGACTCTGTCCCTCACCACCCCTTGTTGTAAATATTTTTGTCCACCCTAAGCGTGGAAGGGTATACTCAGACATGAGTCCCTTGCTCATTGCACCATCAGGATTCAAGCAAGCCGGGCCGAAGACGGCTGTAATGCCAGAAACCGGTCCCCGGAAGCTTGTTTCCTTCCCAGTGTAAGAATTGGCTTTTGTAGTTTGGTTTGCCCTGTTCCCATCATGCACTGGGACAGGAACAGACTAATTTGCATACAGCCAGGTTCTGAAACTGGGATGGTGCAGTGAGCTAAAAAACGGTGTTGGATCTAGCCCTGATCTCTTGACTGGGTGAGAGTATTCTGCTTAATTCAGAGACTCTGTCCCTCACCACCCCTTGTTGTAAATATTTTTGTCCACCCTAAGCGTGGAAGGGTATACTCAGACATGAGTCCCTTGCTCATTGCACCATCAGGATTCAAGCAAGCCGGGCCGAAGACGGCTGTAATGCCAGAAACCGGTCCCCGGAAGCTTGTTTCCTTCCCAGTGTAAGAATTGGCTTTTGTAGTTTGGTTTGCCCTGTTCCCATCATGCACTGGGACAGGAACAGACTAATTTGCATACAGCCAGGTTCTGAAACTGGGATGGTGCAGTGAGCTAAAAAACGGTGTTGGATCTAGCCCTGATCTCTTGACTGGGTGAGAGTATTCTGCTTAATTCAGAGACTCTGTCCCTCACCACCCCTTGTTGTAAATATTTTTGTCCACCCTAAGCGTGGAAGGGTATACTCAGACATGAGTCCCTTGCTCATTGCACCATCAGGATTCAAGCAAGCCGGGCCGAAGACGGCTGTAATGCCAGAAACCGGTCCCCGGAAGCTTGTTTCCTTCCCAGTGTAAGAATTGGCTTTTGTAGTTTGGTTTGCCCTGTTCCCATCATGCACTGGGACAGGAACAGACTAATTTGCATACAGCCAGGTTCTGAAACTGGGATGGTGCAGTGAGCTAAAAAACGGTGTTGGATCTAGCCCTGATCTCTTGACTGGGTGAGAGTATTCTGCTTAATTCAGAGACTCTGTCCCTCACCACCCCTTGTTGTAAATATTTTTGTCCACCCTAAGCGTGGAAGGGTATACTCAGACATGAGTCCCTTGCTCATTGCACCATCAGGATTCAAGCAAGCCGGGCCGAAGACGGCTGTAATGCCAGAAACCGGTCCCCGGAAGCTTGTTTCCTTCCCAGTGTAAGAATTGGCTTTTGTAGTTTGGTTTGCCCTGTTCCCATCATGCACTGGGACAGGAACAGACTAATTTGCATACAGCCAGGTTCTGAAACTGGGATGGTGCAGTGAGCTAAAAAACGGTGTTGGATCTAGCCCTGATCTCTTGACTGGGTGAGAGTATTCTGCTTAATTCAGAGACTCTGTCCCTCACCACCCCTTGTTGTAAATATTTTTGTCCACCCTAAGCGTGGAAGGGTATACTCAGACATGAGTCCCTTGCTCATTGCACCATCAGGATTCAAGCAAGCCGGGCCGAAGACGGCTGTAATGCCAGAAACCGGTCCCCGGAAGCTTGTTTCCTTCCCAGTGTAAGAATTGGCTTTTGTAGTTTGGTTTGCCCTGTTCCCATCATGCACTGGGACAGGAACAGACTAATTTGCATACAGCCAGGTTCTGAAACTGGGATGGTGCAGTGAGCTAAAAAACGGTGTTGGATCTAGCCCTGATCTCTTGACTGGGTGAGAGTATTCTGCTTAATTCAGAGACTCTGTCCCTCACCACCCCTTGTTGTAAATATTTTTGTCCACCCTAAGCGTGGAAGGGTATACTCAGACATGAGTCCCTTGCTCATTGCACCATCAGGATTCAAGCAAGCCGGGCCGAAGACGGCTGTAATGCCAGAAACCGGTCCCCGGAAGCTTGTTTCCTTCCCAGTGTAAGAATTGGCTTTTGTAGTTTGGTTTGCCCTGTTCCCATCATGCACTGGGACAGGAACAGACTAATTTGCATACAGCCAGGTTCTGAAACTGGGATGGTGCAGTGAGCTAAAAAACGGTGTTGGATCTAGCCCTGATCTCTTGACTGGGTGAGAGTATTCTGCTTAATTCAGAGACTCTGTCCCTCACCACCCCTTGTTGTAAATATTTTTGTCCACCCTAAGCGTGGAAGGGTATACTCAGACATGAGTCCCTTGCTCATTGCACCATCAGGATTCAAGCAAGCCGGGCCGAAGACGGCTGTAATGCCAGAAACCGGTCCCCGGAAGCTTGTTTCCTTCCCAGTGTAAGAATTGGCTTTTGTAGTTTGGTTTGCCCTGTTCCCATCATGCACTGGGACAGGAACAGACTAATTTGCATACAGCCAGGTTCTGAAACTGGGATGGTGCAGTGAGCTAAAAAACGGTGTTGGATCTAGCCCTGATCTCTTGACTGGGTGAGAGTATTCTGCTTAATTCAGAGACTCTGTCCCTCACCACCCCTTGTTGTAAATGTTTAATTTACTAGGCAGTAACAACTATGGGTAAAAGCCATTAGAAAATGAATTATGAGACTGTACTGTATAGGCATCTAAAATATTGTTTTTATTTTTTTAGATTTTACATCGTTAAATGTCTTTGTACTGATGAAGGTTGTGAGAAGTTGGCCTGATATGCAGTGCTCACTATTCTAGTGATCACTATGTATCAGTCCAAACAACCCTTATTGATGATTGGTTGTAAGTCAACCTTATAGACCAGACATCCTAGTAGCATGGATACGAGCAGTATAAGGCTAAGACTCTAGAGGGCGTGTTAAGCCAGCTGTTTTACCATCACATTACCCCTTGAACACCAAGTGAAAGGACACCACACAAGTTGTTATGAAAATAAACAGATATTTATTTATAACAAGACTACCCTGAACTCTTTATGAGTCAGGGAGCTAAGCACATAACAAAACTCTTAAGAAAATACTTTAAGTCGCACAATTTACACAAATGCCCTAGGGGCACGAAAAATCATATACACAGTAAGTGGAATGCGAACTTGCTAGCAGGTAAGTAATACTTTTCTAGACTCAGGAATCGCTAGGCCTACAATTCTAAACACTGGGATTAGATGCAGGAGGCCTGTGGACGTCGTGTGCAGAGTGGGAACTCTCACGCGTAAGGCGGGAAAAAGTCTATGGAGGCTAGCAGTTGCAAAGTTACTGTTCTCGGGCGAACCCGACTAGGTGGGTCGAAAACAAGAGTGGATCCGAACACTTAGGGTGTTGGACTATGCTGGAGCACCGGAGTACTCAGGTTACCTAGCCCAGGGGCTGCGGCTGCATAGGGTTGAAGTTGCGTCGGAAACCCTCGTTGAAGATCCAGGAGCCTGAAGAAAGAGTTGCTGGCAGGCGGCCAGTGAAGAAAGTTCGGAGTGATCCAAGCCTGGATCAGGGAAGGAGAAACCTGTAAGCAGAGGGGACCAAGTTCTGAATCACTAGCCAGTGATTTGAGTGGGCACCAGGATGGCACCGGACAAAGTCACCTCAGCCAGGTGAGTGGGCGCTGCTGGGCTCTGCAGTCTCTCGGACCAGGAGGCGTTGTCGGCGACCAGGATGGAGGTGCGAGCTGTCCCACGAAGGTTCTTGCTGTCGACGTCGCTGGACCCAGGATTGGGCAACAAGTCTTGGCAAATGCAAGGCCCACGCGGTGGACCTAAAATGGCGTCTTGAGTGGACCAGGAGGGTCCAGGGTGCTCCTCTGTTGGAGGGGAGCAAGGGCTAGTCTGGAGCAACCAGACCAGCAATAGTTGTCGTCGTGGAGCGTCGTGAAGGGGTCACTAGCCAACGGGCAAGCGACCTGGACAACGCGGTTGGCAGCAAAGAGCAGAAGGGCCCCACGCAGATCTCATGGATGCAGGGGGGCTGAACTTCGGTGCTGGAGCTGCTCAGGGTCGGGGCTTCTCTTACCCCAAAGCACTCAGTCGAGGGTCACTCGGGAGTTGTGCTGGACAAGCGTCGTGCAGTTCTGAAGATGGCCGGTCCCTCGAGGTCTCGTCGCACCCACGGATCACAGCTGGGCTGATGATGTAGGTTGAGGTCAGAGGTGCCAGGGAAGCCGGTTCTCGTCGTGCTGGAGCAGTCTTGATCCGAAGGAGAGACTGGCAACAAACCGCGATGCTTGGTTGGTGCCTGCTGCTGCAGGGTGACTACTCCTTAGTCACAAGGGAGAATCTTGGGAAGAAGTCTTGAGTTCCTTTCGTGGAAAGTAGTTTCAGGATTCAAAGATGATCTGATTTGGAAGGGGGCCAGTTCCTACCTTTATCGTGCAAAAAGGGGCTGGCACACAACTAAGTCCTGCCCTATGGGTGGGACCAGGAGGGGGTGGTTACACCCCTCTCCTTTGGCGGGCTTTTCCCCAGAGCAGGGGCTGGAGTGCCCCTGGAACTGGTTCAAGCCGGCCTATGCACAGTGAGCACCGGGGTGCCACTTGCAGTCACCTTCCTCTAAAGCCCTGCCTACCTAGGATACACAAAATCCTGTCTGGGACGTAGCTGGCACCGCCCCTCACAGGAAACCCTTTGTCCTTGCCTCCTGCTCTGGGAGGACTCCCAGCAGCAGGAGGGCAGACTTGTGTCTCGGTGGCAGCATCCATTTTGTGGAGCTAAGGCTATGTCTGACTTTAACCGGGGTTACAGGTTACATACATGTCGTGTCCCTCTAGAAGGGTGGAATGCTAACCCCGTCGCCAGAATTGGCGAGGGGTTAGTATTCCAATTCGTATGACACCTTACTCGACATGTTTTGATAAAGCGATACCAGAGTTGGCATATAACCGCGAGGATTATAATGCACTTAAGAGTATATGGTATGCGATATCATGGAAACGGCTAAGGGATGGATCCTGAAAGCCGCAGACAGGCTCAGCTCATGCCAGAGCACTATCTCACACGATTCCAAGCACTCTGCCTTCAGGATTGTTAAGGCCTGCCATAGGAGTGACTGATAGGAGATCTGTGTGTCCATTTAGGTTTAGATATAGGGATACTATATCTAAAGCAAAGGGTGAGTACACCACCTTGCCCCCAGCTGTCAAGCAGCCAGTTGTGTCTGTTTGGTTAGTCAGTCCAGGGGTGGCATAATACATGCTGCAGCCCCTGGGAGACTTCTGGGTACACCTCAGCCCTGGGTACAGGGACTTGGAAAGGGCCCAGTGCCAATTCAGTACCTGGGTACAATTTGGAATAGAGAGAACAGCTAGGCTGTGGGTCTGATTAGGAGGCCCACAGCCAGGGAAAGTCGTAAACCAGTGAAGCAAAAAGCAAAAATCTGGGTGATCATAGGATTGCAGACCCTACTCTCCTACAAAATTGATAAGATTTACAAGCACCGAAACGCCGCGTCGACTGTCTTTTTCGATTGTTTTTTAATTATTTTGTATTTTGTAATGATGTTTTTAACCAACATCTTATATGTAGAGTGTAACCCGACGGGAGGTATTGAATAAATATTATTCCTATTTTTAATTCTTTTTGAATTCCAAGTTCTGTAATTCAGTAACACTTGCCTTAAATGTTTTGTTGCCTCTATATAGTGTGTACAGTCCAGTATTTGAATAATAGTGCGCAAGGTACCAAGAGTACAGGCAGTAGCTCTTTCTCTCAGACCCTAATAGGTATCTCCGCGACCACACCGCAGGGCCTTTCATTTTATTCTCTAACTTACCCCCGTCCCTGTATCTAAATATAGGGGTAACTTCCAAAAATGTCTGGCATTGAATTTGCAACACACCTATTTCCGCAGCCCCATCCTGCTGTTCCATTAACACTACCTGTGCTTTAAATTAGGCTAAGAGCCCTTTCCATTCACTATGCTCCCCTTGGATCTTGCCAGTGCTCCTCGGCTGTTCACAAGGGTGATGGCGATAGTCGCAGCCCAGCTGCAGAGGTTGGGAATACCAGCCCCCCTACCTCAACGACTGGCTACTTCATCTGGGCTTGTATCAGGCAGTTGTATGCCACTTCCAGATGACCAGTTGACATGGTTAGACTTCTCCGTAAAACATGTCAAATTCACACCTGACTCCTGCACAGTGGTTCCTCTTCATTTGAGCCTTTCCTCTGCCTCAACGAGTCCAGGACAATAGGGGGATGATTCTGATGTTTCAACTCCTAGGCTTCTTTGCTTCCTGCATCCAGCTCATGGCATTTCCCTGATTACTCAGCACTTGGCAGGATCTTTAAAGGCCAGGGAAGACAAAAACTAACACAAATGCCCATGACTAGCGGATCCCGTATGGCTGTTACTCACAAGTGGCACAGGACATCTTCAAGCAATGGGGAGAACCCTTGCTTGATCTGTTTGCCACCACAGAGAGATCGCAGTGGTCATAGTTCCGCATATTGGAGTTCCCAGGCAGCACTCCCTCAGAGATGCCTTCCATCTCAGCTGGGGTTAAGGACTCCTGTATGCTTTCCATCCCTAAGTCACATAGGAGGAGGAGCCAGCTCCATCATGGCCGCTCGGAGCTGTTGCTCCGTGGCGAACCCTCTTTCCATCCTTGAGCAGCGTTTCGCTGCACTGTTTTCCACCTAGGGCAGCGATTCCCCCACCGGAGTGCAGGCAGATCACCTGGAGTTGGATTTTGCCCTGGTCCGATCGCGTAGAACTCGGCGGTGACGTCCCTGGCAGTTGTGATACTGGGATGGCACTCAGGTAGCTGAGAGAACGCGCCCGGTGCCGAAGGAGGTGCACAGCGATGTCGCCGACCCCCTGCTCTACCCTGCTGACAAGAGTGGCTGCTGTGAGCCGCCGTCTGGTCTTGACACCATGGACAGCTGATTGGGACGAAATCGGACATCCGTCCGTGGGAAACTCCAGCTCGGGATGACGGGACCAGAGGGCGGCAGAGTTTCCTCAAGATGGCGCTGCGGGCTCTCGAGGTTGCCGGATGAGAGCTGTAATCTGCTGCATGCCTCCAGTTTAACCCATGGGGAAACCGAGGCAGACTGTCCTTTCAGCAGGATCCGTGGAGAGCTGAGAGAGTCACTATTGGCAACGCTGCAGGTGGCCCTCGGGAGCCGCTTGGGTGGCGAGGTGTGTTCCGGCGGCACTTCACGATGTTCTGTGGGAGCCTGGAGACCGTGAGTGAAGGGGCAGCCAGGATTACCAGCAATACCCGTGGTAAGCCAGGGGAGCGAAGAGAATCTTTAAACATGGCTCCCAGCCCTTTCACCCTTGGGTGCAACTTTTGGACGAGGACTCATATGCACCCCGCCATTTTGGGACCATCTCCTAAAGACACTGTTGTCCTATCGGCCATCTTAGCGACCTCGGTCCGTACCTCCGGTCCCGCCGGGCTCTAGCTGGGCGACCTTTCGATCGTCTATCTTCTCCACAGATCTACTTATTGTTTGTGAATATTGCTGGTGCCCGTGATCCCATCACTCATCACCCCCTCCCTCTACCCTCCCTCTCTCTCTTTCCACCTATTCCTTCTCTCTCTCCCCTGAATTTCTCTCCCTTTGCCTGCTTTTTCCCTATGCCTGAGCCATGCTTCTGTAACTCACTCAAGCGACTCGTTTGGTTGGATATATATATATATATATATATATATATATATATATATATATATATATATATATTTATTTATAATTTATAAATGTCCAAGCCTAATCGCTGTTAAAATGTAATCCTGTGTGAATTTAGTATTTGTATATATAGAACTCTAACCACCAGTAAATGTAGTAGACCTTTGTACTTACTACCATTCCTATGAGATTTTGAGTTTTTCCGTTTGTATCTCTTCCTTGAATGACTTTACAACTTGTACATTTGCAATTTTGTTCTGTTTGTATCTTTTCCTTGGATTACTTTACAACTTGTACATTTGCAATTGTTTCTGTTTGTATCTCTTATGTAACTCATGCAATCCAAAGTCCTTATGTAACGCAACAGGTTCTTTTGTACAGCGCTCTGACACCTTTGGGTAGTGTTCGAGCTATATAAAATTGCATTAAATAAATAAATATCCAGCATGCTCTAAAAGATCAAGAAAGACATCCTAATGGTCCTGAACTGGGCTAAGAGATTGTTGTTCCTAGTACTTCTGTCCATGGGCATTTGTTCTCCAGTCAAGCTGCTCTTTTGATAGAAACTCCTGTTGCAGCAGCCTGCATGATTCAATTTTCCATGCATGGACATAGAGTATCAACAGTTGATGGCTTTTCATGTCACTTCTGAGGTGGTTGTTATCATTCTGGAAGCCAAGCGACCATCGTTCAAAACTGTGTGCACAGGATGCTGGGAGCAATTTGTTGCCTACTGTTTCTCCCCGTGACATTCAACCCTTAAATACAAAGGTTGACTGACATCTTGTTGTTTTGTCTGTATTTACCCTTGCAGTGCCAATGGTTAGAGAGTATCTTTTGTCAATTTTGCATTTGCCAGCTCAGCCATAATTTTTCAAATCACCGGTTGGGATGCGTTTTTGTGAACAGGTTGATTGACATGTTCCCGTCAACAGATTTTGTGAATACACAATGGGACTTAAATTTGGCTCTCACTTACCTCATGGGCACTTCATGTAAACCGATGCACAGCTGTACGCTACACCTATGAACCATTGACTGCTTTCACATTGCCATTACTTTTGCACGGCAAGTGAGCAAACTCTAGGACCTGTCTGGCCAACAGTCATACACATTATTCTTTCCAGGCAAATGTGTCCTCTGTACGAAAGCAGCATTTCAGCTAAGGTAATAGTAGTGGAGGGCCGAAAAGATGATGAATTGCCTGATGCGTAATCAAGCAATTCATCACCTTTTTGGCCCTCTACTGTCCACCTCACCCCTCTTTATGGTTTACATCTCTTTATTGAAATTTCAAAACACACAAATTTAACCATGTAGGTGTAGCTGACAAGCCACTGATACTGTGTAGCGCACAAGTTAACCGGTTGAGTCCGGAGCGCAAACAGGACAGTGGGCGCATCTCGTGGCAGAGGCCATACATAAAGGACAAATTGACAAACGGAAAGAAACATTAAAACCCCCCCTCCCAACACCCTACCTACCCCACCCCCTCCCCGTGTTCCATGTCCACTATGAGCCGGAGAGAAGAGGCCAGCTGAATCCCCAGATCGTGTCCGCCGCCAAATTTAATCCCGGTAATCGCTGGATTCTGTCTCATCCTCTGGGACAGAAGTTCCATAAAAATGGCAAAAAGAAAGGGCGACAGGGGGCATCCCTGTCTTGTGCCTCTCTCAATGGAGAATCGGGAGGACGTGTGACCATTCACACAGACTGTAGCGGTCGCCAACTTATAGCAATTCAAAATGTATGTGCGAAATTTCCCTCCTATCCATATGCGCTCTAAAACCTGCTCTAATTAAGGCCAGTGGACTCTTTCGAACGCCTTTTCAGCGTCAATAGCAAGCATCATATACTCTCCCTGCGAGTGTGTGGCCTTCTCAATGAGATGAAGGGCGCGTTTCATATTATCAAAAGTTTGGCGCTCTGGGATAAAACCTACCTGGTCCGGGTCAATAAGCCCAGGCAAATGAGGTGCGAGGCGAGCGTCTAGAATCCCTGAATACAACTTAAGATCTATATTAAGCAGAGAAATAGGACGATACACTCCACATGTGGTCTTGTCCTTCCCTGGCTTGGGAATCTCCACTATGGAAGCCTCCAGGAGCTCGCTTGGGATCGCTCCGGGTTCGGCAAAGGAATTAAAAATCTAAGTTAGGAGAGGGGCGATCAAGGCACAAAACGTTTTATAAAAAATAGCAGAAAAGCCCTCCGGGGGCCTTTGCCAGTCTGAGGCAGGCAATGGCAGCTATGACCTCCTCCGTTTGGATGTTTCTATCAAGATATTCAGCCTGGGCTTTAGTCAGGGCTGGCAGGGTGACGGAGTCAAGAAAGGCAGCC
Source organism: Lissotriton helveticus (assembly GCF_964261635.1). NCBI lineage: Eukaryota > Metazoa > Chordata > Amphibia > Caudata > Salamandridae > Lissotriton > Lissotriton helveticus. The sequence goes on along the minus strand of NC_136065.1, from coordinate 1,688,175,527 downwards.
CCATCGGAGCTCTCCAGTGGTGAGCTAGTGTAGAGGCTAGCATAGAAATCGTGAAGGCCTCGGCAATGTCCCCGTCTTCCGAGAAGCGTCTACCATCTCCTCAACAGATCTCTTGGACCCCTTGCCTGTGTCAGATCCTCCGCAGCCTGTGGGCAAGGAGGCGCCCACATCTTTCACCCCCAGTTTAGTAGGCATGTCTCAATCTCAGGGCTGCGAATTCCGCTCTATCCTGGTCGAGCGCTGCGATTGGTTGGCGCACGGCCTTAAGCTGATGCCACACTCGGGGGGGGGGTCCCGTTCTCTGGTGCATCTGCTCCAGTTCCTTGGTTTGTTGGATGAGTTCCTTCCGCTTACTCCTGCGCTCCACATTATCTGCAGCTGCAGTGGCTATAAATTCCCTCCGAACAACCACCTTTAGCGCTGCCCACTGCGTCGCAGGTGTCGTGTCGGTGTTAGCATTATGTGAGAGATAGTCAGTGATGGAGCACTCTATACACTTAACTACAGCCTCGTGATGTAGGAGAGTGTCTCTGAGACGCCAAAGCCTGGAGGGCCGTGACATGGGAGGGAGGGCAAGAGTGGCTAGTACCGGTGTATGGTCATAGAGGGAGGCAACCCCTATCTCCGCCTCTGTCGCGAGCTAGCGCACTGGTGTAGCTACTAAAAGATAATCCAGCCTAGCGTATGTCCTATGAGCGTTGGAGTAATAAGAGTATTCCTTGCTATGGGGGTGAAAGCATCGCAACAAGTCACATAAACCCAGATCGTGCAAACGGGTCAACCCTTCTGCAGAGAGTGCGCCAGCCTGGTGAGTGCGTTGACAAGACCTATCCATAGTGTTATCTAAAACTAAATTCAAGCCCCCCCCCAGAATGATGTTACAGTCTGTCGTGGTTGTTGTTTCGGTGAGGGCGGAGTTTAGGAATTGTTCTTGGCCATCATTCGGGGCATATATTAAGCCAATAGTGAATGTTAAGCTACCAAGGGCAAATCTATAGACCAACAATCTACCCCTAATTTCGGCCACCTTATTCAGGACTTCCCCTTGAAACTGCTGAGCCACTAAAATCGCTACTCCAGCTGTTTTGTTAAGACCCGAGGAAAAGAATTGGGTGGGTAATTTCGGAGATCGGAGAGGATCGCAATCCCTGGCCAGAAGGAGAGTTTCTTGGAGAAGGCATACATCTGCTTGGGTGTTTTCTAGGCATAACAGTACAGCTGTACACTTCACAGGGTTATTAAGACCCCGCACATTTGAGGTAAGTATCTTAAGCATGTTAGCAGGCATGTCTGATCTAAGAGGACCAAAAGTATAGATACAGTACCATATTTGGATCTATTGAGGCGCGGTGTGGGCAAATGACCCAGGGCCTTATGGCAGTGCGGAGCTACACGACCCCTAAGAGGGGAGTGGAACTGGAACACCGAAACCCCCCCTTCAAAATCCTCAAATAAAGACAATGATGTTCCGCCCAGGCAGAAGGTGGACATGAAACACAGGACCCCCCCCAAAAAAAGAGAACAATGGAATAAAGAAAGCAACAACATATTGTTCTTCGTCCGTCGATGAGTGGAAATGAGACCGTTCAAGACCGTCTACCAGGAGTCGAAAAGCCCCCTGAAAAAAAAGTTAGTAATACACAATCCATCGTCAGTCGGCGAATTGAAATAAGGCAGTATGGGGTAGTCTGCAAAGGTTCAAGACATCCCACTCCCGCCAACGACCCAAGCTTGAAACAAATCGATTGGTCGGCCCAACGCAACTGCAATGTTCAGCCCGGTTGGGATTTAGACAGCTTGAAGGAAACAGTCCCAAGCGGCGACTGCTGACCCTTTGTTATTTCACAGGGAACAACAACATATCATCCATCATCCGTCAGTCATTGGAAATGGGGCAAATCGGGCAATCCACCAGTAATCAGGGAGCCCCATGAAGAACAGATTGTTAACACATTGTCCTGTCGTGTATTTCTATAGGTTCTGATTCGATCCCCCTATTCCTGACCCTATTCTGGTTAAACTTACTAGCTAGTTAACTAACAGTCAGCCCATGAGGCAAGAAAACCCCCATGATGCAGATACCGTTATCTGACGCAGTCACACTACGGCACAGGAACGTGTTATCTGATTAGGTCATAACGCTTGAGATCTAATTAGACAAGCGACATTCCTCCAGCCCCTGATAAGGCATACGACGTTCTCATAACAAATCAAACCTATGACAACCTGGATAATCCGTGCGGCCATTGTTTTGATTTCACAGAGAACTTTAGTAAAGAATGTGCTAACGAGCAAGTCGTATGACATCTTTATTGACGTACCTATGTCCATCCTTACGTCAATCTCGGCACCTTTAAGGTATAAATATTGCCGACCTTGCCCTATGCAAACACACGCGTGGTGACAAGACGGAGCAGCCATACTTGCCGAAGCCGAGAGCAGAAGCAGACCCCGCAGGCAGCAGCCCCGCCTTCCTGACGCGCTGAGAGACGCGCTGCTATCTCAAGCCGAGAGACCCAGCACCGGCGCTTCCGGGTAGCCCTCGCAGGCAGCCTGGAATATCGAGAGCAGAGAAAGAGATACCATTCCTCATTCATCCTAAATTCCAGGTACAGAACTGAATAACCCCTCCTAGAGAATTCTTTAGTTATTCATTTGGCAAAAACAAACTTAACTTAAACTGTAACTTTCTATTCCCGCCCACGCATTAGACTTAGGTCAGGTACACGGGGTAGGCGTATTTAGAAACACCAGTTGAGTACGTTTAGTCAAAATGTATATGTGTATGTAAATATATTTTAATCATTTTAAACATCATATGGCTCAGAAACCATATCAATGTTTTTACAGTATTATTTTATACTATTGCTTCTAATGTATGCACTTTACTTAACTATAAGTATTGCAATAATATCGATCCATTTCTCTTGTACGAGAAAAGAGACTGATCAATAAATAACATCTTTTATTGAACACGCCCGTCTCTTCCTTTTCTCTACATTCTGATGAGACTAAGAATGCACGTACTGACTGAGTAAAATAATTGCCTTGTGCTCACACGACTCTCGAGATTGACTCTTGATTAGGGGAGAGCAAAGTTGTCATGTTCTATGGTTGTCAGAAACTAAATCCCTTCTTGTCTAATCAGGGGAGTTAATCCTTCCTTGAACATTCGAGAAAGTTTCTAGCGAACTCTGAGCTTAGCTGGCAAACCCAAAAATTAAGTCTAGTATCGACAGTAGTAGACCTAGTTAACGTCTGGCCTAGGCCTTTACTGCTGTAGGTACTATTCCAATGCGCAGAGCCTATTGGGAAAATAGGAGCTACACTACATGGCGCCCAACGTGTTTGGAAAGGGCGATAAAACTAACGTAAGACATTTAGAGTAACTCAGTCGTGCTTTCTCACTCAGACCCCTTTTCCCAAATACTCCAAAGACGTCTGGAGTGGGTGAAAGGTTATAATATCCTCCAAAACCTCGCAGGAGGGAACTCCTATGTATGGTTCTTGGTCTAGTCAACGTTGAAGGATAAAACAGTTCCAGAATATTGTGCACCTAATCTCTGTTTCCATAAAGAAACCTGATCTGCAAACAAAAATAATACCATCCTGTCAGTAAAATGGGAGACAGCGATGGAGAAAGAGAGGCAATTAGATTAGCTACTGAAATAGCAGCAGCTGATACTACAGCACTCGATGCAGACCCGGATATAATACACATCCAGGTCGCCAAAAGGAGAGCTATAACTCTAAAACTTATAGAAAATGGACTGACACCTAGAGGTGGTACAGTCATATTCGTAATCGAGGCACACGAATATCGGCAGACAGAGGTATACTATACATGGATACATTTTCCAGCAGCAAATGCTGTAACAAAGTACTTCCACTATTACAAAGTAGAGGAACCTCCTGAAACGTACACTCCTTTCGAGGAGGTGGAAGTACCACTCAAATTCCAAGAGCATTTGCTCTTATTTGATGGCGCCCTAATACATAACAATCACATTACAAGGCTCGGTCCTTTAGGAAGACCAGGAGCAACGTGGCCGGTCCTAGCCGGATACACACCACATCCAGACATCGAAAGAATGCCTGCAGCAGAGCTGTTAATACAGCTAAAACAACTACTAAAAATTCACAGACAATTAGTTCAGTATGTAATGCGGACTTCAACAATTCAGCCAGCGATTAAACTTCCACAGCTGACCCCTCACCAGGGGAACACAAATAAAATTACACCACAGAACATCCAATCCTGCCTAGGTAAAGTTCCAGCTAAACGGGAACAAATACCATTCTGGTTGGCACAGAAAATTACCCAAATAGAGGCGGTGTTTCCTGACACCACCCCGCTGGAAAAACACAGGATTCTGACTATATGTCTCCCAATGGGAATCGCACCACACATTGAGGACTGTGACACTTGGGGTACAGTCTTTGCTTCCATCTATACGAAAACGCACGGTGTTCCATCCATTTCGGTAATACCAGATGTGCTAAAACAAATTCAAGATGAATACGGTCCAGAACCTGCTTTAACTCTTGGTATGAAATTACTGAAAGACTTCAAGCAAGTCTCGGCTATATTACTAGCCAACATAAAAGGTGAAGCAGCAAACGTGGCGATCCGCCAGAGGTTAAAAGAGACAGATATAGCAGACCAACCAGCTGAAATTGCCAGAATCATAGAAAAATCCTATGAAGAACTAGGCAGAGATAGTCTAGGTGGAATACCAGTAAAACCGCAACTGACTACAAGTCCAGAAAAAATATTTTTTAATAATAATTCACCAAAAAAGAACTGGGATGGAAATAAACAATCCAATCCTAAAGAAAAGAAATTCCAGTCCAGAGGAAGGTCTCCTAGGCGAAGAGAGAAATCTCCAAACCCGAGACAAAGGTCACCTCAGAGTGAACCCTCTGGGAATAGATATAACCTTAGAAATAGGGATAATATTAAAAAACCTGATAGATATCAAGACATTGATACACGTCCCTCTCAATCTTTTCAGAATTCCTCGCAGAAATCGGAAAGAAGAGGACGATCAGAAGAGCACGCCAAGTCCAAAGACAAGGAACCTGCTCAACTGAAAAAGAAATCACAATTTCCAAAAAAGAAGGTAGCCAGTATCAAGGTAGTTAACAATGCCGAGAATACTGAGGACACAACTGAAAAACGGAGAATGGGCTCAGACAATGCTAGACAGCGCAGCAGAGGTGAGCATAGCTCGCAAAGTCCTTATGAATCATCTGGAGACAGTGGACACGAATGAATACCTTCAAGTGGAAACTGCAGATACCAGAGTTAGCAAGCCCCACAAAATATACGAGATAACATTACGTATAGAGGGAGATAAGACTAGGAAAATAAGGGGACTATTTTGGGATAACCTCTCCAAGGGTTATGACATCCTTCTAGCTGAAAAAGACTGGCCACCAGAGTTTGTCAGGGAGTGCCCTCATGGCGAAGAAGTAATTATGCCTGCCTTCTCGAATCAAATGCCGATTCATAAAAAATATACACTTGCTAGAAAGTGGGCAGTGGCCTTAGCACCTGCTTTATATAAAAATCATGTAGGATGGGATGAGGATTCTCCTCCTCACAAAATCCAGTTAAAATCACAACCAACTGCACAAAGGCAGTACCCAATTAAGCAAGAAGCTAAAAAACAAGTAAATGAAATACTAGATCAGCTAGAATACCAGGGGGTGATTGAAACTTGCACCTCACAAATGAACAATCCTTTGTTTCCGGTCTCCAAACCAGACAATTCATATCGCCTAGTTTTGGATTACCGACACCTTAACACATGTTGCAAAACTTTTGCAGTGCAAAACTCACACAGTGCTGCACTAATGAATAACATAGTGCGCAAAAAATACAAAACAACCTTGGACATCTCCAATGGATTCTTTTGTCAAAACATAGCACCAGAGAGCAGATATTTAACAGCTTTCTCAGTAAATGGCACTCAAAAACAATTCTGTCGGTTAGCCCAGGGGTACAAGAATAGCCCGGGGGTATTCTCAGCGAGAGTAACAGAATTACTACAACAATATGATGATGAAGCATTATCTTATGTCGATTACATTTACTTAACAGATGATGACTTGGAGACTCACTTGAAAAGAGTGAACACCATAATACTTGGTTTCGCTGCAGAGGGTTACAAATTCAACTTCAAAAAGTCCAGAATTGCCCATCTGAAAATCCAGTACGGAGGATATGAATTATCAAGTATTGCCTGGTTAACAGTCTTTTAAGAAACTAGAAGAATTAAAAAATCTAAAATATGAAAAAACGTATCCTCTGCCAATCGACATTCTGCCTCTACGACATTACGCCTGTGTAATCTATACAGACGGACATGCTCAACCCTCCGTTTGGGGAGAACATGCATACAATCCCACATGTGAGATTACAAAAGAAGTGTGGCACGGAGGTAAACTAAGACCTCTATTAACAAAATCACACTCAGTAGAAACTAATTCAGAACTACAAACTGAAATAATAGCTTTGAAAATGGCGCTAGATAATGCGGATCGCGAATTCCCGACACTTATAGTGTCAGATTCATATTTCTGCGTCAAAGCATATAACAAGGATTTGCAGACATGGATTCAGAACGGTTACAAAGATGACACAGATGCACCAATAAAGCAGAGATTGCTCTGGGAACAGGTAGCTCTTTTGAAAAAAGAACTACCAAAGACTCACGTGACACACTCACTGAGTCATCAGCGTGATGGCGTTCACGTTGTAGGGAATTCATTGGCTGAAACAGCCGCAGCGGCAGCCAGTAAACCGGCTCCCGTAGATCGAAAAAAGCGTACATTAAAATACATTGACGGCGAAACATTGCTGGCAGTAAAAACGTCATCAAAAGGCGACTGCTCGGCGTTACCGATCAACTATCCACTCAATTACACATACATCATAGATGCAAACTCCATTCCTTTTGCTCGAATCCCTGGAGTGGGGGATAGAGTGATTCCAAACATGGACAGGAGAAACTTGTTAATCGCAGACGCACACATGGGCGAGGGTCTCAGACACCTTAAATTAAAAGATTCTCTGGAAGAATTACAATCACGGTACTGGTGGCCAGGCATGAGCCTGCACTACACCATGTTTGTAAAAAACTGCCCAAACTGCAACAGAGATCGCAGTGGGGAGAGAAGCAGTTTAATACCTCGTCGTATCAAGGCAGATAACATCACCACTAAAAAGAATGGCTTGCGATTAACATATACAGGCTAGTTCCCACTTATAATGTAGATCCACAGCACTCGGCTGACGTCCGGACTGTTATACAAGATTTGCGAGTCTAATTGGCATATACGCTAAGAGCATGCTACGTTCGACCATTTTTTTTTTCCTTTTCTCAGGCAATCCAGCCTGGGGGGGGAAAGAATGGCCAAATGAGCACAGCCCAGCGGGAATCTTCTCACTTCCTTCCTGAGGGTATGGGATGGTGTAAAGAAAAAACCAAGACAGAAAGCAATCTATAATAGAAAGGATATTAGGTTCGGGAGCTGGGTGGGTCAAACATCTAATAAGTGTCCAACGTAGTCTAAATAACTTGCCAAGAAATTCTCTGAAGGGATTCAGTCCGTACGAATTATTATTCGGAACTAGGATGTTGATCTCTGACCTTGATAGTCAGACTTCAGTGGTAACAGAAAAAAGCTTTGATGTCAAAGACCGCTTGGCTATTTTGCAGGACTTAAACAAAACAAGAAAAGACCTGAGCAACATACAGTTGAAAGAACAGCCAACGACCACTGAAGAATCACCACCTGTCCCAGCAAGACCTGTCTGGATTCCAAAAGTCGGGGATCTAGTCAGGGAGAAGATCGCGGTAAAGAAGGAATTTGGGCCTTCTTACAGAAAAGCAGTTCCTGTATTGTCTGTCAACGGGACAAGATCAGTTGTACTACCGCCACTTGCTGGAAAAAAGGAGAACCGAGTTGTATCCATCGACCTGGTAAAACCACAACATGTGGCCGATAACCAACAGTAGGCCAAGTGGACTCCCAATAAGTAGCAGAACACCAAGGTTTGCTACCAGTACAGAGGTCCTATCAAAGAGGCTCATCACATTCGAAACGCCTACAGAAGAACAACAAGGACTATGCAACAATGCAATAGAACTTAGACCTCTGAAAACCCAAATAAAGACATTTAGCAGAGACACACCAATCTATACAGAAGTACCAAGTGAAAATGCGAGAAACAAAAATCCTGAACCAATTGGAACAATTGACAGAACTGCATCCGGTTACTTCATCAACTTCGATGATTCCTCTGAAGGCTTCAGCGAACAAAAGACACAGCCATCATCAAAATCCTTTAAAGACAAAGCTAAGGAACTTTTGAAACAACTGAAAGAAACATATCTAGTTTCTCCATGGATTGAATTTTGGGTGGGTTTTGGTGCATTTATCCTCATACTTTGGCTCATCATGGTATTTACCTTGGGACGCTTCATTGAGGGAAAATATGCTAAAATGGACACAGCAAGTCAGAACATCAACTTGGTCATCAAACCACACACATCTTCACACGTCGAGAAAAGAGAACTTTCTTCAGAACTTTCTTCAGCCAACTTCACAGCAATTCCAATATCTGGTGGGGTAGCCTGGGACAACACTGACTATGAAATTTATGGTCCGGTCGAGATCCTGAAATATCCACACCAAATCAAGATCTCCTTGAGTGACTTTGCAAAACCAAACTCATTTGCTGATGATTGGGACTTTGAAAGTATAAACAATATGATGTCTGACTTAGTAATGTCTGCTAAATTTACAAAACATGATTATTTGCAGGGTTCTACAAATTATGACAGCATGTACTGCTATAACCATTATGGTAACCATTTCTTGCATAAATCTGCACAACCTAGAAATGTTTTAAATTTTAATCAATGGGAACATTGTGCAACACCTCCAAAAGGGAGCCCTAGAACCTTGTATGGCAAATATTCATATTTTTCAGGTTTTAACATAACTAATGCTGAAACATTTTATTACAAACAGTCAAACAAGACAGGGATGAAAACCATGATAACCAACACAAAATTGATATATTCAGATTCTTTCTTTGAAAAAATGAATACTTTTGGATTTGATTATTGGGACAAACATGTTGATTTGAAAAGTGTTTGGGGTACAAAAGAATGGCAAGTACAGGGTATAGAAGCTTTGTTTAGAGCCTGCATGATCCCAGAACAAATGATATTTTTAAATGACACCGTTCAACAAACCACCTGTCTTGGCTTAGCCAAAATCAAAGATTTAAATAACCTGTCTATTCCAAAGCCAATAATGTTTAGCAATAACTCTGAAACAGATGAAGAAATAGACATAAACCATATACTTAACCAAAACAGAACACATCCTGATTGGAAACAATGGTTGATCTGGCCCACAGATACAAATAACTGTCAAGATAGATTCCTGAATAAAACACAGGGTTTCAAAATGACCAGGCCAGACCCTGGATATCCTCAAAGACATCACCCAGGGATAATAACAACCTACAGTGTGGGCAAATTATGCCTTCAATGGCTACAAACTTCCACACTGCCTGAAATTAAGCAACACCTAACTTTACTTACTGATGGTGCTGACTTGCGTGATTTCATAATGGGACCACGCAAACAGCGTCAAAAGCGTTTCATAGCAGCCTCTGTATATGCAGCATACAATGAGGCCTGGAAGGTTACTCAAATTGAGACAGCAGAGAGAATACGGGAAATTGACCGTATTAATTTGGAAAAATCACTTTCTGTAGTGGACAATGGGTTAATGACTCTGTCCTCCAGAATTTTTTCATTGGACAGCATTGTGTCTTCAGCAATCGATATATTATCGCAAGACTTACTGTTATTACAACATGGTCAGTCACAATTGCGTTCTATTGTACAGCTTGGCTGGACGTTACAAAATCTACGTTCAGGCTATGTGCCTTGGCGTTTAATCAACACAACGTCACTATTCCAAATCTTTAACCTTACTGATAGACAAATCGGTATGGCGCAGAAGGGTGCTGATTATACAATCTTGAGCATTGAAAAACTAGAAAGATTACCGTTGACAATGTCAGAACGACCTGTCAGTGAATGGATAATCCACGGAATCATAAATATTCCAATCTCAACCTTCAGGTTTCAATACTGCCAAAAATATATACAGGCTGGCATGTACGAGAAATTGGGAAAGGGGTACCTTAAAACAACATGGAACCTGCCCTATTCACATGCATGTGTCAGTAACAAAGGACAGAAAGTGTTTCTTAGTGGCAACAATTGTGCTATGTCACTAAGCGGCACGCTTCTGTGTAACGGTATTAGTTTGCACGGAGCCTGTGAAGGGAATTCATACAACCTTTCATGTCACCAGCAAGGCGCACCCGCAACTGAAATAGAACCATTCTTTCAAAGACTCTATAATGGGAGTTACATTCTTATTGTAGACCGCAGATGCTGTAGTCTTATGCCCGGGACTCCTTATCTCGTCACTACGACGGCGAAGGTCAAGTGCTGTGGACGTTCTTTGTTTCCCAGCTCCTTTCCAGACAGGGAGGCAAGGGCATGGCCCGGTTTGAAAATTACTTCTATTCGAATAGACACTTTAAGCAGAATGAAAACAGTGCTTCTTCAGACGCCTACAAGGCTCACGTCATCTAAAGAAACGTATGATCTACAAGTCGCAAGGACGACTGCAGAGATACATACATTATTATCAACTAATTCCCCCGTACATTTCGCGGAAATCCTGAGCGAAATCTTAAATATTTCTGATACCACTGGGGTCTCAAAGGTATTTAAGACAGTATTTTCGATGGCATTAACACCATTCAAAGCCATACTGGGTATTTTTCCAGATTTCGTCCATTCGATTTTTGGCGGACTTCCCTTGATCCTGGGACTAATTGCAGGAATCCTATTCCTAGTCCTTATTTTTCGTTATGGCAACCCATGTCACAGATCAAACTCTCGCGACAATGGATGATACGATCCTAGCCATTGGATACCGGGACCGGATATCAAAAATCCTGGGACTATCCCGGCTTAGAGACCTAAACATGACTTGGTTTCTATCATTTCGACCAATGTGGCAAAGGTGTGTTTTACCTGTACTAAGGTGTCTGCTATGCGGAGAAGAATGCGTGTTAGACACCTGTCTGACGCTACAATCGGATGCGCCGGTGGATGCAGATACACTGTTGGTTCCTACCAAGGTTCACGCACTGTGCTGCCCTCAAAGGCTGCCAATTCTGATGACGGCATTCCTGGAATCTTCACCACTGCGATTGAAGAGTAGTGAAGTTCAAGATGAAAGCAGCATCGAACAGGTACGACCTTCTGTCAGCAATGCAAATCAGAATGTCAATGGAGACAATCATGCGCATGAATGCATGGTTACCCCTATTTCCGACTTAGAGGAACTTTCCCATGAAGCTGTTGACAGTTTTTTCGAAAGCCTGAATGATATGATGTTCTCTCCGGAACAGAAATAGAGACTTTTGAGTAAACTCGCACACGGCGTTCCCTGAATTCGGCCTTCAACTTTAAAAATAAAGTCACATGAACAATTACAATCCAGTTCACGGACAGCAACTTTTTTCAGCAAGCCCCTAAAATATTTTTCTATATATTTTTTCCCGGGACACTGATTTTCTGCTTAAAGTAAGAGACTATTCCTAGAGAACTAAGATTTCTATTTTAGATACTTTATAGACTTTATAGACTTTAGCTGCCCGCTGGTATGTTCGCAATAGATTTTATGTGATGAAATGGTTTCGACTTTTTTTCTGTATAGCCATATTAAGAGCCATTTCATGTGTATTTCTCATATGCCAACAAGCAATAATGCATAACAATGCGTGTTTACTTTTGCATTTAATTCATAGCTTAAGTGCATACAATATATATGACTGCAATTTTTCAGTATATTTGAAAATTTCGAAATGCATTTATGTATTTTGGGGTGGTAAGGTATACACTATACTCTATAGTATGTTGTACTATGTTATACTATGCATAGATTAGTAGATATGACCATAGTTAGCGTGGAGTGGGTGTCGTGTATTTCTATAGGTTCTGATTCGATCCCCCTATTCCTGACCCTATTCTGGTTAAACTTACTAGCTAGTTAACTAACAGTCAGCCCATGAGGCAAGAAAACCCCCATGATGCAGATACCGTTATCTGACGCAGTCACACTACGGCACAGGAACGTGTTATCTGATTAGGTCATAACGCTTGAGATCTAATTAGACAAGCGACATTCCTCCAGCCCCTGATAAGACATACGACGTTCTCATAACAAATCAAACCTATGACAACCTGGATAATCCGTGCGGCCATTGTTTTGATTTCACAGAGAACTTTAGTAAAGAATGTGCTAACGAGCAAGTCGTATGACATCTTTATTGACGTACCTATGTCCATCCTTACGTCAATCTCGGCACCTTTAAGGTATAAATATTGCCGACCTTGCCCTATGCAAACACACGCGTGGTGACAAGACGGAGCAGCCATACTTGCCGAAGCCGAGAGCAGAAGCAGACCCCGCAGGCAGCAGCCCCGCCTTCCTGACGCGCTGAGAGACGCGCTGCTATCTCAAGCCGAGAGACCCAGCACCGGCGCTTCCGGGTAGCCCTCGCAGGCAGCCTGGAATATCGAGAGCAGAGAAAGAGATACCATTCCTCATTCATCCTAAATTCCAGGTACAGAACTGAATAACCCCTCCTAGAGAATTCTTTAGTTATTCATTTGGCAAAAACAAACTTAACTTAAACTGTAACTTTCTATTCCCGCCCACGCATTAGACTTAGGTCAGGTACACGGGGTAGGCGTATTTAGAAACACCAGTTGAGTACGTTTAGTCAAAATGTATATGTGTATGTAAATATATTTTAATCATTTTAAACATCATATGGCTCAGAAACCATATCAATGTTTTTACAGTATTATTTTATACTATTGCTTCTAATGTATGCACTTTACTTAACTATAAGTATTGCAATAATATCGATCCATTTCTCTTGTACGAGAAAAGAGACTGATCAATAAATAACATCTTTTATTGAACACGCCCGTCTCTTCCTTTTCTCTACATTCTGATGAGACTAAGAATGCACGTACTGACTGAGTAAAATAATTGCCTTGTGCTCACACGACTCTCGAGATTGACTCTTGATTAGGGGAGAGCAAAGTTGTCATGTTCTATGGTTGTCAGAAACTAAATCCCTTCTTGTCTAATCAGGGGAGTTAATCCTTCCTTGAACATTCGAGAAAGTTTCTAGCGAACTCTGAGCTTAGCTGGCAAACCCAAAAATTAAGTCTAGTATCGACAGTAGTAGACCTAGTTAACGTCTGGCCTAGGCCTTTACTGCTGTAGGTACTATTCCAATGCGCAGAGCCTATTGGGAAAATAGGAGCTACACTACAGTCCATCATCTGTCGGGGAGTGGAAATAAGACACTATGGGGTAACCTACAAGGAATCAAAAAGCCCCCTCCCTCCAACCGCCCAGGCAATGAAACCAGTCAGTTAGCTGGCCCTTCGTAGCTACAACGTTCAGCCTGGTTGGGATTTGGGACAGTTCCGCGGAGACAGTCTCAAGAGCTGACTGCTGACCCTACGTGATCTCTGTAGGAGGAGACCTTCTGGGCCGATGTCTTCGGCCCTGAGGGCGCCATCGAGGGTTAGTGTCATCCACATCCGTTTTCAGGTTCTCATCGCCGCTCTCCTCCGTGGGTTTCCCAGCAATCGGCAAGCCTCCGACAAGGAACTAAGCTGGTACCGTTTATTGCCCAAGCGAAACACCAGGCGGAATGGGTGGCCCCAACTATAGGGGATGTTGCATTTCTGTAGGTGAGCAGTGATGGGCTTGAAGGTTCCGCGCTTTTGGAGGGTGTGAGCTGAAAGATCCTGATACAGGACTGGCGTCCGGTGACAGAACTTCAGGGGGTGCATTTGGAGCGCTTTTTGGAGGATATCTTCTTTGGTGCTGTAGTCCTGGACGCAAACCAACATGTCCGACGGTGGAGCTGACGGGGCCCACGGAGGGCCCACTCTCTGTGCTCGTTACAGGCGTAGTTCTGTTTCGAGAGGTCTTGCCAAAATGTGGTTAAGAAGCTCCCTCGTGTACCTGAAGAGATCATTCATGTCGGCTTCTAACTTCACCCCTCTAATCCAGATATTGTGGCGCCAGGAGCGGTTTTATAGGATCTCGAGGTGCGTCTGAAGGTCTACCTGCTGGTCATGAATTCTCAGAACCTCCTGTTGCAACGCCGCAAATTCTGTGTCCCTCCCGTCGCTCTTCTCTTCTAAGTCAGCGCTCGTTTGCCTATGCCATCCATGTCTCTGCGGACATCCTTGATCTCCGCGGTGAACTCTCGTTTGAGTGTGTGGATGTCTTCTCTCAGCGCAACGAACATGGATTCTAGAAATGCTTTAGTAATCGGTTCCGTACCTTCATCCTCTCGGGCGTTGGGCGGTCTGCTGCCGCCGCCATGTAGCAGCCTTCTGGTTAGCCTGCACTTTCGCAAATAGGTCCTTCAGATTCTTATCTTTGCGCCCTCGGGAGGAGGACATGTCGTGCTCAGAATCGAGTTCAGAGGAGACCCTAAGTCGGCGGGGGAGAGTCCCGTCTTCTCCAGCGTTCTCCCTCAGTACACCACATACAGTACAATAGCTGGGCTTCTCTCTTCCCCCTGACACTGGGTGCCTATGTCTTGATAATGCCGCTACCAAGGCACTGAAGCCACTATCTCTGTGAGCGCCGGGTCCACGCTGACCAACTTCTCCCCAACGTACGGTGCTGTCGAACCTCGTGGCATGGAGACTGGAAGGTTAGGTCCTCTCGGCTATAAGGTCCACCGTGGGGTGCCCGAATAGGTCCCTTCAGTGTGAATCCGTACCGCAGCCTCGTGCTAGCAGGGGACCATGGCCCCTGGGCCCCTTGCAACTTTCTACTGCTGTCTCCCTCGCTGCCCCTCTCTGCCACGTACGCATGTTGTCCAGCAGCAAGAAAAAGAGGGGGGGACTTGCCTGAGGCAGTCCACTGGCTCTGTGGAACCACGTCGGGACCCGCAAAGCTGGTCTTCCCTCCACCGAGGCCTCGCAGGGGCGCTCCGCTAGGCCTCCGGGCCCTCAATCAGCAGCTGTCTTGTCCGTGACCCCCTTGTTCGCTCCTCTGCAGGTAATGGGCGGCACCCCCCCTGTGCCTCCGCCGGGTTCAGGGTCCCAAACCACACGGTGGTCTTACTGAAGGAAGCTGCTCACTATGTCTGTTTAGGGGGACAGCCAGCCACCAGGCCTGAACCAGGCCGCAGGTCTCTTCTCATGGCATGCCCTCACTCTATGCTCTTCATGTCAGCAGCTGCGCTGCGCCCCGATCCAGAGCGCCGTCCGTAGGGCACATCTTCCTCACTGCCGGTGGAGCAGGGGATCTCCCGTGCAGGCCGTGTCTCGGACCGGGCCTGGAAAGCAAGTTTGGCGTGCGTCACTCTCGGTCCCGAGTACCTTAAAGCCGGTAGGAAGCGGCCGCCCATCCCTTTGCCGTCTGTGTGGTGCACTCCAAGCTGTGGGCAGCACCGCCGATCTCCTCTACAGCCGCGCGCCACGGGAGGGCACAAGAAACGCTGACGGACCCTCTACCATTTGGCATGCGGCGGGAGCCCGCAGCTCTCACCCAAGATGGCGGACGGGGCGTTTGCTTCTCACTCTGCAGAAGGGTTCTGATTGGAGAACCTCCTCAGCCCCGTCCGCTGCTAACCCTCACTCCGGGGCCCTAAATCACTCCAGCCGGCTCTTCCTTTTGTCGGACCTCTCAGGAATCGCCCCTCCGACGCCTGGGACCCCTTCAGCGGCACTGCTTCTCTTCAGGCCCCTCTGCACGGCCTCTCTGGCATATCGCTCCCTCAGTTGCTCATCTTGCAATCAGCCAAGAGGGATGGTTGTTTCACCCAATTCTTCCTGCATCATTCCCTGGTCTGAGCCATTCAACAGACCCACCACCAGTGGAGTACTGTGTTGGTAAGTGAGGGATTTGCATTTAGAAGTTTCTATCAGAAGAACAAGTTACTTATCTTCGCTAACACCTTTTCTGGTAGAGGCTCAATTCTAACTGCAAATTGCTCCCCAACCCAGCCTCATCCCCGTTCTGTGGAATGAGATCTTATACAGTGGCCCTCGATGTAACATCTAGGGTGGGACGAATTTAATGTGAACCCTCACAACGCCACCTATTAACATACATGGGAACTGATATAAAAAAAAAAAAAACGGATCCAGTCTGGTGCCTGGAGAAATTCATAAGGTGAGGAATCTGCGTTAAATAGCGTCTGCCAGAATTTGTATGTCCAGGATAGGCCTAGATATCTGTGCACAGATTAGTGCAATACTAGGACCTCAAAATAAAAGTCAGGATAGTATATACAGGCAGTCGGTCACTCGGGGCAGGGGAACATGCCTGTACACTATTTAGGATACATTCCAGTCCCAACCAGTAGGTCGCATAATGCGCTTGTGCGCTTAAACAATATAGTTCGCAGTCTGGGGCCTCGAAGCCCCCTTGAGTGAACGTCAGTGTCAGGGTTTCCCACTTTACCCTGGGTTGTCGACCGCCCCAATGCCAGGCGTATCATCTGGGTTTTAAGAGCTCTGAAAAAGTAGGGCCCCAGCGAGAGGGGGATATTAATAAATAGGTACAATAACTTGGGTAGGATCACCATTTTCTTTAGGGGGATCCTTCCCGCCATGCATAAGGGTAATGCTATCCATCTCTCTACGGATTCTGTAATGTGTGCAATCACCCTGCCGTAATTGGCACGTAGAAGTTCTGGGCCATCTCTGGTCATCTTTATACCGAGATATCTAACTTCATGAGGGCACCATTCTATGGTATAATCTAAGGGGTAGGGACATACAGCTCCTGTAAGCGGAAACATTTGATATTTCTTCCAGTTTATTCTGATCCCTGATAGCTCACCAAACGCTATAGACTCTCGCAAGATGGGATTAAGACTGATCTGGAGTTTTCGTACGTAGAGCATGATGTCGTCCGCATATAACGAAACTAATACATGTCGGGTGGGAGATTCAAGGGCCCATTCACGGTGTAACTGCCTGAGTCGGGCTGCCAGGGATTCGACCACCAAAGCAAACAGCAGCGGCGACAGCGGGCAGCCCTGACGGGTACCCCTCGTGATCTGAATCCAGGGCAAGCTGGCGTTGTTTATTACAACCCTAGCGCATGGTTGCATATATAATAGCCGAATCCAGGCCAAGAAGCCCTTTGGCATCCCCATTTGTCCCAGTATGTCAAACAGGTAATCCAATTCTACTGAGTCGATCGCCTTGGTAGTGTCGAGAAATATCGCGGCCACCTCTAGGTCAGGATCCATATCCTGAATTGCAGCGAATAGGGTGCCCAGATTATGGGAGGTAGCGCACCCTGATACAAAACCTGCCTGATCAGGTAATACTAGCACCTGCATAAGGAGGCTCAGCCGATTTGCGATCATTTTAGCCAGTATTTTTACATCGCAGTTGATCACTACGGCCCCTCGCGGCGGGATGCCTGGCTTTCACCTTGTGAATACCCTGCCGGGGTATCTCACAGGGGAATACCAGGACGGGTTCCCTAAGCAAGCGCCTTGAGACCCCTGGGTGATTCGTGCGCTATATAAATCGAAATACATTTACATTTACATCATAGACAGAGGTCTGTATGAGTCGCATTTATCCACAGGCTTCCCAGGTTTAAGTATAGAGATTATGGTGGCCTCTCTCATAGATGCCGGCAGTTCCCCCAATTCCAGGGCTTCTTCATAGACTTGTTTGAGTATTGGTGCTAGGCACTCTATGTAAGTTTTGTAGAAAACGGTGGGCAGGCCGCCAGGCCCAGGATCCTTGCCAGATCGAAGCTGCATAATTGCAGCTCTGATTTCGTCTAGTTCAAACTCAGCGCACAGAAACTCTCTCTGCGACTCTCCCAACCATCCTAAGGCAATAGGCTCCAGGTAGGGCTGCAGGGATATCGGCTTTTGTCTGGCCGATGTATATAATGTGATGTAGAAACTTTTAAATGTTTGGAGAATGTCTGACGTGCCTTTTACACTCCCTCCGTCAGGAGTTTGTACATCCTAAGACTTAGCCCAAAAATCTGGGCTTTCGGATAGTTTCTGCGAGTGCCCTTCCTGGCCTCTCTCCCTCCCCATAGGGGTGAGCTTTAAAATATTTTCCTCTGAATCGGCATTTTCTGTCCGCTCCTTCTTGGTATTCAGTGATCTTTTCCCTGAGTGCTGCGTGGTTCTGCAGGGATGGCGATTGCGTTATGTCTTCTTTGACGCGTTTGAGTCGCCCTCTAATTTGGTGAGCGTCTGTCACAAATCCCAAAGCACCCCTCTTCCCTTTGCGATACTCTGTTCCTGGACCGTAACCTCAAGTGCCTCCCATACCGTTGTTACATGTTCAACCGAGCCAAGATTTCACTGGAAAAAGTCTTGTATCTCCTGCTCCCTCTCTGCTTGGAATACCGTGTCCAAGAGCATGGAGGGATTCATGCGCCAATTTATGGATGGGGTGTGTGTAATAGGTGGCGAGATACACTTATGCACAGGGGAGTGATCAGAGTAGGTGCGTGCTAGATGTTCCACCTCGGTCAGCCATACACGAAGTCCCCTAGTGATTACCCAGTAATCTAAGCACAACCAAGTCTTATGCGTGGCTGAGTGGCAGGTACCTTCCCTTCTGTCCGGGTGCATATATCTCCAGGCATCTAGCAACTCCCAGGCCGCAATAATGTCCCCCATTTGGCATTGGGAGTGGGTGTAGTGTTGTGGTTGTGGGTTGCATCTATCAAGAGTGGGGCTCATTGTGATATTTAAATCCCCTCCCCACAGTACATGTATAGACCCTATATCTACAATCTTCCCCCAAAGTGTAGCACAGAACACAGGGTCGTCACTATTAGGGCCATAGCAGCTGACCAACATCACTGAGTGAGATGCGAGCACTCCCCACGTTAGGCTAAACCGGTCCTGCGGGTCTGACAGTTCTCTCACGGGTACATATGGGGTGTTTTTGTGGACCAGTATGACAGAACCACGTGAGTAGGATGCAAAGCAGCCGTAACCCGCCCATCTAGCCGCGAATCTCTGTGGCTTCTTGGGGTCGAAATAGGTTTCCTGGAGCATTGCAATTTTGTATTGAATGCCTATCTAGGTACGCTATTATCTGTCTACGCTTCCTTGGGTCCCCCTGTCCCCAGATACTCCAAGTCAATAAGCGTATCTGGGTTCGCGCCGTGTTTATGCATCTGTGGAGGTCGGTTTGTCATGTATCGTCTGTCTAGTATCGGCGTGTTCTTCTCAGATGGTTGCGCAGCGAGCAGGTTTGAAAGTGTGTTTGAAAGTGTTGTGTAGAATGCCAGGAAGCCCATCTTGTACATCACCCTGGGATCCTACAACATCAATGTGTCGCCCTCAGAAATGTCTAACCAAAACTTTCCCCGGACCCGACCCCCCTCCCACATCGACATCCACAACCTGTTGTGAAAAAACAATCCTGCCCACCCCACCCAATTGAACTGTAAACCCATTTTCATGAATGTCTATACCTTAAACGTGGGGTTCAACCGGTGGGGTAGCATCAGGGGGCGCATCCACCCGCTGCCCCTCCTCTGTAGTGTTGAATTCAGAGAGGGCGGGTTGCCCGGTAAGCAGTATAGCTTGCTTACACATCATTATTAGCAATACTGTACATTCATATACATTGATGTGGTACGTGCTATTTGGAGGCAGTTCAGATGCAGTCATCAATCTGCTGGGCAAACACCATGTAGCAGTCCTTCCCTCTAGGTTTGAACTGTCGCAATGCCTTTCTCAGGAAGTCCAGTCAGTCATTGTCCAAGGTCTGAGATGATTGTCTTGCTTCCGGGTCATCTGCTTCCAGGTTCGATCTTGATTTCTTCACCTTCAGCAGGTAATCCTCCACCTGCTGTGGGTTAGTGTAGAAGTGCTGCCTCCCTTGGTGGGTAATCCCCAAGTGTGCAGGATACAGCATAGCATAGTCTATCTGTGCCTGGATGAGTTTCCGTTTCACCACCGTGAATTTCTTTCTGGCCTCCTGGACAGCCATGAAATTAAATAAGCATTTATATAGAGCATTGCTACCCGGAAGCATCCCAGTGATGAGCAAAACTAGAGACAGGTAGCAGAATCTAAGGAAAGAGAATGGTCTTTAATTGTTTACAAAAGCCAGGTGGTTGGATTCCTTTCGCAAGTACAAAGGCAGAGAGCTCCAAGGTTTAGCCGCATTATACAAAAACAACCGGGCTCCACTTCTGGCCTTGTTAATCCTTAGGACCTCCACTAACTGGAGCTCGTCAGATCGCAATTTCCTTTTGGATTTATATGGGCAGATCATCATTGAGTTTATTGGGGGCCCAGTCCCTTGCAGGGCTCTGTGGACCACGCAAAGGGCCTTAAAACTGATTCTCCCCTGCACTGGGAGACAATGGAGGGAGTGAAGTGCAGGTTTCGCTGACTGACAATTGGAAACTCCCATTAAAAGTCTGGCTGCACAGTTTTGAACCATTTGGAGCGTTGCCACTACTGCCATAGGAGCGCCCAAATGTAGGGCATTAGCAAAGTTAAAGTATAAGTGATTGGACTAAAACTTTTTTTTGCTTGAGAGGGAAGAAGGGGCAGCACTTTCCGGGCCATTCTAAGCAAGTTGTAGGACTCAAGAAAGCTGGACAAAGTCTGGTTTATATATTTCTCAGTGATCTTGCTGATCGTTGGGAGGAGAGAAATGGGCAGATAGTTGCCCAAATCTGCAGGATCAAGATTGGGGTTTTTAAGTAGGGTCTTCACCATGGCCCTTTTCCAAAGGCCATGGCCATGGTAAAATCCAGATACAGAGCTATAGTATGGCCATCGTACGTCAGGGGTGAATTTGAACTTGCCAGTCTCAGTGCCACATCCCCGTCTCTGTAGTTAAGTAGTTTGGCTATGATAGACCTGGCTAGGGCTCCCGGAGGGGGTGGGGGATGGTCCCAGAGATTAATGTGCACTCTCCACCACCAGCAGACCCGAGAAGGCCTCTGGGCTGAAGAGCCCCCGTAGCATCTCCTCCACATACTTCTCCATTTTACCAGTGTAGGCACTCTCTGATATTCCCAAAACATGGATATTATTGCGCCAGGATCACGCTTTGAGGGCTTCATTCTTAGCTGCTACGATCTTTAGTAGCTTATCCAAGTCAAGTTCAAAAGACCTTTATTCGAATTTCATAAAATTCATAAAAGTACCACATAAAAAACAATACATTGCATAACACATCATTACAAGAATGTCGAGAATAAAAATATAATATAATACAATACAATTCCAATGAGGCTAATTTCAAGGGTTTTCCATCATTTTACGCACTCGCGTTATCAGTCTCAGTAAAGTGCTAGTGCGAAAAATCAGTTCATCTGAGTCCAGGGAAACCAACATCAAATAAGACTTCTCCAGCGAGAGGGGTCTGTATTTCCTAAAATATGGAGTTAAAAGCCATTTAATGTATCTTAAATAAAATTTACAAAGGAATAGGAAGTGCAAATCATTCTGTGTACTGACACCGTCACACGGGCATGGGTTAAAGTCGGCACTATGTCGATAACCCAAAGGGAAAGACAACAAAAATGTCACTGTACCCGCTCTTAAACGGAACAAGAGTGATCTCTCCCAGTTGGTCATGGGTAGAGTAAGGTAGGGCGGGAGTGGATACCTGCACAATTCATTTCCCATATATTTTACAACAGTTGATTTTGTTGATTCTCTTCCCATCCTTTCAGATTCAAAAAGTGCATACAGTGCGTGTTTAACCTCGATTTTGTCCTTGAGCTCAATCTTGGTGGGGTATGAGAAAAGATCACCTTTATCCTTAGTGTTTTGGATACTCCTGAGAGCCATGGGATCTCCATGCCACGGTCACAGTTCAGGCAACCTTTTATGATATTTTGTGTGAGAGTGGCTGAATTGTTCCTCCAAACCCTAACCCAAAATAGTGCTGGTCTGGCTCTGATAAAATCACAAACATAGGGGAGGTTTATCCATTTGTGCCATCTGTTTCCCTGAAGATGTAGTTGTGTCCTCCAAATCTGAAATTCTGTGCTCTGCTTCCTCGATTCTCGCGTCATGCTTTTCAAGTTTTTGGGCCATAAAGTCTAGCCTGTTGCACATGTTGTTCATTTTGACTTCGATAGAGGCCAAGCTGTGTTTCACTGTCACAAGCATTGCTTTCATGTCTTCCTCAACGGGCTGCATGCTTTCGACGTGGTGTCCTGTGGGAGGCTGTTCGGGGTCGCTTGGCGCGGCATTCTGCGGCTTCAAAGGGTAGTTTCTGCTGCTTCGGGTCAGTTTCACCCATCTCGCTTATCCCCAGCCTGTCTCCTTCTCACTGTTGCAGTCCCTGTAGATTTGGGGGTCAGTGGATGCGTCACGAAACTGCCCCTGGCCTCGTAGCGCCTAGAAGGGTCAGTACGCCGAGTGCTCTCGTAACGTGGAGTCACTCTGCAGGCAAAGAAGGGCGCTGCAGGAGCTGTGGTGAAGAGGGCTGCTATGTTAGTAGGGTGCGTGCATCCAGCTCTGTCCAGTATCCTGTAGTGCTACAGGGATTCAGGCCGCGAGCGAAGTGACGCGAGGGCCGAGTGGCCACCCACCCTCCTCCAGGTGCAAGGGTTGTCATAGTGCTTAGTCGCCGCCTGCGTGTCTCCAGTCAGCTCCGGCAGGTGAATGTGTCCTGACCGGTCTTCTTTGTGAGTCCCAGGTGTGCGTATTCTTCCAGCGCAAGAGGGGAGCCCGGCCGGTTGCAGATGAGGGTGGGTATCTTCAGTGTGAGTGCAGTAATCGTGCAGGCACTGCCCAGTAATAAGGACAATTATTTCCTTTCCAGTTTTTAGGCATATTCTTTTTTTTGGGGGGGGGGAGTTCTCAGCCTCGCTGTGCAGTCCTCAGCGTACGTTTTCGGCCTGGTCGCTTAGACCATCGCAGTTCGGCATGCCTTCCCTGTGTCCAGTGTGGGTGCCGCTAGGCCATCTCCCTCCTGTAGCAAGTCCTCTCCCCGCCCAAGGTGATGCTTCTGCTGCATACACCGCATGCCATGTGCCCCTCCTCCCGTGCTGATGCTTCACAGCCCAGTTCAATGTCTCTGTCCCTCATGGTTGTGCGGCAGCCCCCAGGCTTTCCTCGCATCACGGGGGGCACGCATTGCATTTGTGTGGTCGCTGGTGCGCTAGGGAGAGAGCGAGCACTCACCGCCGCTCCGATCGCCGGCGCTGCCTGTCCATGAAGCGGCAGAGGTCACAGCCAGCACTCGCAGTGGGATGCACTTCGGTTCTCCGACGAGGAGGAGGAAGGATGTCCCGTGTCGCCCCAGTTGCTCGCTCCGGGGCCTCCAGTGATGCCCAATGGTGCTCAGCCACGCTTCTCTCACCGCGGCAGATCAGAGCCAGTCGTTTCTTGGCTTGCAGCGGGAGTACTCGGCAAATCAGGCACAGTTTCAGAGCCCAGATGCACTGCGATTGAAAGTTTCAGCAACCACTTCAAGTAGCTGATTGTAAAAGCAGGATGATTTCAAATATGTAGTCCCGGGCTGCCAGAGCCTCACACGGGTGCGGCCATCTTGGTTGTGCGCCAACTAGTGCCCCAAGCAATTTCTATCTTTAAATTAACTGTATATGTGCATTTAATTTCAGCCTAGATTATACAGTGTATAATGCAAGTTTAAAATAATGATGTGAAGAGTCGCAGTACTTTTAGGGACCTCCTAGCACTAAAAATAAACAAGTCGCTTGTCCGTGCTGCACAACACCGGATTCAATTCTGTGGGCCTCTAGCTGCACACATTTACATCTGTACTGATCACATTAACCGATAGATGTTTCGTGATATAAAATGGTTTATTTCGCACTGATTAGCTTAACCTTTATTTCTTTTTCCGTTAAGGTGTGCGTTACTATATATGTAGAAACCTGCTGGTGAGAGAACAACAAAATAGTTACAAAAGATTTTGCTCTTTTTAGCCACATCTTTGATTCCGCCTCCACGCTCACTGACCCAGTCCCCATTGCAGTATCCATACATTTTTTTATGCACTTCAACTGCTGCATTGAATAGCTTAGAATTGCGTGAGCCAACAAATTAACAAGGATAGCTTACCAAAGGTCTGGTTAGGATCTCAGAGCCCGTGCACGAACCTGATATTGTTTGCTGTGTAAATCATATTGCAAACATCATGTAAAATATGACATACATTAAGAGAAGTGAATTTCTTTAAGATGTGAAACATTGACATTAATAAGTCACATTAAAATCTATTAAATCAAATACAACAGCTTTTTTGTACAACAGGTATTCAGAAATCACATATTTGAAAGTGTTTTCATACGCATTAATGAAGGAAAAAGAGTTTTGGTGAAGTAAAATATTTGCTTAAGATCACACAATTTAAGCTAGGAAGCCACGATTTATCCCGGGTTTCTAATTTAACTATGTACAAATCAGCTAGGAAGTGGTATTGGTCTTGCCTTATGTCAAGGCTTTGTTTTGACTTCTTTGAGCATTTTCTTCAGTTTATATATAGTGTGAATACGACCCAAAGGTACTGGAGCACTTTACATGAGCACCACTTACATTACACAGGGTCACATTCATTGTTTATAGGCACGGGGAGATTAAGTGGTTTACCCAGAATCACAGGATGTTGAGCCGATGCTGAGCTTTAAACCTGGTTCCCCAGTTCCAAAGTCTGCAGGCCTGGCCCTAACGCCACATCCTGGATGTTAGAAATGGGGGTGTCTCTAGTTGGCAAGTTAGTACCCTGTCCAAGTAGGGACCGATCTTCCAAGTCAGGATAAGGGGATTACACATCTAAAATAACCCCTGTTCACCCCCTTGGTAGCTTGGCACAAGCAGCCAGGCTTGTCTTAGAGGCAGCGTGTAAAGCTTTTGCACATAATCAAAAGTAATACAGTGAAAACACTAAAAAAGGACACCACACCAGTTGTAGAGAAATAACCAATATTTTATCAGTGCAAACAAGACCAAAAACGATACAAATCCACCATATAGTTCTTAGAAATATCAATAAGCAAATATAGATTTAAAATATAGTTCCTTGAAGTCAATAACTGGGGCTGTCACAGTGTTGTGAACAACAATTCAAACAGTTCTGGCTGGTCGCAGCGTCGGGAAGACCCGGAAAACAGTACCTTTAGAAAGGCACTGCTTCCGCAACCTCTCGTGGAGCTCCGAAAAGCCTGTGTTGGCAAGCGTCCATCCCGGAGGTCGGTGCAGGAGTCATTGAGCCTTTGAAGTTACACACGTTGCAGAACGAACTCCTTACGGTTGAAGTCGGGAGCGCCAGAGTCAGCGGGCCTCAGGGCTGAGGTGCAAAGTGCAGCAGTTCGTCGTACACTACCCTCAGGTCATAGAGCAGGCAGCGGCTTGGTGACGGTCGTCCAGTGAAGGGCCCGACTGCCCGTAGCGGGCACCAGGCGTTTCCCCAGTGGGCCGCTAGGATGTGGGCCGGTTTTGGGCCACTGGGTGGCCGTTTTTGTTTCTGGGGTCAGCAATATCGGCCTCCTGTAACAAAATCGGCCGTAACTGACCCTCGCAAACTGCTCGGCTGCAGCCCCCCTCACCCCAGGGGGGAGGCAGCCGAGCAGGTTGCCAGGGTCAGTGTGGGTTCCCATTCCAGCCCTGGTCCAGTGGCAATCGTGAGACCAGGGCTGTGGTGCAGTGCTGGCAAGTCACGGTGCAGGCAGCATCGTCGGCATTGCTGAAGCACTGTTGTCTGCTGATGGACTGGAGTCGACGGCTGCGACGTCTGTAGGCCAGAGCTGTGGTGCGGAATGAGGGCGGTGCATCATGTAACTTATGAGAGGGGCCATCGAACTACGATTCAGGCAGCGGCATCGTCGTGGAGCGCATGAGCGGGGATGGTGGCATGAAGCAAGGCGATGCGGAGTGCTGTGTTCACAGGTAGCGGTGCAAGCAGCGGTTTGGTAGCGGAACCGGGCGTCGTCGTTGGTGAGACAACGGTTGCGGTGCAAAGTTTGGCCGTGCCCTCTGTGGTGCCCTCAGGACTCGAAGCTGGCAGCAGCGGTGTTGACGGGGTCCAGTTGCTTTTTCTTCTGTTGCAGCACAAAACACACACTTCCCAGTGCTGGTAGCAGATGAACTTGAAGTCTTTGCTGTTCCTGAGACTTCTTGAACAGGGGGCGAGTTCTACCTCAGGCCCTTGGAGAAACTCAACAAAGAAGCTGCAGAAAGTTCAGTCCAGTCCTTTCACTGTCCAAGACAGAACTATCTACTGCAGGCCAACACAGCAAAGCATACAGCAAAGTGGTAGTTACTCCTCACAGCTTTTCCACCTCTTCTTCTTGGCAGATTTTTGAGTCCAAAAGAGTTCTAAAATCCTGGGGTTTGGGCCCCAATATTATATCACATTTTCCTTTGTTCTCTTGTGGCAGAGAGTGTCTGTGCTCGGTCCGGACCAGTGCTGTCCTCTCTGGCTCAGCTTCCTGGCAGGAGGTGGAGACAGCATTGTCCAAGGCAGACCAGGCCTATTCAGGCACAAGGGAATCTCCTACCCCTACTCTAAATGCATCCCAGGTCTATTCAGCCCGGCCCTTACTCATCCAGTAGAAGCAGGACACACCTCAGGTCCCCCCCCAAGTGGCTTTCTGAAGAGAATGCACATCCCCAGCCCCTGTCACTCCAAAGCCAGACAGTCAATCCACAACCCAGCAAGGCACAAAATATGGCTAAGCAAGAAATACCCATTTTTTAAAAGTGGTATTTTCAAACACACAACATAAAAATCCTCTTTACTAAAAGATGCATTTTTACATTCGGAGTTCAGGCATACTAAACTCCATTTCTCCATCTTGTCCCAATGGGAAGTTATACTTGTAAGATGTTACAAAGTATCTCCCATTCTATCGTATGAGACAGATAGCCTTTCAATAGTGAAAAACGAAAGACACTGTATTTTACTATCAGGACATGTCGTACACAACAGTGGATGTCCTACCTTTCACATACACCGCACCCTCTCCATAGGGATACCTTGAGCCTACCTGAGGGGTGACTTGTGATAAAAGGGAAGGTTAGAGCGTGGCACGTGGGTGCTCTTGTCATGTTGCTCAAGTTTCCGCAGGAACGTCAGGCAAGGATGATAGGTCCAAACCTCCAGAGGCCACTGAATTGCGCAACAAAGCCAAAGCAAAACAGTGAAATCTGGGAAAGAAGGGAAATAGGGAAGAGACACAAATAAACGTCCCTCGTCGTAACCCCTTCAAGAAGAGGACCACACAATCGGGAAAGCCCTAAATAAAATAAGAAAAATCAGTGTAAGTACTAATTTTACACAGAAGCAATGTGTTGTTGCTATATCATGTTATAAAGGAATCGTAAGTAAGTATGCATTCCATTCGTCCGCTAAATGAAAATAACTAGTGTAAATGAAGCGCCAGTATAAATCTGAAATAACAACAGGAAACTAGGTAAGAGCGTAACCCTCTCTATAGGACCTAGTACTAAGTCAAGACAGGTCTCTTACCTAAGACTAATAGTCTTTAGTGTTACAATAACAAATGAAGATAATGCCCCCAAACACCTATGTAACTATAGGAACAAACTCTTTATCTCTTTCGATGCTGATGACGGAACCGCTCCGTCATCAGCTGCGGTGCCGCTGTGCTGATGACGGAGCGGTTCCGTCATGGCCCCCTCGCCGCGCCTGCGCTGGGTGTTCCATTGAGCGGGCGGGGCCATGACGGAACTGCTCCGTCATGAGCACAGCCCAACCGCGTCTGGTGACGGAGCGGTTCCGTCACCAGCATGCGGCCGCCGCGCGGCCGCCCCGCCCCCTTAGCGCTGCGGCGGAATAGCCGCCGCAGTGATGTGGTTAAAGCAAGGTGGTGTTTCTTGACGTCTGAAACACCATAGGGCAATCAAGAAACACCAATAAAGAAGGATGAATCTCCATGGACAAGTCGTCACACCAAATGAAAATGAGGAGCAATGGCACCGTGGGAATATGCCCAAAGGAACTGTCTCCAGGTAAAAAAAAAAAAAGCAGAAACGTTATATATCTGAGGCAAAAAGGAATGCACCTACTGAGGATTCCCTTTACCCCAGGACTGTGGGAAACCGACGCAATGCCAGTCGGAACCTCTGTGAATGGGGGAAGAGAAATGAGGACGCCAACAATCAGCGTGGCCTCGAACAGGAACAGTCTCAGTGAGAGAGAGAGAGAGAGAGATTTTATTGTACAGTTAATAAAAACTAACAATATAAAACATACAAATGTGTGTAAAAAGCAATCATGGTTACATTTAAAAATATAAAAAACAAGTAGGCTTGCTTATTGAGATCATAAAAAGTCGTAATTATATTGTTCAAAGCCATAGGAATTTAAGCAAACAAAGATGCTCCAAGGGCTTAACTCAGCATTACGTAGACTAGTGCTTAGTGTGAGCCAGTTGTCTGGATCATAATCCTTTTTGCCACTTTGTCAAAGAATTTAGTTAGTCTACAGTTTAACTGAGTCTCCTCAGGGTTAAAACACAGCATCACAGCCTGCCTGCAACTTGTTATGCCCTTCTGGTTCCATAGGGCACGGAGTAGGGATCGTCTTATGTCCATAAGTTTTGAACAAATGCAAATTATGTGGATTAAGTCCTCTTTTCCTGATAAACAAAGTCGGCAGCAGCTTGCTGAGCTTCCCCTTTTCCAAGGTGCCAAGTGCGGTAATATAGGAATAATGCCAAGGCGCATGTTTAAGAACTTGTTTTTAGTTGACTGCGTGAGGCCCTCTTTTAAATATTCTTGAGGTTTCAGGGCACTGTAGTCTTTCAACACGGCCCATCGTGGGCCCTTTTAGTCAGGGTGGCTTTACCCTCTATTGATGAGATCAACTTGGTTACTTTCGTTACCACTTTTTTGAAGGTTTTAAGATCGGTTGACGACTCCCAGAGGTTTGTTAGGTCCAGGATCTCCAATGAGTCTTGGAGGTATTTCCTTGCGGGTGAGTTACCTCTGGCGGATAATTCTTTCCAGAGATGGGCGTTAAGGGACCCGTGGTCGGCATCTCTGATTTTTCGCCACGTTTTAATATATGCCCCCCTACTCTCTACCGCTTGTTTCTGGAGCCCAAATTCCAGACGAATTTGAGCGGGCGAGGTGTATGTGGGTAGTTGGAATATTGCCCTATATGCGTGACTGATGGCGTTGTCTAATATCGTCCTTCCGCTTATGCCCAAACAGGTACCCAACTCAAAGCCCTGAAGAAGAGCCCGATAAATAAAATACGGACTCGGAAACGCGTCGGCTTCTCACACATTCGCTTGAATTTCAAATGTTTTTTTCTTTCATATAAGGCTTGTTTAATGTGTCATATGAAATAAACTGAACATAATATGAATCGCATGCCTGTATGATACCAGACCAGAGCGTTAATGAAAATTGTACTAGAGTGGTCTGGTTGTAATAGGTAGTAGGGTACTATCATAAGAAATGACTTTTCTGATCTGTTCGGTCAAAAGTGCTTAATGTTTTGTCTTTTTGTTTTGTAATAATTGTGTTTGACATCTGTAAATATATCGTTTTGAGTACTTGTAAATATATGCCTCGGTGCAGGACAACGAGTAAACCTCGGACTTTTTGCTAAATTAAAAAAAACTTCTATCTAATTTTTCATATTAAAAAAAAAGTGAAGCGCCCAAGGATTGAATCACTTAGGGTGCAATTCTGCTCTAAAAAATAAAGTTGCAGAATTGAAAAACAGTGACCGGGTCTCCTCTTTTCTTAAAAAATTGTATATGTTGTCCAACTCGGCCACAGTGCAGGACACAACCCCATGTGCTAAAAAAGTTGTCTAATATCGTGGCGTCTTTTCCTTGCAGGGATTCACTGCCGTACGTAAGCATGGGTTGCAGTTGTGCCCTTATCACCTGCAAAAGGGGGCCGAACAACCGGTCTGGGAGAACTTTCTTCAGGGGTTTAATTGACCAGTGGAAAGTCATGCCGTTCCGACGAATTGCCTCTAGTTGGGGCCTAAATGTGCCTTTGCTGTCAATGAGGACACCTAGGTATTTGTAGGTTGCTACCTGTTCTAACCTCTGTACGCCCAGAAACCAGGCACGTTTTCTTTTTTTGTTGTATTTCATTGTCATAACTTTTGTTTTGTTTAAGTTGATGTTTAGTGAGTTGTTTGTAGAAAATAAGCTGGTTGCATCCAGAAGATTATAGAGACCAATAGGGGACCGGCTGATAGGTCGTCGGCGTATAAGAGGTTTGAAAGTGTTGTATCGCCTATTCGCGGGGCATGGGATTTGGTTTTCTCTAGTTCGACCGGGAGATCAGACAGGAATAGGTTAAACAGCATTGGGGCTAGGACACAACCTTTTTCAGGCCTTTGGTGGTACTGATTTGCCTTCAGATGTGTGATCCGGAGCCCAATTTGATCCTAACCCAGGTGTTAGTATGTAGCATGATCAACTGCTGAAGGAGTGGGCTTGGTATTCCCCATCTTCCCGGCTTCTGCCAGAGTTTGCTCCGGTCTACGTGGTCAAATGCGGCGCTGTAGTCAATGTAGCATAGGTATAATGAGCTCTTCATGGATTTTGCTGCATCTATCAAAAGGGTTAGCGCCATGATATTGGTCGTTGTACCCTGACCCCTGCGGAATCCGGTTTGGGTGGCTGGAATGATGTGGTTTTTGTTTGCCCAAGATGTTAAGTCCTCCAGAACGAGAGCCGCATAGTACTTTGCCTCTATATCAACTAGCGATATTAGCCGATAGCTACTAGGGTTATTCCTTTCTCCCTTTTTATAAATCGGGCTTATAATTGAGCCTCTCCAGGTTTTTGGACATATTTCTGTTTCCCTTACTTCCTGGAAGACTGGTGCCATGATGTTACTCCAAAAGCCAGCGTCTTGTTTGTATATTATTGGCGGGATCCCGTTCGGGCCCGGAGCACCTTCAAGTTTGCCCTTGTTAATTTGTGAACTGATCCTGGCCGCTTTTTCCGAGTATGTGGGTTCCTATCTGCTTGTGATTGGTACGGGTCTTGTTGTTGCTTCCTCGTTCAATGTACCGATGTTGTGTGAGGATGGTATCCTTGTGTGGGCATTGATCAGTTCTTTTTTGTTTGTGCCTGTTTTATCGGGGGCCTGATCCAGACCAGTTTTCTGGGCTTTGCCACGGTGCCCCAATAGGGCTTCGGTATTGAAATGAGATGATAAGTAGTTTGCCCAGACTAATTCCGAGATGTTTGAATTGATTCCCTTATGATCTGGACATTGGAGGGAGTGGATTAGTTTCCAGAATCTAGAGCTGTTCTTTTCTTTAGAGTCGTGTAAGATTTTTACCCAGAGGTTATCGTTCAGCTGCCATTTCCTTTCCCATGTTTTTTTCCTCAGCTGTGCTTTTAGGGTGCCCAACGTCTTTTGCGGACTTTCGTTGTTTGGGTCTTTTCGGAGCTGTCTCAAAGTCTGGTTTATTCCACTTTTTAAGGTTTTTATCTCTGGTGTTATTACATTACCGACTATTATCCGTGATGTTTTACCTTTGACGATCTTTTGTTCTTTGGCGTGTTTCGCCCCGAGTTCCGCTATAAATTCACCCCAGGCATCTAGTGGCCTTTTGTCTGCGCTAGATATTTGGTGCATGATTGTTTTGGCGCTAGTTGATAGTTCCTCAGCTTCATCTATCATACACCTTATTCGCCTGTAGTTTGAGGTGAACTCTGTACAGATATTTATTCTTTCCGACACTTGATTCATACAGGACATGGCCAATTTCACTTCTAGCGGCAGATGGTCACTTTGGCCCCGGTCTCCCACTTTGAATGAACTAATTTTTTCAAACAGTGGTAAGGTCACGAGAGCAAAATCAAGGTGAGAGGAGGTGGTTGAAGACAGATATGTTGGAGCTGGTGGGGTGTCCTCTACAAATCGACCTTTAAGTACTCTCAAGTTTAACTGCTAGAGATCGATCAGTAGCTCGTTTGAGGTTTTTGTGTATTTGTTTAGTAAGGGAGTTACTTCATTCGGAACCTCCCATGCGAGGTCCATTATCTATGTCATCTCGTCGGCTGATTTCTTTCCGAAAAGATGAAGGTTGAAGTCGCCAGGTACGAGTATGTTGTCCATTTCCCTTTCCGCCATGAGTCTTACCAGTTCGCTGACTAGTTCTCTTCCTGCCGGTTTTCTGTGCTTTGGGTGTATGTATGTATTTATGACAAATAATAATTGAGTAGACTGATTAATTATGGTTGTTATAGCTAATCCCTGAGCTGCACTCGGGGGAATGATTTTTATCTCAATTTCTTCCATTGCTCCAGTGGTTGGTATATAGGCGAATGTCGCCAGGCCACCTGAGCAGTGGCCGTAATTGGAGCCTCTGGTAGCCGGGTGGATTAAGGTTGTGTAGTCTTGTAGTGAGATCTCCTGTTCTTCCCAAGTTTCTTGTAGCAAGATCAAATCAAAAGATTTTAAATAGGTTAATATTTCGGGGTCCTCTAGTTTGTCTGAGAGGCCATTGCTACTCCAAGTACATATACTGATTTTGTGGTTAGCAACTTTCTTGGAGGATGGTGATGTTGCTCTATGTCAGTTGGTGTCTCTTAAGGGTATACAGCCTGATTCATCAATCTCCCGTTTTGCGAGCCCCTAATAGCGAATCATAAGGAATCGCTATTAAGGACTTGCAAAACGGGATTCATGTAGGAATTTATTTATTTAGTTTGTATAGCGCAAACAGCTACCCAACAAAGGGTTTCCCGGCACTGTGATTCAGTAGTAGCTGACCGGACGACTGACTTAGATGTTGAATAGCCAGGTTTTCAAGGCCTTTCTGAATTTCATGTAGTTCACCTCAGAGCGCAAAGCTTGTGGCATAGCATTCCACAGTGAGGGGTCAAGGTAGGCGAAAGATTTGCCGCCCATACGTGAGAGTTTTATTTTAGGAACAACAAACTTATTGGCTGTTGCAGATCTAAGAGTCCTAGATGGATGGTAGCAATGTACCAGATTTTGTAGATACTTGGGGGCTTTATTTGTAGAGATCTTATGCATGAAGCATAGGGACTTAAATTTAATTCTATTTTCTATTTTTAGCCAGTGCAGTTCACGTATAAGTTTGGTGGTAGATGAAAAGATAGGAATTTTTCCTAACAGTCTCGCAGCTGCGTTCTGCACAGTTTGCAATCTGCGGACTGTGGCTTTATTTGCCCCCAAATATAACACATTAGCGTAATCTAACCTTGATGTTATTAAGGCATTGATGACCGTTTTTTTGTGTGTTCTGGTAGCATCCAACACATTTTCTTTAGCCACTTTAAGATGGCAAAGCAAGTGGCCGATGTTTTAACTGCTTGCTGGTGCGTACTCAGCGTGTCATTGACAATAAAGCCTAGATTACGGGCCTGTGTAGTAGGAGTTGGGGGAGTACCCATTACAGATGTCCAGTGTTGGGGTCCCCAACGTTCTTTATTTTTCCCCCAAACAATTAATTCGGTTTTTTCACCGTTTAATTTCAGGAAGTTTTTTTGCATCCACCCTGCAATTTTCACCAGTCCTAGATTTAATGCGGAGGGGTTGTCACTTCCTGATGATGAAAGGGAAAAAAGAAGCTGAGAATCATCAGCATAGGAAAACATCATCAAACCAGTCTCCTCAACTATTTTTGCAAGCAGACTCATATACAAATTAAAAAGTAGCGGACTTAAAATTGAGCCTTGTGGAACTCCGTGTTTAAAAGTAAGGATTTCAGAACATGCGGATTGGGAAAAAACTTGAAACGTTCTATTCTCAAGTAAAGATTTGATCCAGTTTAAGGCAGCGCCACAGATGCCAAATGAGTGGAGAGTCCTTATTAGTACCGCATGTGACACAGTATCAAATGCGGCACTAAGGTCAAGAAGCACGAGTGCCACCGTTTCACCTTTATCTATCATAGCACGGATATTCTCTGTCACACCTAACAGGGTGGTCTCAGTTGAGAAACCAGCCCGGAAGCCTGACTGATGGGGAGGCAGCAGGTCGTGTGTGGTTATAAAATCTGTGAGACAACGATGGACATGTTTCTCCAGAATTTTTGCAAAAATAGGGAGAAGGGAGATTGGCGGGAAATTAGAAGGCACATTTGGATCTGCATCAGCTTTTTTTTTAGTAATGGGTGAATCATTGCGTGTTTCCAGTCCTCTGGCACATGTTCTTCCTGCAAGGATATGTTTAAGAGATCAGTAATAATGGACATGGCTTTCCTACTGAGTAATTTTAAAATAGAACATGGTAAAGGGTCTCTTGGTGAACCAGATTTAATTGTATTTATTAGATCGATGACAGTATCAACATTAAGCATGGGCCAATTGTTTAATAGGAAGGTATGAGTATCACAAACATTGGCATCTAGAGTGTCATCTTGAATACTTGGTCTATTAGAAAGAGAATTTCGAGTATCTATGAGAACTTCGTTTTGTTTATTCTGGTCTTGTTCGATGCTCTGGTAAATTTTGTCTACTT
This sequence comes from Lissotriton helveticus, assembly GCF_964261635.1. Classification (NCBI taxonomy): domain Eukaryota; kingdom Metazoa; phylum Chordata; class Amphibia; order Caudata; family Salamandridae; genus Lissotriton; species Lissotriton helveticus. The sequence continues at coordinate 1,688,140,915 of NC_136065.1, read as the reverse complement.
TATTTACAAAAAAGGTAGCTAGTTGATCACATTGTGTTTTATTAAGGTCAGGTGGAGTTTGCGAGGTATTAGAGCCAGCCAGCTCTTTAACTATTTTGAAGAGAGTCTTGGATTGATTTAAGGCTGCAGTGATTTTAATGCAGACAAATTCGGCTTTGGCTTTACTACACATTTTTTGGTAATGTGTTAATTGTATTTTATATTCTTTTTTAGCTTCTATAGAATAGAACTTTCTCCACTGACGCTCAGCATTTTTGCATTTAGTCTTTTCTAGCTTTAAAGAGTGATTGAACCAGGGGGCAGGTAGACGCTGATTTTTTCCCTTTAACTTTGTTTTGGGCAGGCACGAGTCGATGGCTGTCAAAAGCCATGACTGAACCGATGCCGAGAGAATTTGCACTCTCGTTTTAGTGCACGGTGTTGTGTCTTCTAAAAAGGTATTCAGAATGTTAATATCTAGTTTTTTCCATTTCCTAACAGTAGAAGTTGAGACCAACGATGTGTCTTTATTTAAGAGTTGTGCTCGAAATGAAAATTTAATAGGGAAATGATCTGACCAGGGAATAGGCAAAGCGGGAAAGGTGTCCAGATTATCAATGTTGGAAAAAATTGGGTCTAATAGGTGACCTGCGGTATGTGTGGGGCCAGAGTTCTTCAAGCTTAGATTAAGAGACGCAAGATCGGCAATGAGTTCGGTGGCCTTTATACATTGGTCATTGTCCAAATGTAAGTTCAGATCGCCTATGACTGTGAAATTGGCAGCATTCATGGCGAGAGGGCCTAGAAGTTCTGAGATATTAGTTAGCCAATTTGATGCTGCTCCAGGCGGACGATAGATGAGTGCACCGGAAAAAGTAAAGTTTGGGGAAAGTATAATTTTAAAAGTGGCGCCTTCGCACCCAGGACAAGGAAATTTTTTAAGCTCACAAGTAAAAAAAATTTTAAAAATCACAGCGATGCCTCCTCCTACTTTGTTAATCCTATCAAGGCGTGTAATCGCATATGAGTCAGGGAGGGCCATGGCAACATCAGGTCCAGAGCTTGCATGAAGCCATGTTTCAGTAATAAACAAAGCGTCAGGGGCCTCATCTAATAATAAATTGAAAATTTCTGTTTTATGTTTGGGTAGGGAGCGGCAATTTAAGCTGAGAAAAGTAAATAGCTTAGAATCAGAATTAGAGCATGTCGTATTGGTTCGATTCTCTATTTGTTTTGTCCCAACAGAGTTTGTTGCAAGAAAGCAGTTATGACAGATATTTATCTTTCTATCCAACTCGAAAAGACCGCAACACGGCTGTCTAGGTGCTTTTAGAGCTAATAATTGTTCAGAACTGTATTGTATAGAGGGAGTGATAATAGTAGCAGTGTTTATAGGGCATCTAAAACATACCAGCGAAGGGGATAAAGGCGAAAGAGGGATATGAGCCATGGCCGTCGGGCTCGTCCGAGGCGCGGACGGCCGCAGACGGGCTGACTCAGGCGTGACTCCGGCGCTGATGCAGGCGCGTCCACGATTCGCGTCCGCTATCGCGGAGTATTACCGTTTCCTTAAGTAGGGATGGCTAGAGCGCTGTTGAAGTTCACGCCTCCCACCTAAGATGTCCGCCGTTTCCGAATCAAATGCCAAAAAAAAATCGGTATTCAGCCCGCAAATCGGCTGTTACCGTCTATGTGCTGGGTCTAGATCTAGTGATGACAGGATTTTGGCAAGTGCAGTAAATAAATGAAATATTTAAAAAGTCGCCGTTTAAAATGCTCGCATTCAGCAATTAAACATAAACATAAAAGTGCAATTCAGAAGGCAGTCTACCTCCTGGCTAGTCGCCTCAGGAGGGGTCCAATGCTTAAACAAACATACGAATCTCGCGATGTTCAGCAGAGGGCTCCTTAAGTAGGGATGGCTAGAGCGCTGTTGAAGCTCACGCCTCCCACCTAAGATGTCCGCCGTTTCCGATTCAAATGCCAACAAAATCGGTATTCAGCCCGCAAATCGGCTGTTACCGTCTATGTGCTGGGTCTAGATCTAGTGATGACAGGATTTTGGCAAGTGCAGTAAATAAATTAAATATTTAAAAAGTCGCCGTTTAAAATGCTCGCATTCAGCAATTAAACATAAACATAAAAGTGCAATTCAGAAGGCAGTCTACCTCCCGGCTAGTCGCCTCAGGAGGGGTCCAATGCTTAAACAAACATACGAATCAAATTGCAAAAAATATTGCGATTCCTACATGTTCCTTATTTGCGATTAGCAAATTGCTAATCGCAAATAAGGAATAACTCCCCATGCATTCTCCCCATGCATTCCTATGGGCCTACAGGCATGGGACACGTTGTGTGCCCCAGGCAGTGTCTAGTTTCATTCAGCCCTCCCTGCCCCAATTCACTATCTCCTGTCTGGGGTGGTGCTAGCACCTCCCTGTGACAGGAAACCTATTGTCCAGGCTTCCCCTGCCGGAGTTTCGTCCAGCAGCAGGAGGCCAGACTTGTGTCTGTGGCAGCAGCATCCATTTAGTGATGCTGAGGCTCTGGTTAACTTTAACAGGGATTAAGGTTAGTAACATGTCTTCTCCCTCTAGAAGGGTGGAATGCTACCCCCGTCACCAGAACTTGCGAGGGGGTAGTATTCCAAAGCGTATGACACCTTACACGACATGTTTTGATAAAGCCAAACAAAAGAAAGCATCTATTCGCGGGATTATAATGCACTTAAGAGTATATGGTATGGCGATATCCCAGAACAGCTAAAAGGACATGGTTCCGAAAGCTGCAGACAGGCTCAGCTCATGCTAGAGCAACATCTCACATAAAACCAAGCACTCTGCCTCCAGGATTGTTAAAGCCTGCCATAGGAGTGACTTATAGGTGTATATGTGTCCAGATATAAGGCTAGACATAGGTATACTATATCTAAGCAAGGGGTGATTACACGACCTTGCCCCAGCTGAGTGATCAGCCAGTTGTGTTAGTTTGGATGGCCAGCCAGGGGTGGCAAAAGATATGCTGCAGCCCCTGGTAGGCCTTGGATGCACCTATGCCCTGGGTACCTATAGTACTCTGTACAGGGGCTCATAAGGTGACCCAATCCCAATTGGTTATGTACCTAAAGTACATGGTTGTGAATTTAGAGAGAGAACAACAGGGCTGTTGGTCTGATTAGCAGGCCCACAGCCACATTAAGTCGAATCAGTGAAGCAAAAAGCAAAAAATGGGGTGACCATAGGATAGCAGACCCTACTCTCCTACAGTAATTTTGTGTGTTCTGTTCCTGGCTGGTCACTACTCCATGGTGTCAGTTGGTCATTCTCGTCTGTGCAGTCTGCCCCTGCCGACTTTCGATTCCTACCCTTTCTTTTTTGTTTGCAGCGTGCGCGCACATTCGCTGGACTGGATGGGTCCCTCCTTTTTTTGAGTGAGATATTCTGGGGGGGCTCTTCTGGGGAAACTTTTAATATGCATAGTTGTTGCCCTTGCGTAGTTGTTGCTTGAGCGTCGTTACTGGATCTTATTGGGCTGTTGTTGGGGGTTGGTCTGCTGGGCATTGCCTTTATTGTAGGTGATGGTATAATGTTTAACCTTAAGTCCCCCAAAAGGTTTCCCAGCATCATGGGGAGTGTAGCTAGTTTGTCAATTATTGGTGAGCAGACACATTTTGTTGTTTCTAATTGTACTAGTTTTGCTGCCTCCTGTCCTCTTTTTATGAGGCCGTTAAGATCTGCGAGTTTCCTTTCTATCCCCACAGTAGCCTCTGCTAGAGTTTGTAGAACAGTTAGCTGTAGGTCTAGTTTGTCCGATTGGTACTGTAGTGCTGTTGACGACAGCTGAATAGTAGTGAGTAGAGTTGCCCAGAAGGATTCAGTAGGGCTTCTGCTCGCCTCAGTTGGTTGGTGCGAGCTCTCTGTACTGATGCTATTTGGGGATGACTTAGAATTGTATGAAGCCACTAGGTCGTTCCATTCTTGCGATGCCAAGAAAGTCATGTCCCTATCCGATAAGTTTAGGTCCCCGCATTCCTTGCTAGGTGGGGAGTTTTGGGGATCATTTACTGCATCCTTTGTTGGTAAGGTCTCCTCTTGGATTTTTGTTTCTACATGTTTGTTATTGTTATATGCGTGTGGTTTAAAGCTCTCTTGTTTGTTTGAGACTTGTATCTGCTCGCTAGAAGGAGGGGTATGAATGGGGGAAGACAGGCATCTTGAGGTATTGGTAATATGGTGCTCCAGGAGCCCCTCGGCTCGTGGCCGTTTTTACTCTGTTTATCTGATTCAAGCACCGATCCCGTTAAGTTTAGATCATGGTCGACTTCCCTTGCTGGTAAGGTAATTTGGCTGACGTCATCCTCTGTTGATGCGGATCTTCTTAATTCTTGTACTCGGTCCTCGTCCGTCCCAACGGTGCTTCTTGTGTGGGCCGAGCTCTCTGGTAAGGTGGGTGATGTGTGTATCTCTGCAACTGTGTAAGTCCGTTCCTGAGGAAGCAAGCAGTTTGCGCCAGTGGGGCGCAGTGGAGGCTGTAGGCCAGTGATGAGGTTGGTAGTAGAGTATATGGCTTTGCCAGGATCTTTACAAAAAGTACATTTAGAATAAATTTTTGGTTGGAAATAGCTTTTTGTTTTCCTTATAGGCTGATCTTCTATGCTGATTAGTTCATAGGGGTTTTTCCTTTTTTCGTTCCTAGGCGTTAGTGTTTGCGCTTTTGCATTGCCTTGCTGTGGTAATGTTGCTGGGCTTTGGGCTTTGCTTATTTGTTCACTTTGGTCAGTGATTTTGTCAGTTTCTGCCGGATTCGTTTTTCGTGCAATGATGTTGTCGCAAACTTTTTTGTTACTGTTGCTTGCATGATTTTTATCGGTGATCTCTGGGCTTGTGGCCGTTTCGTTTCTTTTCCGTTTGGATGGGAGTCTTATTGGGGGGTTTCTTTCTCTTCCCGATCTCATTATGACCTACTTGTTCCTTCTCCTGTGTCTCCTGTGTTGCTGGTATCTCACCCAATGACCACTCGGCTGACCCGGAGAAGAAATAAGGGTATGACAATGAACTGAGCCTGAGAGAAGTATAGGAGCAATTTGTACTGGTCTGGTCTGGATTGGTCACGGGGTCAGCAAGCACAGGGACACTATCCCCCACTCGTTTCCCTTCCCTTGTGTGGTTTAAAAAGGGCTAAACAACTCCACTCGTCCAGCCTATCTATCCCAATGGTGAGTGAAAGTGTTAAGGGGGGCTGGATAGGACGCCTGAGTTGGGGACTGAAGAGAGAACAGGGCAGTCAGGAGCAGGGCACACAAGGACACCGCAGCCGCACCCAACCTAGTTGAGCCGCTTTACGCGGGCTGCACAACACTCTGCAGCCTCTGAAAGCAGAGGCCGCGCTCCAGACCCTGCGCTCGCCCCGCCCAGATGTGGCGCAGGCTCCTTGCTGGTTACTCGCTCCTTACCGCAGGCTGCCAGTGTTGTGATGGGGCAGTGGCATCGGTCAGCAGATCATAGTCCTCTGGGTGCAGGCCATGTGGAAAACCGGGTCTCTACCGCGATTTGCCGCTATTTACCGACTCTCCGCGGTCCTGGATCCATGGGGGGGGGGCCAAGGGGGGCCGGCATCCTCATGCGGCAACGGCAGCAACAGCCTTCTCCTCGCCTTCTTCTCGCTCGCCTCGCTTGCCTCGCTTGCCTCTCCTCGCAATCCTGCACTGCCACCTAGTGTCCAATCTCCAGTCTCAGGGGAATGAGAACCTCTAGAGCAGGGACCTCGAGCAGGAACTTGAGCAGGGAGACAAGGACATCAGGAGCAATACGGGCCGAAGCGATTCAGGAACAGGAAGCCCGACGGTGAACCGGACGTTATACGAGGGACCCGGAAGTGAGGTAATGACCTACTCGCTAGAACGCGAAGCGGTCTAATGCGGAGTCAGAGGGACTTTATAGTCCTCCATCTCTGTTTGCACCTGTGAACTCCGACAGACCTGACAGCTCTTGCCTAGTCAACATGGCAGTAAAAAACTACACACAGACACTGCAGTGACAGGTGTGAGATAACTTTACAGGGCTACTCATTTGGGTGGCATAATCAGTGCTGCAAGACCACCAGTGGCATTTGATTTCCAGGCCCTGGCACACCTTGTGCACTTTACTAGGGAAATACCAGTAATTCAAATAAGCCAAAAATGGAAACACCAATCCACAAACACAATTTACATGGAGAGCATATGCACTGAATAGCGGTGGCAAAGTGCCCAAAGTCCTAAAACCAACAAAAACAGGGTCAAAAACAGGAGGCCCAAAAGCAAAATGTCAAACCCGCTGAAAAAGCCAAGTCTAACACTGGATAAAGGGAAGGAGGCAAGCAGAAGCCACATGAATGCTTCACTTATTATGGGCGCGAGTTTCCAACAGGTCCTTGAGCTGAGCCAAAGCCACCTAGCTCATGTTTTCAGTGGTTCGACCACTTCTAGAATAGCTATATAATGTCTAAAAAGGCATGATTTTAGCATATGGCGTCCTGCCTTCCATTACTTATGAACCTTTTTTTTATTTTTATTTTTTAGATATTTTGTCAGATTAGTTTGTTATCTGTATTTCTGGTTTTAAAGGAAATTGAAAAAAAAATTGAATCTAGTAAGAGGCTTAAGTGCGCTACAGAAACCCTGGGTTCAAATCCTGGATTTCCTGCATGGCTAAATTGTTTGATCTTAGTCAAATCAATTTACTTCATGTGTCTGATTTCCTTCATAGAAATATTTGAGAGCACTTTCAAGTCATTCAGTTGAAGACTGACTGTATACAAAAACATTACTTGGATGTTTTATTAGCCTGGAATATTCCTCTGTTGTAGGTAATGTAAAATCTGAACACACCACAGAAAATATAAAACACACAGAAAATGTAAAACACAAGAATGTAATGTAACAACAAACACAAGTAGAAAACTCACAGCTGTACATGTTTAAAAAACAGTTTAGGTCCAAGTTATGCGATGACAAGTTGAAAAGACACACTGGAATAAGTAACTTGAAAAGATTTCAGTTAAAAGCCAACTCATGTTTAGCATGAATAAAAAAATAATGGTTTTAGCAAACAGGATCATCTGAATGCACTTCGTGCTTCCTAATAGATTGTAACTTGATTAGACAATGGGTGCATGACATCCAATTGGCCTAGAGCACATAGAGGTCTTAGACACACATTGATACCAGCACACACTCCACTAAAATTACATCAACGACAAATACACATGCATTCACAGGTAGAAGAATGCTTCAATTTCCAGCATTGTTGAAAGTGCAATAAAGAATGTGTAGAGGATTAGGTCAGAATTTGGAGTTATGGCTCACAGGTATTTGAGTATTTTTCCATCTTTAATCTGTAACCTGCAAGTCAATTATTTGCCGTTTTTCAATAACCCATTTTGTAAATTGTGTATGACGAGAGCAGCCTGTGAGCAGCAATTTGAGAAAGAGACCAGCAACCTGCTTGTGTGTAAGGAGGGTCTTTTTCGCTGTCGTGACACTCAGTAAAGAACCGTCTTTGCATTGCCAAAAAGAGTCTGTGTTATTTTTCATTGTAACGGTTTCAAGTCACCCGGCTATAGTTGGCGAGTCAGCTAGGAGATTGCTTTTTGCCCCCACTTGACTGCTGGCACCAGAAGACCACCTTACCCCCGCTGCATAGATCATTGCATACTTTTTGAAGAGGTAAGCAGACACTGTTTTCCACTGAAGTTCTGCCTGTGCTTGGGGGTTGGGGAGGATCCGGGTACTGCAATCTTTTAAAGGTGAGGACAGAGTGGATCACGATCCTTGTTTGTGTATTGACATGTTTTTCTTGGCAATGCTAACACAGATGTAAATATAATGTAAATATGAGGTTGTAAAAAGGTTAGGGTACCGCATGAAAGATTGTGTATTGTGTACACGTGTTGCACAACAATTAAGGTGCCTACATAACCAGTTAACCTGAGATTTCCACTATAACATTGGAAGTGGTCAGTTTGGGTAGTCTGAAATTAGAAGGAGGCGTGGTTCAAATTACCGTAATGGACCTATTCTACAGCTGTAATTCCATGGTTGCAAAAACAAATGATTTGAAAGGAATCTCCTCCCAAGCACGGAGGCAAGTGGCAAGGGGTTGCTACTTGCACTGCATTTACAGCAGTAAAATAGAAAACATTGATTAAGGTGCCGACATAATTGGTTAACTCTATATCCCAATAATAACATTGGAAGTGGTCAGTTTGGGTAATTTGAAATTGGAAGGAGCCAATATGTGTTCCAGTACCTGACACAGAGGGGCAGCTGAAAAGCTGGTGTCGCTAAACTTTACCTCCTGAAACGATCTGAACACTTAAATTATTGCCCTGAACCTGATGTCCAGAAAGTCACTCCATGTTCTCAAAAACGCATACTTTCTGTTCTGTTGTGAGACAAGGTCTGTGTTTATGTGTGCAGACATAAGGGTGCTGAATTCGTGTTTTAGGGTGCAGCTACTCGTTATGTTATATGTATTGGTCATATGTGTTCCAATGGCGCTCTACACTGAAACGCAAAGACCAGCACAGAGAACTTATGAGCAGACCAACGTAACCGCGGAATGTCTATTTGTTATATGTACACCTGTATGGAAAATCAATAAAAATATATTTTAACAAAAAAAACAACAAAAGAAAACGCATAGTTTGAAAGGAATTTTCTCTCGGGCATGGAGGGAAGTGGCCAGTATTTGTCCTGTTGAAACTTACAGAAAGTAGAATAGAGATGTTGATTACCACCTAGAATAAGTAAATGTTTTCATATTTTTTGCTGGTGCTGTGTGCGTGTATGAGAAAACGTGGCCACAGTATGATGTTGGTGTGTAATATCGTATAATTTGCAAGTATTATCGGAATGTGCACTGTATAACCAAAACGTTGATATTGTAATGCACCTTGCATAATTGGTGAAACTGAATGTGATATTTTAATGCACATCGCATAAGTGATGACTTAGAAAATAGATACGTTTTCCTGCTTTTTAAGATTCATGCGAGCCTTCTAAAAAGAAGTCAAATTTGATTCGATAGAAAAAGGTTACATTAAAAAAATATTAGAAATCCTAGTAGTCATGGAGACTCAGCGCATATGCAGAACGTTTTTCCAACTAATAAGAAAATATTACAAAAATATAGCCTAGAGTGGTTTGAAACAACTCAAATGCATACATATCCTTGGCCAAAAGAAGGAACATTTGATGATAAAAGAATTGAAGATGTTATCAAATACCTCAGAAGTAAATATGCAAGAACCAAGTTAAGGAAGAGTCTTTTGCAAAAGGTCAAAGGACTCATCAAAAGAAGATTCTCCTAGTACCCAGTCTGTTCCCCTAAACCCATATTGTGAGAAGTTGGCCTGGTAGGGGATGTTTCCAATTCTGGAACCACCTACTACCTGACCAAACAATCCCTTATGGTGTCTGGTTGTAAGTCAACCTTATTAGACAAGCTATCCTAGGGGTAGCATGGACTAAGCAGCCTAAAGGCTTAACTTAAGAGGTCGTGTTAAGCGAGCTGTTTTACCACATACAATCCTGTAATATCAAATGAAAGGACACCACACAAGTATATATTATAAAAATATATGTGTTTATTACTAAAAACAATCCCCAGTATTCTTTATGAATAAAGGGGCACAAGCGTTAAATCAAAAGCACTGTTTAAACATACAAGTTGCACAATTATGGATGAGGGCGGGTGGCCACTCAAACCATATACTAAACAAGTGGTATAAGAGAGGCCACTCGAACAGTGGTTAGGCCTAGGGCCTAGGGAATCGCTGGGAGCAGTCAGGACAAGCAATGCTGAAGTCGGGAATGGCCCTCGGGATTCGGGAGATGTGCGGAAAGCGCACGCATGCACCAATGTTAACCAATGGTGCGTAAAAGTCATAGAGTTAAAGTTTAAGGACACTTCCGCTGAACCTAGAGGAACAAAACTTAACACACAGACCCTAGAGGTGTGCACCAGTGTGGGAACACCGGCGGAGCAAAGTTACCTCACCCACAGGAAGTGGGTGCACAGGGTCGAAGTGGCGTCGGGTTTTGACACGCAGGCTCTTGGTGCTTGGAGCTGAAAGGGCTGCAGGCAGGTTGAAGATGAAGTGTCCGGTGGAGTCCAAGGGTGGACTCAAGTTGTAGAGTACCTGAAAGCAGAGGGGACAGAGTCTGGGTCACTCAGCAGTGACCAGGGTGGAACCAGGACGGAACCAGGCAATGTTGGGCGCAATCAGGTGGTCGTCGAGGAGCTTCTCTCCGCTGTCACGTGGGCTCTGGGGCATCTGCGACGTCCAGGAGCAGGTCACGATCTGTCCCACGCAGGCTCTCACCGTCGGTGCAGTCGGCTTCAAGTTTGGAGCAAACAAGCCTTGGCAAGAGCAATCCACGCGGGATCGGAAGATTGCTTCTCACTCGGACCAGGAAGGTCAGAGTCGGGGCTCCTTTTCAGGGGAGCTGGTGTGGATCTGGAGCAACCAGATTCACGAGTCTTCTTTGTAGTTTCGTCGGCACAGGGACCACTAGCCAGCTGGCAAGTGACCGGGCCAACGCGTTGAGCCAAATAGAGCCAAAGGGCCCCACGCAGCACTCGTCGAGTGTGGAGGGCTGAACTTCGGCTCAGGAGCAGCTCAGGGTGGGGGCTTCTCAAACCCCGGTGCACAGCTTCGAGGGTCACTCGTGGGCTGCACGGTCAGCGTCTCGTGGTCAATTCAAGATGGCGTGCCCCACGCTTCCGGTCGCCTCCACGGGTCTCAGCTCTGCAGGGACTGTGGATCGGGCTGTTGGAAGGCAGGCAAGCTTGATCTCGTTGATCTCAGTCGCTCGAGTTCCGGCGGGAACTGCAACTAAGTAGACGTCGAGGGCTGGATGGTGCCTGCTGCTGCAGGGTGGTCACTCCTTGACCACAAGGGAGATTCTTCGGGCTTCCACGTTGAGATGGAGGTCCAAGGGTCCAGAGTTTCGTTTCTAATGTTTCTTCCAGGAAATCTGATGTGCATTGGCACTGCTCCCACTCTTATTCCAATCTGGGGGGCGTGATTACCTGCTAGGTCCCTCCCTATGGGTGGGACCCAGGAAGGGGGTGGATACACCCCTTTCCTTTGATCCAGGCCGCCCTGGCACGAGGGCTGGAGTGCCCCAGAACCGGTTTGGCCGGATTATGCAAGGGGCAGCCTTGTGCGCCCCAGGCAGTGTCTGGTTTCTTTCAAACCTCCCTGCTACAATCCACTATCTCCTGTCTGGAGGGTGGTGACACCCTCCTGTGACAGGAAACCCTTTGTCCAGGCCCCATCTGCTGAGTTTCGGTCAACTGCAGGGGTCCAGACATTTGTCTGTGGCAGAGGCATCCATTTTGTGGATCTTAAGGTCTTTGGAGAAATTAACCGCATTTAGCAAAGTAACATGTCTTACCCCTCTAGAGGGGTGGAATGCTATCCCCGTCGCCAGAACTGGCGAGGGGATAGTATTCCAAATCGTATGACACCTTACACGACATGTTTTGATAAAGCCAAACCAAAGTTGCTATATAACCGCGAGGATTATAAGGCACTTAAGAGTATATGGTATGGCATTATCCTGAAACAGCTTAGGGAGTTGTTCCCGACAGCTGCAGACAGGCTCAGCTCATGCTAGAGCTCCATCTCACATGAAACCACGCACTCTGCCTCCAGGATTGATGAGGCCTTCCATAGGAGTGGCTCACAGGTTAATATGTGTCCAGATATAGGTTTAGATATAGGTATACTACATCTAAGCAAGGGGTGATTACACCACCTTACCCCAGCTGAGTGATCAGCCAGTTGTGTCAATTTAAGAACCAGCCAGGGGTGGCAAAAGATATGCTACAGCCCCTGGTAGGCCTTGGTGGCCCCTATGCCCTGGGCACCTATAGTGCATTATACAGGGGCTGACAAGGGGTCCATTTCCAATTGGGGTATGTACCTAGGGTACATGGAATCCATTTTACAGAGAGAGCAGATGGCCTGGGGCCCTGATTAGCAGGGAACCAGGTCAACTAAGTCAAAAAACCAGCTAAACACAGGCAAAAAATCCGGGGTAACCATAGTCAGGTAGCTACCTTCCTACATAACCCCCCCCCCAAACGAAAGGAGATAAGGCTATCCTTGGCCAGGTAAGCCTATATTGCCTGAGTGGCCATATAAGGAAGTACCTGCACTAGCATGGGTACCCCCTGTCTCATGGTCCACTAAGCAGTCCCTCACCCTTTGGGTATTAGAGGGTCTCCACCATAGGGAATTACTACCTTGGGTGTGTTTATGCAAAGTTAAAGGCTGGTTTGGATATGGAGTATTGAAGTGAGGCTCTACTAAGTTAGGGCTTGGCTTCCTCCAATTATCTTCCACCATGTGTGCCTTTCTTTCTTTAACTGAGTTGCACTGTGCTCTCAGGGTCAACCTCTGGCTACCTAAAGCTGGAGGCTGGGTCCCTCTGTTTGGCTTGCTGGAGGGACAGTTCAGGTTTGGGCCCTTTGGGTCCCAGGTTTGGCTGTGCCCAACAGAATCCATCTGTGGGAGGTCCCTAACTGTTTTTAAGGGGGCTCCCTCAGGAGTTTTTAAAGTTTTCACCTCACTAGGGCTACTAGTTTTGGTGCACCTAATCTGTTGATGGGGGTGCTTTATTTGACAGGGGTCCCTCTGGGTCTCACTGTCCTTCTTGTCCTCTGCAGCCCTGGGCTGGCTAAGGCAATGGAGAGAGGGGCAGGTTACCTGCTCCAGACTGGGTCCCACCTGAGAAGGGTCCACCGCCATCAGAGGCTCTGTCAGGCCAGGCCTAACAACCTCTGGGGCAGTTCCTTCATCAGGGGTAAGATCAGTTCCCTGAGGAGGCTGATCCTGTCCTAAAGTCTGGTGAGGGGGAGATTTCTCTTCCTCCTCCATGCTCTCAGTTTGTGTGGAGTTATCCATCATTTCAGGTTTCACAACACACATCTCAGTTTGAGTTTGGGCTGTGGCCATCACAGCCCCACCAACCTTTTCAGGAGGAGACTCAGTTTGGGTTCCTGCTGTTACTATAACAGCTTTGCTATTCTGTTCAGGAAGAGCTTTTGCTAGAGATGGGGCAGAGAGTTTCTCAGCCCTACCAACCTTTTCAGGAAGGACATCTTGCATTGGGGCTGTAGCCATTACAGCCCCACTAACCTTTCCATTGGAATTTACCATTCTAGAATGGGTTTCCTGTTCAACCTCAGGCCAGGCTGAGATCTCCAAATCATTACCAAGTAGGCAGTCTACAGGCAAGTTTGGTGACACTGCCACTCTCTTTGGGCCAATGACACCTCCCCAGCTGAGACTTACTACTGCCATGGGATGATTTGTTTGGATTCCATCAATGTTTGTAACCTGGTATGTGGCACCAGGTAAAAGTTGCTTAGAGGGGACTATGCCATCAGCCACCATGGTGATGCTAGCCCCTGTGTCTCTAAAAGCTTCAACTTTCAAACCATTGATGATGGGTTCTTGTCTATACTTGCTCAAAGTATTTGGGCAAGCAGAGAAGTTGGCAAACCCCATGCCAGTCTCATAAACAAGATCATTGGGTGATGGGGACCTGGATAGGCCAGGGTCCACCTGAGCGCCAACAGTAAACCCACCCAGATTCCTGGGTGTGCTTCCACTTCCTGGGGGATTACTGCTGACAGTAACAGGAGGTGTTGAAGCTGGCTTTGGAGGTATATTTTCTTTATTGTTATTCTTGGGACAACAGCTGTCTGTTTTGTAATGCCCCACCTGTTTACAGGCATAACAATAAGGCTTTTTCTCAGTTGAAGAAGTGTCTTGGGACCCACCCCCATTCTTGGAGTTTTGGGGCCCTGGGGAAGTCTTATCTTTACTTTTATCCCCACCCTTATCTTGAGGCTTGGTAGACTCCTTCTTCTGGTTACTGTCCTGATTCTTAGGCCTAATCCTGGTTCTGACCCATTTGTCTGCCTTCTTTCCCAATTCTTGGGGAGAGGTCAGATCAGAGTCCACCAGGTGCTGGTGTAAGAGCTGGTTCTGACAATTACTTAGGATCTGCTCCCTCATAATCAAATTATACAATCCTGTAAAGTCATGTACTTTGCTGCCATGTAGCCAACCCTCCAGAGCCTTAGTTGCACAATCAACAAAATCAGTCCAGTCCTGAGTCTGTGTCTTCTGGGTGTCTCTGAACTTCAACCTGTACTGTTCAGTGGTTAAGCCAAACCCATCTATCAGAACACTCTTCAGGACTTTGTAATTGTTTGCATCCTCATGTCTAACAGTGAGGAGCTTATCTCTCCCTTTCTCTGAAAAGGAGTACCATAAGATTGCTGCCCACTGTTCCTCAGGAACCTGCTGTACCATGCAGGCTCTCTCAAGAGCAGTCATCCATTTGTGGATGTCATCCCCTTCTTTGAAGGGGGGCACAATCTTTGTCAGGTTTCTACTATCATAGGACCTGGGTTTCTCTTTAGGAATATTGCTGCCACCAGTGGCATCTAAGCCACTTAATTTCTGCTCTCTTGCCAAGGCAAGTCTAGCTTGAGCCAAGGCTACCTCCTCCCTCTCTATCTGGAGTTTGACAGCCCTCATTCTGGCCCTATGCTCTAGCTTTTGAGAAGCACTCATACCTCTCTGTGATTCTCTGGAGGCACTAGAAACATGAGAGTCCCCTGAGGGAGATCTCACTCTTCTGTTGCCTGGGAGAATAACATGTTGGGTTCTGGGGAGGTGCTGGCCCTCTCCATTCCCCAGTAGGTCCAAGTTGGCCTGGCTAAGCCTGGCAACTGGAACCTGGCTACCCTGATCCTGAACTTCTAAGTCCTCAACATCTGAGTCCTCATCTAAGTCATCATCATCCTCCTCCTCCTGAGGGGGATCAGTTTCAGGGGGGTTCCCTCCATTTCCTGTGTCTAGGGAAGCTGCCTTTGCCTTCTCTAAGTCATCCTGTTCTAGGATTTCTACCAGGATTTGGCAGGTGGGGCTTCTGCCCCTTTTTAACCCTCTTGCTTTGCACAAGGCAATCAAGTCTCTACGGGTTAACTTGTCATATCCAAAAGTTGCCTGGGTAGGGTCAACTGTCACAGGAGTAGACCCTGAGGCTTTTCCTGTGTCAGACATGGTTACTAGTGAGGTGTAAGTGGTGCACTTACCTACACTAAGTGTTTTCCTACTGTACCTTGCTAGTGAGTTGTAGTCAGGGTGTGCTAATCCCTTCAACCTACAACTACTAAGTTCAGTAGAACTTAATATGCTAAGCTTTTGATTTATATGTACCTAGAGGTACTTGATGTGATCTTTCAATTTGATATAAAGATTGCAATGGTAAAACAACAGCAAGCTCAAATCCGCACCGCTGCTCACCAATGTGAGAAGTTGGCCTGGTAGGGGATGTTTCCAATTCTGGAACCACCTACTACCTGACCAAACAATCCCTTATGGTGTCTGGTTGTAAGTCAACCTTATTAGACAAGCTATCCTAGGGGTAGCATGGACTAAGCAGCCTAAAGGCTTAACTTAAGAGGTCGTGTTAAGCGAGCTGTTTTACCACATACAATCCTGTAATATCAAATGAAAGGACACCACACAAGTATATATTATAAAAATATATGTGTTTATTACTAAAAACAATCCCCAGTATTCTTTATGAATAAAGGGGCACAAGCGTTAAATCAAAAGCACTGTTTAAACATACAAGTTGCACAATTATGGATGAGGGCGGGTGGCCACTCAAACCATATACTAAACAAGTGGTATAAGAGAGGCCACTCGAACAGTGGTTAGGCCTAGGGCCTAGGGAATCGCTGGGAGCAGTCAGGACAAGCAATGCTGAAGTCGGGAATGGCCCTCGGGATTCGGGAGATGTGCGGAAAGCGCACGCATGCACCAATGTTAACCAATGGTGCGTAAAAGTCATAGAGTTAAAGTTTAAGGACACTTCCGCTGAACCTAGAGGAACAAAACTTAACACACAGACCCTAGAGGTGTGCACCAGTGTGGGAACACCGGCGGAGCAAAGTTACCTCACCCACAGGAAGTGGGTGCACAGGGTCGAAGTGGCGTCGGGTTTTGACACGCAGGCTCTTGGTGCTTGGAGCTGAAAGGGCTGCAGGCAGGTTGAAGATGAAGTGTCCGGTGGAGTCCAAGGGTGGACTCAAGTTGTAGAGTACCTGAAAGCAGAGGGGACAGAGTCTGGGTCACTCAGCAGTGACCAGGGTGGAACCAGGACGGAACCAGGCAATGTCGGGCGCAATCAGGTGGTCGTTGAGGAGCTTCTCTCCGCTGTCACGTGGGCTCTGGGGCATCTGCGACGTCCAGGAGCAGGTCACGATCTGTCCCACGCAGGCTCTCACCGTCGGTGCAGTCGGCTTCAAGTTTGGAGCAAACAAGCCTTGGCAAGAGCAATCCACGCGGGATCGGAAGATTGCTTCTCACTCGGACCAGGAAGGTCAGAGTCGGGGCTCCTTTTCAGGGGAGCTGGTGTGGATCTGGAGCAACCAGATTCACGAGTCTTCTTTGTAGTTTCGTCGGCACAGGGACCACTAGCCAGCTGGCAAGTGACCGGGCCAACGCGTTGAGCCAAATAGAGCCAAAGGGCCCCACGCAGCACTCGTCGAGTGTGGAGGGCTGAACTTCGGCTCAGGAGCAGCTCAGGGTGGGGGCTTCTCAAACCCCGGTGCACAGCTTCGAGGGTCACTCGTGGGCTGCACGGTCAGCGTCTCGTGGTCAATTCAAGATGGCGTGCCCCACGCTTCCGGTCGCCTCCACGGGTCTCAGCTCTGCAGGGACTGTGGATCGGGCTGTTGGAAGGCAGGCAAGCTTGATCTCGTCGATCTCAGTTGCTCGAGTTCCGGCGGGAACTGCAACTAAGTAGACGTCGAGGGTTGGATGGTGCCTGCTGCTGCAGGGTGGTCACTCCTTGACCACAAGGGAGATTCTTCGGGCTTCCACGTTGAGATGGAGGTCCAAGGGTCCAGAGTTTCGTTTCTAATGTTTCTTCCAGGAAATCTGATGTGCATTGGCACTGCTCCCACTCTTATTCCAATCTGGGGGGCGTGATTACCTGCTAGGTCCCTCCCTATGGGTGGGACCCAGGAAGGGGGTGGATACACCCCTTTCCTTTGATCCAGGCCGCCCTGGCACGAGGGCTGGAGTGCCCCAGAACCGGTTTGGCCGGATTATGCAAGGGGCAGCCTTGTGCGCCCCAGGCAGTGTCTGGTTTCTTTCAAACCTCCCTGCTACAATCCACTATCTCCTGTCTGGAGGGTGGTGACACCCTCCTGTGACAGGAAACCCTTTGTCCAGGCCCCATCTGCTGAGTTTCGGTCAACTGCAGGGGTCCAGACATTTGTCTGTGGCAGAGGCATCCATTTTGTGGATCTTAAGGTCTTTGGAGAAATTAACCGCATTTAGCAAAGTAACATGTCTTACCCCTCTAGAGGGGTGGAATGCTATCCCCGTCGCCAGAACTGGCGAGGGGATAGTATTCCAAATCGTATGACACCTTACACGACATGTTTTGATAAAGCCAAACCAAAGTTGCTATATAACCGCGAGGATTATAAGGCACTTAAGAGTATATGGTATGGCATTATCCTGAAACAGCTTAGGGAGTTGTTCCCGACAGCTGCAGACAGGCTCAGCTCATGCTAGAGCTCCATCTCACATGAAACCACGCACTCTGCCTCCAGGATTGACGAGGCCTTCCATAGGAGTGGCTCACAGGTTAATATGTGTCCAGATATAGGTTTAGATATAGGTATACTACATCTAAGCAAGGGGTGATTACACCACCTTACCCCAGCTGAGTGATCAGCCAGTTGTGTCAATTTAAGAACCAGCCAGGGGTGGCAAAAGATATGCTACAGCCCCTGGTAGGCCTTGGTGGCCCCTATGCCCTGGGCACCTATAGTGCATTATACAGGGGCTGACAAGGGGTCCATTTCCAATTGGGGTATGTACCTAGGGTACATGGAATCCATTTTACAGAGAGAGCAGATGGCCTGGGGCCCTGATTAGCAGGGAACCAGGTCAACTAAGTCAAAAAACCAGCTAAACACAGGCAAAAAATCCGGGGTAACCATAGTCAGGTAGCCACCTTCCTACACATATGATCCTATGAGCCTCTCTCTCATGGTACCTAGTATCTATCCACTGGTGTAGCTACAAGAAGGCATGGTGGAATTTGAGAACCCTGAAATTGAAACCCCTCCACACACTCCAAAAGCTACCCCCAATGTCACCCCATGCTCGCCAAAGCCAAAACATGCGAGTATACCTAGGCAGCAAACAAGGGTAGGTAACCTCCAGTTCTCAGGACAACTAAAGGCACAGTTTTTGCTGCATCTACATCCAGCCTCTTCCCAGAGGGATAAAAGCAAAGAGCAAAGTCCTGAAAATAGTGATGACCAGTCACATATATTGGCATCGTTGTGCTTGCTGCAGAGAAGGGACACAACAGGAAGGGTAACTAGAAAGCTAGTTTCCACCCCACAGCGAAGGAATGTATATGTTGGAAGGTGGAGTGACTATGTGGATAGGGCTGTAGGTATTGCACAATGGCCTGTATCTCAAGGAGGAGAAGAGGCGTGTTGAAGGACTGAAGACAGTTTACCACCTCTGCAAAAAGAAAAAGGGAACATAATTGTTTCATCAGAGAATGTTCAAGAATGCTATATCGCAGTGAGGGTAGGAGATATGGAAGTGAAGTGAGGAGAGAGGGGTATTACGAGGACTTTTTAGGACAAACCCAGGGAGGTTTTGGGAGATTAACAAATAGGATAGAATTTATATATAAGCATGTGAGATTATGAGTGAAATACTTCAAACCCCAGAGGCTAGGCACCCTATTTACAATGTTGAGATTCAAGAAAGACCCTTTATAGATTTTGGCCACACAAAAAGTGCAAGGAGATTGCCTAAACATATTGATACTAGAGAAAGAGAGTATGATATGCTTTCTAGAGCTAGGAAAACCCGAGCGACAGAGCTTGAGCAGTTGCGATTTCAAACATCCCATTGCTAGCCAGAGAGGATCCAGTGAGGCTATAGTTGGATTGACACTCCTTGATAGAACGGTGCAGCAAATAAGTGTTCAATCAATTTTGCGCAGAGCAGATCTCAGTCCTAGTGAGATTGTAGTTGAAGGACAGCATAGCCGGTACAGTGTTGTAACATATGTAGATAATCTAATATAGTGGACTGAGTGGTAGAAAGAACACAAGGGACGGTGGACTGTTTCTCCTGCATCTCTAAACCTGTTTCATTGCATATAATAGTCTAGCGCGACAAAACCCAGACACCAACCGTCCTATGGTGTCACTGTGTCCCAGATCCTAGAGCAAAAACTTGATCAAACAAAGGTTTCTGGCATCTCGGACGCCGTCGGTACACTCACTTCGGACGCCGTCTTTATTGATACAGGCCGGATTGTGGCCTTGGGTTAATGCCCACCTTATTTTGAAGACGTACCGATTTAAAGGCTTGTGACTTCTTTCTTCGCCAGACCATTTCGGGACACCAGAGAATATCTCTTTTATGAAAACCATTACTCCTCAAAGGCAGATTTGTCCATACTTGCCCCAGATCTTAATAACGCTGGATTCCATCTTCATGTGGCTCGGATTGTGACCTCTCTACCGATATTATTTAACTCAGAAATATCATCCCCAGACATTTGAGGGAACGTCCTTGGACCCATTGAGATTATTGGAATTTGGACCACATTAGGAGTGTCTTTTCAGACCTAATTTTCTGATAATTTATTATTTTCGAATTCGGATTTCTTTGGTGCACGAGGTAGCAGCTGTACTTACAGCATAAGAGAACGTAACAGATTTCTCTCCTTCAACATGGGTATTACCCTGAGAAGCCCTGATGAAGTTTTAAATGAGAACGAAACGCGTTGGCTGAGCTGTATGTTATTTATGAACGATATTCAATAAAGAACTCTTTTTGGAATACTACAGAGCAAATCCCTGGATATTATTTCATTCCTGCGCACACCATTCAAGCTTTTGGACTTAGTGGTAAGCTCCACAAATTAGCCTATGGTCACAAGAAGGGACTTTTGACCCACACGATATGGCGAATGCTGAAGATTATATTCTGTATGGGGAGGGAGATCCAGACTGGTATTACCCCTACATGCGAAAATGTTTACGTGTATTGTAGTAATACACCAGGCAGTACCATTCCCAGCGTTCTACCACCCCCTTACATCAGATGCCCCTGGTATGCAAGGGACACCACATTACGTTCCTTGGCTATAGATGGACAAGAACATCTTTCACTTCTTTAGGGAACACTCTTCCCTTTCACAAGCTTTCTTTTCTTTTCCTCCCTCACCCTAAAAAAACAGTGCTCCGTCCAGTGCGTTGGTCTGCGCCTGGACGTCTGCAGCGGCCCTATGATGAAGCATGCCACTGCATAGTGGGTGAGAGCAGTATTATAAAATCTTTTGATTTTCCTTCTTCTTCTGTTTCTCACTAATTAACTATTCCCACATAGTAGAGGGGTCAGGAACAGAAGAACTTTTCAATTCAAATTAGGTTAACATCCCTGGCCCTGTTTTTCTTAATACGTCAATGCAGCCACAACCAAATTCAAAAATAATATATGTGCCTCAGACACCCTCAAAAAGTACGCAGTCACCAGCACTGCCTCAGTAAACCTACCTAGGACCCTAAATGGCGACTCCACTTCAAAGTGCACAAGTAGGTGTAGGTGTGAGGGGAGTAAATCCTTTCCAGATTAATTCTGTGGTAGGATATATATACAATGAAGGTGCCCACAGAGTATGCTTATGTGTCAAGTCTTGTCAGTAAAGCACTGTCCAGATGAGGAACCCACTGTGACGGTAGCTTACAATGACAAAAGTTATGCATTCCTCATAGAAACAGGAGCAACTAAATTCTGTATTAGAGAGTGAGACCTCCCAATTTCTAACAGATCAGTGTACATATAAGGATTCTCTTGGGAAGGGATAAGGGACCCTTTTACCAAACTAGTGATCTGCACCCGCTGGTCTGTTGGGAAGAGATTTGATGACCAAATGAAATACGACTATTCATTTTGAATCTGATGATACCATAATTTCTTCCACCCTCTGGAGTTTTAGCTTCCATAATCATGCCATTTTCCTCCACCAGAGACCAGGTTAGAGCATGACCTGCTGAAATGGAGGTATTCACTACAGCAATATGTACAATTATAGCGGAGACACCAGAATTACTGGGAACTGAGGTCCAGTTACCCAGCAGCAAGGGCAATACTCTGATGCTAAATTAATATTCCAAATAGAAACTTTAGAGGTAACACCAACCTATGGGGCTTAGAAAGCTAGTGTCAGGATTTAGCCAGTTGCGCCTACATGACTATTTAGAACTACAGCTCCCAAGATCCTTATTCAGCTAACACCTTAAAAAGGAGGGCGGGCTGCAGGACCCTGTGCGTGATTTTGGATTTGCTTGTTCTGTTTCCTACTTCGTTTCCGCATCCTGTTTGCCAAAAAAACGAAGTTCGAGTGGAGTCCCTATCGGAGCGTTCAGATTTGCTCAGTAAGCAGCGCTGGATTCCGGTACCATTACCGTTAGCGCTTCGCTCCTTGTGGGCGTTTTCAGTTATCGTTTGTTTTCTTTCCTGGAGTTCCCCGCACTGTTCGCGGTGGCTGCTGCATTGCTCATCATTGAGGCCGAGCGAGGCGAAGGAGCAGTTTTACACTCGGTGAGTCAGTCCAGTCGGGTGTTACTTATCAATGACTTATTAGAGGCCCTGCAGCTATCGGGCACATATATGTACTTTGAGTTTCCTGGGTTACAGCGAGAGCGGAGTGTTGTGGATGGTTTCTACACACTACTGTTACGAATTGACAGGAGGAGGTGGCTACATTTAAGTGCCAAAGCGGAAAGTAGTGGTGGATAAACCACGCTTTGCCGTATTTGGAGTATTGGGATTTTGATTTGGATTGTGACATTAGTGCTATCTTAAAAGCGGAAGATTGTGGTAGGTCGCCACATCTTACCGTATTTTGGAACATTACCTGGAGTATTCAGCGGAGTGAAGGAACTTCCTGGATATTATTTGATTCACTTGTATTCTTTGGATGAGATAATCCAGCACAGGATATATACAAAGAGTTGGCTCTACTCTTTTTCTAGTTTGGAACTATCAAGAGTTATTGACAGTTTGTTTAAAGGAGAATTTCTAGTCCACGTGCCCTATCTTACAACTGTAGGTGCGTTTGTAGCAAATCTGATTTTATTGCACACCATACCATTTGCTCAGTATGATGGGGTGTTAATGTGTTTTTTATGTTGTTTAGGGAATAGGGAACGATCTGAGTTCATACACAACCTCTGCCGAAGCAGGAGTGATTTGGAGACCCTGAGCCAGGTGAATGGTGGAGAATAACATTAGCGAGAATGAAATGAGAGTAGCATATACCTGTGTGTGTTCTAAAACTGGTGTGTTTTCTTTTTCAGCTTCCCTTTCCCTGCAGTTCCCTTCCTTCCTTTCCCTCGCCCGATCACTCGAACACCCTGTGTATTTTTTGTATATCAGTGTGTTGGTGAGGTCCGGAGGTGGAACATATTTGCTACGATTGGATCCTGCGGAGTGCAACCTGACAGCTAGTGACCACAAGCATGATTTATGGGCATGTGTCATCTTCATTGAGCCTGGAAAATGGTTAGGGAGATATTGGATGCCCAACTGTTTGATGATCCCAAGCAAACGGTTGTAGTTTTCCAAGATGACATACTATTGAGGACTGTGTTAGAAGTAAGGGTGCCCACACCAGGTAGTTTTTAACGCTGTAAGGTAAGCAGATCTGTCACAAGTACCAGCCACTTTCTACTAATGACAATGACACGCCTCATTATGCTGAGACAGTGCAGTTACATCTGCAGAATTACAGGAAACTGCTACATTCCACATTCATGAAGTAATTCCACATTGGGGAATTCCAGAAGTGATCAGATCTGACAATGGCAACCATTTGTGAACACCATATTTGTGCATATCACAACACAGAGATAAAACATAAAGGGAAGGCTATGCGGACGTTGTTAATGGCTGGCGGTAGGACTCTGTGTCCCAGTATTCATTGACTGCAGGAGGAGCAGGAGCCCTGTTCACCCACTCCGCGTCGTACTTTGAAAAGCGCTGTTGCTCCACGGGGTGCAAAGCCCCGGCCAAAGGTGGGCCCATCCGCACCCATCAGAGACCAGAAGAGGCAGGCCTGGGCCCTCCCTGTTGGTGTCTCGGTCAAATCCTTCCACGCCTTCATTGAAATAGTCACAGAAGAGTCTGGAAAGATGCCATGGTATTAGTTCATCATCCTTTTATGGGCACAAGGTACTCCAAGCTGCGTTTCCTGCTATAGGACCAAGCATCTAGCATTTTTTCATTGTCCATGCTGTGTATTGTCCCCTCCTGCACCACATTGTCCTGGTGAAGTTCAGCTAAGCTATAAAAAAAAACATAGATCGGAGGTTGAGCTTGTGGTGCGCCAGCTCTCTCGTTCTCCGGAAAACCAATTGCTCTCCTGCCTATCCAGTCCACCAGAGCGGGCAGACTCTATTCTGACCAGCTCAGAGCTGGTGGGCTCGGTGGCGCCAGCTGAGGGGTCTCCTCATGTATCAACTATTGGGAAAGAATTATTTGATGCCCCTAATACCATGGACAGGGACACAAAGGCGAAAACAGTATTAGTGCCCGTAACTGACTGCACAATAAGACCATTTATTGACCATTTTTTGAAAACCCTTGATTAACAACTTGGAATCCTTTGTGAAGGATACTGCTAATTTATCGCCAAAGTTGAGGGAACCCCGTACCAGGATGACAGAGAGCTCTTGGTAACATTGAACCTTGAGTCTTTGTATACAAACATATCGCAGAGAGGAGCCTGGAGGGTCATGGAGGAGATCCTGTCATCTGAGCCCAAGATCAGCAATGCCCTTTTATCATTCAGTGTCTCGAAGTGGTCCTCAGTGAGAACTACTTTGAGTTTAATAACTGCTACTTTCAGCAAATCCAGGGAGTAAGCATGGGGGCTTTGTGTGCCCCGAGTATAGCTTGTCTATACATGGGGACTTTCGAACAGGTCAACATCTGTAATGAGATGGCCCCTTCCATGAAAACGTTTGAGCTTGGTCTCGATTTATTGATGACATCTTTTTCATATGGAAGGGGGACCAGGACTCTCTGAATGAGTTCATCCTCTGGATCAACGCGGCTGATTGCAACCGGAAGTTCACTGCCCACTCTAGCAATCTCAGAGTGGAGTTTCTCGACATCTGGGTTGAACACCGACAGAATGAGATTTACGTTTCCGTATTTACCAAACCGACTGCGAGGAACACCTTATTGCAGTACGACAGCTTTCACCCTCGCTGCGGATTCGAAGGAACTGTTCTGACATGAAAGACTTTCTCATTCAAGCGGATATACTTAAAGAAAAACTTGCGCACCGCGGCTACCCCCACAAACTGATAAAGGAATCATTTAAACGGGCTAGATACTTCAACCGTGAGACTATGTTCATGCCCAGGGAGAAGGAATCCCTGAATAAACTTGTCTGTGTGACCAGGCACTCCAACCTTAACCATAAACTAAGACAGGCCATAAACTCCTGCTGGCACCTTCTCAATTTGGGCAATGGTGAAGAACATTTCCCTAAACAAATGTTTGCCATTAAGAGAAATAAAATCTTGAAGAACCATCTTGTCAGAGGGAAGTTGCAGGACCTTCCTGCCTCGCTACAGAAAGCCATATGCGGCCCTGGCCCCATGTGAGCAAATAGAGGACGAGCGGGACTCACCCCTACCTTTTACAGTCGATCCCGCCAGTAATGGAGGTAAAGAGTTAACTTCCTCACCTCCCTCCGTCCCACAGGAAACAACGTCAGACGCCATTGGGCCGGACGAATGAGAACGGAGGAGAAGACTGGAAGAGGCAGGACAGCCGGCCTTTAGAAGACTGACGCAAGAGGAGGGTGGGGGCTCGAGGAAGAACGAGGAAGATGCTGAAAACCACGAGGGGGAGACGGAATACCGACCGGAGTCTGCAGGAAACGGGAGGACCGAAGACGTCGCGTAGAGTGAAGAAGAAGGGGAGGACGTGGACCGCTGGTGTGAAGACTGGTGGACGCCCCCAGAGGATGCTGAAAGGCTGCCGCAACGATGCTGTGAGTCAACTGGGGGAGGGGGGCTGGAAAGGGAGGGCACGCAATCTCTGAATTTGCACAACCCTAGAAACCTCCTTTAACCCCTTCACGGTTTTCCTTTTGTTTTGTCATTGAGAACCAGTATTTGAATAATGCTCGCAACTGCAATCTTGAGTTTGTTTATTGTTGGGCACGAGAATTAGAACTTTAGGCCCTAGGATTTTGGGGGCAACTGCTCTTTTATCATTTTGGCCCGAGAATTAGAACTGTGTGCCCTAGGAGTTTGGGGGCAACTGCTCTTGTATAATTTTGACTGAATCCTAACTATCCCTGATTAGAAGGCAAGGGGAACATACACCCCGTTCAGGAACAGAGAGCCTAGGGCCATATGTATCATACTACCGTTTTGCGAATCCAAATAGCGAATTTTAAGGAATCGCTATTTGGAATTCGCAAAACGGTATGTATGTACAAAATCGCTTTTCAATAGCGATTCCTTAGCATTCCTAATTTGCGATTAGCAAATTGCTAATCGCAAATTACCCATTCATTTCCATGGGCCAGGAGGCCCATAGGAATGAAAGTGCAATTTGCGATTAGCAATTTGCTAATCGCAAATTAGGAATTTTTTCAAGGGTGCAGGGGTGTCTCAAGAACACCCTGCTGCACCCCTGAAAAAGACAGTTGGGGGCATATGGCGCACATACATGCCCTAAGGGCATGTATGGGCGTCATATGGCACCTTTGTTTTTTTGTAAAAAAGCTTTTTGAAAAGAATTCGCAACTTACCACCAACTAGAAGTTGGTGGTAATTTGCGAATCCTTAATGGCAATTTTTGAATATTTTTTGTTTGATACATTGCATTTAAGGAATCGCAAAATTTGCGATTCCTTAAGTGCAATCGCAAAATAAGGAATAGCAAATTTTGCAATTCCTTATTTTGCATCAAACATGTTTGATACATACCATTTATCTAATTAGCATTCGCAAAGGCCGAAATTCGCAGAATTTCGTCCTTTGCGAATGCTAATTAGCTTGATACATATGGCCCTAAGTCTTTTCCTTTCAAATAAGAAGGGAGATAGATTCCCTCCAACTTGTTCGTTTTCTTTGCACTTTGGGTGTGGTGACGGCAATATAATTACAGACAGGACAGACTACTGACCGCTCTTTCTTTCTTTTGGAGACACTCTGGGAGGCAACCCAGACCCCGAAATCCGCAAGAAGACGAAAAGAGGACCGGACATCTCCTCACCCAGAGAACATCCCATTCATACAACAACCCAATAACATCCTGACTTTCTTGTCTCCTCTCTGTAAATCTCAATAAACCTACACCATTCAACCACCACGACGGCCTCAGAGTTTCTATTTCCACCCATCCCTCCGACACCCCATTAAAGACAACTATCGATGTGGCAACTGTCAGGCCTGCCCCAATAATGCCTTAGCTGGAGACACGATCCAAACCCCCTGAATGGACTGTTTCCTTGGCAAAAATGACCAACGGTCGCACTTCCAACACTTCCCCCCTCACCGGACTCCATGAATATCTGGAACTTACCTTCAGTTCCCTGATCTGTACCCAAAACTGGAGGAGCCATAGACCCTAGGGCTATGGATAATTGATGGAGAATGCCGGGACCTATGGACTGGTCCAGGCGCTTCATCCTTTTCCTGTTATACTTTTTTGAAAAATTATTGCTGCATTATTTTTTCGTATTTTCTATTTTTTATTTATTATTTTTTTCTGATTAAGCTCTACTCGTTTGAGGCCGTTTGAGCTTAGTTGCTGTCCTTTAAGATGCCCGCTGTGCTAATGAAAAATTTCCTAGCTATCGTAACGGAAAGTTTCAATTCTATTAAGGACAAGGAGGCGAGGATTATGCAGTCCTTTCTTCTCTTTATTAAAATAGCAAATTTAAAGTGGACCAATAAGAAAACTTTATAGAAACTTCAACTCCCATGAGCACATGGGCCACAGTGTCCATAACAACTGCCATCCAATCACGGGGCTGTCCACTGTATAACCGGTCCTGACGTCCCTTCCGCTTCCTCTTCTTCTCTGCGAGGAAAGATTCCCAGGGCGTACATCATTCCTTCTGGTCTTGTCCTAAACCAATATAAGACAAACCGTTATCTTGATTCCTTTCCGTATACGGAAGCAGAGAATGCGGTATACAGAGCTGCATAACCAGGTAACATTTGAAAATGTGTCATAAACAAGCTTAGAATAGTCACATATGCCAACAATCCTGATAATGAAAATTCCAATAGTCTCACAATCAACTTGAAAAACAAATACAGTTGCATTAACATCGTCAAACCCATTCGAAAGGTTACTTACTGAGATTACGGAGACTCCGGGTGGGGGAAACCATCAAGTCTCGAGAGGGATAATCCTCGCCTCCTTGTCCTTAATGTTATGTTATGTTATGTTATTTTTATTTTATATAGCGCGCGGATGCCGCAGCCAAGTGGCGTCCCGGCGCTTTGGAGGATTGAATAACACAACACATCAGAGAAGATCAGAGAAAAACAGGGTCTAAACTGTGGAAAAGAGGAAGGTTTTTAAAGCCCTCCTGAAAGGGAGCAAGTCAGGGATGGAGCGGAGAGGAGCCGGCAGAGAGTTCCAAAGGACTGCCGCCTGCACGGAAAACGAACGTCCACCCATTCTAGCTTTTTTTAAACGTGGCACAATGGCAAGATTTAATCCAGCAGAGCGAAGGGCTCTGGCAGGGACATAGTGAAGAATCGTCTGTGAAAGGATAGGAGGGGAGGCTAATTTAAGAATTTTAAAAGTCAAGCATAAAGCTTTAAACTTAATACGTTGCCCTACCGGTAGCCAGTGGAGATCTTGAATAGTTCGACGAGCCGAGACAAACTTTGGGAGGCCGACTAGCATCCTGGCCGCCGCGTTTTGGACCCTCTGAAGGCGGGAAAGCTCGGCCTGATTTAGGCCCAAAAACAGAGAGCTGGCATAGTCCAGTCTGGTAAGAACCAGAGCTTGGACTATAATCTGTCTAGTCTCCGCATCGAAGAACTTAAAAATAGGCCGAAGACACTGCAGAGTACCTAAGCATGTACCAGCCACACGTTTAGTGTGGGAGGTAAACGAAAGCTTATCGTCAAACCACACCCCGAGGTTTCTGACTTCAGTCACGGGGGTGGGGACAGGGCCTAATTCAGAGGGCCACCATTGATCTCCCCATAATCCGCTTTCCCTACCAAAAATAATGACCTCAGTCTTGGAGGCATTAAGTTGGAGTCGATTGTTCGCCATCCAGCCAGCCACGGCTTTTAGAGCTGACTGAAAGGTGGGGGCATCCATGTTGGAATCGCCGTTGAGTGCCACCGCCAGCTGCGTGTCATCGGCGTATGACACCAAGGAGAGACCAAAGCGCTGGACTACCTCCGCCAATGGCTGAACATACAAATTAAATAAGGTAGGGCTAAGAGCCGATCCTTGGGGGACACCCTGAAGTATGGGGCGAGGAGCAGAGACAAAAGGGGGTGTAGATACTTTGAAGCCCCGATCCTTAAGAAAGGAACGAAACCACTCAAGTGCCACCTCACCAACTCCAGCCTCCACCAGACGATGTAAAAGAATCTGGTGGGACACCGTATCAAAGGCGGCACTGAGATCCAAAAGGATCAGTGCCGCCGTCTGCCCCTGGTCCAACAGCTTCCTGATGTGCTCCACCACAGCCAAGAGAGCAGTCTCGGTGCTATGACCTGCACGGAATCCGTTCTGGGAGTTGTCCAGTATATTCGACTCCTGCAGGTGAGATGATAAGATATAATTAGCATGCGCTTCTGCTAACTTGGCTGACCAGGGGAGTAGGGAAATGGGTCGATAGTGTTCTGGCTTAGTAGGATCCAAGGCGGGTTTTTTAAGAATAGGAATAACCGTCGCCTGTTTCCAAGCCTTAGGAACACTGCCCGTGCTGAAGGACATATTAATGAGATTATGCAAGGCAGGATAGCAACATTCAGCAAGTTCCCGGAATTGAATAGGTCTCATGGGGTCATCCGGGGAACCGGATTTGACTTTAATCGTCAAGGCTTTAAACTCATCCAAAGTCGGGCTGGGAATAATCAGCAATGGTTTGGAAACCAATGATGTAGGCATATTCTCCCTGATGGAAAGATGAGAGAATGACCTATAAATGGTCTCCACCTTTTCGACAAAGAACGAGGCCAGATCCTCGCAGTGTGCCATGGAGGGTTCGAGAGTAGCAGAGTTAATCCTTTTGCTTGTAAGGTCCCTACACACCCTGAAGATGACCTTGGTGGGATTAGTGCTGTTCTTTATCTCCTGGGAGTAAAGAATTGTAATAGAATTGAAACTTTCCGTTACGATAGCTAGGAAATTTTTCATTCTATGTCAGGACGGAGGCGAGGATTATGCAGGTTTAAAGCCTGTCCATCACCAATTCTGCTGCACCATAGATGGGTTTGAAGTAAAATTTCTTGAATATGGACTCGGAAGACCAGTCCGCTGCGGCCATAATATCCTCTAAGCGGCCGCCAACCTGAATAGCCTTAGAAGCCATTGCTCCTCTCGTGGAGTGAGCTCCGAATCTGGTCACGTCCACCCCTGCCTCAGTCATGATCCAACGGACCCACCTGGCGATGGTTGGAGAGGAAACCGCCTTGAACGGCTTTTGCAAAGCAATGAGGAGTTGACGTTCTCCCGGGAGGCGGTATTCTGACGTCAAGTCCTCATACGCCTTGAGGCATCGTACCACACAGAGTTTGGGTTGATCTGGAAAAATAGGGTAAGATACCGACCTGATATTAGTCTTGTTTCTTCTAGCCACCGTAAAGGTGACTCCTTGCGGGGTGAACGCCCGTGCAGTAATGTCCAAGGCTCTGACATCTGAGACACGCTTGCACGAGACCAAACAGAGCAAGATTGCCAACTTGGCAGATAA
Source organism: Lissotriton helveticus (assembly GCF_964261635.1). Taxonomy (NCBI): domain Eukaryota; kingdom Metazoa; phylum Chordata; class Amphibia; order Caudata; family Salamandridae; genus Lissotriton; species Lissotriton helveticus. Next base: position 1,688,110,818 of record NC_136065.1, on the reverse strand, counting down.
CTTCTTTCTGGAGAGATATTGATTGTCCCTCCAAGAACAGAGGAAACGGATAACGATATTGACGTCCCAGAGGGAGTCATATCTGGGCTCCGGGGGTTTAGACAATCTAGCACCCTTCATCAACTTACAAACCCAAGGGTGCTCTCCTGCCGGTCTCCCATCGATATGGGCATGCCCAGCCGAAATGGCTGATCGGAAAGAATTGATAGACCGATAGGCCAGTCCTGATTGGGCTAATTCAGCTAGAAAATTCAAGATGTGGCTAACATCCGCCCCCACGGGATCGGTATGTCTTCCCAAACACCAATGACGCCACCGCTGCCAAGCCGAGCGGTACCTCTTGACCGTCCCAGGAGCCCAGGCTCTACGGATGAGGTCCTCAGCGTCTGCCGAAAGGCGTCCGTCCTGCCAGTGTCCCCTGAAATCCTCCATGCCATGAGTCGCAAGGCCACCTGGGTCACCAGAGGATGAGGTTCCCCATGAGGGCCCGAGAGCAACGAAGGGAACAAGGGCAGTAAAATGAGACAATCCCATGACAGTTCCAACAGAGAGGGGAACCATGCCTGAGCCCTCCTGAAGGGCGTCACCAGGATCATGGAAGCTTGTTGACGGCGAACCTGAGCTGCCACCCGTGGAATCATGAGAAAGGGGGGAAACGCATACGTTTGTTCCTGAGCCCAATCCTGCAAGAACGCGTCGACTGCCGACGCTTCCGGATCCGGTCTCCAACTCACGAATCTCGGGAGTTGTCGATTGAGCCGGGATGCAAACAGGTCCATCGAACATGGACCCCACCTGACCATCAAAGCCAGGAAGACCGATCGCTCCAGTCGCCAGTCGCTGAAATCTTGGAAGTACCTGGATTGCCAGTCCGCAATGGAGTTCTGCCTGCCCGGCAAATACTCTGCCGTCACTGAGATCTGTTTCTCCAGACAATAATGCCAAAAATCCTTCGCCAGGTTCGCCAAGGCCCGAGATCGTGGGCCGCCCAGGCGATTGATATACTGTACTGCTGACACATTGTCCATGCGTAGCAGAATGCAGCACGATACCTGGTTCCGTGTAAGGGATCTCACCGCGAAGGAACCCGCCAGGAGTTCCAGACAATTGATGTGGAGGTGAAGCTCCTCCTCCGACCACCGACCTCCCATCGTGATGTCGCCACAGCGAGCACCCCAGCCCGATCTGCTGGCATCCACCTCGATGACCAGATCCGGGCTGGAACCGAAAATCGCTCTCCCATTCCACGCACTCATGTGCTCTATCCACTACGGCAATTCCGTTCTCGTTTCCTCCGTGAGGGAGATGAGTTCGGAGTACGTGAGCCCCTTCCTGAGGTGCAGCGCCTTCAATCGCTGCAGGGCCCTGTAGTGAAGAGGGCCCGGGAAGATCGCTTGGATCGAGGAGGAGAGGAGACCCACGATTCGAGCCAACTGGCGTAGAGAAATTCTGTCCTTCCGGAGGACGCGGGAGAGCTCTTTGCGGATTTTGGTTACTTTCTGAGAGGGGAGGCTGAGGGAGGCCGATACCGAGTCTATCTGGAATCCCAGAAACGTAATCCGAGTCGACGGTCGGAGTTCGGACTTCTGGACGTTTATCACAAAGCCCAAGTCCTGAAGTAATGCAATAGTCAATCGAATGCCCCTCTCGCGAAGGGTCTCCACCACCGGTCGAAGGAGTTTCGTAAAGCACCATGGGGCCGACGATAGGCCGAAGGGCAGAGCTTGAAACTCGAAGATCGTGTCGTTCCAAAGAAACTGGAGGAATCTCCGGTGTGGTGGGAAGATCGGAACCGTTAGGTAGGCGTCCTTCAAGTCCAGACGCACCATCCAGTCCCCTTGGAGGAGAAGATCGCGAAGCAGCTGGATCCCCTCCATCTTGAAGTGGCGGTACACCTGCCACTCGTTGAATTCCCGCAAGTTTATTACCGGGCGAAAACCTATGTCCTTCTTTTGGACTAGGAAGATGTTGCTTAAGAAGCCCGCAGGGTGTAACTGTGATATGCGGATCGCCCCTTTCCTGAGGAGATCTGCTACTTCGTTGTTGATCAGGACCCTGTCTTCCGAAGAAAAGACGAGGGGGCGAGGGCGAACCCCCTGACGAGGAGTTCCGTAGAATTCTATCTGGAAACCTCGCACCGTTTGGAGAACCCAAGGGTCTGAAGTGATCTTGCACCAGTTGTGAAAGTGGTCCTGTAACCTCCCCCCCAAAATGGACGGGGAAAAAAGGGTAACACTCACCGGATGGATCTCCAGGTGCATTGGCTCCGCCACGGTAGCCTCTGCCGTGCCCTTTGCCGGCGCCTCTACTGGGGTAGCAATTTCCCTGTCGGCCGTCGTTCCATCCATTGTTACGACGCTGCTGGTTTTTATTGTTGGGGCCTTGCTGAAATTGTCGGCCGGAGGAGCGACCCCTACCTCTTCCGGCCCCTCCAAAAACCCGCCCGGGAAAAATCTTTTTAATTGACGTTTGTGCCCTATCTAAGGCAGAAAAAGTAGTGACGAACTTGTTCAATTCTTTGATAAATGGCTCGCCAAACAGTTTACCCTGTGCAATGGGTCCCGCTTCTGAGGTGGCCGGGTCTCCGAGCTTAGGGTCAATTTTAATGAGGAGAGACCGCCTCCGCTCCGCCGCTAATGCACAATTCGCGTTGCCCAAAAAGCATAGGGCTCGATGGGCCCAACCTGCCACGATCTCCGTGGACATCGCAGTCCCCGACTCCTTGGCCCTCTCGGCCAGCTGGATGATCTGAGTTACAGGTCCCACTGCGTCCAGGAGCTTATCCTGGCAGTTGCGCCAGGAGCGGTCTATACCCTTCTTGGGGTCTCTCATGAATTTGACAAAAAACGCGCAGAGCTTTTCATCAATATCCGGGGTGACCGCCACCCTGCCTTCTAATTTCGGGCGAGGGCACTCGCCCCGCATGCGGGTTCTAACTTCCCTTTCAAGGGGTTGGCGAACTTTGCTCGCAACATATTTCGCCACCTTAGGATCAGGAATCCACTCCGATGATCTAGGATGGTAAATTCTGGTTGGATCAAACATGTCAGAGTATTTATCTTCACCCTCCTGGGATTCTGAGGAATGAGACGCCGGGCGCCAAGGTCGACCCGAGTAATCATGCTCATCCCCCGAGGAGGCGTCGTCATCAGAAACACCCTCTCCCTCCACGGGGAAACCATCCTCCTGGTCTGTGTCTGGGGCGACCTCGTCGCCATCCTCTCCGGGGTAAAATCCCACCCGGCAGGGTATATTCTTTAACGTCCGCGCACTCTTACGTAAAGAGTCTCTGAGACGATCAAACTCTTCCAGGTGCCCCGCGTGACGTTTAACTGAGACTTTGCCCCCACCCTGCCCTCCTTTGGGGCCACGGTCGACAGGCGCTGAGCCCCCAAACACCCCGGGGATGCTCTGGGCGAGTGCGTCCACTCTCTCCCTCAGCGGCGCCAGGACAGAGTCCAGCGCCTGCGAAAGCGCGCGACCAACCGCAGGCGGCAAGGGTTGGGAGACGCAAATCTCCTCCGCCTCCTGAATGGAGGTATTTAACTGCTCACTAGACTGCATATTGGAGGGTGTGAGCACTTAACACCTCTTAACTTTAATGAGGTAGCCCCCTCGCCGGTGCTCAGGACGTAATTTGCCTGGAAAAACCTGTCAAAGCAGGTGCGGTACTACTGAGTGGCCACTAGGTGGCGTAGCGCCGAAGCGCGCGTTAAAATCACCGAAGCCGAAGCCGGTGTCTGGCGAGGGTTGGTGAGGCGGAGAGCACTCCTGCCTCAGCGCGCCTGTGATCCGAGCGAAGACCGCGAGCGCAGCCGTTCACCAGAGGCGGGCGCCCTACAGAGCCAGGGAAGCGCTGAAGCGCGCTCCACACGCTCCACGATTCAGCGGCAGAGACGGCGCAAGCAGCGCCTGTCGCTCGTCACGCTGCCACTAAAACGCTGACACGCAGCGATAACAATTAGCACAATATGGCAAAACCACAGAAGCAGAATACTGCACAGGATAAACTCGATTATAAAACAGCACAATACGTCAGAAAAAAATGTGAAATGACTTATCTGACGAGCAAAGAAGAAAGAGGAAGAGGAAGGGACGTCAGGACCGGTTATACAGTGGACAGCCCCGTGATTGGATGGCAGTTGTTATGGACACTGTGGCCCATGTGCTCATGGGAGTTGAAGTTTCTATAAAGTTTTCTTATTGGTCCACTTTAAATTTGCTATTTTAATAAAGAGAAGAAAGGACTGCATAATCCTCGCCTCTGTCCTGACATAGAATTGTACCCTCCCTGAGGCCGTTGGTAGTCTGCTTTCCTTGTTTATTAACCTGACGCCTCCGCACGTAATGAGGCTGATGCACTAGCGTTTAAAATGGGCTGGACGCACCGATAGTACCACGCTCTTTTCAGAACGTCTGGCGAGCAAGGAGGCTTGTTTTTGAGCCCCTGCTGTATTTGGAAAGACGAATACCTATCGATAAGTGGGCCACTGATTTGAGTTGGCTGTGACCTGGTACCCGGGCTATAGGAATGCCGCTTACGGCCGGGTTAAGCTGCCCCATTACATATCTATGGGCAGCCACTTTGTTATCCTTTGTAAACTCAACCCACTAATGTGCGGTGCACCTTTGTTAGTGCTTTGATTGCGGTGGGACTGTCCTGTTTCCCAGCACTCTAGGTGCCTATCCCTGCTTATAAGAACAGCGATATTTGTCACGCTCTTAACTTCTGGCGTTCTACCGAACGCAAAAAGTTTTTCTTTCTTTCCTTTATAAATTGCCTACAGGGGCTCCACTGCCTGAAGTGTTTAGGGGGGAGCCTGGACATTTGGATACCTAGCCGCATTTATAATTTGTTTTATCGTTCAAGTCTTGGCCTCCACTGTAGAAGTGGGCACCCTGCCATCGTAGAAGGAATTGCATTGGTCTGCGCGCCCGTTAACACCCTTAAAAACTTATCTCTGGCTAGTTGGTCCGAAGCCTGGGTCATGGGGGGCTTTTCTTGATAAACATCCAAGGCCTCCCTGAGCTTTACATTTCTGCGCTTTCTTTCTGTGCCTTTCAGATTCACTCCATGTTATTCAGCCGATGAATCTCCCGACTACCTGAAATAGCCGGATCCGCCCTACCACTGACACCTTTCCGTTCTCTTCGGCCTTGAGAAAGAAGCCTTGTCAATATTGTGGAAAAGAACCCACCGTGATTTTACCTGGTAGGTTCTTCCTTTTCCCACCTTTAGGCAGAGGGTTGTAGCGATTGTATGCAGGATGTGCTTACCTCTTTGGCACCCTTTAGAGAGAGTTTTAAACATGTTTCCTTTTATTCATTATGTTTTCTCTTTAGAACCTTGTTGAGAAGCCTCATTTGCTGGGTTTTTCCTACGTCGCCCTCGTTCTAGAAATAACCTATGGCGATTGGCGCTTTCCTAATTATGGGAATGCGACCTGAGATTATATACAAATCTTATTGATCAACTGTGGGATTGGTATAGATCTTTAACCTATAGCCTGCTATCTGTTCTTAATTTTGGATTTTTGTTTTTTGACACTGGCATCGACACAGCACTTTTTCTTTACTTATGACCCTCTGTCTGAAATGTGTCTTTTATGTCTCTCCCTATGAGTGTTGGATAATGGCTATTTTGTGCACTTTGTTGTTTCATATGTGTCATTTTAAAACACTCTATTCCAGTTTGATATTATGTGTATATATGAATTGTTGTTTTCCCGGAGCCTATCAAGGAGCATTTTGTGATTAATGATCTAAGTAAGAATCTATAGTCTGTTAGCATTAGTAATTATCCTGAAATGTGTGTTCCTTCTTCTCATATCTGCAGGTGCTTTGTCCCACTACCTATTGTCCATCTCCGCCCTGATGAAGGTGTAGCCCCGGCTGGGGCAACACATCGAAACGCACGTTGGCGTTGTTCGTGTGGGGGCAGCTGGATTGTATCTGCCCCTCTGATGATTTTATTCCACTCTGTCATCTGACCATCTTGTGGCTGTTATGCACAATTTTTAATATCATTTGTGCCTTGAATTGTGTGAGTGATGTGTGAGTTATTATGATGAATCTTAGGAATGCATGATGGTATGAGTGTGATGTGTGAATCAGGTGTGTGGGACTTGATTTATTGATTTTTGTCTTATTAAATGATGGCGTGGTTTGATAACCATGTTGTGTATTTATAAATTGATGACATATTTCTTTAAGAATAAATAACATTATTATATATTTTGTAAAACCTGATGTGATCATTTTTCCCTGCCCTTGATCTGCTCCGGTGATAGTGGATTAATCTAAGGACCCTGCTCTAGGGCCTTGTTTGAACGTACGGGGCAGGTCGTTTCTTACCTTTGGTGTTCTTTATTTCCCCTGCTTACCTGCCTCTATCTCGTCAGGGGTCCCCCTTCTTATTAGTATTTGCAGTATAAGTACTTTCAAGCTAGTGGCACCTCGCCCTCCTGTTCAGGTGTGGAGCACTAGCGAGGTTACCGGGAATGAGACTAAACGAAAGTGTTCCCTGACAGAGGGTAAGGCAAAGTGTCCTAGAGCAGAGGCCCTGATGTCTACCTCTTCGGGCACCCAGTTTCTTTTGAAAGTTGATCTGGCATCCTTGTTGGAGGCATCTGTGGGGTCTCTACTGGCAGGGCTAGATTTTAAGTTGGAACCAATTAAGCTTTGCTTGGACTCCATCGAGAAGGAACGTTTTAAGCTGGCCCAGCACAACATAATGGGTAGCAATCCAGATAACAATCCTCCTTTGGCCCCATTGGGACATTTTTGCTATAGAGATCATAGCCAACCAGATCCACATATCATAAACCAGGAGACCCCACCGTCTTGCACTCACTTGCATGAGCATTCCTGTTGACTCAAACGGTTACCCCCACCTCTGATCACAAAGGAAGGGTCAAAGGAGGATGTATGTTCCCTGGAGAACTCTAGGATGAAGACTCGACCTGGTTGCAACAGGGATACCAGGAGGAAATCTGGCTTAGAAGGGGGCACCCACCCCACAGACCTGAGTATCAGGCATGTACACCCAGGGCCCTACCACCCGCCATTTACCCCAAGAAGCTACACCGTATGTTGTAATCTTGGGCAACGTACCCGTGTTAAAGTCAGGTGCCACTGAAGACTTCCAGCAGCTAAAGAATAAAGCACCGCATTGGTTGAATTAAAACACAACCTGGTGTAGAGAGAGTTGCATGGGTTGGAGGGTCCAATAAGAGTTATGGGGGTGACTCTGTTATAATTAGGGCTCCCACTTGTATGGTGTTTATTTTTTCAACATTTTCTTCTGTATGTATCCATATTTCTTTTTTGCTTGTTTTTCTGTATTTATCCATTTTTATTTTATGTTTTCTATATAAATGAAGCGATACCAAAGGGGATGATGGACGGAGCATTGGAGCAAATCAAACACTCACCCCCAGTTAACTGATCTGGGTTTAATCCATCATCATTCTTTAGCTCACTCCACCACCCCAGTTCAGACATGGCCATATGCAAATCAGTCTGACCCTGTGCCTCATGGGAACAGTCCAGCCCGAACTGCCAAGCCATGTCTTCCCTGGACCGGAAACAAGCATCCTGGGTGAGCATCCTGGTGAGTAAAAAACAATGGATTTAGGCCCAGATCTCAGTACAGGGGTGAATGTATGACGTTGTAGCACACAGCAGGACATTGCTATCGCGCCGTGAGGGGAACGGCAAAACTACAATTCCCAGCAGCCCCGGGTCCGGCGCAGCGGCAGCAACGTCATCAACACGCCCGGAGGCGCATTAAGAGAAGGGCGCGCCGAACACGCTCGGGGGCACACAGCAGGACATTGCTATCGCGCCGTGAGGGGAACGGCTGATATACCTGCTCTCCTTTTCCTGCCGTGAGGGCAACGGCATCTCCTCCTTCTCCCTGCATCGCGCCGTGAGGTAAACAGCTTCAGGGCGAGCACGCCGGACCCACTAACAGCGGGCAAAACTACAATGCCCAGCAGCCCCGGGTCCGGCGCAGCGGCAGCAACGTCATCAACGCGCCCGGAGGCGCATTAAGAGAAGGGAACGCCTCCCGCCCCGTGGGACGCGCGCGGGCAGCGCCGGGAGAAGCCCGGGACTATGGCCGGACAGTCTGTGGCAGTCTGTGGCAGTCCGGGGCAGGTCGAGGCTGGGCTGGGCCACGGACCCTGGCCTTGCCACTGAGCCCTTTCATCTCCCGCAAGTGAAACTTTTATTTCTGGGTTCATGGACTTTGTTTAGTCGTATCTACTGTACCTGGCCTTTAGCCTTAAGTCTTAGGTCTGGGTGCTGATTTTAGTACTATTATATCTGGATATTCATGATAGCTTTTGTTCTCTTAAATTTATTTTAATACCCTAAGGATATTCCGCTAGATTTGACAATGTCTAAACAGAAGTCCGACAAAAGCACCCCTGTTTTAGCTACTTTAGACAACTACCTAGTGAAAGTCGTCAATAAAATCAATAATGACCGGAGAGCTTCTTTAGGACGGGGGAGCCCTTCTGCTATATATCCAGCACCTCTCTCTCCCACCTCACCGGCTCCATTAGTAATTGATGACTGTATAGAACTGGATAATAGGTTAGTTGTCACGACCAAAGCTCAGGTCCACCCCGACTCCCATCTGGATACTATGGATGTATCAACTGAGGCAATTGAGCAAAGCCCACTGGCCCCAAGAGCTATGAGGGCATGTAGGAAGCTGCAAACTAAACGTGGGGGAAATCGTTCTAAACAAAGAGTCTAAACACCCCCCAAAAGCCCCAAAAGCCCTCAGGGTGATGTCCCTGAACTAACGGAAAGTAAAGATGCAGCCAAAATTAGTTCTGAGCAACTTGACTTTCTAGTTAGTCATCGAAACTAAGATGGAAGAGATTATTAAACCTCTGGTACTTAAATTGGATATTATCTCACTAGAAGTCAAAAGATTAGAGGGGCTTTTGGGAACACATCTGGCCGTGGCCAAAACATCCAAGGCTGCTATTGTGGGCCCAGTCTTAGAGGGTAATGGAACCTGTAATGCAAATGGTAATGGAACTAGTAAAAGCGTATCTAATCCAACTAGAGGGAGAATTAGTGTTACCCAAACTGTTATGCCTGATCCAACACCAACTAACTGTCAGAATAACCAGGCTACAGCTTTACCTGTGAGTAATTCGGGTTTTAGAGAAGTAAAGAAAAGTTGTTTCATTAACCTCCCCCCTGATTGTGCGCCCTATGTGGTCGTTTTGACCAATGTTCCACCTAATGAACCCCATAATAATCAGTCCCACCAGGAATCCCATGAATCGCTAAAAATCAAAGCAGTTTCTTGGCTAAATAAGCATTGTGGCTTCCCAACTGCCTATTCTGACCAAATATTATCTACCAGAAGGGTAAATTGGATTGGCCCGTCTAGAAAGTCCTGTAGGGGTGACTGTGTTATCATTAATTTTAAACACCCCCAACACGTTGCCACATCCCTGTTAAGAGCAGCCTCCCTAGTATTCAATGCGAATAGCGTCTATGTGCGATCACTTGGCTACTTTTATAGTCATCTCACTGTAGCATCCTCTTAAACTAGCGTAAGGAGACCCTTCTTCCCTAATGTCCGTCCAGTTTTTGAATTAACTATGCAAAATAGATACCAAGCTTTAAGTTCCATGGACACAAATGACTGACATTTACAGGGATGTGGGTCACCTGTAAGTACGATCATAAATAGCCAGATCACTGAACCAATCACCCTGTACTCTGACCCAGAGCAAATTCTGACGGGTGGCCCAATAGCGAATAATGACAGTGGGGATGTATTAAATGTTAATATAAAGGTGGGGGACAGTCTACACACTTTTGTCCCCTCGGATGTTAAGAGTGTCATGCAAGCTAATGGTATTTCTATTGTTAGCTGGAATATCGCTGGTCTAAAATCCAAGGGGAATGTCCTGGGCTGGCAAGATTTTATTAATAGTCATGATATTCTTTGCTTCCAGGAAACTTGGTGTAGGGAAGATGTAAACTATGAGGGGTTTGTTTCTTATAGTTTGATGGCACAAGGGTCAACCTCAGGGAGAGCCAAAGGTGGCCTTTTGATTTTAGTTTCTATAAAACAGCAAATTATAGTAAAAAGGTACTTGACCGTAGGTTCACATGTACAGCTTTTGCGGCTCATCGTGGATCAAGGGCACAACATATTACTTGTTAATTACTATAATAATGTGTTTGACAACTCTAGGGTGACAGTAGTCAATGATCTAGCGAGTGAAATTGATAATTTTAGCACCAAACTAAATGTTTTATTTGACTTCATCTGGGTGGGTGATTTTAATCTACCACTATGTGAACTATCAATTCAAAAGGTCTGTGGGGCTATTAATAATGTTGGTTCAGACGACCTGCATTTCCAACATAACAGCTACGGTGATTCACTATACAAGCTTATGGGCTACCATGACCTGGAAATCTTAGATTATGTCAAAGATGATCTGGGTCAGACTATCCCTACCTTTAAGAATAAGAAGAGCAGCTCAGTGATCAATCAGGTAATTGTTTCTTCGAATATCTCCCCATACTGTGCCCCCCCTAGGATTGAGGTCTCATCTTTAAGCGACCATAATTGTATAATTCTGAAATGTACACTGTGGGGGAAAAGCACTGGGGATGCGGGCACCACAATTACTAACGTAGAGCCACACAGACCTAATGGTGTTAGAATAAGATGGGTTGGGGAGAAGGCTAAAGACTTTTTAAGTTCTATTGTCAAAGAAAGTTTGACTGATATTACCCTAATTCTCGATACTAATGTAGATCACGGGCGGGTTTTAACTGCTTTTAATGACATTAATAAATCTATTGATGCCAGGTTCACTAGACCTAAGAGAACACAATGTAGAAATGGACCGGGTTGGTTTGACCATATGTGTACCAGTCTATTAACCAAGCTAAAATGTGCTCTTGCAAAAAAGCCTAGGGCCCCAGGTGAAATTGTTAATTTAAGACTAGAGTACAAACTAGCATTAAAGAGGAGGAAGGGTGAGATGCAGCAGCAGGCATGGGACTCACTTAATGAAGCTGCGGAGCTATCCAATAACACAATGTTTTGGGCAACAGTTAACTCCGCTTTCCTCAGAGAGGAAAACATGCCTGAGCTCAACTCCAATGTATCTAGCGATGACTGGGTTTCGCATTTCTCTCAAATATTTGGACTGTCCAACCCTGCTGATAATTATTCTAGTAGTTTGTCCATCATACCATTGGACATAAGTGCGAAAGAGGTTGAGCTTGGCTTCGGTGCGAGCAAGGGGGGCAAAGCCCAGGGACCTGATGGGGTCCCTATAGACGTTTATAAAGCAGCTCCAGAGTTGTGGAGCCCTCTCCTGGCAATTGTTTTTAATGCTGCTGTATGCACTGCGGCACCAAACACTTGGGGGGAATCCATTATTATCCCAATTCACAAAAAAGGCAATAGATCCGATGTAAGAAACTATCAGCCTATTTCTCTTCTAGACTCCTCAATTAAGATCATGAGTAGAGTTATGTTGGTTAGATTAGAAGAGTGGGTCGAGCAGGAGGATGTCCTGACCGACAGTCAGTTTGGGTTTAGAAAGGGTCGGGGGACGCTTGATCAGTGTATTAACCTTGATCTATTGATAGGTAAATACACTGAAGCTAAACAGGGCCCATTATATCTCTGCTTTGCAGATCTCAGTAGTGCTTTCGATATGGTCAACCACACTATATTGTGGCCGACCTTGTTACAGCTAGGAGCACCTGAGGGGATAATTTTCTTTCTCGCCAGATTATATGAAAAGTTAGAAACCTGTGTCCGTTATGGCACCAAAGGTGAATGCACCCCGAAGTTTAGGGTCAAACGAGGGATTAGGGACGGCTGTGTTTTAGCCCCCCTACTTTTTATATTGTTTATCAATGAAATTGACTCCTTTTTAAAAGGCGTAAACGCAGATGCCCCTAAAATTAAAGGCGTTTCGGTACCCGTGTTATTGTATGCTGATGACGCTGTCCTGCTTTCAAGAACTCCCTGCGGACTACAGCGTCTGATCGACAGATTTTCTAACTTTATTAAGGATAGAAAACTGTCTATCAATAAGGGAAAAACACATACTATGACCTATTGGGCTAGAAGAAATACCTCTAATTCCTTTTTTATTGAGGGTGAAAAGATGCTGGAAGTAGATAAATTCTGCTATCTTGGGATAACCTTCTCGAAAAACAAAAAGTGGACTAATGAATTCAATAATGTCAGCAATAAAATGGCGAAAAACGCACACGGTGTTTTTAGATTTGCGGCAAAAGTGGGTGACAGACGCACAAGGGATATGCTCCACATTTATCAAGCGAGGTGCGTCACCACTACAATGTACGGTGCTGGGGTCTGGGGACACACGCGCTCTCATAATTTGCAATTGGAGGAGAACTCTTTTTAAAAAAAACTCTTATGTCTACCTTCTACCGCCCCGACAGAGTTGATCCACCGGGAATTGGATATCCATTTTTTAGATGATCTACTGTCAATGAGGCCATTAATGCTATGGCGGTCGATATGGCTTCAGGACAAAAAGGTTTTTAATAGATCTATCATTGAGGATTGTTTGTCAATGGATAAATTCCGCAATATCCCGTGGCTAAAGTATGTCGCAGACTGTTATTTGGAAATATTCAATATTGATGTATTGATTGACCCTAGTGCCGCATCCAAGATATCCAAAGTGGAGCTGATAACTACATTTTTGGCCCATAAAGTAAGGAAACGGGCCGAGGGGATGGATGTTTGTCCACAGTCATGTTTTACAACAAGCACAACATGAATGAAGGTTTCCCAGGTTACCTTCCAATGGTGACTGGGCCATCCCAGAAGTTCGTGCTAACTAGGCTGAGGTTTGGCATGGCACACCACTTAGTGGCTTTGCCAAGCCCGAAGAAACATCCAACTGGGCCTTGCCTATGTGATGGCGTTACCAAACAAAGCACTTTGCACTTTTTATTGATTTGTAAATTATATATGAATTTTCGATTAGTCTATCTGAAACCCATGTTTATTAAATATGGTGTAGGTACCGTTAATGAGGCGATGAATTTGCTATTTAACATGGAGTCTGCTGATATTTGCTTTTTTACTGCCACCTTTTTAAATTGTTCTATCAAGGCACGTAAAGGCATGCTTTGTGAGGAACACTGTCTGTATTTTATGTGACCTGTATTTTATGTGACCTGGATATTGTAATATTGTAACTATATATGTTTTGTGCTTTTATGGTCATTTTTTATGTACCGAATAAAGCTTCATGAATTGAATAATTGAATTGCATGACATTGTTCTGCACTCTGTCCATCAATAGTTCTTTTTGCATTTGTCACCCCAAGTGGGACGGGTATGCTCAGACGTGAGTCCCGTGCTCTCCATGCCACTGGAATCAAGCTATCCTGGCTGAAGAGGGGTGAAACCCCGAAACCGGTCCTAGGATGCTTGTTTTCAGTCCAGGGAGGACCTGGCCTGGCAGTTTGGGCTGGACTGTTCCCATTGGGTGGAGGGTCAAGACTGATTTGCATATGGCTGGGTCCAAATTGGAAGGGCATGGTGAGCAAACAAACGATGGATTTAGGCCCATATCTCTGTACTGGGGTGAATATATGACATTGTTCTGCATTCTGTCCATCAATAGTTCTTTTTGCATTTGTCACCCCGAGTGGGACGGTTATGCTCAGACGTGAGTCCCGTGCTATCCATGCCACTGGAATCAAGCTATCCTGGCTGAAGAGAGGTGAAACCCTGAAACCAGTCCTAGGATGCTTGTTTCTAGTCCAGGGAGGACCCGGCCTGGCAGTTCGGGCTGTACTGTTCCCATTGGGCGCAGGGTCAAGACTGATTTGCATATGGCTGGGTCCAAACTGAAATGGCATGGTGGGCAAATAAACTATGGATTTAGGCCCAGATCTCTGTACTGGGGTGAATGTATGACATTGTTCTGCATTCTGTCCATCAATAGTTCTTTTTGCATTTGTCACCACGAGTGGGACGGGTATGCACAGATGTGAGTCCCGTGCTCTCCATGCCACTGGAATCAAGCTATCCTGGCTGAAGTGGAGTGAAACCCCGAAACCGGTCTTAGGATGCTTGTTTCCAGTCCAGGGAGGACCTGGCCTGGCAGTTCGGGCTGGACTGTTCCCATTGGGCACAGGGTCAAGACTGATTTGCATATGGCTGGGTCGAAACTGGAATAGTATGGTGAGAAAAAAACCCGATGGATTTAGGCCCAGATCTCTGTTCTGGGGTGAATGTATGACATTGTTCTGCATTCTGTCCATCAATAGTTCTTTTTGCATTATTCACACCGAGTGGGACGGGTATGCTCAGATGTGAGTCCTGTGCTCTCCATGCCACTGGAATCAACCTATCCTGGCTGAAGAGGGGTGAAACCCCGAAACCGGTCCTAGGATGCTTGTTTCCAGTCCAGGGAGGACCTGGCCTGGCAGTTTGGGCTGGATTGTTCCCATTGGGCGCAGGGTCAAGACTGATTTGCATATGGCTGGGTCCAAACTGGAATGGCATAGTAATAATAATAATAATAAACCATTTGTAAAGCGCCTGGCTACACAGAGAACAGTGTGTCCCCGCGCTAACTACTGCTAGATTTCAGGAGGCAGATGTTAAAAAAGCCAGAGAAGGAGGAAAACAGAAAGATTAAGTAATAAGGAACAGAAACGTTTTAAGTTTCCCACGGAATCTGGTTTCAGAGGGTTCCATTCGGAGGTGGAGCGGAAGTTCATTCCAATGTTTGGAATAGATACGTAAAAGAGCAGCCACCCATCCTGGCTCTGGTGATACGGGGAAGTTTAAACAGCATCGCGCCGGACGATCTCAAATTCCGGATAGGGCGATGTACAGTGAGAAGATTCTTCAAGTAGCCTGGGCCTTTGCCCTGGGCGATATGGTGCGCAAAACAAAGGGCTTTAAACTTAATCAGTTCCCTGACTGGGAGCCAGTGAAGCTTAGCCAGTGCGTTCTTCCCAGAAGCTCTGCGAGGAAGCCCGAGCACAAGGCGTGCGGCGGCGTTCTGAACGCACTGAAGTTGGTGAAGGCCTTTCTTACTCAGACCTACAAGCAAAGCATTCCCATAGTCAAGGTGGGGGGTCACCAAGGCGTGGACAATAGTCTTTCTGGCTCCAATAGGGAGGAGATCTAAAACCTTCTGAAGAACCTTCAGTATGCCGAAGCACCTACCAGTCACCTTGCTAACGTGGGACTTATAAGAAAGGTCAGAGTCAAGCATTACGCCGAGATTTCTTACCGACTCCACAGGAAGGGGAGGGCTGCCCAATTCAGTGGGCCACCACATGTGAGACCATGCTGATGCTGCTTTCCCAACCACCAGCAGTTCTGTTTTTTCGCCATTTAGGCGCAGGCAATTGTTGTTCATCCACGATGCCACTGATGACAAACAGTTGGAAAAGTTTGTGGCATCTTCTCTGTGGTCGGGCGTAAGCTTGAACATCAGTTGGGTGTCGTCAGCATAGCTAACAATGCCCACCCCAAATGCCTCCACTACGTGAGCCAGGGGTTCCATGTAGATATTAAACAAAGTAGGGCTCAAACTCGAGCCCTGGGGAACCCCATGGCTCACCTTCCTGAGGGAAGATTTGACCAAAAAAACGATGGATTTAGGCCCAGATCTCTGTACTGGGGTGAACGTATGACATTGTTCTGCATTCTGTCCATCAATGGATCTCTCTCCTTTTTCTATATAAATGAAGCTGCAATGGGTATTTTTTCCACATTTATTTGACTGATAAATGTATACTCGCATTTGAATGTCCGAAAGGTTTCAGCAGTATACAGTGCAACAGCGTTATCTGAAAACACTTGCATTGTAGAATAGCATAAATAACTGTGGATATGCCTGTAATTAGGAAATCTATTGTCTTTTTTCATCCCCCCTACCTCTCAATCTGTACTCCTACTGACCTGTCACTCATGCTTGAGAGTAGAAAAAACTATAAAAATAAGTATTTTTCTGTATTTGAAATAAATATCGACATGAAAATAAATAGTTTTCTGTCTGTATTTAACTGTAAAAATCAGTAAAATGGAAAAATGGGAGCCCTAGTTATAATCAATTTTAACCGACCAACCGCATTTGGCAGAGAGATTTCTTCACGCGGCCAGTTCTTGCACTATTTTCGGCTCTGCCACTCAATTGTGGCCCTCCACTTGACCTTCTTTTATAGACCACCAAATCTCGTAACATCCTCAAGATCATGTCGCCTAAGGCATCCTGGTCTGGCCAACCAGAAGTGGCCAGTAGTAACCCCACGTGTTCAAGTTTCAAATGTTTACCACTCTTGTTTATGGACAACTGTGATTTACTCTCAGCTCCAGCACTGGTGAACGAGATGGTCCCCATTTTGTACCTCGATCCCACTCATCAACTTAATCAATCTGATCAAAGCAGTCCTGGGGGGCGTGGCTTGGAGGCCGATGGAGCTGGCTGTGTGAGCGTCGAGGTCCGCGTCGGCCCCCACAGAATCCTGAAATAAAGAGCCCTAGCTGCCTGCCATCAGCGCCGGGACTTGTGGATTGTGGAGTTCCCAGCCCGGGGAGCTGCCCGGTGGTCACTAGGGTGTCCGTTGAGGGCTCCTGGACCCCTGGATGACCCGAGTTTGCAGCGGACGAGGTGGCACAAAATGGCGGTGAACTGAGGGGGAGCGCCTGGGTCCCTGGAGGTCGAGTGGTGAAGTCTTGGTCCGCCCGGCGCTGCAGCCGCTGTGACTTTGGAGGAGCGATGACCGGGACCCGAGGCGATAGCACAGACCAGCGGCACCTGGCCAGAGCGCGATCGGGGTGCATCATTCCTCCAGCGGTTCGGGGGTGAGAGGCCCGGAGAGTGCGGGGGCGGCGATCCCCGGGGTCCGGAATCGGGCCCCCACGGTTAACGGTGGCCAGAAACTGCAGGGAGTAACGAGCGGGGACCCCCGGCTGGGGCTCCTGAGCCCCGGAGAGACCCGAGACGACACCAGAGGCGGCGAGGCAAAATGGCAGCGAGTTAAGAAGCAGCGCCTGGGCCTCGGGGACTCGCGCGGCAGGGCTGCTGTCTGTTGGGTGCTGGCGCTACTGGGGCTCTGAAAGAGCGGCGCCCGAGACTTTGGGTGGTTGTGGGGGCGGCGGCCCCCGCCCAGGAGGAGCTCGGCGGATTGGAGGTGAGCGGCCCAGCAGGTGCGGGGGGAGGCGAGCTGGGGCACGGAACGCTCGGTGACCCGGAGGTCTGGAATTGGGGGCCCCCGCTCTCAATAGTGGTCAACAGCAACGGAGGTCGACGGGCGGGGCCCCCCTCTCTCCCCCCCCCCCCGACTGCCTGCGAGGCCCGATGAGGGAAGCGTGAACTGGCTTGCGACTCTGGGCTGTACGAGCAGGGGCTAAACCCGATGAGGGCGCGGGCTGGGAGATAGAGCCCATTTGAACACGGCTGTGGATCGGCTGCCAGAGGACCGCTGCAGGAAGAGTGCCGGACGCCATAAGGGCCCCGATCGGGAGAGGAGCCACGGTGATCTGGGATAAGCTGAACGACGGCAACGGTGCATGGAGGAGGGGAGCCGGCGCTGCCATTTTGTGAGGAGGACTAGACGAGCGGGGCACTGGAAGATCGGGCACACGTGGCTGCGGTGCTGAAGGGGTGAGGAGGCCCTGGCCGCCGCCCACTGGCAGGAAATACGAGGGCCGGTAGGCACTGGACTGCATTGGATAGCAAGAGAGATGTGAGCGCTGAGAGGAGCTGTGAACCGCGAGGTGGGGCAACCTTAAGGACCAGGGAACGAAGAACTATGGCTGTGCCCCCTGTTGTTGCGGTGGTCTGGAGTGGGGGCTTGGGGTGCTGGACCATAAAGGAGGGAGCCTGGAACAGTGCGTAGCTGAAATCCCTCAAGAAGTGGAGGTGGAAGGACTGTTCCCACGTTGCGCTACTGGGTGACTGAGAATGGCCCTTTCTAGCGGGCGGCGCACCCAGAATCTAGTGGACCACGGAAGAAGGGGGTGTGAATCTGGGACCCTGAGTAGCGGAAGCGTACGTAACTCCACGCCGCTATTGTCTTACGCCTGGGACCATGGGGAAGCCAAGGGGGAAGCAGGGCGGAACGGCCCAACAGTCTGAGGGCGAGCAGAAGGCCCAGGGCGACTTGGAGGGAGCGGAGGAGGCCCAGGATCTGCAATTGCAGCGACAGCTTGATCGTCTCCTAACTGCAATAGCGGAATCCTGAACAGCCCTGCAACAGGACATTGCGCAAGTAGCGACGGGGCTGGGGCTCCTGAAGGCGGACCACTCTAAGCTGGTGGACAGGGTCAAATAAGTGGAAGGGACATTGCAGGAGGTAGAGCCGGCCCAAAAGGTATTGGAGAGCAAGATGGTGGACGTTCTAGACCGACTTCAAGCGCTGGAGAAGCAGGCGGAGGATGCCAAAAGCCGCAATCGGCAAAATAACATTCACGTGGTGGGGCTGCCGGAGAAAGTGGAGGGATCGGATATGGTGCAGTATCTGGAGAAGTGGTTGTGGACAGTGGTGGCACCCAAGGGCTTATCTTCCTTTTTCATGCTGGAGCGTGCGCATAGGGTGCCTGCCAAGCCCCCGCTGCCGGGACGTCCCCCCCGCCCGGTTGTGGCTAGGCTCCTACATTACAAAGACAGGGATCTGCTACTCCAGAGAGCGCGGACTGAAGGGCCCTTCCAGGTTGATAATAGCAGACTAAATATATTCCCGGATTATACCTTGGAGATCCAGCGCCATCGTACGTCATTCCTATCAGTGAAGAGGGAGCTGCAATTGGAAGGCATCCAGTATTCACTATTGTTTCCCGCGAAATTGAAAATCATGCTTGATGGTAACACTCTTTTATATGACACGCCAGAGGATGCATGGGGCGTGGCTGGAAACTTACAGAGCTGGTATGGACCGAACATAGGGGCGAATACAGGAACTCTCGGAGGGGCTGCCACAGCGTAAATGACAGTGCCTTTGCCGTAAGAGACCGAAGGTGCAGAAACCATCTCAGGCTCAAACTGACCTGGGGAAACAAGACGCTCTGGAAGCGGTGTCGGCGATATCTAGCAGTCATCGGAGGGCACGTACACGGAAGATGAAAAATCACGATCGGACACAGAGACGTCGGAGGGTGGAAGTGTTCGGTTGCCGCAGGTCACCCCGGCCACAGCAGATGGACTCATGGATGAGTGATAGTACATATGTATGGCTGCTAGAACCGGAGTGTGGTAGTGGGGGGCTGCAAATGGTCCTTGTATGAAGTGGTGGTGACATGCTGGCGCTGAGTGGCGAACAGGGAGGGGATGCTGGGTGGCGACCCAGGGGCAGGAGAAAGTTCACAGCTTGTAGTGCCTTGTTAGTTAGAAGTCTGGTGCATAGGTGGGGTAGTTGGTGGGGATTTATAAGGGGGCCTCAGCGGAGTTCACAAACGGTAGCGAGCGGGCACCCCTCGGCACCAGACCCCCCCTCTAGCCCTTTAAGCAAGCCTACGGTGACTACCGCTGGGCCTAGGAGTGTGGTGTGTGGGGGTATGGTTTGGATGGGGACTAACAGTTTTGTTTTAGGACCTGTTCTTGGTAGGGTGGGGGGGGAGTTGGGGATGGGGTTTGGTTCTGGGGGTCACGGGTGTGATAAAAGATGTCGATGGAGAGAGGAAGGAATCGAAATGTGATAATGGGGACAATACCTGATTTAAAATGTATCACCTGGAATGTACGGGGTCTACACACAATGACAAGACGACACAAGGTTCATGCGTATTTGATTAGGAGGGGGGTACACATAGCATTGCTCCAGGAAATGCACCTCACGAAGGCGGGTGGCCTAGCGCTGCAGCATAGATGGAGGGGCCAGGTTTTTAGCATAACCTATTCAGCATTCGCGAGGGGGGCACTGATTTGGGTCAGGGCGGGGGTCCCCTTCCAGGAGCTTAAACAAACGATAGATGGGAAGGGCAGGTTTGCTGCGGTTGAGCGGCACCTATATGGCAGGGAGGTGACCTTATGCAGTATCTATGCTCCTAATGTGGACCAGGCGCGATTCCTGGACCGAAAGTCGGGCACCCTTGCACAGTTCCTAGCGGGTCCAATAATAATGGGAGGGGATTTCAACTCAATTGCAGACACACCTCTGGATAGGTCTCATCCCCCCTGGCAGACTCCCCAGTTCACAGGCTGTCCAAGTATAGGGTTGAGTGGCAGGCTTGGTGGCATTTGGTAGATGTGTGGAGGTTGCATCACCCACAGGATAGGGACTATTCCTATTTCTCATCGTTGCACGAACTTCATGTTCGGCTCAACGCCATTCTGTGCTCCCCATCAGTGGTGTCTTCAGTGACCCAATCGGAATACCTCACGAGGACTCTGTCTGATCATAACCCATTGCTGGTTACGTTACATTGGACGAGGGATAAAGCTGCATTCACATGGCGGCTGCACCTGGAGACGCTAGATGATCCGGTGTTTCATAATGAGGTGGAAGTGGGGATAGCAAACTACTTCTTCGAGAACGCGGGAACGGCTACTACTAGGGCAGTGGAGTGGGACGCCTTTAAGGTGGTGGTGTGAGGGTTGTGCATTAGTAAACATGTTGGAGTAAGGAAAACCCTGCTACAGGATGTTGAAACGGCAGAGGGTCGGTTGAGGCTAGAGGAGCAGGCGAGGCCGGAGCATCCAGAACTACAGCCCGAAGTTACAGAGGCCAAGGAGAAACTGGCCGAGGAGGCAGAAAGGCTCCGCTGCTTCGATTATAGGAAGTATGTGTAGAAGGCACATGCAGAACGCGATAAGGCGGGGACACTGCTGGCATGGCTGGCTAATCCTGTACCGCAGGGCTCGCCGATCGTGGCCCTGAGCACGGGTGAGGGCTCCATGGTCTATACCCAAAGGGAGATTATGCAGGAGTTTTGGAAGTACTATGAGCAACTGTACGAGAGTACGTTAGTGGCAGATGAAACTGACATTGAGACTTTCCTGGGGGAAGTGGCACTTCCGCAAATAGATGAGGATCAGGCGAAGCTCTTGGGATGGGACATTACCCTGGAGGAGATAAGAAGCGCCATCAAACAGATGGCATGTAATAGGACCCCGGGGCTGGATGGACTACCAGTTGAATTCTACTTGCAATTTATGGACATACTGGCGCCGAGACTCTTAGAGGTCTATCGAGAGGCGCGGGAAATAGGGCAGCTACCGGGGACGATGCGGGAGGCCCTCATAGTTCCCTTATTGATCCAGGGAGGGATAGCATGGACACGGCGGCGTATCACCCTCTATCAATGATGTCCACGGACTATAAGATACGTAGTAAGATCCTGGCATCGCGCTTGATGCAGCATATGATGAGCCTGGTGCATGTAGATCAGGCTGGGTTCATCCCTACCAGGAATACAGCTACTAACGTGCGAAGATTGCTGAGGGTCCTGGGGGACGGCAATTCTTTCGGTAGACATAGAGAAGGCCTTTGATAGCCTCGAATGGCCGTATTTGTATAAAACGCTGGGCTGTTTTCGACTGGGCGAGGCATTCGTGGGATGGACGGCGGTGGTATATTCTGCAGCAGTGGCGCGAGTTATGGTGGGGCAAATGATTTCCCCCAGATATGCAGTAGCTCGCGGGACTCTACAGGGTTGCCCTCTTTTTCCGTTATTATTTGCTTTGGCAATAGAGCCACTGGCGGCTCGGGCCCATCTGGGACGGTGGTTTGGGGGCCTAACCTTCAGAGGGGATCAGCAATACATCTCCCTTTACGCAGATGATTTGTTATTGTTTTTGGCGGATACGGGCGAGGCGCTGGCAGGAGCAGCACGTCTGTTATCGGGCTTTGGGGCGGTGGCGGACTGAAAGTTAACTGGAATAAGACTTGTCTGTTTCCAGTGCAGCCGGGAAGGGGGGCTCCCGAGATGTCCCAAGCCGTGAGGTGGGAACCATCTTGTTTAGCGTATCTTGGAGTTAATATTTATCATGGCACTAGTGCTATACTGGAGGGGAATATAGGGAGATGCATACGGGCCCTAAAAGGGTGTATGACGTTTTGGGGTGCCCTTTCACTTTCCGTGATGGGGAGGATAGCGTTGCTGAAGATGGTGGCTCTCTCCTGGCTGCTATACCTTTTTAGAACACTACCTATATGGGTACCGTCCTCGGTGTTTACTAACTTGAAGTCTATGATGGTGGGGTTCACCTGGGGGTCGGGGAGACGTAGAGTGGCACTCAAAACATTAATGAGGCCCAGAGCGGAAGGCAATCTAGCAGTGCCTGATTTTGAATTATATTATATAGCAGCGCAACTACAGGTCTTTACACAGGCGGTGGCCTTGGAGTTTAGGGGCCCGGACTCTGCCAGAGACGGAGGCATCCCGAGACATGTCCTGTCCTTTATAGCACTGCAGCAGAGGTTGGACCTCAGAGACCTTACATTGGAAGAAAAAACATTGAGGTTGTGTTAGAACAGGTCCCAGAGGAGGGCGGGAGTACAGCACCGAACGCGCCGGAGATGGCATTGCCACATGGAGGGGACTGGTCCTCATTGAGGGACTGGGAACAGGCAGGGATCCGGGTCCTGGGAAACTTATCTGAGGATGGGGAGCTGTTGTCCTACCAGGTGCTGCGGGAGAGGTTTGATCTTACTGGGGGTGCTTTCCTGATACATGCGGCCCTAGTGCGTGCGATACAGAGACTTTGGAAAGAGGGACTGGCCGAACCTAAAACTACAATGGCGTGTCAGTATGCGATGATGGCGGCTGGCACTTTTAAAGCAGTTACATGCTTATATTTAAGGATGCTGAATGAGGGCTTGGTCCCATTGGACCGACTGTGCCTTAAATGGGAGGGGAGCGTTGGAAAACCCATACCAGAGGCCACATGGGGGCACATACAGCGTAGGGCATGGAAGGGAACTAGGAATGCCCGGTTACAGCTGGTCCATTTCTTTATCCTACCTAGAGCCTATTTGACACCGGGGAAGATCATGGAATATTATAATGCTAGCAGCGAGATGTGTCCTCGATGCGCCGCAATGGGGGCGGACCTGGACCACATGGTATGGAGTTGCCCAACTCTGGGGGCTTATTGGACCGAAGGGGGGGATCTCCTAAACCTGATCACAGAACGCCAACTGGTTTTCGACATGGCCAGTTGCATATTACACTGGTTTCCTCATACCTCCAAGACGAAGGTGACTAGTAAGTTTGTAGATAGGGCCTCATATTGGCAAAATGGGAAATTACGATGCGCTGCAAATCAAAAGAGGGGCCCAGTGGTAGGAGATGTAGGGGGGAACTGCTTAAGTGGGCTGGTAGTGAGGGAGCAGTTCGATATCAGATGGCGTTGCGACAGAACAATGAAAAGGCGATAGAAGTGGCGAGAGCTTGGGAAGAGATGGTTCAGGCCCTGATCACCCATACAACTGAGCAGGGGACGGAACAGGAGGATGGGGAGCACAGGGGTAGTTGTCGACCCAAGAGGAAATTCCCTGAATCATCACTCATATCAAGACCTCATCTTTACATTTACCTAACTTAGTGGACACACCGGTGATGGGGAGGGGGGAGGCGAGTATAGGGAGTTTTTTTTCAATTGATTAGTTGGTAAAGTATAATGTAAACAGTGACGGTTGATGCCGGACTAAAGAAAGGTTGGTTGTGCACAGATGTTATTAATGGACTCCAAGAGGTATCTGATCGGGACATTAAAGTAAGGGACTGTATCGCAGTTTTGGAGCCGTATGTTGTAAATGGGGGGAAGAGGAATGTATAAGTATGTACCTATGCTTCCTGGTCACTGAACTGAAAATCAATAAAATCTGTTTACAACAAAAATCAAGGCAGTTCTGGAGGCATTTTATTGGATTAAAGTAACCACTGTAACCTTATTTCATGGAACATAGCCAGCCTGGGAAACAACCCTAATAACGAATCCCTAACAACGAGTGGACTTAACAACGACTCCCAAACAACGACCTATGCCTGAACCACGACCTCCGTAAAAACTACTATAGCTAAACCACGACCTTCAAAACTAGAGGTAAGTGTCAATAATTAAATACAAAAGTTACAAATATATATATATATTTTTTTAATTGATTTATACATTTCCTTATTTTAATTACGCTACGGTTATAATAGACTTTGTATAAATTAAAATTGTTAGGTCTGTAGATGGCACTGTCGGTTTGTTTTTCAATTATGCGATTTGGAAATGTGCTCGATGCAACTGTTCCTCTCCGGTTTTCACAGTTGAAATGGTCACAAAGGGGTGGTTGGACGTTAATTATATGTTTTATAAGAGTCAATTCCTTTTAAAAATGAAAATATGCTCTGGAATCCGTTTATATATAATTTACATTTTTTTTATGAGAAAAAAGATGTAATTATGGGGGGGGCATCACCTCTTCGGCGGTAACATCGGACCGCGCTGGTGCTGTGGGGCGGACGTTCTTCTCCCCCCCCCCCTCCGTGTATAACTGAGTGCCCCGACTTCGCGGCCCCCCCCTCTTTGTCTTACATGTGGCACGGCAGCTTGGGGGGGACGCCGCGCTGCTGGTGGCGCCCTTCACTCGGCGGCTAGGTCAGACCGCAGCGCGGGTCCAGACGGACCTCTCTTGGACGAGCCACTGTGTCCCTACATGGGTCGCGGGCAACGGAGGTGGGGCGATAGCAGCCGCAGCCACAACATAGTCCACCAGCCTCGATTGGAGAGGTGCCGGAGGGGTGCTGCTGAGAGGCGATACAAGCTCCCCATTCGATATTAATGAAGACTGGCCTCGCCTGGCACTTGATCCCTGGGACAGACATCTCATGAACACTGCGCCAGCTTGTAACTACAGGAAGGGAGCTGTGAGGCGCTGAAGGCATTGGCGGCTGACACTAGCAGTGGAATAAAAGGGCAGCGAGTCTTGAGTGTGAGATGGACAGCGTGGCACGGACACCCTCGGAGCCCAAGAGAATAGCAGTAGCCTTGGGACGTGGTTCCCCTCCAATAATACGGCGGAGGCCGAGTGATACGCCCAGGGGGACCGGGGCGGGGGCGCCCGGCCGCGACCAACCATGACCAGAGGCGGGAATAGAGGAGGGACCTCGAAACAGGGGCCCATGGATAAGTTTGCGGGCCTGAGTGGGGGAACAGGAGCCTCCGGGGCCCTCAGACATCGGGGCCGGACAATGCGGCTCTCATGGCGGCAATTACGCAATCCAGGGACATGCTGGATGCGAAGATCGGGGCGGTGGGGGTTGATGTCACCCTTTTGCGCCAAGACCTGCGGAATGCCCTGTCCCGCATTACAGAAGCCGAATCTAGACTTTCGGAGGTGGAGGATGGCGTAACAACCTTAAAGAAAAAAGTGGCCAGTATGGAAGGGATTCAAAAGGGCCTTGTGCTCCGGGTCGAAGACGCAGAAGGGCGGGCTCGGCGCAACAACTTGCGATTCGTCTGCTTTCCAGAGGGCTGCAAGAAGGACAACATGGAGGCCTTCCTGACCCAGTGGCTGGAGGGGAGGACTCCCTCTCACGCTGCTTCATTGTTGAGCGGGCGCATAGAGCACTCATCAAGAAGCCGCCGGTTGGTGCCCGCCCACGACCTGTGATAGCCCGGCTGCTCAATTACCACGATCGGGACACTATCCTGCGCCAAGCACGAGCAAAAGAACCCCTTCTGTATGACAACCAGAAGATCCTAATATTCCCGGGCTATACTAAACTGGTGCAACAACAACAACAACAATGGCAATCCTTTACAGCGGCCAAGGCACGTCTAAGAGACCTGAAGATTCAATACGCCTTGCTCTATCTGGCCCGCTTGCGGGTTGTGTTTCAGTCTCGTACCCTTTTCTTTAACACACTGGAGGAGGTATTCACCTGGACCAACGAAACTGTCAGAGTTCGAGTGCACACTCCACCAGGACACGACTCGGATTCATCCTCGGCGGCGGCGCCGCGGCAGACTCCCCGGAGATCGCGGAGTACGAGCAACTGGAGGTCCCGGCCCAAAAAAAAACGTTCTCCTTCTCAGGAGATGCTGGAAGAGGGGCCTGATGACCTGGACTCTCGGAAGCCGGATCCTTGAGGGCTTGGGCAGACATGAAGACACCTTACATGCTTAAACTTATGTGGTAGGCACGAGATGCTGTGTAATTCCTACTGGAGTCGACTGAAGAATTTGAGGCTCACCATTTCTGGTGTTGACCTGTTTATGACTAACTGAGATGGGATGGGGTGGGTATGGGGGAGGGCAGCGGACTGACGGTCGGACACGTTCCCCGAGTTCAGAGAGGTTTTATTACCTCCGGGGGGTAGGTTGGGGATTGGGTGAGTAGTTCATGGGGATCCATTGGGGTGGGTGGCCCCCGGCCTCCCGTTGGGGGTCGGCGCGCACCCACACCGCGACAGGTACTTCAATGTTGCTGAGGTATGGGGGTGAGGTTGGGAGTTGAAGGGATGTTGGGAAGGGGGTTGATGGGGGTGGGGAGGTGGGGGGAGGCATGGGTTTGGGGGGGTAGCTCTCTGCAGCACGATGTCTCATCAAGTTCCACTACAGACATGTATACGTTTACAGTCCCTGACACCTGGGCAATTGGTTTTTCAACCTCTAGATGGCGGTTAGAGATCCCGGGCCAGCACTCCCCAAGGCGTCGTTGCGAATTGTGATCTGGAATGTAAGGGGTATGCTTGATAAAATAAAGAGGTGCGCAGTTCTGCGGCAGGGGAAGAAAGAAAGGGCGGATATCCTGCTTTTGCAGGAGACACATCTCCTGGGCACCAAAACCCTTAGCCTGCAGCGATATAGATACCAACAGGCGTATCATGCCGGGTTTGCGAGGGGCTCCCGGGGAGTGGCTGTTTTGATACACCGCAGAGTGTCCTATGTCCACTCGACACAATGGGTGGATGCTCAGGGCAGGTATGTATTTGTCAAAGGAATGATTGGGGATGAACCTGTGGTCTTCGGAAGTGTATATGCCCCGCCCCCGGTGCAGTGGTCACTTGTTGAAAAACTGTTTACCATATGGGCTGAGATCCCGGACGTGATGGCTGTGATCGGGGGTGATTGGAATGATGTTATGAATAGCCGGATGGATAGCCATAGGCCTGGGGGTGAGCAGGCGGCAGACACTCCCACTAAATTGAGTGATATGGTTAGAGGGATGGGCTGGATAGATACATGGCGGTATCAACATACTCATAGCTGGGAATATACCTATGTCTCTGCGGTACATAAATCTTTCTCCAGATTAGATTACATATTTGTTCCCCACGCTCGGATAGGGAGGGTGGACTCGACATCTATATTGCCGCGAGGCCTTTCCGATCATTCCCCGATTACTGTGGACCTTCTCCTGGATAGGAGGCGGCAACCGTTTCGATGGCGTCTCTCCACATGGCATTTACAACAAGACGACTACCAGACTCACATGAGGGAGGCCATAGCCCATTATTGGGAGGACAATGATAGGTCAGGGACGGATGACATGACTCTCTGGGAGGCTCTGAAACCCACACTCCGAGGAGTAGATATTGCCTGGTGTGCGGCGGCCCGTAGGGCACGCAGGGAGGGCCTAGAGGAGGCGGCGGGTCAGGTCCGTGACTTAGAGGAGCGATGCACTGCGACGGGGGATGACAGAGACGTAGGACAGCTACTACTATTGCAACAGGCTTATGCGTCTTTACTCCTCGAGGAGTCACAGCAGGTATGGCTAGCTGCGCAGAGCAGAATATACCAATGTGGCGATAAGTCCAGCACAATGCTGTATAGGCTCTGCCAGGGTACTTTCCAGGCGCAGGCCCTGCTGGGTCTTCGGGATGAGACCGTAGATTCCTTGTCGGCCCCTGAGGAGCTACAAGACAGTTTTGCGCGATACTATGCGGCTCAATATGCCCCCGAGAATCCCTCCCAGCAGAGGCCATCGACAAATTTCTTGCGGACCTTCCGCCACTGGCGATTTCGGAGGAGGGACGGGACCATCTCGAACTGCCTCTGTCGGCTGAAGAGCTGGGAACGGCCCTTGGTGAACTAAATGCTAGGAAGGCCCACGGGCCCAATGGGTTCCCATGCGAATTCTTTAGGAAATATCCTCTTCAGTTGGGGGCGTACTATAAGAGGGTGTTGGAGGCGGCCAGGGATTGTGGCCGTTTACCGGCGGATTGGAGACACGCCGAAATCGTAGTCTTCTGTAAGCCTGGGAGGCCCCCTGAAAACCACGAATCATATAGACCCATATCGCTTCTGAATGTTGAGGCGAAGATATTGGCCAAAGCTCTAGCCAATCGCCTCCTTTCATATATCACTGACCTGGTCCATCCGGACCAAGCGGGATCTATGCCTCATAGAGCGACGAGGCACAATATTAGGCGTGCACAGGTGACGATAGAGATGATGCGGGCCACAGGGACCCAGGCGGCGCTTCTGCTGGCCGACATAGATAGGGCCTTTGACTCATTGAGTTGGGTCTACCTACATGCGCTCCTGCCTCACCTGAATCTCGGGCCCCAATTTCTATCGTACCTGAAGTTGCTGTATACCGACCTGACGGCCTCTGTGAGAGTGGCTGGTGCTGTGTCCAATGCCTTTCCGATCGGACGGGGCACTCGGCCCCCTCTCGCCGTATCTGTTCGCCCTTGGCATGGAGCCATTAGCAGCGTGGGTACGAATAGACGCACAAATGAAAGGCTTTGAATGGGTGGCGGGACCGTCAGACAGAATCGCGCTATACGCTGACGATGTTCTCTTCTTCCTCACGGAACTAAATAGGTCAGGGCCGAGGGTCCTGGAAATAATGCGGGTGTTTGGGGAAGTGTCGGGGCTCCATTTGAATTTGCGGAAATCCACGCTGTGGACACTAGGAGATCGCACGGCACTGGGGTCCTGGGCGTCGGCGTTGCAGGAGGCGGCGGGGGGCCTTAAGTATCTTGGAGTATTCCTAATGGACTTACCTGGGGTCTCTTGGGAGCGTAATGTCGTTCCTGTCTGGGACCGGGTCCGATCGGACATGAAAACATGGTCCCGTATGCCCCTGAATATTTATGGCCGCTCGGCAATTTTCAAGATGGTGGCCCACCCGCGTCTACTGTACCAACTGCAGAACCACCCCTACCCTATCTCGCCGCAGTGGTTTTGACAGGTCAACTCGGTGTTAGGCCAATTTCTCTGGGCCGGGGGTGCGGTGAGAGTGGCGCTCCGTACCTGTTTCCTCTCCACATATTGTGGTGGATTGGCATCGTCAGATATTTTGTCCTACTATCAGGCGTCTCACCTATTGATATTGAACGAGTATTGGTATGGGGACCGGGGAGACCCAGCGTACGCCCTTGAGAGGTATCTAATGGAACCAGACACCCTACACACTATATTGTATTCGGCTGGGAAGAGGAAGAGGCTCCCAGTTGTTACTTAGGTGGTTTTCCGGATTTGGCGACAGGCGCTACGCCGCATGGGATGGTGAAACAGACTGACGGAGGAAACCCCATTGTGGCAGAATGGTCGGTTGCCGGCTCTGGCGTCCCTACAAGGGTTTCGCGGCTGGGACGTGATAGGAATATTGGCGTTGGGGCATGTTATGAAAGGCACGACCCTTAAATCATTCCAAGAGCTGAGGGACGACTATGACATGCTCCAAACCCAGTTCTTTAAATATTTACAGTTCCGTCATGCCATCTCCCCGCCCTAGAGGGCCTAGACTCCTTACCTGAATTCAGCCCCCTAGAGGCCAAGGTATTCATGGGAGAATTGGAAGATAAGAAAATATCCTGCATCTACCAGACGTTGGTTACACATTGCTCCCCTTCGCTAGATAAACAGCGGACCGCGTGGGAGGGGGACGTGGGTGAGCTGGAAGAGGAGGACTGGAGGGAGGCCCTTGCAGCCCCTAGGGGAGCGGCCATTGGCGTACGCCTACGATTCATTCAGTTCAAATATTTACATAGAGCTTACTATACTAGGGAGAGGCTATGGCGAGCTGGCCTGATTGCGTCCCCTGAATGCTTGAAGTGTGGTCGGGAGGTAGGCACGTTTATGCATACGGTATGGTCATGTGGTGCACTGGAGAGGTTCTGGACAGGTGTTTGGGACTGTTTGTCCGAGGTGTTGGGTTGGGAACTTCCCCGTAGGCCGCAGTTGGGCCTTCTCCATGTTATGGAACAAGTGGGTGGTAACGTCTATAAACGGCATTTACTGCTTCTTGGCCTTACAGTAGCCAAGAGGGATGTGGCTCGAGCCTGGAAGGACCCCTGCCCCCCCCCCCCCCAGTGGGAGTGTGGAAAAAGGGCTTAGATTACTGCATGGGGTTGGAGCGTCCAGTGTTTGAGGCCCGAGGCTGCCCCAGGAAGCACTATAAAATATGGAGGAGATGGGCAGACTACAGAGGACTGTGGCTGGAGCCGCCAGCGCACCATGATATGGATGCAGGACAGATGAGCTTAAATCCTGGGTGAGGGAGAGTATACATTGAATGTTTCATAACTATTTTTTTATTAGGAATGTGTGGACATCATGCAGGGGGTTAGGGTGGGATCCGGGAGGGGGAAGTTAGTGGGGGGGCAGGGGAGTGGGAGGGCTGAGGTAGTTGTGTTCCTTTAAACTATTGTATAGATTGCCTTTCAGCCAATGTTGCTTATATGCTCGCAGCTCCTCCCATGTTCGGAGTGCTGCGTCTTTCTTGCAATCTCTCAATAAAAATTTTGTTCTGAAGAAAAAAAGATGTAATTATATTTTATAGTTTTTTGCCGAACATTACTGTCTCAATAAGTATGTTTGTATTTTAAGAAAATGATTATTTGATTGCAAATTTAAAGTTTACTCACTAAAAATAGTTTAAATAAGAAGGGTTGTTTAATTTAAATACATTTTTTTCATGTTTCAATCTCGTGTTCATTTGAACGTAGTGGTAGATTCGGGTAAAATGGAAACTAATTACTTTTCGTGGTTTAGTGAATCGTTGTTAAATACGTATTGGTTTGGCTTTGGTCGTGGTTTAGCCTTCGTGGTTTAGGCATTCGTTGTTGGAGTGGTAGTTGTGTAACCATACATCCAGCCAGCCTGGCAAGCACGCTTATGGACCCAAGATGGTGCTGTTTTGTAAAAAGGTTTGATTTTATATGTTTGCAGGAGACAAGGGCCATCGAAAACTCCTTTTTCTTGGAGGGGTATAAGTTCTATTTTGTACCTGCATCCCCTTTGAGGGATGGTCGATCTAAGGGTGGCTTGATCGTATATGTCTCACTTAGGTTGAAATGCAGTATCGAAGTACTGTCCAATGATAAACCATGCTTACAGGCGTTGTTACTCTCAAGCGGGTCTTGTAACCTTTTGCTTCTGAATTTTTATACTGCCACATCGTCTCTACCAGAGGTCTGTAACATATCCCGGTAGGGTGCTTTTTTAGCCAATCTTAATATTCCCACTCGCTACATGGTTCAACTTGTACTGGCTGGTGATTTTAATGTCCATCCATGCGGAGATCCAAAAATGTGGGGTACAGGGGGTTTACCATGTCCCCGTCTTTCAGGGACGCGCCTAGAACACAGTGGTCAGGGCGAAAAATTGAAATGCACTAGTTAGCGAACTCGATTTGTTACCAGCGATGGGCAAACTGGATCCAAGTGAAAGTGATATTACCCCGACCTTTAAAGGGAATGGCTGTGACTCTTTGATAGATTTTATCTTTGTCTCTACGCCCCTTTTTAACTTAATAACTGATTTTTCCATCAAAGAGAGCATTTTTAGTGACCATAATCACCGGTGTCTTAAAGCTTGCGGGCCCCTCCTAGGCCAGAATAGTGAGGGGTGAAGGGGGGGGGGGGGTTCACTGGAAGCTATAGATGGGGGTAGAAGGGTTAAATCGGCTCAGATTATCCCTGAATCCTTCCATGAGGCCCTCCTAGATAAATGTCACAACGTGATACAGAACTTTTTATCCCCGCAGCAGGTGCCAGGAGATTTTATTGTCAATGCCTTTGCGCAGCTATCTCCCACTCTATAGCCGTTTTACTGAAGGCCCCAGTTCCCAAAGGGCACCCAGACAGGGCCCCAAGATGGTTTGATTCTGCCTGCTCGTGTGCGGCCCAGAAGCTTAAGGAAGCATTATGTGTTACCCCAGGATACACACTTCAAGTTAGAACCTGCAGAAAGCAGTATAAAGAAGCCCTGGGTAGGCGAAAGGAGGTTCTTAAGGAGGATGACTGGAGCAAATTCATGGAGGTTAGCACCAAGTTCTGGAACTTTGTTAATAGTCCTTTCCTGCCATTGAACGCAGCAAACACTCTTGATGCCCATATCATGGAGAATAAATGGGTTAGTCACTTTGAGGAAATGTTCCAGAGCCCTCAGGTTAGAGTGTCCCTTGTGGACGGCGAGGGGTTAAATCTGCCCTAACAGTCTCTGAGGGGGACATCACGTTGGGTATAGGAGGTTTGACTCGAAATACGGCCCTGGGACCAGATGGAATTCTCCCAATCTTTACATTTCCAATCTGGAGCTATGGGCCCCACATACGGTGATGGGTAGTTAGGCTACCTAGGATATAGATCAGAGACTGATAACTCCTCCGAGGGGCAGAAAATCCTTAGAGGTGATCTGGAGCTGGACTGTGACCAAACAAGAAGACCACACTGACCAGAGGGTAAACAGAAAGACTTTTACGTGGCTGTCACAACTTGTAAAGAGTTTCTTTTCGGGTTGAACCTTTGAAATTAAACAATAAACATATTTTATCTGATATCTGACAACATTGAGCTTCTTGACTACTCATACTGGGTAGAAACAGCAGGCAAGTCAGTGGGACTTATGACAGTAGTGCTAAGGGGACTTACGACAATATCCTAATGTTTCTTGCACCAGGTATTTCAAAATGTGGGCCCGGTTTTCATACAGGTTTTTATACACACAAGAGTAACTAGGTATGTAACTGGGCAAACTCTGCACTTGAGTGTTGCTTTTCTTATCAATGCTGTCTGTATTTGTCAGGCACACCTTCTCATTTCTTGCTCCCAATTACTGGTACTCTTTGCCCTGCCACTTACACCATGAGAGCCACTACTACAATTATCGAAAAGGCCTCTTCTATTATAGTTAACCTGCATAGGCTATCTTGCCAGATCATACAAGCACCTGCAAATCCACACTCCACAAAAAACTATATTAAAATGTTACATATATATGCAAAAAGAAGCAGAGGGGGCGTGGCCAAGATGGCGGGCTAGGAAGACGCTTTCCTGCCGAGCTCTCGAGACCCCGGAGCCCTAGTACCGCCTATTCCCGCTGATCTCCCCCGGATCCTGTGGGGGACGGTGCTCGGTGCCGGTGCACGAACGCCGGTGCAGTCTGGGGATCCCCGGTGCCCTGTGGACCGCGACGGAGCCGGGCTGAGGGAGCCCCCGTGAGAAGGCCTGCCGCCGGGTCGGAGAGCGTCTGCGGACCGCCCCGCGCAGAACGACAGCGGAGCGGCGGGGAACCCCGGAGCCCCGGAGAAGTGCGGCGACAGGCGGAGGTGGGGCTCGCCCTAGCGGACAAGACAGCACATCGCGGCGGCCCTGCGTGGAGCGGGCCGGAGCCCCGAGCGGCGGACTCGGGGAGTCTGGACTACGCGACCCCGGGGATCCGGAGGGCCGGGAGGCCTACCCCGGGGCGCCGGCTTCTGGGGCCCTCTGCCGCACACTGCGGGGCCGAGGGGATCGACGGAGCCTCCAGGGAGCGCTTGTGAGCACACGGAGTGACCAGAGCACTGCACAGAGGCCCTTGCCCCGACGCACTTCTGGACCGGGCCACAGCGGGCCTTCTGGGGAGCACCGTCGCCCATTTCGGAGCCCTGCCTGCCGGCGGCCCCTGCTTCCCGCGCCGCAAGGCCTACCGGCCCTGGACTATACGGCTGGACTCCTTGGGGGCCCGGCCTGGGTGGCGCTCTGGTGGCCTGCCCGGACCGTTGGAGGGAGTGAGAGCGGGACGTAGACCGGAGAGACGACGGATTCGCGCCACCTCCGTGGCGACACGGTGAGGGATTCCCCAGACCCCTCTAGGAGGCCCACGCTTCAGCAACGTTCCGGGAGGAGCTCTCCGCGGCGCCTTCCAAGACCCGAGAGTCCGGCGCAGCGGCCGGAGAGCGCCCACGGTCGCGCGGTCGCGGGGGCCCTGCCCGCCCTCGGGCGGCCTCCGGAGAGCCTGCGGCCCATATCTAGCTAGGAACTCCCTCTCCTGCGCCACGTGGGCCGCTGACACTGAACTGTGCGGCTGACCCCCCTCTGGGGGGCACCCAGAAGTGCCTGGTTCTCGGCCTGGACGTTGAACTGGACGGTGCAGAGGCAACAGTGGAACGCGTTGGCCTTGGAGGGGGCAGGCTTGCACAGTTTCCACAGCGCCACGGTGGGGGGCTGGCCGTCCCCCTCTTTCTGGGACCTGAACTTCGACATCTGCTCGGGACACGCTGAGGTCACCACGGGTGGTGTTCCATTGCGCAGTGGAGGTGGAGAAGTAGCCCGGCTACCGTTGGTCCTGGATGCTTTCCGCGCCCTAGAGAGCAGTTGTGAGAGACTGTGGAGTCAGTAGCAACCGGAGTGCAGCCGCACTCATCACGACCCACGAGGTTTGGCCCCTTCTTGTGACACTCTACGACACAGACACCCCCCACTCCCCCACTCCCACGATGTCTGGCAACCGTGGGGGTAAGAAAGGCGAGCGCACCTTGCCCGATATGCTGAGCAGAGCGACCCCGAGGCAGGACAGGAACCAGCCAGCCCCGAGCCCCCCATCCAGCTCTCGCGGGGCAGAAGGTGGGGAACCCCCAGTGACCCGCTCATTTTTGGAATCGCTATTCAGCACCCTCAGAGAGGACTTCCAGGTGCTGAAACAAGAAGTGGCTGGGGAAGTGCGGGAGGTGCGGAGGGAGGTCGACTCCCTCGGTGAACGTGTAGCTGCTGTGGAAGAAACTAACCACACCCGAGATGAGGAAGTAACGCACCTGCAGCAGGAGGTTCTGCGACTCAGGGATCAGCAGATTGACCTCCAGGCCCACGCGGAGGATCTTGAGAATAGATCCAGGCGCAACAACATTAGAGTCCGAGGCGTTCCATCCGGAGAAGAAGGGGAGGACATGACGGCTTATCTGGGAGATCTATTTCGCGACATCTTAGGTGAACCGAGCGACTTCCCGGTGAGGATTGATAGAGCACACAGAGTGGGCCCACCTCGACGGGCTTCGGCGCCAGCCCCGGACATTTTGGCGTTCCTACCGGACTTCCCCTTGAAGGAACGGATCATTCGAGAGGCACGGCGTCGCCAACCACTGCAGTTCCGGAGCCATCCAGTGGCGCTGTTTCAAGACTTATCCACGATCACCCTTCAAAAGCGCAAATCCTTCAAGATCGCCACGGACTTCTTGAGAGAACACGGCACACAGTATTCCTGGGGCCATCCTTTTCGGCTGATCTTTCGCTGGAACGACGCCTTGCATCAACTCCGGTCCCTCCAGGATACCTGCGAGGTACTGGGGATCACAGCGGTGGACACCGACACTCCCACGGTCTCCCGCCGGCGCCCTGCCGGGGATGGCTGGCAGACTGTTCGATGGCGCCGACCCACACGTTTGTCATCGCGACCGGACTCGCCCACAGTCAGAGCTGAAATGGACAGCGCGATACTGGAGGTATCCAGAGACACGTCGTCTGGTGATGTGGCCCTGACGGCCTGAGCAAGCTCCGGGGGGAGATCTTTATGGCCTCATCTTCACAGCAGGTGCGGGGGCTCTGGGGGGGAGGGGGCAGCGGGGGGGTGCAGGAGGTGGCTGGACGTCCACATAACTGACTCACCACAGACTTGTCCGATAAGGGCCGGACTGGGACTATGATCTTTGCTCATGGGAAGTTGGGGAGGGGGGGGGCCGGGGGGTTGAGGGGGGCACGGGGAGTGGGCAGTTGGGCTCGGGGAGGGTGAACCCGGGGACTCGAAGTTCGGGGTGGAGTTGCCGGGAGTTGGGTTGGTTGCGGGATGTTGGGGGGGGACTGGGGGATTTGTGCTGGCTTATGTTGCTTTATTGCTATTTTTGCGCTGACCTCACACTGCATGCACTGCGCTACGATTCTGGTGCTCTTGAGTTCCGGCATTTGCCTGGCCTTGCGCCCTTGGTGCGCACAGCGATCACTCCCGCCTTAGCCTCTTTTGAACGCTTTTTGTGGGACAACTACTCATGGCCCTTAAGGTAGTCACTCTCAATGTGAAAGGGCTAAACAACCCAGTCAAACGTAGAGCGATATTATCCCTACTTGAAAACACCCGGGCGGACATCTGCCTTTTACAAGAAACTCACCTCCTGTCACGTGACTGCCTTAGGATGAGGTCACCGAAATTCCCAGTACAGCTCTTTTCCTCGGGGCCTACCAAGACTGCGGGGGTAGCCATCTTAA
Source organism: Lissotriton helveticus (assembly GCF_964261635.1). Taxonomy (NCBI): domain Eukaryota; kingdom Metazoa; phylum Chordata; class Amphibia; order Caudata; family Salamandridae; genus Lissotriton; species Lissotriton helveticus. The sequence continues at coordinate 1,688,074,397 of NC_136065.1, read as the reverse complement.
TATCTAGGTCATTTAAGGGGGAGGTCCTACACAAAGTTGCGGAGCAGAAAGGGAGGCTCCTTGCTTACAGGCTCAAACTCGGGGGGTTCCTGTTTACTGTGGGTTCCATCTACAGCCCGAATGACCATCAAGACCTGTTCTTACAAACTGCCCTCGAGAACATAGCGACTACACCGGACAGACACGTGATCGTTGGGGGGGACCTGAACATGGTCTTTGACTCCCTCATGGACAGGTCGGCACAGCGACGCCCACACACAGGGGAGTTCTCAGACCTCTGTCGCTCTCACCTAGGCGATCTTGACCTGCATGATCTCTGGAGACGCCTACATCCGACTGCCCGGGCCTATTCTTTTTACTCAAATGCACACCGGACGTACGCGAGATTGGATCATATCCTGGTTACGGGGCCGATGGCCGCACTTGCGACGGATTCTGACATTGGGGTACTCACATTATCGGATCATGCCCCGGTGACAGGCTCCTTTCAACTGCCGCCGGTGTCACCCACTCGGGGAGTCTGGCGCCTCAGGGACACCCTGCTGCATAAGCAAGTGGTGGTGAAACAAATACGGGACGCGATCGCCGACTTTCGGTCCCATAACGAAAACGGGGATACCTCACGCGCGACGCAATGGGGCGCCTTGAAGGCGGTGCTTCGTGGGGAATTCATCGCCACCTCGTCAGCGGAAAATAGAGACCGACAACAAAAACGAGATGAGCTTACCGCCAGGGTGCGGGAGCTGGAACAGATGCATCAAAGAACAGGGGCCCCTAGAATTTGGAAGCAACTTAAGGCAGCCCGGAAAATGCTCTCCGCGCTGGACATGGACAGGGCGGAATATGCAGCGCTGCGCCTGAAACATACATACTACACTGGTGGAGATAGGTGCGGCCGCCTCCTGGCGAACAAGCTCCGGGTGAAACATCAACTTCAGCGGGTTGCGGAGCTGTCGACCTCCACCGGAGAGACCGTTGCGGAGGACCCTCGGATTGCGGAAGAATTCCGCTGGTTCTACGCTGACTTATACGCAGGCGAACCCCCCTCAGCATTGGCTGAGACTGATTACCTTGAGTCGGTCGAGCTACCTGCTCTCACCCCGGATCAGGCAGAACACCTGGAACGGGACATCCGGCCGGAGGAGGTGATTGCGGCCATTTCCCGTCTTAAACCTGGGAAGGCCCCGGGGCCCGATGGGTACACCCCTCTCTTTTACAAGACATTTTGTCAAGAACTGGTCCCGCTGTTGACGCGTCTTTATAACACCTTCGCGGAGCCGGGAGCTATCCCTCTAGACTTGCTCCGGGCGACTGTGTCGGTTATTCCCAAACCGGGGAAGGACCGGTCTGAGTGCGGCTCTTATCGGCCAATCTCCTTGTTGAACGTGGACCTTAAGCTCTATACGGGGATCCTGGCGACTCGGCTTGCGCAATATCTACCGGGACTTGTGGACCCGGATCAAGCTGGGTTTGTCCCCGGCCGGCAAACGGTGGACAACACTAAGAAAGTGATACACGTCCTAGAGAAGGCCTCTCGCGTCCCGGGGGAACGCATGTTGTTATCGGTTGACGCTGAGAAGGCGTTCGATTGAGTGCGCTGGTCTTACCTTGAGAGAGTTCTTTGCAGGTTTGGGGTAGGGGAGAAATTCCGCTCCCTTGTCTTTAACTGTTACAGACGCCCGTCGGCGGTGGTGAGGGTGAATGGGTGCAGTTCAGCGCACTTTGCGATAGAACGGGGGACCAGGCAGGGGTGCCCACTGTCCCCACTTCTTTTCGCCCTCTATATGGAGCCGTTTGCCCAGAGGATCCGCCGGAATCCGCAAGTGACTGGAGTCCGGATGGGGGGGCTACACTCACACCATTAGCCTTTACGCGGACGACGTGATCCTCATGCTTGATGACCCGGGGACCGCTCTCCCGGCCTGCGTAGCTGAACTGGAGGCCTTTGCCGCGGTGGCGGGCTTCAAAATGAACATGAAGAAGTCGTCTGCCCTAGACCTCTCGCTGACCGCTGCAACGAGACTTGAGTTGCAGAACCGCTTCCCCATGACTTGGTCTAAAGATCTGCTCCCGTACTTGGGCGTCTTATTGGCACCCTCCTTAGCCGACATGGCGACGGCAAATTACGCGACACTGGGCAAAAAGATGAAGGCGGAATTGTCCCGCTGGAACAAGGGCACTCTATCCATGCTGGGGCGCATCGCTGCGGTGAAAATGACTCTTTTACCGCAGATTCTGTATCTGTTTCGGGCCCTGCCGCTCCTGCCCCCGAAGGGTTGGATCAGACAAGCGCAGGCTGACATCGCCCGCTTTGTCTGGCAAGGACGTAAGCCGAGGCTTAAAAGGACCTTGTCTATGCTAGCCCCGGAATCCGGGGGACTCGGTATACCGGATCTCCACAAGTATTTTCAGGCGGCGCAACTGAGGTATTTTGTGGAGTGGAGCAAATGGGAATCTGACAGGCACTGGCTGTTTCAGGACCAAGCCGTGGCGGGTAGAACCTTGCAGGAGATACCCTTCATGCGCAGATCACATCGCCCTCCCAATCTTTACGCGTCCTTGATCACGCAAGTTCCTCTCAGAGTGTGGGACGCCGTGAATGCCACTCGGGAATTTACCACCTTCCCGTCGCCGCTTACACCCTTGTTTGGGAATCCTGACTTTCAACCCGGGATGGAACCTGGCGCGTTCTCGCTTTGGCGTGCGGCCAAATGCTGCGCTCTGGTTCACATGTACGGTCCTGAGGGAATCGTGTCGTTCCAAGACCTCCGACGTGAATACGACCTGCCTGAGACTGAGCGTTTACGATATCTACAGGTTCGCCACTGGGCGCTGCAACGGGCGGTACGTGACCTCGCCGATCGGAACCTTACGCCCTACGAGATGTGGCTGGCGACACGTTCATCGGATGCCAAGCTAGTCTCAGACCTTTACAAACTGTTGCAGCCCCCCCCCCCTTTCACATCTATAATCCCGGTCGGAGCCGCTGGGAGCGGGAACTAGGGAGGGAACTAAGTCACAAGGAATGGGACGACATCTCCTACCGCGCACGTCACTCGGCATATCACACCGGGCTCACCGAGACCTTCACTAAAATAACCACATACTGGTACTACGCACCTCAACGACTCCATGAGATGAACCACGTCATCCCGAACACCTGTTGGCGCGAGTGCGGACAGATTGGCACACTGACACATATACTGTGGGACTGCCCATTGCTAGGTCCATATTGGGAAGAGGTCTTAAATGAGATTGACCAGTGCTTTGATATTGAACTGCCTCGTTTTCCCGCCTATGTCCTATTGGGGTTGCCTAACGGGTTGATGTATCCTCTCAGATCCAGAAGGGGTAGGCAAATAGCGATCGCGCTGGGTTCTGCGGTACAGAACATACTCATTTATTGGCGCACCACCACTATTCCCAACATTACAGGCTGGTTACACAGGTTGTGGCACGTTCTGGGTATGGAGAAACTGTCCCTAACGGTGGCGGGTAAGGTAGACAAGCTGGAGGAATTGTGGCAGCCTTTTCTCACCCTACTGCAGTCGGAGTTTAAGGAAATTACCTGCCCTCGATACCTCAGGCTCATGAGACTTACGTCCTTGACTTCTCCGCAGGTTTAATTGCGGTGTGAGTATCTGCGATGTGAGGCAAGATGCGGTCGCGGGAGAGTGGAAGGAGCAAGACAGTGGCTCAGCACATACCGGGGGGGGGGTGACGCGGTGGGAGGGGGGGTGGGGGGGGAAGGGGGGAGGGGAGGCTGGGGTGGTTCCGGGGGAGGGTAGGGTGGGGGGCAGTTGGGGGGGTTTTGGTTCGGGTGTCAGTCGTCATAGCCTTTTAACTTAGCACGTGGCTCCACAATGTGTATTGACTGTACAGTTTAGCATTCTGATGGCACCCTGGGAGCGGAGACTCTGATTTGCGACTCTTAGACGACAAGTTTCACACTGTTTGTACTCTGTCTTTGTTGCTAATCTTGCAATAAAATACTTTAAACATAAAAAGAAGCAGAGAACTCTGGGTAGCTCTCAAGTTTAGGTTGAAAGCAGCTCCTGTATAGAGCACCGTCAACCATAGTGACACTCTAAATGTGCTCACCTCAAATGTCTACTTTTCTATCAAAGTCTTTAAGCATAGGATTAGCACAGTGCCATTCACTCAGATATAGAAAGGGACAAAGTATTTTGCCATTTCTACAGCAAAGTGTTCTAGCACAGGACTACACAGTGCTGACCATGTCGAGCTGTAAACTGACAGAAGCCTTTTACCGCTCCAGGCACAGTATTACAGCTTTGAATTGGTGAAATACCAACCAAGTCAACCTGAAATGAATAAAAGCAACCCCTGACACATGTTTGATTTCATTAGAGCTCTTCAAAGAGGTATAGCTGTGTCTAGACACAAGGGAGCACCGAGTATACGTAAAAACAATACCCTTTCAGGCTTAAAGTGCCGCACAAATTATGCACAAAAGAATCAGAGAACTCTGGTGTGACTGTGGTGAGGAAGCAGACAGGGACAATTTACAGTATATGAGGGGGTGTATTAGTAGTGATCAATCAAACAATAAGTTATTGGAATATAATCTCAAAACCAATAGTAGATGTCAGGGTCTTGATAGGTCCAATGTCTGTCTTTCTCTCTTTCCGTCAGAGGGAGATGAAGGTGAAGGCTTCTAGTGTCTGATATCTTGGTTAAAGCGGCATAGTTTTCGCCAAGGCAAATCAAGTTAGCCCATGGTTAGGGGTCACAGCATGGAAAAGAAAAGAAATGCCTTGTAAGAAGGATATCCGGTTTGAATATGATAAAAGAGGGGTCAGGGAGTGCAGGGAAAATCACCGGTGAGCGTGCGCACCGGTGAGCGGGCTTCTTTATATGCCAGAACAGCCCCTTAGATGGTTGGCCGTCCCCCGCCCGCATTGGCCTTTGCAGTCACAGCACCCTTTCCCCAGGAAAACCCAAAACGGCCCGTACCTTGGAAAGCCACGTCTTTCCAGGGACGTGGCCAGTTTCCTCGCGGTACCGGATAAGGTCCGGCTCCAACACGGGGTCTTGATGGGTGGAAGCAGCTTATTTTCGTGGTTCCGTGCTGTCTCGACTTCGCTCTCGGTTGCTCCGGGAAACGCGGACCCTGGGGTCTCAGCTCTCCTCGCTTTTTCTTCCCACTTATGCTCCTTTGCCGTGTTGATTTCTCTACAAAGACCCACCTCCTGGACCACCTCTTCCGGTCTTATTTCCTTTGGAGGCTCTGAGGCGGTCACGTGATAAGGGAAAGGACGCGGTGTAGGTTTGTCCTTAAAGCAATAGGACCAGTTCTCTTCAAATGTGGGAGCCTAAAAGTAAAGGAGGGAACAGGAAGATCGGTAAGTGGGGTCCGATGCCGGTTTTGAAGGTGGAACGTCGCTTTGAAATGGCATCGCTTCCTCATATACCCCTACCCCTGTCTGTTCACAATCGGGGAACAGAGGCAATCGTGAGAGGAAATCCGCATTACCATTGGAAGAGCCTTTTACGATGGCGGACTTCGAAAGAGAAGGGTTGGAGGGAGAGGAACCAATGGAATACCCGGGGATTATTTTCCTTGTTCCGACTCATCCATAGGAGGGGGTGCGTGGTCAGTATACAGGATGAAGTGGGAACCCTCAAGGTAGTATCGAAGTTTATCTACTGCCCACTTTACCGCTAAACATTATTTTTCTATAATGGGATATGGGACGTTGTTCCCTAGGATAGAGTTTCCTACTTATGAACAGCACAGGGTGTTCTTTGCCTTCAGGAGAATTCTGGGACAGCACCGCTCCTATTCCATGTTCGGAGGCATCAGTCTGAAGCAGGAAGGGTTTACTAAAGTCCGGGGACCGAAGAACAGGACTAGAGGAGATCACCGTTTTCAGGGTGTTAAACGCCTTTTGTACTTCAGGTGTGGGGTGTAGTATGTCTTTCGCTTTTACCTGTTTTTGTAATAAGTCAGTAAGGGGTGCAGCCAACTCGGAATACTGGGGAATGAAGCGCCGATAATAACCCAGGAGGCCTAAGAATGCCCTTACTTATTTTTTGGTGGTGGAGAAGAGGGCTTGTTTTATTGCCTTTACTTTTTCCTCCTGTGGTTCTATACAGCCCTTTCCAAGGAGGTACCCCAGGTATTTTACTTTTTGGAAGCCTGCTCTGGATTTTTTTGCATTGATGTGAAGACCTGCCTCTCAAAGAGCCTGGAGTACTAACCGGCAATGTTGTAAATGTGTCTCCCAGGTGGGGCTGTAGATGACTATACAATCGAGACAGGCTGAGGAGTAACCCTGATGTTTATGTAGTACTTTATTCATGAGCCTCTGGAAGGTGGCGGGGGCTCCATGTAAGCCGAAAGGTAGCATGGTAAACTCGTAAAGACCTGTAGGAGTTGAAAAGGCATTTTTTTCTCGGTCTTGGGGTCTCAGTGGAACCTGCCAATAACCCTTTGTGAGGTCTAGCGTAGTGATGTATTTGGCCTCCCTCAGTTTTTCTATTAATTCATCCACTTGTGGGAGAGGATAATAATTGCATTTGGAGATCGCATTTACTGCCCTGAAGTCGATACAAAACCGGACAGAACCATCCGGTTTTGGTACTAGAACTATAGGGGAGGACCACTCGCTATGGGATGGTTTTATAACTCCTAGGGTTTTTGCTTTACCACACGCCCTGGTGGTGTTGGAATGTCGTGTTCCGCTAAAGTTGTCCTACCGGGGACTAATTGGTGTAGGGTGGTGTCGTGGGAGATCACAGGAACAAGGGTATGCGAATCCTTGGGTCGAGGTCCCAGCCATTTCTTAAGGAGGTTGATATGATATATCTGTGTGCGTTTCGGTGTTACTTGTAGGAGGTAAGATGTTAAGCCTACTTTGCTTAAGACTTTGAACTGGCCCTGCCACCCGTTCCTTGTTTTCGTTAGAGAGGAGGGCATCAAGACCAGGGCCCAGTCACCTACTGCTAGCTGTCTCCATTTTATTCCCCTATAATAATGTAGCTGTTGGTTGGTCTGCGCATGTTCTAAGTTTGCGTCAGCAAACTCCCTTAGTTTCTGTAGTCTGGTTCTTAGGCTTTGGGTATACTCAAGGATAGAACTCGTTTCCTCTTGCTTTTCAAGTTCCCAGGCTTCCTTGGTGATCTCCAGCAAGCTACGTGGTTCCCTACTATAAAGGAGCTGAAATGGGGAACAGCCAAAACTGGCTTGTCTCTGATTCCGCAGAGAGCTTGGGGTAGTAGTCTGTCCCAGTCCTTCCCTTCTACCCTCAGTAGCTTCTTCAGGGTTAGCTTCAACGTGGCGTTATAGCGCTCGCATAACCCATCAGTTTGGGGGTGATAAACAGATGTTTTAATATGGGAGATGTCAAGAGTTTTGCATATCTGGGCCATTAATTTGGACACGAAGGGGGTGCCGTGGTCCGTGAGTAGCTCACATGGGAACCCCACACGGGAGAATAATTCCAACAGTTTGTCACTGATATTCTTGGTGGTGGGTGCACGTAGGGGAAAGGCCTCAGGATCAGGACTGAGAACCAAAACTGGCCCTGGCAAAGTGCTTGGCCGGCCCCCTGCGGGTGCGACCGAGCTCTTTGGTAGGGCCGGTTTTCAGCCGTTTTTGTTACAGGGACGATTTCGGCTCTGTAACAAAAACGGCCCCCAGGACCCAAAACCGGCCCCACACTTGCGGCGCACCGGGGGATTGCCCGGTGCCCGCAACGGCCAGTCCGGGCCTGCTCAGGATACCTACTGGCGTAATCTACTATAACTAGGGCATAGAGGTTACCTTGTCTGGGTTTGGGCAATGGTCCAATCAGATCCATACCGAGTCTCTTGAATGGGTTACCGATGATAGGAAGAGGTTGAAGAGGAACGGCTGGTGGTTTGTGGGGGTTCTCTCTTTGACATATAGTACATTCGCAACAGAACCTGGTGGCATGTGCGAAAATACCCGGCCAATAGAAGTGTTGTAATCCTACCTGAATTGTTTTTTGTGCACCTCGATGCCCCGCGAGCAAATGTGAATGTGCTAAAAATAATACCTGGTCCCGGAAGGCTTGGGGTACAACCAGTTGTGGATGGTCACCATATTTCCCTATCATGTATAGGAGGTCCCTAGAGATCTGAAAGAATGGGAAGACCAAGTGGACTGTGGGGGCTACTAGTTGGTCTTGTTCCCAGGCGGTCTTAAGTGTAGGGTCGTTTTTCTGTGTGAAGCGAAAGCTCCTATCTGACAGCCAAGGTGCTTGGGTGAGGAAGTTTGGGCGAGTGGGATTCATTTGTGAAGGGAACAAGATCTTTTCCTTTATCAGAGACAAAAAGGAGGGGTTGTCCTGTACTATTATTAGTTGTTCAGGCAGAGCGGGCATTATCCCAAATTTTGCCTGGAGGGTCTGTCCGTTGGGAAGGGTAATAGGTACTTCTGTTAAGGGGTAGATCCGGACATCCCCATGGATGCAGCGAATGGGGACGTCTTCTCCGGTTAGGCCTGGGGTGGGCCCCACTATGGACTGACGGACAACCGACTGACGACAGTCTGAATCTAACAGGGCATTTACTCTCACTACTTTCATTGTCACACTCACATAGAAACTGGGTCCCATCTCCTCGGTGTATAAGATCGAGCGGGGAATACAGCTTATGTCCATTGGCTCTTCCTGGTTTTTCTTACGGGGACAGTTACGAACTATATGCCCCCATTGTCAACATTCATAACATTGAGGGCCCCTGATGGTAATGGGTTCTGCACGGGTTGGACGGGACCTCATAGATTCTGAGACGGGTTTCGCTATATTCTTTTTTTCTGATTTGTTCAATACAGCGGGGGTTTGGGAAGCTTTATCTGAGCCCCAAGGTAGGGAACGGGGTTGGGCCCTGAAGAAAGAAGTTGCCATGTCGATCGCCTGTTCAGGCGTTAGGTGATGGTGTTGTACTGCTCGAGATAGATTTGAGACATTATCTCCTCTTTGGTGCTGCTTTCGGGCTTCAGCCATTTATCAGCAGCAGACTTTAGCTTAAAATACAGGGTTTTTGGGTTGTCCACTGATGTCCCCCTTTCCTTCCTAAACTGTATTCGATAGGCTTCAGAGTCCATGCCCAAATGATCCAAGATAATATCTTTTATGTCTTGGTAGGGGGTATTGCCGTCTGCATTTGCCACCTGGTAGGCGGCTTGGGCTTCTCCTGTAAAGAGAGGGGCCAAGAAGAATGGCCATTTGGCCTCTGGCCACCCCGAAGCCCTGGCTGCCCGCTCAAAATTTAGTAGAAACGCGTCAGGGTCTTCTCCTGGAACGTATTTCTGTAAGGAGACATGAGGTACTGTCCCGGTGCGTAATTATAGCTGGGTGGTAAGCTGCTAACGATTATCTACAACTTTCTGCATGTTTTACGCCTGATTGGATATGGAAGGTTTGAGTAAGCCCCTATCAGCTTGGGCAGAAGACATCTGCTTCTCCACAGCCCATTCCAGCTTTTCTTGTCCTCTGATGAGCTGCTGGGTTCATTGCTCCATTTCAACTGTTGTGGAGACGTCTAAATCACACTTCTGACACCACGTGTGACTGTGGTGAGGAAGCAGACAGGGGCAATTTACGGTAGATTAAGGGGTTTATTAATAGTGATCAATCAAACAATAAGGTGTTTGAATATAATCTCAAAACCAATAGTAGATGTCAGGGTCTTGATAGGTCTAATGTCTGTGTTTCTCTCCTTCTTCCGTCAGAGGGAGATGAAGGTGAAGGCTTCTAGTGTCTGATATCTCGGTTAAAGCGGTGTAGTTTTCCCGAGGCAAATCAGGTTAGCCCATGGTCAGGGGTCACAGCATGAAAAAGAAAAGAAATGCCTTGTAAGAAGGATATTCGGTTTGTATATGATAAAAGAGGGGTCGGGGAGTGCAGGGAAAATCACCCAAGACCTTCACTAGTGAGCGTGCACAGCTTCTTTATATGCCAGAACAGCTCCTTAGCTGGTTGGCCTTCCCCCGCCCGCATTGGCCTTTGTAGTCACAGCACCCTTTGTAGAGTTGAGACTTCTGCATGTCATCATTAGAATGTTAGTCATGTTGCTAGGATGGAATGTTAGCTTTTGATTATAGGAGTTAGTCTGTGAGCTGTGAAGCTGTGCTGGAGGTATCTGTTGTGTTCTATTTTACCTTATTGTCCTATGTTAAACACTGTAGTGTCCTCGTGCCACTGTCACTGCCACGAGCCATGCCCTTAGAATTATGACATCCAAGAGTTCCATGTTAGAACCTGCAGGAATGACAGTTGCGAGGAGTTGCGGCGAGGAACGACTGAATGGAGACGTACCTTGGTGTCAGGGACATATGTTAATAAACTAAGTGAAACTTACCTCTGGCTCCGCTACTTCTTTAAAATTTGGCGACGTTGGAAGCCCTGACACCACAATGAACCAGGTGTGCTACGGATTCTTCAAATGCTGAAATTAACTAATGACGGTCGTCTTCATCGAACCTACATAGGGTTCCTTCGCCATTCAAGAGTTTCCTGCTGATTTGCGGATATCTGCTGTTCGGCGAACTGTCTACAAGCAAAACGAACGTCCTGGGGTTCCTGAGGGACGAATTCTTCAGGTTGTTTGGCAGTCCAAGTGACAAGTTCTTATCGCACTGCTGACCTACTCGCGCGCTTGCTGTGAAGGACGCAGAGATTGACGATTTGAACATCGGGGCTGTTGCACCTGACTTTGTGTTGCCGGTGAGATCTTTACAATCTGCCTACTTTGGTTTTCCGCCTTGTTTCAAGGTGAAAGTGTGCATTCGCTGAGAGGAGTTCTCCTCAGAAAGCTTTGACTGCGCAGTTCCCGCCGTGAGCGTTATCCTCAGTGCTGCTCCCTTTCGGGATGACGTCACTGGAACGCACACGTTAGGGACGTACAGCAGCCATTTTAAATAAACTCTCGGCAGATTCTACACGAGTCACACTTAACAATGACTCGTGACTCGTTCATTTGGGAAACTATTTCAGCGTGTCATTGAGCGGTGATACGCACACCTTATAAAAACAAAAATATAAAGATATTTAATAACTGTGTTTCAGCAAACCTACAGCTTTCAGCAGATTCAAAGCGTGCCTTGCCTACCGGTGACACGCACACCATTTCAAAATAATTGCAAGTTTAGTGACTTTGGGCACAGCATTCATTGCGTGTAACATCACGGTGTCACGCACACCTAAATTTGTGTATATCTCTTAAAAATCTTTTTTTTTTTACATTTTCATCCATTTTTAGTACAAACGTGGAAACAATATTGTACTGGAGCACACATTACTGAACTTGCGTGTTACTTAACGGTGATGCGCACACCAAGCTATTCTACTAAAGATTTTCATTTGTGTGTTTTTCTAAAAGGTGACACGCAAACCTTACAGTGTATTATAAGAACTTTCTTTGCTTTGCATCACACATTATAAAACGGTTGGATTTTTTTTTATTTTTCTAGAACCTCTGGTACTAAGACTTATTTCTTCATCCTTACAACTGTGTTTTATCCCCTATTTCGTCTGACCAATATTGTCATTAGTCAATTTAAAATTTCACCATGGCGTCAGGCACCATATTGAACCTATCACATCCACAGCCATTCATTCCATCTACAAGTGATGACGCTATCAAATGGGAGGATTGGCGAGAATACTTTGAAAATTATATCTCAACCATTGAAGAGAAAGAGGAACTCACTCCGGAAAGTAAAAAGAAAATACTCCTCCATTGTTTAGGTGCTAAAGCTATGAAAATATACAATCGCATCAATAAAAAAAACCAGAGGAGGAGATGTATACATGATTGCATTGGAAGATTTAACCATGTATTTCAAACCTACTATTTCTATTTCTGTAAACAGATACAAATTCTTCCAATGCAAACAAGCTCCTGAAGAAACAATAGAGGATTTTGTTGCCGCGTTGAAGAATTTGTCTCTCACTTGCAGGTTTGGCACATTGCATGACAAATTTATTCGTGACCAAATCGTTATGAAATCTTCTAATAAGAATATTCAGGAAAAATTATGGGCTAAGGGAGAATTACCACTAGAAGAAGTTATTGAGATTGTCAAATGTACAGAATTAACTGGTAGATGTGCTAAAGCTGTGTTGCAAGAAGAGAAATCCACCTCTGATGAGAAATCAACAATAGCAAAGATCATTCCTTCTAAAAATTCTTACAATAAACCTTGTTCCAGCAATGTACAAAGGAAAGACACTACTTCTAAGGCCAAATTGTCAGACGATAGGAAATGTTTCAGATGCCGTAGTAGATACCATCTAGCTAATGATAAAATGTGTCCTGCATTGAAACAAAAATGTTCAAGATGTGTGTTGATTGGGCATTTTTCAACAGTGTGTAATAGAAAGCAGAGGAGTGGGAGAAATGTAAAAATGGTTGTACCAGAGGAACATGATGATGCAAATTCTTCGGATGAAGATGATATGAATTTATTTGTGTTGAATATCGATGTTACATCAAACAAAAAGAAGAAACCATTATGTCACTTAAATATAGGAGGTGTGGACATCTCGATCGTAGCTGATTTGGGTTCTCCATACACCATTGTGAATGAAAAGGTGTGGTTGGAAAAATTTGTACCTGTGATTGGCAGAGAGTTACTGAGTCCTGATATATCTCCAAAAACATTCACGGGGGAACCCATTGAAATGCTAGGTTTCAGGGAGTTGCAGTTTCACTTTAAAACACGCCAAATGTTAGGGAAATTGTATATATCAAGAGTTGGTCCCCCTGTGTTAGGGTGGATCGACCAAGGAGAACTAGGGATAATTCTAGATCCTAACAGTCCTGATCCCGTTCTGGTACTGCAAACTGAAGATGATTATAACAGTTTCATTGCAAAAAGGTATCCCAAAGTATTCTCTGAAGGAATAGGGAAATTTAAGGGATTTGTTCATGAGATTAAGCTCAGAGAAAATGCTGTCCCTTGCATTCATAAATCGAGGAACATTCCATTTTCTATCATGGTTGAAGTAGAAGAAGAACTTATTAGATTACAAAAGTCTGGCATCATAGAACCTGTTGAGTCTGCCGAGTGGGTTTCTCCCTTGGTTATTGCAAAAAAATCAAATGGCAAACTCCGCCTGTGTGTGGACCTTCGTGACCTAAATAAAAACATCTTGATAGACCAATTCCCCCTACCAAGAATTATTGAAATATTGTCCTACACTAATGGTGCTAAGTAGTTCTCAACAATAGATTTAAGCTCAGCCTACCACCAGGTAGCGCTTCACCCTAAATGCAGAAGTCTCAACACATTCGTAACACCATTGGGGTGTTTTAGATTTAAAAGAGTACCATTCGGACTAGCCTCTGCTGCGGCTATGTTCCAAAGATTGATGCGCACACTCTTTAAAGATGAAAAGAATCTCCTCATTTTTCAGGATGATATTATGATAGGATGATATTATGGTGACAGGCACCAACAGAAAGGAATACAATGAGAAACTAAACAGAGTTTTGAGTATACTAGATCGCCATGGTCTCACTGCTGATGTTCGTAAATGTAAATTTGCAACCAATGAGGTAACGTACTTGGGGCATGAGATTAATAGTAGTGGTATAAAACCGAAAAAAGAGCTCCTATCTGCTATTAGAGACGCCCCTCCACCAAAAAACAAGGAGGAAGTTAGAGCTTTCCTTGGCCTTTCTGAATTCTAGGCAAAGTTTGTACAAAACTTTTCTTCTAAAACTTTTCCATTAAGAGAACTTATTAAACAAAACAACACATTTGAATGGAGTACTGCTTGTGAAGAGTCTTTTGAAAGAATTAAAAATGATATCTGTAAAGCCCCACCCCTCCAAGGATTCAATCCCTCCCTCCACAGCATTGTAACCACTGATGCGAGTGGAACAGGTTTAGGGGCAGTACTTAACCAAATTACGGAAGAAGGAAAAGAAGTGACTGTAGCTTTTGCCTCTCGCTCAATCACGGAAGGTAGGTACTCTGCGAGTGTGAGGCACTAGCATGTGACTGGGGACTAGAGCATTTTAGGCAGTATATATGGGGGTATCAAATTACTCTCAGGAGTGACCATAAACCTTTGATAAAAGTACTTTCCTCCAAAGGTTTACAAAGTGCATCTCCACGTCTTGCACGCATCTCAATGAGAATGCTGGATTTCAATTACAAGGTAGAATACCTTTCTGGTATAAATAATCGAGTGACTAGCTCATAATTAAGAAAATAAATAAAGAGACTCATGTATGTTTTGTTATGGAGTGAGAACACCTGGTGAGTGTGTTCAGAAAGCCCTCACCCACCAACCTAGTTGGTGGCATGCTTCATCATCGGGCCCCACCCAGTGACACCTAGCGTGTCCCGGGTGTGCTTCGACGCCTGATTACAGCGGAGCAGGTATTTTGCTGAGTGTGCAGTGAAGAGTGTTATGAAAGTGAAATTTTAAAACGGCTAGACGGGGGTCCCAGTACCCGAGGGTAAATTAGACTTTAATACCTGGGCCTCCGTCAGCGGTTAAAAATAAGGCTGTTGGATGTTAGAGGCGAGTTACGACCTCCCACATCCTATGGGTCAACATGTTTCAGCCAGTGCCTTATATCTATGCTGGCTTTCTTCAGGACCTAAAAATGTGAGTGCAATTAAACTAGTGGGTGTGTGGTACAGACTATCCTGCAGATTTATGATGACTGGCGCATCCCCAGGGATGCGCCAGTCATCCTGCGCCGCGGCTCCGCCACCCATGGTGCGCCGCATTTACAATGCGGCGCACCATGGGGCAAAAACGGCACAGATGCGTGACGCATCTGTGCCGAAAAGGTGGCGCATTGCTGGAGCTGCGTCGCAAGCGCGACGCAGCTCCAGCAAGGGTCGGGGGAGCCCCATCTCCACAATGCTGCGTCAAGACCTACGCCTGCTTGAAGCAGGCGCAGGCTTTTGACGCAGCATTGTCCTGAAAGTGACTGAGTGAAATCTTATAGATTTCACTCAGCCACTTTTGCGAGGCGCACCTGCCCCGGAACGCCCAACCTGCGCCGGAACGCCTCCTGATGGCGCAGGGCTTTACAACGTGACGCATCTCCTAGATGCGTCACGTTGTAAATAGGGCGCATTGTTTGCGCCGCCATTGCGTCAAATAAAGTGACGCACCGGCGGCGCATGGCCTTCATAAATCTGCCCCTATGTGTCTACACGCCCTAAGGTGTTTATCTATGTGTGAGAGGGGGATTCCCTTCTCAAGAACACGCTAGTTTTAGCAAGTTTTTGCCTCCATACCGGTATGCGAAGGAGGCACTACAGGTTCAGAGCAGGCTCTGCCCAGAAATGCTGGCCAACCCCCTGCCACCTCTCAACCTTGAGGCAAAAACTTGCTAAAACTAGCGTGTTCTTGAGAAGGGAATCCCCCTCTCACACATAGATAAACACCTTAGGGCGTGTAGACACATAGTCTGTACCACACACCCACTAGTTTAATTGCACTCACATTTTTAGGTCCTGAAGAAAGCCAGCATAGATATAAGGCACTGGCTGAAACATGTTGACCCATAGGATGTGGGAGGTCGTAACTCGCCTCTAACATCCTACAGCCTTATTTTTAACCGCTGACGGAGGCCCAGGTATTAAAGTCTAATTTACCCTCGGGTACTGGGACCCCCGCCTAGCCGTTTTAAAATTTCACTTTCATAACACTCTTCACTGCACACTCAGCAAAATACCTGCTCCGCTGTAATCAGGCGTCGAAGCACACCCGGGACACGCTAGGTGTCACTGGGTGGGGCCCGATGATGAAGCATGCCACCAACTAGGTTGGTGGGTGAGGGCTTTCTGAACACACTCACCAGGTGTTCTCACTCCATGACAAAACATACATGAGTCTCTTTATTTATTTTCTTAATTATGAGCTAGTCTTCTTTTGATTAAAATCATATATAATCTCGGGGATAAGGACTAGCTATCTGGTCCTCTCTCTCTCTCTTGATTACGCATAAATAATCGAGTGGCAGACTGTTTGAGTCGGTTACCTTTACCCAACACTAATGAACTGACATCCGATATTGAATCATTTTGCATTGCGAACATCATTGAGGATGTACCCTGCATTTCACATTCTGATTGGGCCTCCGCCATGAAGGAAGATGCCACCCTTCTTGAAGTAAAGAAATACATAAGAGAGGGATGGCCTGTTAAAAAAAGTAGTAGTATACCTTTTGGGAACTAAAGGACGAATTATTCTGTGAAGGAGAATTGATACTTAGGAGTGGCAAGGTCATTCCTCCGACATGTTTACGTTCTAAACTCCTTGAGATCTGTCATGAGGGCCACCTTTTCATTGGGAAAACCAAGAGTAGAGTTAGGAACTCGTATTGGTGGCCTGGTGTAGATGTTGACATCGAAAGGACTGTCAGGAACTGTGTGGCATGTGAGAATTCAGACACGTCTCAACATACTCGAAGACCACCCCTTCAGCCACTTTCTTGCCCTTCCATGCCATGGGTCAGACTAGGAATTGATATTTATGGTCCCATTTGGGAGCACGGGGAACAATTGTATCTCATTGTCCTGGTGGACCATTTTTCAAAATGGCCTGAAGTGGAGGTTGTTCAAAACACGGATGCTAAGACCATTGTCAGTTTCTTACGTAAATTGTTCCTTAGAGAAGGTCTCCCTATTTGTTTAGTATCAGACAATGGCCCACATTTTGTATCCAACATTTTCAAGACATTCCTTAAAGAAAATGGCATCTCTCACAAGACCACTTTGGTATACCATCCCGCCGGGAATGGGACAGTGGAGAGATTTAATCGTGTGATTAAAGGTGTTGTGCAATTAGCCAACCAAAATCCTCTCTCATGGAGAAAACAACTCATCCACAATCTATGGGCTTTTCGTGTGACTCCATGTGAGTCCACAGTTACTAGTCCATTTGTGCTTTTAAGGGGGAGAACCCCCATCACGAAAGATAGCGTGGGATGGGCCACTCCCAAAAGAATTTCATGGTCTCCGGAAAAGGTGAAAAATAATATACTACATTCACAAATGACCAGCAAGAAATACTATGACTGTAAACATGCATGTAAAAAAGTCCACATTCAAGTGGGAGACAAAGTTAGAGTTAAGAATCCTAAGTTCACTAGCAAAGGGCATAGTCGTTATTCACAACCTATGGAGGTCAGGAAAGTTTTCTGTAACTCAGCCCTCTTGAGTGATGGCAAAACTTGGCATTTTTCAATTTTATCGTTGTGTAAGGATGGTGTCGTTTCTTCACCTCTTCATTGCAATTCTGACAACCAAGATCCTTCCTCTTCTCTAAACTAAGATTGGATGCTGGATGGTGATGCTAGTAGGGATTCTTACCCACAGGGAACTGGTAATGCTCCTTCTGAGAGTGAGAATGCTCCTGGTAGTACACCCAGTCTAGAAAAAAATTGTAGTCACTCGAGTATGGAACTATCTGGAGTCGACAAGGATACTCAGAGTACCAGTAATACCAACTATGAAATTGATTGTCATATTGGAGATGATGCTATGCCCCAAATCAGCATGTTTCGGAGTGAAACCAGGGTGAGCAGGTGCGGAAGAGTTGTGAAGCCACCAGCTAAATTACAGGATTTTGAGTGTGATTAGTTCCTTGGTTTTTCTTCCCTCCATACCTGCCGCTCCCAGTACATTCCTTATTTATTTATTTGTTTTATTATTGAGAAGATGTGTTGTGTTCTATTTTACCCTATTGTCCTATGTTAAACACTGTAGTGTCCTGGTGCCGCTGTCACTGCCACGAGCCATGCCCTTAGCATTATGACGTCTAAGAGTTCCATGTTAGAACCTGCAGGAATGACAGTTGCGGCGAGGAACGACCGAATGAAGACGTACCTTGATGTTAATAAACCAAGTGAAACTTACCTCTGGCTCCGCTACTTCTTCACAGTATCTACCTTTACTCTCCAATAAAGCAATTTATCTTTCATCAAATTGACTGGAAATTGGATCTTTTCATTGGCGACGAGGTGGTCTTCTCTGTGCAGGGGACAGAGACATTGATACTTTGATACCTCCACCCCTGGATTTATGGACTTATTGGAGATTTATGAACCAATTGGAATATATCTACAGCAACTTGCTTTTGGATATGCTGTGAGTGAAATTCTATTGGATGGAAACACGCGCTTGACAAGATTTAATTCGAAATTGTGTGATTTTGACTCTCTAATAAAGAAAGGAAGATTAAATTCCTTTAACATTCTTCTGAAGATTGTTTAAATCTAAGCCTGAATGTTTTAATACAGGGGCTTATACAAATTGTACCTGTTTTATCATCATTTCAGGACTGCATGTATTAAACTGTAGCTGAAGTACATCTATTAAACTGTAGCTGAACTGAAGCTGAACTGAAATTGAGCTTGATCTAACTGAGCAAACTGAGCATACTCTGAGCATAATTTTTTATTGTATTTTTAAGAGCTGATAGTCTGAAAATCATCTGATTGAAACTTCATTTTTCGCTTTAAACAAATTTCTTTAAAACATGCTCTAATTCCTCCCGAAAACACCCTGAATGTTTTTCTTTTCGGCAATTTTAAGAGATTGGGAAATGCTTCATTGAAAAGACTTGTTCATGAGATTGTTATTCAAAAACGATCGCGATTTTGAAAGCAACAGAAATAAGGGGAGAAAAAGACAGTTTTGTACAACATTAATTTTCTACAGTTTTGGGAAACTTTAGTCCTGGAAGAAGTGCTATTTTCTTCAAATTGGGAACCTTTGGAATTGAAAAGCAGCATAAGTAGACCAGTGATTTCAGAAAAATAAAGTCCATCAACTTTCTAGTTTGTTATTTTAAACTATTATTTTATCTTTTTATATTAACTTATTGTTTTGACTTGTTATTTTATTAACTGACATTTCCTTCTAGATACGTTGTATTGGATCTATATTTTCATTGTAATTATATTTTTTTATCAATATGGGTGATCAATCGATGTCTGCTCCTCCAAGTTTTCTTCCTACTCCTGGTGATCCAGCAATTCTGTGGAAAGATTAGAAAAAATTATTTCTCACTTATATTTTAGCGACAGGAGCAGATAAATATGGACCCATCCGGAAGCAAGTCATATTACTTCATCATCTTGGAGTTGAGGGACGTCGATTGTATGAAGATTTACCTGAGATTTCTCTGGGAACAGGGGATGGTCAACCCATTAATGTATATGATATGTCAATGAAAATTTTAGAATTGCATTTTACCACTAAAGTGAATGTGCTCCTTGAGAGGCATAAGTTGTTTAGTCGCAAGCAAAAAATTGATGAGGATATTGGCACCTATGTTGCTGCGCTGAGAGGTTTATCACTTAAATGCCAATTTGAAAACTTAGCTGATTCTCTTATTCGAGATCAAATAGTAAGGTGCACTAACAATAAGAGAATACAAGAGAAATTACTTATTAAAGATCCGTCTCTTGAGGAAGCAATTCAAATCGCTAAAGGGTTAGAACATACCCAAATGTGGATTAAAGAAATGGAAGTTTGCAGTGATCCATTAACTAAGGATCAGAGTAATAAGAGTTGTGAAATACAAGCTTATATTGATAAAACTAAGTTAGTTAAACAACTTATAAAAAATACTGTCAAGTCTGATGGATTTGTTGGTAATAATAATATGTCAACATTTGACACAAGAATTGTTTAATGTTACCGTTGTGGGGCACCTGGTCACATTGCTTTTAGTCCCAAGTGTGCTGCGAGAAATTCACTATGTAGAATTTGTGGTAAAAGGGGACATCTAGCTAAGGCGTGTAGAACCAAAATCCAATCAGGGCAAACTCAATCAAACCAAGTACATGAAGTGAGTGATGTTTCTGATGATATGCAAGAGCTTATGTTATGTATTGATGGTTACGACACTTCTGAGTACGGTCAGGTGTACAGTAATTATTTAGAATCGCTTTGCGATCACTCAATTTTGGATTGTGGTGCAGTTAGGGAGAGCACTTCATTATTAACCAAAGCTCATTGCATCATAAAATTAGATTCCTATGATGTTAATATGCTTGTAGATTCGGGCAGTCTTTACACTTTGTTATCCATGGAAATGTATTGTGAAGTGTGGAAAGATAAATCTGATGCTCACTCATGGAGTAAGCCTGACATTAGAGCTGTTGGGTATGGGGGAAAAACAATTGATATAATTGGACTCAAATGGATGATAATATCTTTTAAAGGAAAGAAAGTTTATGGAAGAGTGTATTTGACTAAACAGGGTTCTAATTTGTTGGGTTGGCGTCATCAAAAAGATTTAAATATTATCCTCAACCCTAATGCTGAAGAACCTGTTATGTCTACTGTTGTGCATGATGTTAATTCTATCAAAATGACTTATTTGAGAAGTTCTCAAGAGTATTCTCTGATGATCTAGGAAAATTCAAAATTTGCAAACATTCGTGACAAGAATTTTCAATTCTAGTAAGGACAAGGAGGCGAGGATTATGCTATTCTCATTTCTTTATTAAAAATGCCCAGCAACCAATAAAACAGTAAACAACTACAGTACCCATGAACACCAGGGTAACAACCATAGAGACCATAGTATAAAAGGCCAAGTAGACAGTCACACTTCCTCTTTCTTTGGTGAGGAAAATAGTTCAAATCAAAACAGGAAATTCAAAACATAGAACATCAGGAAGAAGCCAACGACCGCCGTAGAAGTCCAAGGTGAACGAGGATGCAGAAATCCATGGAAAGGCAAGCGAAGGCAGGCTGGTACAGGAACACCACTACTTCGGGTCAGAACCTGAAAACAGACATACAGCCGTAATACACATCCAGTGCAGAAAGCGTAAGCAAAAACATAGAAGGGGGGGTAGAAAAAACAAAGGATTTGAAGAAATCCATATGCAAACATCAACATGTGTACCGTATCAATAAAGATGCAGAAACAATAACAACGGGTGAGATAATCCTCGCCTCCTTGTCCTTAATAGAATTGAAAATTCTTGTCACGAATGTTTGCAAATTTTGAATTCTATTTCAGGACAGGAGGCTCCGATCATGCTTGTTTAAAGCTGATCCACCACAACAGAAGCAATATGATCAATCGGTTTATAGTAGAACGTATTGAACACAGAATCAGAAGACCAATCTGCGGCCTTCATAATGTCAAAAAGAGTGACACCCACAGAGAATGCTTTAGAAGCCATCGCCCCTCGTGCTGAATGAGCGCCAAAAATTGAAACATCAATGCCAGCCTCCGACATGAGCCATCGTACCCAGCGAGCCAAAGTAGCTGGGGTAACGGGGCGAAAAGGCTTCTGCAAAGCAATCAACAACTGACCGTGCGGAACGTAAAGGAGTAGTACTTACTTCGTAATCCTTGACACATTGGACAACGCAAAGGTTGGCATGATTGGGAAAGGAAGGATAGGTAATTGAGGTAGTATTCGTTTTAGTACGTCTGGAAAGGATAAACGTAACCCCGTCAGGTGTAAAGCTGCGACCTGCCAAGTCTAAAGCTCGAACATCAGAAACCCATTTACAGGAAACGAGGCATAACAACATAGTCAATTTGGCCGACAGTTGTTTACTGGATAATAAAGAATTAGAAGGCCAAGCCTCAAGAAATCTCAAAACAATGGAAACATCCCATAACGAGACATACTTAGAACACGGAAGGTTCGCAAGACAGATACCCTTAAGCAACTTGGCAATTAGAGGATGCTCACCCGCAGGTTTACCAGCAATATGTAAATGGCCCGCAGAAATGGCAGAACGGAAATTGTTGACTGTTCGATAAGCCAAACCGGAGGACGCAAGAGAGGCCAAAAAGTTAATTATCAAAGAGACATCCGCTGAAGTGGGATCAACTTCCCGTTGAACACACCAGTCACACCATCGTTTCCAAGATCCCTTGTAGCGTTTGTGAGTATTGGGTGACCAGGCCTCACTAATGAATTTGGAAGCGTCTCGAGAAAGGCCCGGGACCGACCAACGATCCCCGAAATTCGCCATGCCAGCAGATGGAGATCGCCTGATAGAATCAGGGGGTGCGGAGTGTTGAGAGGATCCAGCAAGAGATTCCACTTCTGGGGAAGAAGGAGCGGCACTGCACAACACATTTCCAGGAGAACCGGGAACCACGCTTGAGCCCTCCACAGAGGAGCAATCAGAATCAAGTCTGACCGATGACGTTTCGCGTAAGCTAGGACTCTGGGAATCATCATGAACGGGGGAAAGGCATAACACAGATTGGGCGGCCAAGTCTGAAGAAAGGCATCCGTGGCCAATGCTTCTGGGTCCGTTCTCCAACTGTAGAACAGCGTGAGCTGAGTGTTGAGCCTCCAATCGCTGAAGTCCCGAAGATGCCTCGAATTCCAATCCGCAATCTGATTGTTGCGGCCGGGAAGATACTCTGCAATAACAGTGATCTTCTGCTGCAGACAAAAATACCATAAATCTTTGGCTATCTCTGCTAATACCCTGGACCTCGTTCCGCCCAGTTTGTTGACATAGCGGACTGCCGAAACGTTGTCCTTGCGGAGAAGTATACAGCAATTGGACTGAAGGGGAGTGAAACATCGGATCGCAAAGGACCCCGCCAGGAGTTCAAGGCAATTGATGTGGAGAGACAATTCCTGGGACGACCAACAACCCCCCGTTGATACCGGACCGCACCGGGCTCCCCAACCCCACAGGCTGGCATCGGACTCTATCACAAGTTCCGGGGAGGCACCGAACAACGCTCGTCCATTCCAAGCATCCATGTGGTCCAACCACCATTGCATCTCCCACCTCGCTTCCTCTGAGAGAGGAATCAGATCTGAATAGCGGAGGCCTTTCTGGAGATGACGGATCTTCAAACGCTGCAACGCCCTGTAGTGCAGAGGACCCGGGAAGATCGCTTGAATGGAGGATGCCAACAGACCTACAACTCGTGCTAACGATCTCAATGACACAGTCTGTCTGGAAATGACCGAAGTCAATTCCCTCTTGATATACCGAATCTTTTGATTGGGTAAGAGAAGTTGACAGGAAAGTGAATTGACCTGGAAACCCAGAAATTCTATCACTTGAGTCGGAGTCAAGACGGATTTCTGAACGTTCACTAGAAATCCCAGAGATTGTTAGAGGTGGATGGACCAGTCCAGATGAGTCAGGAGCCGGAGCGGACAGTCTGCCATAATCAGAATGTCATCCAAGTATATAATCAGGGGAACACCTCGAGCGCGTAAGTGTTAGACGACAGGCCTCAGAAGCTTCGTGAAGCACCAAGGTGCTGACGAGAGGCCGAACGGGAGAACTTGGTATTCAAACCAAGTCCCCTGCCAATTGAACTGAAGGAACCGACGATGAGGGCCGAAGATGGGAACCGACAAATATGCGTCTTTGAGATCGAGACGAACCATCCAGTCCCCTTCTCGCAAAAGATCTCTCAGCAGATAGATTCCCTCCATCTTGAAATGCCTGTAAACAACCCCGCCGTTGAACTCCTTTAGATTGAGAACTAGGCGGGAGCCGTCCCCTTTCTTCTTGACCAGAAACACTGTGCTGACGAACCCTTTGGGATGACGCACAGTCGGAATTATCGCTCCCTTTTGTAGGAGGGATTCTATTTCTGTCGAAATGAAGGACTGATCTTGAAGGAAAAAACACAGAGGAGAGGGTGGGCGGGTCGGATGCTGGGGCTGGTAAAACTCTATCCTGTAACCTTGGACAGTTTCCAGCACCCAAGCATCGCTGGAGATCAGACGCCAATTGTGGAGAAAAAATTGTATCCTGCACCCCAGAACCACATCGCATGCAGGAATCGGGCTCACCTGAAGCGCCGGAATCTTGGTAACCACCTTGTTGTCCGCCGGAGCGTCCTTTTTGATACTGGCCTCTCCCTTTTCAAGAGGGATAGAAATTGGATCTGGAATGATAGCCGGAATCCTGGCCACCGCCTCTATGGGACTGGGATCCCCTCTGGGACTGCTGCTGAGAGCCACGGCCGAACGAACGCCCGCTATTTCGTCCGGCCCTGGAAGAAACTGGACGCATCGCCCGCCGTAGGGAAGCCTAGGCTTTGTCCAAACCACTGAAGGTGGCCACAAATTTTGTGAGTTCCTTTAAAAAGGGTTGACCAAACAGCAGACCTTGAGCAGCAGGACCGGATTCAGAGGAGGAGAGCTCCGCCAACTTAGGATCTAGTTTCAGAAGTATGGAACGCGCCTCTCACTGGAAAGAGCACAGTTGGCATTTCCCAACTGGCAAATAGCCCTTTGCGTCCACTCTATAAGCTCATCCGGGTCGACACGGGTAGACGACTCCTTGGCCAGGAAGCCAAGATCTAGGATTTTGGTGAGAGGACACAATAAATCAAGGAGCTTGTCCTGACAGGAACGCCACGATCTGTCCAGACCCTTTTTCGGGTCTTTGGCGTACTTTTTGAAATATCTGAGCATCGTGGGATCAACTTCAGGAGTCTCCAACAGATGGTCTGCCAGATCCGGCCTATGGCATTCAGACCGAAGCCTAGCCCTGACATCCTTTTCGAAAGGCTGGCGTATGTGCGCCTGGACATTCTCTGCTACAGCAGGGGAGGGAAGCCAGGACGTGGAATGGGGATGAATGATATCAGAAGGATCAAATGTCAGGACAGGAGGGTGTGTGGGGGCATCGACGAAATGTTCCTTACACACCTTCTTCTTAGGCGGAGGATCATCATGATCCGAAGATGTAGAGGAATGCGTGTCATCGGTGTCAGTTGGAGGAGGTGCTGATGACGACGCACCATCAGAGGTCTTGGACTTGTCCGACGCCAAACTTCTAGCCAATTTCTGAAAGTCAGATTTATGAGGATTGATAGGGGACTTGGAGGACTTACGGGAAGCAGGAAGCCAACCCTGCTGTTGCGCATATTGAGTTAAATGGCGCTTTAATGGAGTAATGGCGCGCACAAGGGCCTTATTCATGGAGTGCTGCACTCCCTTGTCCAACGCCTCCACCAAATCTTGCTCCAACGAGCCAGAATCATCTTTCCCATAATAGTAGTCATCATCTTCATAGTATTCTTCCATGTTACACAGCGTGTAAAATAATGTCCACAAGATGACTAAATAAATAGAAGAATGCCAAAGGCACAATGCAGGGGGGTGTCAAGAACCCCACAGCAAGCCAATAGCACAGGCCAAACCTGCACACAACCAGAAAATTCAAAAGTGGAGGGAGGGCTTGCTGTTAATGAAAAAAACACACTCTAGGCAAAGCCTATGCAAATTTTACAGCCTAAAGCACTCTGAGCAAAAGGCATCACACGGGGTTAAATTCCTCAGAGGCTGTGGGCGTTGACGTACAAGACGACTTTCACTCAACCGGTGCCTTGTGAACACGGAAAGAAGCCGGAAATAGCTATTGCGCATGCGCGTTACCAGCCGCCCCCGGGAAAAGCACAGAAGAGCTCGCGCACCCAGCGCGAGCCTCTGAAACCCCTATTCTCCCGCTCCACAAATTCAGGGACACAGGCAGCAAGCGCCCGGCCACACGGGAGGTGCACACACGCTCCCCGCAAAAACGGCAGGAAATGCGAAACAGCAAGTGAAGCCGACAAGAGAAAACAGAAGCTCACGCAATGCGCTGGGAAGACGTGCCGAAAAGCGCGGTGGAAGCGCTAAGCATAGAGCAACAAAAAAGCACAACAATGCATAAAAGTCAAGCATAAACAGGTAAGAAACAAATAAGCACTTAACTGGCTGCGGAGCAGCAAAGAAAGAGGAAGTGTGACTGTCTACTTGGCCTTTTATACTATGATCTCTATGGTTGTTACCCTGGTGTTCATGGGTACTGTAGTTTTTTACTGTTTTATTGGCTGCTGGGCATTTCTAATAAAGAAATGAGAATAGCATAATCAGAGCCCCCTGTCCTGAAATAGCATTGAAGGACTTCTTGCACAAAATTATTTTAAAGAAAAAGGCTGTTCCAGTGGTACACAAGGTTAGAAATGTTCCCCAACTAATGAGAGAGCCATTGCAATGTAACCTCAAAAAGCGTCTTGCTCAAGGACTTATTGAACCAATTGAGGCCTCTGAATGGTTGGCTCCAATTGTCGTAGCGCCAAAAGATGGGAACAAAATTTGTTTGTGTGTGGATTTAAACAGGAATATTTGGGTGGATAGGCAACCTTTGCCAAATATTTCGGAAATGCTTACAGCTATGGGAAGTGGTACTGTTTTCAGCATAACAGACATGTCTTCAGCGTATCATCAAATAGATTTGGAAAGTGGGCCGAGACATCTTACCTCTTTTGTTACGCCGTTAGGGGCATTTAGATATTGTAGGATGCCTTTTGGTTTAGTATCTGCCTCTGCGGTATTTCAGAGAGTCATAGAAAAGATTTTTGGAGACATGAATAATGTTTAATGCTTTCAGGATGATATCTTGATTGTGGGGAAAGATAATGTGCACCATAATACGATTCTGAATGAGGTGTTGAAAAGGATGGATGACAATGGATTGACTATAAAGAAAGAGAAATGTCAGTTGAAAAAGGATAGTGTAACATATCTTGGACATGAAATTTGCAAAGATGGTATTAAGCTTAAAAAATGTATCATGACTCTCCCATCCTGAAAAATAAGGATCAACTTAAGTAATTCTTAGGACTTGCGGAATATTGCTCAAAATTTGTCAAAGGTTTTACAGAAATTGTTGAACCATTGAGGTTGCAGATGAAGAAAGGAGTTATCTTTTCTTGGAATGGTGGTTGTGATAAGGCATTCAACAGTATAAAAAAAAGTATCATTAGTGCTCCTACTCTTGGGCATTTTAACGTTAAAGATAGAACATTTGGGGGGCGTGGCTTAGCCAGCGAGCATGGCGGTCATCTAGAGCGCGAGCTCCGACCAGCCGGCTTTTATCCTGCCGATTTATTCTGGCCCTGAGCATTCCTGTGAGCACTCAGCGTGGTGGCACACTGCCCCGCTCCGGGGGCATGATCCTGTGGTGGTTGCGGTCCCGTGCGGCCCCGTAGGGCGGTTGGCTGTTTCAGAGAGGCAGAGGGGCCTACCGGGTCCGGCTGGGCCTGCGACCGGGGCCTCGATTTTGGCCCCGGCCCGGCGCGCTTGCCTGGTGGCGGCCGGAGCAGAGAGGCTGTGGCGATCGGGGCGCGGCTCGCTCCTGGATCAGCGGAGCCGAGCGCGCCCACACCTCGGGGCCGGCGGGCCTGTGATCGGCCCCCCCGGGAGGCGGAGAGAGTTGCTGAGGCGCCCGGTGGGCACCAGAGGAGATCGGCGGCTGAGGCCGCCATTTTGCGACCTCCGAGCCCCTTGAACAGCTCGCAGATAGCGGCAAATTGGGGGCCCTGCTGGACCGACCTGAAGTCGTGGGGGGTGTCGGAGGCCCCCGCCACGTGTGATCCGATTGGGCAGGAGCGCCCTGGAGTGCTTGGCTGAGACTGGTGCATAGCGGTAAGTGGAGCCTGCAAGGAGGGAGCTGGGGGCGCTTGGGCCCCCCGGATCCGCCGTGGTTGGCGTGGCCCTGCTGGGTTGAGACCCCCTGGAGGCGTGGGAGTTCGGGGGCTAGATCGGGCCCCGGTGGGAGTCGTGTGCTGGTCCCTGGGCCAGTGGGGGAGCGTCCGTGCTGGGGGTCCCCCCCCTCATGGAGATACATTGTGGCCAGCGGCGGCACCCTTTGCCTTTGGCCCGGATTGGGGGCCCTGTGCATTCATCGTGTGGGATCTGCTTGCTGGCGGTCCGGCCTGTGATCTGCCACCTGGACTGATTCTGCACTCATTGACTGTGACATGGGGGCTAGGTCGAGCTCCAGAGTTGCTCGGTGGTGTCCTGTCCGTTGGCCCGGGGATTCCATCTCCTGGACCGGCGTGGGGGTGCCTTGGCGCCCGCCCGGCGGCTCTCCCATCTCTGTTTGCTGAAGAGCCGCGCCGAGTGGGTCGGTGGGCTGTTGTGGTGGAGCGGTCGGCCAGCCTGGACTTCTGCCGACCTGCGGGTCCCGGACAGTGTCTGTCATTGGTGTTGGGGGGGCCTATTCCTGGGCTCACCGCTGCAGCCGTCATGACGCAGGGCCACGCGGGTGGTGGCCACTCTAAGCAAGGGACGCTAGACAAGTTCACCGAAGCGAGGCATCCGGCGCTGCCGGGTTGCAGGCTCCGGCCCCTGATAATGCAGCGTTGTTGGCTGCAATCACGCAGTCCAGAGACATGTTGGATGCTAAGATTGGGGCGGTTGGGGCAGATGTCACGCTGCTCCGCCAGGATTTACGGAACGCGGTTGAGCGGATCACTAGCGCGGAGACCCGCATTTCTGAGGTGGAGGATGACGTCTCTGTCCTAAAGAAAAAGATGGCGGCGATGGAGAAGCTGCAAAAGGGCCTGGCCATGCGAGTGGAGGACGCAGAAGGGCGGGCGCGGCGGAACAATCTGCGCTTCGTGGGATTTCCGAAAGGTTGCGAGGGAGACAACATGGAATGCTTCTTGGCCCAATGGCTGGAGGGCTGGCTCACCCAGGATACTCTTTCCTGCTGCTTCATGGTTGAGCGGGCACATCGGGCCCTCATGCAGAAGCCCCCAGTGGGTTCGCGTCCCAGGCCAATCATTGCCAAATTCTTAAATTACTCTGACCGGGACGCTATCCTGAAGCAGGCGAGAGTGAAGGGCCCGCTCATGCTTGGTAATGCTACGATCCTCATCTTCCCGGATTATACTAGGCTGGTTCAACAGCAGAAGCAGTCGTTCCTCGCAGCCAAGGCCCGTCTCCGTGGCCTCAAACTTCAATATGCTTTGCTCTATCCAGCGAGGCTGCGTGTCATCTACAAGTCCCGCACACTCTTCTTTGACTCTCCGGAGGAGGTGTTGCAATGGACGGACGAGACAGTCAAGATCAGGGTCAACGCGCCCTTGGGAGGCGACCCTGACTCATCCTCGAGTGGGGTGGTCCGTGAGGGGTTGAGAAGTCAGCGGAGGCGTCGTAGAAAATCCGGATCTGGCCGCGCCCCCCGTGTGGGATCCGCGTCTCCGCAGCCGGACCCGGAGTGGGAGATGCCGAGTGGGGAGAAATGAAGTCTGCGACGTTCACCCTAGATTCTATGTTGCTATTTAAATGCTCAGGTGCCCTGTATTGGGCTGGACACCTGCCCGGTAGGAGTGGGTGGGTAGGGGTGGCGATTCCCTAGTTATGGGGTGTGTTCAGGGGATCCATTGGAGGGGGTGGCTCTTGGTCTCCCATTGGGGGCCAGGCCGCGATCCTACCGCAACAGGTGCTTCCATGTTGGGAGGTGCGGGGTGGGGGGTGGCGGGGGGTGTTGGGGGTTGTGTTGGGGTGGGGGAGGCTCTGGTTGCGCTTATGTTGCTGCTGTCTTTACACTGGGATGTTTGCATGCTGATCTGTCGGAGCCGCCGCGGCCCATACAATGCCTTTTTACAATGTCGACAGCTCAGGATGGGGGGCGCGTAGCTCCAGGTACACTACGACTATTGAGTTGAAATGTGCGGGGGGTGTTAGATAAGGTCAAGCGGGGGGCAGTCCTTCGCTATGCCAGAAGGGCCGGGGTAGATGCCCTGCTGCTTCAGGAGACCCACTTATTGGGCACAAAGGCGTTTTGCTTACAATGATTTGGATACATACATGCTTATCATGCAGGCTTCACGAGGGGCTCTCGGGGGGTTGCTGTCCTTATACATCGCAGAGTCTCCTTTATATATGAACGGAGTTGGTTCGACCCTCAGGGCAGGTACATCTTTGTCCAGGGGAGGGTTGGGGGTGACAGGGTGACACTTGGTAGCATCTATGCCCCTCCACCGCTGCAGTGGTCCCTAGTTGAAAAGGTCATGTCCCTCTGGAGTGCGATGCCGGACACCCTTGCTATGGTGGGGGGGATTGGAACTATTTGATGGACGTGCGCATAGATCGGTGGCGGAGGGGGGCGACTGAGGTGGACGGTGAGGGACCCCCCACCAGGCTTCGTGCCCTTGCCATGAGCCTGGACTGGGTGGACGTCTGGAGGTATGGGCATGGCGCGCGCCGAGAATACACTTATTTCTCCTCGGTGCACGGCTCGTTCTCCAGGCTGGACTACTTGTTCGTCCCCAGGGGACTAGCCCAGAGAATCGTGTCCTCGGACATCCTGCCAAGGGCCCTGTCCGATCATTCACCAGTGGCACTTACTTTTCGAGTGGGCCCTGCCAGGCACCCATTTCGTTGGCGCATGTCTAGTTGGCACCTGCTACAGACTGATTATATATCCCGGGAAATCGACCATTACTTGACAACCAATCGCGACTCCGTTGACTCCCCGACGACTCTTTGGGAAGCCCTGAAACCTACCCTACGTGGGGTGGACATCTCGTGGTGCGCGGCGGCCCGGGCGGAGAGACGGCGGGATCTGGTGCGGTGGGAGGCGGAGTTGGTAGTCTTGGAACGTAGGAGCAGGGAGGAGGGAGATAGATCTATAGGGCGGAATCTGGTCCTGGCTCAGCAGCAATATGCAGCGGTCCTCCTTGACGAGGCACGACAGGCATGGTTGGCTACCCACAGTCGGGTATATCAGTGGGGAGACAAATCCTGTGTATAATGCTCCACCGTTTATGTCAGGGCGCATTTCACGTCCAGCTGCTGCCCCAGTTGTTGGACTCAGCAGGATCGCCGGTTACGGAGCCGTCTGCCATCGCGGAGAGCTTTGCCACATATTACGAGGGGCTATATGCACCTCAGGAGTGCCTGTCGGCCGAGGTTGTTCAGAGGTTCATAGATGACCTCCCCCCACATTCGGTCCCCGATGAGGCACGGGACTTATTGAATAAGCCGTTCACTGACGAGGAGCTGGGCACGGCCTTGGGTGAACTCAACCCCGGGAAGGCGCCGGGCCCCAACGGGTTCCCTTGTGAATTTTTTTGCGCTTTCATGTGCAGCTGGGCCCCCGGCTGCGTCCGGTAATTGAGGAGGCGCGGGAGAGCGGAGTGCTCCCGCCGGACTGGAGGCATGCCGAGGTAGTGGTCTTTCTAAAGCCGGGCCGACCCCCAAAGAGTCATGCGTCCTATCGCCCGATATCGCTTCTTAACACTGAAGCCAAGGTCTTGGCCAAAGCCTGGAGTTCTGGACTTTTTAGTTCTGTCCAGAGGTGTCAGGGACAACACCCGAAGACCCCGGAGTTCAACCTGTCTTGGTACACAAACAAACAGAAACACGGGCTTCTCGATGGTGGCGTCAAAGACCAAAGGTTTATTACTGCAGGGACACAGAAGTCACAGAAACTACACATGGGCAGTATCTAGGAGCCTGTTCGATTTGTACAAAGAGGATTGCTCCTTATATACTAAATATTGGGCTTCAGGCAAATTCTTTACATGTTACCACAGTTCTAAACATTCGTGTCTTAAACAATAAATATTTGGCGTTGCACAGGAATCGTCAACAGTATCTGATGTCAAAACATTACGAATGAGGGGTTCCCACTAGTCCATCATAATCCCATGTCAATTCTTCATTCAAGACCCGGACCGCCTCATCGTAAATTTCGTTACCTCCCCCTAATAAAGGCCCAGAAGGAAAGGAGCAGAGCCAGGTGTAGAAGATAGAAAGACAGGATAAGAAATGTTTGTGGGCCGTAAATGGGCACGGTTACCAGCTTCGGCCGCCTAATCATGATCAGGCCAACGAACACAAGAACCAGTATAGCAGGACTGGCCTCAGGCTGGGGAGGCAGTTCTTGCCGAGTCATGCTGCTACAGCGTTGCTGGCCTAAGGTGCACGTGTCACTAGCAAGGTGAATTGCCGGTTAAAGCCTACGTGTCCTTTAATGAAAAAGAGATCATTGCGTGTCCATTGACTATGTGAGGGCAAGGAATACAAAATGGCTTCCGTGTTCTAAAATGGATGTCACGGGTAGAACAGAAATGTGTTTGTAACTGGAGTGCTCTTGCTCGTAGCATAGCGAAAACACCAGGATGTACTAAATGGATCATTTGCGGTTCACTGATACCAAAATTATGTATTTACGACAATGTTATAAACACGAGTAAAATCGTCACGGAACCTCAGACCCTCCTTTTGCCCTTAC
The DNA here is from genome assembly GCF_964261635.1 of Lissotriton helveticus. Lineage (NCBI taxonomy): Eukaryota > Metazoa > Chordata > Amphibia > Caudata > Salamandridae > Lissotriton > Lissotriton helveticus. Next base: position 1,688,042,377 of record NC_136065.1, on the reverse strand, counting down.
ATAGGCAATTACTCAGTCTATATCAGAGTCAGAGTCTAATTCTATGCTCATTAGGTCAGTGACATGTTGTTGTATCATCATCCTGTCTCGTGTCTTTTCTCCTAATGTAGGTGGTTTTCTGAAACAGGTTGCAGCACAGAGGCTACACAGAGCGGGACCACATTGGATAATAAGACAGCACGAGAACAGACATACTAGGATGACACCAATGACCATCAGAACCTTCCATCCCCACTCTGATACCAGAGTCCAAAACCACTCCATGAAGGACCAGTTTCCCTTATCTACGTGTATAGAGTCGGAAATCTTATGTAGCTTAGAGATTGCTTCATAGACTGTTGGAGCATTATTTGGAATAAAGACACAGCAGCTCGATTGGATCATTCTGCATACCCCACCTCGATCTGCAAGTATTACGTCTAGAACCATACGGTTCTGCAACGTCATGAGACGATCCGCTTGAAGCTCAGCTGTTAAGTTACTAAGGGCACCAGCAGTTTCTGTAATAGTAGATTCAACTACTCGTGTTAGTTGACGTATACTTCTACTATTAGCCATAGGCCCCCAAAACGGAAGGAAACCTTTGAAAAAGTCTCCAGCTTCTTGACCAGCGGTATCTTCCTTGCTGAAGACACCTCTTGCTACTCTGGTTTTGTGATAATCTGAAGAAGCAGTGTATGTCGGAGGTAACAATCGAGCAATATAACATGAACCTGAAAAGTCAGCAGGCAGCCATGTATATGCTCTGTCCTGACAAATGAAGTAGGTACCCCTAGCAGTCAGAAAGGCAGGGGAGGAGTCAGACGGAAATACGTAAGTCTCAACGCACTCACTGCTCCCTAGCTGAGCTCTCGGATTTCTCCCATTTCCTTGCAAACAGACCTGACCTCGGTGAGGCACGACCCAAACTGAAGTGGAGCTTTTACGCTTGCTTTCTCCCAAACCAAGGCGATACTCTGTAGAGTTCCAACTCAAATACACCAGTAATTCATCTCTAGGATAAGATGGAGTATTATTGACGTCTTTAATCATATCAATAATTCCCTGGACTAAAGCTTTGTTGGCTGAGTTGTATTTAGTGGACCGTGGTGGACGCGGAGGATAGGTCTCAAGGGCATATGAAAAAATGGTCTGAAAGGCCTGAAATGATCCATTATAGCTAAAAGGCAAGACTAGATAGGGAATGCCTTTATCCATAGTGTGAGGTATCAAACCACATACCCAGCAGTCTGTAGTATTAACTATCAGTTGGTGTTGATGCAGGAGCTGTACAAATGTATTGTTAATAAATTCTGAGCGTCGAGCTTGTTCGTGTTCAGGAAATGAGTGAAAAGAATGCATAGAAGAAACCGTAGAAGTAGCAGGATCAAGGGAAGGTACTGTAGTTACTGGCATAAAAATCAAATGTACACCAAAGACGATTCCACCCACCAACGTTATTAAAACAATTAAAAATGTAACTGCACATTGCATTAGAAAGCATTTGCTTTGTAGTATTCTGTTCAGTCTATTTCTGCGAACATAAATTACATTTTCTCGTTGTAGCTCAGGAAGCTCCATCTTCTACGACCGTTCGCGACCACTGATGATGTGCACGTAGATGAAAATGCCTCTATCAGCCCTGGGAGTTCCCAGAACTAACAGAAAGATCGACCTTGTGTCAGACCCCCGCAGATTCAACTAGGCACACAGCCACGACCCTACGGCTACCCAGACGGCAAGGCAATTTTAAAACAAAAAGAAACAATACATAGTATTAGCAAACTTCCTGGCTGGAGGCAATGTATAGCAAATTCAAATCTGAAAATAGGCAGTTTCCTGCTTTATTTGTCCATATTGCGAGAACGTAAGTTGTATCTCAGTTTTGCAGGAGCTGTCTGATCTGGAAACAATGTATTTTCAGCTGACGTTGCAATGTTCACGTTCGCAGATGACAAATGTTCTTTTGGTACAGATGACAAATGTTCAGGGTTCAAAAGAGCAGTTTCAGGAGGAGAGTCAGAATTTGGTGAATCCGTGATCAGTTCTGCATCGCTGAAAGGTATGAACCTGGGGATTTGTTCCGTTTCAGAGGCACCGATTCCTTTCTTTACCCAGTTGTCGTAAGGAAGTGGCAGAGGCACACGTTTAGCATGAGTCGTATGGATCCAATTTCTTCTTCCGGCCACACGAATAGCAGTTCTCGTTGCTAGCAGGACTTGGAACGGGCCAATAAATCTGGGCTGAAGATTTTTCGTTCTTGCAAAATTTCGGATGACCACCTGATCACCCGGTTTCAGCTGATGGCCTGGACTCTCCGATGGCTTTGGCAATGCGTCGAAAACCTGTTGGTGAATAAGACTCAATTTAGCAGTCAAGTCGAAAAGGTAATCAATTAACATTGGGTATTCCAGCTGCTTAAATTCTTTCGGTCTAGGTACCCCCCAAACATTTGCAGGACGACCGAAAACTATTTCGTAGGGACTAAGCCCTACTCTAGAATGTACAGTTGCTCTTGTTGATAGCAAAGCCAAAGGCAATGCGTCTGGCCAGGACAAACCCGTGGATGCTTGTATCTTAGCGAGTTTCAGTTTAAGGGTACCATTGTAACCCTCGACTAAACCCGCGGACTGGGGATGATTCGCACTATGAAATTTCTGTCTAATCCCTAGGCCGGCACACACACTCTGCATAACTTTCCCTATGAACTCACTTCCGTTGTCTGACCATACAATCCGTGGCATTCCGTATCTGGGGAAGTATTCTTTAAGAAGAATTTTGGCAGTGGATAAGGCAGTATTGTCCTTCAGTGGGTATGCTTCGATCCATCTGGAGAAAGCACAAACTACCACTAGGACGTATTTCAGGTTATTACAACGATCCATGTGAATGAAGTCTAGCTGGATCACTTCAAAGGGGCAGGAAGGAGGAGCGAAGTGACCTGCAGGTGTGGGGATTCCCTTGCCAGGATTATGCATCAAGCATACCATACAATTCCTCACCACTCTCTCTGCACACCTACTAATCCCGTCATTCTTCCAGACCGGAGCCAACATCTTACAAATCCCTTTTGAACTGATGTGCGCTGTTCCATGTGCCATCGTCACTACTGCAAGCACATACGCATCGGGCAACATCCAACGCTGTTGTTCCGACAAGTCAATCCAACACCCACTCGAGTCCAATTTACCCGTGCTCTCTTTCCATGCAAGTTTTTCCTCCTCAGTCGCCTCTTTCTGAATTTCTTTCACGCTTTCCACTGTGTCTTCACACATTCCAGACTCAGAAATCCATCTTGCAGACGTTGCAACATACATTCTACTCATCTTATTTCTGGCTGTCTGTTTTGCAGTCTCATCAGCAAAAGCATTCCCACGACCAACATCATCCGTGATTGCTTTATGAGCACTGCATTTCACAATCGCAACTTCAGTCGGTAAGGTTAGAGATTCCAACAAGTCATTAACTAGCTGACCATGTTGAATCTTAGTCCCATGGGACGTAATGAAACCTCTCTCTTTCCACAAACGGCCAAAACTATGGGCCACGCCGAACGCGTACTGACTATCTGTGAACACGTTCACTCTCTTTCCCTTAGCTAAAACGCACGCTCTTGTTAGCGCGATCAATTCTGCAGCCTGGGCAGAATTCTGACTCACTCTTGCAGTCTCCACAATCGTACTCAAGGTCGTTACTGCATAAGCAGCAGTCACATCACCATTCTCCAATTTGAAGCAAGACCCGTCAACATACAACGTGCCATCTGGTTCTGACAACGGAGTGTCTTTTAGGTCGATTCGTCCTTTTGTTTCTTCCTCAGTTCTGAAACAACAGTCGTGTGGTTCGGAATCACTCGACTCTTCGCTAGTCGGCAACAATGTTGCTGGATTCAATACATTGCATCTTTTGATCTGAATATGACTAGCTAACAGTGTCAGTTCATAACCTGATAATCTAGCACTGGTAAGGTGTTGCGTCTTGGTTCGGTTCATGAGTGTATCCACAGCATGAGGAACCATGACTACTAACATGTTGTTCATTACTAAACCAGCAGATTGTCGAATGGAAACTGCAGCTGCGGCTGTAGCTCTCAAGCAACTAGGCAATGCTCTAGCTACTGGATCTAATGTTGATGAAAAATACGCACAAGGGCGTTGTTTATCACCAAATTTCTGCGTCAAAACACTCAATGCACAACCTTCTCTCTCGTGGACATAGAGCGTGAATGGCTTACTGTAGTCGGGTGTACCCAATACAGGTGCTGAACACAGTGCATTCCGTAACTCAGAAAAACTCTGTTGACATTCAGCAGACCATGGTACCGGACTCGGGACACCTTTCCCAGTCAAGGCTACCAATGGTTTTGCTAGAAGAGAAAAATTTGGGATCCATTGCCTACAATATGAGGTAATACCCAAAAAGGCACGTACTTCTCTCTGCGTGCTAGGAACGTTCATCTGTGTAATTGCTTTTATTCTCTCTGGGGTCAACTTCCTTCCCTCCTTTGACAAGAGATGACCTAGGTAGATCACTTCTTGGCAGCAGTATTGCATTTTTGAAGGTGACACCTTGTGATTCAAATCTGACAAGTGATGCAATAAAGAGATCGTAGCTGTTTTGCAAGTTTCCTTGTCATCGGCAGCCACTAGAAGATCATCGACATACTGTACTAAAGCAGAACCACGAGGAAGTACGAAGGAATCTAACTGGCTTTTTAATGCTTGACTGTAAATGGATGGGCTTTCACAATAACCTTGTGGAGCGCGTTTAAATCTAAAACTTCGTCCTCCTAGAGAGAAACCGAAGATATCTCTGCTTTCCTCGGCTATCGGAATGCTGAAAAAGGCATTTTTCAAGTCGACAACCGAAAACCATGCTGCTGTAGCAGGAATCAACGTTAACAATGCAGTAATGTCTGGAACCACAGGAAACTGTGGGATCACAATTTTATTAACCTCTCTAAGATCAATTACGAACCTATATACTGGAGGCTTTGTAGGGTCAGTTCGTTTCAAAATAGGCAGTACAGGACTATTACAGACATTACCTCTAGTCTCTTCTACAACATCTTTCTTGATCAGGTCTTGTACTATCAGTAGGAGCGCACGCTCACCTTCACTAGAGATTCTGTATTGTGGAATTCGTGGAAGTTTGACATTTGCTTTCAAAGTTACTACATAGGGTGGAATTTCCAATAGACCTACATCATTAGGACCAGTCGCCCAAAGAGTATCAGGGAGTGAACGCAGCTCTGGTGGGAGCGCATCCATCGACAAGTACATCGGGGAGATTATTCTTTTACCCAACGTAAGCTGTACACCTGATGGAGAACAGTACAATGTTGCGTACAGGCGTTTTAACAAGTCTAAACCAAGCAGATTTTCGTTACAACCTGTCGTCAAAATCAGGGGTGCTTTCAATTGACGGGGTCCAACAGAAATAGACAAAGGACCCGAAACAGGGTTGTGAACAGGGGCGCCCGAAAAACCTACTGAAACGTTTGTTGAGCCAGACAAAGGTGCGCCAGGGAGTTTCGCATGTATGATAGAACTTTTTGCTGCACCAGTATCCAACAGAAACGGTTCGACTATACCTGATGTTGCTACCGCGACATAAGGCCCACTCTGATCTACTGGTACTGATACTACTCCCTCTCTTTGTCCATGGCTGTCCTAGTATTCACTTTGCTGACCTTCCTCACTAGCTTCATAATAGTCTTCAACATGATACTGTGGAGACCTATTCTGTTGGGCAGATTGTCCATTACGCTGGTCGAAATAATTAGAGGGGCGATCACTTGTCTGTGGAGGCATAGCACCTCGTCCTCGACCTCTAGAGTTTTGCATGGAACTACCACGACCTCTCTGAGCGGCCGCATCATTATTTTGCGCCCGAACTGGACAATCACTTTTGTAATGACCTTCCTTTTTGCAATAAGCACATTGATTCCATTGGTATTGTGGCCTTTGAAAATTATAATCCGTTCTTTGATATGACCCTTGCTGCATATTAGTTTGATTCATGCGAGGCGGATAAGCTTGCTGTAAAAGTACTTTAGTTTTTAAATCTTTCGTCTTTTTATCTGATTTTTCCTTCTCTTCTTTATCCCTATTTTCGTAGTACTGAGCAGTCGCAAGTATTTGCGCAGTCGTAGAGACAGCCCACGCACTTTCAGAATTCTTTAATTTACCACTAAGTTCTGGCAACAGATTGTGCACAAATTTATCAACAAATAATCTCTGGCCCTCTTCTGTGCTCATATCCTGACCACTATGATCTACGAAAGTCTCTTCGAATCTTGTGAAAAAGTCGGAGACGCTTTCGTCTTTCTTTTGTTTGCATGCGGACAATTTATCCCAGTTAACGCGTAATGCAGGCATTAAGGTTTTCATTAAATCGATTATTCTACCAGGCAAGTTAGCAATTAAAGGTTCAGGTTTGGAACCACCTATTTGTTGACCATCCGCTGCAGTTATAGCTGCCCAGTCACCACCTAGGGCAACTGGATGATTCTCTTTACGAATTTTAGCCCAAATTGGTTGCGGTACTACGTTACCAAATAGCAGATCTATGTCAGCAAGATTCAATACACAAGCGTCAACTGTTTGAGCCAACTCTTTGTAGTACCCTGCAGGATTTTTACGCGGATCTGGCAAGGCCTGTTTTACTGCTAATACTTCAGCTCGTTTCCATGGAATATGTATCCAGACTCTCTGGAATTGGGCCGGAGCGGCTGCAATACCAAGCGGTGCATTAGCTTGCACAGCTTCGCGCCAAATTGGTGGAACCTCTCTCATTGGATATTGACGATTTCGTTTCGTACTACGTTTCTCTAACTCTCTCGGTGAAAGAAGGGATGAGTCGGATCTATAACTTAAAATTAGTTCCATCGCTTCTTTTATATTTTGACCAACTATCATACCTGTAGCAAACTCTTTCTGAACATTAATTAATTCTCCTAAATTTGATTCAGGGTCATCCTCTTCCAATTCCTCACGTAGAAGGAAACACATTTCATCGAACACATATCGTTGTGTCGGTTCGTTCCATTGCATAAATGTATCTAATACATTTTGTACATTATATCTTCCAACTTTCGAAACCCATCTAAGGGCAGTGGAATCTAGTATTCCTCTTTCTTCAGTACTGGGAAGCTGACTACGTCTCTGCACAGAGTCAGAGGTAGGAGTCTTAATCAGAGTTTTATAGAAGGGAGATAGAATATTAGAGACAGAATCAGTGATTCTTCGTCGAACAGAAAGCGGAGTCATAATACTTGCAGAGGCAGTGAATAGAGTAGTAGTTGGAATAGATAGATCAGGAATAGTAGGAGTAGCAGGCAAAATAGCTTGTGAAGTGGCAGGTGTGAGTGACACAGGCATAGGAAAAGAAGCCGGCAACCCTAGAAGAGGGGTTGTCGAAGGAACATTAATTTTGACCACAGGAGGTACAGGAACTAGATTCAGGGGAACGGGAACAGGGACACCAGGTTGTCCAGCAACCGGTAATTGAACATTCGGTATAGGTGGAGCCGTAGCACCCTGTGCATACGGTGGGGGTGATCGTAACAAGTAAGACAATAGGGGATCCTTTTCAGGGTCCTCTACTGTCTTAGCCATACTCGATGGCAAAGCAGGATAGCACTTGTCTATCGCTAAATTACGCTCTCTATCGGCCACCTCCATCGCTTTCTCAGACTCGTTGAGTTGCAGCTGCCTAGTAGACTGTTCTAAAGTCAACTCTTGCTCTTTCTGTTCTTTCTTCAACTTTTTAATTTCTCTCTGTTTAGATTCTTTTCGCCAATAACGGAAAGAATCAAACATTGCCGGCCGGGCTTTCTTCTTAAACAACCTTCTTTCTAAATTATCAAGAACTTCAGGTTCAAACCTACCATGTAGTGGCCAACTAAGGACACCGTCTTTCTCTGTGAAGCGGATCCATACCTCATTATAAGAGATAGGGCCCACACCAAATTTGCAATATAGATCATAAAGGGGAGTTCCAATCGGAGGAACCAAACACGAGTCCTCCAACCGGGAATCACTGTTGCAACTAAAACAAGACAACATACAATTTTTCCGACTTACCATTTTATAATCCGGAACACAAGACAAACAAGACACAAACAGAAAAGATGCGCACTCGAACCACGAACTTAGGCCTACCAGAACTGACAAATGTATCGATACCTGAACTGAACAGAATGATTATCGTAACCAGAATAACCAGTGATAATCTTACAGAACTGAACTGAACTGAGAACTAAAAGGATTATCCAAACAGGAGCAATCCTCACAAAATATTTAACTAGCAACCACTGAATACTTAACTGAGGCACTGAAGACGTCACCAAGGAGAAACCCGTCACGTTTCGCCGTACTGAGGACTGCACCTCGGGTCCAAGACAGGGCGACGGTCAAGGCAACGGAGCACTGCAGCCGTCTGAACGGGAACCCTCGTGGAAGAGGACGTCGGGGCCACTTTTGCGATATGCCGGGATCGATGAAGTGGGGCGCCTCCCTCTGAAATCTTCACACGAAGCTCCTCGAACTCTTCAGGCTTTTGGACCGGTACCGAATGACGTCGCCCCGAGTTGGGCGCCAAATGGAGTTCTGGACTTTTTAGTTCTGTCCAGAGGTGTCAGGGACAACACCCGAAGACCCCGGAGTTCAACCTGTCTTGGTACACAAACAAACAGAAACACGGGCTTCTCGATGGTGGCGTCAAAGACCAAAGGTTTATTACTGCAGGGACACAGAAGTCACAGAAACTACACATGGGCAGTATCTAGGAGCCTGTTCGATTTGTACAAAGAGGATTGCTCCTTATATACTAAATATTGGGCTTCAGGCAAATTCTTTACATGTTACCACAGTTCTAAACATTCGTGTCTTAAACAATAAATATTTGGCGTTGCACAGGAATCGTCAACAGTATCTGATGTCAAAACATTACGAATGAGGGGTTCCCACTAGTCCATCATAATCCCATGTCAATTCTTCATTCAAGACCCGGACCGCCTCATCGTAAATTTCGTTACCTCCCCCTAATAAAGGCCCAGAAGGAAAGGAGCAGAGCCAGGTGTAGAAGATAGAAAGACAGGATAAGAAATGTTTGTGGGCCGTAAATGGGCACGGTTACCAGCTTCGGCCGCCTAATCATGATCAGGCCAACGAACACAAGAACCAGTATAGCAGGACTGGCCTCAGGCTGGGGAGGCAGTTCTTGCCGAGTCATGCTGCTACAGCGTTGCTGGCCTAAGGTGCACGTGTCACTAGCAAGGTGAATTGCCGGTTAAAGCCTACGTGTCCTTTAATGAAAAAGAGATCATTGCGTGTCCATTGACTATGTGAGGGCAAGGAATACAAAATGGCTTCCGTGTTCTAAAATGGATGTCACGGGTAGAACAGAAATGTGTTTGTAACTGGAGTGCTCTTGCTCGTAGCATAGCGAAAACACCAGGATGTACTAAATGGATCATTTGCGGTTCACTGATACCAAAATTATGTATTTACGACAATGTTATAAACACGAGTAAAATCGTCACGGAACCTCAAGCCCTGCCTAACAGGCTTCGGCCTTATATTGCAGACCTGGTACACCCGGACCAGGCGGGCTTCATGCCTCGGAGGGAGACTCGGCACAATATCAGGCGGGCCCAGGTGGCGATCTCTGCCTGGAGGAACTTAGGTGAGCCGGCTGCGTTATTTTTAGCGGATATGGATCTTGCCTTTGATTCTTTGAGCTGGACATACCTGTCTGCCCTGCTACGGTGCCTCAATTTGGGTCCTCGCTTTTTGGCCTATGTACAGTTGTTATACACTGATCTCACTGCGTCTGTGAGTGTTGGGGGGGCGGTCTCACGGCCCTTTCCGGTCCAGAGAGGTACGCGACAGGGGTGTCCCCTCTCTCCATACCTGTTCGCACTGGCTATGGAGCCTTTAGCCGCGTGGGTGAGTATCGATGCCCAGCTCAAGGGTTTTCGGTGGTCCCCCAGCCTTACTGATAAGATAGTGTTGTACACGGATGATGTGCTGTTCTTCCTTACGGACCTGGACCGGTCTGGACCACGGCTGCTGCGCATCCTGCAGATTTTTGGGGAATCCTCTGGCCTGAATGTAAACCCGGGTAAATCCACCTTGTGGGTGCTGGGTGATGGGCAGACGGTAGGTGACTGGGCGGTGGACTTACAGCTGGCTGCAGGGGGGATGAAGTACCTGGGTGTCTATTTATCCGAAAGTGCAGGCGCCTTCAGAGCTCGCAACCTCACTCCGGTCTGGGATCGCACGCGGGCGGACCTGAAGGTGTGGGCTCGTATGCCATTGTCTATCTCCGGGAGATCGGCCATATTCAAAATGGTGGCGCTCCCACAGCTTGTGTATCAACTGCAGAACCATCCTTACCCTATTCCACCCCGCTGGTTTCAGCAGATCAACTCGGCACTGGGTGGGTTTCTGTGGGAGGGGGGGACCGTGAGAGTGGCACTCCGGACATGCTTCCTTTCCACATACGCAGGGGGCCTGGCCACGTCAGATATCCTCTCATACTATCAGGCGGCGCACCTCTTGGTCCTCAATGACTGGTGGTACGGTGACAGGGGGGACCCAGCTTATGCGGTGGAGCGCCACCTCATGGGCTTGACATCTATCCACACTACTATACTCGGCGCCGCTACGGCGGGGTCTTCCGTCTGCTACGCAAGTGGTCTTCTCTATCTGGCGACAGGTGCTCCGCAGGATGAAATGGTGGGGTGTCCTCACTCGGGAGACCCCCCTGTGGAGTAATGGCCGTTTGCCCCACCTGGTGACCCAGAAGGGGTTTGATGGGTGGGATGCCATAGGTATCTCCTCTCTGGGGGATGTTATGTCGGGCGATACATTGAAGTCCTTCCTGGACCTGCAGACCGAATTCGGGATGCCCTGTTCTCAATTCTTTAGATTCCTCCAATTCTGGCATGCTTTGACACCATATCTGACGGGCATGGACACTCTCCCAGACTTTAGCCCACTTGAGGCCCAGCTGTTTATGGGGGAACTCCCAGATAAAAAACTGTCCCGTGTATACCAGTCCTTGGTGCGACATTGTTCCCCTGACCTACAGAAGCTGCAGGCGGCGTGGGTGGGGGATGTGGGGGAGTTGGAGGAGGAAGACTGGATGGAGGCCCTGGCGAGTCCTAGGGGGGCAGCGATTTCCACGCGCCTGAGGCTCATACAAGTACCTTCATCGCACATACTTCACTAGGGAGCGTCTATAGAAGGCAGGTATGATAAGTTCTCCAGACTGCCTGCGCTGCGGGTCGGAGGTTGTCACACTCTTCCACACCACATGGGGATGTTCAGGGTTGCATGGCTTCTGGGCTGGGGTCTTTCGCTGCCTCTCTGAGGTATTGGCGTGGGAGCTGCCTAGGGATCCGAAATTGGCACTATTGTATGTTATCAAGGGGGTTGGGGGGAATCGCTACAAACGTCACTTGTTGCTGCTTGGTCTCACCCTGGCCAAACGTGATATCGCCAGCGCCTGGAAGGCACCCTTGGCTCCGCCCTTGGCTGCTTAGAAGAACGGCATGGATTTTTGTATGGGGCTGGAACAGCCCATCTTCCTGGCCAGGGGGTGCCCTCATAAGCACTTCCGAATCTGGAAGAAGTGGGCTGACTTTAGGGGGCTGGACTTGGACCCCCCCTCCGGAGAGTGACTTCCTTCTGGCACCCTAGCTGTAGGGCGCGGCTGGAGTACGATGATGGTGCTCTGATGGTGCTCTGATGGAACTGGTGTGTATTCAAAGTGCACATTATTGTCTATTAGTGGTGTTGAGTACGGCAGCAGCGCAACCTGGGGGGGTGGGGTTGGGGTGGGGGAGGCTGTTTGTATTTCCTAAAACTGTCTGACGCTGTTATATATGCTTTATTGATGTGTGCATTTAACTCCGGGGATCGGGGCTTTGCATTTCTATGTGTGCAGACTAATAAAATCTGTTTTGAAAAAAAAAAAGATAAAACATTTGTTACAACTGATGCAAGTGCAGTAGGGATTGGAGCTGTTTTGACTCAGTTGAGCAATGGTGAGGAAAAGATCATAGAATTTGCTTCCAGAAGATTACGAGGTGCAGAATTATCATATTCTGTAATAGAGAGGGAAGCCTTAGCGTGTTGTTGGGGGATCAAGCACTTTAAGTACTTTGTATGGGGTCTTCCTTTTAATGTGCGAACTGATCATAAACCGTTAGTTCATCTTTTCAAAGGAAGTAGAGGGTTAGAAGGAAATGTTACCCCTAGAATTTCAAGATGGATTTTATCTGCTCTCAATTTCAATTTTGTTGTTGAATATGTTAAGGGTCTCAAGAATGTGGTAGCGGACTATCTATCAAGGATGCCAATGGAGGGAGTGGAAAATATTATGGATGACATGATTGATGTAGTACATGATGTTAAAAGAGTTGAACATGCTTTTAGCAAGGAAGAATGGACAAGGGCAATGTCAAATGATGAACTTCTGCAAGAAGTGATTACTTGTGTTTCTCATGGGTGGCATCAAAACAATATTGAAGATGTTAAACTCAGAGGTTTCTACCATGTTGAGGCCGAATTGAGTGTATGTGAAGGATAATTGTTGAGAAGATATCAATTTATACCACCAGTAAGTTTGAGAGGAAAAATTATAAATATTGCTCATGAGGGACACTTAGGCAGAAACATGACTAAGAGAAGGGTTCGACAGTCGTATTGGTGGCCTGGAATGGGTAGAGAGATTGAAGATGCAGTAAGAGAATGTAATGCTTGTGCTCAAGCGGATAAAACAAAAGTTATAAGGCAACCTCCACTGGTGTGTACATCTTTTCCTAAACGTCCATGGGAAAGAGTGGCAATTGATTTTCTAAGGCCAATTGCTAAGCTTAGTTCTTGCAGTAAGTTTTTGATGGTCATTGTTGACTACCATTCCAAGTGGTTTGTAGTAGAGAGCACAGAATGTATAAATACTCAAAAGGTTGTTGATTTTATGGAAAGAGTGTTTATGAATGAAGGGATACCTAAGACACTGGTGTCAGATAATGGTGTTCAGCTGGTGTCGAGAGAAATGCAGGAATTTCTTTCTAAATTTGGGATTATTCATGAGAGAGTTGCTTTGTTTAGGCCACAAGCCAATGGTTTGGTGGAACGAATTAACTGACTAATTATGGACAATATCCAGTTGTCCCTAGCTAATGGATTATCATGGCGTGAAGAATTGAAAAAATTGGTGTGGTCTTATAGAAAATACACCGCATTCGATAACAGGAGTGTCTCCATTTATATCTTTGAAAGGACGTGAACCTGGTGTCAAAGAGGTTCCTGGTTGGTTGAAAGTGAAAGATTGTGTGTGGGTTGACAGAAGTGCGGTTGAAGATAAAGTATTTAAAATGCAAACTGAGTCTGCTAAGTATTATAATGAAAAGAAGGGTGTGAAAGAAATGTAATTTGGAATTGGTGACTGGGTGACCGTAAACCGTGGTGGTGTAACTACAAATGGTGATAGCAAATTTTCTGCACCGATACAAGTGAAGTCTGTAAAAATAAATGCTGTTATTCTTTCTGATGGATCAGCCTGGAGTACTGGAAACATATGTAAATGTCCTGCTCCAGTACATGTTTCTGAAAATAGATATTTTTGGAATGTAAAGATGGAAATTTTATTATATTCATTTAAGTTTATTTTTATATTTAAAAATTTATAACTTTTTGTTTAATATATATTAAGTAAGGAGATGTGTAGAGTTGAGACTTCTGCATGTCATCATTAGAATGTTAGTCATGTTGCTAGCATGGAATGTTAGCATTTGATTATAGGAGTTAGTCTGTGAGCTGTGAAGCTGTGCTGGAGGTATCTACCTAAACTATCCAATAAAGCAATTTATCTTTCATCAAATTGACTGGAAATTGGATCTTTTCACCCTTTCCCCAGGAAAACCCAAAACGGCCCCATACCTTGGAGGGACGTGGCCGGTTTCCTTGCGGTACCGGATAAGGTCCGGCTCCAGCACGGGGTCTTGACAGGTGGAAGCAGCTTCTTCTCGTGGTTCCGTTGCTGTCTCAACTTCGCTCTCGGTTGCCTCGGGAATCACCGATCCTGGGGGCAGAACGAAGGTCTCAGCTCTTCTCACTTTTTCTTCCCGCTTCTACTCCTTTGCAGTGTTGATTTCTGTACAACGACCCGCCTCCTGGACCACCTCTTCCGTCTTTATTTCCTTTGGAGGCTCTGAGGTGGTCACGTGATAGGGGAAAGGACACGGTGTAGGTTTGTACTTAAAGCAATAGGACAAGTTCTCTTCAAATGTGGGAGCCTGAAAGTAAAGGCGGGAACAGGAAGATAGGTAAGTGGGATCCGATGCCGGGTTTTGAAGGTGGAACATCGCTTTGAAATGGCAGCGCTTCCTCACATTTGGGTAGTTCTCAATTGTAAGTGGAAAGCAACTCCCATATAGAGCACCCTAAACACCAGCGACACTCTAAATTTGCTCACCTCAAATTGTCACGTGGTCTATGTGGCCATTGTCGTTTTCCCTAGGTTAGCATGAGCCCATGGCAGATTGTCTTCTGCTTTGCACACATTACTGTACACACATATTTTGCTTTGTGCCACACTGCAACTTTCACACAGAACATGCTGTTGTTTTTGCATTCTGTTCTTTCCTGGGATTTAGTCTGAACACAGCAGACAAGGTCAAACAACAATGCCCCTTGTTATTCTGTTCTAGTCAGGTCCTAGCACCTAGACAAAACATGCAGATGCAGTTGTTGTTTGGGAACATGTAATTTGGTTATATAGGTATAATTGGGTGGGTAACACACACTTGAAGAGACTTCTTTCCAGAGAAGAGAGCGACACGTGATGTAGATCTTTCATCTATAGACTGAGGTACTAGGTCTGCTGCAAGCACCTGGAAATCTTCAGATATATAATCATTTTGTTTCTACAGAAAGGGAGGGGGTTAGTTTATGCTGTTGTATATAATGACAGCACCTTTTATGATTTACGAACTACTTGCTATGCTAACCGTATTTGTGTGTTTAGTAATTTTCTACTTGTTGTGGCGCGTGTACTGCATACTAGGGCAGAATAGTTAAAATAAACATTTTAAACTTCCCTCGTGTCTATGTCAGATGTTATTGTGGACCGGTACAAGCGAAAGCGTGTGTCCTGCAACCGCAATTCCTGAGAGGGTCAGGAGTGTTCTGGGGTGTCTAATCACTTCTTCCTCGGTGAGTGGGCAAGTGAGGCACTATAGCTCAGTTGGTAGGGTACACGACTTACTGTATGTGTTTAAAGCTTGAATTTTAAAAGTTTTTTTACCAGTTTGTGCTACCAACAGATTTTTTTAATCATTTTATTTTGGCTCAACTAATCGCACTTTCAGCACATTTCCGCTCTGCAATTACACAACATTTGTTACAGAATGGGGTCCCCAATGCTGGGTCTCCTGTTGTCTTTGTGGTTGAAGTAAATCCAGCATAACACTTCAAGGTTTTTTATCCCTGGATTACGTTTCCCGCTGTGGATGCGAATGACAATTCCTTTCATGCTTATACGATTGCTGCAGTTCCGGCAGCATATCATCCATATGCAGTGGTTGAAGTTCCTCTTACAGTCTGGGAACACCAAATTTGGTTTATTGGCACCCTTCCCCACACTTTTTCGTTCTTTTCTATGGGCCCCTTAAGTACTGATATGGCCACATAGCCTGTATTGGCCGTTTTTACTCCGCATCTCAATTATTTGAACGCTCATTTAGCAGAGGTTCGATCACTGTAAGGGCAGGTGTGGCTTCTGAATAGACGCCCGATTCAGTTTATTTCACATGCCTTTTTAGTGGGTCCACCTGGCGCTGCTCCTCCGGTGCAGGCGCATGGTGGGGCCTTTGTGATTAGCCCAGTTCTTATCAATTTAGTGATGGGCAAACGTCGTCAGGCTCATGAGGACCTTACATTTTGGATGGCTCCGAAGATTGAACAGTTTGATGTTGTCTTCCCTCATACTGGTCCTGTGGAGAAACACAGGATCCTTACTATGGGTTTACCGAGTGGTCTGATTCCTCCACAGGCAGCTTGCAACACCTGGGGAACTGTGTTTGTCTCAGTGTAAACACTTTGTTTTGGCACCCCCTCCATGAGCATTCTTCTGAGCGTTCTGAAACAAGTACAGAATGAACACAGGGCAGGTCCTGCACTGAATATGGGGATGAAATGTGTGGGTATTTTTCCAATAGTTTCTGAAATGATTCTTTCTAATATTAAGTGTGAAGCAGCGTGCTTACAGGTTCACCAACACCTTTTTGCGGTGGCTGACGTTGATCGAGAATGTGAGTTACTGATTATTATTTCCAATGTTGATACATCCTAGGGTCGCCATAATTTGGGGGTCAGACCTACTACCCAGTCCCAGGGTAAGCCACCTCCTGAGAAGGAGGGGCATCCAGTCTTTCTTAAAAAGACATGGGACAAGAATAAAAAGCAACAGAAGCCTAGGTCTCCTGCTGGTTCACTACCACCTGATGCTTCTGAACATAACTATGATTTACGTTATTGCTCTAAGATTAAAACTCCTGAGAGGTTTCAAGTTCCTGATCCTCTTTCCTGTCAGGAATCATCGGATCAACAATTTGGCGGAGGAGGCCGACAGCATTGCAGACAAGCTGAGTCCACGCAAACTAAGTGGGACCCGCAGCACCAGTTTGACGTGAAAGTCAAACGGGAGCTACCACCTCCGTATCGAGCCCCTTTTCAGAAAAAAAGTTGCCGCTTTAACAGCGAAATATGCCACAGACGGTGAGAACCCTTCTCTTGGACAACAGTTGGGGGTGACTCTCCTCGTCAGCGCGGCAGAAGCTACCATAGGGCAGCAGACACTCCGCTGGTTTCTGGAGGCGAAAGCAACTGGTACATTTGTACCTGTAGAAACCACAGACACCCGCGTAGCTCCCCCTAATAGAGTTTATCATGTTGACCTTTAAGTCTTTTTGGGACAACTTGAAATATACTTTTTTTTTTCTTTGTTGAAAAACCTTTATTGTAGCATTCAATAAAAATACAAGCATGGGCCTACAACCGCAGGGGCCGGCCGCTAAACAAATTAAGACCCCCCTATATCACAGTACGACACAGCTCATCAGCCGACAACCCTGAGGTCCGGCAGCGATTCAGGATAGAACTTGTATTAGAATGCACAACTGAGTCCCAGGATGAGACAGAGGTTCCATTTTATATTATTTAAGAAAGGATCAGGTGCCATACAATCAAACAGAAAAATACGGGGGACAGGGCAAGAGACAGGATATGCACGTAAGAACCGCTATAATGGAACATTGGCGCCCAAGCATATGGATCGATGCAAACGACAATACAATATACATTCAATGTTGAGCGCCATTTCTCAGGGCCTGCCCACCCAGGAATCAGGATATCATAACAAGCATAAGCACTAAATACAAGTACACGATAAGAATCCGAATGATTCACAAGCTATACTGATCCTTTAAGGAAGAGAAAGGGAAGGAAAGAAAAAAGGCCATAGAAATAAAAAAAGGCAAAATAAAAAACCCTTTCCAACCCCCCACGCTGCACCCCTGCAAATGGCTACAGCCTAACCCCACTAGCAGCGTGCCTGTCGCCCCTAATAACTAAAACCCTAAGAGTAGGAAAAAGAATGGAGGAGGGCTTATCTGTTTGGGCTCCTAGCCTCTTTATTCCTCCTGCCAGAAACAGACACCCCCTATCACTAAAAGACCAACGTATGCCAACACTTATGGAAGAAATTAGGGGGCACCGTAATACACCGCCCAGCCTTTTAGATCAAACAGTTGCAGGTCGAACACCCGTACAAAAAGCCACTCCAACCCGTCCCGACCTAGTTGATCTTAACCTTGCCCCTTCCCAACCAGCAAACGAACCCCCCCAGCGAGACCCAAAGGCACACAAAGGAGTAATAGAGGAGAAGGGAGTCATCAAGAATCAACCTATGGTGACTCGTAGGCAGTGAGTCCACAAGAACTTCAGACGCAGAAGAACTCTCCCTCCTAGATGGACAGTCCCAATGTATCTTGCCCAGGAGTCGTAAAGTCACCAAGAAAGGAGAAGACGACCACAAAATGAATGGAAAGTCAATAACAAAAGTCTCCGGGAGGGGAACGCCTTTCGATACCTCCAAAGTCAATAGTGGTGGAAGGTTCGGCAATACACTGACGACTTCGGGAACACCTTCCTCCAGGGCACCATCCGATGGTGTCAATACTTGCTTCCTCACGGTGTTCTCGCACGTAGTCAAAATGGCCACGGTTTGAATGGCTGCAGATTGCTGTTCCAACAGTAAGGCTGGGTCCGGTCCACCAGGAGCATCTCAGATAGGCGCGTGTCCACTTTGCACAATAAGACATCCACATGTGAATGAAATGCCCTAAATTCTGCCAATATTGACCTCAGCGATGGCTCAAGCACCGTTCGATCCATAATCTCACACCCGACACCAATCACAATCACCTCCCGGGTGAATCTGGCATCCTTAGGGGGGACAAACAGGATCACGAACGTGCAGATGCGGAGGGTGACCAGTCTTTATTCGCAGCCACGGTCAGTCCGGTTAAGGCCGCAGGCCAGAGACCCCGACCCACCGAACCCCGGCGGGCCCAATACCGGGTCCGCGGGACGGGGACCCCCACCCGCAGCCAACAGCAAGCAGAGTCACTCCTCCATCGATGCTGAGCAATAGAAACGATCGCCGCCAAATTCGGGCTTAAACAAAGCCTCCACTCCGATTGACCGGACCCAGCCTGGGTCTCCCGGCCGATGTTGTTGCACTGCAGCCCGGCTGTGAAAGTACTCGAGGCCCCGGCTTCACCGCTGGAGTAGGCCACAATCTTCAACTCGATGTAACTCCGTCAAACCAGCCGATAAAAGTTTCCGGATTTCACCATCGGAGTGCGGAACAGTTCATGTACACAGAGGCTAGGCGTAAAATCAGGATAATGTACAGGATATTGCGGCGGGATACGGAGGTCGGCGCAGCCGGGAGCCTAAGCAGCCATCTTGTTTGCTGACGTAGCTCCTCCTCCAACTTGAAATATTCTTATTATTTTTGCAGGTTAGTCTATTTATTATAGAGAAAATACATTTTATCAGTATGTGTATGTATATATATATATATATATATATATATATATATATATAAATTTCTTTATTGGAGTTTTATAGCATGTGCAGACAGAAAGCATCAGAAACAATCAAATACATGTCTCCTCAACGGGTGGTAAAAACAATAACCACAAGTTAACAGCTGCAATATATCTTACATGGTCTGTGAGCAAAGTATAACATAAAAAGACAGGTCATGTCACAGTGCATACTATAGTTGTTCACATTTATATATACCGACAACAATACAGTACTGACTCAAGCGATTGCGTCTCGAGCTTGGTGCAGTAGATATTGCTTCAGAGGCTCCCATATATCCTTAGGGCGAGAAGTTACAGGCAGTTCCTCAGCATATAATTCGAAAGTTTCCTGACAATAAACCAACTCTTTGACCCAGACATCTGTTGTAGGAATGAGCTTGCTGTCCCATGTGATCGCTATACGTCTTTTTGCCATCAACAGAGCTATCCACACAAATCTACTCTGTACACCCTTCAGCTTGGGCACATGGTGGAGTAGACATGTAAGTGGTGTGCATGGGAGAAGGGACCCCATCATGGTGTGTAATTTGCTGAGCACCTCTTCCCAGTATTTGAAAACAGGTCTTCAGCCCCATGCAAGATGGAGGAAATCGGCCTCTCCATGTCTGCACCTTTTGCACTGTGCTGATTACCTGAGCCCCATTCTGTGCAGCTTGATAGGGGTATGATATGTTTGATGAATACACTTAAAGTGGAGTATCCGCAAGTTACCATTCGGAGACAACTTGCCGGTCACATGCATATATGTTCCCAGTCATTCAGAGTGAGATGGGGGTCTAATATGGAATTCCATCTCCCTGAACTTTTATCCTCTGTATGTACCATCTCCTCTTGTACTGTTTTATATAGTTTAGTGATCAGTTTTTTTTAGAGAGAGCTACTATCAATAGCTGTAGAGATAAGAGATGGAGGTTCAGCAGGGAAGCATGGGTAGTGGCTTTTAATGGCCCTCTTTAAGCGATACCCTGTATATAGGAAAAGCGGAGTAGGGTTGGTGATAAATCCCATGTCCTCATCATCTAAAATGTACCAGCCGGGAATAAATCATGCATGTGTGTTATCCCCACCTCCCATAGTGTTTTCAGTGGGCCAGGTTCACGTGAAACAGACAGTGCCACACGCCCCGCTAGCGGCATAGCGGTCGCGTATAGAGGGAGTTTATCTGCTAGCTTGCCAATCGCCTGCCATGCCGCCACTGTGGTATCAATCGTGTTTATTTCTGTTTTGGGGGTTCCTCTGTGCGTATGGGTGATGATTCCCGTCAATGGAGTCGGTTGTGCGTCACCATCCTGCACTGCCACATGCAGGGTGAAGGCATGCGGTCGAAACCAATAATAGGCGTGTTGAGCCTGCGCGCATAAATAATAAATGTACAGGTCTGGTGCCTCAAAACCCCCCTGAGCAAATGGGAGTGTGAGTGTAGCCCAGCTGACCCTGGCCTGCTTACCACCCCATACGAGCATAAGAAGTTGTGATTTGAGCGTAGAGAAAAAATGTTTAGTCAAGCTGACTGGAAAAAATAAATACAAAAAACGGGGAAGAATGACCATCTTGATTATTGCTGTGCTGTCTGCTAGTGATAGGGGAAGACGAGTCCATCTCTCTAGCTGACTCACTAAGGCAGTGTAAGCTTTCCTGTAGTTTTCCCTTATTACCGTTGCTGGATCATGATGCATCCAGATCCCTAGATATTTAACCGGGTCAGTTGTCCAGATGAGGGGATATTCCAATGAGGGGGTGTGTGCACAGTGTGAGTGGAATTATCACCGATTTATCCCAGTTTATAGTCCAACCAGAAAACAGGCCGACCCGTATGTATTCTTGAAGAATCGAAGATAGATGTATTTGCGGATCGCGGATAAAAAGGACCATGTCGTCTGCATACATCGCTGATTAAAATTAAGTGCACTGTGTCTATGCCGCTGGTGAATTATATAGGCAAGCGGTTCCATCAGTATGGCGAACACAAGTGGGGATAAGGGGCACCCCTGACGGGTGCCCCGCTTTATGCAGATGGTTTCCGATGTAAGTCCACCCACTCGCACCCTCGCCGATGTGTCATGATAGAGAACCTGCAACCACTGCATCAAGACGTTGGGGAACCCTATTCTCCGTAAAACATGAAACATATAACTCCATTTAATGGAGTCGAATGCCTTGGCGGCTTCCAGCATGACTGCTGCTGCTGGGAGTTCAGGATTTAAAACATGGAACATGGCGAATATCGTGCGTAGATTGTTAGTCGTTGAGCGCTCAGGGACAAAGCCGGATTGATCCGGTAAAACTATGGTGGGCAATAGGGGCTGTAAATTAATGACAATGATTTTTGCAAGTATTTTGGCGTCCAAATTTATAATCGATAAAGGGTGGTACGACTCGCACGAGGTGGGAGATTTATCTTTTTTGAGTAGAGTGATGATGAGGGCTTGCCGCAGGGATGGCGGCAAAGCACCCGTATCATGAGCCTCAGCATACATCAACTTGACATATTCTTATGACATTTTACTAGGGGAGGTGGATTGGTCTCCTACATTTGTTCTTGCTTGTCTACGAGGCGAGGAGGTGATTATTCCTTCTTTTTCGCAATATGTCCCAGAAGAAACTAAACATGCTTCTGCATCGAAGTGGGTTCTTGCTTTAGCTCCTGCCTTATACCGCAACCAGGTGGGTTGGGATAAGGATTCACCTATTCATGTTGTGCTTTTTGCTCAACTCTTCAGCCTCAAACTCAATATCCAATTAAACGTGATGCAAAAGCATCAGTCTCAGGAGATGTGGACTACCAGGGTGTGATTGAACCCTGTGATACTACGATGATTAATCTTCTTTTTCCAATTTTAAAACCTGATGGCTCATATTGGGAAACATCGTTTACAATGCGGTGTTTACACCGCACAACCTTTACCACGCAGCCATTACAACGCAAGTCATTACTACGACTAGCGCTGGATGGCGCTCTTGGTTAAGGAATAGTTTGATTTTCTTTTGCAACACCTTCCCTACTGTTACGTGGGCTGGAGTTGGAATAGAAAATCCTATTAATCATCAATCCAGCGCCCTCCAACGCGAATCATTGTAACGACTTGCGTTGTGAAAACCGCGATGTAAAGTACTGCGTTCAAAATGATCGCGTTGTACTGTCGTACATCCCTCATATCGCATTGTTTTAGATTACAGACATTTGAATAGCCATACCCGTACCTTTGCCATATAAACCACGCATGCTACGGCACTAATTACTAATGTTGTGCATAAAAAGTCTAAAACTACTTTAGATATTTTAAAGGAATTTTTCAGTCACAATTTGGCTACAGAGAGTTGTGACTTATCTGCATTCAGCCCTCTCGGTTCTCAGAGGTGTTATGCAAGATTGCGTAAGGGGTATGAGAATAGCCCCAGGTTTTTGTTGCACGTATAGTTTCCTTTTTAAATAAAATTGATCCGGATGCTTTTTCTTATGTCGATGACAGTTACCTGACTGATGATGAATTAAATCCTCATCTTGTGTGAGTGGATCACATCATCACTCGTTTTGCCACCTTAGGGTACAAATTCAACTTTGCTAAATCACATATAGCCTTTTTAGCTGTTCTTTTTCTTGGCTGTGAACTAACAGATGAGGGTAGTGGATTAGCACCCCACTTCCTGGAGAAGTGTGCTCAATTGCTACCTCCAACTACCCTTAAAATATTACATTCTGCAGGTTTTTTTTAATTTTGGCAGAACTGACTTTCCTGACTATGCTCAGCATATTAAGCCACTCTAAGTGTTGATACACTCTTTCTTTTCTGCTTCCTCTTGGATTACAGAACACATTGCAGTATTGTGTTGTAGGAAAGTGAGTTTCTGTTGCAGTAACCCCCCCAACTTTTTGCCAGACTACTGATGCACTTTTTCTTGGTGTGCCCTGGGTCCCTGACAATCATGTTCCCAGGGCCTGTGTTCTTTCCCCAAAACTAACCCAATTGGCATCCCTGGCCACATGTCAGCCCCTGGTAAATGGTACCACAGGTACACAGGGAAATGTGACCAGAGGAGGCTTCTACGGGCTGCAGCACTTATTGTGCCACCCTTAGAGGTCCTGCACTCTGACACTCACACACTGCCTTTGCAGGCTGTGTTCCTCGGTGCAGAACAAAGTGAAGAGTCGACATGGCACACATCCCTGTGTGCCATGCCCACAAACCACTGCCCTGGCATACATCAGTCACCCCTCTAGCTGGGTGCCCTATGCCAGTGGTGAGGGTACAAGTGCATGAGTCCTGAACCCCTACAGTACCCAGATCTATTCCTGGGCACTGTAAGTGCAGTGCTGCCACTAAGAGTATATGGTGCTGGGAGTTTGTCATTATGAACTCCACAGCACCACAATGGCTACACTGAAGACTGGGAGGTTTGGTATCAAACTTCTCAGCACATTATACCCACAATGATGTCAGTGTGGGATTTAATGTAAAATGCACAACAGAAGGCATCTTAGAGATGCCCCTTGAAACTCGACCAACTCCTAGTGACCTGACTGAGTGGCTGCTTAGGCTGCCACCACAAGACATGTTTCTGGACCCCTGGGTCGGGAGCTTGCTGCTCTCGGGGGCCTGAAACAATGCACATCCTGGGACGAGGCGCCAAGTCCCCTCCCTCAGGATGGGTAGTGTTCACAAAGGGGAAGCTTCAAAGCATCCTGCCTTTGTGAGCCTCTCCAGACCATTTGCTGCTTTCAGCAACTAGTCCCCACTGGTTCTACCCCCCCCCCCCCACTTTGGGCGGGAGAACCGGCGGGAAACACAAGTGCGGAAGAAAGGTGTGCCCACTTCTGCCAACTCCACCCCTCAGGTGGGGGAGGCGAGATGAAGCACAACCTTGAGTCCCCGTAATCTTGAGAATGGGGGGACCCAGACAACCAGGGACAGGCTCCTACTCCCCTCCCACTGGAGTGTGGCAGAATAGGGAGTGTACCCACACCAGGGAAGGGACCCATTGGTCCCAGCTCTTTACCTACCTGTAACACCCCTAAATTTAGTATTTAGGGGCACCCTGAACCTTCCTTAGATCCAGCAACCACAAGAAAATAAGAGAAGAAGGACAAGAAGCTGTGCAGAGCTAACAGAAGGACGACGACCACTGACTTGGCCTCAGCCCTACAGGCCTGTCTCCCCTCGAACCTGCTCCTGCAAAACCTCGGCGTGTCCAGCGACCAGCAACCAGCTTCTGGTGCCAGCTAGAAATCGCAAATCGAGCCCACTCTGCACCCGCCGAGCCCGGCCTGAGTTTGATTGGAAAAACACCACAAGGAGGTCCCCCTGGCGATCCTGACCCGAGATCCGGCAACCCCTGACCTGTCTCAAGCCTCCAGACGATGCCTGCAGCCTCAATCCAGAGGACCCCCCTACCGCGACCAGAGGGAGTAAGAAAATCCGACGTCCCAAGGCACCCCTGCACCCGACACCTCACGGCCTTGTGTGCCCAACCCAGCGGTGCCTAACCAACCCTCTACATCCCTACTTACCCCTGGAAGTGGTGGTCGCTCGTAGAAGATCCTCGTCCCCGAGCCTGCAGTGTTTCTTTGTCCCGAAGAATCTCCATTGAAATCAACAGGGCATCCGACCTCAAAACAGCACCCTGCATCCGGCCGCTGAGGGTGCCCCTTTTCTGCTAACTTGGTCCCCTAATTGCCCCGAGTTTAACCCTAGGAGCCTTTCTCTCACAACCCCGTGGCTTGCTTGCCAGCAGCCACCAACCGGGGTCACCCTATCCTCCGTAGGATAACATTGGCCTTCAACACTCTGCACCCGGCTGTTCGAGGGCCGCTGAGGGTTCAACAACAGTGCATCACTGACCCTGGGAGACTCCTGAGTCTAACCCCAGGACCCTAACTCCAAAGACCGATTACCTACCTGGAAACCGATAACCCCTTTTTCCTCATAGAATAACATTGACACTTTTTCTCCCAAAAAGTTTTTTAGTGTCGACTTTTGAAAACTAAAAATATTCCTTAAAAATCATCCGAATAACCAAAACGCATTTTCTCAACTGTTTTCAGGAAATGTCCCAGCGCGCAATCTAGGTATTTAGCACTGAGTAAGAAAAAGTATTGTTAACATAACTTACCTGCTAAGTGAATTTCCTCCCATGGGATAACATTGGTGATTCTATGTGAAAAAGTTTCTAAGTGTCAACTTTTGAAATGCAATAACATTCTTTAAAAATCATACCTCTGACTAAAACGCATTTACTCACCTGTTTTCAGGAAATGTCCCAGTGCTGAATCTAGGATCCAGCCCTGTGTTAGAAAAAGTAATCTGAAAAGTAATTAACTACATTTTACTTAAAAAGCCCATTCATTCGAATGTACCAGAATCCAGAAAGACACCACATTTCACAATACTTACCCAAGAAAGGAATAAACACTGACAACATATAAGACCATTGCCGAGGAGCTCGCAAATAACAACACGTCACAACACCTCCCCATCCGAGAGGGTACGCAGCAAATCACAACACCTCCCCATCTGAGAGGGTACACAGCGCATGCTCCTCCTAGCAATGTATTGGATAGAATAATTAGAATTTAGACATCCCTGCTAGGAGCCAATGTTCCTTCCGTATC
The DNA here is from genome assembly GCF_964261635.1 of Lissotriton helveticus. Taxonomy (NCBI): domain Eukaryota; kingdom Metazoa; phylum Chordata; class Amphibia; order Caudata; family Salamandridae; genus Lissotriton; species Lissotriton helveticus. The sequence goes on along the minus strand of NC_136065.1, from coordinate 1,688,016,596 downwards.
AACAATTACCCATTAGAGGGGAATCGCCCATCCCTCTGTAAGTACTTGGTAAAAAAGGGGCCTGACCTTCCTTCACAAGGAATAAAGACAAATGATATACTCCAAGGGTTCTTTATTACATGATAATAGGATGACAAAAGAAAGAAATAACTAAACATCACAGTAAACATTAGTAGCAATCATCAACACATACATATACATAGAGCCTGAAAATAAAAGACATAGTTAGATACAATAAGTACACCTGGAACACCTCACCATAATCTTAGGCGTCTTGTCATCTGAAGAAGGGTCCGTCTCTCTTTCCCTCTCTGGTTGGGTCAGGACTCTCTGTTCCACAAACACGACTGCAAGTCTGCACCCTGATGTATCATCAGACCGCCAAACCACCAGACCAGCATCTCACCCTCTCTCGGACCCCCTTTCTCTAATATAAAATGCAGCTCTCCATCGAAGCTTCTAGCAAAATCTCCGCCTACAGTTCACACTGGATTCCTGTACCACCTCGTAACAAGAGCACAACAAGCAGCTGGCCAAGTGTTTTGCTATGACTCTGGCATCGAGAGAGCACATTCTTCCGATAAGAACCGGTCCGCTCTGGTTCACTGCTGGTGAACAACACATGGAAACTAAAAATATAACTTCTCACCTAAAGAGGCTCAGAAGATGGCTGCAGTTCAGAATATGGAGTTGCTCAAGCATAGGCCTCTACTACTTGGAAAGCAGAATGATATTAGACCACGTCAAAGCCAATAGGCTAAAGTCATAATTCACCTAACTCATATAACACTATGCACTTAATCCCTCAGTATCCACTATGGAGCACATGTGTGCACCATCACCAACAACACTGTACCTCGACATCCCATACCTTCTATTTTTTGGCAAGATTATTCTACTGAAAAACAGCAAGAGTATAGAACAGAAGAGAAATAGGCATATGCAAGACCATCCTACATTAAGGCTAAGGTAACATAGCACACTAAAGTCAGTACACAATGGTAGTGATCGAGGGTCATCACAGAGCATCAGACCACTAAAGTGGCTGATTCACTACACATGCGTACATTACAATCAGATTTAGTTGCAACACAATATTTACGAACTAGATTAAATACTACCAATTTGGTCATTTGAATTTTACCCGGATCAATCAGTTTCACTTATGTGACTTTTAATGAGGATTTCACAGTTCCCATTTCCTATAAATCGTATCTGTACACTCCTGCAGAGTTGTGATTCTCTTCTACTGAGAAAATTCTAACTGCTGTGCCAATGGCGATTCTTAAAGAACGCCCACTTGCACAAGATAAACACATTTTTGTTGTTTCTCCCGTGCCTGCCTTAGAGGAGGTAACTAAAGCTAGTGTTCCTAACTCTAAAACTCTGCATCCTCATTGGATACAATGAGCTACTTCCTTGACATCGGCTGATGTCGATTTTGTTTTTGACCTGTCCTTACAAACTCAAGAGTTTCTTCAGTATGAAAATGTTCATCCTCTCCCTTAGACTATTCTTCCTGTTGATCAGTACAAATGCATCATTTACCTGCACTGTCTTTGCACCACACAATTAATCACACAAGTTCACCCGCACATAAAGAACATTATACGCAAGACCCAATAGGTTCCGAACCACAACTCCTGCCCAATTTAACCCTCAACTGCCACATCCCTTACGGCAGGGGACTATAGGTCCAAACCCCGGTATGTCGCCCACCTCTTCCAGATTTTGGGGTTTCTAAAGGTAGCACAATCAAGCATAAACTGCTCTGAGTCCGAGTGGCTTCTCATAAAGATGGTATGCCACTTACACATGTTGTCCATACATTAGGACATCAACGTGCGGGAGCGCACACTGTCGTAAATTTAATGGCTGATGAAGTAGCCAAATCTGCAGTAGCCACAGCTAAAGTAGCAGCAGTTACTAGGTCCATGAATAAAATTGACAATTACATTTTGGCGGCTATAGCCGCATCTAAGAAGGGTACTCCTTTTTCATAGGGTTTCCCTTCGCATTATACTTACCAAATGACTTCTGAAAAAGTCCCATTTGTAATTATTTCTACGGTTGGTGCTACTTGATTCCCAACAATGACCGCAGACTATCTCCCATAGTGGCCTCCCTTGTAGGCGTGGCTTCTGCTCATGCAGGAGTGTCAGCTACAGGTTCACTTTTACAGCAGCGCTACTGGTGGCGTGATTTATACCAGCAGACTCGTAAATATGGGCTTTGTTGTGATGTTTGTCAACAAATTAAGAGTTCTACTGTCATGCGTCCACCTCAGACTTATCTATTCATTTCTAACCATACGTTCAAGTGTATTTATCTTGATCATTGTGGTCCATTAACTTCTGATAATGCTTTCAAATATATTTTGGTTTCAGTGGAATCTTGCACTAAGTTCCTCTGGGTTTGGTCGCAGCGCTCTGTTGACACTCGTACCATTATGAAAGATTTGCATATCTTTCGTCTGGAATTATGCCAGTGACACTTTTCATTCAGACCAAGGTCCAGCTTTCGCCTCTGAGGCATACCATGATGCGATGAAGTCCACGGGAGTGCAGGTGCATTTTTCTCTCTATATAGGCCTGAGGGCAATTCTGTTGTGGAGCAGATTAACCAAGCAGTGAGCTTAAATATCCTCAGTTTTACCGTTTAGAAAACACTGGGTGTGGCACATTATCGTTTTCTTTTTGGCTTAAATTCACATATTCTGTTTTGATAAAATTGCACCTTTTTGCTTCCTCTTTTTTTCTCTTTATAAAAATCAACTTTGATGTTCACATGTGTTGTGTTTTGCTTAATTTTCACTCTTTGGATCGCCTTTTTTTCATTTTGTTTACTCTTGAATTTCGCTCTTTTTTCTTCTCTCTCTTCCTCTTTTTGTTCTTGTGGTTCTCTGGCTCGCCTCTTCGCACGGCTCTTTAAATTGTAAACTGTATGGTGTAGATTGTTTGGTTGTACTGTAATGTCAATATAATAAAGTTTGTCCAATGTTGTATAAAATTTCAGCCCTGAAGAAGCCCATGTCTGGGTGAAACGCGTTGGCTGTTTGCTTCATCTACACTTATTGTACGACTGAAAATAAAAGACGGGAAAACAAGATATATGACTGTGTCGTGTCATTAATTAGAGACTATTAACTTGTTCTGTTGTATATATGTTGCCTCTCATCAAAATGATTTCAGATTAACCATGACTTAAAGCCGTCTTTACAGCAAGGTTATTAAGGTGCGGCCTGTGGCTGGTTAACTTACCTCTGTGGGGTTCAACATGCACTTAATCATCTCCTTCAAAGATCTCTGGGTGGGCAGACCCCATAGAAAATGCTCTTTGGCATTAAGATGTTTGTTCCAGCCCTTGAGGGTCTAGACGTTGTAGCGGGTGCTGCTGCATTTGGCGTAGATAACCACTGTGCTGTATTACAGGATCTACAAAAGAGTTGTGATGCTCTGGCAAAAACACATTTGCCCTCAATCTCACCGGTGGATGCAGCAGTTCTGATTCCTGTCCCCTCGTACTGTGCTCCTGTCTCTGTGCTTTGTCTTAAGGGCATCCAAACTGTGATTTTACCTCCACTACCTGGATACAAAGGGAATCGCTTGGTCTCAGTTAAACATGTTGTCAGGGGCTCGGTGACGTTGACGGACGGGGTGTGGACTTTAACATCTGTTCCTTTCCACCCCGTCCGGAGGACTCCTACGGCCCCTTTAACTCCGCTTGGATTTCCCCTGAGACACTGCCCACACACCTGACGTCACCCGCCGGGAGCCAATCCGCTGCGGAGGAGGCGGATAAGGAAGCTCTGCCAGAAGCTGAAAGAGCGAAAGCCGGAGGAGAATCGGATTTCGAGGAGCCGAAGACGCCCAGCGTTGCGGATTTGGAACCCAAGAAGAAGCAGGACGAGGATTTGGAAGATGGCCAGCCCAGCGGGACCTGTACGCCAGGAGGCCACCGACACCACGAGTCGTCCCGCCGCACTTCTAGAGAAGTGTGTCTGGACAAGGTACGGAGCCGGATACGGGGATTTTCACGGGGTGGGACGGGATAGGGGTGGTTGAGGGTGGTCACGGGACGGCGTGTGTGTGTTGTCTTCAGTTTGCACGCTCCCGATGGTTCATCAATACCGGTGGTAGTCCCTGGTGTTCCCCTCACTTCCCCGCCCTCCTCGTCCATGTGTATCACCCAGAAACAAGCCAGTAACCCTGGGATATTCTTTTCTCTCTTTTTTTTTCTTTGCCTTGGTTGGTGCGGAGAATTATCCGGAACCCCAGCGGAAAGCCCAGAAGTTAAAAGAAGGATCCAGGAAGGATCCGGACTATGCTGACTGGTCCTGTAAAAACCACCTTGGAGACTGGTGTTGACTTATTTTGTCTGGCATTACCTAAAATAAAGAAGCACGTAAGACGTTCCATATGTGGTCACCTCATTATTCCTCATAGCCCAATCACAACGGTCGCAAGTGGCGAGCCAGATAGGAGCGAGAGAGTGAACCACCATCTGATACAGAATGGAAAACCTACTACATCAGATGAAGGAGGGGCAAGCAAAACTAGAGTGGGCCATAGAGCAGACTTCTACACAGGCAGAAGCTGATCGGACAGCCTTCACCCAAGCTATTCAGAACCAAGCAGATAACCTCCTCAAGTTAGCGGAGGGACAGACCCAACTTATGACGGTCCTGGGACAGGGAAGGACCAATGCTCCACCCTCTGGTACGGTAGTCCCCCTACAAAAATTAACCCCCGGAGAGGATCCCTTGGCTTTTTTTCTGAATTTTGAAAGGGCTGCTAGGGCCAGCTCATGGCCCGGGGAAAGATGGCCATTCTATCTAGCCCCCCTCCTAACAGGAGAGGCTCAAGCAGCCTACCAGATGGTAAACAGGGATGGAACCGCCGTCTACGCCTTAGTCAAACAATATATTCTGGATCGGCTAGGGGTGGACGAAGAAACCCATAGACTATGGTTCCGCAAGAAACGAGGGACCCCAGGAGACCTCTCTAAGACTTTGTTCTACAAGCTAAAGGAAGCGGCTGATCTCTGGCTTAAACCCCAAGAGGGCAACATGGAAGAAGTCATGAACAAAATTTATCTAGAACAATTCCTAGAGGCTCTTCCTTATGGCACACAACGCTGGCTAAAGCAGCATGCAGGCTTAACGTTAGAGCACGCTATAGAGATGGCCACCTCATATGCCAGAGCTCAGGGTAGGCCCTATATGAGAGAACCCGAGAAAACAACCAAGAGTATGACAGCCCTGAGGTCCGACAAGAAGCCGCAGAAAGTGACAGCCGAACCACCGCATCCCCGCTTTCAGCGACCAGAGGTTCCCAGTCTCTCTGGACCCCAATGTTACGACTGCGGGGAATGGGGCCACATAGCCCGATATTGTCGAAAGAAAAAGGAGAAAGAAGACGAGCCCATGGATGTGAGCTATGCTCCCCACTCAATTCTATATGCCCAAGAAACGGGGACAGTGTTTTATGTAAGTGTGACCTTAAACGGAACTTCCATTAAAGCTTTATTGGATTCCGGGTACAAGCACTCAGTGGTAAGACAGGAATTGGTTTCACCCTCTTGTCTTATACCTGGAAGAACTGTCCACATCCGGTGTGTCCATGGGGACGTCAAGGAATACCCCGTGGCTAGGATTACCCTCTATACTGCGTCAGGAAAGGGAACGGAAATCATAGTTGGGGTTTTTTCCGACCTCCCCGAGTCTGTCATCATAGGGATTGACAATCCATCTTTCAACTCCCTTACGCTAGAGGCACTCCAACACCTAAGGAACCCACATGATTCCCTCCTTTCCTCTGAACCCTGGGCAAGAGACACACATTTCAGAACCGCCCAATTGAATGATGCTAGCCTTACTAATGCATGGCAAAAAGCCCGTGATGGTCAGGATCCCCTCTCCCGAGCATACCCCACTTTTCTTGAAAAAAACGGTCTTCTCTATAGGTTGGCAAAACCCGATGCAAGCCCTCAGTTGTTGGTTCCAACTGGGTTTCGAGATCAGATTCTGTTCTTTGCTCATGCTCATTTATTGGCAGGTCATTCCGGGGCAGAGAAGACAGGACAGGCCATATTACAACACTTCTTCTGGCCAGGGATCTATGCACAAGTCCAAAAATATTGTCAAGAATGTCGAATATGTCAAAAACGCAATCCATACACTCCACCCCCTGTACCCTTGAATTCCTTGCCCATTATAGGCACTCCCTTCGATAGGTTGGGGATGGACCTCATCGGGCCCTTACCCAAATCAGGAAGGGGACACAAGTACGCCCTAGTGTTGGTGGATTACGCCACCCGCTATCCGGAGGCCTTTCCCCTCAGAGCAGCCACCTCCTCAGCCATAGCCCAAAGGCTGGTAGAAGTCTTTTCACGTATGGTGTTCCCTAGGGAGATCGTCACCGATCAGGGTACCCCGTTCGTTTCTCGGCTGATGCAACAAGTCTGTAGACAACTAAAGATTAAACATATAAAGACGTCTGTTTACCATCCCCAGACCGATGGATTGGTTGAGCGTTACAACGGCGCCCTAAAATTAACCTTAAAGAAGCTATTGCTCGGGGATGGTAAAAACTGGGATCAGCTTTTGCCTCTGACCCTTTTTGTTCTCAGCAGCCAGACCCAAGCTAGTCTAGGTACTTCCCCTTTCGAGTTGTTGTTTGGACGGAAGCCGAGAACCCTGCTAGAGATCACGAAGCATAGTTGGGAGACCGAGGGGGTGCAAGAAGCTGAGGCCCTTTTTGACTATACCCGCCAATTGCAAACACGACTCCATGAACTAAGAACCCTTGCTCATGACCATCTGGCCATTGCCCAGGCAAAGCAAAAGACCTTTTATGACAGAGGGAAAAAGTGGAGGGAACTAAGCGTAGGGGACTGGGCTTTAGTCCTACTACCCACCTCTACCCACAAATTAAAAAAAGAATGGCAGGGACCCTTCAAAATCATCCGGAAGATAGGGCGTACTACTTACCTACTGCAATTAGGAGGGAGTAAAACCCAAATGTATCATTTAAACATCCTAAAGAAATGGCTTGGGAAACCCCCACAAACAGTCAATGCAGTGTCTACAACCCCAACCACTACTCACACAGTGCGAGAAACCCCGATAAACTCAGATCTCTCAACAGAACAGAAAGAAGAAGTCCTTTCTCTCCTCCTCCGTTTTTCCGAAGTTTTCTCGGATCAGCCCGGGAGGACCCACCTAGCTGAACACTTTATTCCTACCCCTCCAGGGGTTGTAGTAAAGCAAAAACCTTGTCGCATCCCCGAGGCCCGACGCTTAGCCTTTCAGAACGAAGTGCAAAGCATGTTACGGTCCGGAATAATAGTTCCATCGCATAGTAACTGGTGCTCGTCGGTGGTCCTTGTGCCAAAACCGGATGGTAGCATCCGGTTTTGCATAGACTTCCGAGCCGTCAATCGAGTGTCTAAACAGGATGCCTATCCTTTACCTAGGGTAGACGAATTGCTAGAACGCCTTGGTGAGGCCAGATACATCACAACAATTGACCTCACCAAAGGATATTGTCAGATACCTCAAGCCCCTGCTGATAGGGAGAAAACAGCATTCTCTACTCCATCTGGCCATTTTCACTTTACAGTCCTCCCCTTTGGGTTGCATGGGGCCCCAGCAACTTTCCAAAGGGCCATGGACACACTGTTATCTCCTCATCTGAAGTACGCTTCAGCTTAACTGGACGACATTGTCGTTTTTAGTAAAACCTGGAAGGATCATCTTATTCATTTAGACAAGATACTCTCCAGTCTGCTGTCTGCCAATCTTCACATTAATGCAAAGAAATCCCGAGTTGCCTTTAGGAAGGTTAAATATCTCGCTTATCTTTTGGGGGAGGGTCTTATAGAACCCTCAAACTGAGAAAGTGGAAGCCATTCAAGCTGTACCCTACCCTACAACCAAAAAAGACCTCCGGGCCTTCTTAAGTCTGGTAGGGTATTACCGTCGCTTTATAGCACCGTTTGCAGACCTGCCAGGACCCCTCACTGACCTACTACGTAAGTCACATACCTCTCCCAAATTACCTACCCCTCTGAAAAGGAAATCGCTGCCTTTCAGGCATTAAAAACCACCCTCACTTCCTCCCCTGTACTCATCTCCCCTGATTTCCAAAAACTTTTCATACTGCAAACAGACGCCTCGGGAGTGGGAATAGGGGCCATTCTCTCACAACAGGATGAAAAGGGGGCCAAAAGACCCATTCTATACATCAGCAGGAAGCTTTTCCCCCGGGAACAGGCCTATTCCACCATCGAGAAGGAATGCCTTGCTGTCAGGTGGGGGATTGAGAAACTCCGTTACTACTTGGAAGGCAGATCCTTCATCTTGTATACCGATCACGCTCCTTTGACCTGGCATCGAGACGTCACTAGTGCGCCAGGAGGCGCTTCAAAGCTGCGCTCTGCTCGGCGGAGCGGGGACACACACTTACCTTTGGAAGGGGGGAGGCGAGGAGGCCCCCACTGCAGCCGCCACCGCCAGGAGTCACTACTTGCTGCCAACAGCGCCGCCGCCCCGGGACTACACCTCCCGGCAGCCTCAGCGGCGGCGCTGCATCGAGACGTCACTAGTGCGCCAGGAGGCGCTTCAAAGCTGCGCTCTGCTCGGCAGAGCGGGGGGCACACTTACCTTTGGAAGGGGGGAGGCGAGGAGGCCCCCACTGCAGCCGCCACCGCCAGGAGTCACTACTTGCTGCCAACAGCGCCGCCACCCCGGGACTACACCTCCCGGCAGCCTCAGCGGCGGCGCTGCATCGAGACGTCACTAGTGCGCCAGGAGGAGCTTCAAAGCTGCGCTCTGCCCCGCTCCGCGGGACGCCGGGCGAAGCCCGGGCAAAGGGCGGGCCCTCTGTGGCCCTCAGAGGCACAAGGAGGCCGGGACGGGCCACCCTTCTTGGCTACTACGAAGGTGGAGGTACCGAGTTGTCCTACTGTATCTTACCATTATTGATCCCACACTGTACTGTTTTATTGTTGCTGCTGCAGTCCTGTTTTCCTCACATCATGTCCATCTGGGAGGAGCTGAATGCCCTGTGTGGCACCAACTACGCCCAGAACTTATCTACCCCCCCCATAGCGGGTAGAGTTTCTGTTGAGGAAAATGACAATGACATTTCATCTAATGCCGACAAAATGTGTACCACCCCCTCATTATCTCCCTCTAACCCTCCTATATTACTGCCGATTGAGGCTTTGAATAAAATACCTGACTCAGTATCACCTCTTCAATTGACCTTACTGGCCCACATTGAGCAACTGTTTTTAACTGTACTATCACCCCTGGTCACAAAAATCAACAATCTGGGAGACATGTTGACCAGTATCGAAAATACAATAATAAGGAACTATACTCCAACTGAAACAACTGCTACACCCATTCATTCTTTTCCCCACAGTAACAATGAAAAGCTCAAGCCCACGACACACACGAAAGCTCAAACCCTTGAACCCCTGATGTCTATATCAAATCCAAGAAGTCATTATATCACTCATAACTCCGTACCTGTACCCCATAGAGTTCCCAGGACCGCACTTGAGAGCAGGATGCGGATTAACCTACCTCTAGAAGCCGCCCCTTACGTGACTGTTCTCTCTGGGGTCCCTGCACCCAGTCAGGGCAAATTTGAAACTCACCAGGACTTGTTAAACAAAGCCATTTCTTGGCTAAAACAAAACAGACCACTTCCACCTGCCTTAGATGGCGGCATCTTGAGTGTTAGGAGGGTGGGGTGGCTGGGTACGTCGCCCAAAGACATCCCGGGCGACCTGATCTTAATTAAATTTAAGAGTACGAACATTGTCCCCTATTTGCGATCTTCCCAGCCCAAAGAGGGAGATGGCCCCATTCACATCTGGGACTTGTACGATTTCTATCCCGGCCCCCGACTCCATTCGTCCCCAAGGCAAATGACATGGAACCATAATTTCTGGTGAAACGGGAATCCAAGAATCTTGTGTTATTAATTCTCTACCCTTTTCTTGATTTTGCACGTACCCCTTTTCTTTTAGTTGAATTGTCAAATTGATTTTAGTTTGCTTTAATAGTTGGTTCCTTTTTTTTTGTGAACGATATGCTGAGTCATTTATACATGTATGTATTTTTTCTTGCTGCTTTTATGGTTTTAAACAAAAAACCGAATAAAGCTTATTCTGAGGACCTGGCTCCAACGTAACCGGGGTCACAATGAATGCATCCTCCGCTGGTTCCTGGCCTTACAACCTTATCAGATCGATGTCCGACATCGGAAGGGTATGGATCAGGGGAATGTGGACTTTCTTTCCCGTCCTCGATCGGGAAAACCCCAGGGGTGGGATGTGTCAGGGGCTCGGTGACGTTGACGGACGGGGTGTGGACTTTAACATCTGTTCCTTTCCACCCTGTCCGCAGGACTCCTACGGCCCCTTTAACTCCGCTTGGATTTCCCCTGAGACACTGCCCACACACCTGACGTCACCCGCCGGGAGCCAATCCGCTGTGGAGGAGGCGGATAAGGAAGCTCTGCCAGAAGCTGAAAGCGCGAAAGCCGGAGGAGAATTGGAATTCGAGGAGCCGAAGACGACCAGCGTTGCGGATTTGGAACCCAAGAAGAAGCAGGACGAGGATTCGGAAGAAGGCCAGCCCAGCGGGACCTTACACCAGGAGGCCACCGACACCACGAGTCGTCCCGCCTCACTTCTGGAGAAGTGTGGCTGGACAAGGTACGGAGCCGGATACGGGGATTTGTCTTTTCACGGGGTGGGACGGGATAGGGGTGGTTGAGGGTGGTCACGGGACGGCGTGGGTGTGTTGTCTACAGTTTGCACGCTCCCGACGGTTCGTCAATACTGGTGGTAGTCCCTGGTGTTCCCTTCACTTCCCCGCCCTCCTTGTCCATATGTATCACCCAGAAACAAGCCAGTAACCCTGGGATATTCTTTTCTCTCTTTTTTTTTTCTTTGCCTTGGTCGGTGTGGAGAATTATCCCGAACCCCAGCGGAAAGCCCGGAAGTTAAAAGAAGGATCCAGGAAGGATTCGGACTATGCTGACTGGTCCTGTTAAACCCACCTAGGAGACTGGTGTTGATTTATTTTGTCTGGCATTACCTAAAATAAAGAAGCACGTAAGACGTTCCATATGTGGTCACCTCATTATTCCTCATAGCCCCCATCACAAAGGTCACACATGTAAAGTTACATCATATGGCCAATTCTTAATAGTATGCCAAGGAGTGACCCACAACGGGATATTCCTTTACAGCCTGTGAGCCTCGTTCGTTCTGATTTTCCCCAGCTGCCGGAGGGGAATGTTGACTAAGAATCAGTTTTGCCTTCTTCACATTCTGCAATGTAAATCCTCTATTGTGATCCACCTGTTGAGAGCCCAGTGGACCTACACGCCTCTAGGTCCAGACTCTCAGCCTCCGATGTTTCAGCTGATTTCTTCTGGTTACTTTATCGATCAGGATAATTTTTCTTCGAACAGTTCTCATTTGTCTACAGTCCTCTACCCGACAACTGCCAGGATTTGCATTCTTATCTCTTGGTTGAAACACTCTTATATGGTTCCCCCTTGGACAAATATCTGGATCATGTTTTCAATGGTGTTTCTGTTCATGTGGATTGGATTCATGATTGTTTTATTCCTTCTGTTTAATGGCTACTCCTTTCTCGAGCACTCCAAATTTGCATTGTTCAACGATGTGTTGGGCCCACATTCATCCCTACATAAAATGAAAAGATCTTCTGGAACATATTCGGATGACAAAAGATCATCTTTCTTTCCGAAAAATGTTGAAGGCTCATCTATTCCCAGCCAGATAATCAGTTCCTATCTGTACGCTCTCTTCTTAGCGCTGGGAGGCCTACGGGTAGCCATGCGCTTTATAAATGTCTCTTTCAAAAGAGACCAGTCCCTTATTAACATTTCAGCGGCTCCAGTCTCTGATGGAATTGTATGCGATAAAGTACCATTCAATGTATATGGTCCTACGGTGACCCTACATATACCATATGTATTCTGTTTTTCTATGGGTGATGTGATTATTCCTGGGTTAGAGTCAGATGATTGGGATGTCAATGCTGTGAATTCTTGTTTTTTTTGTAGTTACAATATTACACTGTCTTTGATACAGAAAGTTTATATTTGAATTCTGCTAATTATGCTGAGGTATTTTGTTACCAACACTATTGACATCATTTTCTGCATAGAACTAACGGACAGTGTCCCCTTTTAATTGTAGAAATGTTGAAGAAAGTGGTACTCGCACAGCAGGGTATTCCTTGAAAATGAAGACTTGTAAAGAGTTTTCGTGTGCAGGAGGGTGGAAAACACTGTCTAGCCTTGCAGTGTGTCAATGGACATAGTAGAAGAAGCTCTCCCGCCTAGGGAGAGAACAACCCAACGCACTACTTTCAAAGGACCAAAGGTCTGATTCATTACTTCAACTGTGAGGATATTCGTACTCAAGATGAAAGAATGTTCAAATGTGTGATTTATTCATATCCATATCAGGATTTCAATATAGATGGTACATGTCAATAATCTGTATTCCACACGTATGTTCGGGTGTGTTATCACATCACACAACCCAATGCATTTCGGGCATGGCCCGTCGTCAGGGGAATTACTCTACAAACAAAAACATACAAGAACCAAATGTAGGGGCCGATTAGGATGGCGGACGGACTTGCGTCCGTCCGCCACCCCTGAGTAGGAGGGACCGTCCGCATGGGCAGCGGCGGTCCCTCCATGGCAATTAGGATGTGACCGCCACCCTGGCGGTCACATCCTGTATGTTTTACATTGCGGCGGGTGCTGCTTGAAGCAGCACCCGCTGCAATGTAAAAAACGAAAGCTGTGCATTTGCATGCACAAAGCGGCAGGCACCGCACGGTGCCTGCCGCTTCGTGCACGCAAAGGCAGGGGGGTACCATAGGTACCCCCCATGTGCACCCCCCACGCAACCTTCACCCAGGGGGCCCGCAACGGGCCCCCAAAGTGATTGTCCGTATGCTTTTCCACGGCGGAAAAGCCGCCGCGGAAAAGCATTACTTTCCCTACATCCTAATATGGCTGGCGGTGTCTGATAGACACCGCCTGCCATGTTAGTGCTTTTCCGCCGTGGTCGCCTTCCGACCGCGGCGGAAAAGCGGCGGACAGATTGTGAGACCCACCAGCCATCCTGATTTGGCGGTGGGTCTTGCAGGCCTCCTCGGCGGATTTCCCGCATACTCCGGGCCGGCGGTGGCTTCCGCCGGCCCGGAGTATGCGGAAAATCCGCCATCATAATGACCCCCGTAATACGCATGTAACAATATCAGCAAAAACCAAACTAGAATCCAATCCCAGTAAACGTGTGTTTGAAAAATGAGAAGTGCTCGACTACGTGAACGTGACAGAGAAGCGAGAGTATGTGACCCTGTAAATGAAATTATAGCCTTAGAACCAAAAGTCACAACCGAACCATAAACCATAGTGAAACGCTATATATAGTGACTACTTCAATCAAACGGGTGCACAAGATAGAATATATCTTCAGTAATCCAGTAACCACCACCAATCATGCAATAAGAAAACGAGTCCCCGATCGTGGGTACTTACTCGTGTGAATGTAACAGCGGGACTCCGAAGAGTTCCACGAGGTGAACGCGCAGTGAGAAAGCAGGAAGTCAGAATATACACGACAGTGAACATAGAGATAGGACTAAACGTAATGAATAGAGTGTGGGCGCCATCTTGAAAGGTGCAAACCAGTAAGGCAAAAGTAAAGTAGACAGATCAGAGATAATTCAACAAAACGGGATGACAAAAAGAATCACAAATAACATAAAAATTCAATGCGATCATTGAGACCCAACGGGGCCATCGTGGAAAGGTACCGGATCCAAAAGTTCTCTCTCTTTAGTAGGTGGTTCTTATTGTTGCATGTGATAGGAACTTGTTCCAATATTTGGAATTTAAGCTGAGCCACTGTATGTCTGTGCTCAAGGAAGTGGGTGGCAACACTAGATTTTTGATTTTCAGTTCGAATGTTGCTCTTATGTTCCAAGATTCTCGTGCGAATCATTCTCTCAGTGTGGCCCACATAGCATTTGCCACATGGGCATTTAAGAACGTAGATCACATTCTTGCTGCTACACGTTGCGTTGACCTTCAACTTGATAGGGAAACCTTTCATCGGGTGGTTCATGGTATTGCCTTGGATGCTGTTATGACAGTTGCTGCAATTGTGGCATGGTTTAAAGCCACTGTATATCACTGCGGATTTGGGACTGCTGGTGTTGTTCAGAATCTCTTTCAGGTTTCTGCCCCTGGTGAAGGCAAAGATGGGGGGTTCTGAAAATAAACCATTAAAATCAGACTCATGTGTCAAGATAGACCAATGTTTACGAATGATCCTTTGAAATTGTGAAGAGGCTTTAGAAAACTTAGAGACTACCACCATACGTTCGGTGGGGGTCTTGCGTTTCGGTTGTAGCAAAGATGCTCTACTGAGTTTCTCACTTCGCTGGATAGCCAAATCCAAGATGGGATTAGGGTATCCCCTTGCGCGTAAACGATCAAGGACAGTTTTGATCTGAGTCTTGCTCTCATCAGGCCTGGAAACGATTCTTTTCACCCTGAGTATCTGAGCATATGGCAAGTTGTTTTTGAGTCCCATCCGGTGGAAGCTATGATAATGTAGGGTAGAGTTTCTGTCTGTGGGCTTGCGGAAGACTGTAGTGGACCAGTCTCCCACCTCTCTTAGTATTTTCACGTCCAAAAAATGGACGCAAGATGTACTATGTTCCCAAGTGAATTGAATACGCTGTGTGACTTGATTCCAAGTGTTGAGAAAAGTAATGAGGGTCTCATTAGAGCCTGCCCAAAGTAAAAAAATGTCGTCGATATACCGCAGATATAATCGACCATTTTCTTGCCAAAGGTCTTGGGAGAGAATGTGATTCTCTTCGAAGATTCGCATGAAAATATTGGCGTAGCAAGGAGCAGCCGAATTTCCCATGGCCGTACCGTTAAGCTGTAAAAACCATTTGTCAGAGACGGTGAAATAGCTATGATATAGCGTAAACAAAGTCAGTTCCATCAGAAATATTTTCAGATCTTGGTCAATGTCAGAATGGGCCAAAGTGCTCTCAATCGCATCAATACCCCCGTCATGGGGGATTGACGTATAAAGGGAACTAACGTCCACGGTGCACATGATGAGATGATCATTTTTTAGGGTATTCATGACTGGTTCTAATTTCAAGATGAAATCTGTTGTATCTTTTACAAAAGAATCCGCTGAGATGACAAATGGTTGGAGGTATTTATCCAAGAATTTTCCTACGTTTTCGTGAATGCTGTTTCTAGTAGACACAATGGGTCTACATGGCGGATTTGACGGGTGTTTGTGTAGTTTTGGTAGTAAGTACAAGACAGGAGGTCTAGGATTGGTGGGTGTGAGATATCTTTTGGTTTTGTCGTTAATAGTGCCATTGTCAAACGCCTTGTTGATGATGATCATCAAATCATTAGTATATTCCTTGGTGGGATCTCCAGGGAGAATGTCATATGTGTCGGTATCTCCGACATGAGCTGTGATTTTGTCCATGTAGAAGTTGGTATCCATGACTACCAGAGCCCCTCCTTTGTCTGCATTTTGACAGATGATGTTGGGATTGTCAGCAATTTTCTGGAGTGTGTTTCTCTCTTTACGGGTGAGGTTTCCCCGTTTCGCTGTCTGTATGAATGGAAGTTTTAAAATGTCTTGTCTGACTAAGTTCTCAAACGTGTCGATGATTTTGTGGCTTGATGGTGCCAAGAACGTGCTGTGAGGTCGTAGGCCTCTGAGCATGTCTTCCTCCTGTGTGGTGATCGGACAGATATTGCGAAAGTAGTGTTTCAAACGCATATTGCGTATCAATTTGAACGCGCTCACTTCAAGTTCCAATGTATTCGTACCAGAGGTAGGAACGAATGATTGTCCTTTCTGAAGGATGCGTGTTTCTTCGTCGGACAGGACCGTTGAGGAAATATTGATCACTAGGTTCTCTTCCATGTTCAGCGTCTTCCTTTTACTTTTTTGTTTTTCACAGGCGGTGTTTTTTCCGGTTCCTCGGCGGGTTTTTCCCCCCCGGGTTCTTTTTGTTGAGTGGTACCCGGCTCTAAAAAAGGAACCGCAGTGTTGTTAGAGGTACTGGGAGTTTGGGCATCAGTGTCTGGTCGGCTCTGTGCAGGTCTTGTTCTTTGATCATCCTCTGAGGATGAAGTTTCATTGGCGGAGAATGGATTATATGGCTTGTTAGGACGCCGGCGGGCGTATGCCTCGGCCCAGGAATAGACCTCGCCCAATTTGTAGTCTATAGTATCCCTTTTAAATTTCCTGAGTTTTCGCTCCTGTGTCTCCCGTATATGTTTATCCAATTGGATGTTGATATCCTCCAAGGATTTTTGTAATTCTTCGGCGGTCATGGTGTCGTCTAGTTCCTTTCTCACGTTTACGTAGTCGAGCACTTCTCATTTTTCAAACACACGTTTACTGGGATTGGATTCTAGTTTGGTTTTTGCTGATATTGTTACATGCGTATTACATTTGGTTCTTGTATGTTTTTGTTTGTAGAGTAATTCCCCTGACGACGGGCCATGCCCGAAATGCATTGGGTTGTGTGATGTGATAACACACCCGAACATACGTGTGGAATACAGATTATTGACATGTACCATCTATATTGAAATCCTGATATGGATATGAATAAATCACACATTTGAACATTCTTTCATCTTGAGTACGAATATCCTCACAGTTGAAGTAATGAATCAGACCTTTGGTCCTTTGAAAGTAGTGCGTTGGGTTGTTCTCTCCCTAGGCGGGAGAGCTTCTTCTACTATGCCCTTTTAATTGTACTCAATGGGAACATTGCCCTACTCCATCTCAGGGTAGTTCCCAAACACAAAAGCGAAAATACACTTATTTTACAGGTTATAACCTTCCTGACCCGGTTTCATATTTCTTTAAATTAGCTCCCATTTTTAAAAAAATGTATGCTTACCCAAACTAAGTTAATCTATTCCTCTTCATCCTCTTCATTTATTGAAAATGTGGTGCTGTTGGATTGTCATATAGTAAGCGAACCATGGAGATAAACTTCTCACCTAAACCAAAATGCCTCATAGTGGCAAACAAATAAACCCAATCAATGCGGTCGAACGCTTTCTCTGCATCTAGAGAAAGAGCGACCGCATCCTCCGTCAAATCTCTAGCAGACCATAAGGTATGGGCTAATGTTCTAAGATGATTTCTGGATGATCGACCCGGGACAAAACCAACCTGCGAATGATGTACCAGAGAGGGGATGACTTTTCTAAGCCTTGCCGCTAAGATACTTGCCAATATCTTGACATCTCCATTTATTAAGGAGATAGGTCGATAGCTACCGCAGACTAGTGGATTCTTGCCTGGTTTGGGAATAACCGCAATTAATGCCTTATTCGAAATAGGACCAAGAGAAGAAGACTGGATAGCTTCATGGAAAGCAGAATGAAGAACGTCAATTGTTTCCTCTCCAGACCACTTGTAGTATTCTGCAGGAAAACCGTCTTCACCTGGAGATTTATGATAAGGCAACTTGGAAATGACTGCAGCAATCTCCTCTCTAGTAATATCACCACAACGTAGCTGCCTATCCTCATCTGGAAGACACAGAAGATCAATATTTTTAAGATAAGTGGATATATGGTCGTCAGTTACTGAATTTTCGGGAGTATAAAGTTTCTTATAGAAAGAAGCAAAAGTATTGGCTATTTCCTGCGGTTTAGTGAAAATTTCACCTGAATCAGAACATATTGCTGGGATGGCCATGGAGGCCTCACGTTGTTTAAGTTGTGCCGCAAGCAATCGGCCTGCTTTCTCGCCGTGCTCGTAATGTCTCCCTTTTAAACGTTGAAGGGCATATTCTGCTTTGGAGGTATATAAGTTATTGAGTTCCATTTTAGATAATTCCAAAGTTTTGCGATTACTTACGGTGGCTTGGGAGGTATATAGACGAGTTAAAGAGATGATTTGAGCCTCAAGTTCAGTACGGCGTAAAGATGCTGCTTTGTTGGCCAAAGCTGCGTCTCTCATCAATTGACCACGGATAGTTGCCTTTGCAGCTGCCCAAATAGTTCTTGAAGAAGAAACTGATGATTTATTGTTGTTTAGATATTCCGTCAAATGGGAGCGTAACTGAGATTTGCTCTGAGGTGAACGGTACTTTTGGATATTCATGCGCCATGGTTTTCGACCTGTAAACGTTAGACCAAGTTCTAGGGCAATAAGAACGGGAGAATTATCTGAAATGGCGGCTTCCAAGATATGGGATTCA
This sequence comes from Lissotriton helveticus, assembly GCF_964261635.1. Taxonomy (NCBI): domain Eukaryota; kingdom Metazoa; phylum Chordata; class Amphibia; order Caudata; family Salamandridae; genus Lissotriton; species Lissotriton helveticus. The sequence continues at coordinate 1,687,998,235 of NC_136065.1, read as the reverse complement.
GAAATAAGTGTAACTACAGGATGGGAGACATGAAAATAATCTATCCTAGATTGTGAGCCATGAGTCGAAGAGAGAAATGTATATTCTTGATCTGAAGGATGACAGAGTCGCCAATGATCTACTAATCCATGGTCCACCATGATATCCCCAAATAATGCTCTGTCAGCAGCATTACATCTTTCTAAAGGACCAGTTTTATCTAGAATTGGATCACGAGCTAAATTTCAGTCACCACCAATAATATAGCTGGTTAATTGTGGAGGTTTTCTTTCTGATCCTTTTTCAATTCAAAGAGGTACCCGTCAAGGTTGCCCATTGTCTCCCCTCTTATTTCTACTAGCGATGGAACCTCTTGCTTCGCTTATTAGTCACTCGCCCCATATTCAGGGTATACCGATACCGGGAGGAGTATCCAAATTAAACTTATATGCTGATGATATCCTTCTTACGATTAAAGATCTTCCCCGTTCCTTACCAAATTTGCTTGAAATTATTAAACAGTTCTCTGTGATTTCTGGTTATAAAGTGAACTGGGACAAAAGTGAAGCTCTACCACTCTCTCCTTGTACCACAAAGGCTTCTATTGATGGCTATCCTTTTTGCTGGAAATCATCTCAATTAAAATATCTTGGAATTCTGATCAATCGTGGTTTGGAGAGAATGGTTTCTCCTCTCATAGCACAAATGGAAGCTGATTTTGCCAAATGGTCTCTTTTGAGTTTCTCCATGTGGGGAAGAATACAGGCGGTGAGAATGGTTACTTTGCCCCGATTTACTTATGTTTTGGGAATGCTCCCAATTATTATACCTTTAGCCACACTTCGTCGCATAGATTCTCGCATTCGATCCTTTGTCTGGGGAAATATGCGACCTCGTGTGTCTGCTGCTAAACTAATAGCACGCCGCTCCCATGGTGGTCTAAGTCTACCATCGATAGAGCACTACTCTCTAGCTTTACACCTTTCACAGCTGTCTTACTTGCTCCCAGGTGCAACTGACTCTCCTCAATGGGTTTCAATAGAACGCTCAATACTTGAATGTGAGGATGGTCTTAATTTTTTGTACAATGTTCGTAAACCTAGGACTACTCCTGCACATCCTGTGCTCAATGCCACATATCAAACGTGGCAACGTGCACATCGTCTACTGCGCATTGCCCATCGTTTACATTCTAAAGCTCCCATCTGGAAGAATGAAAGCATTCGAATTAATGGACAAGCACTTTCTTGGCCTGAATGGAGCTCAAGAGGAATCTTAATCTTAGATCAACTTATAGTAGGAGGTGAACTGAAATCTTTTGAGATTCTCTGTGAAGAATTTGATCTTCCTTTACATCAGGCTTCGAGATATTTACAACTTCAACATTCTCTGAAGAGATGTCTTGGCCTCCCCCCTTGGACACTGCAAACTTCGCCGATTTTGACTTTTCTTTGCACTTGGGGCCGACATAAAGGTGTCATGTCAGGTTTATATAGATCTCTGATTAACCATTTATATTCGCAGCCACTTCTTGCTACTCTCAGTGATAAATGGCAGGAACGGCTTCATATCACCATAGATGAAGATACCTGGCCAGACATATTGGAAGCCCTGGATAAGGGCACTCGTGAAGCACAAATGAAGTTCTGTGTTTTTAAAACTTTACATGATTGGCATTGGACTCCCTTAAAGTTGCAACGAGCTGGATTATCATCGCATTCCAGGTGTTGGAGATGCTCTGAAGCTAATTGTGACCTCCTGCATATAATTTTTTAATGTCTTTTTATAAAACAATTTTGGCAGCAAATAGGATCTACACTACTAGAAACTATTCCTCTTTCAGTCCCTTTCACACCTGCCACTATTTTGCTACATGACTTTAGAAGTTTCCTTCTATTTCACGACCTCAAAGTCGACTCTTACACACTGCACTTACTGCTGCTAAACTTTGTGTTTTAAGGCTGTGGCAATCACCAAGCCCTCCCTCCAAAGAGGACTGGATGGTTGTGATGATACAGACAGCATCCTATGAAAAGGTAATTTATAGGATACAAGACCAAGAACAAATATTCCAGCAGGTGTGGACCCCCTTTCTTTGCGATTACTGAAATTCGAATTCTCTTTTCTTTCCCTCCCTATATATAGCTTTTTCCCTTCTACTTTTTCCCTTTTCCCTCTTTTTTTCCTCTTCCTTAATATATTACAGGTGTATATAATTTGTCACATACAGATTTATATTTATTATATTGTTTTGTAACATATGAAATTGCCTATCTTTGAACTCCAATAAAAAATTATGACACAAAAAAAGAAAATGTGGTGCTAAAGGGATACGATAATTGGCGAGATAACATTGATTTAATATCAGTATGGGGCACTAAGCCTTGGCAAGTGCAAGACACTGAGTCTTTGTCCTGTGCATGTCTAATTTTTTATTTTTTTTGGTCAAATCTGTTTATTGGCATTTTAGAGATTTTATGGCACAATAGGGACTACAATTATTTCAGCTCAGCTTCTGGGCATGTCAATCCAGCATTCATGTACATTATAGCATTACAATTTAGGGACACAGTATCACAGTTACAGTATTTCATAAGCAAGTGATAATCGCCCAAAGCTGGCAAGTGCGTGGAGTGCCTGAGCGGGCAACCTCCAGATTAGTCCATGACTGTCCAAGCGTTGAGCCTTGTACATTAGCAGGGTTTAGGGTGGATCTCCCCAACATGGACCTGCGCACAAAAATGACTTTTATACAACAACTATAGATGAACAGAAACAACAGCAGCTAAACCACAGACACATACACATGCTAATCCCTTTCTCGCCCCCCTCGGGCCCCGCTCCCCGCGCTCGTGCACCCCATCCACAGCTGGGCCTGCACCAGAAACCTGCATGACCCAGAGAGTCAATAGTAGTACCCAACAGATTATCCAGACAGGAGAACAGCCCACGGTACACTCCAACCCCCGAGAGTGTCCCCCTAAACCTCTACAGTACCCGCACCGCTAAGCCCACCCTGCAGTTGTAAGGTGTTAAGCATGTGTTCCCAGGGCTCCGCTATTGGTTCTTTTCGGAGCCCCAACGTTTCCTCTCAACGTATGGCTGTCCACTCCGCTCGGGCCCATGCCTGAAGAGAGGAAATCCACGCCTGTACGCCAGGTAGGTCGCGTGCCTTCCAGCGCCTCTTAAGGAGATGCTTTGCACCACCATCCCCAGATCTAAGAAACGGGACGACACCTTATCTTTGGGCGGTCTCCTGAAATGGTGCAAAATGTATTCAGGCCAATCAAAGGGTATAATACGACCAGTGCATTTCCTAAGTAGCTCACTGATTACACTCCAATAAGTGCCCAGCCCAGGACAGCTCCACAAAAGGTGGAGGAGTCCCACACCCATCTCACCGCACCTGGGGCAGGACGCGTCTGTGCGATGGAAGTACTTGTTGATTAGCTCAGGCGTGAGATAGGCTCTATGAACAACATAAAGTTGTATCTGGCAAAAGCGCATGTTTCTGGGAATGCGTACCGGACTTTTAAGAATTCTCTCCCACTCCTTATCAGAGAGCAACCTTCCCATATCACGCTCCCATTTACCTATAAGTGGGGCCAGACTGGTCCCCGTATGGATTCTTAGCGATGCAGCAAACCAGCGGACCAGGTGTTTGCCCCTCCCCATGACGTGGAGGTACTGCACCGTTAAGTGCTGTTCGGGCTCCGTCGCCACATCTCCCCACCTGGCCGTCAGCTTCACCGCGAGGGAGCGATGTAGCAGGAACCCTCGAGAGGGAAGCCCGTCCTCAGAGACCAGCGTCTCATACGCCACTAACGCTCCATCTCTGAAGAGGTCGCCCAGGGTATGGACAGCTGCATCCCTCCACTGCTATAACATGGTACTTGTGAGGACCTCCTCACCACCTGGAGAACCCTCGAGAGGCACCGCAGGCGCGTACGGGAGCACCTTTCGTATGAGGAACAGGGCTCTGCAAAAGCATTTATATGCCACTGCCAGCAGCAGCGGAGTTGGTCTCACAGGCGCCAGTGGATGAAAGAGTTTGGTGACACGCTCCAGAGAGTATAGTGGCGTAGCTGTAGCAGTATCGTCTCTACGCCTATCTGCCAACCAGCGGGCGATCCATTGGAGCTGCGCGGCCAGGTAGTAATGTTTGAAGCAGGAGGCGGCTGGCCCTCCCCTGTCCGTTGGCAGGAATAATTTCTCCAGCGCCAGTCGGTGCTGAGACGTGCCCCAGATGAAGTCCCGCAGGACCACGTTAAGCGACGAAAAGAAAGAGGCCGGGATAAATAGGGGCAGATTAACAAAATAGTACAGGAGTCGGGGAAGCATGACCATTTTGGGAAGGGCCACTCTGCCCGTAGTGGTCAGCGGGAGTGTGGACCAAAAGCTTATCTGGGATCTAAGCGCTGCCACCGCCCGCCCTAGGTTGCCATCGAAGAGGTCAGCCGGTTGACGGTAGATCTGGATCCCCAGATACTTAAAGGTGTCAGCCTTCCATTGGACTCTTGTGCCTGCCAGGCAGTACCCCGGATCTTCTATCCCAGTGCCAAACGCATAAAGGCAGGACTTGCCCGCATTCACCCGGAGCCACGAGACAACTGCGAACTGACGCAACAATGGGGCCAGTTGTTCCGGTATGCATGCCACGTCCCTCACAAACACCAGCAGGTCATCGGCATAGAGCGATATCTGATGGATCGCATCTCCCAAGGGAATTCCGTCTCCCAATGTCTGCCACATTGCCGTCGCCAAGGGTTCTACAGCCAGTGCGAACAGTAGCGGGGACAGGGGACATCCTTGCCGGGTGCCCTGGCCCACCGCTTCAGAGATGTTGGGGCCCAATTGCACCTGGACCACAGTTTTTTTTTTAAAGGAGCTCGACCATCTGCAGGAAGCCTATGTCCAGCTCATAACGCGACAGTACCGCGGACAAGTCCCCACTCCAGGCAGTCAAAAGCCTTTTCCAGGTCTAGTATCAGTCACCCCGCCCTGGGCCATTCCCTTGTTGCCTCAGCCGCCACCCTAAAGAACCTCCTAAGGTTCAAGGACGTTGATCTCGCTGGCCTGAACCCATTTTGACCAGAGTGTATTAAGTGAGGGACCACCGGCGCTTGCCGCCCTGCGAGCATTTTTGCGAAGACTTTATAGTCCAAGTTGAGCATTGCCAGCGGCCTATATGAACCCAGAGCTGTGGGGTCCCTGTCCGGCTTGGTACAATGAGACCAGTAACGCTTCCCGCATGGATGGAGGGAACGAGCCCTCGTCTATAGCTGTATTATACAGCTGGAGGAGTAAGGGCGTGAGGACTTCCCTGTTCGCCTTACAGTATTCGGCGGGCAGGCCATCCGGCCCTGGAGTTTTCCCCGTCGCCGTAGCCTGAATCGCGTCTCCCACTTCCTCCAGTGTGAGGGGGGCATTAAGCGCATCCCGATGCTCCTCAGAGGCCACAGGCAAGGTAACAGTATCCAGGAACCTTTCTAGCGCATGTCTGGGGCCGGTGCCGCAGGCTTTGTATAGCTGCTTGTAATGGTCGGTCAGGACACAATGTATTTCACGTTGTGTGTACACCATCTCCCCCTCCACTGTACACAAAGCTCCTATCGGGGCACCGCGCCCATCTCTCTGTACCAACCAGGCTAACAGCTGACGGCTCTGTCCGCCTTGGCATGTGTTCTAGCCGTGTGCGCCGCATAATTATGACACCTCAGCTGCTCCATGAGAACTGCGGGCTTAGCGCGTAGGTCACTCAGTGTGCGCGGGTGCTCACCGTCCCCTCACCCTCCCTCTCGTATCGCAGGAGCTCAGTCTCCAAGCGCGTCAGGAAAGCGGACAGTGTTTTGCGGATGCTCCACGTGGCCCCCATACAGTCCCCCCGGATGGCTGCTTTGTGTGCATCCCACTCCACCATGGCGCTGCTCGCAGTCCCTCCGTTGGCCTCAAAGTAGGCTAGGAGGGCCGTGCCCAGTGATGAGCGGAACTCAGCATCCTCAAGCGCGACAAGCTGTAGCCTCCACGTCTGCACAGGTGGGCGATCCGCCTCCCAGCTAATCTGGAACCATAGGGGGTTATGATCGGAATGTGTTCTCCCCAGATACCCTGATTTGGCATGGAGCGGGAGCAGTGACTGGGTGCCCACTATCCGATCTAACCGGACATGCAGATCGTGGACTGAAGAGTAGTAGTAGTATACTCTGTCTGTGGGGTGCTGCGCGTGCCATAGATCATGTACCTCCCAGTGCGAAAGCCAGTTCCTGAACACTTGCGCATTAGATGCCACCGCTGCAGCTCGGAGGGGAGGGAAAGAGCTGTCCAGACGCACATCCAGCACCATATTGAAGTCCCCTCCAAGCAACCAGGGAAGACCAGCATATGGGTGAAGGACCTGATTCAAGCTCGCTTGGTAGGAGGGTTGGTCCGGGTTCGGGGCATAAAGGGATCCTAACAGGACTTCCTGACCATTTAACTGCCCCCCGCACTAGGGAGTACCTTTCCTCCTGATCCACCTTTACGTCTTTACAAATGAAGGGGGCACTCGGCCTCACCCATATCAGTGTGCCACGCGCATGCGCAGACAAGGTTGTGCAAAAAATGTGCCCCCTCCAGCGCCTGCAGAGTTTGTCGAGCTCTATCTTGGACATATGCATCTCCTGGAGAAGAGCATTCCCCACCCCATGTCGCTGCAGATAGGAAAAGACCGAGTAGCGGCGTGACGGAGTGTGCTTACCTGAGGATGTTCCAGGTCAGTATGTTAGTGTGTGTCATGTGTCTGGATGCGCCGCACCCGCACTAGGCGGGGGAACACCTCAGGGGGGCCCACAAACACCATCAGGGGAAGGGATAGCAGTGTGCCGCAACTGAAACATGAGAACAATTATAAACAGTGTAACGAAAGGGGCGAGTCCCCAAGGGGGCATACGTCCAAACCTCAACAAGATCCACCACTCAAGAAGGTGTTAGTCCAGCGCAATGGCTGTCTGGGTGAGTGTGCTGCCAACAACCAAACTATGTTACGTCCCTATCTCAGACCTCCCGGGCGTTCAAGAGGTGCTTGAGGAATCTAGGGCATGTAAACGCACCAGGCAGGTACGGGTCGCCAGCAGGGGAGCCCATGAGTGTAGTGAATGCCTAACGCCTTCCAGCTGCGGGCCGGCAGATACACCCACATGCGATTAACTGTACATCATTCCATAGCAGCACAATCGCACTTGGCAGAGAACACATTGGCACAGTGTGCACATCAATATTTCTAGAAGGATACAGCAAATAATAACATAGTCAGAGACAGGGACCCAAGTAAGCCCGCCATAGTTCACTGCTTGGTCACATAAGCTGGTCAGCTGTTTGGGGTGTCACCACTGGCATACTCATATTTTTAGAAAGCACTGTGGATAGGGATAACGAGCCACTTATGTCAGGTTCACTGTGTAGCTGGGAGTCCAATCGGGCAACACCATTCACCGCTCCCAGGGTCGCAACCGCTTCAAGTGCTTCCTGTCTTTCCAGTCGCATTTTCTCCGGACTGGGTGCAACTGGGCCAAGTACTGTGCCTCGGCAAACCCCTCTCTTTCTGCGCCTCCTCGATCGCTGCACCTGCCACTCACCCTCCTCCGGGCCCGCAGGTCATGCTCCTTTCCACTGTCCCGTCTTCTCCAGCCAGTCCCAGACGTCCGATGGGGCATCAAAGAAGCGGACACCCTCCTTCACGATCACGCGAAGGCGAGAGGGGACCAACAAAGAGTATGGCAGCTCTAGTTCCCTCAGTTGCCTCTTCACAGCCATGTACGTGCTCCTTCTCTGTACTGCTGCCGTGTAGTCTGGAAAGAACATCACATGGCGGTTCCCCACTGTAAGATCATCCAGCTTCCTGGTTCGCGGAGCACCACATCTCGATCGCGGTAATTGAGGAGCTTGAAGAGGAACGGGCCATGCCGGGCTCCGGGTCAGGGCTTCTGCGCCGGCACCCTGTGTGCTCTATCTACCACAAAGTGCGAGGACAACATCCCCTGAGGTAGGAGTTCCTGCAACCAATTGTCAGCATACCGCTCCGGGTCCTTCTCTTCTTCGCCCTCCGGAAGCCCGACTACCCGAACATTATTGCGCCGGGAGCGTCCATCCGCATCCTCGATGTGATCCTCTAACACATCAACCCTGTCTATGATGTCTTGGAGTGCTGAAGCATGGTTTTGCACCACTGGTTGCAATTCCTGGAGCGACTGACGCTGCGCCACAACTGACTCTGACAACTTGCGATGGTCAGCATGAAGAAGAGTAAAGTCTGACGTGACCTTATCGATCCAGGCCTCCAGGGACACTTTAGTTTGCTCCAGAGTAGTGCCAATGTGCTCCACCGCTGCCCGCACTGAGTCCATCTTAGCTGCAAGGGCTGCCGCCGGTCCCATGTTATCATTCTGTTGTCCGTGTGAGGAGTCTAGCCCGTCAGTCGCCTGCTGCTTATGCTGGAATTTATCCCTGAGTCTGCCCATCACCAGCTGTGCGCAGTAGGCATCAACACTTGTTGACAGCCGCTAGCCGTCCAGCACCAGGCCCCCTCTCAGGATCATGGGGGAAGTCTCCTCACCAGTACGACGACTGCGCTAGCAACAGCGGGAGGAACTTCCTATCCGTGTCGGGCGCCAACACCGTTAGGGGCGTGCCACTGGATAGTCAATGTCAACTCTGAGGGCGTCCCAGGCGGTAGTCCGACTTCACCGTGTAGCTCTGGGAGAGTGCACCACCTTCGCCTACTCCAGGGGCCTCCTTACCGCTGCCACCTCCTCAGTAGACTACACCTGCTTTTCCCCAATGCCCCTGACAACGGGGGCCTCAGCGCCACAGAAGGTGGATCCGACTCCTCCAGCACTTTCCCAAACGCCTGGTGCCTTCCCTGTGCGTGGCGCGAATCTCGCACTAAAAGTGGGTCGCTCAGGCTACAACAGCAGCTAAAATGGCACCCAGATCCCAGTGTGCCGGGCCTAAATTACGCAACCTGTGCCAGAGAGTCGCACCTCAGTGACTCTGAACTGTGGCTACACGGCACGATCGCAGGTGCCGCCAGTGACGGGCTGTCCCCTCTGTCGCCATACCCAACACAGTACAATGTCTCCCTGCCGTGATAGCCAGGAGGCCTCCGTGCCGCGACCAGGCTGTGAGGCTAGCCGCCTTAAATAGTCTCAGCCACCTGATCAGTTGCTCCCACAATCTCCGCTATGTCAGCCCCCGTTTCCAGCTACACTCTCAAGTCACCACTCCAATGTGAGGTGGGCCAGACTCGGGGTCCCAGGCTTCTCTCCAGCCGTTGTGGCGGTCGCAACGTCACCACAGGCCCACCGCGCTGTGGGCCGGCGAGTCCGCGGGTCTTCACAGGCCTCAGGCCCCAGGGGGAAACGCAAGGCCCCGGCTGCTATGGGCCTCTGGAGCTGCCGCGCCCTCCGCCAGTGGTGTCTTGCCCTCCGGTCTTCTGCCTCGTCAGGTCCCGCCGCCCGCCAGGCAGCGGGCGCAGGCCTCGTCCGGGCCACTCCGCCGCAGCCCACTGCCTGCCAACGGTTCTGGACCGGAATCCGACACTCACCTCTCAGCAGCGCTGGGTCTCAGATCCTCCGGGGGCGCACCGCTCAGCTGGGTTCACAGGGCGCCAGCCTCTTCAACGGTCGCCGGACCTCGGAGTACTTTTCGCGCCTCTCCGCCACAGGGCCATGCTGCCTCAGTTTGCCTGCAGTCTCCACTGCCGCTGCTTCAAGCTACGATCTGCTGGGCTCCACGGGCTCCCCACTGTGCCCCCACACCTACTCCTCTTAGCATGGGCACAAAAGACACCTCTTAAGAAGAAATTACAGGATAACTAGGGGTCGAAGGACGGAGCTCTAGCAGATCACGTCCGCCATGTTGGCTGGCTGGCCACGCCCCCCGTCCTGTGCATGTCTAATACTTGCACAAATCATCTTTCTCAATGACACAGTCCAACAAACTACTTGTCTGGGACTGGCTAAAATTAAAGAATCGAGTACTCTCACTATTCCATCACTAGCCCTTTAAGATAACTGACAAATAATAATAGCGAGGATCAACTTAATTCCATGATAAGAAAAGGCATGTTTCATTCCTTTACAATGAATCCAGCTGGGTGGGCTTTGTGGCCGATGGACACAAATGTTTGTAAATCGCGTTTCTTGCATACTCATTCAGAGTTCCACTACATAGACCTGATCCACGCTCCCCTCAAACCCCCATTCCAATACTGTCACCACTTCTTCTGTTGGAAAGTTATGTTAACAGTGGTTAGAACATTCCACACTGTTTTCTGTAAAACAACATCTTTCTCTTTTGTCTGGAGACATAAATCTAGCTGATTTCCTTTTGGGTCCAAAATCCCCTTGTGCTAAGCATTTTGTTTATGCTGCTTGTAATGAATTTAGAAATTGTCACAACTAGGAGCTGCCGTACGTCTACGAGAAATTGATTAGGACAATTTGGACAAAGTCCTCGCCATTGTCGATAACCGTATTAACACGTTGTCATCTTGTATTTATACTTTAGGCAATATTGTATCTTCTGTTCTTGATATTGTACAAAATGAAGTGTTTTCGTTATATCATGCTCAATACTAACTTAGATCAGTTATGTAATTTGGGTGGACACTACAAACACTTAAAAATTAGTGTATTCAGGGGCGTGGCTTAGCAAGCCATCATGGAAGACGTGTGTTAAGTGGGCTCCGTCCAGCCTGATTTATATCCTGTTATTATCCTGACTCCTCCTGACCCCCCAAGAGATCCTGGAGGTGAACTTGGAGCACCAACTGACTGCAGATGCGATCCGCTGCAAAATTGCGGCACCCACTTGCCTGGGGCAGAGAAATTGAGTCACTCACGAGGAGCGGCCTGGTAGCCGACGGAAGAGCCGGGGTGTAGCACTGGGCGTGCCCGGAGGGAGCTGAGGGCCGTGGATTGCTCCTGGTCCCGCCTGCCGGGGCTGTGCGGTGCCTAAGGTGCCCAGATCTATTGGAGGACAGAGGAGGTGACTGAGGATCTGACCAGCCCCTGGGGGCTCTGTTCCGTGGTCGACGACGAGCCTGAGGGACGAAGCGATGCGGTGGACTCGAGCCGCACTGGTGAGGAGCGGAGTGCAGGGGCGGGAGCTGTGGCTTGCGGTGGGGCTTCCTGGCTGCCGGCGCGTTCTGCGGTTGCGGGAGCCTCGACGACCGAGAAATCAGCGACGTGGACGGCTGGGCAGGTTACCGCGGCGGGTCCTCCTCCCCGGGCTCGGGCAGCACCCGGGGATCGGCGGCTCAGTCGGGCCGCATTGCAGGGATTTGGATGAACTGCTCTGTGATCACACCATCTTCTGGGGTCACCCCCTTCCCCTCCGGAGAAAATATCGGCGCGGCTGACTGGATCTTGGCCACACCCGCGGATGCGGCTTGGAGCACCCCGGTGGCATTCCGTAACAACAATGACGGCCTTTGCGCTTAGCCGCCACCTTGTGGACTGGCAGTGAGGCCGGTGCGAGGATGGCGGCGGCGCGGCGGCCGGTGCGGGCCGCACAGGTGAGGAGGGCCACGGAGATGCGGATGCTGCACTCCAAGGTTGACTACCCAGCATATTGGGACAATTCCTGGAGGTGGACATTTCTGTAGAGGGAAGGCCAGTAGCAAGGGAGTTTGGTCGGCCTGTTGCAGCGGGGGGCCTACACATCAGGGCTGCGGTGGAGTATCGGCTACACTATCGGGCCGTGGGGTGTGAGTTTGACTGCTCCTGTATTTCTCTCTATTCAGTATATTGACCCCCCCAAAGACGCCCACATCGGCGACCAGTTGGACTGCATGGCCCTGAAGTTGGTGATTGCTGAGGACCGCTGCTGAGCTATGAAGCTGGGGCTGTGTTGGGAAGGGCCTGGAAGCGTGTTTGCATCGGCAGTTGGTCGGACCGCGCGTGCACTGCAGGGGAAGCCCTAGCCGGGCTCGGGCTCCTGGGGTGGCCCTGGGTCCGGAGTGATTCCATATCAGCGACGGACTGGGATCCAAATTGGACGGTGTGAGCCTGCACTGGGGGAGTTTCCGCGTCGGCACCTGGACTTGCTCTGCCTGGATCTGCGGGGGGGGGGCCCAGCGGGCAGCCATGACGAGGGACAAAGGCGGCAGTGGCTCGACCAAACATGGGCCCATTGACAAATTCACTGGCCTGGGTGTGGCGGCCGGTGCCACTGGGGGCTAGCAGGAATCCATACCGGAAAGCGCGGCCCTAATGGCAGCGATCACCAAATCCAGGGACATGCTGGATGCCAAAATCGGGGCAGTGGGCTCGGACGTCATGCTACTGTGGCAAGACCTGCGGAATGCATCACTGAGGCGGAGACCTGAATCTCGGGAGTGGAGGACGATGTCACGGCTCTGAAGCAGTAGTTGGCAAGTATGGAGACCATTCAGAAGGGCCAGGCGCTCTGGGTGGAGGATGGAGAGGGACGGGCCCGGCGGAATAACCTGCGCTTCGTTGGATTTCCGGAGGACGGCAATATGGAGCGTTTCCTCACGCAATGGCTGGACAGCTGGCTCCCTTTGTCGTGGAGCGGGCCCACAGAGTACTTATCCAGAAACCTCCGGTGGGGGCTCGCCCTCGGCCGGTAATAGCAACACTCCTAAAGTATCTCGACCGAGATGCCATACTGAAGCAGGCCTGAGCCAAAGAACCTCTACTATATAGTAATGTGCATATCCTCATATTTCCGGACAACACGATGCTGGTACAGCAGCAGCGGCAATCGTTTATGGCCGCGAAGGCCCGCTTGAGAGACCTCAAGCTCCTGTATCCCCTCCTGTTCCCTTCTTGCCTGCGGTGGTGTACCGCTCCCGCACTCACTTCTTCGATACCCTGGAGGAGGTCTTTAAATGGACAGATGAAACGGTACGAGTGAGAGTGCACACACTGCCTGGGCGGGAGTCGGATTCTTCATCAAGCGAGGTGGCAATGAAGGGGCCCCGGGGCCAGCCACGGAGGGGCAACATACGTTCTAGATACCGGCGACGCTCCCTGTCGTGCGGAGCCACTTCCCGGGGGGGTGGGGGGGGCCTGCCCCTGAGCGACAGACATCGGAACCCTAACGTTTGCTGTCAATGTGGTGTTGTGGTACATTTTCTTTGCTGAGTTGGTGAATATTCTGATTTATACTCATTGGGGAAGTCCCTGGGTGGGCTGGGTCCCCACCTGTTTTGTGCTGGTAGGGGGCACGCCCAGAATATATGGGCTGTAAGTTGGGGATCCATTGGCTGGGGCGGCCCTTGTTCCCCCGTTGGGGATCAGGAGCTAACCCTTCTGCGACAGATACTTCAATGTTTATGAAGTATGGGGTGTGGGGTTTGTTTGAGGTTACAAGTCGCACTTTCACTAGGGGTCCACTATACTACAAACACACCACCACAGCCTTCCGTCCACAATATGGCAATGCCCGATCCCTTATGGCGAGCCGGCCTAATAGAGGTCAGGTGACCCCGGGCACTCTCCGCATCATAAGCTGGAACGTGGGCCATCCTTCATCAGGCAAAAAGGGCTAAAGCTGATATTTTCCTGCTGCAGGAAACTCACCTAATGGGCACAAAGGCCAACAGCTTGCAATGGTACGGGTTTTAGCAGGTCTTCCATGCTGAGTTTACGAGGGGCTCGAAGGGAGTAGCAATCCTAGTGCACTACAGAGTCCCATACATACATGCGCAACAGTGGACTGACACACAGGGGTACGATTGGGGAGGATCCCCTGGTACTGGGTTGCGTGTATGCCCCCCCCTTTACAGTGGACACTGGTGAAGAAAATACTCACTTTATGGGCGGACACGTCCGATATGCTTTCCGTGGTAGGTTGGGAGTGGAACGATGTTATGGATGTGGCTGGGGTGGCCGGGACTGTGGCCAGCCCACAAAACTATACTCTCTGGGGTTGAGCCTTGACTGGGTGGATGTGTGGTGGCGAGTTCATGGTGACAGGCGAGAGTTTACATACCTCTCGGCGGTCCATAAGTCCTTCTCCAGGCTTGACTATATATTCGTTCCCTGGGGGTGGCTGGTAGGGTGGCGTTGGCTGAGATTTATCCACGTGGCCTCTCGGACCATTCCCAGGTGTCCTGTGACCTCCATATGGGCAGGGGCCGACAACCATTCTGGTGGCGCCTCTCGGTGTGGGATCTACAGAATGAGGAGTACGGGACACATATGAATGAGGCGATCGCGCAATATCTACCCTCCAACCAGGGGTTTGTCTCTAGTGCAGCAATCCTATGGGAGGCACTGAAGCCTACCTTGCGGGGAGTAGACAGGGGAGACCCAGCGTATGCGCTGGAACGTCGACTCATGGGGCCTCACACGTTACACACGATTCTTTACTCGGCACCATTACAGGCGCATTGCCATCGGTCACGCAGGTAGTATTTCAAATTTGAAGGCAGGCGCATGGACTGGTGGAACACTTTGACACGAGATACCCCTCTTTGGCACAATGGGCGGCTGCCCGAACTGGCAGCCCTAAAGGGCTTCCGGGGATGGGATGATATTGGTATTTCAACCCTGGGTGATGTTATGAGGGACATGACACTCAAGACCTTCCAGGATTTACAGAAGGAATTCTTCATGCCCCAGGCCCAGTTTTATCGATACCTTCAATTCCGCCAGGCTTTGTCCCCTAGTCTAGATGGCCTGGTATCTCTCCCTGAATTCAGCCCGTTGGAGGCGAAGGTCTTCATGGGGTATCTGGAAACAAAGAAGATCTCCCGGATTTATCAATCTCTGGTTACCCATTGCTCCCCCACACTTCAGAGGCTTCTGGGGGATTGGGAAGAGGATGTGGGCACGCTGGAGGAGGAGGATTAGAGGGAGGCCTTGGCGGCCCCACGGGGAGCAGCCATAGCGCTGCGTCTTCGCCTCAGCCAATTTAAATACCGGCAAAGGGTCTATTTTACCCAGGTACGACTGTGGCGGGCAGGATTGATTGCCTCCCCGGAGTGTATTCGATGCGGCCGGGAGAAGGGCACGTTCCTACCTACTGTCTGGCAGTGTTTATCCCTGGACCAATTTTGGAGGGGGTGTTTTCCTGCCTGTCAGAGGTCCTGGGGTGGGAGCTCCCGCGTACCATGGTTGGCCCTGCTCACGTCATGGAGGGAATAGGGGGTAATATTTATAAACGTCATCTCATGCAATTTGGCCTCATTATGGTGTAACGGGATATCACAAAGGTGTGAAGGCTCCGCGGGCTCCCTCGGTGGCTGCATGGAAAAATGGCCAGGACTTCTGTATGGGGTTAGAACAGCCTATTTATGTGGCATGGGGATGCCCACATAAGCACTACAAAATATGGAACTGATGGGTGGATTATCGGGGTCTGCGGCTTGAGCCACCAATTGCTGTGGAGGACCACACATTGGGGTAAATTCTGTGACATGTGGGTTCGTGCGGGTGCAGGGTGGAGGGGACCCGGGAGGGTGTGTGAAATCGTGCTACGACTTTTCTGGTCCGTGTAACAACTGTGGACAAGACTCTGTGGACACTGTGCGACTTCGGGGGACAAGGGAGGGGGATGTTGGGGGGTTTAGTATTATGTGTATGCTTTTGCCGTGCATCTTGTTATTACTCTAAAAAGTTGATTGCTTTTTTGATAATGTATGACTTGATTCTGCAGTTGCCTCTGGGGTGCAGAGCCATGCAATGTATACGCAATTTGACAATAAAATATGTTTTTTTTTAAATGAGTGAGTTCCCTGCGATAATCTGAATGCAAGTGCGTTGTTCTTACCTTTCAATTTAACAAGTAAACAACAACTGATGGCCATGAAAGACGATACATACACTATGTTGCATATAGAAAAACTCAAACAACTGCCATTTACTATAGCTGAAATGAATTCTTCAGTCTGGTTAATACATGGGGTAATTTTGTTGCCCATCTCTATGTTTCAATTTAATGTGTGCATGAAATATTTTTTCGTAGGTTGATATGAGCCCCTGGGAGCAGTTACATACATCAGTTATGGTCTTTACCATTTACATATTGCTGTCAACATGCTGATAATTAAGTTTTCCTTACAGGGAAAGAGTGTGATTCCACTGCCGGCCATTTCCTTGAATGTCAACAAGTGAAACTGCATGGTGCTTGTAATGTTTCTGCCCTTAATTTGGCTTGTTTTCTAAAAGGAACTCCTGTTCCCGCTATTATCCCCACTCTCACATTGCTTTCCAATGGCAGTTATCTTGTCCCTAATAATCAGGACTGCTGCGGTCTGTGGGCTGGGATCCCATATGTGGTAACTGTTTCCCGGCTAATTAGTTGTTGCAACAATGTCCTGTTTCCCCCCCCCTACTTGGAAGTGTGGATAGTTCGTTGTGGCTTTCCATTCAAACCCTGAAAACAGATTTCAGTAAGCTAAGCAGACTCAAAGTGCTATTGTTTCAACAAAAAGTGGCTCTCACATCAGCCCCTGAGACCTTCGAATTGCAGGTGACAAGAACGTCCAGTGAAATACAATCATTGTTAAATACAAATCTGCCCCTTCATTTCAGGCTTAGAGTGATGCATAAACTATGCAGAAAAGAGGCAGAGACCAGCGACACTCTAAATTTGCTCACCTAAAGTGCCTGCTTTTCTATCAAAGTTTTTAAGCATAGGATTAGCACAGAGCCATCATGCCGAGATAGAGAGGGACATCGTCTTTTGCCATTTCTACAGCAAAGTTTTTAAGAATAGAACTAGCACAGTGCTATCCATGCCGAGCTGTAAAAGTACAAAAGCCTTTTACCCTCCTGTTACCTCTTGTATGCCCCACATAGCTGCATTGCTGAGAGGTCATCACAGGCCACACACCCTTTCTCCACCACTCTGAAAACACAGCTCCTGGCACACTACTGCTCCGGGGATGAAGTACATTTTAGTTCTGAGGCCCTCAGGAGACAAGGGTACCTCATCCCCCCACCAACAGTGAATCAATAGCTGCGTTTGCAGAGTGGTGGAAAAAGTGCTCATGGCCTCCGACCACCTCCACGGAATCCCACTGTGTGGAGCGTGCTACAGGTAACAGGAGGTCTTGTTGGCCCCTAAGGACCCTAAGCAGCCAAGGGGATTTTACCCCCCACCCAGCAGCGTGCCAGGAGATGCGTTTGTAGAGTGGTGGCCTATTAAATTCATAGGACAATAAGTCATACTAGCAAAAGGATGGCCAGGATTTCCATGCAGAGCTTATAATAACATAGGTTGTGAGTGCAGGTATGGTTGAGAGGGAGCTAATTTTAAAGCCCACTCTTTGAAATCCTGTAGAGCATAAAGGGAGCTACCTGCAGAGCTTAGTTACAAATAAAATACATTCAGAGGGAGAGTTCTCTTTCCTCAAAGACAACAGTATCAGATGAGATAGAAGAACAGCAGGTGAATTGCGGAGTCTGGCAAATCTTATAACAAAACAAGCTACAGATGTGCAACAGCTTGGAAAGACATTCTACAGAGCTTATAGTGACATATGGTACCTCTGTTCGGGGGATTGTATGGCACTCCGCGGATAAGGATAAGCCACTCACTTATAACTATAGGTCTTCATCATGGTAATATTTGTGAAATTCAAAAAGACATTGAAAATATCAGTTCATGAGAGGGAGGGATGCCAGAACAATTTATACAAGAGGAAACATTGTTCTGCTTTAACATACAAACTTAAACCCCTAGTTAAGGCCCACTATACATCCCCCTGTCTTTTTTTCCTAAAACAATAGCCAAATGAAATTGAAATTTTAAGAAATTGAGTCTTTTGTCGAATGACAGTGCTACATCATATTTAGAAGCAAAGATGAAAACAGATTGGCCAGACATATCTGGCACTAAGTACAGAAAAAACTAACACCGTTTTTGACAGTTTTGAGAATGCATTAGCTAAAAGGATTTCTTATTGCTCATCACCGCAAATGAACTCCCTTTTGAGGGATAGGGAAGAATTATGAGAGCCAATATTCTTGGGACCAAGTAATAAAATTAAGTGGAATTTCAAATTCCATTTTTAACATACTAACCATGGCTATAAATTAGGGTGCTCTATTAGCCCATTCAGTGCATTTCATTCGCAGGATCTCATAGATGTCCAGAACTTATAATATTTAATGTCCAAGTCATTCCTCATCACATACTAAAGAAGACAGGTGGACTTTCCGGAATTCACTTGAGGTTTCTATAATGGAAAAGGAAGATTACAGGCAACTTTTCCTCCTTCATCATCGGATCCTTACCAATAACGTTGAAATTGGTACAGCTATAAAAGTGTAAAATCAATCATCTCCGAAGCAACATGAACAGGCAAAACATTGAATGAATCAAAGACGTCAAACGCAACCTTCTACTAGGAATCCTTCACCCAGTGCTCCAGATTCAAAGTCACAGAGTTGATTTATAATCCTCTTTTACTGGTTATGCAAACATCACACGTCCGTACCCATTTGCCAGCCTTCCAAAATCCATACCTGGCCTCCATGAATACAATCTAAACAAACATTTCGACGGACATGCAGCTGTGTTCATATGGAGCATTTATCTATCTGAAACATCACACCTTTCCGTGCACTTTGCAGATAAAGGCCAGTCATCATGCATAAACTGACTGGCTTCCAAATCGCATCTTTCTTTTGAGCTTTCATTCACTCATCTTTCTATAAAATTCCCTAAATAAGCTAATATTTTTTAATACAGTCAACTACGCCATCTTTCATATCCTAATCATAATTATAAGGAAACTCTTGCTCTGCAACCCAAAATCCAGACATTTCTGGTCAGGGAGGCTCCAAAGAGCCAGACCCAAATCAGAGCCTTTCTTGGCCTGACTGGGCACATAAAAGGTTTGTTAAAGGTTATGATATAATAGTGGCACCACTAACAGAACTCAGTTCTAAAAGACAAATCAGAAAAGTTATCTGGACCAATCACGTGTCCTTCGGCACGTTGGTCAAAGGTCTGCATCTCATGCAATTTTTATATGTATTGGACTTTGTTTTTATTATGATTTAAATTTTAGAATTTTGTTGGGTAGGCCTGGGGCTAAGTGACCACCGTTAGGTAAAAGGCTGGCCTTGCGCGGGGGCAGGAGCGCTTACGCAACAAACATCAGACCACACTCTTGCTCCGGTTGCAAGTGACGACCACGAGCGTCCGCCGCCCTTTTATTTCAGCCCCGCAGGCCACGCCTGGCCTGCGGATGTAGTGGGTGGGTGAGTGTTGGCTACTAGACCGCCAACTGTTACATCCCTATCCAACTCAGTTCTTTTTCTCAAACACAAAACAACTGTCTTAAACATGTCATACAGTTCAATACATTAGTTCAGTACTTGCACGGGCTCCAGCCGATGGTATCCGGACACCTTCAGCAGGCATAGTCTCTCAGACGTTGGCTCGGGTGGGGGTTCGGCCTCAGGCTGTATCTTTGGGTGCCAGTGCGCCCGCCGGTGATGTCCAGGCTGGGGTCTTCAGAGCGGGCCCCAAACTCAGATGGTGGGTTTGCTTCTGGGGCCTCCTCTCCTCTGCCACTTGCCGATTCTTCCTCCCAGCCTTCGGGCGCAGCACTAGCCATGGGTCTTGTCTGGTCACTTGAAGTCTCCCGTGGATGTGCTGACAGGACCTCCTTGAACCATGAGATGTTTCTGGATACCTCCTCTTAACCTCTGCGTGCCGTTGTCATGGTGCCATGGTTGGCAGTGACTGTCCAGGGGCCAGGTTCGTAATTTGTTCGGAACGTTCCCCCTTGAAGTCGGTTTCGCAGGAGGACCATCGTTCCAGGGCTGATCACTCTTGAGGTGGTGCGTCGACGGACGCTGGCATCCTGGTTGTGTCGTGCTCTTCTCCCTTGCACTTCTTCCACCTCTAACTGCGGTGGTGACCAACCTGGGCTGTTGGGGAGCAGGTCTCGGCGAGCCCCATGGAGCATGAGGGCCCACGGGCTCCGTTGGGTCGTGCAGTGAGGGGTGCTTCGGTACTCCTTTAAGAACTCGTAGAGCCTCTGTTCCGGGTCGACTTGTTCCACGACCGCTATGTGGAACATTTTGTTTAAAGTGTGCATGAAGCGTTCGACATCCCCGTTGGCCTGAGGCCACTGAGGGGTGATGCGGCGATGAGATATGCCTTGCTATTGGAGGAACGTAGCAAACTCGGAGCCTTGGAACAGAGGACCATTGTCACTGCGCACTTCTTGGGGAAACCCAAACATGGCAAAGGTTTTCTCCAACACTGGTCCAACGTGGATGAAGGCATTGGACGCAACAGGTTCCACTATAGGGTATTTCGAGTATGCGTCCATAATCACTAGGGTGTGTCTTTCTCCAGGGAAACTCCCGAAGTCTATGCTCACTTTGAACCACGGGATGGTGCAGGCTTCTTCGGTGATGATCAGGACGGGTTTCTCAGGGCCGCTAGTCAGCTGGCACAATGAACAGTGTCTAACATATTCTTCGACCATGTCTTCGAGCTCCGGGAACCAGACTCTCTCTCGCATCCGCGTTTTCATTTTGGTGATTCCTTGATGTCCTCCGTGGGCTAATTGGACTGCCCGATGTTGGAGGCTCTGTGGGATCACTAGCCTGGGTCCTCTCAACAGGACGCCGACGTTGGTCGCACTGAGTTCGTGACGGACCCTCCACATCTTCATTAAAGTGTCACGATCTTCTGGGGTCCACGAGTTGGCCTGTCGAAGGTAGTTTGTCCACGAACCTTCTTGCACTGCACATAGGGTCCTGGCGTAGACTGCATCATCGGCGGCAGCTTCTCTGACATCGCCTAAGGACATGCTCTGGGGACATGCTGCCAGAGCCACCAGATGAGCATATTGTTCGACGTCCTCATCTTCTTCTTGGTTCTCCGGTCGAACTGAGTGTCTCGAGAGGAAGTCACCCGGGTTCTTGGACCCTGGGCGGTATACCACCTCCATTTCGTATGGTTGCAGCTGGACGGCCCAGCGATCAATGCGCGGGGGCGGATGCGGTGCAGTCCCTTTGAAGAGGGGAACGAGAGGCTGATGGTCAGTGACCATGGTGAACGGCCGTCCACGGAGGTACAGATGAAAATGACTGCAGGCCCACTTGATGGCGAGCGCTTCGCGCTCAATCTGGGCGTACCTTGTTTCTGTGGAGGTGAGGGACTTGCTGGCGAACGCTAGGGCGGCCCACTGGCCTGGCTCATGTTCCTGGGCTAATACCGCACCGAGTCCTACAGGGCTTGCATCAACTAGCACCTCCATTCACGGGATCAAAGTAAGCCAGCGTTGCTTCTCCTAGGAGGGCATGTTTTATCCCTTGGAAGGCCTCTTCCTCCTTTGGGCCCCAGTGTCATGTTGCACCTGGTCTCGTGAGAGCCCGCAGCGACTCGCTCCGGGTGGCCAGACCTGGTATAAATCGCACACAGTACGTGGCCATTTCCAGGAAGCTCCGTATTTCCATCGGTGTCTTTTTGCGCGGGGTATCCTTAATTGCTTGCGCCTTCCTCGGGTCTACCTGTATGCCTTTTTGGTTGAAAACATAGCCGAAGAACTCGAGGGAAGGTTGGAAAAACTGGCACTTGTCTTTATGTAGAGTGGCTCCGTATTCGCTAAGGTGTCTCAGTGTGCTGCAGAGATGTTGGTGGTGATCGGCAGCCATTGCTGAGTGGATGAGGATGTCGTCACTTACGTTCAGCACTCCAGGTAGGCCTGATAACAGCTCCCGTATTGTGTTCTGGAACACTTCGGCCGCCGAGGATATTCCAAAATTCAGCCGTTTGTATCTTCTGAGCCCTAGATGTGTGCTGAAAGTGGTGATATATCTGCTCTCCTAGGACAGGGGTAGTTGGTGATACCCTGTGTTTAAGTCAATTTTCGAAAAGCACTTGGATCCGTTGACATTCGCAATAATGTCATCCATCGTTGGTGTTATGTGGTGTTCCCTCCTATTTGCTTTATTGGGCAGACGCATGTCGATATATAGGCATACGGCTCCTGGCTGTTTTGGCTTTTCCGCGATGACCATCGGGGACACCCATGGTGTCGGCCCGCATACTTTTTCGATGACTCCTTGCTCCTCTAGTGCTTCCAGCTCCTTCTCCAAGAGCGGCCGCAAGTGGAAAGAAATGCTCCTGTGTCGCAGGGCGACTGGGGCGACCGATTTGTCAATGTGTAGCTTGATAGGGTCCCACTTGATGCACCCGAGGCCTTGGAACAGCTCGGGGAACTGACCGAGGAGCTCTTCTACCTGGTATGTCCGGATTCGGCTGGCGAAAGCGATTAGCTTTAGATCTTCCGCAGTGTGACTACTCAGGAGGGTATTCGCTTACCTGTCGATGACATGGATGGTCGCTGTCACCTCGAGGTCATCTGCTTTGATGAGTACCAAGAACTTCGCTTTCAGCGGCAAAGGCGTGTCCGCTCCATACGATTAGATTTTGGTTTTGGACGCCACTATAGGAGGGCGAGGGCGTAGGCTTTTGTACTGTTGTAGGCCCATGACGTTCACTGTCGCTCCTGTGTCGATGACCGCCTTCCCCTCCGTTCCTGCAACTTGGACTATACACGTGGGTTGTGGTCGGCGGCGCTGTTTGAGCTCCCTTGCGAAGGGTACTATGTACACTTCTTCATCGTCATCTTCTGACAAATCTTCTACTGTTGGCAGGTGTTTCGCTGGTCTCCTCTGTCCGTGGTCGGGAGGCGCGGTGTCTGTCACCGATAGTTGCCGAACGGCTCGCGTTGGGGGCTTCTGCCCTCAGAAGTCTCGGTTTCTGTTGCGCCTTCTGCCGACAGATGCAAAGTGATTGGGTATCCCACAGTTGGTGCAGGTCTTTCCCTGGGCGGGACAGTCTTTGGCGGCATGTGGATCATGGCCACAGTATCCGCATCTTGATCTGGGGGCGTCTCCTTTTGGTCCTCTCACTGTGTCTCCTCTGGGCTTGGTTCTCATAGCATCGACTCGTTCCGTCTTGATGGAGTCCGGCTTCCCGTGGGGCTTGGTTCGGGCTTGATCCATCTTGTTTGCCCTCGCCGCGGACAGGTCATGTGATCTGGCTAGTATCAGTATGTCTTCCAGCGTGATTCTTGGTTTGCGCAGTATGAGTCCTCGTAAGGTCTTGCCGCGGCACCCCTGAATAAGTTGCCTCCGGATCTCCTTTGGCTGGTCTTCATCAGTGCACGTGCTGGCAAGTTCTCAGAGACGTGCATAGAACATGTCCATAGATTCTCCTCCCCTTTGGCGGGCTTGTCTGAGCTTAAAGACTTTGAAATCTGGGTTTAGTTGTGGATCAAAATGGCCATTTAGTGCCATTACTGCCGCATGATAGGCGTCAGCCGCTCCTGTGTTGGGTAGGTGCTTGAAGACCTTAAAATTCTTGTCCCCTGCATAGATCTTTTTACTGCTTCATCCGTTTCCCTGGTCGCGACGAAATAGTTGTTGGGGCATTCGATCCATATTCTCCAACTAGGGGAGGCTGATGCGGGATCTTCTAGCTCACTGAAAGGAGACAGGACCCCTGATGCAGCGGGCTAGGACGGGGTGCGGGCTGGCGCTGCAGCGTTGTTGTCGTCTCCCATGGTGCTTGGCAGAGATTGTCTTTGACTGTGTACAGGCCGATGGCATGCCACGTGCTCAGGCTGGGTCTAGAGGAAGATGGTGCGGGGTCACACATGGTGTTCTGTGTTGCTTTACTCTTATTCTGGGCCCTCTGTGGTTTGGTACCCCTTTTTATCTCCTTACTTGATGTGCACCCTTTCCTTTTCCTTGCAGTACCTTGGATTTGCCAGTGCTTGATTGTACTGTGGCTGTGGCAAGTGCTCAGGCAGCTGGGATCATCTGATCAAGTGGGGCCTCGAGCAGCTCAGGTATCCTGCAGGGCCTGGAGCGCCGATTCACGGTGGGGGCGTGGCCTGAATGCACAGCTCGGTCTGGGCTCGTCGTCGCGGGGCATCTGGAGACCTCGTAGACTCCCTCTGTGTTTCCCGCACCGACCGCAGCAGACGCTGAGGTTGGGGGCGGGGTGTTTACACCACCGATGCGCCGCAGCTCAGCATATACGCGGTGCACCGCAGCGCCATCACGCGTGTGAGGCGGCCGCTACACGGAGCAGTGTGAGGTGAGGTGTAAGAGAGGGTTGGGCCCCCTCCGCTCATCGCCAGTGGGGTAGGCCTGAGGCTACGTAACCGCGGTTAGGTAAAAAGCCAGCCTCGCCTGGGGGCAGGAGCGCTTACGCGACAAACATCAGACCACACTCTTGCTCCGGTCGCAAGTGAGGACCACGAACGGCCGCCCCCCTTTTATTTCAGCCCCGCAGGCCATGCCTGGCCTGCGGATGTAGTGGGTGGGTGAGTGTTGGCTACTAGACCACCAACTGTTACAAATTTGTATTTTAAATATCGATGTCAGCTCTGAAAACGTTTCCATTGATGAGCACTAAAAATGTGGCTCAAAAAAATGTTTATGAAGTTATGAAAAGAAGCTTTGATGAACTGATTCAGTAAACCAAGATGACTAGAAATATTCCTTTGATGGACAGTTCATTGTGCGACTTCAAAATATGTGCTAGTTGAATGGTGCACAACAACATTGCAATATTTGTGGTATCTGTGGAAAGTAGCTCCCTTTTCTTTCGGGGGTATTGGTAGACGGAAATAAACTAAACCTTAAAGATTGCGTGCACACACTCTTTCTGAACCCACCCATAGGGCAGTGTATAGTGTAGTATCGCAGAGATACGTTCTAGTGTTTCAGTATGCTGGTCACACACTGAACACCCACCCACCACAGGCGTCATCAGTCAGATGACCCTGCCAAATAAAAGGGGCTGAGCACACGTGCTCAGGGCCAGTTGACCAACCATCTAATCTGTGTCTGCGTCCTTCATTTGAGTAGCATGAGGGCCTAGGGCCCCAAGACACTACAATGGCGATGAGGCGGAAGCTGTGCCCAGCGTGCCACAGCTGAAAATCGTGGGGGAGAAGAAGGGGGAGAGAGCTGCCCGCGCAGAGGGCACCCCCTCCTTACTGAGGCGTGACGTGCCGAGAAGCCTGCGGGCAGGACGGAGCCCCGCAGAGCGACCTGGGGTGACCGGGAGCCTACCCCGCACCTTATGAGCCAGCGGTGAAGTGCCCTGGGAGGAAGTGCAAACCAAGCGGTGCCCACCCGCGGTGGCTGCAGCCGAGTGACTCCCACCATGAAAGCAGACTGACCGGAGCCCACCCGTTTCGGCCGCAACTGACCCCCACCGCGGAGAGGTCGTGCGGAGCCCACCCGTATCGGCCGAGAAAATGGTGAGCTTATGCCCGTGGGGGCGAGGAAAGGATAAGCGGGCCGGACTGCCGGACTGCCGGTCTGCCGGCCACCGCAACTGCCTGCAGAGAGGCAACATGACATCGTGTTACAGCGGAGTCCACCCGCGACAGCTGCGACGCCAGCCAGACCCTAGGTGAGCCCGCAGGCTGACCGAGAAGCCAGGGTGCGAGCGGAGGTTCGCGGGAGCCCACCCCGCCTCCGTGACTCAACGCAATAAATAAGGGGAGTGAGGGGAGGGAGTGGAGTAGCTAACCACCTCCCGACCCCCCCCCTTTGACAAAAATGATTGCTGTCCCGGAGCGGAGCCCACCCGCAATAGCAGCGACGCCCTGTCGGGCATGATACAAGCCCGCAGACCGCCCGAGGAGCTGTGACCGCCCCCAAGAAGGCCTAGTCGAAAAGCGGAGCCCACCCGCAGTGAAAAGGAACTCTGCTCCAACTGGACAAGCGGTCACTGGCGCCAGCTACACCCCGATCCCCAGCGCGGTACATGAGAGCCGCGCTGACCTCTCCCCACCCCCGCGCATCGTGTGCAAGGTGAGGCTGCAGAAGAGGAGTGAGGAGACAGCATGTGCCAGTGGCCGACTGGAGCGAAAGTGCCTAGAGAAGCGGAACGCAGTAACTGCCCAAAGCGCACCCTGCGGCAAGAGTGTGGAAGCGAGGCCAGGGGAGCCCAACGTACGTCGCCGCAAATATAGAAAGACTGGTGTCGCTACCGTTCGCCCTCCCTCTTAGGGCTGAATGAGAAAAAAAAATAGACTTACCGGGTGAGCGTGAGGATGCGCGGCTCCCCGATGAGAGAGAGCATCCAACGACGTGCATGGTCGAGGACCAGCCTCCAGCATGTGGACACATTTTCACAAACAAATATGAGCCCACCTGGGTTACAAGTGCCTGCGCCCTGTGGGGAGGCTGGCAAATGAGGTCGAAGTCACGAGAGGATCCATTACGGCACACCCAAAGAAGAAAGTGCACAAGGCCCGCACCATGGAGGAAAACTGCCGAGGACAATGAAAACAAACTGGAGCAAGGCAGCAGCGCCATCTAGTGGCCGTTCTTCGATACTGCAAAGTGGGAGGAAAGAAACAAGCCTGCGGCAAGCCAAAGTAAACAGCAGGTAGAATACATATGCCATACAGGGACAGAGACAGTACAGACTGCCACTATTCCATAGGAGTTGCATGACAAGGCTACCTGACGTGCCAGTGGTACCAGGACACCCCACAACTTTGAAAACGCAAAGTGGCATTACGCAGTAAAGCGCCAGCACCACACACACACACAGCAGCGCAAGACTAGCACAGGGACGCCACACAGCAGCAAGAAAGCAAAAGTGTGACACTGCCAGGACCTGCGGGAAAAGAAGAGGAAGGGGACGCCTGATGGCCACAGGTGCTCACCACAGCGGCAACCAAGACACCAGAGCCTATGCCACCAAATGGAAACGCAGTGAGTTCCTGAGGAAGTGCAGCACGCACATTTGAGTAGCGCGACAACGCCAGCGAGAGTACAGAAGCACACAGCGCAAGGAGCAACGCTACACTAAATATGTACCACAGACAGTACGAAGTGAAGCACAAACTTGCGACCGACAAGCAAAAGGACACAGGTAGTCACACTGAATCACTGACAAAATTTCGATTTCACTAAAATCGACCTACACAAATATTGTGTCTTAAATATAGATTACAATTACATCGACACCCTATACTTATTTATAAAATTACTAAAACATCGATCTAAGTATATCGATATACAAAAATCTCGACTACACTAATTTCGACCACACTTATATCGAAATACATAATATCGACAGTCAATAATATACATACCACAATACAAAAACATCGATTACCAAAATATAGACATCAAAAATATCGACATTATCTAAATATCGACTTCTCTAAATTATTCTTAAAGTTTCTAGAAACATTATACACATTAAATAAATTAACATTATACCCATATAACTAGGTATATACATACTAAACACTATTAAATAAATATATCTCTGTAAAATAATTATAATAAATAACTAAATCTATACAAACAATTAAAACTAACTTTTGTTATATATACACATTTTTTTAATATTATAAATTTTTTAAAGCTATACTATTTAATTATATTATTTATAACATACTTACTAATACACTAATTATCTGAATAAACATTTCACATTCAGCAAACTAGAATATTTAAATGAAAAAAATTCAAACTAACCAATAGAAACTCTTTTCTCGGTTTCTAACCAATCACAAACAAACACTAATTAAACATACCCTATATAAAGAGCTAAAATTAAGACTGAAAAACCAGCAGAAATTATTCAGCTTCAAGGAAAACTGGACTTATTTCTACTACCCTAAAGATTGTTCTCATACGAATATACTACAAATCAACTAAAAGTAAGTAATCTTATGTTTCTGTATAAAATGTTAAATTCATTGCAACCTGCGGTTCATTGTAAATATCTAAAACTGCTTTTCTATCTATCTCTACATATTTCCTAAACAGAATCAACGTTAACAAACAGATGAACATTTTCTAGAAAAGTACAACAACAAAGTTGAAAAATAAGTCTATTAAATGTCCTCTTTAAACACTGAGTAAATGCTAATTCAATAGTAAAAATGTTATAACTAACTCATAAACTCCTACTTAAATGTCTAATTATTGTTTTTTATTAAACACATTTTTCATAATTCTGAAAATGTGAAATGCTTGTTTTTAAAAATGCTACTTCTATTATAAATACTAAACTAAATATTCATCATACCATTACTTTTTTCCACAGATACCTTTACTAATTAAAGCTGCAACATAACAACAAACATTCTACCATCAACAACTAAAAATTAAAACTAGGTAAGCATAGAAAACATGCCCAAGTACTAATATGTGTCTTTTAAACACTCACAATGTTAATATTTCACTTTTTGTAAATTTAAAACAGGTATTTTGTTTAAATGATAGATACGTCAGATTAAATGTAGTAAACTTTTTCATAATAAAACATAGTACCTTACCAAATGTGTTATAAAAATACACATATAAACATTCACTAAAATATGCTTCATTTTCTTTCCACAGACCACTACAATCTATTAAAGCATCAATCAACAAAAACATCTACTTTGAAAATCTACTACTTTTGAATAGGTAAGTACCCACAAATGTTACATACTTATTTATTTTCTCTTCTAATAAAATGACTATTTCTAATATTATTTAGTACACCTTTTCTAGATTTAAGAAACCAACAATGACAGAAGATGCAAGACTTATATCATCTCAGAAAGGGACCTTTTTGTTATGCTATATGGGGTATACTTATACTCAGGAAAAACAAAAAGACCTTAAAGTTAACTGGAAATGTACTAAGTATTATTCTAACAAATGCTATGGGCGTGCAACAACCAGAGAAACAAGTGATATTAATACTACTGAACATAACCATCCACCTAACATCTCTGAAATAGAGGTTAGATCTACTCTAGACAATATTAAGGAATTAAGCAAAACCTCTGACCTACCAACTAGTGTAATACTTAAGGAATTAATACCTAGAGTACCTAGAGAGGCAAGAGGTCAGTTACCAACTATAGCTGCTATAAAAAGAACTATAGCTAGAACCAAAAAATCTAGTAGACCAACAATAGCAACACCTAAAACTTTTGAAGAGGTCATAATTCCACCTGAGCTTACCATAACTCATAATGATGAACCTTTTATCTTCTACAACAACAACAACAAAGATAAAAGGATAATAATGTTTGCAACAAACACCAACCTTAAAAAATTAACAGATAGTCAAACATGGATGATGGATGGCACTTTTAGCATATGTCCTAAACCATTCTATCAATTATATACTATACATGGGCAATTCCATAATACCTGCATACCATTCATCTATTGTTTGTTACCAAACAAACAAACTTCTACATACACAGAAATATTAAACAAAATAAAACAAGAAACAAGAGACTTCTTTCCCCTAAAATTATAATAGACTTTGAACAAGCAATGATAAATTCTATCCTTAAAACATATCCGCACACATTCATACAAGGATGTTACTTCCATTTTAACCAATGTCTATGGAGACATTTGCAAAAATTAACACTTAAGGGTCCATTAGGATGGCGGGCGGACTTTGTCCGCCCGCCACCCTAACGGAGATCGGGACCGGCCGCCATAAGGGCGGGGGTCCCGTTGTGGGTATTAGGATGTGCCCGCCACAGTGGCGGGCACATCCTATATGTTTTGCATTGTGGCGGGCGGTGCTCTCTGCACTGCCCGCCACAATGCAGAACATATGTTGACGCATTTCAGGATGCAAAGCGGCAGGCACTGCGCGGTGCCTGCCGCTTTGCAGATGTACATGTGGGGGGGTACCACAGGTACCCCCCCATGTGCCCCCCGACAGTGGTGGCAACCTGGGGGCCCTGCAGGGGGCCCCCGCAGCAATCTCCGCCTGCCTTTCCGTGGCGGCATTTCCGCCGCGGAAAGGCCCCTACATTGTGGCATGGTAATATGGCTGGCGGTGTCCATTGGACACCGCCACCATATTAATCTATTACTGCGACCGCGGCGGTAAAGCGGCGGACGGTCTTTCCGTCCGCCGCTGTCCCTTCCGCCATCCTAATCTGGCGGAGGGGAAAACGAGAGTGCTTGTCGGGCGGATTGCCTCCGCCAGGGTGGTGGTGGCCACCGCCACCCTGGCGGAGGCAATCCGCCCGACATACTAATGGACCCCTTAGTGTTGAATATGCAACCAATATTACATTTGCATACCAAATAAAACACCTCATTGCCCTAGCATACGTGCCAATCACCGATGTGGCTGAACACTATAATCTTTTAATAGAAAGTACTTTCTATACACAAAATGAACAAAAATTGGCTCCACTTTTGGATTATTTTGAGGACACCTGGGTGGGGAGACTACACAGGTCAGGCCACAGACGACAACCTAAATTCCTAATTCCTTGGTGGAATGTATATCTACCAACCCTAAATCAAGAAGCCAAGACAAACAATGCAGTGGAGGGTTGGCATAATGCCTTTCTATCTTCAACTGGCCGAACAACTCCTACACTACACAAACTACTAACAGCAATACAAAAAGAACAAAGTTTCCAAGAGTTAAGAATGGAGCAATCCGTTGTACAATTAAAGCCCAAACTATCAAGACAAACAGCCCAAATGTACCAATATTTACAACAACAAGTACAACTTTACCCCACAACAAGAGGACTAGAATACTTAAAAATGATAGCCAAAACACTCAACTGAAAATAATAACCCTAAAAAAATCTGGACATTTAAAAAATGCCTTAAATGTAAACAACTGCAAACACAACAATGATGGACAGAATGTGGATCAATGTCACACATTCACCCCAGTCCAAAGATCTGGGCCCAAATCCATTGTTTTTCCACTCCACACCACCCTGGGTTAGACAATGGCGATATGCAAATCAGCGCTGACCCTGTGCCCCATGGGAACAGTCCAGTCCGAACTACAAAAGCCATGTCCTTCCCAGAACGGAAACAAGCATCCGAGGACCGGCCCGGTTTCGAGGTAACACCGCTTTAAATGTAAACAAACCATCTTATTCAAAAATTATAAGATATTTTTTTTTCTAATAATTATAAATATTTATTAATTTTTAGCCAAAAAAAATATCTAACTCTACATAAATAGTTTTAAAATAGAACATTTCCCAACCCACAACATTTAATAATATAAATGCATTTACCTTTCACAACAACGTAATTAGCAAATCCAATGGTCCATAACAATCCATGCAGTAATAAATCCACAGCATAAAAAATAAAGTGGCCCAATAAAATGCTAAAATACAACTGTTCAAAATACATCCGAAATCCCAATAATTCGATAAATCTGAATGCATCAAAAACCCGAAAAAGGTACAAAATTTTAAGAAACGCTCCAGGAAACCCGAAAAATAAACGAAGTGTAAAACACATAGCAGTTACAACAACTGAAATGCACTTCTTAAAAAAAAAAAAACGTAACAGCTCGGAAACGGAAATGGCTGTTTCCAAAAACGTACAAGAGAAAAAAAAAATTCCCACCCACATAAAACTTAGAATAATACATTATTAATAACTAGAACATACATATATCTAACAAAAATTTTATAAAAAGCCACAAACACAAGTACAAACGTTAATAACCAACTACATACGAAGTTAACCCTAACATAGTAGTACAAACAACAAATAACAAAGTACTACCTTCAAAATTTCCTTAAATTAGTTAAAATATAACAAATAGCAATCTTACCTTCTCAGACGTGGAGTAGCTTCCAACCGCGAGTATGAATCTTCTAAAATGACCTAAAAAGACTTAGGGCCCCATTAGGATGTCGGGCGGATTGCCTCCGCCAGGGTGGCGGTGGCCACCACCACCCTGGCGGAGGCAATCCGCCCGACATCCTTCCCTGCATTCCCCCCCGCCATATTACGATGGCGGAGGGGACCGCAGCGGTGGGAAACACCGCCCGCCTGTTTTCCGCCCCGGTCGCCTGGCGGCCGGGGCGGATAAGTGATAACATGGTGGCGGTGTCTATCAGACACCGCCAGCCATATTAGAATAGGCATCTGACAATGCCTTTCCGTGGTGGCAATGCCGCCACGGAAAGGCAGGCGGACTTCACTCTGGGGGCCCCCTGCGGGCCCCCAGAGTGAAGCACAGTAGGGGGGTGCACACAGGGGGTACCTATGGTACCCCCCTGCATTTGCATAATGAAAGCGGCAGGCACCGCGCGGTTCCTGCCACTTTCGTCATGCAAATGCTGCAAAGCATTTTCAGCATTGTGGCGGGCGGTGCAGAGTGCACCGCCCGCCACAATGATGGGAATACAGGATGCGCCCGCCACTGTGGCGGGCGCATCCTAATGCTGCCAACGGGACCCCTGCCCTCATGGCGGCCGGTCCCTAGTACCGTGAGGATGGCGGGCGGGCAAAGTCCGCCCGCCATCCTAATGGGGCCCTAAGAGCGGTTACAAAATAAAACACCCAAATGATAGTATTATCAAAATAATAGTGAAATAAATGTCAAATAAATTTGTTTTACTAATAGAAATTTGTTAAAACTGTATACATTTTTTTGCTACATTTATGCTATGTATTATAAATTTTTCTAGAACAATATTATTTTTTATTATTACATTAATTATTAATATAGTTTAATATTTAAAGTTATAATAAAACAAAACATAATGTGTTTAAATTAGTGAAAATAAAAGTTGTTTTTTTCATTATTTATCTAAAAATTGTTACCAATTTTTTTAATGTATTAATATTAATATTATAAAATTAATAAATTAAAATTATATAACAGATATTATAATTTAAAATTTTTGTAAAAAATACATTGTATGATATTAACTATAATTATTATCTATGTTGTTATTTGAAAATATATCTACATATATTACATATATTGAAGTTCACATTTATATGTAACAAATATATTACTATATCATTTAATAACAATTGTGATGTATTGTAATTTGTCTTAAAATGTATATACTCTATATATTATATTTTTCAATGTTTTCTCATTTACTATATTATTTACATATACCAAAAATGCACTTTACTGGAAAGGTATCCAAATGTAACATTTTTTGTGACAAGTTAGATTTATTTATTTGTTTAAATTGTATAAAATCATTATTTAAACATGTATTATTTGCTTTATTTACTATATGAACAAATAAAGAAAAACAATTGTTTAAAACTGTGTCATTTTGGTCTACTACCCATTATTAAATAATTACTACCAATATATAAATTTTAAATATTTGTAACTATATATATATAGATCTTACATTTTTTTTACATATATAATGAACTATTACTATCAATTTACTATTCACAAATAAATATACAATTTATTTAAGTCGATACTGGACACTGAACATAAAACATTTACTTATCCAAATCCAATATAAAGATTATTTGTATTAATACTAAACACTTAACCTATTAAATTAACTATTCCAACTCCTATCTACATTTAATTAGGGTAGTTGCTGGACACTGAACCTATTTAATTTACTATTCCAACTCCAATCTACATTTAATTATGGTAGGTGCTGGACACTGAACCTATTTAATTAACTATTCCAACTCCAATCTACATTTAATTAGGGTAGGTGCTGGACACTGAACCTATTTAATTTACTATTCCAACTCCAATTTACATTTAATTAGAGTAGGTGCTGGAGACTGAACCTATTTAATTTACTATTCCAACTCCAATCTACATGTAATTTGTGTAGGTGCTGGACACTGAACCGATTTAATTTACTATTCCAACTCCAATCTACATTTAATTAGGGTATGTGTTGGACACTGAACCTATTTAATTTACTATTCCAACTCCAATCTACATTTAATTAGGGTAGGTGCAGGACACTGAACCTATTTAATTTATTATTCCAGCTCCAATCTACATTGAATTTGGGTATGTGCTGGACACTGAACCTATTTAATTTACTAATCCTACTCCAATCTACATTTAATTAGGGTATGTGCTGGGCACCAAACCTATTTAATTTACTATTCCAACTCCAATCTACATTTAATTAGGGTAGGTGTTGGACACTGAACCTATTTAATTTACTATTCCAACTCCAATCTACATTTAATTAGGGTAGGTGCTGGACACTGAACCTATTTAATTTACTATTCCAACTCCAATCTACATTTAATTTGGGTAGGTGCAGGACACTGAACCTATTTAATGTATTATCCCAACTCCAATCTACATTGAATTTGGGTATGTGCTGGACACTGAACCTATTTAATTTACTATTCCAACTCCAATCTACATTTAATTAGGGTAAGTGCTGGACACTGAACCTATTTAATTAACTATTCCAACTCCAATCTACATTTAATTAGGGTAGGTGCTGGATGCTGAACCTATTTAATTTACTATTCCAACTCCAATCTACATTTAATTAGGGTAGGTGCTGGACACTGAACCTATTTAATTTACTATTCCTACTCCAATCTACATTTAATTAGGGTAGGTGCTGAACACTGAACCTATTTAATTTACTATTCCAACTCCAATCTACATTTAATTAGGGTAGGTTTTGGACACTGAACCTATTTAATTTACTATTCCAACTCCAATCTACATTTAATTAGGGTAGGTGCTGGACATTGAACCTATTTAATTTACTATTCCAACTCCAATCTACATTAAATTTGGGTAGGTGCAGGACACTGAACCTATTTAATTTATTATTCCAACTCCAATCTACATTGAATTTGGGTATGTGCTGGACACTGAACCTATTTAATTTACTATTCCAACTCCAATCTACATTTAATTAGGGTAGGTGTTGGACACTGAACCTATTTAATTTACTATTCCAACTCCAATCTACATTTAATCAGGGTA
Source organism: Lissotriton helveticus (assembly GCF_964261635.1). Classification (NCBI taxonomy): domain Eukaryota; kingdom Metazoa; phylum Chordata; class Amphibia; order Caudata; family Salamandridae; genus Lissotriton; species Lissotriton helveticus. The sequence continues at coordinate 1,687,963,510 of NC_136065.1, read as the reverse complement.
GGTGCTGGACACTGAACCTATTTAATTAACTATTCCAACTCCAATCTACATTTAATTAGGGTAGTTGCAGGACACTAAACCTATTTAATTTACTATTCCAACTCAAATCTACATGTAATTAGGGTAGGTGCAGTGAACTCTAACTATGTAGATTTTTGTTATAAACTCCCCACCCGTATCCCCTATAAAAGCAACATTCCACTCATAAACATTTATAAGTAGTTCTAATTTAAAATGTCAAAATCCAAAATCTAAATTTTAGATGTATAATCATATTTCTATATTATTATTTGACTAAATATTAACATCTCCATATAAATATTGTAACCACTCCCCACCCTTATCCCATTTTACACAAAATCCCACTGTGAAATTTAAATATATTTTTAATAATTTGAAATTATAAAATTGAAATTTGTAATTTCTAAATCTAAAAATATTTTTCGAAATTCTATTTTTTTTTTTTATTTCCTTACATTTTTTGTTATTTATACATATTTTTTTCAATCCCCACCCTTATCCCCTACGAACCCAACCTCCCGCTCCAACAATGTATAAAAATTTTCTAATTTCTACATTCATTTTTCAAAATATAAAATTTGCTTTCAGAATTCAATGAAACTGTTTTACAAATTATTATATTTTTATGTTATATTTTTAATACACTCCCCACCCTTATCCCCTATAAACCCAACATCCCGCTGGAAAAAAATTTAATAGATTTTCAGATTTCAAATTTCATATTTAAATATTTAAATTTCATATTTCTAAATTTTAATTTCGAAATCTATTTTATATACATATATATTGTAATTTAGAATTTTTTTAATTTATATATTTAATACACTCCCCGCCCCTATCCCCTATAAACCCAGCATGCAACTCCTACATATTGTATATAATTTTGATGTTCATATTTCATATTTCTAATATTTTATTACAAAATCTAATTTCTATTATTATTTTTTTCTAAATATATAATTTTAATTTTTATTTTTAATACACTCCCCACCCTTATCCCCTATAAACCCAACATCCCGCTCCTAAACATTTTATAGATTTTCTAATTTCGAATTTCATATTTCAAATTTTAAATTTCATATTTCAAAATTTAAATTTCGAAATAAATTTTATATGAAATTTATTTATAAATTATTTTATTTCAATGTATATATTTAATACACTCCCCACCCTTATCCCCTATAAACCCAACATCCCGCTCCTACAAATTTTATATAATTTTGATTTTCATATTTCTAATATTTAATTTTGCATTCTAATTTCTATTAAATATTTTTTTTTGAATTAATATTTTAAAAAAAATGTTTTAATACACTCCCCACCCTTATCCCCTATAAACCCAACATCCCGCTCCTAAAATATATAATACATTATATAAATATTTTATATTATAATTAAACATTATAGCAAATTTATATAACATTTATTCTTAATAATATATTAAACACATATATTTTTAAATTTCGATATTTTGACATTTCGACATTATATATGTCGATATTTCTATTATCGACATTACTTATCTCGATATTATTTACTATACATTCAAATCGATATTTTTCACTACGATATTTACTACATCGATATTTCTTACCTTCGATGTTGCAAACTCGATATTAGTGCAAATTGACATTATTAACTCGATATTTTGACTGTGCACCAGTCACACTACGTGACTCGCCCTCCCAAAGCAGCCTGAAAAGGCCGCGAAGAAAGAACTACGCCACCATGACGGAGAGACGCTGGGAGCGCGTCCTTGGAGACCTGTCAGAAGGTCACAGGGAAGATGACGTGCCAGAAAGTCACCGCCAAAAGCCGACCAGCCAGATGGTCGCCCAAGCAAAGAAGCCGACCTGCCAGATGGTCACCCAAGTAAAGAAGCCGACCGGTCAGATGGTTGCCCGAGAAGGGAAGAAGCCGACCACCCAGTTGGTCGCAAGGAGGACGAAGCCGTCCATCCCGTTGGTCGCAAGACAGAAGAAGCCGACCACCCCGCTGGTCGCAAGGAGGAGGAAGCCGACCACCCCGTTGGTCGCAAGGAGAAAGAAGTTGACCACCCCGTTGGTCGCAAGGAGGGTACTGACCGGCAAGTAGTCAGAGAGCGAAGACATCTGACAAGACATCCAACAATAAGAACGGAGAAGACATCTGTGAACAGAACGACCGAGAAGATGTCCACAAAGAGAACCAGGAACAAGACTAAAGCAAAGTCTAACGGAATCAACTTGAAGTCAGAAGATATCAGGTGAAAGAAGGACGCGACGACAGGTCCAGTCACAGAGCGAAGTGAAGACCGTGTCCAAGTGCTTGGACAAGACCACCTCAACCAGGAGTATACAGTAGACAGCAGAACACCAATGATCCAGAGCGAATAAGCAGGTGGAAGACCAGGCTGAGTCGCGAAGGAGGAAAGAGAAGACCAATCCTGAGTGGCACGACGCCACGACGAAGGAAGAAGAGCAAAGAGGTGTGCATGACAGTCCGACACAACAAACACCAGAAGGGGAACACCCGATGGGGAAAGTGAAAGGATGCACGGACATCCGAACACAGCACCTGGAAAACATCAGCACCACTGGGAGCACACATCTACGTGCAACCCGAAGATCACCCGGGAACAACAGAGGTGAGCAGGCCGGTCCGTTGGTAACAACCACCTTTGGGATGGAACGGACACAGAACCGTCGATATCCAGGGGCAGAGGCCTCAGGGACACCGGTGGCAGCGGATCCCAAAATTAGAGATGGACCGTTGAAGCTTGCTCTGAAGATCCAGGGAGAACAACGGTAGCATGCGACAGAACAAGTGCCAACAACACCCTTTTCAGGTGGAGCTTCGGACACGGAGAAGGGACCCTTAGTGACTCCTCCAACACGCTTGGAGCGACAAGGCAGCAGCCCACTGATCCAGTGGAAGCCTGGCAGCAAAGAGCCTCCGGGTCGTCCAGTAAGAGGGGACACCCACGAGACAGGGGTATCGGTGAGAGTGATACCCTGCAACTGCAGACCCTGTCAGGCACAGCCACCAGTTGGAGAAAACACCTCAACCAGGAGTATACAGTAGACAGCAGAACACCAATGATCCACCATCATTCCATCTGCACTTTTTTCACCAACTGCGGTGTCAGACGAAAGGAACAGGAGAGCATACTTCCCCGGCGCAAGTACACAAAGGAGCACGTCCACAGTGCACCAGAACATTGTGCCAAGAAGAACTAATGGTCCCGGCTGCAAAGACACCCTCGCCGGCAGATGACCAGCAGTGAAGAGACTATGTGGAAGTCGTCCACATCGAGTTATGTTTGTTTTGCAATTTTGTATTTTTCTCCCGCAGGTTCGGACTTCACTTTGTTTGGACCTTCATTAAAGTTTGGGAGGGATGTAGTATCGTAGGGATACATTCTAGTGTTCCAGTATGCTTGTCACACACTGAACACCCACCCACCACAGGCGTCATCAGTCAGATGACCCTGCCAAATAAAAGGGTCTGAGCACACGTGCTCAGGGCCAGTTGACCAACCATCTAATCTGTGTCTGCGTCCTTCATTCGAGTAGCATGAGGGCCTAGGGCCCCAAGACACTACAGATAGGTTTGCCTTAGCTGCTATTTTGTCAATCATTTGGCATTTTCACGTAAAAATCTGAAAAATATGGCGGGGGAAGGAATCAGAAAAGTTAGGATTATCTCCCTTTCGGGGTAAATGCAGGCGCGCATCATCCATAGGGCTGAAAGGGCTTCAGCGACCCCCGTCGTGTGCGTCAGCCCGGGCTGAGACAGCTTCCCGGGCACACGTGTGCGCAGGCAGATTTTGAGTTTATCGCAGCCGCACCTGAGTACTTCACAGGTCTTAAAAGAACATTTACAGGTTAAAGAGGCTTTGTAGTTTTTTCACGCCTTCATTTCCAGACTCCACTCTAAATATTGCTGGAAGAATTACACCCCCTGTCTACCCCCAAAATGTGGCTCTAGTTGCGCCTTCGAATAAAGGCGTTTATAAACAGCAAATACAAAGATAAATCGTTCAAAAGAAAACATTTTCGATTCAGCTCAACTTTTTCTAAATAGTTACTAAAGCTGAGAGAGGTAAAATGTTAGTGTTTAAACCAACCTAATCTGCAAACGTAATCTTATGATTGGTAATTTTCTCCGTCAAAAAGTGCACCCTAAAATGCCTGACAGGATTTATAAATCGGGTTTGAGTATTTAAATTACATTAGTTTAACTGTGTGCGAGGACTTGCAGCAGCACATTTTGACAGAAGTAGCAGGAAAGCTTTCTGACAAGCTTCGTTTTCAGTACCGAGCAGCGAGAGATTAAAGATTTAACCAGACTCTGAGGCGTCGAGAGAGCGACGTTGCACGTGAAGCGTGCGGTGCGTCCTCCTCTCCTGAAGGAGGCAATACTGTTGTGTGGCCGCTCTGGCTTCTGTCAAGTCTCGCTGGCACCCATGTGCGTCTATCTGGCTCTGCACGACTGCCGGCTTCTTAGGCTGTGAGCGCCTCTGCACTTCGTTGGTTACCCGCCGTGGAATGTTTGAAGAGATCGTCTAAGCCGCTCGCACCTCACCGGTCTCGCACTGTGTGGGCCAACCCCGGGGCACCGCACCTCACCGGCCTCAGACTCTCTCCCTGATAACTAACAGGCTCGGCGACTCAGCCGTGTACGCTACCCCTGCCCACTACACTACTAGTTGACATGCTACGCGTTTCTTCTTCCCAGTCTTCTGATATCTGCCTCTCAACGTGAAGCTCACCCCTAACGGAACCGCAACTTTACCACACTTCACTGCATACTAACTTTATCCGTGGGGCAGGTAGAGGGTTAACTAACTGCTTGACAACTCAATCTCCTCCTCGCAGAAGTGCCTTACCCTCTGAAAAAAACCTTTTCGCTACCCCCCTGATCTCCAACATACTTGTTATTTTCCCGTAGCTCTGTCGTCCCCCCGATGATGGCGCAAATACTGGAGTCCATCCTCAGCAGCCTCATGCAGCCTGACAACGTGGTTATCCAACAGGTACCAGCCTCTGGAGGGAGAGGGCTGTGGGTGGCCCTTTAGGGAAGATGTTGCTGGGTTGAAGCTTTTACTTTTCTACAAGTTGGCGTAGAGTAGGGGGGTGGGCTGGAGACGGGCTTGTCTGTACGTGGCATTTCAAATGTCAACATTTATCAGCTATGTAAATTTTTAGAAACAACAACGTACTCCTTTTGAACACTCGCCCATTTGCAAAGGAAATTTACCATTCGCTTTAATAAACAATCGGCTTCGAGACGCGACTTGCGCACCTCAATCTTTTTGAATGTTCCCATTAAAAAAGGAACTCAAATTCTCCCTATCTAAAATACGCTTTGGTAAAAGTTGAGAGCGCTGCTCCCGTCCCATGTGTTGACTTTATTCATTCTTGTTAACGACATTTTTATTCTACTTGCACTGTTGGCTATTTGCTGCTGATTTAGTTAGATGTTTTTATCCTTGCTCACACTAGCAGTTAGCTCCCTGTTTTCCTGGTGGTAATAGGTTGTTTGGGCGATGTTTACTAACTAAAACTCACTTCTTGCGCCCCTTTAAAATGCTCTAATGCCTCTGGGCTAAGCCTGCGTTGTATAAAAACTGTAAAATTAAATGATAAGCATTGGCAATGCCAATAGGCCTGGAATATGAATGAAAGTGCATTTTGTGTCATTGATGGGTTAAGGCAGTCAATTCATTGTACATTAATTATGTCACTTTCTTTGCACTCCTGCATCCATCCTTTAATCAACTGGCTCATTAATGCATTCACCCTCTGACACCACCACAATAAAATACATACAAACTCAATAATATGCATGATAAAATAAAATAAAAAAAAGTCCTAAAACTAAAAACACTATGACATCTAAAAAAGTGGGTATTTGCTCTCAGTAACAAAACTAAACAAAGAAAAGATATTGTAAATAGTCTATTGTTTTAATATTCAACTATGGTTGCCACATTTAGCATGGTGAGCATAGGACCCTCGTATGGGCATACCCTTGCCAAGGCTATGCACGGACATGGGTTCCTTGTTCACTGGAACCAAGCTGCACCTGATTGAAAAGTCCCACTGGTAAAAAAAAACACACTGTCTTGGATTGCTTGTGTTCTGGTTCGTAGAGGACCTGGCTTGGCAGGTCTGGCTGGACTGTTCCTATTGTAGCAGAGTTAAGAAAGATTTGTGAATGGCTGGGTCTAATCTGGCGGGCGTGGTATTGTAGGCAAAGGTACACTGGGTTGGAGTGCTACAATGAACGATTGCCAGCGGTTAGACGTTTTACAAGTATCCTCCTACCATCACCTTTTGTGTGTTGAATGTCCAGGGCAAGAGATTAAATCATTTGATCAAACAGGATTTATAAAATGCTGCTATTCACTTGCAAGGGTATTGAGGTGCTGAGAGCCAAGTTGCTTGGGTGGGATCAGTTGATCAACCAAATCTTGTTTCCATCCGAATACCTGAAGAGAAGGGGATATATGGAGGTGGAGGCTGTTTCAGGACAAGGCTAGGTTGGAGACGGAGAGTCCTCCACTGTTGTTTCAGCAGATGCTGGGGGAGTGAGCGAGAGAGAGTGTCTGGAGGGTTTGGGGAAGCTCTGGCAGTCGGTTAGCATTTTGAATTGGCGTAGCTTGTGGATGGGGAGCCAGTGGGGTTTCTTTAGGTGAGGGGTGATGTGGCTCTGTTTTGGGAGGTCAAGGATGAGTCTGAGTTCTGTATGGTCTCCATTCTCTTCAGGATGTGTGTGTTAATTCGTATGTAGAGTATGTTGCCGTAGTCCAAGCGGCTGGTGACGAGGGCTTGAGTGAAGGTACGTCTCATGGTGACTGGGAGCCATTTGAAGATCTTTTGGAGCATGCGAAGAATGAGAAAGCAAACATTGAGAGTACGTTGATCTGATTTTTCATGTTGAGTCTGTTGTCTAGGATAATGCAGAGGTTGCAGGCATGGTCTGTAGGAGTGGGTCCCAGTTGAGTAGGTAACCATGTGTCATTCCAGAGGGAGGTGTTGTCCAGAAGATCACTAACTCTGTTTTGAGTTTGAGGCAGTTGTTTTGTGTTCAGTCGGTGATGCTTGTCTTGCATAGGCAGAAATTGGCCCTTGCACTGGATGAATCTTCGGACAGAGAGAAGATGAGTTGTCGTCTGTATAGGAGCTGATGTTCAGTTAATGGGTTTTGAGTATGTTGGCCAGGGAGGTCATGTAGGCGTGGAACAGGGTAAGGCTGAGAAATGAACCTTGAGGGACGGTGCAGACGAACAATGGAAGGCGGGTTCTCTGGTTTCTTCCTGTGAGAAAGGATGCAATCCATTTGAGGGCTTTCACTTGGATTCCGACCTGATGAAGCCTCTTAATCAGGGTGTGGTAGGACATGGTGTCGAAGGCTGCTGAGAGGCCGAGTAGGATTAGGCGGACGTTTCTCCCTAGTCCAGGAGGGTTCTGATGTTGTTGGTGGCTGCGATCAGACGGTTTTAGTGTTGTGGTTCTTGTGGATTCCGGATTGGGATGAGTCCAGAAGATCGTTGTTCGCCAGGTATTCTGGGAGTTTGCGGTTGATGGCCTTTTTGATGACTTTGGCAGGAAAGGAGAGTAGGGAGATGGGCTGGTAGTTCTTGAGCTTGTTAGGGTCAGTGGCCGGTTTCTTAAAGAGAGGTTTTACTTCACTTGTTTTCATTCTTCTCGAAAGGTGGCCGAGGTGATTGATGTGTTGAAGATGGCAGTGAGCTCGTTGCTGATAGTCCTGGTTCCGAAGTTGAACATGTGTGGGGGACAGGTTTCTGTGAGTGCTCCTGAGTGGATGGAGTGGATGATGGCTGTGGTGTTCTGTGTAGTGAGTTGGTCCCAAGCAGTGATCTGGTGGTCGGAGTTTGCGTCTGTTGGAGCAAGGAGGCTGAGGATGTAGTTGGCTGTTTGGGGTTCGAAGTGTTTGTTGTGGTGGAGAACTTGTTGTGGAAAAAGTACACCAGGGTGTCGCATAGTTTTTGGGAAGGGGTGACTGTATTTTTGGTTGTACTGACTGGTATGTTTGATGGATCTCTTGAGTGTGGTGGGCTTCATAGGATCGGAACCATTACCCTATGCAGTATGCTGTCATGGATGGAAGCAGAGTGTACATGTTACTGTGTTAATGTACATTCTAACGCGTTTGTTGTATCTTTTCATTATAATAAGGTTAGATCTATGGCAACACAAATATATTTCTCCTACTGAACCATTGAGGTTTGTAGCTGTTATCCTTGGCTTATCACCACAACTAAGGCCTCCTGTACTGTGCTTAAGCTTTCCCACAAGCCAGCCATCAGGCATACAGTCATACAATTACATAGTATTCAAAATAAAAGTTGGCAAAGCAAAATACATTCTCTTTAAGAGGAGTTACCCAGGATTCCAACGGTACAAATAATCTTTTCTCACAGTTTGTAAGAGGGGGTAACAAGCACCAACACTATTGCCTACTATCGCAGTCTGAGATTCCATGTAAGAAAATACCTGTCTCTAGGCTATAATACAAAGTAAAACAATCTACTCCAAATGCCTATTGACTTTAACATATGCTTTTCACAATCGACATATGAGACCACCGGCCTTTATCATAACTTTTAATTCTGTACAATCTGACCTATAGCCTTTATCATTGGCATCATAATCAACTTAGACTTACTGTGCCGTTCCACAAGGCAACCATAGGTATACTGTAAAAAAAATTACAAATATGTACAAGTACAGTTGACAAAACAAAATAACATCCCTACTAATAGAGCCTAATAAGGATTACCTTAGTGCAATTCATCTATCCACATGGTTTTGTTTGGGGTGGGGTGAGGGCAAAACCCTTGCCTACTACAGTAATTCTCAAGATTCCATATAACAAAATACCTGCCTACAGCCTTTAGCACAGTGTATTGCCTTTAACAAATGCTTTTCACAATAAGTAATAAGGCTTATTTGCTCTGTTATAACTTTTTAAATTAGATCACACCTTAGGAATCCAAACCAACCTTTCCCAGTGAACTGATAATACCAAGCTGGCAACCACCAGACATACATTAATCAAATTAGAAATATGTACACAATTACAATTGACAAAACAATAAACAGTCCTTCTCAATGTAGCCTATCAATAACCATCACAGTGAAAGTCTACTCCTATGATTTGTCAGAGTGGGTGATGAACACCAAAACCATTACCTACTATGATAATCTGAGAAATTACATGTAACCAAATATCTTTTAATATGTGATAACAATCCCTTTTGGATGACTGTTGGCTTTACCATATGATTTTCAAAAGAAATAAGCCAGACCTTGTACCTTGTGTAATAATGTTTCATATTAAAAAAGCCAGACCATTTCCTTACACACCAGTCAAGCCTATAACTAGTGTTATTTGCTTGTCACCATCACTGACTCGGGCCTAATGTACTGGCAACCATCAGGTATATATTGTGGTTTGTCACAGGAGGTAACCATCAAATGCCTCATCGTCTTTAGTAATCTATAGATTCCATGTTACAAAAATACAATCTGGAGGCTTGATTTCAGAGTTATAACAATCCTTAAACGCCTATTGACTTTAACATATGCTTTTCCCAATCAATATGTCAGGCCTACTACTTTTTTTGTAACGTTATAATAAACAATCGGGTATATAGCCTTTATCATTGGCTGTCACGATAACCAAATCAAACCCGTTGTACTGAGTGTAAGCTTTCCACAAGGCTACCTTCTGCATATCGTCATAAAAGTACAAATGTATACAAAACTATAGTTGGCAGCGCAAAATATGATCTCTCCTAATAGACCCACCACAAGGGTTAATGTAGTGCAAATCTATCGCTACTGTTTTTCGGGTGGATTACCAACACCAAAACGCCTGTGTGATACTGAATTCCCTGCAACAGTATACCTGCTCACAGGCTTTAGGACATTATAATAACAATCCATCCTGCAAATATGTAGAAGAATAAAGTTTTCAAAACATTAGTCAAACCCTCTCCACACGGCCTAACGCAGATCATTACATTAAAACAAGCATTTGCAATGCAATCTGTCTTGCCTTTGGGACCTTATATGTATTTAGCACATTAACCTGGGTGCTGAAAAATCTAATGTTCTTTAACATGGAGGGAAAGTAAGCACCAAGCTGCGTGATTGCCAGGTGTGGGAACACATGGAGAGAAATATTGCCTTTCAGTGGGAAATGGTATAGCCCAAAGCTCTGTTTTTAATATAAAATGTGCTCATATCACTGAAAATACAAGATTTGAAAAATATTATTGTCTATGGGTGCTTGTGGAAGACAATGTCAATGAAATGGAATCTATAGAATGCTAAACTGAGAAAGCAGACTTCTGTAGGTGCAGTCTGCAGTCGCTTTGTGTTGCTATGACTTAGTGTTTTTAAAAATTGAAAACTGCATTTGAATGTTTTAGAGAAAATTGCACTAAGGGACTTTTGCGCATTGTGGGGAAAGGGAGTATTTACTTGTATTCAACAGGCTTTGTAAAACTGTTCTGCCGCCCTCCGGTCCTCCGCGATCAGGCAGCTGATTGTTTGTGGGGAGAGGGTAGGATTCCTTTCCGTTGCGTGACTAGGAAGTGCCGGCCGCCATTAGGAACGGTCAGCGCTCTAGTCTTTCACACACCTGGGGGCATACATGAAACCGGGTTAGTGGCCGCGACGAAGGCGTGCCTAAGGCAAGCCCGTCTGTGCCCGCCCGCGCCTGACCGCTGCCAGGAAATGCTGCCAGAACACCAACATATAGACCTTGCGCCCAGGGTATGCTATCCAAGAGAATGCCTGTTACAATGGAAGCGCTTGGAGCCCTGTTTAGTGAGGAGATGTGCTCCTTATGAAGGCGAAATCCCCCAAGACTGGAGATGCCCGACGTGTAGCTGGTCTACAACTTCTATGAAATCTAGGTTTGGCATCCCTTGTACTACCATCAGGGGAGATCCCGCCGGGGAATCATCAGGGGAGATCCCTCAGTAGAAAGCGATTCTGGTAATTTACTGACCTCTACTGGTTGTTTTCTAGCAAGATTGTTAAAAAGAGGCAGTTTAACAGAAAAAAAGTCCCTAAGTGGAGTGAGACAAGTCTTCGGCTGATCTCCAGTGCCCACAAAGTACATGCACATATAAGTATATACTTTAGTATATTCAAGCAGTCTTGAATGCTCGACCTAAAAGCCAATGTTTGTCTGAATGGGTGACCAATGACAAAACCCTTTCCTGGTACAGTATTCTGAGAGCCACTCTCCTGGTAGTGCTTCTTAAACCCCTTTGTAACGTTGATCAGAAAATGTCTGGTGACAGCTGTACTGTTAACCCTGACTTTAAGATTGTAACAGAAGGTAAATGACACCAGATTTAGAACGCTATACAAAATATATATATAAAATAATGATTTCCTATTATTCTAATAATGACCTTTTTTATCATAGACAATTATGTGATTACTACAAAACACAAACATCATTACTACAAAACACAAACATCTTTTTTTTGATAATCAGATTTTATTGAAGTTTTCAACACAAAGAAATTCATTTGCAGCAAGTCACATAATCCATTAAAATACCCCTGTCCCCCCCATGACATCACAGAGCATATCAGCCGTTGCGGAATAAGTTGCTGGTGCCCACCGAGCATGATGATGTATTAAGGCAGGGCCCATCAAGATGGTAACAAGCCAAACCATTTGCCCCATACTTTATGAAACAGCTCCGGGCAACCCCGGGCCTCCAAAACGGCCTCCTCCTGTATCCCACACCAATCCGCCCCCTTCTACACCCCCGCAGAGCTGGTGCCTCCGTCTGAGATCATTTGGCTGCAATGACTCGTTTTGCCACTGCCAGTGCTGTTCCCAAGATGCACTTATCGGCTCGGGAGCCGTCGAGTCCATCAAACACTCCCAGAAGCAGATGTCTCGGGTCGTGGGGAACCACCCAACCCAAAGCAGTCGTAAGTTCCCTCTCCACTCCTCTCAAGAATGGTTCCAAGGCTGGGCACAACCACACCATATGGTAGAAGTCGGCCGGGGTGCCAGCGCATCAGGCACAGGCCGGGGAGGTTCTTGCACCTGCTCGAAAGAGACGGGCCGGCGTCAAATAACATCTTTGGTTTTAGTGCTCTGGATATACACGTTGTACTTCAGATATTGCATATTAAATGACAGCATAATTATGTTATATTGTGCTTACTATCCCTGATGAGGCATTGACGTGTGTACATCGTGCAACAAGGTTAGTGATTAATTTAGTGGTTGCTAGTTATTTTGATTATATTTGGTTAGCGAGATTAGTCTTGTGTTCTCAGTGAAACAATTGCAGTAATTTACTTCGTTTCTTTGTGGTAGATTGAGCTAATAGTTGGACTTGATTATCATTGGGGGTGGTATGTGAGTTCATGAATATGGTTGGTGGGATTAATAGATGAGTGTGGATATGATCTTTGAACTAAGATACGGTGATTTGCAGAAATGCAATAATAGATGTTTTGATGTAATAATAATAGTGATGAAAGCAAACATGCATGTGATTCAGAATGCACTGTACTCCGAGAGGAGGCTTGCAGAGGATGAAAGGTGAGTTAGAGGGTCATTCAAAAGGAAAAAGCAGAGGCAACAGTTGGAAGCTTAAAGCCAAGGTCAGTTTTTCATTGCAGGTTTACAAGAATGTAGGAGGTTTTTTGAGATACCATGCAAACTGAGGATGCAATTTTCTAAAAAGAGCCCCATTGCTGCATCCAGTCGCATACTACATTCTGGCACTTGCAGTTTTACCATTACAGCAGAAAGAAAAACTCACCCCATACGTAGCAAATAAAAAAATCTACCAATGAATCGACCAATTTCTTATATTATGTAAATGGTACGTGCTTGATTCCCTAAGCTACAAACATTTGAAGTTGAATTATAGCAAGTAAATGCAGTAGTTGGAGATGTATATATGGGGTTCCTGTACTGTTGTCTGACGATCTAACCACCAAGGTCTCTGGTACAGTACAAGCTTAAGTGAGATGCAGCTTTTAGAAGGTACACATAAACAGATGTATTTTGCTACTAGTCAGAAACTCCACTCTAAACCAGAGATCACGTTAAAGAAAAAATAGCAGAATTTTGTGTTGTTTCCTCAAGATGGGAGTGGCACTGGAGATGACGACTAATTCCATTAGGGGAGTGATTCAGAACTTAGAAGACCTGCCATTCTCTCATTAATCGGGAATTATCAGCAGCCCCTCCACTGAGAAGAGAAGTGTACACGCTGGCACGTAGCACTGATGTTCTTACTTAAGTAGGTGAATATATTTAGAATAAATTGTCGGAGAATAACAGATGGGGCATTTAAAACAAGGCAGACATAAATGGGAAGCCAGTGGAGTGCCTGCAGCAAAGGGGTAGCTGAATCAGTGTGATTACATGGGGGATCAACAATGCTGCATTCTTTCCGGAACACCCGCAGTTGGCATGTGAAAGTTTTGGCAGATCCATATATAGAAAATGTACATTGCACAGATTTGGGTAAATGTGTGTATATTATGGGGAAAATGTCTGAAACCCAAACGTTTTTGGTTATTTCTTATATTAAACTAGTATTGAGGGCATGATGGTGAACAGGAAAGTGGTGACCTAGACACAACAGAGTGTAGACTGCTGGCGGGGTAGGTCTTGTAAATCACTGGAGAGTTTCTGGGGGATGTGCAACACGTGGCATGCACAGATTTTTTTTTTTTTCAAAACACATTTTATTAGTCAGCACAAATATAAGTGCAAAGCCCCGATCACCGGGTTCTGTTGCACACAGCAATGGAACGAGCACAACAGTGTCAGACATTTTCATACAATAAATCGCCCCCCCCCTCCCAGGTTGCGCTGCTACCATATACCAGGTCACTGAGAACAATAAGATAAACAAAAATGCACAGAATTATTACAATGTTTATTGAGAAACGGCAGTAGTAAATACATGTACTCAATTTATTGACAAATGTTCCATATTTATGTTAATTCAGATGAATTTATCCCAGAGTAACTACCAACTTTACTTAACATGTGGACTTACGAAGTGAATTTGATTTTAAACAGCACTAAGGGAAAAGTATTGCTATTGTCTTTTTAAGAACAGGGGTGCTACCCAAGAAAGTGACAACCTGCATCACTAAACCTTCCTCTGCTACTGACTGTTCTCCTATAGAAGAGTGCTACCATTCCGTTGCTGCTCTGTTAGAGCTAGCATTGGCTAAGATTCTAATTATTTTGCATCAATAACAGCTTTCACATCAGAACTCTTGTATATTCCCAAAATCACAGACCTTCACAGTTATTCCAGATACCAAGTAACCCTACATTGTTATACCCTTCACCTTTACCTCCATTGAATTAAAAACATTTTAATTTGAGAGCCTCCATATGATGCCCTTTCTATCGTGTTCTGCTTGCGAAAAGCTCAGTCTGTTTTCAACAAGACTGCCGACACCACTGGCCATGTTGACTTTCTATAACATTTCACAACCATTTCAGAGGCATGGATCGACCCCTAAGACGTTTCCACACGAACAGCCTTCCCCCATGGATCTTACCACCTCCTACATCACGCAGTAACTGCAAAAGTGGAGGGGAGCACACCACCCCCTTAGTGTGTCTCTCATAATCTCATCTACTTTCTTATCCTTTCAGTGCAACTCTATCACTATCCTCACCCTATTCAATGCCAACAACTTAAGTGGAGAAGTGTGGCTCAATAGTTAGAGCGGCAGACCCTGATGCAGACGTCTGGACCAGGGTTCAATTCCCACCTCGGCGGGTCTTGGGCTCAATTTCCTCGGACCTGATAATTCTCGCCTCTGTGCCTATTCTAATCATGGGTCACGCTCTGCAACTCTGGGCAATAGCTTGCTTAATCTCCACAACGGCCCCAACAGCGCTGGGGGTGCCCAGGAGTGGACATTTCACAAGGAAAAGCCAGGAAGGGTTCCTCAGCGGTATGAGTACAGCGCCAGGACACCCCGTTGCTGGGGCAGCAGTGCGCTTTACAAGTACAAATTCATTTCATTTCATAACCAATGATCTTGATGCCTGTTTTCACACACCATCACCCACAACTCCAGTTGCCATCCATGGTGACCTAAATCTCATCCTAAACCATCACAAGATGAGTGCCCACCTTGAATTTGATAACTTTCTAAAAAGCACCCACTCCACCTCCGCACACTTAAATGACAATTCTCTGATATTGGGAATGCTTGAGCTCGCTTTCACCCACCATTACCCTATCTTCCTCTGATCATGCGGGGATATGCATGTCTGCTTCTACACTTCCCACCCCCACTGCCTTAACTAAGTACTAATCACTAAATGGCAGTTATCTAGAATTGCATGCCAGCATTCATAAACCAAATACACAAAAAGCTCATACCTAAGCAAAACATCACTTCATTTTAACAACCCAGTGTAAAATACATTTTACTTGCTTGGCCCTATCAGAACCTTTACCTAAGTTGCTCCTTGTCCACAACCCAGGATCATGCATACTCTCCACTCGTTTAAAGCTGCAATGTATGCATGTTGTCGTAAATGGCACTAACTCCAAATTACAGAGCATCTTAAAGCATACTATCAAGCTGTCTTGCCATTATGTTAACTTCAGGTACAACTAAATATTCTTACTATGGGGGGGCGGGCCTAATTGCCTCCCTGCATCTCATCAACAGTTTGCCTGCACTGTCAAATCTCTATGCTCTGCACGTTTACTTAATCCTTCCTTTCTGCTATTCATGATTTTGCCTCTGTCTAATCTATGATTATCAATAGAAATGCCCTTGGCGCACTCCTCTTAAACCTACGTCCTTCTCTCTTAAATACTATTTAAACTCCCCACTAACTGTGGTAAACATTAATTGCCCTCTTTCCCACATCTCCTGCTCAATTAATCCACACGTTTAAAACTTCCAACCCTTCTTTTCCAGAATCCGAGCCTTTCAGTCTCAAACCATGAAACCTCTGGCTCTGTGTTGTTTTCTGTCTGACTTTACATTTCAAGCACTCTTTCAAGGAAGTCTTCGACCCACTGTGTGTTGCGCTTGTGAAAACTTAAATAGCGGCTGGCGTGGGATGTTGAAAACACTCGACTTTTACTTTGGGTTGGAGACCGTCCGTCTGAGCTATCCTACTTGTTAACTACGATGGGAAAACAGCAGGTGCAGCTGTAGCTGTTTACCTTGCCTATACCGACTTTGGGAACCACTCATACGCTGGAACGGGAAACATCATTTACCACGAAGGCATTACCACTACTCACGTTTACCACGTGACACTTACCACGCAGGGTGCCTTCCACGCAGGGTACCTTCCACGACGTCTTTACCACGGGCTAGGGGGGAGACGTGGTATTCCTTCAAGTCGATCTGCGTGGGCATGGGGGGGCAGAGGGAGGGGGGGGGGCTCGGAGGGGGGCTGGGGGGGTCTCCCCCCCCAAAAATAACAAGCATTTTACTTTAACAAAAAAACGAACATATATTTAAAAGAAAGAGGAAAGAGCCTCCCCCAAAGACGTGCCGTGTACGTCAAAAAAGCAGTCCTTTTTTTATTTTGGTATACGTGTTTTGACGCTTGTTTCAAAGGAGGATGGAAGTAAGGGCTCGTGGAGAAAGACGTGAAGGTAAGACGTTGCAACGCGTAGTAAAATGCTACGTTGTAAATACCAGCGTGGTAAAGCCACTTGCGAGGTAAAATTCGCGTGGTAAAGCCATGCGTGGTAACTGAAATCGTGGTATAATCATATATCCCGCTGGAACCCGTCCGTCTGAGCTACTATACTCATGAAAATACGACGGGGACAGCAACCGCACGCAGCTGTAGCTGTTTAATCTATTTATTCCTACTTGGGGAACTACGTACATGAGACTATTGATGCCGGTCTACAATTGGACCTCGTAACAGGGATCTGGACAATCGTCGTCTATATCCCATTTTTAGAACAAATTAAATGATCGTGGTTTTTAAGATAAGACTATTTGCTACATTTACACAAGCCTTGAAAAAGTCGCTAATGGCGACGAAACACGTGTCGGCTGTGCCATTACTGTAAAAATCTAGCAACAGTGATGAAGATCAAAGTGCTGAACAAAGTGTTACATTCTTTATGTTCTTGTGTTAAATAATTTTTTCTGACTGAATAATCAGTTGTACACTTGTTTGTGCTGTGCTCTGTCACTGTTTTGTGTGTTACGCTTGTAGTGGGCATGCCCTACCTAAAAAAAAACCAAAAAAAAACCAGTGATTCTTTCTCACCCAACTTCTCTTTGTCTCTAAAATCATGGGTTTCAGCTTATTCTGTCTTTCTCGCTACCTATCACCATCTTAATGTTTTCAATGTGCCTGGTGGAATTAGCGCTCTACAGAAACTACCCTCTCTCAGTAAGTAACTTTATAACCCCTGTACATCACAAATACTTCTTATTCATGTTTGTACTATTTGATCTGTCTCTAGTGTTTGATACTTTAGACCACTCCACAGTCAACCCTTATGAAGATAGTCATTACTGGAGCATCACTTGACTGATTCTCTTCTAAGCTCTTAAATGCTTCATAGCGCTTCTCCTTATGTATCCATATACCTCTATAAGTAGGCCTCTTAGCTTTTCTTCACTTTCTTTTCACACCATATTACTTTGGGGTATAACTCTTTGCTGACATTTTTCTTTCTTTAATCGTTACCTCCCACTTACAGTCACATACTTCTGACTGTCTAGTCATCCACCATGGGATGGAAGTTTGATCACTCGTCGAAAAACAGAATGTGGCTGTCTTATACCTACCACCTACTTCCCTATCTGTTTGTCTGTGACCCGCAATTCCCTGGGGCAAAATTCCGCTTCAATCCCCTGTGATCATGGACTATTTAGTAGCAGCAACAAGCAAAGTGGCTAGGTATCGACAACTAAATGTATTTGAAATTCGCCAAGTCATTAACTTTCACACAGTAAGCTAACCTGGCCATTGTTGCACTTCTCTTCTCCTTTTGATAAGGTACTAAATGTCATCAGAAGTATTCTTTATGACCTTCTGAGATAATATAACAGCAGATTGTAGCGCACACAGGTGGGACTCTTGCTGCTATTATTGTATTCATCCTTTCTCCTTCTATCCGCATCAAGATGACCGTAATAAAACCTGGCAGCCAGAAGTCTGGTCTACCTGGTACCTTTCACTGGATCTTTATTCCCACTGACTCTGCGTTCGTTCTCATCGCTTTCCACATTGAAAGCTGCGGTCAAGGAGCACCTACAAGAATTGCTATACGGACCGTCTTCTTGTAGAGAATAGGCTATTGCCAGTATGTACACCTGGTAAACCTATATAAGCATGTTTTTATATCGCCATTGATCACAAAGATCATTTTCTGCATTTTACCCACTCTAAAAGAACACTGACCTATGTAGTGTGCTTTTTGCATGGAACTGCTCCTGCTGCTCAATTAATGAAATTGTCTGTGGCTGACGTGTATTTACTACTCAAGATGGTTGCAATGCTACTGCCATGTTGATGCCATACTGAATATTAAACCCCCCTTTTCCCAAAAAACTTCCACATTGATGCTTTTAATTGAACAACCCACCCGTTTATCTACATGCTTGTGAAGCTGCAGTCTGTGTTCCTTGGCTGAGT
This sequence comes from Lissotriton helveticus, assembly GCF_964261635.1. NCBI lineage: Eukaryota > Metazoa > Chordata > Amphibia > Caudata > Salamandridae > Lissotriton > Lissotriton helveticus. Next base: position 1,687,944,809 of record NC_136065.1, on the reverse strand, counting down.
CGAATTGACGCATTCATTATTGTTTTTTTCTCCCATGCCTACATATGTGAATGCTGTGGGCGTTGGGTTCCACTGAATGACAGTTCGGACTCTCCACTTGAGATCACAGCAGTTGAGTCCTAAAGTTAGCTTCATTCTGATTTCGGTGTTGCCTTTGCTTTATCTACTTCTGTAACGAATTCCAGAGCTAACATGCCTCGAATCCTTGCTTTTCAATTAAATCCTGCATCAGTTAATCATGACCATGTGTCTCTGCATCAGCAGCATAGATCATAAAAATCTGAGATTAACTTATTTCTCTGCACCTGATAATCACCAAGTTTGAAGATACACATCTAATTTCTCTGATTGCTTCCGGAAAACATTTAAACACTGATGGAAGGAGCGTCAAAGTATATAATCATATCAAGCATCATAAAGTCATGCAATTTCTGGCGATTCAAAAAAAGGAAAAAAATCCATGCAGCCTTCCTCCAAGAATTATTATATATGTTCAGTTCTTTTATTGTAGTATTTCATTCCATGTAATGAAGACATCCACCTTGAGCAAGTTCATAGGTTTTAACAAACAAAATCCAGACGGCAGGATTTATCGAGCCTAGCTGTCATGTGTGAGAAGTTAGCCTGGCATATGATGTCCACTATTCAGTGGGCACCTTGCACCAGTCTAAACGACCCTTATTGATGGTGGTTGTAAAGTCAACCTTATAGACAAGCTATCCTAGTGGTAGCATGGACTAGCAGTCTTAGGCTAAAGCTTCAGAGAGCATGTGAAGCCAGCTGTTTTACCATATATAATCCCTTGATTACCAAATGAAAGGACACCACACAAGGTATATATCAAATATATATATGTATTTATTACTAACACAACCCCTCTGTACTATTTATGAGGTCAGAGTTCGAGATACGTTACAAGTTACTCATTAAGCATACTATAAGTTGCACAAATACAATTCTGCCCTAGGAGCCTCACAAATCATATACTAAGTAAGTGGTATAAGAACCACTTCAGAAATAGTGAATAGGGGGGCGTGGCTACGCAGGCGAACGGAATGGCCGCCTGACTGTAGAGCTCCGCCGGGTGAGAGAGAAACGGGGCCGTTCGCAGGAGATCCGGCGCTGCGCTGGGGTCGACTTCTGCCTGCCAATGATCCCTGCCGCCATCTGATGCCGCCTGCCTAGTCTGGAGAGCGGGGGACGGCGAGAACGGGCGGAACAGCTGAGGGGTGCTGAGGCCGGTGATGCCTCGTGGGCCGTTCCTTTGCAGCGCCGGAGCGACTGGTGAGTTTCCCTGATTGACCCCTCGTTGTCCCCCTCGGCCTTGGGGCCGCTGTTGTGCTCTCCCAGGGCCGCTGCTCGGCCCCGGTGGTGTCCGTTGGTGGAGGCGTGGCCCCTCGGTGCGGGACCGGCACTTGCGGCCTGGTCCGGCCTTGGGAGCCGGGGCCTCGATTTTCGGGGACTGCCCGGGAAGTGCGGCGGCAGGCGGGGAGCGCTGGCGGCGGGCTCCGGGGGTTGGGGGGTGATTGGCGGGGAGTGTGGCCGGGGGGCTCCTAGGCGCTCTGCGGACGGCTACACTTTGCTGCATTCGGTGGGGACCTACCACCTTTGCCCCCACCGCTTCCGTGCACCCCAGACCCGCGCCCGTCCCCCTGCAGGCCCAGACCTTCTACATGCTCCTGCTCTCCTGCTGCTGAGAATGGCCGTGTGTCGGACGCCTGTGCACCATTAAAAGGCCGACGCTTGTTGCGTGACCGGCGCAACATAGCCCATCTGTGCTGCTGCAGCCACGAGGATCTCACTACCTGGTCCCCACGCTACGACCTCATTGGCTACCTGTCACGGCGGGACCCCAGCCCTGCCTGCTGCTGCTGAGTGATCACCACGGCCGTCTGCTGGCCCTACTTCTTGCGCAGGGCCTCTGCCACATTGCTCCGGCCGGATTAATTTCCTGATGACCTGTGTGCGGCTGTCTTGGCGATTCTGAGGCCTCGGCGGCGCGACTTGGCCCTGGCGCTGGGAACCGGCGGGTACCCCTGATTCTCCAGTCCTGTCTTGACCACCTTGTTGTCGGGGTGCCCTGTCGCTGTGCTCGCCCATCTGGCTGCCGTGGTGGTTATAGGGTCCTGTGCCACTGGTGATTTGCCCGCCATTACTTCCAACATGGTGAAGAAGGACGCCACCCAGAAGAGACTTACCTTCAGTTCAGCGCCCCTCCGTACGGCACCGGTTTCGCCGGTGACTGAGGCGGACACCGGTGCCCAGGCGGCGGCGAAAGACACCGCGGGTATGGTCGCTGAGATGCTGGGTGAGATGCGGGCTGGATTCAAGGCCTTGGACTCTCGCTTTGATGCCCTTGACAAGAAAATGGCGGACATGAGCACGACAATCCAAATGCACGATAGACGCCTGGACCTGGCGGAATCCAGAGTTTCTGACATCGAGGACGGAGCTGCGTCGACGCTGAAAAGGTTGGAGCGTGTGGAGAAGATCCTTAAAGACGTTGCAATTAAGAACGAAGATTTAGAAGCGCGCAGTAGGCGCAATAATATCCGAATAATTGGTGTGGCGGAGACGACAGCTACCGGACGCTTTGACACCTTTGTGGAACACCTCCTAATCGAACTTTTTGGCCGCGACACGTTTACAGCTGGCTTCGTAGTGGAGCGCGCATACAGGTCGCTGGGGCCCCGGCCTAATCCGGGCCTGCCTCCCCGACCCATTATAGCCAGGCTCATGAACTTCAGGGACAGAGACGCGGCACTGAAGGCCGCCAGGGAGGCGGGCGAAGTTAGGTGGCAGGGTGACGTGCTTTCTTTCTACCCGGACTTCACGATCATGGTCCAAGATGCGCGCCGGAAGTACACTGGTGTCAAGGCTGCTTTGCGCAAACTGGGGTTACGTTATGGAATGCTGTACCCTGCCAGGCTCAGAGTGGACGTGGATGGCAGGTTCCGCATTTTTGACTCCCCCGCAGAGGCGCAGGAATTTTGCCGCTCCTACAAAAACAGAGGGTCGCCTCGACACTCAGAGGAAGCACAAAAGTCTCCGCCGCACACTGACTCGCAGGCTAGTGCTGACCTGTTCAATGAAACTGGACAGGGTTGACTCATCTCCACCCCATTTTTTCCTGGAAAGGCTATTTACCTCAGTGTTGTGCATCTGACCATGCGGTTCATTGTGTTCCTTTTTTCTTTAGCAGCGCTTTCCATAAATGCTTAACTTTGAACGTTGCCCCGATTTGATTCTCGCATGGCGGAGCGTCGCCTACCCCCATGGCGCGAGCCGTACTGTTCTTTTCTCTTACGTTGTCTTTATTTTACAGGTACATTGTTGGACTACTGTTCTTGTTTGTTGCTTTAGGTTCTCTCCGTAAGGGTGGGAATAGCCTCCTGGGGATTGAGGAGTGGCTGGGTGGTGGGTGGTTGGGATGGGTTTGTTTGCGCTTTGGTTCTGTTGTTTGTGCGCACGCACTATTTTACACATTGGATGATGCCTGTGCTGCGGGTGGGGGCGGCGGTTCTGCACACTCATGTTTTATCATATTTCCATTGCGTTTGAATGGCTAAGGTAGGGCAGCGGTCTGGTCCTTCCAGACTTACTTCCATGTCCTGGAATGTCCGGGGTTTAAATGACACGAGGAAAAGACGGCAAGTTCTAAACTACGCAGCGAGACATGGGGTGGATGTCTTATTCCTACAGGAGACACACCTAGTGGACGCTGACTCTTCCTCCTTTGCAAAAAGCTGGGGTACGCACAGGTTTTTTTCTAGCTATAGCAGATATGCCAGGGGGGTGGCGATCTTGATACATAGGCGCGTCCCTTTTGTGCTCTCGGACAGTGTCTCTGATGTAGAGGGCAGGTATGTTGTAGTTACGGGGGTGCTTCTGGGCTTCAAGGTCACCTTTGTTGGAATATATGGCCCCAATTCGGACTCCCCTGCTTTCTTCCAGGGTCTCCAGGATGTTCTGCTGCGTCTGGACACTGATATGATGATCATGGGAGGTGACTTTAACCTGCTGCTGAACCCTACCAGAGACAGTACCTCCTCTTCCCCGGATTGCAAGCCCCGTTCCCGCGCTGTACTAGCGGATATGTGCGCCCACTACCCACTGATTGACATTGAGGCCCGTTTGCACTCCGGCACACCCGCCTACACCCACCACTCGGGATATCACAACACTAGTACCCGAATAGATTATTGGCTCCTTTCCCCGGGGGTGGCCGGTTGGGTGAGAGACCACTCGACGCTCCCACGCACGCTGTCCGATCACTCTCCCGTAGTGCTGACCCTGCTGATCCCCAGGCTGGGAGGGTATGAGAGGCAATGGCGCTTTCCTGGCAAAGCGTTGTCTGATCCGGTCTTCAAGGAAGACATTCGTACTGCCATAGAGGAGTATTTTGAGTTCAATGAGGGCTCGGTGGACACATGGGCTACACTGTGGGAGGGTTTCAAGGCCACTATTAGAGGGGTTTGCATTAACAAACATGTAGGGGCTTTGCGCGACATCCGTGCCTCCCTGACCCGCATTGAGAGGGAGCTTACTGCACTGGACGCGGACACGCTCACTAACACAGACGGTGGGGTGGAGGCGAGACGACTTGGACTCCTACAAGAGTTCAGAGACGCTGCAGACAGGGAACTGACATATCTCTGCACACAACACTCAGCTAGGCAATATGGTGAAGGTGATAGGCCCGGCAAGCTCTTGGCCCACTTGCTCCGTCCCCCCCGCCAGGCTTCATACATCTCTGACATGGTGGATGATCTGGGAGTTCGTCATCAGACCACCCCTGACATTTGTGATGCCTTCCTATCCTACTACAAGAAATTGTACACCTCGAGCCTGACGGCTGACTGTCGCGACCCTGGCCCCTATATTAACGAAATCTCCATGGTGTTCCTAGAGAAACATATGCAGGAATTTCTGGCGATGCCTATCGAACCAGACTGCGTTGTGGAAGCCATTGATGCTTTAAAGGGCTCCTCGGCGCCGGGTCTGGATGGCTTCTCGGCCGATTTTTATAAAGAATACAAGGAAGAACTGGTGCCTCGCCTGATAGAAGTGTATGCGGAGGCGCTTGAGTCAGGGATTCTGCCGCCCACGCTGCGGGAGGCAGTTATTATTTTACTTCCCAAACCGGGTCGGGACCCCACCAGATGCGGATCCTACAGGCCCCTTTCCCTACTGAATCTTGACTATAAGATTTTGGCGAAAGTCCTTGCCACCCGACTGTCTTTACTTATGGAATCTATCATTTCGCCAGCCCAGTCCGGATTCGTCCCCCATAGGTCTACCTCCTTTAATCTGCGGACGCTGTTTTCTATTCTTCACAGGATAGACCCGGATACACCGGCAGCTGCGGTGTTTTTGGACGCCGAGAAGGCATTTGACTCCTTAGAATGGTCCTTTTTCTTATCCGTCATGCACCGGATGGGCATGCCGTCCTTGTTTGTCTCCACGGTCGAGCTGCTTTATACTGCCCCCAGAGCAAGACTGCGACTTAATGGCACGCTTTCTGATAGCTTCCCTCTCTCCCGGGGAACCAGACAGGGATGCCCCCTGTCCCCCCTATTGTATATTCTGGCCATGGACCCGTTGGTACGGCACTTTCAGGAGCACCACTTGCACCGCGGGCTCCAGTTCCGGACGGGTCCGTTACTCGTCTCCCTATACGCAGATGATACCATTCTATATGTTAGGTCTCCGGAGACCAACCTGTCGCCCTTGCTGCTTGAGGTGGAACGCTTTGGGAAGTACTCCGGTCTTCGTATTAATTGGCATAAATCTGACATCTTTCCGCTCACCCCCTCCACTGCCCGCTGGGACTGCCCGTTCCCGCATGAGTGGAATACTGACTCGGTGAAGTATCTGGGTATCCACATACATCTGGACACGGTATCCGTGATTCGTCTCAATTACGGACAGGCGTTAGACTTTCTAGAGGATAGTCTCGCGCGTTGGATCCGCCTCCCTCTCTCGATGGCCGGCCGTATCGCCATAATTAAAATGATTATACTTCCCCGTTTTTTGTACTTATTTAACAACATACCGATCCCGCTCACTCGGGTCTTTTTCACCCAGCTGCGCTCTCTGTTGTTGCGTTTAGTGTGGGGGGACAAGAATCCTCGTGTTTCTTGGCGCATCCTGACACTGCCTTATGACCGGGGTGGCTTTGGAGTGCCAGACTTTTATATTTATTACCTAGTCGCGCAATGCGCCTATGCACACCCTTGGTTCCATCCGGACGCTCGGATCCCATATTTGAGACCTGAGGCGGACTTGGTACTACCACTTGCCCTCAACTCGATATTGCCCAAAGGCATACCCAGAGACCCACTTGACATACAAACTGTGGCCACTACATCGTGGGCCTGGATGCAGGTGCGTAGACTGCTCCAGTTGGACGTGCTGTACTCCCCGGCACTTCCGTTGCCGAGCCCACACTGGCTCCCCATCACCGCGGAGGCAGTGGTCTGCCGAACGTTGTCCAAATACCAGCTCGCCACGATAGGGGATCTGTTCCCGGACGGCCATGTTTTTTCGGTATCTGAGGATCCGCGATTTACGGACCGGACGTTCATGGACTCCTTTGTCCTGACTAGGGTGAGGTCCATGCTTAGAGCACAGTTTCCCTCGTTCCCACTACCGCCAGATGAAACGACAGCACTGACTTTTCTACTCCAGTCACAGACGGGAGCCCACATGGTCTCCAGGTTGTATGGACTCTGTGTAGCGGCACTTCCTGCTTCGGATGCGAAAGTTCGTGCGGCATGGGAACTTGATCTGGGTGGCCCCATCACGGACACCCAATGGGACGCCTGTTGCCGCTCCACTAAAGAGGTATCTATCAATAGTAGACACAAGCTGATACATTTTAAATTTTTGAGGCGCCTATACTTCACACCGGCGCTGGCCCACAGAATTGACCCGACCAGACCCCATCACTGCCCTAAATGCAAAGCTCCACATGCCGATTTTGCACATCTCACATGGACCTGTCCGAAAATACACGTCTACTGGCTACAGGTGCACCACATCTTGGGCGACATTTTAGAATGTGAATTGCAACACAAGCCGGAAATTGCACTGCTTGGCTATGTCGCTGAGTTCCCCCGGGCCACGCGTAAGCTTGCTGCCATAGGTTTCTTGCTGGCGAAGAGGGAAGTTGCTTTACTTTGGGGGTCCAGACGAATCCCTGATTCCAAGTCCTGGTTGCGCAGCCTTGCCCAATGCAATACCAATAGCGTGGAATACTCCACACAGATACCAACAGCTTCACGCCCTGTCGACATCTGGGGCCCATATCGACAGTATCTTGGCAAGATTACACGGGATGCACACTCCCAAGCTGCTAGCTCTATTGTCCCAGAAGGGGTGGGCTAGGTGGTTTTGGCTACCCTGACGCGCGCTATATATTGCGTTCCACAGTGCTTGGAGTGTACGCTCTCGGGAGAAGGCCTGCGTGAGCAGCTGTTTTTAGATTGTATGCTGGTTGGGGCCGAGATGTTTCCCTCCTCTGTTTCCTTGCATCCCTTGCCCCGGCTGCAATAGTTGCTTCACCCCACTCTTACTTTTGTCGTTTTACCCACCCTCGTCTGCCTACGCCTATACTAATGCCATCTTCCTTGTCAATTGATGTGTTGCTTGCCGCTCTCTCTAGCACGAAGGCTCATTCATTTTTGTTTTGTTTGAAAAAGGTTATATCTCTTTGTGTCATCATTTCGCGAATGCAATTTTCCCCCAGATATGGAAAAAGTGAAAATGTGACTTTAGACTGTGTTACACTACTGGTAAATGTCATTGGTCTAGTCCTCCGTTTGCTTCCTTTGTATACTGCTCACTAACGTCTTCAGTGTAAACAGTTTACTGTGTAATTGTACGCCTACACGGACCAATCTGATGCTAATAAAGAGATTTAAAAAAAAAAAAAGAAATAGTGAATAGGCCTAGGGAATCGCTGGGGCTACACTACAGAACCAAAGGTTAGGAAGTAGAAGACCCTTCGGGAGACGCGTGCAGTGTGGGAACACAGTCGGGAGTTACCATTGATTTACAATGGGGAACAAAGAAGTCACCAAGTTACTGATTAAGGACACTTCCGGGTGGACTATGGTAAAACCCCTTTTAACTAAGACACTTGAAGAGTCAATACCCACGGGAGCACTGGAGTACTTGAGTTACCTCACCCAGGGAAGCCGGGTGCATAGGTGTCTTTTCGTATCTGGTTTCGTCGATGCTTTCAATGGAGACCTGCAAAAGAAGTGCTGCAGGCGGCCGAAGGAAGAGTGTCCGGGTGGATTCAAGGGTGGATCGAAGGACTGAAGAACCTGAAAGCAGAGGGGACAGAGTCTGGGTCACTAGCTAGTGACCTGGAAGGAACCAGGATGGAACCAGGTGATGTCGCGATGCAAACAGGTGAAGAGGTGAAGCTTATCTCTGCAGCCACGAGGACCAGGAGGCGTCGACAACGACCAGGAGCTGGATTCGAGCTGTCCCACGAAGGATCTAGTTGACTGTGGTGTCGGTATCCGGATTGGACCCAACAAGCCTTGGCAACCGCAACCCACGCAGGCAGTGAAGATTTGGCTTCAGGTCAGACCAGCAAGGTCTGAGGAGCTTCTCCTTTGCAGGGAAGCTGGATCAAGCCTGGAGCAACCAGAAAAGCAAGATGGTTCCAAAGGTTCGCCTTCAGGGGGCTCACTAGCCAACGGGCTAGCAACCGGGAAGACGCGTCGAGCTGAAATGCAGGAGCGGGCCCCACGCGGCACTCGTGGAGTGAGGGGGGCTGAGCTTCGGTGCAAGTGGTGCTTCGGTCTGGGGATTCTCGTACCCCAATGCACAACTGCAAGTTACCTCAGGAGTTGATGCAGTTACCAATTTGCAGGATGTCCAGGGAGTCTGGTCCCACGTCTCGTGTCCGCCACGGGTCTCGGCTTTGCTGTGGATGTGGGTCTGAGTCCAAAAAGTCTGGAAGTCCAGTCCTGAGTAGCTGAGTCTTCGGGTTCCGTCGGGAGCGTCGACAAAGCAAACCGGCAAGTTACTGGTGGTGCCTGTTTGAACACGGTGGTCACTCCTTGACCACAAGGGAGATGTCTTCCGTCTTCTAGTCGATATAGAAAGTCGAAGGTCCAAGAGTTTCGTTTCAGAGTTTCGTTCCAGGATAATCTAATGTCTCTAGACACCGCTCCTATCTTTATACTAATCTAAGGGGCAGGATTACCTGCTAGGTCCCTCCTATGGGTGGACCCTGAGAAGGGGGTGGTTACACCCCTTTCTCTTTGTCCAGTTTCGCGCAAGAGCGGGGCTGGAGTGCCCCAGCAACTGGTTTGAACTGGGCTATGCATGGAGCACCTTGTGTGCCCCAGGCAGTGTCTCGTTTTGCAGCCCTCCCTGCCCCAACACACTAAAAGCCTGTCTGGGGAGGTGCTAGCATCTCCCAAGGCAGGAAACCTATTGTCCAGGCCTCCCCTGCCAGAGTTCTGTCCAGCAGCAGGAGGTCAGACTCGTGTCTGTGGCAGCAGCATCCATTTTGTGATGCTGGGACTCTGTTTAACTTTAATCGGGAAAAGCAGTAACCAAAATGTCTTCTCCCTCTACAAGGGTGGAATGCTACCCCCGCTGCCAGAATTGATGGGGGGGGGGGGGTAGTATTCCAAAGTGTTTGACTTCTTACACTACATGTTTTGATAAAGCCAAACCAAAGTTAGCAATAACTGCGAGGATTATAATGCACTTAAGAGTATATGGTATGGCTATATCATAGAACAGCTGTAAAGACATGGTTCCGAAAGCTGCAGAGGGGCTCAGCTCATGCAAGGGCACCCTCTCACATAAAACTAAGCACTCTGCCTCCAGGATTGTTAAGGCCTGCCATAGGAGTGACTTATAGGTTATAATGTGTCTATATATGAGGTAGTTATAGATATACTATATCTAAGTAAGGGGTGATTACACCACCTTACCCAAGCTGAGTGATCAGCCTGTGGTGTCAGTTTGGATGGCCAGCCAGGGGTGGCATAATACATGCTGCAGCCCCTGGTAGGCCTTGGATGTACCTATGGTACACTATACAGGGGCTCACAAAGGTGACCCAATACCCAATCAGGTATGTACCTAAAGTACATGGTATCAATTTAGTTAGAGAACAGTTGGGCTGTGGGTCTGATTAGCAGGCCCACAGCCACACTAAAGTAGACAAGCATTGGAAATGCAATAGGGCTCGCATTGGGAAAGTTTGAGCTATTGGTCTTATAAATGATTTTTTTTTATGTGTTATTTTTTCAGTTAAATTAATAGCTTTGTCATTTACAATGGCAATAGTTATAACTTTCGCAAATGTGACACCTATAGCATTTGTAATGCAACATGTTTTGTATTTACGTGACTTAGATGTATTGATATTACAAATAACAATGCTTTTAATTTTTTTAAAATAATTAATACTTAAATAATTTATTTAATTTGTAATGGCAATAGCTTACATTTTTGTAAATTACTTTTGTGAAGATTATGTTCAGTGTTTTTTATTGTGACGAAAATCCAAGAACAGAAGTGAAATATTAACATCTTTTTGTGATTTGTAATAAAGCTTGAAAACAGCTTGAAACATTGAAAGAACATATTTGAACCAGTGATGCTGTGGTGGTGCTGAGTGATGCTGTTGTTGCGCTGTGCGCTGAGTGATGCTGTTGTTGCGCTGAGTGATGCTGTTGTTGCGCTGAGTGATGCTGTTGTTGCGCTGAGTGATGCTGTTGTTGCGCTGAGTGATGCTGTTGTTGCGCTGAGTGATGCTGTTGTTGCGCTGAGTGATGCTGTGGTTGCGCTGAGTGATGCTGTGGTTGCGCTGAGTGATGCTGTGGTTGCGCTGAGTGATGCTGTGGTTGCGCTGAGTGATGCTGTGGTTGCGCTGAGTGATGCTGTGGTTGCGCTGAGTGATGCTGTGGTTGCGCTGAGTGATGCTGTGGTTGCGCTGAGTGATGCTGTGGTTGCGCTGAGTGATGCTGGCGTGGCGCTGAGTGATGCTGGCGTGGCGCTGAGTGATGCTGGGGTGGCGCTGAGTGGTGCTGTGGTGGCGCTGAGTGGGAGATGGGGAGAGGGAGAAAAAGGAGAGGAGGGAGAGGGTAAAGAGAGGGAAAGAGGAGAGAGGGGGATAGAGGAGAGAGAGAGGAGAGAGAGACGGAGACGGAGACGGAGAGAGGTAGGAGAGGGAAGAGAGGGAAAGAGAGAGGGAGAGGGTAGTGAGGGAAAGGGAGAGAGGGAGAGGGAGAGGGAGAGAGGGAGGGTAAGAAGAGAGGGAGAGGGGGAGGGTAAAGGGAGAGGGAGAGAGGGAGGGAAAGAAGAGAGGGGGAGGATGAGAGCGAAGGACGGAGGGGGAGAGAGGGTAGGGGGAGAGAGAGGAGAGCAGGCAGAGGGGGAGATGGGGAGAGGGAGAAAAAGGAGAGCAGGGGGAAGGTAAAGAGAGAGGAGAGAGGAGGGAGAGAGGAGGGAGAGAGAGAGAGGGGGGGAGAGAGAGGAGAGAGAGACTTTGGTGGTTACCTGTAATGCAAACTTGAACTGACGGTATTATCGGTCCAAATAGCTACCAATCTGGCCATAGTGAATGGTGGTATACTGGAACCTTGCCAGAATGTAGGGTGTGGAATATGTACCTAAGCTCAAAATATATGTTGCAAAGACAACTGCTGTAACATTAAATGTGGTGGGACACTCCCAAAACAGAGAAAAGGTTTTTGCTCCGAATGTTGGCATCGCCTCAATCAAGCTCAAATTGTGTTGTCTAGCAGGAGGCTGGGGTCCACTTCCTGGACGACAGGATCTAATGTGCACCCCAAAGATTATGATTTTCAGTTTGGTATAAATCACAGTCCAAACTTACCACAACGTCCTTGGTGAAATGCCAAACACGGAAACTGCTTGTGGCATTCCTTGGATAAAATACGTATAGATGTAATTTGCAAAGATGGGGCGTGACGTAGTATGCAGACATCTAAAAAAAATATCTTCTTACACAAGAAGTAATTTGAAGACATGCTTTACTCCCTTGCCTAATAGGAACAGGCACTTAATCAGCTACAAAAACCAAGACGGCGGACATTACCGTTAAAAGCTGGATAAGAAGGCAGCCATATTTGCACCGGGTCTTTAGAAGAAAAGGTTTATTGCTCCTATTTAGAGTGTACCTAGTAATAGAAATGCTACGTTTTCCCAAGGACAGTGCTGAAGTGAAAAGCGGACTTCTGTGCCCATGTAATGTGGCCTCTGTACATACATGCATGCATGTTTTTTCTGTGCTTTCTTGAAAGGACCTTGGAGCACGTTTATTAATTAGGCCATCTTACGAACAGTGGGTCACTTAATTTATGCGAGCTTTTATAATAAACCTACAGGTGCAGAAAAAAATAAAATGTAAACACTCGGCAGGAAAGGCTTGCGGCCTCGAAATGAAAGTAAAAACATGTAGCTCACGGCCTGGCGGCCGTGAAAACAAGACATGCATGGGAAGTGGGGGGCGGCCGGGAAACCGAAAATACGGCCGGCCGGCAGGCCATGAATAATCAGGGGAGGAGAAGCCGCAGAGCGCACGCTGGGAGAAGCCCTTTGATGTGGTGTCACGGCCTGGCGGGCGTGAAAAAATGCAATTAGGAGGGAGGGAGGGAGGCTAATGCCTTTGATGCGCGTGCTTGTTTGGTCACGTGATTCACGTGAACTGTTGAATATCCGCTTTTGGAGAGCCTTTTGAGAGCCTTGGGTTTAAGTAGTGGTTTAGCTGCAGTAGGGCCCACCCCTATTCCTATTCCTGCGGAATGGAATAGGGGCGAGCCCTAACAAAACAGTAAATCGCAACAAGAAGTGGGGGTGAACATAGGAAGCAGACCCTACTCTCCTACATCATGAAGTAAGGACGGACTATACAGACAGGGATCATATTATCAGGCGACTACTGCTGGTATCTATAGGAGTGAAGTGACAGAGAATTAGATTTTTTGGCAAATGGACTATGCATAGAGATTGTCCTTAGAAGGCGTCAGTAGAATAAGTGTCCAGCAGAATGCCCAGCCGTTACTGGATAATAGCGAGCAGAAGTTGGGTCATAAATAGGAGCGCATACTAAGGAATTAAATGATTGGTTATTCCATTGAAGCTAGTTTGCTGCACTTTCTATCTTTCTATAAAGTCACGTCCCTTAACACACCCCTTCCCCACTTGCCAAGCTGGCCGTCTCTGGTCTCTTAACCAGCGATCTACTACTCTTCCCATTACCAGTGTTGCAAAGTGATGCAGTGCGGAACCTTGAATACCACAGGGCTGCTATGCTATCAACCACTTTTCTCCCAGTCCTGCTTCACCAGCCATGCAGCCTGAACATGGAGCGTGCTAACCTGCACACCCTTCACGCTGCAACAACCATCATCCTCCGGCATCAATAGTTCAGCTCTGCGTCTCCATTGGCAGGTACAGGGCTGGGCAGCCTCAATATTTTCTCAGGCGTCACTGCCTTATTTTTCATCACTATAGTCACCACCAAACACTGCTTCGTGCAGTTGTCTTAGGACACGCTGAACACAGGGCCTCGAGTCTCTATGCCCTGCATTGGCATCCACTTGCTGCTGGCATCCACTTGCTGCCCCTCCCTTCCCCCCAGGTGTGCCACTTCACCATCCCGACCCCTCAGATCACCCCTCTGCTGCATCCCTCTGTTCCCAAGCCAGGTACTTCACTCAGTGCTGGTGACGTGGGCAGCGATAGAGGAATAATGGATTCGATTGTACTTTAGTCGTTAGTAGAGGTGCCAGGGGCCGTAATGCAAGCAAAGAAAATGGACCCTCCACCATGATTGGGTGATAAAAGACAGCCATACTTCGGTGTACAGTGGTACCCTCATACCTCTGGGCCCTGATGCCACTGCACCTGTTGTGGTTATAACATGAACGCCATTGACACCACTCATTTAGATTTCTTTTTTTTTTAATCAACAACTAATTGGAAGGTTAAAAATAATTTTGAAATTAAAAGTAATAACATTTTTTAAATAGATTATGCTTAAACACATATTTAAATTAAGATGAATTACTTTAAGATTACACTTGATATGGCAGAGAGAAAGTGTACAAAAATGTTTAGAACTGTTTTGGGTCCAGAACAAAGCGATGGGTTTAAACGAAACAAACGCAAAAGTATTTCTGAATCTGTCCTCCGGGAAAAACATGGACCCAAACCTACAACTTTAAATTCCGTCAAAATGATAGCTTAGGCCAAAAGTTAAAGTGCACCGTCCCACATCCACCTCCACCCTTGACTCCCCATTCCCTCAGTGCGAAATGGCCTGGGGCTTACACATCTTCTATTTCTGCCTGCTGTGCCCTTGAGCCCAGCTGCCTGCTTTTCGAATGACTTGAGACTAAAAACGCGTAAGTCCATCAGATGGAATGAAGCTTGCTTTGACGACTAAATTGTAAGTTTAAGAAGACTGAGGCACGTGATAACCTTTTAAAATTGAGCACTATATAAACAAAAAATAAGGGGTGTGCAAAACGTTGCCAGTCAGGAAAGTTACCTTTGGTGTAGTAAGTAGCAGGTGCAGAGGTGCCGCCCCCTGGGTGTGTGTTGGAGGGTGGGGTGATAGGCGCGCAATGGCTGCAGCAAGGCACACTGACCAACAGGGGTGGGTAGGGGAGAGTCTAATGGAATTTCAGAAGGAATAGAAAGAAATGGATGGAATGCAGGCCGACCGACACGTCCCCGCAGCGGACACTAGTAAGAGGGCGGCCCCCATAGTGCCACAAGATGGCACACGGGGCAGCCCAGTGCTATGAGATCTCTGCAAGGGTCCCGCTCGTCACTTCCGGCCTGGTGTGGGCGGGGGAGAGTATATATTCCTCCCCCGCCCACCTTGCGGCCTCTTTGTCCGCTGTCTCCTCACCCTGACGCCGTTTGGTGTGCCTCTGGTAGCGTGTCCAGAGGCCTGGTCTGGCGTCGGTTTGCTGTGCTTTCCGACGGTTTGCTTTCTATGGCGGTGAGTCGGGTTAATAGGTGAGGTGCAGGGCAGCAGGGGAGGGGGCAGACGCCTTTTGCCACGGGTCGCGTGTGCAAGCCTCTGCCCTGCACCCGGGGAGTGTCTCCTGTACACGGCCTGCATGGGCTTGCGGAGAGCGTGTTTGCCCCTGGGAGGCCTTGGGGAGTGAGGTGGTGCTTGGCGCTAATTATGATCAAGCGATCACACGGCCTTGGCATGTCCGGGGGCATGTGTAGTCGCCTTCTGGGCCCGCTGAGGTGGTACCGCCGGTGGCTATGCTTTGTAGGTTAAGCCCGCGGCGCCGAGTAGGCAATGAGGCTTTGATGTCCACGCTCCTCGAGTAGAGGTGCAGCGTTATCAAAGGTTTTGTCGGTGAGCGGAGATGTGCTTTGTTACAGGGTGAGGAGGATATATATCCTGGGTTGTGGCTCTAGCAGGCTCTCTCCCTTGATTGTGTTCAGCACGCGCTCAGATGAGAAGGGAGCGTGTCAGAGTGGTCTAAGCAGCATATTTAGGCTCTAGTCTAGTGTCTCAGGAGGTATGGGTTCGAATTCGAACCCCGCCACGGCTGGCAATGATTTTCCATAGTGAGGGATGGATGGTGCACGGTGAGACAGACGCTGACGGTACTCAAACTTGGTATATTATGTTTTACATTAATTGGGGAAGCGTCAGTTACAGGAGCGAGGGGACATGTCGCGAGGCAGCTGCATGCGAGGGGCTTTCACCTCAGTCTTAGGATAGCCTTGTTGGGCGTGGGAGTGGCTGGAACCTCCAATCTCTGTTCTCTCAATCTGGACCTCAGGCTCTCGTTTCGAGTGCTCCGGTTTTTGGCGTGTGATTCACCGCCTGGTGAAATAGCGAAATTACTGCGCCACCTTTAATTATGCCCTTATTTTGGAAGACGGTATTTCATGGAGCAGCCCTGGGCTATTGGGCCAAAGGCTAGGGTGACTCTGCGGGGGCGTGGGTCAAAATTCAGTGCACATTGGAACAGGGCTAGTATCTATTAGTGGAAATATTATGTATGTTTTATCCCTTCTGCCGCCATGACTTTGTTATTCCTGCACACTTTAGGTCACTATTATGCACCACCTATTATAGACATGGGGTTAATTGTTAAAAACATGGAATAACACATTTATAAGCACACTAATTCTCTATTTCCTTTGGAACAGCTCAGAAGGGGATGCAATATATGGGAAAATGAGTTCGGAGTCTTAACAACCCCCTTGGCTGTAAATGTATATGCACAAAAACTATGTTTGGGGATTAAATTTCCACAGCCACTTTCTATACAACTTACTTGGAAATGTAATTACTAAACAACTCAGCACAAAATTATTATTTAATTACCAGTGTCCACCACTTGCCCTCAGTAGGCCATATGGGCTGGGGACATGTCTGCTTCTTTGGAAAAGCATAGAGGTTTTTTAAAGGTGAACTTTTCTTCTTCAGTCCTGTCTATGTCCAGATACCTAGGACACTTTGTTGGTATAGTCACTAATATGGTATCAGGTCTGTGCACTTTTTCAGATCTCCATGCTGGCACCTCATCCTGGCTCGAGGATGAACGTTCAACAACCTGTGGCACTCCCTACTGGGTTGGTTCCCTTCCTAGCTGAACGCATGTGTCTCTGTTGGTAAGTTAAGTTTTCAGTGCCCTCGTGTGCGTTCCCGGGATATGCACTTTTCAATCGGGTTGTAGCGGCTAATCAGCACTCGGCGAGATATCGCTTTGGTGAGGTATCTTCGCAGTGTTGGCGTCCAGTCGCTTCCTATGCAATGTGCGGCCCAAATGGACTCCGGCCATTTTGGCTCTCTGCTGGGGGCACTCGGCCATCTTGCGTCAACAGGCCGTGGGGTACGCGGTCGCCTGGCCAGCGACCATCTTTCACACGGACTTCCACCATAGCCCCCACCCCCCATGTATGTTACGGTTATTTGGCATTAAGGTGTAATATGTATGCATTAATGTGGTTCTACGGCTAAGGTGTTGCACTGTATACTCGAGGCCACTACCTAGTGTTTGTTGCCTTTTTGGTCTAGTCCGACACTGTCGGCATGCATCCCAGGGCCGACGGGGGTGCTGCGGTTAGTCCCCATTGCCCGACATGCCATGTGCGCTGTCGCTAGCCTCTACCGGCGGTAGTCATCTGCGGGGCTCAGTGCTCCTAACCGTCTCGGGTACATTGGTGTCCTTTAGTAAGATCTCTGGACTTTGTGCTGCGGGGCTTAGTTTTCAAGCTCAGTTTAGTCGAGCAGGGTGTAATGCATGCGAGCGTGCGGACTTCGGAAGTTGGCGAGTACTAGGCTGGGGCACTGCTGCTGCTGGCCAGACCGGTTGCCCTTCCTCTCCTTGAGGCACGGGGGCTAGAAGTGCGTTTCACCCAGATGCGTGCACACAAGTGCCGCTGTCAGCTTGTTGCCAGATTTAGTGACTGCAGCACGGCGAAGCATGTTGCACTGGTCGGACACCGCTTACAGGGCGGCTAGAAGGACACCCCTCAGGCCACGGTCGGTCATAAAACAGCACTCCCTCTGCCAGCTGGGCTAACGGCCTTGTTGTTGATCGTGCCCAGGAATAGATTGATTTCAGGTGAGCTTTCTTGTACCCCCTTCGTGCCTGCTTTCCCCAGTATGGGGGTTGAGCTGGGCTGGGCGGCCTGCATAGGAGCAGGCCGCTGAAGCTGGGGCATGCTTTCAATTATGTCGATGTTGTAATTTTGTGTTGGTTACGGTTCGGGGGTGGTGACCTGGGCACGGGACTGGCTTCTTCCTCTACGGTGTTTGCAGCGGGGGCGTACTATTATGGTCACTCTTCCTTGGTGTGAAAGTATTGTTTAACGGTGTTTTCCTGGTTAGTTAAGGGGGGCAGTTCTCATACTGCGTTGAACCTACCGGCGCGGGACTGCGTGGCCGCGGAGGAGTAGGGGATTTGTTACTCTGTGACGGGGTTTTTCACGCCCGTGTTTGCCCCCCTCCTTGGGTCTGGGTCTCCGCTGCGGGCAGGAGAGGGGTTTCGGCCTCGCACGCGGCTGCATCTGTCTTGTTTTAAGCCGGGGGTCTATGGGAGGCTGAATTTTCTTTTGGCCGGCTCCCCCCCGCGTTCGCTACGACCCTCCTCGGGGGGGCGGTGTCTGGGGACACTTATTTTCGAAGGAGTCGCAATTTCTTGGAATTGCGGCCGCTAGTGCAAGGCCCAGGGGGAAAATAGCGACCTTGCGGGCAGCCATTTTCCTTTCTTCCAGTCCGGGTGGCCTGAAGTGTATTGGGGTTTTCACGGGGTCTACTGGGCCCCGAGCTCGGTGTTGGTGACGGGCAAAGGGTGATGTTTTATGTTTTAGTACTTTTGGAGCAATTGCGGCCATTTTGGCTTCTTTTCCCTACGGGTCTGGGGGCCATCCTCTGGGTCCTCCTATGGAGGTTTAGTAATCAGCATGGGTATGTAGGCTGCACACTTTGTGGTCGCTTAGGAGGGCGGAGAGCCGGCTCGGTTGTCTGTGGTCGCCTAACGAGTTTGGCCGCTGGGAGAGCCTTTTTGTCCATGAGCAGGGCAGTGCTGGGCCTACGTGAGCTGTGGAGGAAGTGTCATGAATGAAAAACAAAAATAAACTAGAGGAAAGTGTAAATAAAGTCCCGCTTGGTGTCTGCAACCACCAGCAGCTCGGCCTTCTCGGTTTCCAGAATGGTGAGGGTCTGAGAGCTGGGTCGTTATGCCTTGACACTCATGCTGTGGATGTGTCTGTCCTTGGGGTCCAGAGAGAGGGTGAGAGAATGAAACGTAACCAAACCCCCCGGCAAGATTGAAAGGAAACTCCTGGAAGTGGCGCAAGCAGCCAATGGGTGGGGCGGCGGAAGAAGAGACAGGAGGAGGGCTTACACTGCGCTGATGGCAAAGTGACAAGGCATGGTGGGGATGATTATGTACTGTAAATGGGCTAGGGCAACTTCAATCAAATAAAAAGCTCAACAGTTGCTGAGTGATGCACAAATGAAAAGTAGTGACACTAATTTACAGAAAAATACAAAGTATGTATTTATTATACACGGTAGTAAATCTAAAAAGAAGCAATCTAATGATTATATATCTCTAGACGGAAATTGACTTGAGCAATATATTTAACTTCAGTTATTTGTGAGGCCTTTCAAAATTGGCACAGAATGTTTCTTCAGATAAAAATACAATTCATTGATTAGCAGTTTATATTATTGTAAGGAGTATCCATTGAACAACGATTTATTGGGTGGTTTCCAAGTTGTATCTCAACGCGTGTTTCAGGCAGCCCACACTGCCTTCCTCAGGAGTTCCACCTCCAAAATAGTGTGTTCGGTGGGTAAGTAGTGCTGAATTTTATAGGGGACTATTCTTAGTCTGTGTAGATAGATATAATCAGAATTACTATGGAAGCAGCTAACCTCAAGTGCAATATGATAATCAAAGTGGGTTAAATATAAAATAGCCCACTGAGGAATCCAAAGTTGTCTTGACGTAGTGTAAAACCGATGCTGAAGAGCTTGAAACTGGAGCTGGAATGACCAGGCTTCCTCTATATATATTTCTCACAGGATATGCTTAATGCCAGCAGTGTTGGTTTATGGATGAGCTGCTAATCCAACGCACTCGAGAGCCTATGCTGTATATCGGAAAGATAAACCGCAAAATGCAGGCAGCTCAGGACCAGATAACGATGTGTGCCATGCTTCCAATAAGGATGTCGAGTCATGGTGGGGATGATTTACAGGGCCTTCGGAGCTCTGAGCAACAGAAAACGGCGGCACTAATGTTGTGTGAGAAGCCTGCTCATTGGCAGGAAAAAAGACGAGTACGAGTGGTGCGTACGTGAGAGAGAGGGGGAGCAGGAGGTGAGGCCGCGAATGGTGCGCGCTTGCTTGGGAGAGCAGTCTGCTCATTTTCAAGCACTGCACTCGTGCTTGTGGCGCACAGCTGCCCGCTCTCGCAAGGTGGATGCCGCCACAAGCACAAGTGTGTGCTTTAAAATGAGCAGAGCGACGACTAAAGGCCCTCTTAGGCAGAGCATCAGCGCTGCGTAGGCGAGACCTGAAATCACTGCGTGAAATTAGAACTGAAAGTCGTCACACCCCCCTCCCCCCCCCAAGTCTTTCTAAACATCTGAGACATATTTAACTAGAGAAATAGAATTTGTCTAATGAACATCTAGAAAACTTTGTTAGAGGTATCACTCGCAGAACATTTGATTCAGGGAACCTCCAACCTTCACATGCTTATATGGCAGAAATAGAAATTATCAGTAGTATAAAGGTCCTTAAAAAGATGGCCAGTGCCAGTATTGGGTAGGCTTCTTCCAAACACTCTTAAGTACTGATCAAGTACCAAAAAAGTCTCCTTTCTCTATAGCCTCTTTATCAAATTGTGAAATCCTCCTAGGAAAGGATCCCCAGAAACTAAAAAATAACGCCCAGTCTCACTGATCAAATCTAACTGCAAAATTTCGGGCAAATTCTGGTGTAAAAAGAAGGTAGGTGTCACTTTAGTTTATAAATGTTTAAAATTCATTACAATTGAAAACATCAACAAAAGTATAAATCATAAGACCGATTGCAGAATTTCATCCATTTAGCAGTTTAAAAGTATTAAAATGTTAGAAGACAAAATTTGTGCTACAGTTCAATCCAGAACTCAATTTTATTAGGAACGTGTGCGTATAATGTGCAATATTCACTTCAGTGGTCCGTTTATATTAAAAATAAAAATCTTTACGTGCATTGTGCACAAGAAACAGTGGGGACAGCTCAAGTTTTTAGTTTTCGAGTCTCGCTCTGTCTTGCAGACCAATCAGAAGTTCCTTCTGCCAACCATCAGCAAAGGTTTCTAAGCAGCTTTCATAAGTGTGCCATAAGCAAGATCCAGGAACTGTCAGTTTTCCAATTAAAGACTATTTGTTTCTTAGGTTAGGCACTTTTCAATAGCTTCTCTAATTGTGCTAAGAGTTAATTTTCTTAATGTCTGCAAAAGGTGCCTACTTTGTATGTATTATAGTTTCAAGCAAATGTATATATGTCTTAATTTCTCTTACCTATAATTCTGCAGGCTTTTTTTTAAAGCAGTTTGTGTTTGTTCTAGAAACCTTCAAGCTGCTTAAATAGAATACAAAGAAGCTGGAATCTTGAATATTTTTGTTTCTATGTTGCTTTCCAGATTGAATTCCAGATAAGATTTGATATGCTCTTTTCTAGTAGTAAGATTAGCGTCCTGAAGTTAACCTGTATGTTTGTAGAAGGACACTTGTAATGGCAGAACACAACTGGGTCTTTATTATGGTACTTTTGTGGTTGGGTCTTGTCACTTTCAGCAAGTCATCTAATGATGGAACATCATGTTCCTGGAGTGATACTGAGGCACCTGTGAAAGTAAAGGGAAGAGAAATCTATGGGTCTGAAGCGAGATCCTCATAGATTATACCCTTCATGGTGTCTTTTTTTTTTTTTGTTGCTGTGGTACACTCATACATGTAGTTGTTTTTTTTTTTTTTTTGCGAAAAGTTCTTTGATTTGACAGATGGAACGTTAAACTCCAACCAAATAATGAGGTGAGGAGTTGAAGTGAGCAGATTGAATAATGCTCTTATATTTTGTTTGTAAATGGTTTTCAGTTTGTTTTTTCCATCAGTGAGAAAAGTGTCAGTTTGTTAAAATTGGAAGTAGCTTAGTGTTCAAGGCTCGGATTAATTGTTCTTTCACTACATACTTGAGCACATTTCTCTAATGATTTGGTTATTTAAATCACTTTTGTGTCTCTTTGTCAGATAATGAGATGCTGTTAATTTCGTTTCCAAAGTAAAGCCAATGTAGTCCTAAGTATCCACAGAATTATTTGGTTGATGGTCTAACTTCCAATTTAATTCACTTTTTTTCCGTTCAAAATGAAAATGTTTTTGTTTAAATGATGTTCACGATCAAACCGATCACTAAATTGAACTCATTTACATCTTTTAACTGATTTTTGGAGGATGTGATAGAACCGAGACTTCAGCAGGCAGCTTCACAAGGATGGCTTCTGTTTCTCACTTAATTATTTTCCCTTAGCCCAGATTTTGAACATGGTTGGCTCGGAGGATCATGTAGTCCTAGTTCATTCCGTTGTTGGGTGAGTGCCTGAAATGAAGCTTACACTCACCAGGTCTTGAGTTGATGCTTCTTTGGGTTCAGAAAAGGATCTCACAATTTAAAAGACGTTCTGTTTTTTTTTTAAAGATAACCTCAGTCTTTCTGGATTTATAAAGTGTTATAACATCTAAGGAGGATCCTTCCGTGGATTGTTTTAATTGCATGTATGGTGCTCTGAAAGATGTTGCTCTGTTTCTCATTGCTGTAAAAACTGAACGCGGTTAGTCGGAGGTGTATTATCAGTACAGTCAGGCATTTCCCCCGTGTTGGTCCTTGTTTGAGTAAGCGATATGGTGTCTATTCTGTAATCAATGTGTAAACGGAAGTCTCTGATTTCTTTATAATCGGCGATTTGTGAGGCACCCGATCGGCGATTGTAAAGAAAAGACGTCAGAATTTGACCATTGTTAATTTATTACAGTCGAGTTCTGACGTCAAAAAGCCTCCAGCCAGCACCGGGTGTGAAAGGCAGGTCGGATTATGAAGCATAATTGAAGAAGCTATTTAAAGCAACTCTAATTTAACGCTGCTTTTCCTGCTTCTCCTTTTAGCTTACAGTAACAAGCAGAGAGAATGTTTGTTTTGCAATCTTTGGATAGAGAAAAGCTAGAATATTTCTACACGTTCCGAGCTACTGCCTTTAAAAAAACAAACTGATATTGATATTAGAAACAGTTTAGTACATTTGCCACAAATGGCTAACAAGCTTTTAATGTGTTTAACTTTGTACGTGGGTTTTATTTTTATTCAGAGAAAAACAAAGGAAATGATGGACGGAGCGTTGACAATACAAGCACTCACCCCCAGTCAACTGATCTAGGTTTAATCCATCACCGTTCTTTAGCCCACTCTGCCACCCCAGTTCAGACATGGCCATATGCAAATCAGTCTGACCCTGTGCCTCATGTGAACAGTCCAGCCCGAACTGCCAAGCCATGCCTTCCCTGGACCGGAAACAAGCTACCGAGGACCGGTTTCTGGCATTTCAGCCTTCTTCAGCCCGGCTTGCTTGAATCCAGTGGCAAAGTGAGCAAGGGACTCGCGTCTGAGCATACCCTGCCAACTTATGGCGAACAAAGAAAAACCAAAGGAAATGATGGACGGAGCGTTGACAATGCAAGCACTCACCCCCAGTCAACTGATCTGGGTTTAATCCATCACTGTTCTTTAGCCCACTCTGCCACCCCCATAAGTTGGCAGGGTATGCTCAGACGCGAGTCCCTTGCTCACTTTGCCACTGTGATGGATTAAACCCAGATCAGTTGACTGGGAGTGAGTGCTTATTTATTCAAAGTTTTATATAGCGCAAACAAGATCCTTACAGATATCAGAGCGCTTCACAACGGAGAGAGGGCAGAAGGGGTGAACAGAGATAGTGGGGGCAGTATAATAGTACAAACATGGTAGGATAATAATAACATACATAGAACATATCAAAATACAATCAGGTAAACAGAATAATCTAGGATAATATAGGACGGCACAAGTCATTGACCCCACTACCTAGGTGTTCAGGTACACCTTGGGTGCGTGGAAGGCTTATACCAATACCCTAGTAAAGAGAGAACACTGAGTGGGGGCATCGGGAGAGTGAATCAGTAAACTAAGTGTAACATATATTGGTCGGTAGTGAGAGCGTAATGTAGTGGTCTCCCCACCAAGTAGAAGTATAGTGCCAAGGGCCAAAGTGAACAGAGGTACAGAGCAATGCAGAGTCTCTGATCCAGCACCTGTAAGGTTCAGGAGATCTTGGCCAGAAGGATGGTTTTCACTTCTTTCTTGAAGAGTGCGGTGGAGGAGATAAGCCTAGTTTCAGGAGGGAGCGCATTCCAGATCCTGGGTGCCATTCCTGAGAAGGAGCGCTTGTATGTTTTCTCTTTCCGGAATCTACGGGGCTTCAGGAGTAGATTTTTAGCACTTCTATTGGATCTCGAACCTCCTGATATAGACAACTTTTGAGCGAGGTAGTTGGGTGCATTGTGGTGCACGGCCGCGTGTGTCATGACTGCAATTTTTAGCTGTATTCTGGCTTCAAAAGGCAACCATTTTAGGGACTTTAAGTCTGGGGATATATGCGAATGTTTTCTTGAGCCAGTAATGAGTCTCGCGGCAGCGTTCAGGGAGGCTCTTAAGGGTGCTGTTGTGGATAGCGGGAGTCCGCTGAGGGCCACAATTCCGTAGTCTATTCGAGGGATGACTAAAGCTTGCACAGCCGTTCGGAAGTCTTCGGCAGGGAGGAAGGGTTTAATTTTCCTCAGTGTGTTGATTTGGAAGTTAGCTCCTTTTGTGGCTTTGCTAACGTGCTGCTGCATGTTGAGGTTGGCGTCGAGTGTGATGCCTAGGGATTTCGCCGAGTCCACGATGGTAGGTTGGACATTAAGTGCTGTTAGGTTATTGAGCCACGTTTGGGTGGTGGAAATTTTCGCCGGGGGTGAGATGAGTAGGAACTCAGTTTTCAGAGCATTTAGTTTGAGGTGATTATCGGCCAGCCAGGATTGAGTGTTGATAAGCGTGGAATTCAGAAGTTTGATATCTTCCGGGGATTGTAGCTTTAGATAAAGTTGTGTGTCGTCGGCGTACATATGGAACTGGACCTTGGAGGCTTGGAGCAGGGTGGCGAGCGGTTCCATGACGAGGTTGAACAGTGTGGGGGAGAGGGAGGATCCTTGTGGAACACCTAGATCTGCAGGCACGGGTGTAGATAGCACATTGTTGATCTTGAATTTCTGAGATCGGTTGTGAAGGAAGGACGAAAACCATTTGAGAACAGTTCCTGATAGACCCATTCTAGTGCTTAGCAGTTCCAGCAAGTTCTCATGTTTGACCGTGTCAAATGCTGAAGAGAGGTCAAGAAGGATGAGGAGGCAGGACTCATTGCGATCAAGAATTTGGAGGGCGTCATCAATTATGTGTGTCATAGCTGTTTCCATGCTATGTTTCGCTCGGAACCCAGATTGATGAGGGTTGAGGAGGTCAAATTGATCAATGTGTTTTGTTAGTTGGAGTTGGACACATTTCTCCAGCAGTTTGGCCAGGGTGGGGATATTGGTGATGGGCCGATAATTGTTTAGGTCAGAAGGATCAGCTGTAGGTTTCTTGAGTATAGGCGTGACTTGCCCCACCTTAAGGGAGTCTGGGATGAGGCCTTGTTGAAGGGAGCTGTTGATGATTTTGGTCCAGAGAGGGAGGAGCAAGGGGATGAACTCTTTTACAGCATTAGCAGGTAGAGGGTCTGTGAGGTGATTAGAGGGCTTCAAGGTGCAGAGCAGTTTGTGTATTGCTTCTTCCGAGTAGGTATCGAAGTACAGCCATGATGCCTTGTTTTTAGGTTGAATGTTAGTCATTCTGGTGTGAATGGGGAAGCGGTTTACATCCATGATGAGGTCATTTCTAATGATGTCAGTCTTTAGCTTAAAGAAAGCAGAGAAGGCTTCACAGTGTGGGGTGTCGCTTGTTGCACTGTTTGATTGTAAGGGTTGTGTCTTCGTTTGGGTCTTGATTAGTTCGAACAGCTTTCTTGGCCTGTTTTTTGCTTGGTCCAACTGGCGGCTAAAGAAGTTCGATTTTGCGCGCTTTATTTTCCTGAAGTAGGCATTTCTCTTGTTCTTAAGCCTTTTGAGGTGCAATGCTGAGGGGTCCGATCTCCATGTGCGCTCTGCCATTCGCATAGTACGCCTGTCGTCATTGAGTCTGTCATCATACCAGGGGTTAGAAATTTTGGTGGGGACTCTCTTCAGTTGCAGTGGGGCGACTTCATTGACTATTGTATTCATAGAGTCAAGGTAGTGGTCCATCAGTGAGTGAACATCCGAGGTACCTGAAGGGGGAAGGAGGCGATTGCCTATGTGGGGAGGCAGGGTAGCGGGGTTAAGATTCTTCATGTCCCTTTTCCATGTTTTGGATTTGGTTGGTTGAGCCGGGTTAGGTTTAACTTTTTCATTGATAAAGAAGGTGATAATGTGGTGATCTGACCAGTCGCAGGGTTGTATCGCTTCCAGTTGTGTAGAGTTCTCTTTGGCAATGATGAGATCGAGTATCGCGCCTTTGTCGTGTGTTGGTCTTTCGCATATTTGGGTGAGGTCAAGAGCTTTAAGGAAAGCTTGCATTGTCAACGCTCCGTCCATCATTTCCTTTGGTTTTTTTATTTTTATTTTTATTCTTCATGTTTGTAAACATGCTAGTTGTTTCATATGAAAGAATTCTTCACTAAGATCTTAAGTGGTTTGTGGGAAAGATGATGGCGTGACCATGTATTATATGGGATAAAGTACCGCCTGGCATACAAGAAGATTATATTGCAAGTCTCCTTGGAGATCCCTTGGCCTTGTTTCTCTATATGGTTAAGGGGGACCTGGGAACTTGCAATATCCGTATAAAGTACTGCAGGGGATGACTTTATCCCTTATGCATTGATTATACCAGTCCAGTGTTTTCTTGAGGTTTAATCATGTTCAAGTTCCTTGGTGTCATCTTTGCCCAAGTCCTTGTGTCAATTGGGTGCCCCGGTGGGGCTCGAGTTGCATAGTTTTTAAATAAAAAAATCTTGATCCGTCTGCAACACTTTACAATAATTAACTGGTTAAAGTTGAAGCTTCCTTTTCTGTGTGCTCGACACCTCTTGGGCAGTGGCCTACCCTTGATCATCTGAGTTTCCTTGCATTAAGAATGGTTCTGTAGTGCCATTGACTATCACTGGGCTATGAATTGGAGGTCACTTGTGTTGTTTGCTGCCCTCAGCAACACTTGCTTGTTGATTTCCTGATACGGTAGCAAGATTGCTACTGGTATGTGAAACATCCGGATTATTGTGGAACCGTGATTTGATTGCCCTGATAGAGCGTGGGCTGCTCATTTACTTTACTCACTTGGGCCCAAAAAAACAACATACTTTGAAAAGGTAACTCTTTACGCTTCACCAACTTAAGTTTTATCAAATAGGACCTATACCCTTTTGACTTTCAAACCCTAGTCACCGGTACCTAGAATCCTAGGGGATCAAGGGAGTTAGCAAGAAAATAGGTAGTAAATAACATTCCTTGTATAAAATAACCACAAACTCGGGACAAGGTTTAAACACTTTATCTATGTAAGTTTTAAGTGTCAGATGTCCATACTAATTCAGTCAAAGTTTATGATTTTAAGCAAAACTGATGCGGAAATACTTAAAGAGACTTTATTCAAGCATTGAAATATAGGAAGGGGAAGAAAAGGAAAACACTACAATGACATTCCCACTCTGTCATATTTACCTAGAACGGTGTGAAGACCAACCCTGGCCACGGGCTGGGTTAAGGGACAGAAGACCCCCAATAGTGCAGGTGCCAGCAGGATAGAACAAGTGCAGACCAGACATCAGGATGAGTACGGACCAAATTGGATCAGGACAGGACCACCACAGGTCAGGACTGGCACCCACAGCTAAAGTGCAACACCAGCGTCACACCCCTCTCTGCAGCTAACAGTCGGACCCAATTGGGTTAACAAACTCCTTCTCAGAATCCCGATTGGGTTATCGAATCTTCTGAAAGAGTGCTCCGCCAGCACCTCTGCCCTCGATCGCCTATTGTGTGCGTTGGGTCAGTGACAGGTCAGCTATTCTGACAAGTCAGACAATTTAACTAGCTAAGCCTACTTTAGATATACCATTTTCCAGGGCAGTGTACCACCCCCCAATGTTGCAAGTTGTGTATTCCCGAAATTTGATCGGTCAAAAGACGAGGAGAGGTCATCACACCATACCAGTTATGAGGTTACCTCATCCATATATTCAAATTAATGTTCCCTCCCATAACTTTATTTTCCCATGCACTTTTATTCCACCCGGCAGTGAATGTATCAATTTCAATAACATTGTATAATAATTTTGTACAGTCCAGCTCCCTCTTGTGAGGTTGAGAGGTCAGCTTTCCAGGCACATTTTCTAGCAAGTCAAGATTTGGCATCAATTCAATGCCATGGCTTGTGGACTCGGGTGAAGTCAGCGCATGCTCAGTTCTGAACCCAAGATGGAGCAACATTGTACTTGATTGGTCCAAACACAAGCTAATAGCAAAGTCCAAAGAACAACAGTTTCAGAACAAAGAATAAATGAATGCACTGTATACCACTTATCTCTACTCTATTCCCATTATTTTATTTTAACTACAGTGTTAAGAGTTAAGCAAAACTAACAATTTAGCAAAAGCAGCGATGCAAGCTTTAGCACGGTAAAACATAGAGAAGCCATCTTAGTTCTAGTGCGCAGAAGCAAAAGTTTCCAACCAAGCAGAGAAATACATCATGTCACGTGAGTGTGACATAAGCATGCGCAGTAGAAAATCCCGCTTTGCGGCGGCCATTTCAATGCATTTGGATTACGGTTATTAAAAGCACATAGGCGAGCTTCCCCTATATACTGGAAATGTCGCGTGGTGCAATATTAGTAAGACAAAACATATTAATTAGTACATTAATATTGTTTTCAAGAGGGCTGAATACAAGCAAGTCGCTTTACGTGCGCAACCTTGCTCCATCAGCCCCTTGTGTGACAGAAGTAAAGTTTAGGCATGTGTTATGTTTCTGAGATTTATAAATAATGCCGGGAGAGCAGGGGATGCTTGCTTTTGCTCTGCTAAATTCTTGTTTCGTTTTTAGGGCTCGGCTGAACGCGCGGAAGCGCGTCTCCGCCGAGAACTTATTGTGGCCGTGTCTCCTTTCCAGGAGACATTCCTGGCCGCGCGCATCGCCTTGGAGGCGATTCGAAACGATCACGCGAACGCGCTTGCTGCATTCTCTCAGACCAGACAGACACAAGCGCCCATGCACCCACCCACGCACGCACATACAGGCCCCCCCACGCTGCATTCTCCACCCTCTCTGTTTATGTGTGTGCGTTTGTGTATATTCACCACCGAGGATGTTATCCGGAGTCTTTCCTCTCAGCCTGGCGCTCACTGTTTCCTTCTCCTATTCGTCGGTCCCGTCTCCACAGTACTCTCTCTGGTTGATGCAGCCCTTTAACGTGTAGCGCTTTAGAGTCCCTTGAGGCGCTGTACAAAGACCGCGTGAATTTATTTGTGCGATTTTATATAGCGCAAACTTTACCCGAAGGTGTCAAGATACTTTCGCGGACGCGCAGCCGCATCAGTTTCACGGCCGCGCGGGTCTCTCACTGTCTGTATCATTGAAGATTTACCCGAGGCTTGCAGTGCTTTATTCTACGACACACCCCAGTACTTGACCAGCTTTTCTGCTTACTGTGACAATGTTTTCATTACCTTGCGCAGTGCTATTGTTCTCCGTGCTGATGCTGCTCTGTGTGCCCTTGTTTCCTAATTTGAACAATTCAAGTAATATGCTCACACTGCACGGTGTTGCTTTGTTACCACTTCTTCACTCGATTTGCCCTTTGCCGCCAAGTTTTTATATGCCCTCTATGCCTGCTTTCTTGCCTGTGGAAGCCCCACTTGTTCACCATGGCTGTCCCTGGGCTTTTTTCTCCTCTGTTTGCCTGTACTTCCTCTGCTCACCATAGAGCGTATTTCAGTGCGTTTCTTTGTGGTTTTTTGACTCGGCATATGCAGAAGCTTGAATTACATTGGTCACTCCTATGTTGTTTTCACCATGGCTGTCCCTGGGCTTTTTTCTCCTCTGTTTGCCTGTACTTCCTCTTCTCACCATAGAGCGTATTTCAGTGCGTTTCTTTGTGGTTTTTTGACTCGGCATATGCAGAAGCTTGAATTACATTGGTCACTCCTATGTTGTTATGATTTGTGTATCTGTGTCATCTCCGCCCATATAGAGCCCGGCACCCCCGGCCTGCCGCCTCCAACCCCGCTCCTGCCCAGCCCCGACCATCCCTCCCAACTCTCAGCATGGATGGCGATGGCCTCACATCCCGGGCAGGTGAAGCCCTGTGCCTCTCTGTTCCTCCAGCAGCCGTGTCCACCAGTGCTGTTGCCTGCAGTAGTGCATTTCACCGCCCCGTCGCAGCAGCCCCTTCCAGCCGTGCCCCCAGCTCCTGTCCAGCAGCCCCTTCCACCCAGGGATCCATCAGCTCCTGACCAGCAATCCAAGGAACCGTCTCTGTGCAGTAAGAGATAGCTCTGGGGCATTCGCGCTCTCCTTCGCCCTCTCTGTTTCTCGCTCTACATATTTCTCTCTCCATTCCCCTTCGCTGCCCTCCCTTCCCCTATCTCTCGTTCATCCACCCTCGTTCTATTTCTCGCTCCTCATTTTGTTGTTTTTCTTTCGTTATTCATTTAATTTTCTATATCCCTATCTCTTTCTCACTCGGGTTGTTTTTATTTTTTTCAATTTATATTTGACAAAAAAAAAATCTGTTTCTATTTCAACAGCTCTGTCTATTTCTAACTCTCTCCCTTTCTATATTCTTCTAAACCAAAGAACAGACTCACCGTCTTTCTCATTCCATTATTCATCTCCAATCACCGTCTATCCTTTTTTATTCTTCAGTCTGTCTCTTTTCCTTGCTCCCTTTTTTGACCCCTATGTTTTTGTACTACCTCTAAGTTTGCATCTCTTTGTATTTCTTTCATTTCTTTATTTTTCTTGTTATATATTCTCCCACCTTGTTGTTCCACATTGGTGCAGAGCAGCACTTATAAGTAAGGTTAGGGGAGAGGAGTTGGCCTAACGGCTAGGGTGCTCGACCTCGGACCTGGGGACCTGGGTTCGAGTCTCGGTAACCTCCTTGTGATTCTGGGCAAATCACTTAATCTCCCCGTGCCTAAAAATGAATGTGTGTCTGTTCTCATGTAACGTAACTGGTGCTATGTAAAGCGCTCTGATACCTGATTCGGTTCGGGTCTAGTTCGCGCTATATAAAACTCAAAAAAAAAAAAAAAAAAGATAAGATTCACCGAGTTTTCCTGCTTTCAGTTTGCTGCGCTGCTTTGTGCAAGTGCCCGAAGCATCTGCGACCGCTATATGTCATGCCATAAACCTAGCGACCAGGACATTACCTCCTCATTACACCCCCCCAAGTAATCACTTAATGAGGCCGCCGTGCCTCCCAAAGACCGCGTGAATTTATTTATGCAATTTTATATAGCGCGGACTTTACCCGAAGGTGTCAGAGCGCTTCACAAAAGGACCAATAGTGATACACGAGGAACAAAATACAAAAACAAACGAATGATATGTGTTGCGGGCAGTTCAGTGCATTCTCCCACATACCATACACCTGGGGCTAAGGACAGCTCATTGCCTAAAAATCTTTCGACATTCACGTGTTAAATTAATCATGTCATGTACAATGCTAATAGCTCTAACTTTTGCAATGCCGAGACCGTTGCATTGTAAATGCTTGTTTCACATTCTTTAAGCGTCTTTTACTGATGTAGGTTTGAAAATATTCTCATTCTATTGATGCCCCCGATACGTTCTTTAAAGATGAGTTGCAGTGCATTCTTTCCAATTGTTTGGTACTATCTAGTGGCGATACTTCTTGTGTGTTAACCCGTTCGCTGCTGCCGTCGGGCGAGCTACCGCCCTGGTGCTGCGCTCGTCCAACGGCTGACGCGGCCGCACCCATTTCTTCGAACGTTCAGCACTGGCGCTGAACGTTCGAAGCAGCAAACGGGTTAACCTCGGGCGCGGTTGTGTAGTTTGCCAGTCTATTTGTTTTGTCTTTGTTTGGTTGTTAATACAAGGGGATTGTGGACAGACAGTACAAAATTGGATTGAATTAAGAAAGCATGTTCAGCTGTTAAATTTGTGCAAATTTTCGTGGGCAGTAGCTGTAACAAATGAATGGCATTGTCTGTTCTGAGTTGGGTGCTGATGATCTGTTAAGCTAGTTATTATTCATTCTGTATTAGTTAATTTTAGCAAGTAGTGTTTTGACTTAATGAAATTTCCGTGTTATAGGCTTTCAAAATAATGACTTGTTCTCTAATAAGGCTGTACTGAGCTTCGATAATGTCTGCCTTTTTTATAAGAGTGTATCTTATTTCATCCATGGCAGTTAGTGCTAGGTATATTGGTGGAGTTGTTTGATTGTTTATGTTAAGAGCATACGAGTATGGTGCAGGTGGTTCTCTTTTTCCAGTATCTTTAATTGGGGATGATGTGTGAATTGTTAAATTTGGAATAACTACATGTATATCGATCTGAAGGTCTTTATTATCCAAGGAGCTCGCCTGATGTTCGGATCCCTGTTCAGAGATGTTTGGATGGTATTTTAAACACGTGGATCTAATCCTAGCTACATTGAAGCTTGGTGTGGGTATCCTCCGTGCCAGTTTATATGTCCTCCTGGCCATATATAGAATCGCTTCCAAGTAGCAGTGCTTAATTTTATTAATTTCAATCGTTTTTGTGAAGATTGGGCTTAAAATTAGTAGAGAGTATTCCTGCACTTGGTATGGTTCAAGTTTTAGTTTCAGTTTCATCTATTTGTAGGGAACATATGTTGTAATTTTAAGTCTGCTGATGCAAAAAATCGAATCAGGCCTCAATTGTCTTCTGTTTGTTAATAGCGATTTTGGGTTTGGACGTCTTCTGGGTAAGATCAATGTATTTCCCTGTAACAGTCTGTCGACTGTCAATGCAGCACTGCATTTTAAGTATTGTGCGCTCAGGCTTTGTCCCTTCCCTGAGTCGTTCTGGCTAAGGTTGATGAATCTAGGGTAGAGACAGATAAGTTGAGTGTGGAACCTGTGGCCATCGAGACTGATTAGTCTGCCTGAAATTCAATCTCGTGAGAACAATTTTGACCAGGTTCCCGTTAATATGCTTCTAATTTGTTGTGTTGACCAGCGAGAGGTTCATTGTTTCAGTTTAATTTTTGATGCTGCTTCTGTTTCTTTTGGTGGGTTTTCATTGTAGCTCCCATTAATTTGTGAAGAGCTGTTCAACGTCTTATTTTTGGGCAAATTTATGACATGTGTTTGAATGTTTAATTGTCTTATTTTTATTAGAACTCCTTTTTTATTAGCATTTTCTGCGCAAGCAAGCATATTGAGCAACAAACATGACACCAATGTGGGCACACGAGATATTTCACTGAATATGGCTATACTGTGCAGGGGGCAACACTGAGGTAAAGAGGGTGTGTGGGGGTGGTGAAGGTGTTCCATTAGCACCCCGTCCAAGACGCTGTGTCCAGTACTTGTGGGTCTCACCCCTGAGACGGTTGTAGGCCCTCCAATCCTAGGCCATAGAAAGCCCTCCAGCGGTGTCATGTATTATCACATTTCTGAGGGCACCATCTGCTGTATACACAATTTGTTCGGTCCCCCATGCACATGTCCATCACTGCAATTCACTGGGCCTTGGTGGGCTTTATCTGGGTGCCCCATACCTATGCTGTGTCCGTCTTCGCCATCGCTAGGTCAATTGAGCATGACACAAGTTTCCTACAGGTTAGGTAGGTCAGTGTCTCCTGGGACCCTCCGGAGAATTAAGTGGGGGCCTATTAAGGATATCCTCATCCAGTATGTCCTCCAGCTCCCTCCATATATTCTCCCAGTATTATTGGATCTCAGAACACTCCATAACATGTTGAAGAGAAACCTCTAGGGGCTTTACATTGTATGCAATCCACCGTGGGGAATTGTCCCCATCTTGTGGAATCTTTAGCTGGAGCAGACTCAATTGTACCCTGATGGCTAGCTCACATGGGTGCATCAGGGCCTCCTCCCAGTCTCCATGTCGCTCATGTCCTGTTCCCATCGTCGCCTGAAACTCCCAAGGCCATCTGGGATATTGATGATAATTTTTTTTATATGTGCAGAGGCTGCTGCTCAGCTGAGTGGGCCATCAACCAGACGGACCTCCAGGTTGGGGCGAATCTGGGAGGTCAACCAGTCCGCTGTCTCAGCATGTAGGGGGTGTCTATGGTGGGTATATTTAGAGTTGTGTTTTGAGAGCTTGTAGTCTTATTGCAAGTGCTCAGAGTACTTGATTGTCCCCCCCCATATCCATGTCGCCCAGTCTGGAAATGCCAATGAGGTCCCAGTGGGCTAAGCCCTGCAGTTTTGCTGACCTCCCGCATCATTCCCCCCCTCCCAAAGTGATGTAGCCTTGGTAACTCTTCCATTCCTGCCCACATGTGTCCTCGCCCTGTCCCACGCCAGTAGAATAGCTTGTCTAGGTGGCAGTAGACCCCCAGGCCCTCTCGACTGTAGTAAAATTGCTTTCAGGTGAGCTCTCGAAGGCATATGGCTGGATCATCCCTTGGGGCATGCGCCCAATAATTGACTACCTGGAGCTGATAGGCCTGGTAGTATGCTTGGAGTTGTGGAAGGGCAATCCCACCGTTGTACACTGAGCACTAGAGTATATGTATGCATATATATCCAGATACTTGAAGCCATCAATTGCAATCTTGATGGAGATGATTGTGACAATCCCCTGGTTCCAGTTCCCAATCTTGAAAAATACCAATTTGCCAGAGTAATCTCCAAATACTTCCACCATCTTAAGCAAGGGGTCCAGGGTCACTGTGGGATCTCTGATGTAGAGCAGACCATCTCCATTGCCTGCAGCCCTGATCCAACAAGCAAGGAGCTCTATGCACAGGGCAAACAGGAGGGAGGACTGTGGGCATCCCAGTCTGGTTCTTCGTCCCATCAGGAACGGTGCCAATGTCACCCTATTCTGGCGTACCAAAGCTGCAGGCTTTGTAAAAATGAGATTCACCAAGCTGCAAAAATTAGGGCCACAATCGAAATGCCTCCGCACTATGAAGAGATAAGGCCAGTGGATTGACTCAAACACTTTTCAGCATCAGTGGAGACACTCATCAGTGGGTGATGGACATCTCACGCTGCATCCAGCCAACGAAGCAGGCACTTGAGGTTGTGTGGACTGGCGCAGCATGAACCCTGTCTGGTCCTGGAAAAAATCAGCGGGTATATCACCCTGTTGAGCCAGAATGGTGGCTAATAATTTGGTCTCCACATTCTGCAAGGATATTGGGCGGTATGACCCGCAGTCAATCTCCCCTTGCCCCCCTTGTATATCACTATGATCAATGTGCGTCGGAGGTAAGGGGGTAACATCCCCCTTCTACGGGAGTCTTTGTACATCGCCAGATGCGGGCCCACCAGTGTCCCAAGTCTTTTCAAAAGTTCTACTGGGAATCCATTAGGGCCTATTGTTTTTCCACTTTTCATTGAAGTTAGCGCATAGGAGAGCTCCCCATGGTTGAGGTCACCTTCCCTGTTCAAGTGCGGGAAATCCAGTGATCCCAGGAACCTTGCTGTGGCTGCCTCTTCCCTCTGTGGCTGGGGATCATAAAAGGTAGTATTTGGAAAATTCCTTGG
The DNA here is from genome assembly GCF_964261635.1 of Lissotriton helveticus. Classification (NCBI taxonomy): domain Eukaryota; kingdom Metazoa; phylum Chordata; class Amphibia; order Caudata; family Salamandridae; genus Lissotriton; species Lissotriton helveticus. The sequence goes on along the minus strand of NC_136065.1, from coordinate 1,687,909,370 downwards.
CTATCTTCTGTGCCTGGGTGAAATCCCCAGTGCCAGTGACAATCTGTCCAACCCATCTTGCCTCTTCCTCCCTGTAGCTCAACCACACCAACAAGCGTCCAGGTGAGTCCCAGACATCTTACAGTTTCTGCTGCACAGAGAGAGTGACGACGGGCTGTTTTTTTTCAGCTACATCGCAGTATACTGCTTTGGCTGGCTCCAGGAGGTAGAGAGCTAAACTTCCAGCAGTTGTCGCACCAGAGCTAGGGTTTGTTCTGCCTTTGTCCTCTTCTTGGGGATTATCAACGACTTCAGTCTGTCAAGTTAGTCAGCTTTATAGGCTTCCCACACCACCCCTGGTGATTCGACCAAGTCCTTATTTTTCTCAAAGTAGGCAATAGAATCGGCCCGTGTCTGGGTCACTGTGTCGGAATCCTGTAGTTCCCAGATGTTAAGTCGCCACTGACGGTTATTGTGTTGCCTAATATCTCCTGGGGTGAGCAGCAGTGGAAAGTGGTCAATGATGCCCCTCAATAAATACTCTGCCCCCTCAATCGTCAGTGCCAACCCTGCGGGAGAGAAGTAGTCCAGTCTGGAGAATGTCCAGTGGGCACCCAAGTAAAAGCAGTATGCCACATAAGTCTGTTGTTTATACCTCTGTTCCAGCTAGTCCCAGTGCCTTGATAAATTGCGCCAAGTGGGTGTGGTGGGGTGTTCTGTCATTCCTCTTCTCCAGTGCCTGCTTCAGCAGATAAGCAGGGGCATAGACATAAATGAGCAAGGGTGCTTTGGTTCCTCTGTATCTCTGTATCTAGAGCACCATGCCATCTGGATCTGACCACTCCTGAGTATTGCTAAGGAGGGGGGGGCAGGGGGGGGGGGGATTCCATGATGCCAATATGGGCACACCCCTGGAGAACCCAGTGTGGCAAAGTGACACATATTGGTCTCTCCCCAGGAACGTACACTCTACCCACCAGATGTAGGAAGACTATGTGCTGCCAACACTTTGGGGGTACTTGCCTGACATTTTCCTGGTCCTGCTGCCCTGATTTCACTGGTCCCGCTGTCTCGCAGTTGGTCTCCCTCTGCCGCCGCAGCTCCTTGCCACCAGAGCGCGGCCGCAGCGAGGGGGGAACCACAAGTACCGGGAGCCTTTGCGGCAGGAAGCCGCCACCGCATATCCCGCACCAGGAGGCGCATACATTCGAGGTCAACCCAGGTGGAGCGGGTGTGCTGCCAACACTTTGGGGGTACTTGCCTGACATTTTCCTGGTCCTGCTGCCCTGATTTCGCCGGTCCCGCTGTCACGCAGTTGGTCTCCCTCCGCCGCCGCAGCTCCTTGCCACCAGAGCGCGGCCGCAGAGATTATGGGACCACAAGTACCGGGAGCCTTTGCGGCAGGAAGCCGCCACCGCATATCCCGCGCCAGGAGGCGCATACATTCGAGGTCAACCCAGGTGGAGCGGGTGTGCTGCCAACACTTTGGGGGTACTTGCCTGACATTTTCCTGGTCCTGCTGCCCTGATTTCACCGGTCCTGCTTTCCCGCAGTTGGTCTCCCGCCGCCGCTCCTTGCCACCAGAGCGCGGCCGCAGCGAGGAGGGGACCACAAGTACCGGGAGCCTTAGCGGCAGGAAGCCGCCACCGCATATCCCGCGGCAGGAGGTGCATAAATTCGAGGTCAACCCCCGCGTCGCGGGACCGTGCGCGGGTCGCACCAGGTTACGCCCGGGACAAGGGCGAGACAGTCTGCAGCAGTCAGAGGCCAGAAGAGGCTGGGCCGGGCCACCCCTCTAACCCTAAAACTTGGACGTAAAGTAAGCGGATTGTATTTACTGTGACATTGAATTAAAGACTTTGCTGACCGCTTTGCCTTTTAGCGGTGAGCGGGTTACCCTCGGAGTGATTAGTGGACATATTATAGCCGCATTGTGAACGTGACTGGCCCTGTTAGTTTTAGCCTCTCTAATCGCAGTATAACATCTTTTTAAAGAGCTTAGTAAATCTGAAAGTTTTTAAAGAGCGTTATATTAAACCAGGGCTATGACCTCCAAACATAACGGAGGGGGACAGAAGGCAGGGGTAGGGGGAAGTGTGGTAGGCACCTTGGATGCCTTCTTGGTTAGAGCTGGTTCTTTGCTCCAACATGAGATAATGCAAACAAAAAAAAAGGCTTTTGTTAGGAGTCTATGCAGCTCAAAAAAGATCTTCAATGGGTAACATTCAATCGGTCAAATCACCTGTGATAGCGGTTCAACCTATAAGCCTCTTAAATGCTGACACCGCAGATCACGCACAGGGGGACATAGGGGACATAGTTCTAAATCCAATTCTGGATTCGAGAATTGGGCATTACCCACGGTCACAGGAGTGTATCACTCCCCAGGATGGTATTGTGGTTGAGGCAATACAAGAACGGAGTGTGGTTTGTCTACCTTGCATAATCTGGCCTGTCCTCCTGATCAAACCCTAGCCAATGCTAAAACCTTTTCCCCCCCCTTAGATAAAGGGGAAATTTGTGACACCGATCAACCAGGCCGGTCGGCCAGGTAATGCAACGGTGTAAGTGGTGGCTTGGGGGAGCCTTTGGCAAAACGGACAAGAGGTGGCCCAGCGACACAGTCACAAAATAATGCCAAAGGGAAAAGTAAAACTCAGAAGGGGAAAGCATCAGGTACCCCTGATGTTGGGGAGGACCAGGACCAGGTTGTCCATTCTGATGTAAATGACCCATGTGACTCAGGGGGAACCCAGGTTTTCTGGGAGCGTATGGAGTCATTGATATCATCCATTCTTGCCCCCTTTTGGATCAAGCTTGAGGTCATTGAGGATAAAGTCACTAGCTTGGTAAAAGATTTTGAAGTAAGAAACAGCACTAACCAACAGAATGTAGGGGGAGGTAATGTACCCATTATCAATCCAGGGAGCATAGCGACAGGTGAGATTCTGGGTAAGCAAAAGACCATCACGGCTACTGACTACCCGAATGCCAGAATATCTATTCCCAATCATTTAGTGGCGAGTGGGAGTTCGCATTCTGGTAGCCAGACCTTGTTAGCCGGTAACTCACAGCAAGATCTAGCCCAGCAAATTCACCAACACCCTCCGGGTGTACAACACCCGCAACCCTTAACCACTTGGATGCTAAGCTCCCTGATGTTCTTCCATGTAATTTCCATTGAAGTCAATGGAAACTCCATGACGAGCTGAGCTCGTCATGAGTGTCGAAGGGGTTAAACAATGTGCCTGGGACGGTGAATGTCTCAACAGTAGGGCAAGATAGCAGGCAGGACAGACAAGCCCATAACATCACGATGAAACCAGCCCAGGACATCATTGATTTACCATCAGCTGCGGGCCCCTTGGTTGTAGTCCTGGCTGGTGTTCCTCCATTGAGATCAGACCAAGTTGAAACCTGGTCCCAGCTAAAAAATAAAACTGTGGATTGGCTCACTAGACACAAAGGCTTTAGACCATTCTTATCGAACAACATCTTGATGGTGCGTAGAGTGGCATGGCTTGGCAATTCACAGAAAAAGATAAGGGGGGATTGTGTTATTGTCAATTTTAGAAGACCGGAATTTGCCCAAATAAGCCTTGAAGCACAAGATAACTCCACAACCACTACCTGTATTGCGGCTCTCCCATTGGGTTGGTTTTATAGGCCCTCTGTGAGTTCACAAGGGGGGATTATTCCGTTTATCCCAGTCTCAAATAATTTTGAGGCTCTGTCCCATTTAAATGACCAAGGTTGATTGCAGGACAGGGACGTGCTTGTCGCACGTCGGCCAGCAGCTGGGCTGTTGGCAGAGAGGAAGTCCCCGGCCTTGGCGCCTGACCGTGAAGAAGAGGTCGCACGCCAGTTTGCACTGCCAAATCCGGTCAGTATAGCAGTCTTGGAAACACAACAAACAGGGCAGACTGTATCCGAGAATAAACTAGAGATTCTGTCATGGAATATCGTCGGGCTGCGGTCGAAAAGAGGGGACATAAACTGAGAGGCCTTTCTGTCAACTCCTCATATTATTGCTCTGCAGGAAACCTGGGAGGCTAGAGATCCCTACCATTTGGATGGGTATCATTCTTTTAGTAAAAATGTCGAACCATCTGCAATGGGGAGATCGAGGGGGGGGTCTCTTGTTATTATTCAGCCTCAAATTATTGTATAGGCCGGAGTTGGTAGCGACAAGTTCCCCAAATATCTTAGCTGTTAAACTTGTAGGTGATAACCTCCCAGCAATGTTGGTGGTAAATTTGTATAATTCCTTTACTAGGATAGATTAATTGAACCATTTAAGACCGTTGTCTATTTTTTTTTTTTGGATGATTAGGATGTAAATAATGGTATGCCCTACCATTTTTTAATTCTCGGCAATTTCAATATTCATGTCTGTCATCTAAACTGTTAACAAGGTATTGAGTAGGAATACGGCCCGCAGGGGGTTACCCATTTTGAGCACACGAATAGCGGGGCGTATCTGGAGTCTTTTATCCACCCATTACTTTTTCTGCCCTTCACAAGCTGGAACCCTGTGCCCTGTCCCTACCTATATAGGTCAAGGCCACTGTAGTATTATCGATTATATTTTAGTATCATCCCCTTTGATGGACCTAATAAGCTTTTTTTGTGTCACACAGAATGGTCTGAGTGACCACAATCCCCTTACGATGGACATTTAAATTAAGGCCCTTGAAAGTGAGATACCATTGGCCCTTATTTCAAATTCTAGTATAGCTACCAAATGTCCGGGTCGAAGGCTGAGATGGGAGGTAATTACTCCAGCTGACTTCCTTGATAATTTGTATAGTAGTAATTCTGAGGACCTGAGTTTATGCCTAAATACGGACTCTGAGCCAAGGGTAATCCTTGGCGCCTTTGACCGTATTACAAAACAGGTAGCGGTAAATCTGACTTGGCGTGGTAAACCAAGGCCAAAGAAATTAAAAAATTGGTTTGACCTAGCTTGTATTACTGCACATACGGCACTTTTGAAGGTGTTGAAAGAGTCTGTTAGGGACACTAACAAGATTGCAGAGGCCAGAAGGGCCTATAAATACGCAATTAAAGTAAGAAAAACCCAGCTAAAAGAGATGGCTTGGGATGAACTGACCGAAGCGAGTGTCCTGACAAATAGTGCCCATTTCTGGAAAGTGATTAATAGCCCATTATTTGATGAGACAGATAATACAATTAAAGATTGTCTCATCCCCCCAGAAAGGTGGGTGGAACACTTTAGTGGCCTATACTCCGAGACCAGTCAGTCACCGTTGACTCCTCAGGGGGAAATTTATTTTATAGAGGAAGAAGTAATGGAGGTGATTGTGTCCACAACAAAGGGGAAAGCACCAGGTCCGGACGGGGTGCCGGCTGATTTATATAGGGCCGACCCTAGTGTATGGGCGAAGATTTTAACTTATGTTTTTAATGCAGCCTCTAAAGTTGGTGTCCCAATGTCTTGGGGTAAAGCAGTTATAGTCCCAATATTTAAAAAGGGCTCGAGAAGATCCGGCCTGTTATAGGCCCGTCTCACTCTTGGACTCTGCTGCCAAGATTTTGGGAAAAGCCGTACTAGCCTGCCTTACAGACTGGCTGGACAAAAACTCAGTTGTCTCGGACTTAGAGTATGGGTTCAGACAAGGAAGGGGCACAACGGGCCAATGCCTTAATTTACATCTTGTCATAGGGAAGGAAGTACACGGTCGCAAAGCAGGGGGACATACATTGATATCTTTCCTGGCTGATATCCATGAGAATACCACGGCAGCTGTCCGTTATAATGAGAATGGGAGTCTAACAGAAGCTTGGCCAGTTAAGCGAGGGGTAAGGCAGGCATATATCCTTGCACCCTTGCTGTTTACGCTCTATATTAACAACTTGGGAGACGCATTAATTTCATCTTGTAAGGATAATCCCAAGAGCTGGCTCAAAAATGATCCCTGCTCTTTTATATGCAGACGATGCAGTTTTAGTGGCAAGAACGTCAAGAGGGCTACAATCCCTTTTATTTATTTATTTATTTTTACCATTTGTTAAGCGCGCTGTTACCGGGCGGTGTCCTGGCGCTGAAACGATACATTATCTCCAAGAGGCAGAGAAAGTTACTGGAGGTTAAAAAGCCATGTTTTGATATTTTTCCTGAAGGTCAGGAGATCATTGCTTTGTTTTAGGGCGAGAGGCAATTCATTCCAGATGTTAGATGCTCCGTGGAAGAAGCTACGGCCTCCCCAACGGGCTTTCCTAATACGGTTAGTCATGACCAGGCTTTTATTAGCAGATCTTAGTTGTCGCCCTGGTTTGTACAGTTGAAGGTGTTTTTGAAGGAAGGATGGACCTATTCCATTTACTGCCTTGAATACCATACAAAGAGCCTTAAACATGATACGTTTCCGTATTGGAAGCCAGTGTAGATTTTTTAATTCCTGAGTTACCGATGCAAACTTAGGTAGACCAGTAATCAGTCGGGCTGCAGCATTTTGTAGCGTTTGCAATTTATTCAGAACTCCCTTCTGGGCCTCCAGATACATGCTATTGCAGTAGTCAAGGCGAGACAGCACAAGTGCTGTCACCACCGTTTTCCTGCTATCACTGGAGAGGAAAGGAAGGATTTTCCTAATAGTTTTTATTATCCAGTGAATGGAGGATGATAAGGCATTAGCCTGTGCTTTAAAGGAGAGTTGAGAGTCAATAATTACCCCCAGGTTTTTTACTGTAGTGGCTGGAATGGGTAGGGCTCCCATTTCGTGAGGCCACCAGTCAGGGGTCCAGAGATTGGTCACATTTCCAAAGAGAAGAACCTCAGTTTTAGAGGAGTTCAATTTAAGACAGTTCTTAGCCATCCATGAACTTACTGCCATCATGCAGTCCTGGAATCTGGCCGCAATTCCTTCCTCTCGCCCCGGGAGCAGAGATACCACAATTTGAGTATCATCTGCATACGATGTTAATTCGAAGCCAAACGAACGAATCACCGGGGCGAGGGAGGTAACATAAACATTAAATAGGGTAGGGCTCAGGGAGGAGCCCTGAGGAACCCCTCCTGGAAGGGTAAAAGGGCTCGATTCAAAATCTCCCATGGCCACCACTTGTATCCTGTCTGCTAGAAAGGATTTCAGCATGGTCAATGCGACTCCTTGGATTCCGCAGCCCTCAAGACGGTCCAATAGAATGTCATGGTGGACCGTATCAAAGGCTGCGGATAGGTCCAGGAGCACCAGGACTGCCCGTCCTCCAGCATCCATCACTTTCCTGATCTCCTCAGTGGATTTAATGAGGGCGGACTCGGTGCTGTGACCTTCCCTAAACCCCTGTTGAGCAGGGTCCAGGCCCCCAGAGGATCGGAGGAAGTCACAGAGCTGAACGTTCATGATCCTTTCAACAAGCTTGGCCGGTAGAGGGAGTCTAGATATGATTCGATAGCTACTAGGGTCATAAATGTCTAGATTGGATTTTTTCAGCAAAGGAGCTATTGAAACTTGTTTCCAGCATAGTGGATATGCTCCCTCTTTGAACATTTTATTGAACAAATCTGCTAGCAAGACAGATATAGGGGCGGCTGCCAGATGAGCCACTGAGACTGGGCAGGGATCCCGGGGGGAGCCAGATTTGGTTCTCAGTAGTAGTTTTTTAACTACTTCTGTTGTAACTGGCCGGAATTCCCTGAATTCCAAACTATGTGGGTTTGTTGGCGTAGTCGTATGTGCTCCCTCGGTGAGAGTGAGACCCACAAGAGGTTCAAGGGCTGTGAAGATTTGCTCCACTTTATTTAGAAAGTACTTGGCGAGGGTCTCGCAGAACTCCAGGCTGGGGGGGATAGTGACAGAATTTGGGGTGGACAAAGTGGTCACCGTCTGGAAAAGTTCTTTGGAGGAGTTTTTAGCTCCCTCAATTCTAGCAGAGAAATATTCAATTTTTGCTTTTTTGATCATTTCTTTGTATATCTTTTGGCTTGATTTGAGTTTTTGTTTATCTGCATGTGAGTATTCGGTACGCCATTGGCGTTCGAGTTTTTTGCAAGTTACTTTGTAATCTCTTAATTCCTCGGTGAACCAAGGGGCAGATGGTATTGTGCGAGTTGGACGAGATAGTTTGGGCTTAACTAGAGATGTGCATGCATCTTTTATCCAGATAGTGTATCTCTCCGTAGCCTCGTTTACATCAACCGATGGGGTAAAGGTAGAGGCTGCCAGACATTCCTCCAATGCTTTCCCATCCAATTCCCTCCATGGCATATAGAGCTTGGCAGGTTTCCTTTCCTTCCTTGCTCTAACTGGCTCAGACGGTTGAATTTTAAAAAGGACTGCTGAATGATCTGTCCATGCTAAAGGCTCCGCATGGCTAAACTTAAGGTCGGGGTTATTTGTAAAGATCCCATCTAGCGTATGTCCCTTTATATGTGTGGAATCCCTTACCATCTGAGTTAGTCCTGCCGTCAGCATGGAGTCTACCAGAATTGCCGTCTGAGGGTCTGAGTTTTCCTCTAGGTGAAAGTTAAAGTCACCCAGAATAGTGAATGATTTGGTGCAGAGGGCTTCTTCCAAGTAAGTACCTATTTCTACGAGAAATAAGGCTTTAGGACCAGGAGGTCTGTATAAGAGGCAACCTTGGAAAGTGTTATGGTTAGAGATAGAAAGTTTAAATCCTAGTACCTCCGTTAACTGGCAGTTCAGTGACTGAAATGTGCCATGGATCGAGGCGTGGTAGATAATGGCTATCCCACCTCCCCTTTGACCGGGTCTGTCCTGTACCCGACAGCAGTACCCCGTTGGAGTGGCCATAACTAGGTCTGGCCCTGAGGCCGCATCAGTCCAGGTCTCCGTGATAAATACGATTTTAGCCTTCTTTTCTAGGATCAGGTCGGCACATTCAGAACTGTGTTTAACCAGTGATCTGGCATTAATGAGGAGGCAATTAATTATGTTTTCTTCTCTAACGTTTTTTATCTGGTAGGGGTTATTTAGATCTTTAATAGGTGTCCATAAGATAGCAGGTAGGCGAGCATGACATGTTAGACATACCTTGGACGTATCAGGCATATTATTACCCGGAAATATGCATCTGCATTCTGATCCTCCCAGAAGGTTCCAGCTCAGTAGATGGTTGCGGCTGTATATCCTCCTGGGGTAGTGATTGGGAAGAAAATGGCCAGGGGTTGTGGCGCTTGGCGCTGAGCTGTCGCTGACGGGCGCGGACGGGCTTGCCTTTGGCGCGCAAACGGCGCGCCCGCTGCGCTCGTCCGCTGCGCGTCCTATGGTGGCACATTGATATGGGGAAGTGGGAGGGCGGGAGGGCGGGAGGGGGCGTGGCCTGTGAGTGGGCGTGGCCAGCAGCCTATCAAGGCGATCAGACCAGGAAATGGGACCCGTAACAGCGCTAATTCCGCTACACGGCCCCTGCTTGTGCAAGTAAGCAAATGTTAAAACCAAAAGAACAATTTACAGTTTTAAAAACACAGAATACAGCTTCTCCCGTCTTTTCGCCTCAGGAGATGATCGTCAGGGCAGAGCGCTCGTGATCAGCGCTTTTGACGACTTGCGAGGGCGGGAGGGGGCGTGGCCTGTGAGTGGGCGTGGCCAGCAGCCTATCAAGGCGATCAGACCAGGAAATGGGACCCGTGACAGCGCTAATTCCGCTACACGGCCCCTGCTTGTGCAAGTAAGCAAATGTTAAAACCAAAAGAACAATTTACAGTTTTAAAAACACAGAATACAGCTTCTCCCGGCTTTTCGCCTCAGGAGATGATCGTCAGGGCAGAGCGCTCGTGATCAGCGCTTTTGACGACTTGCGAGGGCGGGAGGGCGCGAGGGGGCGTGGCCTGTGAGTGGGCGTGGCCAGCAGCCTATCAAGGCGATCAGACCAGGAAATGGGACCCGTGACAGCGCTAATTCCGCTACACGGCCCCTGCTTGTGCAAGTAAGCAAATGTTAAAACCAAAAGAACAATTTACAGTTTTAAAAACACAGAATACAGCTTCTCCCGGCTTTTCGCCTCAGGAGATGATCGTCAGGGCAGAGCGCTCGTGATCAGCGTTTTTGACGACTTGCGAGGGCGGGAGGGCGGGAGGGCGGGTGGCCTGTGAGTGGGCGTGGCCAGCAGCCTATCAAGGCGATCAGACCAGGAAATGGGACCCGTGACAGCGCTAATTCCGCTACACGGCCCCTGCTTGTGCAAGTAAGCAAATGTTAAAACCAAAAGAACAATTTACAGTTTTAAAAACACAGAATACAGCTTCTCCCGGCTTTTCGCCTCAGGAGATGATCGTCAGGGCAGAGCGCTCGTGATTAGCGCTTTTGACGACTTGCGAGGGCGGGAGGGCGCGAGGGGGCGTGGCCTGTGAGTGGGCGTGGCCAGCAGCCTATCAAGGCGATCAGACCAGGAAATGGGACCCGTGACAGCGCTAATTCCGCTACACGGCCCCTGCTTGTGCAAGTAAGCAAATGTTAAAACCAAAAGAACAATTTACAGTTTTAAAAACACAGAATACAGCTTCTCCCGGCTTTTCGCCTCAGGAGATGATCGTCAGGGCAAAGCGCTCGTGATCAGCGCTTTTGACGACTTGCGAGGGCGGGAGGGCGCGTGGCCTGTGAGTGGGCGTGGCCAGCAGCCTATCAAGGCGATCAGACCAGGAAATGGGACCCGTGACAGCGCTAATTCCGCTACACGGCCCCTGCTTGTGCAAGTAAGCAAATGTTAAAACCAAAAGAACAATTTACAGTTTTAAAAACACAGAATACAGCTTCTCCCGGCTTTTCGCCTCCGGAGATGATCGTCGGGGCAGAGCGCTCGTGATCAGCGCTTTTGACGACTTGCGAGTGCGGGAGGGCGGGAGGGGGCGTGGCCTGTGAGTGGGCGTGGCCAGCAGCCTATCAAGGCGATCAGACCAGGAAATGGGACCCGTGACAGCGCTAATTCCGCTACACGGCCCCTGCTTGTGCAAGTAAGCAAATGTTAAAACCAAAAGAACAATTTACAGTTTTAAAAACACAGAATACAGCTTCTCCCGGCTTTTCGTCTCGGGAGATGATCGTCAGATTGTTTTATTAATTTTATGGACTCTCTAGATTTAATAACCAATTTTAAAAAGTCACACTCTGTCAATAGGTGGGGGCCGGGCAAAGAAGGCTAAATTTTTCTGTAAAGGGCTGGAGCTCATTAAAGTCCCAGCCTTTCCATATTTAGGAATACCTTTTGACGATAGAAGGTCTTGGGTCACGCAGCGTGCTCATAAAAAGAATACCCTTGCCAGGGCGTCGGGGGCACTGTTAGGGTTTGCAAAACGGTTAGGCTCTAAACCACTCCCGGCAATCATGAAAATTTATAACGCTAAGTGTGTCCCAATGGTGCTATATGGGAGCGAGGTATGGGGCTACACAGATGCTAGCGAAATTCAAACTGCAGAAAATATCTTTTTACGAAAGTTGTTGTCGCTCCCAGCTTCTGCTGCAACTTTTAATATTCATGAGGATCTTGGTGTAGGTTATATTTCAGATCGATTGCTGAGGCCCCATTATTAGGTTGGTTGAGAATCTGGGCACAGCAGCCACCTAATCTAAACCAATTGATTATCCAAGACTGTATGTCTTTAGACAGAGCCCTTAATATCCCGTGGATCCGTTATATTAAAACCCAAATGGACTCACTGGGTAGCCCTGATTTGTTCACGAACCCTTGTGCGTTAGGCAAAACGGCTATTAAAGCCGTAAAGTCTCAGTTCTTGAACAGGGCAATGTTAATGAGGGAAGAAGGAGAATTGGTAAAACATTTAGTCAGGAGTTTTGTAATGCTGAGTATAGGGAGTGAAATCCAGCCGTACTTGACCTCTATAAACAAGCCATATCATCTGTTTGTTTTATTAATGTTCAAGTATAACATGCTCCCATGGCTATTATCATTCCCAAAAGGTTTTTCCAAGGAAGGGGCTTTGGGGCCCTACCCCTGTGACAATTTCTCTGAGCAGAATACCTTACATATGGTCTTTTTGTGCGATTTTTATGTTTCATTACGTAAGAAGTTTATTTTGCCTTTGTTAAGGGGCTGTAACTTTGAGCAAGTTAGACCGGCTATGGCCTACTTGCAAATGCTTGGGTCCTTAGTGGTGTGTTTCGGGGTAGCTAGTTACATCACAGGGGCCATCAGGCGAAGAAACAAAGTACAGCTATAGCAGTAATTGCCCTCTACCTCTTTACATATAGTGATTTTTAAACAGAAAATTTGTGGTGTGACGCTTTAGCTGATGAATTGTTGGATTTTAAATGGAGAACTCAATGGGTGACAAACTTTTTAATCTATATATTTATACGCCAAGTGTTCTTTTTTGATGGTGCTATGTAATATAATTGGTCCATGTAATATTTATAGTATTTGCTCAATTGTAATGTGTGTTGATATTATCTGTTTGTTTGTAATGTGATTATTTACATCATGAAATATTGTTCTGTGCTTTGATGGTTTTAAATTGTAACCGAATAAAGCAAACCTTTGACTTTGACTTTGACTATATCTGGTGCAGGCCATTTATAGTCCAGGACTGGATTTTAGGATGATCAGCCCCACTGCCATGTTGTGTTATCAAGATTTTCTCGGGTGCCTCTCTGCAACCCTGACTCTGCACAGTCGGCTTCATACTTGCTTCAATATTCCTGTATCTGCCTTAGAACCCAACAACACACTTGTTCCCTCTCTATCCCTCCACCCTTTTCCTATTTAAAAGCCATAACATGCTGCTCCTCAACTCAAGAAATGTGTGTTGCCTACCCCCCCAACAGACAATGAAATTAGTAACAGCATAGTGAGATAGTCTGGACCAGCTAATACAGGTTGGCAAAACTTCCCTCCAAGGGAAGAAAAGACTTCTATTAAAGTATAACTGCCAGTAAAGTCTTGCCCTCCACTGTTCCCCACTCCAGTCAACATTATCACAAGCAGACTCCTTGACGCCCTCCCCCTGAATCTGGCAGTCTGGGTTGCCCATGGCTCAACCTATTGGTCCACCGCCATCTTGGGTGAGGCAGCTTCTTCGTTTGCAACCTTGCCGTCTGTGCTGCTTCCTAGTGGCTCTTGGAGGTATCCATTGGCTAGAGCGCCGCAGGTGAGGCCACACTGTGGCTAGATCATTGCATTGAGCGGATGCCGTTGGCAGAGCTCCAAGATGATCTATGCCATCTTGGACTTGACCATGCCCTTCTGTTTATTATTTCTTGCTGGTCTGTTTATCTTAGTTTGGTAACTTTTGTATTAATGAAGATTTGTGTTGATTTTGTACTTGTTACCTACAGGGCAGGAATAAGTGCAATAGTTTATCCAAATGTGTTGCTTAATTCAGCCTATCTTTAAGTCAAAAGCCATTACTTCAGTCTGTTGCTGCAACAATATTTAACTATTTTGAATAGTGTTTATAATTATTTGATGCATTGAATGGATTGTTTTTGTGGTTCTCCCCAATGAGAATACCTTCATTTGTGACGAGAATGGTCTGGTTATACAAAGGTATAGGGATGTTGATCTCTGGGCTTTCCTGCTTCTGACTTTGGATGCAGCTGCTACTGCACTGGGGCTGCTTTCTCTGGAAGGGTCTCAGCTCATCTGCCGAATCCTCACCTCTCCCAGAACAACTGGCGCTTATCCTCTGCTCATTCAAGCTGTATTCCTGCTTCTTCCACTGGGGGGAGGGAAAGTAGCCATTGCCCCTGATGCAGCAAGCTGGAAGGTAGATTGCAGGAAAGCCCAAGGGTATGAGCACACCCAGTCGCTTCTGTGGCCTATTTTCTCCACCATCCATACAGAGCGTGGGAGCTGAAGAATGATGTCACAAAACATGACTGCTGTTATCTGGTGCTGCCTCTGCTGCTCGTTAGTCTGGCTTCACCTCTGGTTTTGGCAAGTGTGGTGTGGGCCAGTGGTTCAACCTTGTATGGCTTGCACGCTCTGATTGGTTGGATTCGTATTTGTCTAGTACTGCGGGAAGCATGCAATGGGGACAGGAGCTGGAGTTGGAATTGGAAACAAAGGAGACCTTTCTGCAGTTCACAAGTCAGTGGTCCAAGGAGACCTTTCTGCAGTTCACAAGTCAGTGGTCCAAGTGACGCAGACAATCTGGTAATCTGCCTCGATAGCCCCTGAGACACTTTGCTACTCTGGGTGAGGAAGCCCGCAGCTATAGCTAATGGAGCAGCAATCCACCCCCAGCAGTCCACCAAGACCCTTGGACCTAGGAGTCAGGATGAGGAAAGAAGCAGAAGCGACTGCCACCGAGAACTGCAGGAGAAGGAGGAGCGGTGTTGTCTAGAACCAATCTAATCTGGCTCCTACATGGGTCGATATTTGGCATCTAGTACAAGGCTTCCTGCATACAAAATGCCAAACTCTGCCACAAAGATTATATGTGGTGTTGAATTGCCATGAAGAAAAAGCCTTTGGTAGGTTGTAATAACCTTTGCTCGTCAAGGCATTTGCATGGTACAGTTTATTGGAGAATTGGATAAAACTTCTTTGTGCAGTCGCCACTCCACCCCCCAGAGCATCAGTGTTGCTCAATGACATTCCTCCAGCAAGACTCAACCTCCCAAGTGTCACAAAATAATGATGCCCTTTTTCTCACCTATTGCATATAGTAGCCCTTAGATCTCACTTACAAAACATCAGAACCAATCACTTCATGGAAGGCATCTAAATCTACATCCACATATTCACATGTTCTGCTTACTCGAACAATGCCCTATTCTTTATTAAAATAGAAATAATAGGCTGTTTCAGGAAATCATAGAATATATAAATGTATCCATTTATAAGCAAATGAAGTAAAACGTGAATACTTGCCTCTTACAAACCTCCTACATTGGACACAATTTTCCATATTGACAGTTTATTAACTACTCCTACCATGCCTCATACTTAGAAGTGTTTTGTCCTGGCATGTTGATAAATGCTCTCAGCTGAACTGGAAAACCTCAAGATGGCATCAAAACAGAGCATCTTTTTCGTGACCCCCAAAAGTGTCATGATGGGGTCCTCTTGGCACCTCCAGATTATGTGCACTGCCACCATTTTATAATCTGTCTACATACTTCTGCTAACTTTTTGATCATCCTTGTTCTACTAACCGTACAATACGTGCATTTCTGTGGTGTTGGCGACACCACGAAATTCCAATTAGGAAACTCTTAACAACTCCTTTTTTTAGCAACAAAATAGGAGAACCACAGCGGACCAAAAGATCAGCACCTCTACTTCAAATGTCCCATAGAATATTCAGAATTCCGTGCTGTTGAACCTCCAAGACCTGCTGTGGTTGGGTCTTACTGGATTTCCAGATAGAACTTGAAGAAGATTCGTAGAGGCAGCACCAGTTATAGAGAAAGTCACAAAGTCAAAATGTTCTGAGAATAAACTTCTTTTTATTGAATTTTTTGTTTTTTATAGGGTGCACAGGACAGCCAAATGCACCCCATAAAAAACAAAAAAATCAATAAAGTTTATTCTCAGAACATTTTGACTTTGTGACTTTCTCCATAACTGGTGCTGCCTCTACAAGTCTTCTTCAACTCCTTTTTTTAGGTCTTGCCTAGGCAGTGCATGTGCTCTCTTCGAGACATGCTGTATTCACTCTGTAGCCTTACAGCCCGCCCATCGCTTTTTATTGGTAACTTCGTGTTCTGCTAACCCCCACGAACTTGTAGCCTTTTAGCCTATTACTTGTAGCCTTTCTCTTTTGTACATTTGTGTTTGTGCGCCCTCATTTCTTTTCCTTTCTCTCTGTCTTTCAGGAAGGTACCCACATCATGTCGGAAAAGCTTTCTTTTGTTTTTCGTGTGTTTGTAAATCTTGTTGTTGCATTCTGACTTAAACTCTCATCCGACGTGTTTTGGTTTTAAAATTTGGAATTTAAATAACTTAAAGCTCAAACCAGAGTGTCTATTTTTGTTGCCACAATCATTCTTTATGCCCAGCAGATGAGCATGGCTCTAATAAATGTCTTAATAGCCCCTAATAGCATTACCACAGACATTTCAAACCAGTTAAGTGCCATTTGTCATAGCACATGGCTTGTACAAGACCTGCTTTTCCCGTGCCCTATCAGAATCTATGCTGGACAAGGTGTGAATTGGTGAGTAATGCAATCTTTTCTAGTAGTCCGATACGCTTATCTTTCTTTCTCAGTTGTCGTGCTTGTATTGCTGAAACGCACCCTCATGTACACATGCATCAGTCTACGAACACAGTTAAACAGTATGTTGTAATTAACTGAGCGTAGTTAATATATGGGCACCGGCTTGGCACCAAGGTACTCTTGGAAAGACCTTGTATATCCTGTATTGTGTTCTGGTAAACTAATGCATGCAAGTCATTTGCATTAACATGCCTACTTGTAGATTTTACTTACTTCGCTAGAATTATCGAGGCCTCTATTATAATCGCACTTTACCCCGGCTATCAAGACATTACATCTTTTTTTGGGCAATACATCGTTTTTTTTCTATTTCCTGTAGCACGTTCTTTTAAACTAATGCATGCAAGCGATTTGCATTAACGTGCCTATGTGTAGATTTGACTTATTCCTACTGAATTATCGTGAGTTGTATACGCTTGTGCTTTACCATTGCTAGCAAGACATTACGTGCTTTTCTTTCTGCAACACAGTAAATCTTGTTGCATTCTAATTTAAATATGCTAATCTGATTTTTTTAAATTTTTTTATTGAGCTTTGGTTGCTAAGTCTGCGTGAACTTTTGATGTTTTCATTTGAATTTGGTGGGTTGTTGAAAGTAAAAGGGCAATTTGTAACAAACTTTTGTGAAAGCACATACAGAAAAACTTGCTATTCTCCTTTCTGTATTTGTAAGCCTTCCGGTTTGAAGCTTTTCTCAAGCTTTATTTTTTGTTGCTTTCTGCCCAAAAAACGCCATCAGCCAATAGGAGCTCTCATTACATTTTTCTTTTTTTAAAGTGATACTGTACTGTCGTTTGTTTAGGCTTTCTTTTTTCGTGTTTCTTGTCTTTTTCCCCACAATGTGGTAAATGTTTCTTGTATTCTGATTTAAACTCGCTCATCCGTGTGGCTTTTGTTTTTGGTACTTCCTTTGTAGTTTTGTTGCGAGGTGCCCTAGTGGCATAGGAAGGCTCTCCGTTCGCACAGCTCTCCCCATGCTCTCCCCCCTGCCTTACTGGCTTTCTGAAAACGCACATCTCTTAGGAGGACTTTGCTTACCGTCAGCTGCCTTACTGGTTTTCTTGTTTTATTTTCCATTCTAATTGTGTGACACCAATTGTGGGCTGTCTAGAAGGGGAAACAGCCTTTACAATGCAGCTCAAACCCCGCTGTCCCTTTATAACAAACGCTGTCCGAACCACGAATGTGTCTTTACAACACATTCCTTTCCCATGGAAGTTGTACAACGACTTGCCTTAGGAAAGTGTTGTTGGATTAATGTTGGTTTTTAAGTCCAACTCTTTCCCTACTGTTGTGCAGACTGGAATAGGAAATTATACTATTAAAAATCCAGCACTTTCCCTAAGGCAAGTCGTTGTGGTAAAGGAATGCATTGTAAAGACACATTCATGGTTTGGGCTGCATTGTAAAGGCATGCATGGTCCCTACATACAACCATCTTGAAGTACTGCTTCGTTTGTGTCGCTCTGTTTTCCTGTACTTGCACCACCGATTGCAGCCTGAACTGCTGCTTAGATGGACCTGTGCCGCATAAAGCCCATCAGCCCGTCACTGAATTTGAAAGCCAGACTGTTGGACTTTTAATTCTCAGATTGATGTGGGTGGGGAAAGGCACTTTCTGATACAGGAAATAATTTTTTATTTATTGACTTTACGTTGTGGATGAATTTGCAGGCATTTACATGCTAACTCCTCTGTAATGGCCATAATGGATTCCAAACTAGACATATCCTAAGCCCGCTTCCTCCGGCCTCGGGATCCCCTTATTGTATTCAGCTGAGATCAATACCTTCTTAGGTTATTCTACTCAAAAGAAAACACCACTGTTTCCGGATCTTAAACCCCTTTACAAGCTGTGTGGAATGAATCTTTGGAGCAACATTTGGGACATGCAGTAGGGAAAGAGAAACATTGGTCGGAAGGGAGGTGGAGGAGCAGGTCGAACAACTTAAAAGAAGCTAGATGGTTCCAAGTGTCTTGATATACTATGTTTAATTCACGGGCTTGAATTGTACAGTCCCTTGTAATTGGCACTGCAGTTGTGCTACGGTAAGACTACAAATCCCAACATGCACTTTGTAGTAATTTTTTTTTTTTTTTTTTGTTTGAAAATCTTTTTATTAGCAAAGTTTCAGAGCAACAATAGAGTATAGACATGCTTATACAACATTAATGTTAAACTTCGTTGCACACGTATGCGGTTGCTCACATCAAGTATACAGGCATGATAAATTCGATTTTTCATTTTGTCGAGGAATCATTTCAACTAACAAACCCCTTCCTTCCCCAACCCCACCCCCCACCCTGCGAGTTCCCACCCTTCACTCTCTAACTAGGCATATGATCTAAATATCGTTATGCGGGTCACACTTTAGTTATTTACACACAGGTAAGGTCAATATACAGCCTGGTTAGGCAGTGGAATGCGATAGACGGGTACGATCTACCCGTGTAGTCTCATAGTGCACCGCAGGTACTATTCGTGGTAGTGCATATGATGGGCGCAACCGCACCCCAAGTGGCTATTCACTAACATCCTCATCATCACTGTCAGTGCCAGCCTCGAAAACCCCTAATGTGGCAAACCATTCCAGTGATATAGGTGTCTTGCGGAGGCCCCTACTCTCTTCCCTTTGTAGTGCCTCGCCCTCAGCCTTACCCCAACGTACAACTTCCGCCCTCCACATGTCAGGGTTGGGCGGTTTCGATGACTTCCATCGCATCGTGATGGCACGCTTAGCCAACAACAGGGCCAGATCCGAGAAGCGCGCCGCCACGGTCCTGGTGCGAGTCGATGGACCTAGCCCTAGGAGCATATGTTCAAGTGTAGGTGATCGGGTCAATGTACCTGCCTTCTCAAGTGAGCCATGGACAGTGGTCCAGAAATACCCCAGCTTGGGGCATTGCCACAACATGTGTACCAGAGACGCGTCGCCTGCATCACATCGGGGACAGCTGCTCTTGGATGCAGGGAACATCATATGTAAGCGGTGCGGTGTTAGGTAAGCTCTATGTAGCACCATCAATTGGATGAACTTGTATTTAGGATTTCTAGCCACCTTTCTGGGGAATTGCAATATGCGCTCCCATTCCTTATCCCTTAATGGCCTCCCAATATCCGCCTCCCAAGACGCTCTTAGTGGTGCCAGTGTAAGCGCCCTCCCCGATTTAATGCTAACAGTGAGCCACTTAGTTAGATGGCCGCCCGTCCCCATGAGGTAAAGCATAGTGACTAGAGGATTTGCAATGGGTTCCTGTCCGTCGGGTGACCAGGTGCGCGAGATATAATGTCGGAGACCGGCATGCAGGAGGAATGAGCCGCCGGGTATGCCCTGCATGGTTTTGAAGTCTGCGAAGGACAACAAGTGCCCCCCCTCAAACAGGTCACCCACATGTGTCACACCCACGTCATGCCAGGGCTCCAGCAGAGTCGTTGTAAGTGTGCCCGGGCCCAGTGGTATGCCCAGGAGTGGTATTGTGGGGGCATAAGGTGTCCCCGCGGACGTGTATTTCAAAGCCCTTCGCCAGAGTGTGATCGCCAGTTTGAGTAGGGGCGCAGTGTTTCTAGGCAGATCCGAGCCAGGTAGGAGCAGGAGGTGTATTCTCCCCTTAGCAAGGTCCTCTCGGGTCAGATTAATCTCGTGTAGATTGCGGCCCGCCACCCAGTAAGCCAACCATTGTAGTTGACAGGCATAATGATAAGCCCTAAAGTCCGGCAAGCCCATGCCTCCGAAGGTGGAGGGAAGTTGCAACTTAGCCAACCCTATACGCCTGCGGCCATGGCCCCACACAAGTTCCGTGAGCAGTGAGTCGAGGGTCTTGAATGTTACCGCTGGGATCTGAAACGGCAGGTTGGTGAAGTAATAGATAAGACGGGGCAACATCACCATTTTGGAAATTGCCACTCTACCGGGTATGGAGAGCGGCAAAGTAAGCCAAAATTGAACTTGAGACTTCAGTGCTCTAATGGCCCTCCCCAGGTTGCCATCTATCATCATGTTCGCCTCTCTATATATCTGTATTCCCAGGTAACGGAAAGTGGTTTCCGCCATCTGGAATTCATGTGGGGCAAAAGACAGGGGGGTCGAATCACCCGCATCTACAAAGGCAAATCCGTAGGACTTAGACTCGCTGATGGTGAGGCCAGATATTTCACGAAACTCCTCAAAAACCCGGGAAATTGGGCCCAATTCACCCCTCAAATCTCGGAGATATAAGATGATATCATCCGCGTATGCAGAAACAATGTGGTCCGTCCCATGCCGCCGTATACCGTAATGGGGGGCTAGCAGCCTAAGTCTGCAGAGCAATGGCTCGAGGGCAAGAACGAAGAGGAGGGGGGAAAGCGGGCAGCCCTGCCTGGTGCCTCTGGCAATGGCCACGGGGCCCGAGATTTGGTTGGAAGTGCGTACCCTCGCCGTGGGGATTGTGTATAATAATCTGACCCAAGCGAGGAATTCCGGTGGTATCCCATATTTTAATAATGTGGCAAACATATAGTCCCATCTCAGGGAATCAAAAGCCTGTCTTAAGTCCAGGGAGATGCATCCTTCGGAGGCCACGGCCGCATCGTTCCCAAGCATGAGCTGGGCCAATCGCCGAAGGTTCATGGCCGTATTACGGCCTGTGACAAAGCCGCATTGATCCTGATGGACCAAGTGTGGCACATATTGTACAAGCCTTGACGCCAGTATCTTGCTCAAAATTTTTGAGTCAGTATTAAGAAGGGACAGGGGTCTGTAATCGGCCAGCTGTAGACCTTCTTTGGCCGGTTTCAAGAGGGACGTAATCAGAGCCTGCATGGTTGATTGTGGTAGAGAGGCTGTGCGTAGAGCTTCCAGATAAACAATGTGTAGTCGCGGTGCCAGGAGGTCCATGTAGGTGGCGTAGAAGTCGGTTGGCAGGCCATCCGTTCCAGGGGCCTTACCCTTAGGGAGGGTTTTGATCGCCTGTCTGATTTCTGCCAATGTGATGGCACGCTTCAGGTCTTTATTCTGATCTGCAGTAAGCTGCGGGAGAACCAGTTCCGCCATGAAGGACACTAATGCGGGTTCGGACAGGGGAAGTGGGGGGCCATATAGCGCGGTATAGTAATCTTTGAACGCTGTATTAATCCCTACTTGGGTGGTAGCCAGCTGGCCAGAGTGGTCCAAGACTCGCAGAATGGGTTGGCTGATCGGGGAGTCCCGCAGGATACGGGCAAGTAGGGGGCCGGCTCGGTCGGCCTGTGTGTGCTGCCTGTTCGTGTACTCCCTATAGTCAATAATTCGCAGCTCTTCTAGCAGCTCTGCATGCCTAATACGTGCCTCCTGCAGTGGTGAAAAGGGAACATTGGTACCCGCTGCCTCGTTCTCTAATGGCGCAAGCGAGCCCTCCACCTCCTTAAGCTGGCTAAGTACCTCCCGTTTCCTTCCCACCCTAGTAGTCATAGCAGCCCCCCTCAGGCATACTTTGAAAGTGTCCCACTCTACCTGTCGGGAGCTAGCCGTGCCCGCATTCGTGGAGAAGTAGGTTTCAATAGTGTCGGAGAGGGAGGACCGGAAGACCGAGTCCTCAAGGAGTTCAGGGTGTAGTCTCCAGGTCGGTATGGGGGCTAGCCTCCTACCCCATTGCCATGTGACCTCCACTGGGCTATGGTCCGAGAACGTTTTCCCCATGTGTTGTGTTTGGACAACCAATGCAGTAAGGGACCTCGAGCAGAACACATGATCGATTCTGGTGTGGAGCTGGTGGGGAGGGGAGAAAAAGGTGTATTCCCTGTCCGTGGGGTGAATGCTACGCCACACATCTGTCAAGTCCCAGCCCTCAGCCCAACTCGCAAGCGCAGCAGCTTGCTTCCTGCTCTCAGTAGCCAGTAATGGGGGGTGCGACCTATCCAGTAAGACATCAAGTACAGCATTAAAATCTCCCCCTACCACCCAGCGAAGGTCAGCCCAGTCTGCAAGCACCCCGTTGATACTGGACAGAAATCCCAACTGGTTCGTATTAGGCGAGTACATGCTTCCCACAACAATTTCCTCCCCATCCAACAGACCCCTCACAAACACATAGCGACCCTCCTTATCCACCCGTTTTTCCAACAACTGGAAAGGAAGAGACCCACGCATCCAAATTGCGGCCCCCCTTGAGAATGCGGAATATGAGGTGGCATAGAGCTGTCCTCTCCACTTCTTTCGCAGTTTCACCGCTTCAGTAGCGTTCAAATGTGTTTCCTGTAAACAGGCAATTTGTGTCCCTCTCCGGTTGAGTTGTGCAAGGATTCTATGACGTTTATGCACTGATCCCAAGCCACGAACATTCCAGGTGCACAAGTGGAAGTTATTAAGAGGTCCCATTCCCATCTGTGTAGTGTGTCAATGTGCAACAACTGGGTGACCCCACACATTCTGCTGTGCTGAAATAGAAGAGTGTCTCGCAAACAACAAACCCCCAAACAAAAAGGTCCCTGAGCCAACGTACCCAGGAGCCAAACCAAGGTGTCCAACTTGGGCACAACACAGTCAAGTACGTGTGCATACCGGGGGGTGGTTGACCTCCGACGGTTGGCACTGAACTGTCTGCGTGGGCGTGAAAGCCCACAATATGGTGGATCCCTGCACACTCAACCCACCCTATATGAGGGAAGGGATTTGGCATACGTTACCACTTGAAGGGAAGTAATTGTGTCGTGGCTCAGAACTCCGCCGCCATCTGTGCCGTGACCTTCGGAAAGAGTTGTAGGCTGTCAATTGAACCAGACACTTCAGTATGAGTGTCAGTGGTAACGGTGAGTCTGTCTCCGGATGCCTCCGCGTCGTGGGCGGCCAGGGCCGCCTCAGTGAGACGCCGATGCGTGGAAGATGACGTGGGGTCCGTCGCCTGTTGTCCAAGGGTATGCGCCGCTCCTGTTGCTCCATGAGATGAGTGTCGTCCAGGGCTGTGAGCGTCGTTTCGTCGTTCCGGTGAGCCCCTCCGGGCGTTGCCGTGATGGTCTGTGAACTGGACCTGTGAAGTCGGCGGAGTCAGGGCGACCTCCATCCATTCAGACGCTTCCTCAGGCGAGTCAAAGAAGTGGGACTTGTTGTTATGCAGGATTTTTAGCCGAGCAGGGAACAAAAGGGCATATTTCATGTTCCTGTCCCGCAGCCTGCGTTTCACCCCCATGAAGGTGGACCTGGCTCGCTGTACAGTGGGTGTGAAATCAGGGTAGACCGAGATGGTCTTGTCTTCGAAGCGTATCGGCGCTTCCTCCCTCGCCGCCCGAAGGATAGTGTCACGATCTTTGAAATGGAGGAGACGAGCGATCAGTGGGCGCGGCGGCGCCCCAGCTAGTGGGGGCCGTGATGGCATCCTGTGCGCCCTCTCCACACTGTAGAGAGCAGTGAGATCCCTCTGGCCCACTAGCTTCCTTAGCCAATCCTCCACAAACTGTGTGGGGTCTCTCCCCTCGCTTCTCTCCGGAATGCCCAGGATGCGGACGTTGTTGCGGCGGGCCCGTCCTTCCGCCTCGTCCACTCTTCCCCACAGCCGCTTCAGTTGCTTCTCCACGTTTTCAAGTTTCGTGGAGTGTTCCGTTTGTTGCGGGATAATGTCGTCCAGCGCTATTTTCTGCTCCGCCACTCGATCCGCCAATTTATTGTGGTCCGCCTTAAGTAAGGATAGGCCAGTCGCCATATTGTCTATGCGCGATTCTAGTGCTTCGCGCGTCGCGCGTATTTCATTCAGTATCAGGTCTAGCTTGGCGTCTTGGGAGCCCTTACCGGTCGGCGGGATGATGTCCATATTGGAGGAGGCTAAGGGGTCCTCCGACCCCGTGGACTGCACATCCATTCGGGCGCCCTGGTCCTGAGGTTTGCCCCTCGGCCTGCCCATAGATCTTGTTAGCAGGGTGTCGCTGTAGTAGAGGTAGCCTCTCACCGTGGTCACTCTGTGTATATGGCAGTGGTTATGGCTCGACCACTATGTGCTGTGGAGAGGCAGATGTAGCGTAGATCTCAGGGCTGGCGAGGCAATGTAGCAGACCTAGACGAGGCGTCAATGCAGGGTGGGCCGGTGCGCCACTGGTGTCTTGGCGAGGTCCGCCGCGGCGGTGGGGGAGGCAATGGTGACGGGAACCAGACTGCTACAAAGCAAGGGTATCGTGGCTTCCGATAGCGCAGTCAGGTCCGGCCTATAGCGCTGTGAGAAGGCGTCAAAGCGCGAGGCACACCACCCCTGTACAGGCCCACACGCCCGTGGTCTGTTGGGTGCCAATATCTGTCGCCCCGCAGAACGGCTCTGATCCTCTGATTGGCGGAGCCGTGGTCAATGGGGGCAAGACTGCCAAGGTCCGAGGGTCTCCACTCAGCTCCCAAGCGGCGACAAGATGGCGCCAGTATTCACCTCAAATCCAGCCAGAACCGCTCCGCAGCGCTGATGTCCTATGTGGGACAATGGTAGCCTGCGGCGCCGGCTGCGCCGCGTTCTCCGCCCGGTCTTAGTATTTTAACCCGGTGGTGGTGACGCCGGAGCCCCGCTGAATACCTGGGCGGCTGGTGGACAGCGTGGAAGCGCTCCTGCGCCTCGGAGGGGCTGCGCAGCAGCGTAGGCAGTCCGTGTTGCAGCGGCTGAGGGGGGAGGGGGGGGGGGGCAATGGAGCCCCAGCGGGGGTACCGCACCCTGTGGCACCGGCCCGTGAAGCGGCAGCAGGCCGATCCCGGGTCCCGATCGGACCACGAAGAAGGATGGGGGCAGGCCGGTCAGACCAGTCACTCGAGGCCGGGGCTTCACCTCGATCTGAAGGCCGCAACAGGGTCCGTCGGCAGAGCTTCCCACAGGAGTGTGCCTGGCGGGGTAACGAGGCACCGTTACACGCCGCTTCTCCCTGGAGACAACCTGGGCAGTAATCAGGTGGGTTGCAGGCAGGGGATCACAGGATAATCAGCTGGTGTTCAGGGCACAGGACGGAGCTGGCAAACTACACGTCCACCATCAACAGCTCCAGGCCACGCCCCCCATGCACTTTGTAGTAAACAGAAGCCATCACCAAATATTATCCTCGATGTTTATAATTGTATAGGATGTATGTAGCACACTGCAAGGCCTAATGGGGCCTCAAAGCACTTTTTGGTTGGCCAATTCAGAGTTTCTTAGATTGTTGTGCTGGGATAGGAGAGTGTTTAAGGTGTAGCTAATAGATCTTGGAGACTCAGTTTATTTACAAATTCATAGCATCCATCATGCATAAAATCATCAGCCAAACATTAAAACCTATTTTATTATCAAAAATACCTACAATCTACACTTACTATACACCCACACTACTGTAGAACAAAGACAAAAACTCTGGCAAAGGTGCGACCTATTGGCTTTGTCAATGCTTGTTCTTTTTGGAATTCATTTCCAAAGTAATATCTACTAGGTTGCAATTATATTCGTGCAAGCATACCTCCTTAAAGCTCCAACATGAATCCCACAAGACCCTGTCCCTTTAATAATATAATCATCCATTAACATTTCCAAATGGGCATACAGTATAGTCTTCCCCATCTCCACAAAAAGCATGTTACAAAACTATAACAAATGTATTAATTAAATGAAATTCAGATTGGCTACGCTAGTCTATTTTTAAAGTGAAGTGAAGACATACTCCAGGCCATTGTAGAATTGGTGGTTTATTAAAGGCATTTTCGCCATTAAACAACAGCTCTTCAAAGGAGGTGTACCTATCACTTTTCACCATTTTAAATACTATTTAACCTATATGACAAGGATGGAAAACATTTTCTTTCTTTATCCTAGAAAGGATAGGACCATTTAACTTAGATTTCAAGGGAAGTAGACCAGCACTTATGAACCATGCACCATCCTTTCCCAAACTAGTATCTGCATCCATATATAAATACATCATGAAAAATATTCACACATCATGTAGCAATTCTCGATTTAAGGCTTGACTGAGTTAATTTAATATTCCCTCGGCAGAGCACATGCAGGAACAGATTTGAAATAAAATCCACCAGTGCTCCAAATCCACTTGCATAACACAATCCATGTATTTACCTTTTTTTAATCGGATACTATAGTTGCCAAGCAAACTTTATGAAGTGGCATGCCTAAAGACCGCTTTTGTTGGTAATGCAGTGAAAGGGATGTTACATTTAACCACATGTTGTTGTGATCAGAATGACGTATTTGTTTGAATAAGGTCTTGTCTAAAATATTCCACATTATTACCCTGGACTCCCAACTATCATTAAATGATCTCTATGTACAGACACCCTTAACTGATCGAACACCAGCAGCATAATGACATTTCTATATCTACTTGTGGCTATTGCATTTCAGAACATTTATTTATTTATTTTTAATTTGGAACATTTATATAGCGCAACACATGCTTCATCGATCAGTTGGTTAGCTTGTAATCCACCCACGTGAACTCGGCTCTCTCATCCTAATAAAATGTAAATTTAAATCAAGGACACAGCTACCAGACTGTCATAGTGAAGTTTTAACTTCATGTGGACCCCCACTATTCTGTTGCAAAGGACAAGAATTTATGTGAGTAGATTCTACAAAGGGATGAGGAAGTGCAGACACTACTTTGAATATGGATGCTGACCCCTTTGTGGATCTCAAATGCCAGTCATTGTCCTGTCAAACTCTACTGTCAATTATTTAATCTGTCAGTCTCTAATCTGTCAAATCTAACTTCCTCCTTTAATGTTATGCATGCCTCACAAAGATTCACCTCCTAAAAATGTAATACCCTGGAGTATTAAAAAACTTATTAATAGATGTACATTCCAACTAACCACAATATCTGCCTTTCTTACATGATCCTTAATATATTGACTTGATGTGTTGACTCCTCCATCCATACTGCTATTTATTTTAGTTGTTACTGTTTTGAGAATCAATAATAATGATTAAAGGGCAACTTTCCACCAACACTCAAGCAATATAGTTCCAGCCGGGTCTGGTGGCGCAGTTGACTGATGCATCCATTGTAGGGGCCTGTGTCGACCTCATGGTCACAGGTTCAAATGCCGGCTGTTCCACTTGGCCTTTCATCCACCTGAGGCTGGTAACATGAGTACCATTGAGTTAGGTAACAAGAAACATCTGTTATTCAGCTCCAAGATACCTGCGGGTGAACGTGCGCTTTACAAATACATGTTATGTTATATAGCTGTTCGCTGATAAAGCTTCCTCACAAATTTACTTTGGTAGCACCACCCAAACAGATGTTGCTTTTTTTTCTCAACTTAAACCTTTGCTTGCATACTCCTGTTTTGATGTGAAATAGTGGTAATAAAATACCTAGTCTTACTTTTACCATATGCAAATGCTTTATCATCTGTCTTTAACATGAGTTCTAATTTCTTTGTATTCCATTATGTAGCTATTCAGTAATTGTGAAAGGGTGTTTTAAATGGTAAACACTATAACCAATCATCAATTATATAATTTGGTTGCTTATAAGTTTTGTCTTCTACTGCCCACAGCGTTGAAAAAGTTCTTGTCAATTTGCCTTTGGTATTAACTTCATTTCTTTTTTTTTAAAGCTGTTTCTTGAACACTGAAAACTAAGTTGCACTTTTTCTCATTGACTGCTATATTTTAGACTAAAGCTAATTGTTTCATTCGAAGTGTTACCAACATTTGCAAAAAGACCAGTTTTGGTGCAGTTTAAACATTCTTTCCTATAAGCCGGGTAGCTTTTGCTTGATGGGATGTAGTCCCTAAACCCATTTTTAAAACACTTAACTTTAGCTTTGCTAGTGACTGCAGTAACTAATTGAATGTCTTAAAACATTTATTAGTAAGTTATACACTTTTAGGTTTAAATCTTTTTATTGATTTTACCAAGACCATAAACAATACAAGTACTCTCTCACCTACATCCACTGGCCGGTGAGGGACTGCATTTAAAAGAAAAAGATAGGGAATAGAAAGAGATACGAAAGGAGAATGAAATAAGCAATGTGGGTGTAGTGATAGATTCAAAATATAAACACATGGTATCATCAACACATGAAATGGTGAAGGAGGTAGTGCCAGTGCCCGTGGTGAACAATCAACTGTTGGAGTGGCTGGCATGAGGTGCAGGACGTGTAAATATGTTGTGCAAGTCAACTCCAAGGACTCATGCGCAAGAATCGTAGCCATAGTACCTATGTTTTATCAAATAAGGGCATTTTATGCTCCTGGGAAGCGGTTAGCTTCTCCATGCCAAGGAGATCCCAGATGTTGTAGAGCCAGTATGAGTCAGTATTTTGGCAGTACCCCAGCAGAACAGCAGTGATTGTTGGCATCACATAAGGTAAGAGTAATAGCTCATCCACGTGTTGATTTCAAGGGGTATGTAAGTGCATTGGGAAGGCCTAGTAGTATGTAGCTTGGGAATCTAGGAAGTTGAGTATCCTACATTCGGTCAGTGCTATCCAGCACCTTAGCCCTATAGTGGTAAAGCTTCGGGCATTGCCAAAGAAAATGTGTTCACGTTCCCCCCCCCCCCTGTTCACAACCTCTCCAACACAGTGCATCCGCATCTCACTTCTATTGAGCTCTTCATGCTGGGGTATAATACCAGTAGTGGACTATTTTGAGGAGGGTCTCTTTACCTGACGCATTACGTGCAGAGGAGTGAGCTCGCTTCTGGATGTCTAACCATTGCTTGGATGTAAAGGGGCGTTTGCATTCTTTTTCCCAACACAACTGTGCCGCTGATTTAGTGGGGGTCTGAAAAGCATTGACTAAGGTATAAATATCGGAGAGATGTTTCTGTATCTTTTTATGGAGAAGCCATTTCTTAAATGGAAATAGGGGCCGGCTTGCGTGTGGGCGAATGGCAGGTTGAGTAACCCACTGGTGGATAGCTAAATACTGCCAATAAGCTGCAGCTGGGATACTTTAATGCAGCTGTAACTGAGGAAAATTCAATGGTCCCCTATGATCGAAAAAATTGCTTATTTGTTTGTAATTGCCCTGTTGCCATTGTATATAGCTAGATTCTAGACATGCCGGTGGAAAGCCTGGAATGCTGATGAATGGTGTTTTTGGGGGGGCGGGGTATGGCAGTGGTAGCTGTACCTTGTCCCATGTCCCAATATTCTGTCGATGAACCCGTGAGATGTAATCCCTGGGTGGTCGGTGACATTTGGGGAGCTATATTTAGCCCAGACAACGGTTCAATGTATTAAGAAATTACAATTGTACAAACAAATAGCAATAATCAATTATTTAAGACAAAGAGCATCTGTGTACACATAAAGAAGTGAAAAATAGAAAAACAAGAAAAAGGCCCATATAAGAAATATTTAGAAAAGTATACAAAATGTATTCAATATGTAGATGAAAACAAGTTTATAACATTGAGCTCAGGAATGTATACTGGTACGCATAACCTTTGTTATAAAATACAAGACCAGACAGGTGGCGAACAGAAGGGATTACATAGAGGGAGGAGTTTCAGAACAACACTGAAACCACAACAAACAAGACAATGCGTCCTTCATTAATTGCAGCCACAGTTGCGTCGACTGCGTTTCGACCTTTCTTACAGATTCATCAAGACATAGCTGAGCATCCAGCAAAAAAAATCTTTAAAATACAAAAATGACATGCATATAAGTATTTATTTAATTCCATATTTCTAAAGGGCGAACAAGATAAAGTCAGACACCCAGAAAAAATCGTGATTACCTTGAAAAAAAGAGAAGAAGAAGAAAGGGTACCAACACACCAGTTGTGAAGAAAAGTGAGGAAAAGTGAAGAAAAGAGTTAGCAGTTTCTTTCCCAGAAATGTGATACTTCAAAGTAGTATGGCATGAACTCCACTTACTACTTGTCACACGATGATGGATTGTGACAAATACCATTAACTTTATACGTCACCAATTCTTAATGGGAACTAAAACGGAACAGAGTCAAAGGAATCGACCGCTCTAATCTGTAGCTTGACAGAAATAAAACCGCGATCTACTTAGACTACTTACATCTTAGTGCAATGGTGGAAGGTTGGTAAAAAATATTTTTTTTAAACTTCTAACGATATATTCGTTACCCCAGTGGCTGCAAAAAATATTAAAGAAAGAGAGCAAAGGATAACAATTGCGAATCAAAAAAACTTTCCAGTGGCAAAAAACTGACATCTCACGCACATTCAAATAGCCCAAATAGCGTCACATCACCCAAACAGCATTTAGTTATTGATGCAAGACAGGTCTACGAATTATGGTTGAGCTTTTAGCTTATCAATATAATAAAAATTATTTAAAAAGGGGGTAAGTGAAAGTTTATAAAAAGGTCTACATCCCACAAACACCCATTAAGTACGTCGCATTTACCTGCATGAATGAATCTGGCAGAGCTTAACCACGGGCAAGGAGAACAAACCTCCTCTATGCTTCCGTCGAGCGTGAGGGCTACATGGGAAAAAGATTCTGTTCCCTTAAAATATCTGCTTACTACTTCCTAAGGACAAAATAGGACACAATAGTTTAGGAAAAGTTACATCAAATTGTCCGTTTACACGACCCCTCGCAGTATATGGTTACTAAAGCTGTAATATACCTCTATCAGTTTTGTACACAATTAAATATACGCGTTAAACTCACCGAAACCGTCCCTCATGTGGCATCGGAGTCTGGACACACACGGCTACTATAAATACTGTTCAAAAACCCACAGCAAAAACCGTAAACACTAATTTTGTGGATGCCAGCGACCGCTTGATTGATGAAGCACCAATGCTTTTCCGAGCCAGGTCTTGTCCATTCCACTATGTACCGAATTTGAGGGTAAACAGCGTTTACAACAAATCATTTTCCTCGTAGGGAATCACAACGTGGTCGTTACAATGACTGCGTTGTGACCCCGCATACCATTATTCCGCAAGTCGGAACAATGACTTGTGGGGGGGAGAGAGGGGGAGGGGGGTGTTGGATTTAAAATCCAACACCTTCCCTAGTGTCTGCACTGACTGGAGTTGGAATAATAAATTATGCTATTCCAACTTCCAGCACCCCCCCTCCGCAAGTCGTTGTTCCGACTCGTGGAGCAATGGTATGCGGAATCACAATGCGGTCGTTGTGACGACCGCGTTGTGATTCCCTGCGGGGAAAATGAATGCGGGATATGAACGTATATTTGAATTTGAGTGGCCTGGTAATGTGTGAGATATGGAACCCCCAAGCCGCCTTCCGCCGGGGATAGATAGGCTTGCTTTTTGGCTATACGTGCTTTCTTGCCCGACTGAGTAAAATCTTCTGTAAGTTGTTGTAATTTATTCAGAGCTTATGGAGGGGGTTGCAGAGGCAACATCTGCTTCACATATAACATTTTAGGCAGCAGCGTTCTCTTAATGGCTGCCAAGGGCCCAAGCCAAGAAAGTGTATAACCCTTCCTGGTCTGAGTATCCGAACATGCTTGAGACAGAATAAAGCTGTAATTATGCTCTGTGATCTGAGTCGACGTAGAGTAGATGTGAAGGCCTAGATAAGTTCCCCCCTTTTGAGTCCAAGAGAAGGTAAAGAAGCGTTCGAGGATAGGCTTGTTGGTCTTTAGGCCTGGTAAATTGAGAATCTGTGATTTCTGAAAATGTACTTTGAATCGAGATGCCTATTGAAAGGCCTCTAATTCCTGCATCTAAGGGGGCAGGGACTGGAGTGGATGTGTCAAGGCTATCATCATATCGTCCGTGTAGAAAGCCAGTTTATGATGGCTCCCTCCATCCCATGGTATTCTCTGTTATGTGGTATATAAATAAATACCGGATCTAGGTTTGACTAGGCATAGCAATAACAGATAGCTCAATAAATAAGAGTCAAGATTCGAGGTAGTAGGAGTTTTGCAGGTTTATTACAGCATAAAGGACAGGAACAGGACAACCTGCATAGGAATAGGATGGCAGGGCCCAGCAGCTGCCGGGGCTGGATCTGGGATGAGCGCGCTAACATTTAATAACAATACACGATCATATATACTAAAACAGTTGCATTACAATACATACGATAGGCGGAGCAGTGGGTGTGGTCAATAGCAGTCGCGAAAGATAAGGGTGAAAGTAGGTGTAACAGAGGCGTATACATAGACATGTGATGTAAACGTAACAGAATATGTCATGAATGGGGCGGAAACATGGAGGGGGCTACCTAAGGAGCCGGGACCTCTGACCTAATGGTGCGCGCAAGCTGGCAATGACGTGTTACTAGGAGAAGCTGGGGGCTTCGAACTCTGTGCTAGGAGCAGAGACTGAAGTCTGGAGAGTCAGGGCGACATGTACCTAAGCACTATCTAGTATCTGATGTTTAGAGAACATGTTGATAGAATCCAAAAGTTATCGGGGTAAAGGCGAACAGACTCTAAGAATGGTGCATGCATTATTCTACATGTAGTGCGTGATGAAGAATATTAAATGACCACTAAATGCAGTATTTCTCTAACGTGGAGACGTAAAGGCTAGACAATGACGGAAACTGTTGATGCGATTCAGTAGCTTAGGAATGTAGAGAAGGAGGGCTGGACTGATAACTAGAATCATAACATACTCTTGGCAGACTCGTAGGCAGAGCCAGGCTGAGCCGGGCACTGTGAGGCAGGAAGTAAGTGAAGGGTCGAGGATACAGGTGGGGGCTGTATCGCTCCTCAGCGAGGCTTCAGGAGACAGGAGCTGAATCTGGTGTCCAGGCCCTTTTGAGGCCTAGAAACGGGGACTTTACAATGAAATAACGTGCACACTGAGAAACGTGGCGACGTAGCTTTACATAGGCCTGATATTCGTAGTATTCACGAGAACTGGAAACTGACATATTAGAGATGGATACAACTGTAATTGCGTCTTTAATCGAACATAGGGAATACATATGCATATTAATCATGCACAGATAACATATGATGGAGGACGCGTAGGGACACAGAACATGGCAAAATTTACTTTTCCACATTCCCTCCTTGTCACTACGTTTCCTTCAGGAAACATCAATATTCATGATACCATCTATCATTTCATACAGTATCATTTGCTCGTCTCGAATTTTCTGGGAACGGGTTTTAGAACGGAACTTGGGACTAGGAATACAAGAGGTAGCACAAATGCCGCAAATCGCAGGGCCACATTGTATACAGAGGCAGCAGCTGAATATGATCGCTACTGCAATACCTAGAAAGGACAAGACTTTCCATCCCCAAGCGGAAATTATATTCCAGAACCAACCGGACCATGTCCAGGTGCCTGGATCTTGGTGTAACAGATGGGCAATTTTATGGAGTCTGGTTATAGCTGAATAAACATACGGTGCGTTATTTGGAATGAAAATGCAGCAACTAGATCGATGACTCTACAGGCCCCGCCCCTATCGGCCAATATGACGTCAAGGACGAGACGATTCTGTAAAACGACAAATCTCATAGCAGATTGCTCTTCAGTTAAGTTACCTAGAGCAGAGGCAGTCTCATTTACTACAGCTTCAAGGGTTCTGGTTAACCTACGAATTAGCTTACTATTCTGGATAGGTCCTATAAAAAAGAAGAAACCTCTATTGAAATCTGTATACTGTTCTAGAGCAGTTTCAGTATAATCGACAATGGGGGACTCCCTTCTATGTCTAATGTGTACTAGATGTGTGTTTCTATGATAATCAGATGGAGCTAGGAAAACAGGTGGCAGTAGGAAGGCAATGTAACAGGTTCCCTCCCAATCGAGGGGCAGACGAACATATGCGGTCTGACCACAAATAAAATAAGAATGGCGTGAAGCTTTGAAAATAGATTTCCCACTGTCACTATATTTGACAATAGTAGTACAATCACTATGGCCTACATGTACGGAACCATTATTTCTAACACATAATTCGCCTTTGACTGGTAGTACTGAAATAGCAGGTAAGTCTGGAGTGGAATCAGACTGAACATTCAGGACCATGAAATTCGAAGAATAATTACCTAAATTGTAAACTTCGTTTTCTAGATCTAACCCTGTTCTGTGGGGAAGACCTTGCTTGTCTGGAAAACATGTACTGTTAAGAAAAGACATATCTGTTGAAGATGACGTTAACGTGGACCATGCTCCACACGAACCATTATGTGAAAATGGATAAGGAAAGAGTGGCAGAACTCCCTTCGGGGTCTGGAAAGGGGGGAGTCGACCACACACCCAACAATTTGTGGCATTGCTGGTCTGGTGTGAATAATGTAACATGCGGATAAAGGAATTGTTACGCATAGCGAGGCGGTAAGAGAGTTCATGAGGAGGCAGATCACTAAACGTGTGCTCTACTGTAGCATTAGAGGACTTATTTACATGAGAAACTGGAAAATACAGGTAAAATGCATAACTGGTGCAGGAAATCATAATACTGAGAAATAATATGAAACATAGAAAAACGATACATCGGATTGAGTTTTGACTAACTCTCTCACTATGGGGGTCTATTTTATACATGTCAGAAACCGGTCTAACCGTTTCACCTAGGGGAGGACTTAGACAATCAAACTGGCTGACTTATTTTACTAGACCTTAACTTGAGTTTATACTCCTGTTGCGGAGTTTTCTCTAACAGGGAGGGTGCAGTATCATTGTCTTTTGCGGGACAGTCCTTAAGAATAGTACTTTGGCAGTCCTTTGAATCCTGGGAAATGTTCTTTGAGACTGGCTTCAATCCATAAAATGTTTTAATATGCGAAAGATGCACCCAGCCTTTGCGTCCCTCCAACTTCACGGCTGTGCGGGTGGCCAGGAGGACCTGTCGGGGCTCCTTCCAGCGAGGCTCCAGTGGACTTGAACGATCGAAATTTCGCACTAGGACCATGGATCCGGGAACGATTTCATGCGGTGCCACCTCGGTATTGTCTGGAAATGCGGCGGCAACCTGTGAACGACAAGAGTTGAGGGCAGACATCAAGGAAGCTAGGTAATCTGTCAGCATATTACTTGAAACATCGGTAATACTTCGAGGTCTAGGTGTACCCCACATGTTAGGGGGGCGGCCGAAAACGACCTCATACGGGGACAGACCTGATCTGGAATGTGCGACCATGCGCATATAGAACAGAGCGACCGGCAGAGCTACTAGCCAGTCCACACCTTTCTCTTGACAAACTTTTGCAATTCGAATTTTCAGGGTCTGATTATGTCTCTCTACGAGACCGGCTGCTTCAGGATGGCGTACACAATGGAACTTCCACTGGTACCCTAACAAAAGGGACACGTGTTTCATGAGTTCAGATGAGAATGGCTGGCCGTTGTCAGAATATACGACTCTAGGGAGTCCATAACGGGGGAAGAACTCACGAACCAACTGCTTGGCAGTGGTCGCGGCTGTGTAATCGGGGACTGGATATGCCTCCGTCCACCTGGACAAAGCGCATACAACTACAAGGACATACTTGAAACCTCGACATCGCTCCATCTGAATGTAATCCATCTGGAGGACTTCAAAAGGGTGGTCAGGGGGCTGGAATCCACCTTGTTCCACCGGGACACTTTTACCTGGATTAAACTGACAACATATCATACAGGTACGGACCTTCTGCTTGGCTGCAGCTCGTAAATGCTTGTTGAACCAAATATTCTGGATACTGTCTAACATGGCTTTTTCTCCTAAATGTGCTGGACTATGTGCGGTATTAATAATGACTTGAACCATAGAGTCGGGGAGAAACCATGTGGCTCTACCCTTTGTTAACCATCCTTGATCTGTCTGGACCCCTCCTTGTTCGGACCATTTCTTGATTTCATCGGGAGTAGCATGTAACTGGATATCTATGACATCTTGAGTAGGGTCTTTAACTGTCATACATGTAGTCGGATCTGGAGTAGGTGTCGGTGCCTTATTAACTGGAATGTCTGGTGTCTGAGCTGTAAGCTTGGCTGTGCGATCTGCTAGATCATTACCTTGAGAAATAGTGTCAGTAACTTTCGTATGTGCTTTGCACTTCATGATAGCAATGGATGTCGGTAAATGTATGGCATCTAACAGAGCCTGAATAAGGAGACCATGCTGAATCTTGGTTCCATGAGAAGTCATGAAACCTCTCTCCTGCCAGAGCACTCCGAAGTCGTGTACAACTCCAAATGCGTAACGTGAATCGGTGTAAACATTAACTTTCAGGCTCTTGGCGTGTATGCAGGCTTGAGTCAGAGCAACTAGCTCCGCTGCTTGAGCAGACAGGGTGTCAATACGGTGTGTTTCAATAACTTCAGTGTCAGTAGTCACTGCATACGCGGCTACTAGTTCTCCTGTACTTGTTCTCATACATGAACCATCCACATAAAGTGTCAGGTCTGGATCTGGTAATGGAATATCTGTCAGATCTTGTCTTGGCTTGGTCATAATGTTAACTACTTCCACACAGTCGTGTGTGGCAGAATTCGAAGTAACTGATGGTAACAATGTAGCAGGATTTAAAACGTTGCAGCGTCTGATTTCTATGTGTGGCTGGAACAGTGTCAATTCATAACCTGTTAAACGTGCAATTGTCAAGTGCTGAGTTTGTGTTCGGTTTAAAAGAACTTCCACGGAGTGTGGAACTTGTACTGTCAAGGAGTGTCCTAATACTATGGAATCACTTTGTCTGATAGCTAGTGCTGTGGCTGCAACTGACTTGAGGCACGCAGGCAGAGCCTGGGCTACAGGATCTAATGTGCTCGAAAAATAAGCACAAGGCTTGTATTGTCCTGCTTGATCTTGTGTGAGGACAGATAATGCTGTACCTTCGCGTTCTGTGACGAAAAGTGTAAAAGACTTACTGTAGTTCGGTGTTGCTAGAACTGGAGCTTGACATAGGGCTTTCTTTAACTCATTAAAACTGAGTGTATGTTCAGATGTCCAAGGGAGGACAGTCGATACGGCTGCCTCCTGTGTCGTTAACTGTATCAGTGGCTTGGCCAGAAATGCATACTGAGGAATCCATTGTCTGCAATAAGAAGTGAGGCCAATAAAAGCACGTACCTCCTTCTGGGTCCTTGGCTGAGGAAGACTCGCTATTAACTGGATACGGTCTGGTGTCAACTGCCTACCCCTCTTGGACAGTAAGTGTCCTAAGTAGACCACTTGCTGGACACAGAATTGAAGCTTAGAAGGGGACACCTTGTGTCCCATCTCGGCTAGGAAATACAAGACTGTAAGTGATGCTCGCTCGCAAGCACGTTCAGAACGGGCTGTGATCAGTAGATCATCGACATACTGGAGCAGGGCAGTGTCAGTTGGCATGTGAATGTTGTCTAGTTGTCTCTTGAGTGCTTGACTGTAAATACTAGGACTTTCTGTGAAACCTTGAGGAGCGCGTGTGAACATATAGCTCCTTCCATTTAAACAAAATCCGAAAAGAAACTGGCTGTCTGGATGAATGGGAACACTGAAAAACGCGTTCTTGAGGTCTATGACAGTGAAAAATGAAGCTTCGGAATCAATGACTGTCAATAGGGAAGAGATATCTGGGACAACTGGATACTGGGGAATAATACATTTATTAAGCTCTCGGAGATCAATCACTAATCGATATACTGGAGGTGCATTTGGATCAGTGCGTTTCATGACTGGAATGATCGGAGAATTACATACATTGGAGTCGGTTTCTACAACTACTCCTTGAGCGATGAGCTCGTCAATAATTTTGGATAAGGCTGCTACAGCCTCAGGTGGCAATCTGTACTGCCTGATTCGTGGTAACACTACACCTGGCTTGAGAGTCACACGATGGGGTGTGATTTGCATATAACCAACATCAGTTGGACCTTGCGCCCATAGATGCTGCGGAACATTGAACAATCTGGGATCAAAATCTCGTAATACATAGTGACCCTTGAAGTCACGTAGGAACAATCGTATTCCCTCTGGGGAGCAGCATATAACTGCACCTAACTCTTTCAGTGTCTTAATGCCTAATAGATTCTCTGGACATGACTTAGTAAGTAACAGGTCAGTAGTGCGGGACAATGGACCTACTTCTAGAGTAACTGGCTTTGATATTTCATTTACAATAGGTTTTCCTGAAAATCCAAGGGAAACATTTCTAGAGCCTGAGAGCGGAGCCCCTGGAACTTCGGCGTGACTTATAGTGGTCCTACTTGCCCCTGTATCAATCAAAAACTTTCTGTCTTTCCCTAATACTTGACTATGAACATAGGGACCTTCTTGATCTACAGGTATCTCGATGAGAGGCAAGCCTACCTCCCTCTCTAGGCTGTTTCATGAATATGGCTGATACTCTGGATACTCAGACTGTGCATACTGGTACATCTGCTGTGTAACATGCTGTGTTGCAGCGATAGGCTTCGGAGCTGTAACTGTCTGTGGTGCATTCTGTGACTGCGGAGTCTGTGAAACTTGCTCTTGTCTAGGCGGACGTGGTCTTTCTTTATTCTTACCGGTAGCTATGTTGTGTTTCAGAACTGCACACTCGTTTATAAAATGACCTGGCTGTTTACAATAATTGTAGTTTCCTTTAACGGGAGCTGCAGGATGACTGGCTTGATTCGGACCCCTTTTCTGACTGTCTTGAGGAACGGATTGTGTAACTAGTACTTTCATTTTCGTGTCTTTCATACGTTTCCTTTCATGTTCTTGCTCTTCTCTGATTCTATTCTGGTGATATTGAAGCATCTGTAACATCTGGGACGGGGTATTAGCTTGCCAGGTACTTTCGACTTTCAAAACTCGATTCTTAATTTGTGGACTTGAATTCTCAACTAATTTAGTAACAAAAAGATGAGGGTATGACTCGCTACTCGTCTTGAGGCCACTGTTTATGGTAAAACATTTCTCAAATCTGGAATAGTAATCACTAATATCTTCGTCTTGTTTCTGTTTACAGGCTGAGATTGCATCCCAGTCTTCCTTTCTAGTTGTCAATAACCTAGGCAAAACTTGTATTAATAATTCTGGTAATTCTTTACATTTATCTCCAAGACCGGTACCTGGTAGTCGTGCCTTATCTTCAGCTTCTAGAACTGCCCAATCGATCTTTTTCTCTCCCACCTCCCATTCTTTTTCTTTGAGTTTCTCATATACCCCTGCGGGCAACAGGACCTTTAACATTTTAATAATATCTGGATACGTGTATTCTCCCATACGGAGCATGTCTTTTAATTCTCGGTGGAACCCTGCTGGATCTTTATCATGACAGGGAATTAACTTTTTCATCTCTAAGAGTTCCATCTTTGTGATCGGGGTATAAACAAACACTCGTTGCATTTCACCACCCTCTGTCTTAACTGGATGTACTTCTCGTAACGGATTCTGTCTGTCTATGTAAAAGGGTTTACTTTCTGGGGGTGAGGCACGAACAAAATGTGGGTTCAGAAACGTTCTGTATTTGTGGCGCTGTTCTAGAATGACACTAATTAAATCGGTACCTAAACCTTTCCATCTATACTGGAGTAACTCGTTCAGGACATCGTGTAACGGACCTGGATCAGAATGTTGACCCTCATACAATGTAATGAGGTGCTGGATCATATACATACCCGCCAGTCGTTGCTCGGCTGGGGGTATTTTCAGAAACATTTGTGCCACTATTTCGTCTGGAAAAGTGGTAGAATCAGTAGTCCATCGGACTGCTGATCGGGCTAGTTCTTGTTCATGCATGGTACTTAACTCGCTATAACCGATTCGTGATTTCAGAATGTGATCGGTAGCTTGAAATACTTGTTCTAGAGAACCTTGTTCTGATGCTGGATGATGTAAAACTGACTTGTGTTCTAGGCGCAAATGGCGATCTGGAAATCTAGATTTTCCTACATACGCTATTCTGGCGGGATTCTCGTCCTCTACCTCTTCAGTATCAGAGTTACTTTCTTTCTCGCTTACTTGTGCTGCTTTACGTTGTTCGTGTAACTTTATTATTTCTTTACGGATTTTCTTGTACATACTCTCTATACTACTGATAGTCTTGTGCTTACCCTCGGCTATATTATCACTCCACCTTGTCAGGATTTTCATTTCGGCCTGATCTTTAGTCGGGGAATCTTGTTCTCTTATTAGACAATTAATCAGAAACTTTAATATCATGAGCTGGACTTCAACTTTTCTTTGGCACATGACGTCACTAATACTTTCTGGATCATTCCCTGTACGGATGAAACGATATATTCTGTCTAGATCTTCTTTCATATCTGGTAGGGTGACTAGATACTCGGTCACCTTTCTCACGCGTAATGAATATAAAACCATACTATCCTCGCCTGGGACTGGATCATAGCCACATTCGGTAAGGGCTTTTCTTATTTCTGCAACAGACTGATATCTGGGCGTACGCTGTGATGCTTGTGCATGTAATTCGGCTAACGTTAAACGCTTGTGTGGCGGCGGGGTTTGAGGAGGACCTCCCCCTGCGGCCCCTAAACTAGAGTCGTCTACTGATGCTCTTCGTCCTGGCAGAGTGGGAAATGGAAATGCAGGCTGGACTTGTATGGCGGGCTGGACCGGGGGTACCGTAACAGGTACTCCGGTGTCTGGAGGAGCGGGAAGTGCCTGATTTACAGGGACTGGCGGAGCAGGAACAGGATTTGCATATTCTGGGACTGTGTCGTCCAGATAGGACGAAATGAAAATATCAGCTGCGGTCGGTTTGTGACGTAGCTTAGTCGGAACTAGTGGTGGCGGGAAATTACTGGATGCCTCCGGGGTCGCTTTTGGCAAGCCCTCGGCAAGAAGAGGATACATACCCTTAATAAGAGCATGCCTCTGTCTGTCTGACTGTTCGGTTTTAACTCGTTCACCAATCTCGATTAATTCCCTTTCTTGGGCTCGTTCTAAGGATTCTCTACTTAATTCTGACTTTCTGATTTCTTTTTCGGTTCTTTTATGAGATTCTTTGCGCCATAACTCAATGGCATCTTTCTGTGACTGTCTGGCTTTCATTTTCCATAATGCTTCTTCTACTCTCATGATGCACTCGGCATCCCATGTGCCTGATACAGGCCATCTATACTTTTCTTCTAACTGTTTGGTATACTCTACCCATAAATCTAGATATAGTATGGCACTTATGCCATGCTTTTGATACATGAAATGACCTGGACTGTCCCTAGGCGGGACAGGAACTGCTGCTTCTAGCAGACCTTTTCTGGTTTTTAACTGACGCAGTTTTGAAAAGAGCGGCATGACTGAACTATAATCTGGACACAACACAATACACAATAAACACGATAATTACTTCACACTCATACCACGACATTAAAATACATGAATAACATTCAGAATAACAGTTCGAACAGAATACTACCTGGAATACGGAAAACAGAATACATGAATTTTCTCGAGAACAGAACTGACTAGAACAGAAACTAGATGCACTGCTGAAACAGTACGAAACTTACCGGTCCCATACAGAGACACGTCAGGACCCGCATCCACCGAAGTGGACACTTCGTTTGTGGGTCTGTGTACCACCAACCCACGGACCAGAGTCAATTAGATTGACCCTGTCTAGATACTACCCCAGCAACGGTACTCACCGGGCAGCAAGAACGGAAGGCCTCGGACTGGACTGGACTGCTTCGACGCCGGACGGACGAACTTCGGACTTCTGTTACGGGTGGGCCTCCGGATACCTCGGACCTTGGACTCTCGGCTTGGGCTCTGGTCGGGACTCGCCGCGTTCCTCCACCGTCTCGTCTGGATGCTGGACCGCCTCCTCCGTCTCCTCCGTGGGCCTGAGGGATACTTGAAGCAGAAATATCTGCCGGTGCGCAGAAGAGTTCCGTCACGACTGCAGAGGGTCAGGGGGTCGGCGTGGCTTCACCGACGCGTGGGGAAAGGGCAAGTCCCTATTCGGGCGCCATTATGTGGTATATAAATAAATAATACCGGATCTAGGTTTGACTAGGCATAGCAATAACAGATAGCTCAATAAATAAGAGTCAAGATTCGAGGTAGTAGGAGTTTTGCAGGTTTATTACAGCATAAAGGACAGGAACAGGACAACCTGCATAGGAATAGGATGGCAGGGCCCAGCAGCTGCCGGGGCTGGATCTGGGATGAGCGCGCTAACATTTAATAACAATACACGATCATATATACTAAAACAGTTGCATTACAATACATACGATAGGCGGAGCAGTGGGTGTGGTCAATAGCAGTCGCGAAAGATAAGGGTGAAAGTAGGTGTAACAGAGGCGTATACATAGACATGTGATGTAAACGTAACAGAATATGTCATGAATGGGGCGGAAACATGGAGGGGGCTACCTAAGGAGCCGGGACCTCTGACCTAATGGTGCGCGCAAGCTGGCAATGACGTGTTACTAGGAGAAGCTGGGGGCTTCGAACTCTGTGCTAGGAGCAGAGACTGAAGTCTGGAGAGTCAGGGCGACATGTACCTAAGCACT
This sequence comes from Lissotriton helveticus, assembly GCF_964261635.1. Classification (NCBI taxonomy): domain Eukaryota; kingdom Metazoa; phylum Chordata; class Amphibia; order Caudata; family Salamandridae; genus Lissotriton; species Lissotriton helveticus. Next base: position 1,687,866,930 of record NC_136065.1, on the reverse strand, counting down.
ATCTAGTATCTGATGTTTAGAGAACATGTTGATAGAATCCAAAAGTTATCGGGGTAAAGGCGAACAGACTCTAAGAATGGTGCATGCATTATTCTACATGTAGTGCGTGATGAAGAATATTAAATGACCACTAAATGCAGTATTTCTCTAACGTGGAGACGTAAAGGCTAGACAATGACGGAAACTGTTGATGCGATTCAGTAGCTTAGAAATGTAGAGAAGGAGGGCTGGACTGATAACTAGAATCATAACATACTCTTGGCAGACTCGTAGGCAGAGCCAGGCTGAGCCGGGCACTGTGAGGCAGGAAGTAAGTGAAGGGTCGAGGATACAGGTGGGGGCTGTATCGCTCCTCAGCGAGGCTTCAGGAGACAGGAGCTGAATCTGGTGTCCAGGCCCTTTTGAGGCCTAGAAACGGGGACTTTACAATGAAATAACGTGCACACTGAGAAACGTGGCGACGTAGCTTTACATAGGCCTGATATTCGTAGTATTCACGAGAACTGGAAACTGACATATTAGAGATGGATACAACTGTAATTGCGTCTTTAATCGAACATAGGGAATACATATGCATATTAATCATGCACAGATAACATATGATGGAGGACGCGTAGGGACACAGAACATGGCAAAATTTACTTTTCCACAGTTATGGTGGAATTGTTATGGATACGTTCTGCCAGGGGCTCCTTATATAATGCAAAAAGTAATGGTGACTGGAGGCAACCTTGTTGGGTGCATTGGGCAATTGCAAAGGAGGAAGAAGCCACACCATTTACCCAAACTGCTGCTCGAGGATATGAGTAGCTACATCCAACCCAACGTTGAAACTTCTTACCATGGCCCACCCTCTGGAGTTCAAAAATAAGTAGGGCCAATGTGACCAGTCAAATGTCTTTTTGGCATCCACTGATAGTAGAAGGGCATGGACCTTGGAATATTGAATTTTGTCCAAAAGCTGACACAAGTGTTTGGTGTTGTCGCTTCATTTGTGTTTGGGGATAAACCCAGCTTGGTTTTAGTTTACGAGGACTTGCGTATATGGTGCCGATCTGTTTGCAAATATGGTGGTAAAAATCTTGGTATCAACATTTATTAAAGAGATTGGCCAATATGATGAGCAGTGTATTGGGTCTTTGCCTGGTTTAGGCAGGACCATTATGATAGCTAACCTCATGGTGTCTGTTAATGAACCTGTAGTAGTGAATCAGGTGTATAACCGAGTAAGTGTGGGAGCAAAGTAGGTAGCAAACAGCTTATAGAAGTTAGGACTATAGACGTTCTGCTCTGGTGCTTTGCCTGAGTGCAAATGAGAGATCGCTGCCAGCAACTCATCCATTTTAATTACCTGATCTAGTTCAGAGGCATCCTGTGAGGCTATGTATTCCATAGTGGTCTGCATTAAATATAGGGCAAAATCGCCCTCCGCCAAGTCATCGGCGGAATAGATCGTCATACAAATGTTCAAAGGATTGGGCAATTTGCTCATTTTGAAGTAAGCGTTCACCCTGCAACCCCTCCACTTCAGTTATCCCTTGCTTAACTGCTTGGGCTCCCAGGTGATGCGCCTGCTTTATTACCGCCTACAAAGTACTTCTTTTTAGTGCGTACTATAAGTTGCCGATAATTGTGTGATATCTCGGTTGGTTATGCACGTCTTTTAAATCCTTCACCTGTCCCTCTAGTACATTTCTCTTGGCCCTTCTATCCCGATTTAAGTGGCCCGCTAACGCACACAATCAGCCACGTAGCACTCCTTTCAGTGTATCTCAAAGGAGTGCTATATGAGTGTTCTAGGTTATTGTGCGTGTGTAGGAAATCATGGATTGCGGCCTTCAACTCTGTAAATTGAGCCTCAGATGTGAGGAAGTTATGATTGAGGCGTCGGGTACGATGTTGTCGGATGGAACCTGGCAGCCTGTTCTGCCTGGTTTCTCAGATTGGATAGGACCAGCTCAGCAGAGCGCTACCAACTCAGCCAGAACGTTGCCACCTCCCCCTCCCTAGGGCCTATTTACACCAGGTGACCACTTATATCTACCACCTAAGGACAGGGAATTCCTAAGAAGCATACCCAGACTTCTTATAATATCGGCAATCGGCGGCCTCGCGGTCCCATACGAACCCGACCTCTCTACCCAGACGGCAGTATTAGCACAGTATCAGAGTCGGCGGCCTCGCGGTCCCATACGAACCCAGACCTCTCTACCCAGACGGCAGTATCAGCACAGTTGGCGGCCTCGCGGTCCCATACGAACCCAGACCTCTCTACCCAGACGGCAGTATCAGCACAGTATCAGATCAGAGTCGGCGGCCTCGCGGTCCCATACGAACCCAGACCTCTCTACCCAGACGGCAGTATCAGCACAGTATCAGAATCGGCGGCCTCGCGGTCCCATACGAACCCAGACCTCTCTACCCAGACGGCAGTATCAGCACAGTATCAGAGTCGGCGGCCTCGCGGTCCCATACGAACCCAGACCTCTCTACCTAACGGCAGTTTATCCTATGATTATCATTACATAAAGGAATCAGTCTCACTATTCATCAGGGGTATGGAACTACAGTATTACAGATCACACAATGGTTGCCAATTTTGATAATGTACAACTTATTCTCTAATTCAAGGGGCTCCTCTCTCCCTTATTCAGTTACCACTTACCTGATCAGGGTTAGCATCTGTTCACATAGTTGCATCTGACTAGAAGAATAGGTTACCCTCTCATACAAGAATACGAAGCACATGTCGGTTCACTAAGAACTGGGGTACTTTATTTCTCCATACAATAAACAATCACATAACATCATACTACAACACATAACCTGCAAAGAGAAGTGAAGGATTAGATTGTGCACTCTAATGACAAAGGGTCAACATCACCTTATTAATATGAAGTCTGCACTCAGCCGTCATCTAGGTTCCCCTCTCGTCTGTGCCTTGGCTCGTCTTGACGTCACACCTCCGCAATCACGGGTATGCGTCTACACCGCTATGCGCTGTTCTCTTCACCCTTCTCCAAGTCACTGGGACCTTCCTCTCATCGGCTACTCTCTCTCCCCTGGCTGTTCTGCTAAGAGAGTATTTGTTTCTCGATTCTTCTCCGCCCTTTTGGATGGCACCTGTCTTCCCTGGAATAATTAATAGTTTTGCTACTAACGGCTAGATGCCGCCTACGGACTGACTCACCAACTGCCTCGGGCTTTTGCTAATATAGAAGCGTGTTTCTTCATGGAAAATTCCGGCCAGTAACCTACCGCCCACCAAATTCTTGTACCTCCCCGTACCAAGGACACGTTCCCAGCCGGCTGGCCTGGTGTTGTGTCTTCGGCCCGGAGAAAAATACAATCCTTCGACAAGGGGCGGCCTGAACCGGTTCTCTCCAAGCGAACAACACCTCATACCTAAAACATTACACTTGACCTAGAAGCATCCCAAGCTGCCGGAGCAGAAAGAAAGATGGAGTCTCTCCCGTTTGAGGCCTACCAGGCCCAAATTCAGCATAACTCCATGGAAAGTATAATAATACCCTAACTAAAGGACAGATTATCCCTAGTACTAGCGAATCTATCCCCTAGCGTATGTGTATAAGCCCTAATCTAAGGAGGAGAATACAGAATTATATCGAAGTGCCTAGTAAATAGGCTCTATTCACTACTCTAACCCTTGCACTGGAATGATAAGAGACTGAAGTCACCTTCAATCACCTTTCCTCAAAAGAGGGCCGGAAAAATCAAGCAGAACATTTCACCCTTGACTTCAGTCTATTATACATTCATTAAACAGAACTAACATCTGTGGAAGAATAATATGAAACAAAACTAACCGATCTATGTCCTGTACCAAGTTTGCAGTATTGAAGTAGAGAAGGAACACACTGAATAAAGCAACAGATAGCTATCAAAATGCTAATAGTAATCACAATACCCCCTAATATTTGACGTAACATATGTAAATCAGGTAACCAATGAAAGAGCCAGTCAAACCAGCCCTGGTCAATGTGTTTTCTAACCTCTTCCGTCAAGTCATGAAGTTTGTCAATATGAGCCTGAATGGATTTCGTATGGTCAGACAGGTTAAAACAACAAAGACCCTCAAAATCAGAACAGTCATGTCCATGTTTAAGCAAAAGATAATCAATGGCAGCTCGGTTTTGCAAGATAGCTCTACGTTCACCCTGGGCGTCTAATAACATGTCAGACAGGATTGTAGAAGTATGATTAATGGATTTCACCATCCAGCAGGCCATTTTCCCAATGGACTTGGCATTATAGACCGCTAGGGCAGGAACACCAACAATTGAGATAGCTAAACTAAGGTATTCAGATTTGGAATATAAATGCAAAGACGAATCACAGTCCTCATGTAACATTACAGTATCACGAATTACACGAGAATTGGCATGAGGATGCGATGAGAACATCAACAAGCTCAGTCTGGTAATGGCACAAGGGCCTCCGGAAATGTTCGCGGGAATATATGGCCAGGATGTATTACCACAAGAGAAAAGCCATCCAGATGGTAGCAACATTGCATGATAATGACTGGGGGTAACTACCAAGTTCCTACAAGTCATATTATTTTGAACAGAAGTACATAATTTCGGTGGTCTTTGGAAGCACAAAGTTCGTTCATGAGCTGTAAATGAAGTAGTACCTTTCAATTTTAACCGCACACATTCAGAAATAGCACTGGGATCGCAAGTAAGGAAGAAACATAAATCACCCTGCGTGATATTATAAGTGATTATCTGGGACTGGATCGGGGGTGTCGGATCTGACAGCACAGTACATAATGGGCAATATTCATGCGTAGCAAAATCACCTAAAATAACATTACGACGGGCATTTGAAATATTGAAGACATGGGCCAAAGTCTCTAATGAGGCAGGGACAGCAACTAAACAAGTCGCTAGAATGTCAGTTACCGATCGCATCGGTGTCAGAGAAAAGTGTGGGGTTTTAGTCACCCGTTTAGCTAAAGTAGTCCAAAAGTTCGATGATGAATCCCACGCAGCGAAGGAACGTGACACTCGGGTTCTCTGATTAACCCGGGTCGATGAGTTCCCTCCTCTCTCGTCGAAGCAGTCCAAAAGGAGTCCAACGCCGACACATCCTGCAGCAACAGTCCAGAGAATGATCTGAAAGGAAATCAAATACAGGCATTATTCATTCTCGTAGGTAACATTTGTCAGCCGGGACAGCCTCCCAGCTATCTTTCCCTGGTCTCATGACTAGAACAGTATTATCATGACCGGTTGCAATAATCTCAGCTTGTTCAGGGGGATTCTTAGGCGATTGCACCCATACTCTAGCTCCAGGATTATCCGTGGAACCAAATCCTTTTTGTCCTCGTACAGTTAGCAATGTTGGGGCAGTGCCTTTTGTAATCTCACCACTGAAAACAGGCATTATCAACAATTGAGCAATTCGGTCAGTTCGGTGTATCGATAAATCAACCTCACTGCTATTCAGCAGGAGCACCTTAATCTCTCCCTGATAGTCACTGTCAATGACTCCTCCAAGCACTTGAATGCCTTTTACAGCCAGCCCCGATCTAGGGGCGATTAATCCAAAATTACCAGTTGGAATACAGACACCAACACCAGTTTCAATGATGACTTGGCCTTTACTTTTTATAATAGTATCATTCATGGCATGCAGATCTAAACCTGCCGACCCTAGAGTCGCTCTGCATGGAGCCAGTGCTCCAGGGGTAATTTCCCAGTACATCACAGTGTCACCCACAGAATTGGGCTTTGCATCAACAGTTGGAGGAAACAAACGCATTAATGGAGATTCAGCATTTAGAAAGGGACGATTATTCAAAATTAACAGTGCTTGAAATAAATAATCTCTCCAATTCTTATACCTGTCATCAGTTAATTTTCGCAATTGATTTTTCAGCAAACCATTCAATCTCTCAATCAGACCCGAGGCCTGCGGATAATATGGTATATGAAACACCCATTCAATATTATTTTCCACACAAAATTCCTGCACCAATCTTCCACGAAAATGGGATGCATTGTCAGATTGGAATTGATTATGCTTTATGATGGTGTCCCATTCCAAATTCAATGTTTTAATGGTATTCACTTGGGTAGCTTGTTTACAGGGAAAGGCCACTAACAGGCCACTGTATGTATCAACAATGGTGCAACTGTATTGACAATTTTTACTCATAGGAAGTGGACCAATATAATCAATTTGCCAAATTTGAGCGGGCAATTTTCCGCGATGTAAATTACCTTTAACAATTTGAGGCACCTTCCGCTGTCTAGCATGCTGACAAATGGGACAATGCAAAATAATGTCTTTGATTAAATCTAAAGGAATATAAATTCCTCGATCAGCGGCCCACCTGCTAGTGGCTTTCTCTCCATAATGTCCTGCTTTCTGGTGGGCCCATTTCGCCAATCCCTCCATATCAGAATCTTGCATGTCCACCAATGCCTCAGCAATTTTAGATTTTTCATCTGCAATATTATGAAAGAATTTGTCAAGCGAGTCTATCGGGGTATGAGCATCCACATGAAAGATTGTAACAGTACTCTGTGGGAGCATTTCCCAAATTTCTTGCCATAGTTCTTTTCCCCACAGTTCTTTTGAATGCAATTCCCAATTATGAGAATGCCAGGTCGGTAACCAAACTGCCAATCCATTGGCAGTAGACCAAGAATCAGTAAAAATATGACATGTGCCAGGTAACTCTTGTTTCAGAACTTGGTAGACAGCATAAAGCTCAGCGAATTGGCTGCTCTTTCCCTCACCAGTTGTACTCAGCAATTTTTGTGTGATCGGATTATAGGACACTGCCTTCCAATGCCGTTTCGTACCTATGAACCTGGCCGAACCATCCGTAAACCAAACATGGTTTCTGTCCTCCGGGGACAAATCATCAAATGGTTTACCCCACTTAACAGGGGATTCCTGTACTAAAGGTACGGAACATTCACTCTCAGTCTCAACCGATGGCGCCCGCGCCACCTGCTCATGCAAGGATGCAACTCCTTTTGGTCCCACACGTGCCCTGTCTTGTATGTACCATTTCCACTTAATCACACTCGCCTCCTGAGCGTGTCCAATTCGGTGAGTTTTCGGCGAACTCAAAACCCACTGCATGATAGGAATTTCAGGCCGCAGAACCACATCATGTCCCAAAGTTAATTGCTCGGTATCCACCAGAGCCCAGTAACATGCAAGCAACTGTTTCTCAAAAGGTGTATAACGCTCACCAGCATCAGGTAACTTTTTGGTCCAAAAACCTAACGGTACTTTACTTTTTCCTTGTTTCTGCCACAAACTCCAATTTGCATAAGAGCCTTGTACAGACACATTCAAATCCACATCACCATCGCACACAGGCCATAAATCCAAGGCATACTGAATCGCTTCTTTTGCCAAACTAAACGCATCTTGCTGTGGTTTACCCCATTCAAACGCATTCTTTTTACGAGTGACTCGATACAAAGGGGCCAATATTTGACTCAAATGTGGAATATGCTGGCGCCAAAAACCAAACAAGCCAATGAAGCTTTGGGCTTCTTTCCTACTCCTCGGAACTGCAAACTCAAGAATCTTCTGTTTTACCTGTGGGATCACTTCTCTGTGACCTTCATGCCAATTAATGCCCAAGAATTTTACAGTCTGGGACGGACCTTGTAACTTATCCGGGTTGATTTCCCAACCTTTTCTCACGCAGACACTCAGGATTTTATCTAATTGGGTCTGGACTTCATCTTGTGTTTCACCTTGAATCAGAACATCATCAATATAATGACATATCTGAATTCTCGGATGTACAGGTACCTCAGTCAAATGCTCTGCCACCAGCCGGTGACATATCGTAGGACTATGCACATAGCCCTGGGGAAGACTTCTAAACGTCATTTGACGTCCGTTCCACGTAAAACTGAATTGTTCCTGGCATTCAGAAGCAATCGGGATTGAAAAGAAAGCATTAGCAATGTCAATGGACGCATACCATGTACCTGGATGTTTTTGGATTCTTTCAATTAAAGTAATAATATCCGGTACTGCAACAGTCAAAGAGGGTGTGTACCTATTCAATTCTCGATAATCAACCGTCATGCGCCAAGAATTATCACTCTTACGCACGGGCCAAACAGGATTATTCCAAGCAGAAGTAACCGGAGTTATAACTCCTGCATCCACCAAATCCTGAATAGTGGTACTAATCTCTTCATGACCACCTGGAATACGATACTGTTTCTGACAAACCACTTTTGTCGCCTGGGGAATCTTTATGGGGGGCATTCTTAAACGACCAACCCGTACGGGTCTGGACGATATATAATGTTTAGTTCCAAACTGATAACATCCATCATCCAAATGCAAAGTCATTCCTTTCAAAATGTCAATTCCAATTATGTACTCTAAGAGTGGCACGACCAATACAGAATATTATTTTCTGGGAATTCTGCCTATTCTCATTTCAAGTGTAGTTTGTACTGCAGGAGTTTCCTTTCCACCTAAACCAGTAATTGTAAAAAATTGGCCTTTAAATTTCTTTGATTTTCCATGAATAAGAGTGGCCTCTGCTCCTGTATCTACCAATGCTCGGGCCCTTTGGATATTACGATGTCTCCAAAAAATTTCAATATCTACATAGGGTCTATTATCTCTGTGAGCCCATCTGTGTACTGGAGCTTGACCTACTTCCTAGTAATTTTTACTGCGTTCTGTCAACCAGGACAAATCAGGATAAATGTTCTCATGTTTCTCAGGTACCAATATATCATGTTCATATCCATCTCTATTACGAAATGGATTCCTGTCCTCTGTACTGTACTGCGAATTTCGATCGGAAGATCTGTGTCGGTCCTCCCTCCTCCTCAACTCAGGGGACTGATCCCTTTCATCTCTACGTCTGCTGTTAACATAATCATCTCTCCCCCTTTCTCTTTCCCCCTCCCGCTCTCTCTCTCGTCCACGTCGAGGGGACGCGTCATGTACATATCGACGATCAACACGACGATCAAAATGCACACGACGGCCGTCATCACCGCTGTCATCAGAATAATAACGATCGCACTCATTCGTTCGCACACGTCGTGCACCCTCCTTTCGGTCCAAACCGCGTTTGCGAAACAAGTCCCATAAACGAGTAGTAGGTTCACCATCAATATCTTCCTTCCTCACACCATCAGCCAAAAGTGCCAGAAACATGTCACGTCTAGTAAGCTTATTGTCTCCAGGAGTACGAGTGTCAGGCCGGGACTGTCGTTCAGGTTTAAACCAATCACCTAACTCACCGAGCTGGCGTACAGATTCCAGCACCATAGACAACGCATTACCAGTCTGATTAATCAATAAAGTCATCATGACTTGCTTATAAGCAACCGGGGAAGAACGAATAATACGATTCCGCACAGAGGATGTCAACAAACCATCAAGCAATCTGTCAGCAGTACTCAGAAAAATCGAAGTTTTCATCACCTCCTCTTTGAGACGTTGTGCAGCATCGCGCAAAGTATACCACGGCTTGTCATTCACCGGCCAGTCAGATTCAGTAGGGTACTTTTGATTACAACCCTCAGTCGCCAACTGAAGCAAACTGATTTGACCACCACCATTATAAGTACGAAAATGATCTTGTACAGTAGAATCCGAACTCAAGGAACAAAACTTCAAAGAATCTCCAGTATCCAACATAATACCAGCAGCGCCCAGTTCATAAAGTCGCACCATCCATGTAAGCAAGGGCTCACCTGCCCGCTGTCGAAATCGTTGCAAAATGTCACTAACTTCTTGTTGAGTAAAATCCTCCAAAGAGTCCAAAGGAATACCATTCGGATTACCGGGAGCCTGCTGCAGCTTCCTACGAAAAACAGGATGCACAGAGACCGCAGGAAGAGCAGCACAAGGAGCCCGATCAGTAGATGTAGAGGAACAATCCGTATGAGAAGCATCAACACAATGCAAAGAGCGATCGCAGTCGTGGGACGCAACATCCGTGGCACAAGAAGCAGAGTTAAAAGCACGTCCGGAGCGAGAAGACTCGCGGTTGTCACACCTCTCATCCGAGGAAAGAGAATCACTCGAGTCCCAGACATTACCATCCCATTCATCAGGATTCCAGACCAGTCCGGCTTTCGCCACGACCAGACGCACTTTCCGTTTAGAAACTCGACCACGACGATTCCTGTATTTATATCGTGCAATACGAACAGCCGCCCTTTCGGCGATAGTCTGATACGTTTCAAGTTTGTCGGTAAGCAACTTATTTTGACATCGCAACAAGGTATGAGCATTTTGAATCTCAACCAACTTCACTTCCATTTCCACATTTTGCTTCTGCAATTGTAACAACCTCTCATGCACAAGCCTGTACGCAGATAAGACAATCCAACCTCTGCGCCCTAAAACAGGAAGTTCCTCACCCTTCACTACCGGCGTCTTCTGTAAACAGATTACATCAGCCGGCCCCGCCAGCTCCAGACAAGAATTCCAATTCTCACTCAAATCAGTAGAAACAGCCCACTCACGGGCCAAGGCCTCATAAGGCGTTGAAACCCAGCCGGGAATATCAACAGGTAACTTAAAAACAGATTTCGACTTTCTCAAAAACATTGTGAGAAAACAAAAATATTACACACAATTATATACAAATAATATACAAAAGAAACCACGTACGCGCCGAGTACAAACCGAAAAACAACCACAGCGCACACAGGTTTCGTAAACGGTTCGTGACGCCAAATGTTCTGCCTGGTTTCTCAGATTGGATAGGACCAGCTCAGCAGAGCGCTACCAACTCAGCCAGAACGTTGCCACCTCCCCCTCCCTAGGGCCTATTTACACCAGGTGACCACTTATATCTACCACCTAAAGACAGGGAATTCCTAAGAAGCATACCCAGACTTCTTATATCGGCAATCGGCGGCCTCGCGGTCCCATACGAACCCCGACCTCTCTACCCAGACGGCAGTATTAGCACAGTATCAGAGTCGGCGGCCTCGCGGTCCCATACGAACCCAGACCTCTCTACCCAGACGGCAGTATCAGCACAGTATCAGACGGCAGTATCAGCACAGTATCAGAATCGGCAGCCTCGCGGTCCCATATGAACCCAGACCTCTCTACCCAGACGGCAGTATCAGCACAGTATCAGAATCGGCGGCCTCGCGGTCCCATACGAACCCAGACCTCTCTACCCAGACGGCAGTATCAGAATCGGCAATCGGCGGCCTCGCGGTCCCATACGAACCCAGACCTCTCTACCCAGACGGCAGTATCAGCACAGTTGGCGGCCTCGCGGTCCCATACGAACCCAGACCTCTCTACCCAGACGGCAGTATCAGATCAGAGTCGGCGGCCTCGCGGTCCCATACGAACCCAGACCTCTCTACCCAGACGGCAGTCTTAGCACAGTATCAGATCAGAGTCGGCGGCCTCGCGGTCCCATACGAACCCAGACCTCTCTACCCAGACGGCAGTATCAGCACAGTATCAGAATCTGCGGCCTCGCGGTCCCATACGAACCCAGACCTCTCTACCCAGACGGCAGTATCAGCACAGTATCAGAGTCGGCGGCCTCGCGGTCCCATACGAACCCAGACCTCTCTACCTAACGGCAGTTTATCCTATGATTATCATTACATAAAGGAATCCGTCTCACTATTCATCAGGGGTATGGAACTACAGTATTACAGATCACACAATGGTTGCCAATTTTGATAATGTACAACTTATTCTCTAATTCAAGGGGCTCCTCTCTCCCTTATTCAGTTACCACTTACCTGATCAGGGTTAGCATCTGTTCACATAGTTGCATCTGACTAGAAGAATAGGTTACCCTCTCATACAAGAATACGAAGCACATGTCGGTTCACTAAGAACTGGGGTACTTTATTTCTCCATACAATAAACAATCACATAACATCATACTACAACACATAACCTGCAAAGAGAAGTGAAGGATTAGATTGTGCACTCTAATGACAAAGGGTCAACATCACCTTATTAATATGAAGTCTGCACTCAGCCGTCATCTAGGTTCCCCTCTCGTCTGTGCCTTGGCTCGTCTTGACGTCACACCTCCGCAATCACGGGTATGCGTCTACACCGCTATGCGCTGTTCTCTTCACCCTTCTCCAAGTCACTGGGACCTTCCTCTCATCGGCTACTCTCTCTCCCCTGGCTGTTCTGCTAAGAGAGTATTTGTTTCTCGATTCTTCTCCGCCCTTTTGGATGGCACCTGTCTTCCCTGGAATAATTAATAGTTTTGCTGCTAACGGCTAGATGCCGCCTACGGACTGACTCACCAACTGCCTTGGGCTTTTGCTAATATAGAAGCGTGTTTCTTCATGGAAAATTCCGGCCAGTAACCTACCGCCCACCAAATTCTTGTACCTCCCCGTACCAAGGACACGTTCCCAGCCGGCCGGCCTGGTGTGGTGTCTTCGGCCCGGAGAAAAATACAATCCTTCGACAAGGGGCGGCCTGAACCGGTTCTCTCCAAGCGAACAACACCTCATACCTAAAACATTACACTTGACCTAGAAGCATCCCAAGCTGCCGGAGCAGAAAGAAAGATGGAGTCTCTCCCGTTTGAGGCCTACCAGGCCCAAATTCAGCATAACTCCATGGAAGGTATAATAATACCCTAACTAAAGGACAGATTATCCCTAGTACTAGCGAATCTATCCCCTAGCGTATGTGTATAAGCCCTAATCTAAGGAGGAGAATACAGAATTATATCGAAGTGCCTAGTAAATAGGCTCTATTCACTACTCTAACCCTTGCACTGGAATGATAAGAGACTGAAGTCACCTTCAATCACCTTTCCTCAAAAGAGGGCCGGAAAAATCAAGCAGAACACAGCCTCAAGCCAACAATAAATGGGGCATGATCGGAAAGAGCAATTGTACCAATGCCAACTACAGTGGTGGAAGCCGTGAGGCGTGGGGTTGTGAAAAAGAGGTAAATTCTGGCATGCATCAATCAATCAATCAATCACAGAACTAGTAAAGCGCACTACTCGCACGTGAGGGTCTCAAGGCGCTGAGGGAAGGTCTTGAGGAGCTTCCTGAAGGTGAGCAGGTCCTGGGTCTGCCGCAGGTGGGCGGGGAGGGTGCTCCAGGTCTTGGCAGCGAGGAAGGAGAAGGATCTGCCTCCGGAGGTGGTACGCTGGATTCGTGGGACGGCGGCGAGGGCGAGGCTGGCGGAGCGGAGCTGGCGGGTGGGGGTGTAGAAGTTGAGGCTGTTGTTCAGGTAGGCTGGTCCGGAGTTGTGGAGTGCTTTGTGTGCGTGGATGAGGAGCTTGAAGTTGATCCTCTTGTTAATGGGGAGCCAGTGAAGGTCTCTTAGGTGGGGGGTGATGTGGCTGCGTCGGGGAAGGTTGAGGATCAGACGGGCCGAGGCGTTCTGGATGCGTTGTAGTCGCCGTAGGTGTTTGGTCCGGATTCCTGCGTAGAGTGTGTTGCCGTAGTCCAGCTGGCTGCTGACGAGGGCTTGGGTCACCGTTCTTCTGGTTTAGATCGGGATCCACTTGTAGATCCTGCAAAGCATGCGGAGGGTGTTGTAGCAGGAGGAGGAGACGGCGCTGTCCTGCTTGGACATGGAGAGGGATGAGTCGAGGATGAATCCCAAGTTGCGTGCGTGGTCCGCGGGCGTCGGTGCTGTTCCTAGTGTTGTCGGCCACCAGAAGTCATCCCAGGCAGATTGGGTAGGGCAGAGGATGAGGACTTCCGTCTTGTCAGAGTTCAGCTTCAGGCGGCTGCTCCTCATCCACTCGGCGACGGCCTTCATACCCTCGTGGAGGTTGGTTTTGGCGATATGCGGGTCCTTGGTAAGGGAGAGGATGAGCTGGGTGTCGTCTGCGTAGGAGATGTTCAGGTCGTGTTGGCGGGCCACTTGTGGAAGGGGGGCCATGTAGATGTTGAACAGTGTCTGGCTGAGGGATGAGCCCTGGGGGACGCCACCGATGAGGTTGGTTGCTTTGGATCGGTAGGGTGGGAGGCGGACACTCTGGGTTCTGCCAGAGAGGAAGGAAGTGGTCCAGTCCAAGGCTTTCTCCCGAATTCCGGCTTCTTGGAGGCGTGTTCTTAGTGTGTGGTGGCAGACCGTGTCGAAGGCGGCTGACAAGTCCAGGAGGATGATGGCTGAGGTTTCGCCGTTGTCTAGTTGGCGTCGGATGTCGTGTGTGGCGGCAATGAGGGCTGTCTCGGTGCTGTGGTTCCGTCTGAATCCGGATTGCGACGGGTCTAGGATGTTGTTGTCCTCGCGGTGGCGGGTCAGCTGTATGTTGGCGATTTTCTCAATGACCTTCGCCGGGAAGGGGAGCAGGGAGATGGGGCGGAAGTTCTTGAGGTCCTTGGGGTCCGCCTTGGGCTTCTTGAGGAGGGCGTTGATTTTGGCGTGCTTCCAGCTTTCCGGGAATGTCGCTGAGTCGATGGAGATGTTGATGACCTTTCGTAGTTGGGGTGCGATGGTGGCATCTGCTTTGTTGAACACGTGGTGTTGGCAGGGGTCTGCTGGCGATCCCGAGTGGATGGAGTTCATGATCTTTCGTGTCTCGTCATCGTTGACTTGGGCCCAGGAGGTCAGCTGGTTGGTGCAGGTGGCATTCGGGGTGGGGTCTGTCATGGTCGGGGCTGGTGGTACGTTGAAACTGTCATGGATGTCGATGATCTTGCAGTGGAAGAAGGTGGCCAGTGAGTCGCACAGTCCTTGGGAGGGCGGGATGTCGTTGGTGTTGGCCCTGGGGTTGGAGAGTTCCTTCACGATGCTGAAGAGCTCTTTGCAATCGTGTGCGTTGTTGTCCAGGCGGGCTTTGAAGGAGGATCTCTTGGTTGTTCTGATGAGTTGGTGGTGTTTGCGAATGGCGTCTTTGTGGGCAGCGTGGTTGTCTGACGTGCGGTCTTGGAGCCATTTCTTTTCTAGCATCCGGCATGTGTATTTGGAGGTCTGGAGTTCTTCGGTGAACCAGGCGGCTTTCTTGCTGGAGTGGTTGATGGAGGGCTTCTTTAGCGGGGCAAGAGTGTTGGCGCAGTCTTCGATCCACTGTCTGAGGTTTCGGGCGTCTGTGTCTGGGTCAGTGGGGTCGGTTGGAGGGTCCAGGGCGAGGGCGGTGGTCAGTTGGTTCTTGGTGATTTTTCTAGCTGTTGGGTGTGGTGGTGCGTGGTTGCTTTCTTGAATGTGAAGTGGATGCAGCGGTGGTCATTCCAGTGGAGTTCGGTGGTGTGGTTGAAGGCGACGTGGGTGCTTGTGGAGAAGATGGGGTCGAGCGTGTGGCCGGCGGCGTCGGTGGGCTCAGTGACGAGTTGTCGGAGGCCGAGGTTGGCGAGGTTGTCGATCAGGGTGGCGGAGTTGGTGCCGTTGGTGTCGTTGTTGTTCCCGAGGTGGTAGTTTAGGCCCCCGAGGAAGATGTAGTCTGTGGAGGCGAGTGTGTGGGTGCTGTCGAGGTCGGCGATGGAGTCGCTGAACAGGGCCCGGGGTCCGGGAGGTCTGTAGACTAGTGTTCCTCTGAGAGTGGTGTTGGGGTCGGTTTGGATCTGGAAGTGAAGGTGTTAGGCAGAGTTGAGTGAGTTGTCTGCGAGGGTGTGGACTTGTGGACGATGGCTATTCCTCATCCGATTCCGTTGGCGCGATCCCTGTGGGTGATCTTGTAGCCGTCTGGAATGACTATGGCGATGTCCGGTGCCGAGGAGTTGTTCCACCAGGTCTCGGTCAGGAATGCTATATCTGGGGCTGTTGTGTCGAGTAGGTCCCAAAGCTCGAAGGCGTGGCTGCGTGCGGAGCTGGTGTTGAGGAGTATGCAGCACAGGTGGTTGGTGGCTTGGTGGTTCTGTCACAGGAGAAGCTGCAGGTGTGGCAGGAGAAGGGTTTGTGAGTGTGTTTCAGGCAGCCTGGAAGCAGCGGCGGTCCCAGCCAGTGTTGAGACCGAGGAGGGTGCTGGCGTCGTATCGGAGTCTGGCGTTGCGCGGGGTTCAGGGGATTGGGCGCGGTCCAGGCACAGACAGGCTTGCCTTTGGCGCGCGCGCCTCCGCGCGCCGTCCTCCATAAAAGGCGAAGTGGGAGGGAGGAGCAGCTGGGAGGCGGCCAATAGGTGTTGAGGGACGGGACACACAAAGCAAAAGGGGGCGGGCCCGCAGGGGTGCAGTGGTGGGGAGCGTAGGGTGTACAGAGAGCAAGGGGCGTTTAAGAGCCCAAAACAGAATACAAAACAAAAAATAAAGTACAAAACAGTCAACAACAAACCACAGTGCAGACAGCACAAGAGCACACCAGCGGCGAACTCCCGGCAGCAGCGGGGCAAGAGTCACGTGCACACAGGGGGAGCCGTGCGGCGGGGGAGCGACCCGACCTGCATCTGATGCACAGCAGAAAAGGTGTAGTCCCACTCTAATTGATGACTGCACCATGCATCGGTAAGCCCATGTGAAGTCAGTTAGTCTAGACCCTGGGGGAAAAAAAGGTACCAGTATGTACCACCCGTTGAATTGACTGGTTTAGTTAGTATCAATAATGCGGTTGAAATACCCCCACACCCCAATGAGAACATCTTTGTCCGCAGTAGTCATTATGCGACCCAGGCCATTGAGAATAAAGGACTCCTGATGATCATTCAGGGCATATAAGGTGGGTAATGTGAATGTGTATGTCTGTATAGTAATGAGAAGGGCGAGAAGTCGACCAGGGACCTCAGCTTCCGTTTGAACAACTCTGCTGGGGAAGTGGGAAGCCAAGAGAATTACCACCCCCACTCGTTTCCTTGTGCCTGAAGAAAAGTATTGGTAATCAAACCAGCTAGAGCGCAAGCTTCTCCAGTCTGTCTTAAGAAGGTTGTCTCTTGGAGTAGACAAATGTCACACTTGAATTCCCTCAACATAGAAAGGAGCGCCAAACGTTTTGACGATGTGTTGAGGCCTCGAACGTTCTAGCTAATTACTCGAATCCTCAATCAGGTTAGAAGTAAAGGCAGCTAAAGGGCCCAGGTATGGCAAGATAGTCATGAATTGAAAGTGTGGTCTCTGTAGTGTTAATGTAGGAAGGCTATAGCCCGTAATGAACCTTAGACAGAGAGTGTAGGAGGAAAAAGAAAAGAAGGAATAATGAACTACAAAAACAATTTGGTCTCTGAGATTGCAAGCAACAATGCAACTGGGGTCCATGTTGCAGCAGCCAGGAACAGTGGTACATCGATTTCGGCTGCAGGGATCTCTGGTGCAACATGATGAAAGACCCTGCGGTCGTAGACCCTGTTGCTGCCTGGAGTGGGAATCCTTTAACATGTATATTCGCTTTCCAGCTCCTGTTTTCAGGGTCTTCCACTTAGTATCGTAGCTCCTCGCTCCGGTCTTGTAATTCCAGCGGTTCTCTCCAATGAGCTTCCAACTCGTCAACTTGTGAATCATTTGTTTTTCCCATGTTGTGGGAGAAGCTTGATGTCTGCCGTAATGTCGTGCTTAAGTGTTGCAATATCTGCCCAGAGAATGCCAAAGAGATTATCAAGAAATGCACAGATAACTGGTGCATCTCTGCCCGCTGCGTCGAAGCAGGTGTCGCCTGCTTCAGGTATTGAGGTGGGGGTGGCTTTCCCAGTATGACCTTTTTTTTTTTTTTTCTTCTATTTTTGCCAGCTAGCTTGTCCATGAGCTCCTTAATAAAGGCATCTTTCTTGAGATTTCGCTGGACCGCCATAATGTCGCTGAAGTTGAAAGGGCATAACTCCAATGCCGTGGTAAGAGAGCAATTTGACTGGTGAGGGGAATGCTGTGCCCACTTGCAGGTAAACTGAACTCCTATCGAAAGTTGGTCCAAGTGGCACTCTAGGGAGCAACTAGCGCAAAGGACTCTGTTTACTCAGCCGTAAGGAAGAAGGCCCCGCGCCCCCAGTGGTTTTCTCAATCAGGCAAACAGCCAGGGCAGGGCGCACACTGCCCAGATGAGCCCCAATAGTTCCACGCAGTCTCCACTGAACGAGCGTACTGTAAAGGGTGTAATTTCTACCCAGAAATGCCTCATAAATAGTCCAGTCTAGGAGGCCAATGCTATGTGTGTTTTACGTGGTGGCGGCGGCAGCGATTATCACCGGTGGCAGGTTCCAGTACCAACCAACACTGTTCTGAGGGGGCAGATGTCGGAAGGGGGCCACTCGCCTCCTGTTAGTAGTATCAAGTCCCACACCAATGGGCGCAACTGATTGGCTGTAATGTTAGAACGGCTATAAGAAGCAGCCTGGGCCCACGTTGTTGAGGTACTCTCACAAACGCCTCATCCCTGGAACTGGCTAGCCTTTGAAATATGCTCGCTCTCTCTGGGGATCAGTTCTCCAACTGGATATGGGGAGCAGGTCCCGGCTATCCCTACGGCCTGATGGGTCCAGCATGTTCGTCAGGACTCCAGCTCCACCATTCAAATGTCCTACTCACCTCTCGATCGATTGGCGGCCACTGGTGCCTGCGTCTGCATTGTCCAGGAGCAGTCAGGAAACACCGCTGCCAATGCACAGGTGTCTAGTGCGGTTCCTAGCAGCTAAGATCTGGTGTCCCCTGTGGCTGTCTTCATACATCCGCCTTGTTGAATGCAGGCAGGCCTGGTCGTGATGCAGCAATGCTCCAAACTTAATGCAGGGGGATGTTGCCTCGATCAAATATGAGATCCTCCGCAGTCCTGCCCTCTCCAGAGCTATGGGAAATGTATTAAAATATCTACTTATTCATGGGGCAAGTTGCTTCATAAATCTACTCGTCCTGTATAAAATGCACTTGTCCCTTTTGTGCCATGTAATACAACAACAAATTGTTGCAGCAATATCATTTTATAAGAGCTCTGATATACCCTTTCTATTTATGCGTGGGCTCATACCCTAGTAGGATTTGAATACTAGCAATTCCCATATTTTGCCACGTTTCGGCAGATCTACAACTGGGGCTGAAGATAGTGGTATGCAATAATTTCAGGGTTGGAATACCCTTTTGAGTCTGTGGAAACCTACTAACCTGTATGTTTTGATGGCGGGCGTAAAACTTCCACTAGGGCTGGGAAAAAGTGGAGCGAAAGTGAATTTGCAAACACTCAACAGATTTTTGCATTCGCAAATCTACACATGCATATTTGCTCATTCTTAAATGGAATAGAGAAATATTTTCTTGGAGTACTATTTCTTGCCCTACTGGTAAATTATTTTTAATTCATGAAAGCCGTAAATTTGCACTTTAATGCAAGGACATATACCTTAAGTGTACTTTTGAGACTTTCAATAATAATTGGGCCCTTAATTAGGTCTGGTGTTAAACATGAACTCGGACTATTTTAGTTCCAAATCCTGTTTAAAAATGCAGTGCTGCGGATCCAATCTGCAGGCTTGTTAGGTCTGTATCATTTACAATACAAAATGTGTAACCTGCATTAGCATTTGCAGTACCATTACATGCCTAAAGAAATGCGTACAGAAACATGAGCTATGCACAATAATGATGTTGCATATTAATTAGTAGTTCACTACTGTTAGATTTGGGGGGTCTCTAGTTGGCACAGGTAGGTACTTGTGACAAATAGGGACCCTCTCCTCTAGTCAGGGTAAGGGGATTACACTCCCAAAATAACCCCTGCTCACCCCCTTGGAAGCGTGGCACGAGCAGTCAAGGCTTATTTCAGAGGCGTTGTAAGTTAAGCAGTTGTGACCACATACAGTAACCCAGTGACAACACTACAAATGGACACCACACAGGTTTTATATTAAAAATAAGTAGACTTTATATAGAGTTACCACAAGACCATAAACGACAAAAATACACACTATTATTACTTTAAGATGGTAGTTTTAAGCTTAGTTCAGTTCAGTTCTTAGATGCGACACTCTGCGTCAATGTACCTTAGGTTGTGTTGCGCTTCCACGATGTCGCAGCGATGGGAAATGTGGCAAAGTTCAGATACAAAGAAATAAAGACATGAAGATCTTCCAGATGCGGCACGCTTCTCGGGGATGCAACAAGTTTTCGGTTGAATGCGTGGACTGCAGCGGCGACTCCCTTGTTCAATGATGCGACGGTAGCAGCTCCACTGGCGACACTCTTCTACCACGGTATGTGAAGCTACCGCACGATGCGACAACTACAGCGGCGACTTCCAGGATGCGACGGGAGCAGCTCCGACGGCGGCGCGCTTCTCGGGATGCGAGGTGCTCTTGATCGGTGCAGTGCGACAGTTCCAGCGGCGACACCCTCCTTTGGAGTTGCGACGGCAGGCAGAGCAGCGCGACACGCTCTGACCTCATTGCGGGACTCTTCTCCTGATGCGGTGCAGTGTGACAAGTACAGCGGCGGCGACACCCTCCTTCAGCAGCGAGGGCGACACGCTTCCTCTTCGTTGTGGCACGCTTCTTTCCGATGCGGTGCAGTGCTACAGTTCCAGCGGCGACACCCTCCTTCAGAGTTGCGACGGTAGGCACAACGACAGCGACACGCTTCTTCTCGTTGAGTCGCGCTTCCAGGTCCTTGCAACACGCAGTTCCTCAGAAGGCCCAAAATAGCAGCAGGCACTTCCAAAAGAACTCTGGGGAGCTGGGGGGTGAAGCCTGTTGTCCCTGAGACTTAAGCAGGAGGCAGGAACAGCCCTATTCAAGGTTCAGGTGCAACACCTCCCTCCCATCTAGATGCAGATCTCTCTAGTCACCACTGGGTCACTCAGCCTATCTCCTGGAATTCCCCAGCCCTGTCACTCACAAAACCAGACATATGAATACACAACCTAGCAGAGGCAGGTTTGAATGGTTAGTCAAGCAAATACCTACTTTCTAAAAGTGGTATTTGCAAACACAGAATATTAAAATAAACTTTACTAAAAGATGTATTTTATTATTCTGAGTTCAGGCATACTAAACTCGAATTTCTACCATGTTCTCTGAGTCTGTTAGGATTATTAAATGTAGTAACTAACAGCCCATTCTGGCCTATGGAGAACAAGTAGCCTTGCAATAGTGAAAAACGAAAATGGCTGTAATTCACTATTAGGACATGCCACACGCATCAGTGCTTGTCCTACCTTATACTTACAATGCACCCTGTCCTTGGGCCTACCATAGGGGTGACTGATATGAAGAAAAGGGAAGGTTCAGGGACTGGGAAGTGGGTGCACTTGCCCAGTCAGCATGACAGTACCGGACTGCATGCAGGCTCTGCAATGGCAGACCTTAGACACATTTTACAAGGCTGCTTCTGTGGGTGGCACAACCAGTGCTGCAAGCCCACCAGCAGCATTTGGATTTACACGCCATGGGCACACTCAGTGCACTAGACTAGAGTCTGACAAGTAAACCAAATAGCCAAACATGGAACCACTTAATACAATGGCACTGGATAGCAGTGACACAGTGCCCAAAGCATCTAACACCAGCAAAAATACATGAGGCATCAGCAAAAATCAAAGGGAGACCCACGCCAATGGTGCCAGGTCTAACCACTACTATAATGCTCACCACTTCAAAATATCTGCAGTTAAGGTTTCATGCACTGGAGGTCACAAAAAATAAAGCATGTGGTGGAAATAGCATACTTTCACTGTGCCATATGGAGGCTAAATGGATTATTAAATTTAGGGCAGTGAATCTAGATCCTAATCACGGGACTAGAGCAATATCATTTTCTAATAATTATCCAAAGTAGTCTATACAACAGATTGAAAGTGTTTAATATTCTCGGTTTTCACTCGGACTCTCCTTGGGCAATACTGTTTAATTAAAATAAGATTTGTCTTATGCTATCATAATAATATGCACTAATATGCTCACCATAATTTTACCAGAAATCATGAAGAATGATTCAGACACCTCATTTGTCGGAGATATAAATATCTCCTCCTAATGCCGCAATCTTTTCTTGTATATATTTCGTACACAACTATTGATTGACACACTTGTTCTTAGCTACTAATTATTCCACGTTCTGAGCCTCACTCAAGTTAATTTTTCCTCTTTTACTGCTGCATACCATACCTACACCAAATCAACACTACTCAAAACTGGCAACTTTGTTTTCCTGGCATTTCACTTGGTCCTTCCTATGTTGATCTTCATTATCCATTACATTTCATCAATGCTGGGTAGCATGTGGTTTCTTTCTTCTGCCTCTCAGTCAGGAAAACGCTATAGTAAGCGTTCTTTCCCATATATTCAATTCAATTATAACTTTATTTCGGTCTTTTTAGACCAAAAAAAGTACATAGTAAAAGATAACCCATTTCTATCCTACACTTAACGATAGCATATCTATGTCACAATGGTTGGGTTAAAGACGTCACAATTACCCGGATCCGTCCTAAATTTACAATGAAAATCAAATAATTCATAATTACAATAAATATAATAAAAATATTTTACAGTCAAAAAGCCACAATAAAAGTTATATATAAAATCTTTGAGTCACACACCTCAGAATTGCCATTTATCAAATACATATAATATCTGATTGCTCCACAAGGTTGAGTGGTTTAAAAAAAATTCATCACTGGGCTCTTTTGACAATTATAAAATATAAAATCAGAATGTATCAGTTATTTACTAGAGTTTTATACAGCTATTTTTACAGTTTCAAACCATTTTTAGCTCTAATGAACATCACACTACAGAGAAATCTAGATACACAAAGAACCACCAATTGCGTAGTGTCAGACCTTAATAGACGCTCTGCCTCTCTGCAATGCCTTACATTTTAAGTGATGCAGAGGGGTTTGATCCATCTTTTTCTTGGGGTGTCATATAAGGGACAAAAGAAAAATATATGTGCATCATCTTCCTTGACCTCAATCAAATTTTTGCAAAATGTACATTTATCATAACCGTTATCATTGCGATTACTACCCCATTTGGATTTGTTATCATTTGTTTGTAAACCCCCTTATCTGAATTTCAGGTACAAAGATTTGGCAATTTGTGGACGTACTTCATCCAGAAATGGTTCGAACTGAGCTATATCTTTAAACAAGAGAAACAATGTAGTTAAGGATCCTAAACTGGAATTATGCAGAAAATTACTACTCGTATAGTTCCAGAAGGATGTCTTTACAACCTTACTACATGCCATAGTCCAATCTGAAGGCTCATCCCAATAATGTGATAATCCTATTTTTTTAAACCAAGTTGACACGTGTTGAAACCACGGGATGGCCTTTAGAAGACGATGCTCATTATCTCCTGCAAACTTTTTTTTGTAATATGCAAACTCCACCGTTGACCAAATTCTTACCCAAAATAAAAGGGGGCGCAGTACAGCAAGATTACCAATAAGTTTTAAGTTAAGGTCAAGTGTTACTGGAAGCAACGGGGTCCTATTAGGTTGTAGTGTAGTTCCTATCATCCCAATAGGCTCTGCGCATTGGAATAATATCTTCAATAGTATAGACGTAGGACAGAGGTTAACTAGGTCTTCTACTGACGATATTAGACTTAAAGTTTAATGTTTGTGCCAGCTAGCTCAGAGTTCACTAGAAACTTTCTCGAATAGACAAGAAGGGATTTAGTTTCTGACAACCATAGAACATGACAACTTTGCTCTCCCCTAATCAAGAGTGTATCTCTAGAGTCGTGTGAAAACAAAAGACAACTTATTTTACTCAGTCAGTTCAGTGCATTCTTAGTTTCACCAGATTGTAGAGAAAAGGAAGAGACGGCGTGTTCAATAAAAAGATGTTATTTATTGATCAGTCTCTTTTCTCATACAAGAGAAATGATTCTCCAGTATTAGGGGTGTCTTTCATAGATTCACATGCTTGAATATTCCCCGTCGTCGAAGTGGGAGTCCCACGGTACATAAAAATAGCAATAATGCTAATATATATATATGTAATAACATAATACATGATAACCTAGAGATAATATACACTGAAAAACCTCCACAATGGTTCTTCCATAGGAATACATTATAAGAGAAAAAACTCATTTGTAACATATCAGTCATTATGTTAGTCCAAACTGCAGCCAATCAGGCTCAAGCACCCTCTAGAACCTTCTCCTCAGAAGCTCAAGCCCTCAGATTTTCTACCGCACGTCGTGTGAAGGGAGTCTCCCTGAGCTCTGCTCAGTTTTCTTCAAGTTTTATTACTTCAATTGTTCTTTCTACAAGATGTCAAGTAAGAAGTCTTTGTTTAGACCTTGCTCTTCCTGTGGGAAGCTACGTTTGTTTGAAAAGGACCCCCACCAAAAGTGTATTTACTGCTTATATCCAGAACACAAGGTGGCTGACTGTAAATTCTGTAGAGCTTTTCCAGCCAAGACTCTCAGAGACAGGGAAGGTAGTCTTCTTCTGTGGTTGAAGCGCCTTCAGGACAAAGAGGATGTCTTATCAGACGCAGAAAGTTTTCAGTCAGGCTGTTCTACTGTCGCTTCCAAGCGTGGCAGTGTTCAGGAGTTACCTTCTCCTTTTATGAAGAAGAACAAGCTGGCTTTGACAGTGGCACAAGTACCATCTGTGGCTACGCCCACGAGACCTGGCTCTCAGGCGGCATTTCCAGCCTCTATAAGTGTTGTTACACTTATAACACCGCGGTCGTCGACAGGCTCGTCGACGACCATTCCATCGACGAAGTTGGCTGCGGTGTCTTCGTCGACGACTTCAGTGACGACTTCGTCTGCTTCCTCGTCGTCGACGATTGTTTCGTCGGCGTCTTGCACGTCGACGAGAGCTTCTGTCTACTCTGTCTCGTCGACGATCCCAATTGTCTCGTCGGCGAAGAAACTGCCGGCGACGAAGAAATCATCGTCGACGGTGAAGGTTCCGACGTCGAGTTCCGCGTCGACGAAGGTTCCGTCGACCAGCTCGTCGACTACTTCCGTACCGTCGACGAAGGCTTCGTCGACGAAGAAGATGACATCCAAGGATTCGTCGACGACGATTCCATCGACGAAGATTCCGTCGACGAAGATTCCGTCGACGACGGCACCGTCGACGGCTGAGCCAAAACGCTCGTCGACTATTTTAAAGACGGCATCGTCTCTGACTGCTCCATCGTCGACGACCGCTGTCGACACAACTGGCTCGTCGACGACGACGTCTACATCAACAACAGTTTTGCCTTTACCTTCAGGATCACGGCCGGAACGTGCAGCATCCACGTCAGTGATGGGTTCTTTCGCCACTATGCCCCTAGTGCCTTTGCCTTCTACGACCAGTTGCAAGGAGTCTACTCTCCAATTGCCACCTCCTACTCTCCAGCCACCCTCACCAATGATGGCAACTGACCACGAAACAGAATCCATTGGGGATGATGATGATGATGTCCTTGGCGATGCACATAGTCCATCGGACTTAATCATTAAATGTCAGGACTCAAGTTCTGAGAATGATGAGGAGGGGGACGTTGACCAGCAAGATGAACAATATGTTCAGGTTCCTATAGCAAGTTTTCCGGTGTCTTTGTTTTCCAACCTCCAGCACATGCTGGACGACTACAATAGAAGATTTCCTCCGACACCTCAGGGTACACCAGCCCATGCAACATCAGAGACGCCTGGCCCTACTCACCTTCAGCACTCTACAGAGCCAGAACGACCCCGTCCTGCTGTTCCCACAATTTCGCATCATGTTCCTGCGGATGAGGCGGAGTCGGATAGAGAGGAAGGGGAAGTACCCCAGGATACTGATGAGGACCAGGACCCAAATATGGCGGACTTCGATGATTATCGAATACAGACGCCCTCTCCTCAGCAGGCAGACGCTGGTGATTCACCTCCGGTTGACATCGCTAGCTTCCATGTTTTGATGAATAAAGCGGCGGACCGCTTTAAACTACCGAGAGCACAGCGACAGGAAGACTGTTTTCTCTATGATTTCAAAAACCAACCTTACAAACAAATCCACACCATACCTATTATGGAATTTGTATGGAAAGAGGGTATAAAGATCATGCACGCTCCTAACTCCTTGCCTGCTCAACTCCCTCGTCTGGAGAAGAAATACAAAGCTCCAGTTGGATCCCCCGCTTGTTTGCTTTCGCATCCTAAGCCAGATTCCG
Source organism: Lissotriton helveticus (assembly GCF_964261635.1). Classification (NCBI taxonomy): domain Eukaryota; kingdom Metazoa; phylum Chordata; class Amphibia; order Caudata; family Salamandridae; genus Lissotriton; species Lissotriton helveticus. Next base: position 1,687,840,953 of record NC_136065.1, on the reverse strand, counting down.
TGGTAACACAGGCGGCGCAACGACGATCACGTAACCCTGCGACTCCTATCACCACTCCACTTGATAGAGAGGGTCGACGTTTGGATGCAATTGGGAAAAAATTTTCATCCATGGCGTCTACGTCAGTCCGTGCCGCAAATGCTTTGGCCATTTTGGGTCGTTTCGACCGGCAAATGTGGTCGGATTTTTCTGCCCTAGTATCCCTAATTCCAGAGGCGTCCAGAGCGGAGGCGCAACAGATCCTTTAAGATGGCATGAGGGCATCAGAAGAGATGATCGACTGTGCGATTGATGTGGCAAGTACTGGTTTCCGTATCCTTGCCAGTGCTGCGGCGCTCCGCCGTCAGGGTTGGCTTAAATCCACATCATTTAGACAGGAGGTACAGTCGAAGATACTCGACATGCCATTTGACGGTGAGTCTCTCTTCGGCTCTCACATTGATGAGGCACTTGAATCAATAAAGAAAGACACCGATACGGCAAAGTCGCTGGGATCCTTGCAATTCAAGAAGCAGCCCTTTCGTGGTGCGCGTGGACGAGGCTCGTCTTCAACCACTTTTCGAGGAGGACATTCTCAGTACCGCCAGTACAATCAAGGAAATCAGCGTTACTCCAACCAGCAGTCTAATCGACAGCCACAGTCTAAACCCTATAGAGGAAAATCAAATTATAGGGGCTCCACCAACAAGCGCCAATGACTTTCAGGTTGCACACGGAGTTGGAGGGAGAATCTCGCAGTTTTATTCCCAATGGTCTCTGATAACATCGGACCAATGGGTATTAGACATTGTACGCAAGGGTCACGCCTTGGAGTTCACAGATTTTCCTCCAAATTCTCCTCCATCGGGTCCGCCACCTCCCCATTTCGAGCAATTGCAACATCAAGTTCGTCTTCTAATAGAGAAGGGTGCAGTCGAAGTGGTTCCTATATCTCAGCGAGGGACAGGTTTCTACTCACGGTTTTTCCTCGTTGTCAAGAAGACGGGGGAGTGGCGGCCCATTCTGGATTTAAGAGCACTCAATTTCTTTCTAAAACAACAATCTTTCCGCATGCTGACATTATCGGAAGTCTTGCGACTTCTCTGCAGCGGAGATTTCCTAACAACAATAGACCTGCAAGACGCCTATTTTCATGTGCCAATTCTCCAACAGCATCGCTAATTTCTGAGGTTCAAAGTGGGGCACATGCACTACCAGTTCAAGGTGCTACCTTTTGGCCTACGATCGGCACCTCGTGTCTTCACGAAAGTTTTGGCCCCGGTCATGGCTCATCTGCGTCTTCAGGGAGTGCAAATCTTTCCTTATCTGGACGATTGCCTTCTGAAATCCCCATCCCCTCAACAGCTGGCTCACGACACAGATCTCTGCCTGCAGACGTTCGAGTCACTGGGGTTGACCATCAACATGGAAAAGTCACACCTTGCTCCGTTGCAAAGAAGAAACTTCCTGGGAGCGATTCTAGACACGGACCTGTCAAAAGCCTTCATCTCACAAGAACGACAGCAAAAGATAGTCCGTCTGGTCACCCTCATCCGTTCAAAGCAGTCAGTTTCTGTGCGGACGTTGAAGTCGTTTCTGGGGATGGCATCGTCCTCTATCGGCCTGATCCCGAATTGCAGGTTGCGCACTCGCCCTATACAGGAGGAATTGGACCTGCAATGGCGCCAAGTGTCAGGGTCTTTCAACGACCTAGTGCGAGTCTCATCCCGCATGAGGGACAGTCTGCTTTGGTGGAAACAACCATCCAATCTAGACAAAGGAACTTCATTTCTAGTCCACTCCCCGGATCTAACGCTGACCACAGATGCATCCATGGAAAGTTGGGGCGCTCATCTCCTGGACCTTTCAATCAAGGGCAAGTGGACGACGGCACAGCGAACCTGGCATATCAACAGGCTGGAGTTGATGGCGATCTTCCTAGCGCTCCGATCCTTTTTGCCCGTAGTGCAGGGAGAGTCTGTGCTGGTGCAAACGGACAACACCACCAGCATGCACTACATGAACAAACAGGGCGGCACAAGATCTCAGCCACTGTCTCGACTAGCTCAAAGGATCTGGGATTGGGCTCTTCGTCATCAAATTTCTTTAACGGCGGTCCATCTGCCGGGGGTATCAAACATCCTAGCGGATTCTCTGAGCAGGTCCACGTCATCCACTCACGAGTGGGAATTACATCAACCTACTCTGGACATGGTCTTCCGCCGTTGGGGTCATCCCATGATAGACCTTTTTGCAACCCCACTAAATCGGAAGTGCCCCGCCTTTGCGAGCTGGCATCCCCATCCAGAGTCCAGCGGAAATGCCCTTCTCATGGATTGGAGCGGCCTGTTTGCTTATGCATTTCCTCCAATCCCGTTGGTGCCGAGTACGTTGTGGAAGATGCGCAGGCAATCCTGCCACTTGATCCTGATCGCCCCTCGTTGGCACAGACAGGCTTGGTTCTCAGAACTTCTTCTGTTATCCCTATGCGCTCCCATTCGTCTGCTTCCACGTCCAGACCTCCTGACGATGGACGAAGGTCAAATTTGCCATCCAGACCCAACCACGCTTCAGTTATGGGCATGGAACCTGAATACATCGAATTCGCAAATTTAGATATGCCCCAGGAATGCAGAGACATTCTAGCTTCTGCTAGAGCTCCATCAACCATTAAAGCTTACAAGCTAAAGTGGAAGCGTTTTTGTCATTGGTGTGCTGCATCCGATATCCATCCAGTCAACTCTACTCCGGAGCAACTTTTGCCTCTCTTTTTGAGCCTCGCTCAGTCTGGTCTCTCTCATGCCACCTTTTTTTATTCAAGTTCGGATTTATCTCATTTGTGATCTTTAAACATCAGTATCTTGACTTACAAAACCACTATACCCCAACTACCCTTTTCTCTCCCCCTCCCACCTCCCGTCTCCTGGTCGTCTTCTCTAGTACACTCTACATTTCAGTCCAATGTATTTCAAGCTATCCGGAAATAGGTAGGTGTGCTAGGCCCGGTCTGACCCTTGTGGATGGTGCCGACGTTCGTGAGTCCCAACCGCCCTCCACTATAGGTAAATGTTCACCCCACCTGGGCTTCCGGAATATCTAGGTCCACCTCTTCCAGCTCAATCATCATTGTGTCCCAGTCCTGCGCGATAGGGTATTTGCGAAGGCCCTTGTTCTCCTCCTCCTGCAGCGCCGCCGATTCGGCTTTTCCCCATTTCAGTAAGTCAGTCCGCCACATGTCTACTTTCGGGGCCCTGGGCGACTTCCATCGCATAGTGAGCACCCTGATTGCCAGTACGAGTGCCAGATCCGTGAATTTCAGTTGTGCTTTGCGTGTCTTGGGTCTTTTCCTATTCCCTATCAAGCAGGGTAATGCTCCCTCAGGGATCCGAAGTGTAGTTATGGAGTGTATCGTGTGTTTAATCGTCCCCCAGTAAGTATGTAGTTTCGGGCATGTCCAGAGCATGTGAAGGATATGTGCCTCTTCTTGTTGACATCTCGGGCAACAATGTGCGGCGGTAGGGAACATCCTATGAAGCCTCTGGGGTGTAAGATATGCTCTATGGAGAATCATGGCCTGTATGAACTGAAACTTAACATTCCTAGACACTCTTCTATGATGCCCCAAAATTATTTTCCACTCCCCATCTGTTATGTTTTCCCCGGTGTCCCCAGTCCATATCTCTCTAAGTGTGGTGATCGGTGACGTCACATGTTCTCTGATTCCGACATACAGCCATTTCACCAGGTGTCCCCCCCTGCCCATGTAATGTAGGAGGTGCACTAATTCGTGTTGTTCTGGTTTCGTGCGTTGTGGGGCCCAAACTCGTCGCACAAAGTGCGTCACTGAGGCGTGTACCATGTATAATCGCGGAGTCGCCCCCGTGGTCTGCACAAATGAAGCGTGATCCAGCATGGTTTCATCTCCAAACAGGTCTCCCACTCGGTCCACCCCGGCCTCCGTCCAGGGACGTAGTCTGCGTGATGTCAGGGTCCCCTGCGGTGTCGGGAGTCCCAGTAGGGGTATGGTGTCCGCATATGGAGATGTCCCAACCGTGTATGACAATGCTTTCCTCCAGCAGGTCAGGGCTACATGCAGAAGAGGGTGGCAGTCTCTGGGGATCTTAGCAGTGGGCAGTAGGAGGGAGTGTAATTCTCCACGTGCTAGCCTATCCGCCGTGTAAGCGATCTCATGGAGATCTCTGCCCGCCACCCAACGGGTCAACCATTGGAGCTGGCTGGCATAGTAATAACTCCGCAGGTCTGGTACGCCTAGGCCTCCCTGTCTGGTGTGTAGTTGCAGTTTTTTAAGGCTGATTCGTCTTCTCCCCGAGCCCCACATAAGGGTGATCAGTAATGTATTAAGCGCGGTGAAAATTTGTCGCGGGAGCAAGACCGGCAGGTTTACAAAGAAATACAATATGCGGGGGAGCAGGACCATCTTTGAGATCGCCACGCGTCCCATTACCGATAGGGGTAGGGACGTCCAGAAGCCTATACTGCTTCGTAGGCCAGTAATGGCCTTCCGGATATTACCGTCTATTTGGGCCGCCGGGTCCCTGTATACATTAATTCCGAGATATTTAAACGTGGTCGGTGCCACTTGGATTTCATGGGCGCCGAACTGTATGTGGGGGGGTTGTTGACCATCCCGAAAAAAGAACCCCAGAGACTTTCCCGGATTTATAGCCAAGCCAGATATGGACTCAAATCGTCTGAAGATAGACGCCAGGTGGGAATGGTCCCCTCGTAGGTTCCGGAGGAATACTAAGATGTCGTCTGCATATATAGAGACCATGTGGTCCGTACCCTCCACTGGTATGCCTTCCTCCCTGGCTCTATTACGGAGTGCAATAGCCAGGGGTTCCAGTGTCAGGACAAACAACAGTGGCGACAGTGGGCAGCCCTGTCGGGTGCCCCGGTGGACCGCGTAGCTGTCAGATGTGTGCCTGCCCGTGCGCGTCCTGGCAGTCGGGCCCGTGTACAATAGGCGGATCCATTTTATGAGGGACTCCGGGAATCCAAATCGAAGCAGGACTTCGAACATGAAGTTCCACGTCAGGGAATCAAACGCTTGGCGGAGGTCCAGGGCTATACAGCCAGCGTTTGGTAAGGTAATAGGGGTAGTTGTCATAAGGGCATGGAGGCGTCTCGAATTTTGGGAGGTACTTCTCTCTGGGAGGAAGCCACATTGATCAGTATGTATCAGGCCAGGGAGGTGATGCTGGATCCGCATGGCGATAGCCTTACTAAGGATCTTATATTCCGTGGAGAGCATGGAGAGGGGCCTGTAGTTCCCCACCTCTAGGGCGTCCCTACCGGGTTTCGGGATAGAAATCACCAAGGCCTGCATGGTGGTAGCCGGGAGATGGCCGGTCTCGTAAGCAGTGTTGTATATTTTCTCCAGTACGGGGGTCAGCACATCAGCATATGTTTGATAGAACTCCCCTGGCAGGCCATCCATGCCCGGGGTCTTTCCTCGGTTAAGTGTGTGAATTGCTATCTTTATTTCTTGTTGTGTAATAGGCCCCGCTAGGGCCGCTTGGATTCCCGGGGCCAGCCTTGGGAGCAGAAGCTCTCCCAGGAAGTCCGCCATGTCATCTCCAGCCTCTACAGGAGGAGGAGCATAGAGGTTCTCCAGGTGAATCTTAAATGTTTGGTTAATTTCTAGTTGTGTACGTACTTGTTCGCCTGCTGCGTTTCGAATAGCTGCCATTGTAGGGCTCTCTGGGGCATCCCTGACCAGCCGGGCAAGCAGAGCCCCAGATCTGTCCGCCTCTGCCTGCTGGCGTTTCAGGTACGCCCCATGATCTATCACCCTCAAGGTTTCCAGTAGTTCTGCATGCTCAATGTTACACAGCTGCAGATCAGCTTTCCTGTCGGGGTCCTGCCCTGCTGCATTTTCAAGGTCTCGCATGCGCCCTTCCACGTCGCATAATTTACCATGGATTTCCTGTCTGGCTCCCACTAGCCGGCCTATAGCAGCTCCCCGGATCACAGCCTTCATTGCATCCCATACGATTAGGTTCGAGGACGCCGAGTCCCAGTTTGTGGCAAAATAGTCAGTCAAGGTGTCAGCTAAGTGTGTCCTAAATGGGCCATCCTCGAGCAGCGTGGGATTAAGTCTCCATGTAGGGACTGGCGAGGGTACCTTTCCCCAGTGTAGATCAAGTGTTAGTGGTCGGTGGTCTGAAAATGTTTTAGATAGGTAATCTGATGTGACGCACCTAGTCGTGATGGAGTTGGAACACACAAATCTATCCAGTCGGGTATGTAGGTCGTGGACGGGGGAGTAGCATGAGTATTCTCTGTGTGTTGGGTGCAGTGCGCGCCAGGTGTCAGCCAACCTTGGAGCCAAGTCCCGAAAGAGTCTGATAGTTTATGTATTCCCGCCGCCTGAAGTGGGGGGTGTGATCTGTCGAGGGTCACATCTAAGATCATGTTCCAGTCACCCCCTAATATCCAGGGGACATCCACCCAGTCCGTCAATGCCCGGCCCACTGCAGCAAGGAATCTATCTTGGTCAAAGTTCGGGGCATAGATGCTGCCCAGGACCACCACCTCCCCGTCCAGAGTACCTCTCACCAGTACATAGCGCCCTTGGTCGTCCGTGCGTCTTTCTAGTTCTACAAACGGAGTGCCGTGACGTATCCATATTGTGGCTCCCCTGGAAAAGGCAGAGTATGTAGTGGAAAATACAGTACCCCTCCACTTTTTCCGTAGTAGGAGGGACTCAGAGTGTGTCATGTGTGATTCCTGGAGGAACGCTATATGTGCCTGTTGTCTGAGCAGGAAAGCATGTACCCTGTGTCTCTTCTGCACAGCCCCCAGTCCCCTCACATTCCAGGTGACCAACCTATACTTTCCCTTAGTGTCAGCCATAATCATCTGTAGGTGTCGCAAAGAGTGTTCCCATATGTTCAAGCAGGTGATTCTTCATCGTCAACCAGGAGACAGTTCCCTCCCTATCCCAAACCCCAACTGTGGAGGCGCAGCCTCTAAACTCTGCTTTGCCAAACCATAAACTTTCAAACAAATGTAAACAGGTAACGTTGCATACGCTAGTGGGGGGTCGACCAAGCAGGTGCCGTGTCCATTGAGCCATACCCGGTCAAGCCGTCGGCTCAACGGCGCCGCCGGGAGAGTACTGTCATATTTGCGCAGTATAAGCAGCCACGTCTCGTGGAGGGGGGGGGGGGAAGGCAGAGGAATAGGGAAGGGGAGGGGAGGGGGGGGAAGAACCCCGGCCACCGTCGAGTGTTGTCGGTAGGATTCCATCAGGTGTCCCAGGGGCACAGGAGGTGTACGAACCGCACCCCACTAGTCTCGGACAGATGCCACTTCCCTCCCCCCCCAGGTCCAGGCCATTTTAGTGTTATCCAGCAAGGGAGAGGTCCTAAATATATCCAGGACAAACCTAATGTCCCCTCCCCCCACCTCCGCCACCCCCCAGTCTATACAAAAAGGATATCATGATGTGTTCCGGCCACGGGGCAGAGCCACAGGAAGTGTCATTCTTGTGCATTGTCCATAATTTCGTCCGCAGCTCTGGGTGTCACTGTCGGGAATAGGACCATACTGTTGTCCGAGTCCGAGTGGACTGTGCTATCCTCAGTGTCCGAGGGGATCTTCTCTTGGTCCTCTCTGAAGGAGCCCACCGCCACCACTGCATCATTTTGTCCCTGCTTCTGTTGGTGGACAGTAGGTTTGCGTTGTTTCGGGTGATTGCGTCGGGCGTTCTTCCCGGTCCCTCCCCGAGTCGAGCTTTCGCTGGATCCAATATCCGTAGAGTTTTGTGTCTGGTCCAGATGGTTCTCGATCTCCATCGTTTCCATCCATTCCTCCACATCAGCAGGGCTTTCGAAAAAATGAGATTTTTGGTCATGGATCACTTTCAGGCGCGCCGGGAATAACAAGGCGTAGCGTAGTTTTGCCCGTTGGAGTCTCTGTTTTACTTCATAGTAGGAGGACCGCTGTTTCTGCACATGAGTGGTATAGTCCGGGTACAGTGATATGCGTTTGTTCTCCCACTGTATGACCGATTTTATTCTGGCCTGGCTTAGCAATATGTCTCTATCCCTATAATTTAGGATCTTGACAATAAGTGGCCGTGGTGTTTGTCCCGGTTTCGGTTGGCCAGTTGGGATCCTGTGAGCCCTCTCTACACAGAAGAACGGTGATAAACCTTCAGAGGCGACATTATCCCGGAACCATTGTTCCATGAACTCCGTTGCATGGGATTCCTCGCTTCTCTCCGGCAGGCCAATAACGCGGATGTTGTTGCGTCTATTACGCCCTTCTGCATCCTCCACGCGGTCCATCAGGGTCTGTACTTGTCGTTGAATCAGGTGTATGGAGGCCGTATGTTCCGCCACCGTCGGTGTAATTTCAGCCATCGTCAGGCCCTGATCCTTGACTCTATCCGCCAATTTCTCATGATCTGCTTTAAGCAAAGAGAGGTTGGTGGTGAGGGTGCCCATCTGCGTCTCCATCATCGTCCTGGAGTCTCTGATCTCTTTAAGTATGAGGTCTAACTTGTCTCCCTGCTGGTTCTCCGGGGCGGTGGAAGTCGAAGGCAGCAGTGCAGGGCCCTCCGTGTCCAAAGTGGGTCCTGAGCCCGCTCCCTCCTTGCCCTCCACAGTCCTCACGCCTTTACGCCCCATGGTAATCTGCGGGTGTCCGGGTGGCAGAAGGGGTACGGATCAGGCCGGGTTCCGGCCGCTCGGCGTGTGTTGTACCTTCTGGAAGTGTCCCCTTCGGCCTCTCTTGTCTCTCCCTCCCAGGGCCAGTTTCCAGTGGGGTCTCAGTGTATCCTCAGAGGGGGGGGGCGCCGTATCCCACCCGGTCCAGGTTAGATGGGCACTCAGTCTGTCTCTATAATCAGCTTTTGTTAAATGGAAGGTGTCTCTCTCCGACAAGCGGGGTCCAGCAGTCCGGGGTCAACAGCAGGATCAAGTGGCCGCCGTCCCGCACCGGCTCCCAGTTATGAAGAGGCAGGGGCCGACCCAGGAGGGCCCATCAATGGCGTATGGTTGGCGGCACCCCGGGGATTCCACTTCAGGTCCCGTCGACGCCCCAGTCTCCGACCCACTCCGTGGAGGTAGGGCCTGTGCCACTTCGGGTCCGCCGCTTTCCAATCTATCCCTCGGGGCACCACGGCAGGGTCTGGTCGCAGGCTCCTGGGTCCCCGCCCGTCACAGCCCGTCTCCGCACCCGATCAGGGCCGCAGTCGCACCCGAGGCCCCGGTGCTGCGCACAGCGTCAGGCCCCAGGGGCTCCCTCCTCTCGCCCCCAGGCTCCTCACCTCAATTCACTGCAGGGTGTCGATGGGCCAGGCGGGGGGAGCCCCGATCAGCAGGCGCCGCCGCCGGCGCGGTCAGTCGATCTCCAGCGCCCGCACCCCGGAGCCCTCAGCCACGGCGCAGGGCCGGTCGCAGCCTCCTCCTCTCCCGTCGGCGCCCGGGGTCGCAGGGCACCAGTCCGCACTCTCAGGATAAACAGGGACAGGATCTCTGTCGCGGGGGCCCGTTCCTGGTGCGCAGATGCTCCGCCGCACCGTCGTCCTCCCGACTCCGTTCTTCGGGCACCTCCGTCACTCGAGTCCCCGGTCGGCAGCGTGTGACCAGGCCTCAGACTCGCCACGGCAGATCTCCTACCCTCCAGCCGTCAGCTCTCCAGGATTTTCGGCGGAGTAGGCGGGAGGTCCGTACTGCAGGATTCGGCCGTTTTTAGGCAAATTCAGCCCCTCGGCGCGGTCACAGGATGTTTAACTCCCCCGGCGGCTCCGGAGCTCTAACAAACTCCGTCCGCCATGCTGGCCTGCTAGCCACGCCCCCCCTCTCATGCCACCTTGAGAGTCTTTCTGGCAGCTATTTCGCGTTTTCGACACGATGGTTCAACGTCTCTCTGCTCCTCCAGAATAATCAAACAGTTCTTTAAAGGTCTCTTCAGGAAGTTTCCTCCTATTAGGCGCCCTCCTCCGGCATGGCACCTCAATGTGGTCTTGTCACAGCTTATGAAGCCTCCTTTTGAGCCAATTCACAGGATAGACATCAAGTTTCTTACCTGGAAGGTTGCATTGCTTTTGGCCTTAACATCTTCTCGTCGTGTAAGCGATCTTCACGCTTTCACGATCAAGCCTCCGTATTTGCAATTTAAACCCGATGGAGTGTCTCTTCGTACCAATCCCTCGTTTTTGCCAAAAGTACCTACTGATTTCCATTTGAACGAACCTGTCTTCTTGAAGACTTTTTTCCCGGATCCAAGATCACCGGCAGAACAACGACTACATTCCTTAGACATCAAACGTTGTCTAAAGTTTTACATTTCAAGGACTGCCCCTTTCCGCAAATCCGATCAACTATTTGTAGCATATGGAAGAATGCGGAGGGGACACTCAGTGATAAAACAAACAATTGCAAGATGGCTCTCAGCAGCCATATCCTTCTGTCACCAACAAGCTGGCAAGCCTTTACAGTGTTCAGTAAAGGCACATTCGACGAGAGCGATGGCGTCATCCACCGCTTTGTTTGCTGGGGTGCCTCTACACCAGATTTGCCGGGCGGCGACATGGTCAAGCAGGCACACCTTTACCAGACATTACTGTTTGGATTCCATCAATGAAGCGGATACCGCAGTGGGGCAAGCAGTGCTTCGTCATCTTTTTAAATAAGGTGAGCCTCTGTTCCCTCCTCCATTTCTTTCTGTGATTGCTATATGCTTTTAAGCTGTATTTTCTTGTTTTCCAGTTTGGAGAATGTGTTAGCAGTAACCTCCTAGAGCTGGGATTGCTATCTATTCTATTCAAGCATGTGAATCTATGAAAGACACCCCTAATACTGGAGAAGAACAATTGTTACTTACCTGTAAACAGGTGGTTCTCCAGTATTGGTGTCTTTCATAGATTCACATGCGACCCACCCTTCCTCCCCTCAGAGGCTCTCTTCTCCTCATACGCTATTATTACTAGTGCTACGAAAATCTGAGGGCTTGAGCTTCTGAGGAGAAGGTTCTAGAGGGTGCTTGAGCCTGATTGGCTGCAGTTTGGACTAACATAATGACTCTGATATGTTACAAATGAGTTTTTTCTCTTATAATGTATTCCTATGGAAGAACCATTGTGGAGGTTTTTCAGTGTATATTATCTCTAGGTTATCATGTATTATGTTATTACATATATATATATTAGCATTATTGCTATTTTTATGTACCGTGGGACTCCTACTTCGACGACGGGGAATATTCAAGCATGTGAATCTATGAAAGACACCAATACTGGAGAACCACCTGTTTACAGGTAAGTAACAATTGTTCATCGCTATTATTGCAATACTTATAGTTAAGTAAAGTGCATACAGTAATAACAGAATTATAAAATAATACTGTAAAAGCATTGATATGGTTTCTTAGCCATATGGTACTTAAAATGGATAAAATAGATACATACATATATACATTGACTAATCGTACTCAACTGGTGCTTCTAACTACGCCTACCCCAATGTACCTGACCTAAGCCTAATACGTGGCGGGAGTAGATAAGTAGCAGTTTAAGTTAAGTTTGCTTTGCCAAGAGTCTGCTTCAAGAATTCTCTACAAAGGATGATTCAGTTCAGTACCTGGGAGTTTAGAAGGCTGGAGGGCTGGTATCTCTATCTCAGGTCTTGATATTCCAGCTGCCTGCGAGGGCTGCTTGGAAGCGCCGGAGCTGGATTTCTCGGCAGGAGAAAAGGCAGCGTCTCTCTCTCTCAGCGCGTCAGAAAGGAGGGGCAGCGTCTGTGGGCTTTGCTGTCAGCTGGGCTCCTCGGCAAGTCTCGCTGCTCCAATCTTGTCACCACCTCGTGTGTTTGCTTAAGGCAATGTCGGTATTATTTATACCTGAAAGGTGCCGGGATTGACGTAAGGATGGACATAAATACGTCAATAAGGATGTCATACGAACTGGTCGTTCGCACATTCTTTACTGAAGTTCTCGGCTAAATCAAAACAATGGCTGTGGGGATTTCCCAGGTCATGGTAGGTTTGATTTGTTTTGAGAAAACCGTATGCCTATTAGGGGGCTGGAGGAATAGTGCTTGCCTAATGAGATGGCATGCGCTATGACCTAATCAGATAACGGGCTTCTGTGCCGTTGTGTGGCTAATCAGATAACGGGTTTCTGTGCAGTTGAATGGCTGCTAGTTAATTATTAACCAGACAAGGGTCAGAAACAGGGGGATCGATACAGTACCCATAGTAAATACACCACACCCACTCCACGTAATCTATGTCCATATTTACAAGTCTAGGCATAGTAAACATACTAGTAGTGCATGTTTATACCGAACCACCCCAAAATACAATCAAATGCATTTTGAAATTTGGAAATGCGAAATACATGAAAAGATGAGTATAGTCACTATATGCACTTCAAGCAGTATAATAATACTAAATCTAAACGCATATTTGGAAATCAGCATGAATGAAATGCGGAAATTACACATGAAATGGCTCTTAATACAGAAGAAAAAGTCGAGACCATCTCATCACAAAAAATCATAATACTCGTGAACATGCTAGAGGGTAGCTAATGTCTCTTGAGTAGCTAAAGATAGAAATTTTGTTCTCTAAGAATAGTTTTACTTTAAGCAGAAGATACATGTCCCAAAAAAAAATCGTAAATATTTTGGAATGGAAGGGGAAAAAATGTCTCGCTCTCTGTAAAAACTGGTGAGAAAATTTCTTTTTGCTTTATTTTCAAAGTTGAAGGCCGAATACAGGGTGTAGGGAACGCCGTGTGCTAGTTTGTTCAAAGTCATTCTCTCTGCTCTGGTGAAAACATCATGCTGTTGAGACTTTCGAAAAAACTGTCAACTGCTTCTTGTGAAAGTTCCACTAACTCGGATAAATTTTGTAACATGCATTCATGAGCATGATTGCCTTCATAGATGTTTCGATCAGCATAGCTGACAGAAGGTTGTACCTGATCGATGCTGCTTTCATCTTGTACTTCACAACTCTTCAATCGTAGTGGTGAAGTCTCCACGAATGCCGTCATCAGGATTGGTAGCCGCTGGGGACAGCACAATGCATGAGCCGTTACCGGACCCAACAAAGTCTCTGCGTCCATTGGCACATCCGATTGTAGTGTCAGACAGGTGTCCAACACGCATTCTTCGCCGCATAGCAAGCACCTTAATACAGGCATAACACAACTTTGCCACATCGGTCTGAATGAAAGAAACCAAGTCATGTTCAAATCTCGTAGCCGTGCTAGTCCAAGGACTTTAGTTATGCGGTCCCGGTAGCCAATAGCTCGGATTGTTTCTTCCATTATCGCTGGTGTCTTGTCTGTGACGTGGTTTGCCATAGCGAAGTAACAGGATCAAAAATAGGATGCCTGCCACTAGTCCCAAAAGGAGAGGAAGTCCGCCAAAGATGGAATGGACAAAATCAGGAAAAATACCCAGGATGGCTCTAAATGGGGTTAAGGCTCCCGAAAACACTGTCTTGAATACACTCGCGATTCCGCTTGTATCAGAAATATTTAAGATTTCGCTCAGTATTTCTGCGAAATGTATGGGGGAATTGGTTGATAACAGTGAATGAATTTCAGCCGTTGTCCTTGCAACTTGGAGATCATACGTTTCTTTTGATGACGTTAACATGGTTGGCGTCTGTAGGAGCACTGTCTTCATTCTGCTTAAAGTATCAATTCGAATAGAAGAAATCTTCAAACTGGGCCACAACCTTGCCTCCCTGTCTCGGGCATCGTTCGGGAACAATACTCGTTCACAGCACATGACCTTCGTAGTCACGGTTATGAGATAAGGTTTTCCGGGCAGCAGACTGCAACATCTGCGATCTACAATTAGAATGTAACTCCCGTTCGAGAGTCTCCTAAAGAATGGTTCTATTTGTGTTGCAGGTGTGCCTAGCTGGTGACATGAAAGGTTATTTGAGTTCCCTTCACATGCTCCATGCAAACTAATACCCTGACACGTAAGTGTACCGCTTAGTGACCTTTCACAATTATTGCCACTAAGGAACACACTTTGTCCTTTATTACTAACACATGCGTGTGTATAGGGCAAGTTCCATGTTGACTTAATGTATCCTTTACCCAACCTTTCATACTGGCCTGCCTGTATATATTTTTGGCAGTATTGAAACTGGAAAGTTGTTATCGGAATATTTATTATCAATGTATTATCCATTCAATGACAGGTCGTTCTGACATTGTCAATGGTAATCTCTCAAGTTTTTCAATGCTCAGAATTGTATAGTCAGAACCCTTCTGTGCCAAACTGATTTGTTTATCAGTAAGGTTAAAGATATTAAATAGTGACGTTGTGTTGATTAAACGCCAAGGCACATAGCCTGAACGCAGATTTTGTAACGTCCAGCCAAGTTGTACAATAGAACGCAATTGGGACTGACCGTGTTGTAACATCAGTAAGTCTTGCGATATTATATCGATTGCTGAAGACACAATACTGTCCAGGGAATATATTCTGGAGGACAGAGTCATTAACCCATTGTCTACAACAGAAAGTGATTTTTCCAAATTGATACGGTCAATTTCCCGTATTTTTTCTGCTGTCTCAATTTGAGTTACTTTCCAAACTTCATTGTAAGCTGCATATATAGAGGGCGCTATGAAACGTTTTTGACGCTGTTTGCGTGGTCCCATAATGAAATCACGCAAGTCAGCACCTTCTTGAAGTAAAGTTAGGTGTTGCTTAATTTCTGCCAGTGTGGATGTTTGTAGCCATTGAAGGCAGAGCTTGCCCACACTGTAAGTAGTTACTATCCCTGGATGTTGTCCTTGGGAATATCTAGGGTCTGGCCTGGTCAATTTTAACCCCTGTATTTTGTTCAGGAATCTGTCTTGACAGTTATTTGTGTCTGTGGGCCAGATCAACCATTGTTTCCAATCAGGATGTGTTCTGTTTTGGTTTAAAATATGGTTCACGTCTATCTCAACATTTATAGAGCTATTACTGTTCGTTGTTGGCTTCGGAATAGACGGTTTGTTTAAGTCTTTGATTTTGGCTAAGCCAAGACAGGTAGTTTGTTGAATAGTGTCATTCAAAAATATAATTTGTTCTGGGATCATGCAGGCTCTGAACAATGATTCTATACCTTGTACTTGCCAATCTTTTGTACCCCAAACAGTTTTTGTTTCAATGTTACTGTTCCAGAAATCAAAACCAAATGTATTCATTTGCTCAAAAAATGAATCTGAATATATCAATTTTGTGTTTGTAAGCATGGTCTTCATACCGGTCTTATTTGACAATTTGAAATAAAATGTTTCTGCATTACTTGTGTTAAACCCTGAAAAATATGAATATTTATCATAAAATGTTTTGGAACTACCCTTTGGTGGAGTAGCACAATGTTCCCATTGGTTATAATTTAAAACATTTCTAGGTTGTGCAGATTTATGGAGATAATGGTTACCATAGTGGTTATAGCAGAACATTTGATCATAATTAGACGAACCCTGCAAATAATCATGTTCTGTAAATTTAGCAGACATTACTAGGTCAGACATCATATCATTAATACTTTCAAAGTCCCAATCATCAGCCAATGTGCTAGGTTTTACAAAGTCACTTAACGAGATCTTGAATTGATGTGGATACTTCAGGATTTCAACCGGGCCATAGATTTCATAATCAGTATTGTCCCATGCTACACCGCCTGGTTATAGGATTGGCTGTGAAGTTCACTGAAGAAAGTTCTCTTTTCTTGACGTGTGAAGATGTGTGTGGTTTAAGGATCAAGTTGATTTTCTGGCTTGCTGTGTCCATTTTAGCATATTTTCCCTCAATGAAATGTCCCAAGCATAGTACCATGATGGGCCAAAGTACGAGGATAAATGCACCTAATGTCACCTAAATTTCAATCCATGGAGAAGTCAGATAGGTTCTCTTTAGTTGATGAAAAAGTTCCTTTGCTTTGTCTTTAAAAGTTTTTGTTGATGGCTGTACTTCTGGTTCGCTTTGTTCTTCTGAAGAATCATCGAAGTTGATGAAGTAGCCGGGTGCCGTTCTGTCAATTGTTCCAATTGCTTCTGGATTACTTTTTGCTTTTGGCTTTTGCTTTGTTTCATTAGAAGACTCTGTAGTTACATCATCGTAGGTTGTTGTTTCTTGATGAAAAGCTTTTATTTGGGTTTTAAGAGGTTCAAGTTCCATTGCTTTGTTGCATAGTCCTTGTTGTTTCACTGTAGATTTTCCAAATGTGATCAGTCTTTCAGTTTGAACCTCTGTGGATGTAGCAAACTTTGGTGTTCTGCTACTTCTTGGGAGTCCACTTGGCCTACTATTTGTTATCGGCCACATGATTGTGGTTTAACCAGGTCGATGGATATGACTCGGTTCTCCTTTTTACCAGCAAGGGGCGGTAGTACTACTGATCTTGTCCCGTTGATAGACAAGACAGGAACTGCTTTTCTGTAAGAAGGCCCAAATTCCTTCTTTACCGCGATCTTTTCTCTGACCAGATCCCCGACTTTTGGAATCCAGACAGGCCTTGCTGGGACAGGTGGTTTTTCTTCAGTGGTTGTTGGCTGCTGTTTCAACTTTATGTTGCTCAGGTCTTTTCTTGTTTCATTTAAGTCCTGTAAAATAGCCAAGCGATCTTTGATATCAAAGCATTTTTCTTTAACCACTGAAGTCTGACTATCTAAGTCCTGGATTAACCTTCTAGTCCCAAACAATAGTTCGTACGGACTGAGTCCTTTCAGAGAATTTCTTGGCAGGTTATTTAGACTACGTTGGACACTTATTAAATGTTTGACCCACCCAGCTCCCGAACCTAATACCTTTGCTGTTATAGATTGCTTTATGCCTTGGTTTTTTCTTTACACCATCCAGTTTCCCTCAGGAAGGAAGTGAGAAGAGTCCCGCAATGAAATGTTAATTCTGGCCAGGCACCCCCCATAAGCTGTTTTTAGAGCTAAAGGAAAGATTTTGGTCAGAACATAACATGCTTCTAGCGTATATGCCATTCTAGACTCGCAAATCTTTGTATAACAGTTCCGACGTCAGCCGAAGTTGGGGCCTACATTATAAGTGAAAATAGTCTTTATATGTTAATGTGACGCATTATTCATACTGGGTTTTATTTTTTTTTGATGATTTGATACATTCTGGAGTGAAACGCCATGATATTAAACCGTTTCTCTCGCCACTGCGATCTCTATTGCAGTCTGGGCAGTTTTTTACAAAAATGTGATGATGCAGGCTCATGCCTGGCCACCAGTACACTGATTGTAATTCTTCCAGAGAATCTTTTAGCTTAAGGTGTCCGAGACCCTCACCCATATGTGCGTCTGCTATTAACAAGCCTCTCCTGTCCGTTTGGAATTACTCTATCCCCCACTCCAGGGATTCGAGCCAAAGGAACGGAGTTTGCATCGATTATGTATGTATAATTGAGTGGATAATTGATCGGTAGTGCAGAGCAGTCGCCTTTTGATGACGTTTTTACTGCCAGCACAGTTTCACCGTCAATGTATTTTACTGCACGCTTTTTTGTAGCTACGGAAGCCGATTTAGTTGCTACCGCTGTGGCTGTCTCAGCCAATGAATTCCCTGCAACGTGAACGCCATCACGCTGATGACTCAGTGAGTGTATCACGTGAGTTTTTGGTAGTTCTTTCTGTAAAAGAACTACTTGTTCCCAAAGCACTTTTTGCTTTATTGTTGCACGTGTCATCTTTGTAACCGTTTTGAATCCATTTCTGTAAATCGTTATTGTATGATTTGACGCAGTAATACGAATCGCACACTATAAGTGTCGGGAATTCGCGATCGGCATTATCCAGCGCCATTTTTAACGCTATTATTTCAGTTTGTTGTTCTGAATTATTTTCCACTGAGTGTGTTTTTGTAAGTAGAGGTCTTAATTTACCTCCGCACCACACTTCTTTTACAATTTCGCATGTGGCGTTGTAAGCCAGCTCTCCCCAAACTGAGGGTTGAGCATGTCCGTCTGTATATATTATACAGGCGTACTGTCGTAAAGACAGAATGTCGATTGGCAGAGGGTATTCTCTCTCCTATCCTAGATAATTTAATTCTTTCATTTCCGGGTCAAAATAGTATTTTACTTTGTCTGTAGCAACAGAATTTACCCATTGTATCCATTCTGGATTCAGTGCCGTTGTCTGTAAATTACATGGTGTTGTTAATGCCTCAAAAGCTGATTCTGCTGTTCTGACTGTAACCTGTCTACCGTCTGCTTGGTATTTTTCCTTTGCTACAGCTGTTTGAACCGCATGAACAATGTTTTCCTTAATGCTGAACCTTTTTTTCAGCTTCTGTGTACAAATGTGATTTGTATGCTATTGGTACCTTCTCTCCCTCATTAGAGGTCAGGTATGTGAATCCACATCTTCCTGGGATGACTCGAATCACAAGGTTGCGTGTGTTGTCACGTGTTTGTAATTTTGTTTTAACTAACATATCTGTTTGTAAGGATCTCAAAATGTCTGTGTGTTTTTGAGTCCAATTGATTCTTTTATCTGGTTTTATAAGGTCATAGAGAGGTTTAACTCTCTCTGCATAATTTATAATGTAAGTTCTTCCGAAATTTAGATAACCTAGAATTGATTGTAAGTTTTTTAGTGTTCTAGGTGCTTGGATTACAGCACATTTCTCTAGGAAATTGTCAGCCAGGCTTTTGCCTTCACCTGATAGTTCATATCCTAAAAACAGGACAGTTAGATGGGCAATTCTTGACTTTTTAAAGTTGAATTTGTAACCCTCTGCTGCGAACCCAAGTATTATGGTGTTCACTCTTCAAGTGAGTATCCAAGTCATCATCTGTTAGATAGATGTCATCGACATAAGATAATGCCTCATCATCATATATTTGTAGTAACTCTGTTACTCTTGCTGAGAATAATCCTGGGCTGTTCTTGAACCCCTGGGGCAAACGACAGAATTTTTTTTGCGCGCCATTTATTGAGAACGCGGTCAAATATCTGCTCTCTGGTGCTATATTTTGACAGAAGAATCCATTAGAGATGTCTAATGTTGTTTTGTATTTTTTGCGCACTATGTTATTCATTAGTGCAGCACTATGCGAGTTTTGTACTGCAAAGGTTTTGCAACATGAGTTAAGGTGTCTGTAGTCCAAAACTAGACGATATGAATCGTCTGGCTTGGAGACAGGAAACAAAGGATTGTTCATTTGTGAGGTGCAAGTTTCGATCACCCCCTGGTATTTAAGTTGATCTAGGATCTCTTTTACCCGTTTTTTAGCTTCTTGCTTAATTGGGTACTGCCTCTGAGCAGTAGGTTGTGATTTTAACTGGATTTTGTGAGGAGGAGAGTCCTCATCCCATCCCACATGGTTTTTATATAATGCAGGAGCTTGGGCTACTGCCCACTTTCTTGCAAGTGTATATTTTTTATGTATTGGAATATGATTTGAGAAGGCAGGCATAATTATTTCTTCGCCATGAGGGCACTCCCTGACAAACTCTGGTGGCCAGTCTCTTTCAGCTAGAAGGATGTCATAGCCCTTGGAGAGATTATCCCAAAAGAGACCCCTTATTTTCCTAGTCTTATCCCCTCTATACGCAATGTTATTTCATATATTTTATGAGGTTTGCTAACTCTGGTATCTGCAGTTTCCACCTGAATGTATTCATTCGTGTCCACTGTCTCCAGATGATTCATAAGGATCTTGCGAGCTATGCTCACTTCTGCTGCGCTGTCTAGCATTGTCTGAGCCCATTCTCAGTTTTTCAGCTGTGTCCTCAGTATTCTCGGCATGGTTGATTACTTTAATACTGGCTACCTTCTTTTTTGGAAACTGTAATTTTTTATTTTGATGAGCAGGTTCCTTGTCTTTGGACTTGACGTGCTCTTCCCTGTGTTCTGATCGTCCTCTTCTTTCCGATTTCTGCGAGGAAGTCTGAAAAGATTGAGACGGACGTGTATCAATATCTTGCTATCTATCAGGTTTCTTCAGATTATCCCTATTTCTAAGGTTGTATTTTTTCTCAGAGGGCTCCCTTTGGGGAGACTTGTGTCCTTGGTCCGGAGATCTTTCTCTCTGCCGAGGAGACCTTCCTCTGGACTGGAATCTTTTTTCTTTAGGAGTGGATTGTTTATTTCCATCCCAGCTCTTTTTTTGAGTGTTCAGATTATTTTTAATAAATATTTTTTCAGGTTTTTCAATAAGTTGGGGTTTCACCGGTTTTCCACCCAAACTATCTCTTCCTAGTTCTTCATAGGATTTTTCTATGATTCTGGCAATTTCAAATGGTTGGTCTGCTATATCTGTCTCTTTCAACCTCTGGCGGATCGCCACATTTGCTGCTTCTCCCTTTATATTGGCTAATAATATTGCTGAGACCTGCTTGAAGTCTTTTAGTAATTTCATACCAAGAGTTAAAGCAGGTTCTGGACCGTATTCATCTTGAATTTGTTTTAGCACATCTGGTATTACTGACATGGATGGAACACCATGTGTTTTTGTGTAAATGGAAGCAAAGACTGTACCCCAAGTGTCACAGTCCTCCACATGTGGTGCGATTCCCATCGGAAGACAGATAGTCAGGATCCTGTGTTTCTCAACCGGGGTGGTATCTGGAAATACCGCCTCTATTTGAGTGATTTTTTGTGCTAACCAGAATGGAATTTGTTCCCGTTTTGCGGGTACTTTACCTAGACAGGACTGTATGTTCTGTGGTGTAATTTTATTTGTGTTCCCCTGGTGATGGATCAGCTGTGGAATTTTAATAGCTGGTTGGACTGTTGAAGTCCGCATTACATATTGGACTAATTGTCTGTGTATTTTAATTAGTTGTTTTAGCTGTGCTAAAAGTTCTGGTGCAGACATTTCTTCAATGTCTGGATGTGGTGTGTATCCGGATAGGACCGGCCACGTTGCTCCTGGTCTACCTAGTGGACCGAGCCTGGTGATGTGATTATTATGTTTTAGGGCGCCATTAAACCAGAGCAGGTGCTCTTGGTATTTGAGTGGTATTTCCACCTCCTCGAAAGGAGTGTACTCATTTGTAGGTTCCTCTATTTTGTAATAGTGGAAGTCCTTTGTTACAGCGTTTGCTGCTGGAAAGTTTATCCATGAATAGAATACCTCTGTCTGCCGATATTCGTGTGCCTCGATTACGAATATGACTGTACCACCTCTCGGTGTCAGCCCATTTTCTATAAGTTTTAAAGTTATAGATTTTCTTATGTTGACCGGGATGAGTATTGCATCCGGGTCTTGCTGTAGCAGAGTATTGTCAGCTGCTAGGAGTTCAGCTGCTATTCTAACTGTCTCCCTTTCTTCTTCTTCTAGTGACATTCTAATGTCAAGAAGGTTATTTTATTTATTTGCAGATCAGGTTTCTATGGAAACAAAGATTAGATGCACAATATTTTGGAACAGTGTATCCTTCAACGTTGAATAAACCAAGAACCATACATAGAAGTCTCCTCCTACTAGGTTTGGCGGATTTAACCTTTCACCCACTCCAGACGTCTTTGGAGTATTATGGGGAAAAGGGGTCTGTGTGAAAAAGCACGACTGAGTTACTCTAATGTCTTACGTTAGATTTATCGCCCATCCAAACACGTTGGGCGCCATGTAGTGTAGTTCCTATCATCCCAATAGGCTCTGCGCATTGGAATAATATCTTCAATAGTATAGACGTAGGACAGAGGTTAACTAGGTCTTCTACTGACGATATTAGACTTAAAGTTTAATGTTTGTGCCAGCTAGCTCAGAGTTCACTAGAAACTTTCTCGAATAGACAAGAAGGGATTTAGTTTCTGACAACCATAGAACATGACAACTTTGCTCTCCCCTAATCAAGAGTGTATCTCTAGAGTTGTGTGAAAACAAAAGACAACTTATTTTACTCAGTCAGTTCAGTGCATTCTTAGTTTCACCAGATTGTAGAGAAAAGGAAGAGACGGGCGTGTTCAATAAAAAGATGTTATTTATTGATCAGTCTCTTTTCTCATACAAGAGAAATGAATCGCTATTATTGCAATACTTATAGTTAAGTAAAGTGCATACAGTAATAACAGAATTATAAAATAATACTGTAAAAGCATTGATATGGTTTCTTAGCCATATGGTACTTAAAATGGATAAAATAGATACATACATATATACATTGACTAATCGTACTCAACTGGTGCTTCTAACTACGCCTACCCCAATGTACCTGACCTAAGCCTAATACGTGGCGGGAGTAGATAAGTAGCAGTTTAAGTTAAGTTTGCTTTGCCAAGAGTCTGCTTCAAGAATTCTCTACAAAGGATGATTCAGTTCAGTACCTGGGAGTTTAGAAGGCTGGAGGGCTGGTATCTCTATCTCAGGTCTTGATATTCCAGCTGCCTGCGAGGGCTGCTTGGAAGCGCCGGAGCTGGATTTCTCGGCAGGAGAAAAGGCAGCGTCTCTCTCTCTCTCAGCGCGTCAGAAAGGAGGGGCAGCGTCTGTGGGCTTTGCTGTCAGCTGGGCTCCTCGGCAAGTCTCGCTGCTCCAATCTTGTCACCACCTCGTGTGTTTGCTTAAGGCAATGTCGGTATTATTTATACCTGAAAGGTGCCGGGATGGACGTAAGGATGGACATAAATACGTCAATAAGGATGTCATACGAACTGGTCGTTCGCACATTCTTTACTGAAGTTCTCGGCTAAATCAAAACAATGGCTGTGGGGATTTCCCAGGTCGTGGTAGGTTTGATTTGTTTTCAGAACACCGTATGCCTATTAGGGGGCTGGAGGAATAGTGCTTGCCTAATGAGATGGCATGCGCTATGACCTAATCAGATAACGGGCTTCTGTGCCGTTGTGTGGCTAATCAGATAACGGGTTTCTGTGCAGTTGAATGGCTGCTAGTTAATTATTAACCAGACAAGGGTCAGAAACAGGGGGATCGATACAGTACCCATAGTAAATACACCACAAGGTAAAGACAGTAACTTGCGGATACATTTATTTTCTCCAATTTCAAAGTTACGTTTACAATAAGGACCCCAAAGTTCTGCCCCATACAATGCAGCTGACTGAGCCTTGAAATTAAATACCTCAATGGCAGGAGAAACAGCCTTAGAGGTACTCCCTCCATGCTTCTTTGTAATGGGGGTACAATTTTGGATCAGAACGAATCTATTTTTTTCCTATTGCTGCTTCCAGCTCATTTTCGAATCAAGTGTGATGCCTAGGTAGTTAAAACTGTGTACGTATTCTAATCTTTGGCAATTTAACTCCAAATTCTTTTTAAAAGATTTGTGTGAATTAATAGACATATATTTGGTCTTGCTGGGATTGATTTCAAGTCCTTTGTTGGTACAGTACAGATGGAAGGAGTTCAGCAAGTTTTGGAGGCCACTGGGGGTTTGCGAAATTAAAATAGTATCATCTGCAAAAAGTAAAGCAGGTATCACTTCCCCAGCCAGCTTAGGGGAATAGTTTTTACAACCTTCCAGGAAACAAGGAATATCATTTACATACAATGTGAACAAGGTGGGCGCCAACACACAACCTTGTCGTACACCCCGTCTCACAGGTATTTTCCTGGTTAGTTCTCCCCTCGGCCCCCATCTCACTTTGGCATAAGTTCCCTCATGTAACCTGATTATCTGTACAAGCAATTCGATTGGTACCCCTAAGTCTTTCAGGCAGCCCCAAAGACTGCTCCTAGGTACCAAATCGAACGCAGCCCTCAAGTCTACAAAGGCAATGTATAAACTACCTTGCCTTAGGGTTATATATTTCCAGCAAAGACACAGAAATCTGAAGACTTGGTCGATGGTACTAGTCTTCTTTCTGAACCCAGCTTGATATTTTGAAAGTGAGTCGGCCTCTTCAATCCAAGCCAGTAACCGAGATAGTAAATGCCTGGCAAATTATTTCTGTGGAATGTCAATCAGACTAATGGGGCGATAATTCGACGGATCATGTCTATTTCCCTTTTTAAAAATTGTGACTATTTCCGCCCCCTTCTACGTTTTTGGTATTGGTTCAAAATTTGCTATCGCGTTGCAGAGGTGGTTAATATAAGGACCCCAAACACTCAAATCATGTTTTAAAAGATCCCCAGGAATTTTATCCGGTCCTGGTGCTTTACCAGATTTAACCGATTCCACTATTAAAATCGTTTCATTTAATGTAAAATTCAGATTAGCTGCCTTTGCAGTATTATTCATATCCTCTGTTAACACAAAGCTATTACCATTAGATTTGGAATAAAGTGCAGAAAAATGGTCCACCCATGTATTCTCGTCAAGGAATAGGTCTCTTTGCTATTATCTTTGGCCATCAAGTTCCAAAATCCGGCCTGATCCTTTGCGTTAGCCGCCCAGATTAGGTCTGCCCAAATGTCCTCATCCCATGACCTCTTTGCATCTTCTATGGTTTGTTTGTAGTTGTGCCTTTTTTGCCTTGTATCTATATCCTCGCTCTGAAAAGCCTTAATTAACTCTTGCTTGGCTGTTCGGCACTCCCCGTTATACCACGGGTTGCCTAGGCCAGTCCTATCTATTACTCCTATCTTCTTTTCTTTTGACATTTCACTTAGTACTGGTCCTAAGGCACTTACCAACCTACCATGCAGATCTGTCATCTTAATTTGGTCTATGGGATTTTCTATAAGAGGTGCAATGGTGTCTGCAAAAATTAAATAAATACTGGCCATTGCTTTTATATTCCCTAAAATGTGTGGGCATTTTACAGCTCGATTATTTCTCTTCAGTATAATTTCGTCATCCATACTACCGATCTCTTCAGTACCAGAATCAGATGAGCGAAAGAATTCTGGTAATACCGACAAACTCAAGGGACGATGATCCCTCTCAACTCTAGCATCTATTTTGAAATCAACCAGGTGACTCCAGAAACCCAATGACACTAAAATATAGTCTATATTACTACGTGATTTGCCTCTACTAAATGTGTAGGCATTGGGTCTATCAGATGGAAGACGCCCATTACAGGCTCTGAGACTATGGGCCATTATTAACCTTAATAGTTGGGTCGCAGCTACTGTTCACTTTACCTCTTGGTTACTTTCTATCTCTGGGATGTTGTACGCCAGGTCTTCGGCCTCCAGCAGATTACCAAATCCCGAAACAGGCTCGAAGTTACAATTCAAATCACCTCCTGCTATAATATTTTGTCTATATCCTAATGTATCAAGGAGGAGGTTCAGCTGGCTTATTACTAGTGACTCTTGGTGTGCAGGGCTATGTCTATTATAAATATTGAACAAATATACAACCCGACCATCCTTTGTCATTAATTTTAGACCCAATATATCCTGAGACGGTACGTCCAGAGGCACAATGTCCCCCCACCGGTCTTCCCTTTACTGAGGGACTCACCCTCACACAAAATGTTTTAAAACCATGTCTGTGGGGTGTATCTAAGAGCCAGGTCTCCTGCAAGAGTATCACATCACTAGCCTCTATGTAATCATTCCACGTTGGATCCAACATATTCCTCTTTAAACCTGCAATATTCCATGATATAACCTGCAGATTCGATGTATTGCTAGAGGCCTTAAGCTGCAGTACATCGTTCCCCAAAGTCCCAGTATTTATGGGTGAATCAGTAATGTCTAGCCTATTAAACAGAGGAACCTCTATGTTTGCCACGTGTGGTTCACAATGACCTTCTGCCAACATAGAAGTAAATACTTCAGCCCTGGGATCCCTTGGCCCATATGGCTGATGGATCTCCGCCATTCTTAAGTCAAGTACAAGTCTCCTATCCAAACAATTGTCTTCCCTGGTTGGTGTAGATATTTCCAAATCAGGATGTATAGACTTTAAATGTCAATTCAGATCCTCAAGAGTTGATAGGACCTCAAAACAATTATTCAATGAAACTATTTGTGTACCTCTCTCCGTCGGTCTATAAAAATAGCCCAACGGTAGTGTGCTAATACTGGTATTCCCCAAATCAGTCATCTCATTGGTGGCTAGAATGGTCTTAATCGTGTGTGGACTCCTAAAATTTACCACCACACAATCCCCTCTGATGTTCTTCCTAGATTCTCCCACCCAACCTACCCTGCGTACCATTAGGATATCCGCTTCTCTCATTGGGTTGAAGTGCCTGAATTTTACTAGCCAATCAATCACATTATTTTTCAAGTTCCTCTAATTCTCTTTCTGTTCCCTCCTAAGCGCCGGTACGCCTGCTAAAATTAGCGTGTAAGGACAAGAGGCAGGTGGAAGCTTTAAAACATCCTCATTGGGGATTAGGTCTGTACCTTTAGGACTGAATAGTAGTGGTTTATCTATTTGGGCGCCACGTCTATCACAAGCTGGAACACTATATCGGGAGCCTCCTGATTTCCGTTGAGATTCAGTGCTAGCTCCTATCTCAGACACCATTGCTGCTGCTCTATTGTCTACTGTGGGCTTGTTGTGTAATCTGGGACTGTTCCTAACCTTGTCGCGGCATATAGTTATCTCTGGTTCAAGCGGGATGGACCGAATTGCTGCTTGTGCACTATCTTTTAGTGAGTCTCCGTGTGTTTTATCCATCCCTCTCTTCTGGGCACAGTCACCAAATGGGTGGCTACCAGAGCTCAGCAGTCCCATAGTGTTTTGCAATAGGCCCAACTTCTCTTCCAGCGGCCTTAAAGCCTCACTAATATGGTCCACTAGATCGATAACATGCCTTCCTTGGTGGAATCCAGGGATCTCTTTACAATAGACTCGAGATCCCTGAGGTAGTTGGCTGGAGCTGGGTAATTCACCATGGGGCTCTGTCTGGGTACATACACTCTTCACAGGAACTCTAGTAGGGTCCAGACTAGATTTTCTGTTTTCTCCTTGTGCTGAACCCCCAGCAGCCCTAGCTTTCCTAGGAGCTGCAACTTTCTTTTTTGCACACTTAGGATCAACTTTTTTCCACCAATGTCTGGTTTTGGTTTCTTAGTCTGGTTCCCATTGACAAACTGGTTGCATCATTTGACCCTGTAGAACCGGATAGGTTAGAACAATTAAGAACCAATCCATTATCCTTTCCTGTGTCTAAGGAAACCAGTGATGATAAATGTGGTGTACCAGAGAGCCCAGGTGAGCACCTTTGTGTATGTATTGGTTCAAGGGATAGTCTCCTTTCGGCGATTTGAATCTCGTGGTTTAATAGCGATTCTGCCCTAATAATGAAAGCATCTAGGGTGGCAGCGGGCCCCTTACGTTTACTCATGGTACTTCCCTTTATCACAGCGATGGAGAAAAGAAGAAAAATGTAAGGCACCAAGCAAGCGATACAATAGAATAAAAAGTCCAACCACTCTTATAATTAAGCTTACCAAGCAGCTAAGGATCTATTAATGTCCAGATATCAGAGGGGTAGTCCAGTCTCTGTCAGGCTATGACAGGCGCGGATGGGCCCGCCCTTGGCCCGGGCGAGCCCGCGCCTGTCCCGCACCCCGATTATATGCCGCAGTTGACTCTGCCCCTCAGCTCCTCTCGCGGGACCGCGCTGCCTTCTGGATGTTGTGGTAGGCAGCGTGCGGTCCGCGGCTTCAGAGGAGGAGTGGCTGCAGTTGGCGAGGATGTTGGCAGGCAGGGATTTTGCGAAGCAAAAGACTTGAGCAGCTAGTGGCAAAAAAGCAAGTTCCCCTCCCAGCAGGGACCTCCTCGGTGGCAGCACGGGCAAGAAAAGCACAGGCAAGTGTTTAACAGCGTCCCGCGCTGCGGAAGCCCTGCTCCGATTATATGCTGCAGTTGACTCCGCTCGCGGGACCGTGCTGCCTTCTGGATGTTGTGGTAGGCAGCGCGTGGTCGGCGGCTTCAGAGGAGGAGTACCTGCAGGCAACGAGGATGTTGGCAGGCAGGGATTTGGGGAAGCAAAAGCCTTGAGCAGCTAGTGGCAAAAAAGCAAGGTCCCCTCCCAGCAGGGACCTCCTCGGTGGCAGCACGGGCAAGAGAAGCACAGGTAAGTGTTTAACAGCGATATATATATATATATATATATATATAGAGAGATATATATATCTCTTACTATTGTGCAAGTTCTTTATTAAATTGAAAACCGGTTGGTGAATCTTCACCACATTGCATGCTAGTCAATTCTATAATTTAATCCTTTTTGCTTCTTAAATATTATGGCTCATACATAGTTATTTGGCCAACAATAAAGATAATGACTGTTTTTTCAACAATTGGTTCCTGTTCTAGTGGCTCTGTGGTGTTCCATAATTTTTATTGCCACATTATGTTCAGTAAGTTTAGACTTTGTCATTGCAACTCTGCCCCAAATCTAGTGTGGGTTAACTCCTACTAGCACCACTTATTAGGTCGAGCCTACAGCGTTGCTTGTTTGGCGAGATTACAGTAAGGCTTTCAAAAGTCTACCCAAACTGCAGAGTAGGTACAGTTCATGTGAACCAGGCGCGTGCACATCGCCAGCCACATCATACACCATTTGTCTGAGCCTCGGCATCAGACTTCAAAGGAATCCACTCCCCCGCCTCCCCCATCAGACTTCAAAGGAAGCCGCTTCCCCGCCCCCACTACGCAATGCTGAGAGCTTGTTAGCTTTACTTTCTCTCTCCTTCCTTGATCCCTTTCTCCTTCTCATGTCTCTCCGGCCACACTAAGTCACACACCTTTGCAGTACTTCTGTTTCCACCGACTGCTCGTCCCTGATTTCCCGATGCCTTACTTGCTCATTTCTTCTTTCTCCTCCATCTCCCCTCCTGCTGCTTCTGTGCCACTTCGCATTTCTTGACCTGTGTTAGTCACCTCTCACGTACTGCGCCTTTGTGCGGTGCCATCTTCGTTGCTTCGCATTTCTGCCTTCTCATGTCTGCCTAAAATCCCTTACTTTACCCTATTTTGCCGCCACCTCTTCTCCCCCCTTGCTCTTTCTATATTTTCACTTTTGTCCTGTGTCGTCCATCTCCTGCTGTCTCGGTCTCTTCCTCCGTTGTGTAATCTCCCGATCTTTCCTCTTTCCTTTCTTGGATGCATGTCACTGCTCTCTGCTTCTCTCCTATCATCCTGTCGAGAGTGTTGTGTTTGCCCTCTCTCTTTGTTTACTTCTTCCCCTCTGGACGGTTTCCCATTTGCAATGCATGAATATTTATGACAGTATATTAAATATGCCCTCGTGTCGAAGGAACTCTCTGAGAACTGATAGAACAATTGTGGTGGGGTGCATATTTTACAAAATGTGCATTCCCACGATTCACAAAGGTAATTCTTTTTGTGGGGGGGAAAGGTTGTGACGGCATTGTGAATTATTCTACTGCAGCCTTCCCAAGGAACATGCAGGAGGTGTGATGCGCTACAGCTGCTGCATTTTCATTATTTCCTCCTTGCAAAACATAGCATAGCATAACAAAACATAGTATAGCATAATAAAACACAACAAAACATGGCATAACAAAACACAAAAAATAGCATAGCGTAGCAAAACATAGCATAGCATAATAAAACACAACACCACAAAACATAGCATAGCATAACAAAACAAAGCAACGCATAGCATAACAAAACATAGCATAGCATAACAAAGCATAGCATAGGATAGCAAATGATTTGTGAGACGCACAACACCCAGACCCCACATCTGATACCTGTACCCAGTAGTTCCATGGCCCTATTCCCGGTTATTATACCCCTGTTCTGTATGGCATTTACACAGCCCCAAATACCATCGTTGACAAAATGTCTACCGATCAGTTTCACATATAGATAGCGGTATACTAAGCTGTAGCAGATGAAGTATATAACTCAAATGCATGTACTTGTATCGCAAATTGTCATGGTAAACTATAAATGCCAATAAAAATGATTTTAAAAAAACCATAGGATAGCAAAACATAGCACAGCATAACAAAACAAAGCATAGGATAGCAAAACAAAACATAGCATATCATAACAAAACAAATCATAGCCTAGCATAGCATAACCAAGCATAGCATAACCAAGCATAGCATAACCAAGCATAGCATAACCAAGCATAGCATAACCAAGCATAGCATAACCAAGTATAGCATAACCAAGCATAGCATAACCAAGCATAGCATAACCAAGCATAGCATAACCAAGCATAGCATAACCAAGCATAGCATAACCAAGCATAGCATAACCAAGCATAACAAAACAAAGCATAGCATAACAAAACATAGTATAGCATAACAAAACCTAGCATAACATAACAAAACATAGTATAGCATAACAAAACCTAGCATAACATAACATAAGAAAACGTAGCATTAAGTTTGATAAACTCATAGTAGCGGGCCTGCTAGCTTTACCGGGTAGTGACTGTAAGCAACTCAGTCAACCCAGAGGCAGTAACTCGGTCACCTTTGCTCTTGTATTGCAGTGGCTTCATTTATTAAACAGTGCCCATATTTATACTGTTAGCACTTTATTTGTGCAAATTTCAGGGTTCACAAAACTTTGATGAATCGAAGTTCACAACTGAGGCTGTTAAGTTCGTGCTATATAAAACCCCAAGGATAAATAAAAAACATTGCCATTTACAATGTGAATCGCTCCAACAAATACAAGACCTATCGCAAAGTACAAAACATTGCCATTTACAATACCAATAACTCCAGCTCCAACAAATGCGAGACCTATTGCATTTCCAATGCTTGTTACTAAAATTACTGCATAAATCAATATAAAAAGCTCACCTCTCTTAAGGCTCAACCTACCTGCAGTGAGTAACATTCATTTTTATACTTTCCACTACATTTTAACACACCTTTTGGCAACATATTGTTTCATCATACTTTTTCTGATCTCAGACTGACCATTTGACGATTATGCATTTTCTCCCAATCCTTGGAAAGTGGCAATACGGTAGCATTCTTAAATATTTTCTTCATGACGCATAAGAGAGTAACGCTACTTGTGCACCATTCTCTCTATACACTTCCAGCTACTGAATGTTCATTATAATTAATACTTTTGCATGGACAGAATGTCATGTTAATGTCTTGATCTAGATACATTACTCAAATGAATCTCTGGGATGGTTCCCTTTCTTACTATTTTAATAAACTCAGTCTCCTTGATTAAATCCCCTCTGCCATTAATCTGGCATAGCTCAATGCTGGAGATAGTCCCTTTTCTCACTATTTTATCAGACAATATTAATTAATGAAATTCCCTTTCTGCTAGTTCACGGGTACTAGTCACTGCTTTTTAGCAACTTTTGCTATGAATACTGAGCCCCTTTTTTGTTCTTCACAATACATTTTATTGGCATTTCGGCCACAGCATGGCGCAAGAGGGCAGGATTCACCTACAAGTAGTCTCGCGATCAGTGACATTGTAGTTTTTTTAATGCTTATTCCAAGAAGTAATGCAAATACAGAAAGAAAGATATAAATCGACAACTTAAACAAATGTGACTTAACCCTCCACACCCGCCCAACCCACAGCTACAGCCCGCCATATGCTTGAGTTATGAAGCAATGTGTGTCGAGGAAATATTGGCGAATTTCCTTCTCTAGGAGTGTGTCCACCTGGGTCCTTGGCTGGAGAATCAAGCCCCGATAGTTCTCCACTGCTGTCAGATTTTAGGGTGTTTCTGTGGACATCTCCTCGCTTGAAAATATGGGTGCCCCCAAATCCATGCAGTAATACATTCCTTTCTTCCAAACGCTCAACGGGGGCGGAGTCTTAGCCTTCCCAAGTTGTGCGATATCTCTCTTGACATTGGTGAGGCCAAGAAACAGCAAATGGAGTGTATACCTGTTGCCCCGTAGCCTCTCAGTGCTATGTAATAGAACTAGTTTCGGGGACATGGGAATATCCCAACCCAGGACCTCAGCCAGCCATGCAATAACCCCCCTCCAAAACGGAGCGAGAGCTCTACAAACCCACACTGTATGCAAAAAGTTACCATCATCATCATCACCACATCGCAGGCAAACTGGAGAATTAACAAGACCCATCCTCCATAGTTTGTTGGGCTATAGTATGCACAATGAACATATTTAAACTGAATCATTAGCAGGCAGGAGGATATTGCAAATACACGCGGAGACTCCAAGGTCTCTGCCTAGTTAACATTTGTTTCAGATCTTCCTGCCACTTTGGCAGCAGGGCATCTAAAGTGGTAGTAATGTGAATAAAGATTGGTAGAGCTTGGTTATCTTATGACTCTCAAGGTACCCCTTTAGGAATCTACGCTCCAGCGGTTTAAAATCTGGAAGGGCTGAAAGAAGGTTGACGTATGGCGTTAGGGTATGACGCCATTGTTAATACTTATAAAATTGGCTACTTGGCATTAAGAATTCGGTTTGGAGTTCCTAGGACGATTTAACGATAATGCCTTCATCACATCTCTTAAATGAGATGATAACATGGACCCACTCACAAAACCTGGCAAACCCGCCACTTGAGGAATAAGTCTATTCTGCCATAGTGGGGTCGTCCCCGTAAGACTGTCACACCACCCCATCCTGCAAAGACTGCCTATACAACCAATATAGCCACTTGTGTTGCAGAGGGAAAAGATCTTGCCGCCGATCTTTTATATAAATACTCGTGCTGAGATAGATCTTCCTTCATCCAACGTTCAACTGCGTATGCCACCATTCATTAAGTACCTGCAGGTGTGAGGCCACATAATAAGACTGAATGCCAGCTGCTGCAATACCTCCACAATATGTAGACTGAAAGCATGTTTGCAGAGCCACTATGGAGTCACCACCCTTCCCACAGAAAGTGACCCAGCAGTTCATTAATCTGGCGAAATCACACAGGAGGAATTAGGTTGGGGTAATCCTTTAGTTGGCAGAGGAGGCAGGAAATGGAAAGGATACTATTTTGAAGATGGCAGAGTGACCATATAAGGATCGGGGCAATTGAGACCATGACCTAACCTCAGTCCACACCCAGGGGGCTCAGATTGCACGCTCAGGAAATCGACGGATTATAGGACAGGAAGATGCAGAGGTACCGCTGGCAGTCCACTGCAATGGACAATTCTGCGGCCCCTTGTGCCATCTACCAGCAACCCCTGCAGTGAACACAATACCCACTCATCGATGTTCATGTATTATCCTAAAGTTTCCCCAATTTCCCCAAACACCTGCATTATACATAGTATCCTGGGGACTGATCTGTGGGGATCTGTAAGGTAGAATAATACATCCTCAACATATAGCCCGATGTGGTCAGAAACCTCTTGCGACCATTCGAAGTCCCGGACTAAGGATTCTTATTCTAACCCATGTAGTTAAAGGCTCCATGGCCGAGGCAAATAAAAGACAGGACACGGGGCATCCCTGCCTAGTACTGCGTGTTCTGGGGAAGGAGGACGTGACCGAGCCCGCTACACGCACTGAAGCGGTCAGGTCCGTGTATAGCAAGTGG
This sequence comes from Lissotriton helveticus, assembly GCF_964261635.1. Taxonomy (NCBI): domain Eukaryota; kingdom Metazoa; phylum Chordata; class Amphibia; order Caudata; family Salamandridae; genus Lissotriton; species Lissotriton helveticus. The sequence continues at coordinate 1,687,807,646 of NC_136065.1, read as the reverse complement.
ATGTAAGAAAGAAAACAGGGGCCCATATTAGGGCGTTGAAGGAGTGAAAATAAGTACGTCCAGCTAACAGAATCGAACGCCTTATCTATATCTGCCATGGGTAAGGCTGCCGGGCACCCCAGGAGATCCACAAGTACAATGGCTTTGTGAGCCCGATAAATGTTGTGACTCCTAGCACAGTGAGGCATGTAGCTGGCCTGTTCCGGATGTATCGGGTCTGCCATGTGGGGCATCAATCTATTAGCTAGGGCCTTTGCCAACAACGTAGGCTCTATATTTAAGAGTGAGATTGGACAATAATGGAGGGGAGCTCTGTGGGACGACTAGGCTTAGGAAACACCACAATCACGACATATTTCCAGTCCGGAGGCATAAGAGTTTCCTTCAGCGCGGCCTGAACTGCGGCTAGGTAATGGCTACCCATCAACGGCATATATGCTCTGAAGAATTCATGGGGGAATCTTTTCGGGCCTGGGGGCTTTCCTTGGCGCAGTTGCAACAGGGCCTTAACCAATTCTTTGACTGTAAGGGGAGCCTGAAGCGACTCAAAACATTGCGAACTATGGTTTAGTCAAGGCGTCTCTATTTGTGTATAAGGACCAGTAACTATCTACAACAGTTTACGGTTTGCTGAGCACATTGCCCCTCAAATTGCATGGACCTGAACTGGCGTCTGAGCATTCTGACACAGCCGGTATAACAATCTCCCAGACTTCTCTCCCCTTTGATCAATTTTGCTCCGAGAAGCCAACCACGCACACCTATCCTCCTCCAACAGCAGCCTCTGGTATTGTTGCTGAGCAAGGCCCAACTGTTGTCGTGCCTGTCACACCTCTCACCCCCCTCCCCTCACCTCCCACCTTCCACCACTCCAGGTCTAGGATTAATGCTTCAATTTGTGATCATTTGTGCAGTCACTATTTGCATCCAGCTGCGCTGAAACTGGTATCAACCCCTTGTATAGTGGGCTTTATTGCCTCCCATAGAATGCTCCTAGAAGAGGCGGTTATCTCGTTGAGGGAGAAAGTCTTACACAGCACAGTGTAAACGTGTTTTATACAGTGGGTCTCTCAAGCTCTAGGGGGACAGTCGCCGGAGAAATGGAGGATGATTGGGGCCCACCAAAATCCATAATGTTACTGGGGAATGAACAGAGAGTCCCCTGGGTAGTATCTCAACTTCAGACACACCATGAGCATTACCCATCGGCACAAATACATAATCCAGCCGAGAGAACGATCCATGCACTAAAGAAAAGAAAGTATATCCTGCCTTTGTGGGCTGATGGGCCCTCCATATATCCATCCATCCCACTGCGTCCACCAAGGATCTTATGCAGGATTCCTGCACCCCCCCCCGCCCTCCCAAGACGCCCGCCATCTGTCATGGTCAGGATACATAACATCGTACCAATCCCCACCGATCGCCAGCCTACCCAATATTGATCCCCAGACGTCTACCAGCCGGTCTACAAAGGTTTGACTAAGTGGTGAAGCTGCATAGTCTGTACGAATGACCATGAGTTTCCCATGTACCGTCCCAGACACAAAAACTCCCTTCCCCTGTGTATTCCCCCCCCCCTCCCCTAACAGCCTTCAGGGGCTGCAAGGGAACCCTGAGGTGTATGAGGATAGCCACACCTAGGGAACCCCTTGTAAACCCTGAGTGAAAGGTGTGTACATAGCTAAAGCAGGCCAAACAAGGATCCTTGGACTCGGGAGATGTGTTTACTGCAATAACAATACATCACCCTGTAGACGTTTAGCCTGGTGATGCACTGGGTACACAGACAAAATATCGAAAATAAAATATCGGAAAGACAAAATTCCGAAGTTAAAATATCGAAGGTAAAAAATATTGGGAAGCAAATATATCGGATACAAAAATATCGTAATAGGTAAGTAAGTAGAAATATCGAAAAAAATAATATCGTATGACAAAATATCGACAATACAAAATATCGTGTAGTAATGGAAAAAATAAATAGTGTAGGAAAAAATATAATAATTTTAAATAAAAATTTGATAAAAAGGTCTATATTAAAAAATTACAATATATTTAATATAAAAATATTTAAAAAAAACATATATAGTTTTAGGAGCGGGTTATTGGGTTTATAGGGGATAAGGGTGGGAAGTAATTTAAAAATAATTAATAAATTAATATATATTTGTATTTTTTTTATTAATAATTAATTGGTAAATAATTAATATTAATTAGTTAATTAATTAATATAATATCGTACATAATTGTACCAAATTAATAATTGGTAATTAATATTAATCAGTTAATTAATTAATATAATTTTTGGACATAATTTTAAATAATAAATAATTGGTAATTAAATAATAATAATTAATTGGTAATTAATTAATATTAACTAGTTAATTAATTAATATAATTTTGTATATATTTTTAATAATTAATAATTGTTAATTATTATTAATTAGTTAATTAATATAAATTTTTACATATTTTTAAATAATAATTAATTGGTAATTAATTAATATAAATTAGTTAATTATATTAATTAGCTTCATTTAGTTTAATATATATTTTTTACTTATTGTAAATTAATTTGGAAAAAATATTAATAATTAAATTTATTTCTTTACAGCTAATGTGCTAATATTAACTTTATTGTTATTGTTAATTAATAATTAATTTGTAATTACATAATAATAATTATTTTTGGGTAAAGGAGTATTGTTAGAGTTCAGGGTCAGTTTTCAGTTCTTGGTTAAAGGGGTATTTTTAGGGTTCATGGTCAGTTTTCAGTTTTTGGGTAAAGGGGTATTTATTGGGTTCAGGGTTAGTTTACAGTTTTTGGGTAAAGGTGTAGTTTTTGGGTTCAGGGTCATTTTTCAGTTTTTGGGTAAAGGGGTATTTCTTGGGTTCAGGGTAAGTTTTCAGTTTTTGGGTAAAGGGGTATTTCTTGGGTTCAGGGACAGTTTTCAGTTTTTGGGTAAAGGGGTATTTTTTGGTTTCAGGGTCAGTTTTCAGATTTTGGGTAAAGGGGTATTTTTTGGGTTCAGGGTCAGTTTTTTGTTTTTGGGTAAAGGGGTATTTTTAGGGGTCAGGGTCCGTTTTCAGTTTTTGGGTTAAGGGGTATTTTTAGGGTTCAGGGTCAGTTTTGGGTTTTTGGGTAAAGGGGTATTTTTAGGGTTCAGGGTCAGTTTTCAGTTTTTGGTTAAAGGGGTATTTTTAGGGTTCAGGGTCAGTTTTGGGTTTTTGGGTAAAGGGGTATTTTTAGGGTTCAGGGTCAGTTTTCAGTTTTTGGGTAAAGGGGTATTTTTTGGGTTCAGGGTCAGTTTTAATTTAATGTACGCTGGATTTGGTATAGTAATAATTAAATTATTAGAGACCAATATATACTCACATTTAATATACAGTGCAAAATTTCTGATAAGATTGTTACATTATAGTAAGATAATGATACAAATAGTTCAACATGATTGTAGAAACATTATTTTTATTTATGTTTCACAAATAAAATGTTATTTCATAACAAAAATCTTTTTATTACATTTGGTTTTATAAACATATTTTATAAACACAATGATAAGCAACTATACAGAAGCATTATTATTTTCATACTTTTTGTACAGAAATGAATATTTTTTATCTCTTTTACATATTGTAATTTCATAAAGAAATGTAGAAATAACAAAAGTATTTTTTACACTTTATTTCAATACATAAAATATTTATTATAAAAGTCACATATTTTTAACACATTTTTCTATTATTATAATTTTTGACAATGTAGTTATATTTCTAGACATTGTTAATATAAATATTATTCTTTTCATAATATGTATTTATTACATTCATTTACATATTTGTTAATCAAATCATTGTAGGATTAAAGTAAATATTTCTTTACAATAATAGAAACTTAATGTTCATTTTTGCATATTTAGTGGAGTATATATATTATATTTTATACTTGGGACTATTTTCTTGCATTTGGGTGCTTTATTTTGTAACCGGGTTAGGTCGTTTTGGGTTATTTGGAAGAAGGGCTGATCGCGGTTGGGAGACACTTCACGTCGCTTCAGGTAAGGTTTTTTTTATATGTTTTATGTGTATTTTAATGATGTTTTGAGACTACTGACCTTATATTTTGTGTTGTTGAATGTGAGGGAGGTATGTTTTAGATTTCGAAAACAGATAATTACTTATGGTATATACACGTAGTGTTAGTTAATTAACTCATTATATATAGAGTGAATTTTAGTCTTTTACGGTATATCTACAAGTGAAATCATCTATTTTAATATGTTTGTACCTAATTACTAGCTAATTAATGTGGATGGGAATGTCTGTTTTCTATGTTTTTGTCATAGGTGTATGCTACATCGGAAGTTCCGTTTTTTTTTAAAGGAAGTGTTTGTTTGTTTAATTCAACACTGCTTTACAAACACTTCTTTACATTTTTCGGTTTTGCTGGAGCGATTCTTTCTATTTTTCCAATTATTCGGGTTTTTTATGCTTATTCGATGGCTCTGGACAACGTGGATGTGTTAATTTTGGAACAGTTGTATTTTTCCTTTTTTTTTGGGGTTAATTTTGCACTACCTGGATTACTTTGGTGGACAAGGAGGTTATTGGATTGACAACATGATTGGTAAGTCCTTGCTTTCTTATTTTGTGTGGGTGGGTAATGTTGTTTTTATTATGGAATAGTTTTTTACTTGTTATTTAGTTTTAATGTGTGCATATATTATAATAATATCTCTATATATTGCATACATTAAATACTTTAGAAGCTCACGTTACATATTTTTCCATACTTAGGTGATACTTTTAGTGTTTTATAACATTTTGGGAATTAATTAGAGTAGTGTTTTGGCAATGATATTTAGGTATTCTATGCCTTTTGTACTAGGGTAAAGTTTAACTTGTTCTTCCAGGTACTTGTGCATTTGTTTATTTTGCTTTGATGTTTTAGGGACAAGTTCAGTTACAGATTGGTCCATTCTAAATTCCTGGTAGCTCTGTTCCTTCTGTAGGCATTTAATGAAATGTTCTAGAGTAGGTTTGGTTCTGCCAGTTGATTGTACAAATGCATTGTGCCAACCTTCCACTGCATTGTTAGTTTTTGAATCTCCGTTAAGGGTACTTCTGTAAACGTTCCACCAGGGTATGAGGAATTTGGGATTTCGTCTGTGGCCAGATCTGTGGAGTCTGCCTACCCAGGTGTCTTCAAAGTAGTCGAGAAATGGACTTAATTTAGCTTCATTTTGTTTGTAGAAGGGGCTGTCTATAAGAATGTTGTAGTGTTCAGCTACGTCTGTTTCAGGTACATAAGCAAGTGCAATGAGTTTTTTAATTTGGAAAGCAAAAGATGAGTTTGTAGCATATTCGACACTTAGGGTAGTTTTTTGAAGGTGTCTCCATAAACACTGGTTTAAATGATAATAGCAGCCTTGAATGCAGGTATGGGGGTGGATTTTTATGATAGTTGAGAGCATTGCTTGCTCAAAATCAAGAATGATACTTTCAGGAGAAAAATCATTAGTTTTTTGTTTAATTATATTTATTAATTCCATATATGTGGAATTATTTTTGTTTGGTAATAGTGCATATAGCAAAGGTATGTTGCAGTTGTGGTAGAGGCCATGTATTGTGTATAATTGGAAAAATGGTTTGGGACAGATGTTAAATGTTCCATCCATCATCCAATATTGGCTTTGCTGCAGTTTAACTAAATTCATACTGGTACCAAAAATTATAAGCCTTTTGTCATTGTTTTCGTTATCGTAAACTATAAATGGTTGTTTATTTAAAGTTATTATTTGGTTAGCAGTTAAATTTATATCCTGATATGTTCTGGGAGATGGTGTTGTAGAAGAAGTAGCTTTTTTAGTTCGTGCTATAGTTCTTTTTAAGGAGAGGATATTTGGCATTTGAGTTGTGGCAGTTTTTGGGATTTTAGGAATGGCTTCTTTTAAAATGACATTTGTTTGCTTTTGGGAACCTGTACTAGCTTCTTTTATATTTTCCAAAGCTGTTCTAACTTCTATTTCAGTAACATTAGGTGGATGATTGTGTTCCCTAGTATACAGTACTGTAGCTTCTTTAGTTGTTGCTCTGCCATAGCACTTGTTAGAATAATATTTACAACATTTCCAATTAACTTGCATGCCATATTGCTTTTCTTGTGTATAAGTGTAACCCATGTAGCATAGTAATAGTTTTCCTTTCTGGCTGGTCACAAATTCGGCTCCTTCGGTCATTTTGTACTTTGTATATCTATAAAATGTATATATAATAGTTAATGTCAAATTAAATGTGATAAATAATCTATGTTAGTGATAAGTAGGAATGTTTATACTTACGTGTTTTTGAATTTACAGCAAAATTAGGAGCTGCTTGCTTCTTTTGTTGGGGATAATTGTTTGTGATGTTGTTGTAGCTGTTATGAAAAACATGAAAGTAGTATATTATTAATTAATGTTTCGATACATTTGCAATGTTAGAGCTCATTTCTACTACAAAAGTGTATCTTCATGATTCACATTGTGAAGATACTTACATATTTTTTTAGGTTGGTCTTTGCCAGTATAGTTGTTTCTTCAGCTTCTGGAGAGTAGTTTGTAGTGTTATCTTAAATAAAAAAGGAACATATGTATTAGAATAATCACCATGTTGGTATGTTTTTTAATAGATTATCTGGTAATTATGTTCTGTAATATACTTACTTTGTGATTATCTGTATTATTCAGAATGTGGAGTTCTGTATTATGTCTGTATATCTATTCGTTGTGTTTGCTCTGTAAATAAACAATATATAATAGAACATAATTAGAACAGTTCTAAATGTTTGTATTGTTTTTCCACATTTATTTCAGTTGCATAATACTTACGTAGTAAAATGTATTGGAGAAATAGTACTGATGTCCTTAGTTCATTAGTAGTGCAGTTTTCAGTAGTAGAATCTACAGAAAAAAAGAAATATGTGGGGCAAAAGTCATTATTTCTGTGTTTAGATTTATGTGCACATAATGAATCAATCTGAAATTACTTACATAGTTATTAGAATCTGTATTCCTAGGGTTTGTTCACAGTTATTTTGAGTAGAATATTCAGTACTCGTTGTATCTAAAAAAAATAGTTTCATATAATTATTTAGCATGTTAAGTAGTATGAATAGCAAAGGGGCACTGGGTATTTAGCAGGTAAGTAAGTAGTATTAGCAAATAATGCACTTTCTATTTTATTTACTTACTTAGAAGATGTGATAGTAGGTTGATAGTTTGGTTCTTCTAGTTGTTGTGCAGCAATTCGGATAGAGATGAATCTCCTTCAGTGACTTTTGGCAAGTAGTTTGTGCTTAGATTTTAATTGTTTATATAGGGGAGTGTCAGTAGTAATTACTTTGCTATTGGTTCATTTAAAAAATTAGGTTTGTGATTGGTTAGTTAGTATATTTGAATTTCAGTTGTGATTACTTTGTAATAGAAGTGAAAAACAAAAACAAATTATAAAATTATACAAAGTAGTATAGAATATTTTTATATGTGTAGGTGATATAATTATACCAATAGGATATTTTTGACAAATTTATAGTGTCTATAGTATTAATTTAAGTATTGTGTGTTTATTTAGATGTGAAAACATATAAAACGTTAATTAATTATGCAAACAGATGCATATAAAAAGTCGATATAGCTGATAATCCGATATTGAAGTGCACGATATTTTTGATGTCGATATTATAGTTAATGTCATTATTTTTTGTAGATAGCGATATTTTTGTTTTCCGATGTTAATGTAGTCGATATAAAAGTAAACGATGTTTTTGTATATCGATATTAAAAAATCGATATTTGTGTATATATCTAGTTAAGTATAGGAACCCGATATTTTTGATTTCGATATTTTTGCTCCGACATTTTTGTACGTCGATATTGTGAATCTCGATATTTTGTCAGACATTCGATGCACTGGTCACCACTTTACCTTATCCAGGACCCCACGAACGTGAAGTCTCCTTAGCGAAGCGTTCGCATTCACATCGGTCATTTGGACACATGATTGACATGTCTGTAAGCAGAGCTTCTTAGTGGAGGGTACCAGAACTGCACATGAGGTATACAAAACAACCTACAACTTCGTAACCTGCCCAACTTTCCCACCCTAATACCACTGAAGTATCTGTTGCAGCGGGAACCCAGCACCAACCCCAGCACGGCAGAGAACCTGGTTTGTCCAGTTGATCCCCATATGCCCCATCAACATATAGTCTTTATGGAATGCTTGAAAAACGCAGCTCTCCAGAGGTGCAGCCGATGAAGAGTGCCATCATACCAAAGGTTCAGGCTTCTACCGTATGTCCTCAAGCCCAGTAGGGGAGATCAACTCAAAGCAGTACCCCAAGCACTTATCTATTCTTTGGAGGCGTCTGTGCGGGGCCTAAAACGCCATCACGATCTCTGTTTCTCCTTCATATTATTCGGTTGTTAGTGTGGGTCGCTGGTGGACTAGTCCGAATCGAGACATGGCAGAGTATGGAGCTTCACAGATTTATTTATTTATTTAGTTTTATATAGCGCAAACAAGATCCCGAAGGATATCAGAGCGACAACGTCATCCGTTCAAGTGAAAACTTCTTCCGGGGTGTCTAAAAATTAGTGAGCCTCGACTGCAGGTGGGCAGGGAATAAAAGCATGTATGAGATTTTAAAATCCCTAAGATGGGGCTTTGCCGCTGTAAAGGACTGGTGCTGCTGCTTAATCATTTTGGTATAATCTGGAAAGATCATGATACGGTGGGATTCATATGACAGGTTTTCCTTGAATTTTGCTAATTTTTGGATGATGTTGGGGTCATGGAAAATAAGAATCCCGGCGATGACAGTCCGAGGCCGGGCGCCAGGTGTCAACCCTTTTTAAAAAAATATATTTTTTAACAATACTTGCATATATTTTATAGCCTTGAAAAGTCGCTTAGACGAAACATGTAACAGCTGTATTGTTTGTTCAGGAATTTCAGGAATGCTTAGCAGATGAATCGCTATTTACTTAATCAGTCTCTAGCTGAATCCATCTGCAGTATTTGGTTCTGTAGCTATAGGAGTTTACAATATACACAGTTATATTGCCTATGGACCCTCCTTTAGATTGGATAAATTATAACTGAATGCATATCATTTGTATTACCAATAGTACTATTTGGATGATCTATTTTGGTGGGCTCTCGATCTTCCTATAATATTGAGTGTGATTATCACTACATTCTCTTCGCACTCGCCAGGTAGCAAGTATTCAGGCTTATGTAGCACCCACATTTTTAAATGTGTAGACTTGTTTGGATGCACGGTTAACTTAAGCCACTGCTACCAATTATAAATTAGTCAAAGTAACTAACCAATACCAAATGTGTTGCTTACTGCAGTAATCTGTGAGATGTCATGAAACCAAATGCCTGTCTACAGGCATTAACATAGTGTGACGTCGAGCCACTGTGAAACGCGTATTAGCTTTAACATATGATTTTCCCAAAAAATAACTCCAGCCTTCTGCATTTGTTGTAATTTCTCATGATAAACCTGTGGTACCTGAAATAAACGTTTCTAATAAAACAGGCCTACACCCTATATCATTGGTTCATCACCATAACCAGTTCAAGCCTACTGTATTGAGCATAGATGGTAACCATGAAGTATACCGTCATAAATTTAGAAATACGTGCACCTATTGCCTTGTGTAGTGAACAGATCAAATCTGTGGCATCTGATCTAACTTTTTCCAGTTAATCAGGCATGTGGCCTCTAGCATTGGCTTTTCACCAAAGAAAAACACCCAGACTTATTGTATTGACCAAACTCTTTGCTATGAAGCAATTATGGGAATGCAGTCTTAAAATTACACGTTGAAAATTACGGCTGGTAAATCAAAACGCCGACGACACCCAGCTTATCAAGGAACCAGACGCTGCCAGATTCAGCTTCCAGGAAGGAGTTAAAGATGTCGCATCCTGGATGAGGAGCAGCTGTCTGAAGCTCAACTCTGAGAAGACAGAAGTCCTCGTCCTCTGACCCACCCCCTCAGCATGGAACAACACCTGGTGGCCCACCGCCCTGGCAACCCCCCCACCGCCACGGACCACACCCGGAACCTCAGCAAAATTCTCGACTCCTCCCTCACCATGAACTACAAAATCAACGCAGTCGCCTCCACCTGCTTCAACACCCTGCGCATCCTTAGCAAGACCTTCAAATGGATCCCCCCCTGAATCCAGAATACAGAGGCACTTGTAACAAACAGACTGGACTATGGGAACGCCCTCTACGCTGGAATCAACAAATCCCTGCCACACAAACCCCAGTCTACCCAGAACACCGCGGCCAGACTTGCCCTTGACATCCCACGACATGAACATATAACCCAACACCTGCGAGACCTCCACTGGCTCCCCATCGAGAAGAGTAGCTTTCAAGATACTCATCCACGCCTACAAATCCTTTCCACAACACTTTACCCAAATACCTCAATGAAAGGGTATCCTTCACGTATCCAGGAGAAACCTCCGCTCCGCCGACCTCGCCGAAACTCCGCATATCTGCAGAACCAGAGGGAGCGGAAGAGCCTTCTACATCGCGGCTAAGGCCTGGAATGAGCTCCCAATCCACATCAGACATGCCCCCACTCTGCACACTTTCAGGAAGAGCCCCAAGACCTGGCGCTTTGGTTGACCCGGAGCTGCACCCCCCACCCTCCCCCCCTCAGCGCCTTGAGACCCTCACGGGTGAGTAGCGCTCTTCACAATTCCCTGATTGATTGATTTGAATGTGCAGCTCCACCTAAAACAGCTTTACAAGGTTTCTCAAACCCAAATTATACTCGGAGGGTTTGTCACAGGGTTATCCCACACCTATGGCCTCACCTAACATGCAAAGCCTGTTCCCGGTCCCTGTTTAAGCCGCCAGGCTTCAAGGTGACAGCAGTCACCTAGTGGTCTAGATCGAGGACTCCGTAGTATGGTATGGCCTGCAAGAGGCAGATCCCCATGTCAAGGTAGGGTGTCAGTGTTAAAGTTGAAGTCACACCCACATATCATATTTGGGTTCCTGTATTGTTGAAGTATTTCAACTAAGTTTTCAAAGAATTGAGATTACTGTATTACGGGCATATATGTTTACAGTGTACATTGGTGTTCACAAAATACCAGGCGGCGTCAAGAAGCTGCCATCTGGATGTGAAAATGTCTTTGAGTAAAATGCATTGCTCTCCTAGCGAGGATAGCCACTCCCTTAGCATAGTACCTAAATGATTGAATATATTGATTAGGGCTACCATTTTGAAGCGATGTCCTGAGGTTTCTTTGTACCCAGATGGGTCTCCATTTGGAGAACTGTCTTTTTTGAGGAGGCCAACACAAGTCTTGCATTCTTGGGGATATTACGCCCCCTTCTATTCAGCGTTACGTATTCAATACTATGTGGTACTGTCTGGCATCATTATGGCTCATAAATAAGTCTAATAAGAATATCAGACCCTACATACATTGCTGTATCAAAATATTGTACGCTTAATTGCAATACAATTTTAAAATCGATTTGATTAAAGGTCAACTCCGGATGTTGTCATATGGTTGAGAACCAGAGGAGGCTGCGAAGCGACTCTTCCCACTGAGGTATATGGTGTTAGTACACCATGATGGTTAGCACATACTTGAATTCAAGGTCCCTTTGTTTCAATTGTGAAGACACTAGACAGACTGCACTATCCTGAGGAAGCGTGTGGCTTAATTCCACTAAGGTCAAAACGTTGACACTCCCACAAGGTTATCGCTCAGACTTGAGTCAAGAATCTGATATATTAATGTTGATACTGTGGTGTACAATGTGTGGATAACCTGTGTTTGCATATGTAAATATGAGCACTTTATGCACCTTGCACTGTTTCCACTAGACTGTCACATTTGCTGGTTTATGTTGATGGAATAATTCACTGCTTTTTCAAATTCAGTTGGGCCTTCAATCATTTGATGGTATAATACCATACCCATAGATTGGTTAGGTTTTGTTTAGTAGATCACTGGATCTCTATGTTCTAGAATTTGTCCCAGATTCCATTCTGGGTATATGGGTCAGTTCTGGTTGTTCTATATAGATCATATGCAAGCAAGCGATCATCTTGTGGGATTAGAGTAAGGGTGCATGAAGTCCCAGAGTGCTAAGGCTACTGCATGCATTAAGTATGGACAAGCAGACACGCACTTGGGGAAACTTGGAGATATATACTCTCAGTTGTCTGCCTTAGTATGATCTGTCCTAATGTTCATGGTATAAAATTATTGTCTCACTGGCATTGACTGGGACCGGCCAGGGGCCCAATCCAAAACGGTCTCTCCAGTTGCAATATGTTGGATCCGTTCTCTGCTAGCTCGCAGTCAAGCCAGCATCAGAAGCACCCACAGCTGCTGGTCACCAGGTTCTCAGGCCTACCTTTGCATTCCCAGCCCTGTGTCATCTGGCAGGTGGCAGACATGTAACCATAGTGGTCAGACGCCGACAGCCGGGCTCATAGGGCCTCAGGGTGCGAGTTATGGTTACTTGAAATAACTATAAATGTTCAATAGCTGTTTTGGTTTTGAGTTTGAAGTGTTAAGTGCAAGACAGTTCAAGGCACGTGTGTAGTAGATGCACATGCTTTGCATAAGTCTGCCATCTAGCGTTAGGCTCAGATGGGTACAAGTTGTTTTTGTTCCAAGAAATTTTCTTCCAGTCATAAGGCTGTGTGACTCCTCTTCTTTAGAATACTGTGCATGGTCATCGACGCCATCTTCAGATTGATTTTTTTCCGCCAACGAGTGTGGATGTAGTATTTTGCGCTCCAGTTCGAGACTCTCAGACTCCCTTCAGGGCGTTTATTCCTATTTGACAGTATTGTCTTGATCGGTCTACTTTGTGTCTCACACAACCTTTCCAAAGCCGATCTTTGGCTTGTTTCCTTGGGCTTCAGTCTGTGCCTGGCCGGGCAAAGACTTCTGTATTTACAGAGAATGACGTGCTAATGGAGCACACTCCGTTACATTTCTGTCCGAAGTGCCACTCGAAACAACCTCACACCGACCAACATTGGCATAAGTTTGTAACTTATGCCTCTTGCCTGAGCATCGAGAAGACACGTGTGAGGCCTGCAAATCTGTTCGGTCCAAAAAGACTACGGGATCGCCGTGCAAGATGACAGGAAATCCAGTGAAGCGGATGATGTCCCAGACATCCTTGGTAGACAAAAAAAGGAAGCAGTAGCTTCAGCTCTACAAGAGGAGTTGCTCCATCTGTGATTCAGAGTCTGAGTCCCAACCTGAAGATGACTCTTACGTTTCTCAGTCAGCACAAAAACAGATGGTGAGTATCTCTGCCCCTGATCCTAAGACCAAACCCTTGGTTTCTACAGAAAAAACAACTTATAGCCCAGCACTGCACGTATGGCTCATGCTGAAAATTTTGACTCCGAAGCTCACCATCCGGCTCGACTCTACAGTAGGGGCCTCCAACTCTTCGATGTTTGAGGCCAAACACCGCAATCTTCAGTCTTGCCACCGAAACAAAGTCTACAAATTTTGGAACCAAACATTTCTTTGTCGAAATCGAAGCTCCCACCACTGAAATGCTTCGTCTTCGGTTCAAGACAAAAGACTTTACAAATTCAGCCTTGAGCATAAAAAATTACGATACCACCACCAATACAACACACTTCTAAGAAGCAGTTGAGTTTTGAAGAGGCGTTGGACATTCCTGTTTAACCTGTAAAGAAGAAAAGGAAGAATGCTGCAACTAGTCCATTGCACATTCCTATTCCCACTTTACCACCACAATCAACACCTCCTCCACCACCTACTCTACCACCTCACTCACCCCATTTATCTGAGGCAGGTAGGATATCCTCTCAGTATACATTAGGGGAAGATCAAGATATCCCAGATGATACACAACAAGGGGATCCTTGGGATATTTATAATATTGAGGCTCATGCAGACACTAATCCTGACTTGTATCCTATGCGCCCATCACCACCGATGATGCCGCTGCTTACCAGGACTTAATAGCACTTGCAGCAATGTTCCTTTATATAAAGATTTTATAGATTAGGTCTTTCTATTCAATACTTTATCTACTGCACAAAGAGGGGCACAATATTTACCATTACTCAAGCGTATGACACATCATTGTGACAAAATGTTTAAAGACCAGTCCAAGCAAGAGTAATTACTCCACGTAGTGACAAAGTACAAAGCAGCACCATCAGACCCCATTTTAATTAAAGACAAATTACCCCAGACTCTTTGGTAGTGTCAAATGCCAGAAAAAGAGCAAACTCGCAAAAAACTGGAGATGCACTACCTCCAGAAAAAGAATCCAAGCTCATAGATGCCTCTGGTTAAAAATTTGCGGCGCAAGCAGCTAATCCTGGACGTATAGCCAATAGCCAAGCTTTATTAGCGAAGTATGACAGGGCATACTGGGTTGAAATAGAGGGGCTCCTCCAGCATATCCCAGAAGATCACAAAAAGAGGGGTCAAGAAATAGTGCACGAGGGTAAATGTATTACCAACAATTCTATTAAGTGTACAGTAGATGCAGCCAACACTGCTGCTAGGGGTATTGACACCAGTACCCTATTACATAAGCAGACATGGCTAGGGCTGTCTGGATTTAAAGCTGATGTACAGCAGGCCGTATCTACGAGAACCCTACAAACACCTACCGTGGTTATTTTAGTAGGTCAAATTACAAACAAGGTGCCAAAACTGCCACCACAGATACCGCTGGGTCACAATACAAAAATCAGGGACAAACCTCTACTCCTAGAACTTTCTACAGAGGTTCCTATAGAGGAAACTATTTTAAAGAAAGAAGCAGAGGAAACAACACACGTTCGTCAAATGCCAATAACAAACAATGACTTCCTTACCTTTCCCCCAGACCATCTAACACCTGTCGGGGGTCATCTTCAACAATTGGAACTCAATCACAGAAGACCATGGGGTTTTGGACATTATCCAGCATGGTTATTGTCTGGGGCTCATAACTTCTCCAAATATTCCACCTCTCAAACACAAACTATCTGTACAACATCAAACTCTTTTGCAAAAGGAGATCTCCGCTCTGTTACAAAAAGGAGTAATGGTGATAGTTCCACCACATTTTCAAGGAACAGGAGTATACTTCCTATACTTCCTTATACCCAAAAAAGATTTGTCCCTACAACCCATTCTCCATCGGAGGCCATGAAATTATTACATCAGCTCAGAACACTTCCATATGGTCACTTTACAAGAGATCATTCCATTTTTACAAAAAGGAGATTTTATCGCTGCTTTAGATCTAAAGGACTATTACTTCCACATACCAATTCACCCTGCACACAGGGAATACCTTCCATTCAGAATTACCACCGCATCAAGAATCGTCACAAAATGCCTATCAGTAGTAGCTATAAGTCTACACAGACAAAATATTCATGTTTTCCTATATCTACACGACTGGTTAATCAAAGTGTGATGATGGGCAACGATCAATAGGCACACAAGGTCTGGTTAGACTTAGTTTTATTGTACAATACACGCATACACTCTTTTCTTGTTAGAGACCAGAGTTCAAGTTCTCAGATAATGCTTTTTGTCCGGTCCTGTTCAGTCCAGTGTTCTCTCCTTCTCCTTCTGTTTCCTTCCGACGTCCCATGGTTCCCCGGGATGCTTGCAAAGGGAAAAGTATAGGACACTTGAGGGCCTCTATATACACAAATTCCAAGAAAGTGAAGGATCACCGGAGCTGTAACGAACGTCTAGGGACGTGTGGGTCAGTGCTTGGGGTACCGGGTAAAGCGGAGGGTGTCAGGAGGCGTCTTACTTGTCGGCACTCTCTCCTCTCCACCCACCCTGAAACACACTCCTGTTCCTGTTTTGAGCCACGCTCCTCCGGGAGCGTGGCGGGGCGCAGAACCGTGATGTTGGCTTCCTGGCTCTCCCGCTACTCCCACCGGAGTTGTCGTTAGCAACAATTGTCCCTTCTCTGGCGTCTCACTGCCGTTCTCCGAGGATCTCTCGCTTCCTCCCTGCCTTCCGGGTATGACGGAGCTCTTGTCACGATTTCGTCCTCCTTCTATTGGCCAGTCGGGGATGACGCCAGTCCTTGAGGCGGCTTCTTTGGTGGGGTCATCACAGTTAAAGGGACCGGGTCCTATGAATCCGGCGTTCACATCTTGCTCTGTGTTTTGGCCCGTACACCAGTCATCTGGCTGGAAAGCAATGAAATGACTCGGTTCAGGAGGCACGGACCACCAGCCTCTCGTATGCTCCTGTCCCTCCAATGCGGTGGTGGAATTGTGACCCCCCCTCACCCCCCACCCCTTACTCTCCCCCTCCCTAGGATTCTCCCGATTGGGGAGAGGAAACACTCTTGACAGAAAGTCCGCACTTCTATTGTCGGTTCCCCTGCTGTGTTTCACCTCGAATGAAAAGGGTTTGAGTGACAGGATCCAACGCAGGATGCGGGGATTATGGCCCATGTTCCTGCTCATCCATTGGAGGGGTGCGTGATCTGTGTACAGGGTGAAATGGCTGCCATTGAAATAGTACCTCAGTTTGTTTATGGCCCACTTCACAGCAAGGCATTCCTTTTCTATTGTAGGGTATTTCTCCTCACAGGGAAACAGTCTCTGACTGAAAAAGAGGATAGGGTGGTCAACACCATCTGGGGAGGGCTGAGACCATACCGCCCCCAGTCCATAATCAGAGGTGTCTGTGTGAAGTATGAAGGGCTTGTTGAAGTCGAGAGAGGCTAACACCGGGCTGCTGGTGATGGCTCGTTTTAACTGAATGAATGCATCCAGCATTTTCTCTGAAGGATTCAGTAGCGTCTGAACCCTTACGATTTTGTGGAGAGTGTCCGTAAGGGGAGCCGCCATCTCCGAATATTGAGGGATGAAACGTCTGTAGTATCCCAGCGACCCCAGAAAGGCTCTTATCTCTCTTTTGGTTGACGGGAATGGTGTTTCTGCAATTGCTTTTACCTTTTCTTTCTGGGTGGCTATCACCCCATGACCCAGTACGTATACTAGATATCAGACTGGCTGATGAAAATGTCTGGTGTTCCTGGAGGACGGTGTTCATTAATTGCTGAAAAGTGGTGGGGGCTCGTGGAGACCGAACGGGAGAACAGTAAATTCGTACAGCCCATCTGGCATAACAAAAGCGGTTTTCTCTCAATCGGTCTCTTTTAGCTTTGGTAAGGTCAAAAGTAGTTATGTAACAGGCCTCCCCCATTTTCTCGATCAACTTGTCTATCCTAGGGTAAGATTCAAACTTGGAGATAGAGTTGAAAGCTCGAAAGTCCATACAGAACCGGGTAGATCTGTCCGGTTTGGGGACCATCACAATAGGAGAGGACCACTTTCTCTTGGAGGGGTGAATGACCCCCAACTCCAGCATGGTTTTGACCTCGTTACACACAGCCTGTCTCAGGGCGGCCGGTATGCGATAGTCGCTGTTTTATAATACGGCCTGGGGGGGGGGGGTTGTGATAGTATGTTCTGCAGGGGTCGTTTTCCCAGGGTTATCTGAGAAAAGGGAAGAGAAGGGGCGCAAGAAAGCATCCAAGGACTGTCTCTCTTGGAGTTACAGCCCATCATTTATGATTTATGACCAGTTGGTCTAGGGTATAAGAGGGCGTTTCTTGGGTTAGGGGCAGGGCTAGATGCGCCAAGGTAGGGAGGGTTCCTAACCATTTCTTCAAGATGTTTATATGGTATGTCTGAATACTGGAGGGTCGTATCTGTACTTTGTAGCTGGTTATTCCAACAGTCCCCACTATTGTTTAGTCATGCCCACTGAGACTTGAATTTACTTGTAGAAGAGGGTAACAGTACCAACACCCAATCGCCAACGGCCATCCGCTGCCATTTTTTTCCCTTGTCATAGTAATGGTTCTGTCTCTCTTGCTTTCGCTCTTAGAGAGAATAGGCAAGATTCCGCAATTTCCCTATCCTTGTTATCTGAAAGAGACACGTTAGTGATAGATTCCTTACCTTAGAATATCCCCAGCCGTCAGACTGGATCCGGAAATTTTTTGCGTAGCAATACCCCTGCACGCCGGCAGGCGTCGTCCGCGGCTCCGCGTCGTCGGAGTACTTAGACACCGCCCATGCGCGCTGACGTCGGTTCTTCTTTTTTCCGCGCCAGCTAGCGCAGATCCGGAGAAGCTCTACCCCTTAGTCTTTTTTGACTAAACTTTTTGATCTTTTTGATCATTTCTCTACTCGAGACTCCGACGGTGCCGTTAGGGATGCCCGGGTTCAAACCCTGTTACAAGTGCGACCGACTGATGTCGGTTACCGACCCCCATCGCCGGTGCCTGAAGTGTTTAGGCCTCGACCACGATGACCGTACCTGCTCCGACTGCCGGGCCCTGACGTCGAAAGCTAGGCGGGAGCGGTCCCGCAAGCGGCTCGAGCTCCGGCAGTCGGCCTCGCTCCGCTCAAGGTCCTGGTCCCACGGGAGGTCGAGGGACCGGTCGCGGGGTCTGAGTCCTCGCAGCTCCGGGAGTGGACATCGGTCATCGGGATCCAAGTCCTCGGGTAAGAGGCATGAGAGGTCGGAGAGGCGTCATCATTCCTCCGACCCACCCCGACGCTCGCGCGATGCGGCCGGGGGTCCGGGTGACACCACCCACGCGGCTCCGACTGAGTCGCAGGCGTCGCCACCTGCCCCACACCTTCGGGTCCCTGGGCATGGCGCAACGCCAGAGGAGATCAAGCGGTACCTCATGGCCATGAGGTCCCTCCCTCCTCAGCCGGGTCCCGTGGCACCTTCGGGCCCAGCGGCGCCGCCGGCGACTTCGGTCCCGGCGCCGCAGGACCTCACCGGATCCGCTTCCGGATCCGGGTCGTCGCCGGTCGACCTCACGGGCGCCGGCCCCGCGGGTGTCGCCCCCGCCGCCCCTTGTGGACGCCGTCCCCAATGTTCCCTTCGGTCCGACTCTTGGCGCCCAGCGGCCCTGGCTGGAGCGCCGTCGGGTGCTTCGGTCCCAGCGCCGCAGGACCTCACCGGATCCGCTTCCAGATCCGGGTCGTTGCCGGTCGACCTCACGACCTTACGACCTCACCGGCGCCGGCCCTGCGGGTGGCGGCCCTTGTGGACGCCGTCCCCAATGTTCCCTTCCGTCCTATTCTGGCGCCGGAGCGGCGCCGCTGGGCACCGCTTCCGACGGCCTTTGGAGATTTTTATTTCCATGAGGAGGCCCCGTCTGTTGACCCTGTTCTACAGGTGATGGGTGACAAGGGTGATTAAGAGGGGTCTGCGGACCCTCTGGCAGAGGAGTGCCAGTCTCAAGAGGACTGGACATATGAGCTTGGGGAGGCCAGTGGTATTGACACTTCGCCAGACACTGGAATTGTCTCTCCTCCAACCGTGGCTACGGAGGAGGGGGCTGCTTACAGTGTAGTGTTGATGAGGGCAGCCAAGGCCTTAAATCTTGAGCTCCCCGTCGCGGCCGTGAGGACTAACCTCCTCACTGAGGTCCTTAAACCGCAGGCAAGCTCCAGTGAGCCTCTGCTGCCGTTTAATGAGGCCTTGTGTGACGTTCTTGTGGGCACTTGGTCCAAGCCCGCCCCAGGTCCGCCTGTGGATAGGAACGTGGCCAGACGCTACCGCCCGGCTCCGGGAGACCCTTGCTTTTTGTCCACCCATCTCACCCCCGAGAGCCTGGTCATCCAGGCCTCTACTTCCCAGACCGCATTCCCGACGGTCCAGCCCGATTGGGAATCCAAGAGGTACGAGCAGTTCGGGAAGAAGGTGTTCTCGTCCCTGAGTTTGGGACTGCGGTCTGTCAATACCGCATGCCTCTTGGGCCGCTACACCCACACCCTGTGGGACACGGTCGCGGACGTGCTGCCACAGTGCCTTGAGGAGGTCCGGGCTAAACTCGCCCAAGCTCTTGCGGAGGGTCGAGATGCAGCGCGTTATTCCATCCGGTGTGGGCTGGATACCACGGACTCACTGGGCAGGGCGATGGCAACGACGGTGGCGGTTCGACGCCACGCCTGGTTGAGGACCGCCAACTTTTCGGCCGATGTCCAGTCCACTCTTCTGGACATGCCGTTCGATGGCCGTCGCCTCTTTGGCGACAAGGCAGACCATGCGCTTGAGCGTTTTAAGGACTCCAGGGCTACGGCCAAGTCCATGGGCCTCTCGGCCCCACGCCAGCAATCGGGTGCCTTTCGCTCCTTTCGTGGCCACGGAAGGGGCGCCCCCACACGAGCTGCCAGCCACGCACCGCAGAATGTTCAACAGTGCGGTGGCGGTCATGGAAACCGCCGTAACGGCGGTCGGGGACAAAGGCGAGCCCAGTCCACACCTCCCTCCGCAGCACCGGCCTCAAAACCTTCCTAGTCTGTGTTTTTAGGCCCATGTGACCCCAGTGGGTGGCAGGGTTCGCCAGCACCTCTTCCACTGGCGCAATGTCACGTCGGACGGGTGGGTGCTGCAAATCGTCCGAAGGGGCTACTCCCTCCCCTTCGAGGCGTCCCCTCCAGCCATGCCACCGCAATGCCACCGAGTATCGGGGGATCATTTGCGACTTCTGCAGGAGGAAGTTATGGCCCTCTTGGCCAAGGGGGCCATAGAGCGCGTTCCTGGGCCAGAAGTAGGGTGTGGTTGTTACTCCCACTACTTTCTGGTACCCAAGAAGGGCAAAAGGGGCCTACGCCCTATCTTGGACCTACGGAACGTCAGTGGCTTCCTCTGGAAGGAGAAGTTCAAAATGCTGACACTAGCTCAGGTCCTAG
The DNA here is from genome assembly GCF_964261635.1 of Lissotriton helveticus. Classification (NCBI taxonomy): domain Eukaryota; kingdom Metazoa; phylum Chordata; class Amphibia; order Caudata; family Salamandridae; genus Lissotriton; species Lissotriton helveticus. The sequence continues at coordinate 1,687,786,845 of NC_136065.1, read as the reverse complement.
CTGCCCTGGACCCAGAAGACTGGATGGTAGCGTTGGACTTGCAGGACGTTTATTTCCACATTCCAGTCCTGCCGTCCCACCGGCGCTACCTGCGGTTCACGGTTGGCCACGAGCACTTTCAGTTTACCGTGCTCCCCTTCGGCCTTTACAGCGCCACACGGGTGTTCACAAAGGTGATGGCGGTGGTCGCAGCTCATCTGCGCAGGTTAGGGGTTTCAGTCTTCCCCTACCTCGACGACTGGTTGTTGAAGGCGGGCTCGCCCCAGACAGTCGTCAGCCACCTCCAGACGACGGCAGACCTCCTGCATCAGCTGGGGTTCTCCATCAATGTTCCAAAGTCACACCTGTGCCCCTCCCAGAAGCTCCTCTTCATCAGAGCGGTTCTCGACTCGGCGCAGTTTCGTGTTCATCCTCCCGAACAGCGGGTCCGGGATATTCAGGCTCTGATTTCACTCTTTCAGCCTTTATCCCGGGTATCGGTCAGGTTGACGCTGCGGCTTCTGGGGCTGATGGCCTCCTGCATCCTTCTGGTGCATCATGCTCGGTGGCGGATGCGGGCTTTGCAGTGGGACCTGAAGTTTCAGTAGGCCCAGCATCAGGGCAACCTTTCCGACCATGTCCTGATCTCGGAGGGCACTGCGAGACCGCTGCAGTGGTGGATCAGGGACCGCGATTGGGTCAGCGGCAGATCCCTCTCCCTTCCCCAACCGGAGCACGTAGTTGTGACGGACGCGTCCCTCCAGGGCTGGGGAGGTCACATGGGAGAGGCGGAGATCAGAGGCCTCTGGTCTCCGGCGGAGTCCCAGCTCCATATCAACCTTTTGGAGCTGCGGGCAATTCGTCTAGCACTGAAGGCATTCCTCCCGTCTGTCCGGGGGAGTGTAGTGCAGGTGTTCACGGACAACACCACCGCCATGGTACTGCAACAAACAGGGCGGGGTGGGGTCGTGGATCCTTTGCCAGGAGGCTCTGCGCCTCTGGCAGTGGCTGGAACAACAGGGCGTGACCCTGGTGGTTCAACACCTGGCAGGTTCTCTGAACGCCAGGGCGGACGAACTCAGCCGTCTGTGCATGATGGATCACCAATGGCGTCTGAACTCTGACGTGGCACAAGGCCTCTTTCAGCGATGGGGAGAGCCTTGGTTAGATCTATTCGCCGCCGAAGAGAACGCGCAATGTCATCAGATCTGCGCGTTGGAATTTCCAAGGCGGCACTCGCTCAGCGACGCTTTTAGTCACGTGTGGAGTTGCGGTCTGTTGTACGCCTTTCCGCCTACATCACTTCTGCCTAGAGTGCTGAAGAAGATCAAGCGCGACCGGGCACAAGTCATCCTTGTGGCTCCGGACTGGGCACGAAGGTACTGGTATCCAGAGCTACTCAGTATGTCAGTCGATACCCTGGTTCGTCTGCCTCTTCAGGAGGACCTTCTGTCGCAGCAGCGGGGGCGGTCCTCCACCCGAACCTGTCCAGTCTCCACCTCCATGCTTGGAGATTGAGCGGCGCATGTTGAGGCCATTTGACTTGCCTCCTGAAGTCTGTAATGTCATTCTGGCAGCCAGGCGTCCCTCCACAAAGTCGGTATACGCCTGCAGGTGTAACAGATTTATGGCATGGTGCACAGCAAAGGCTGTGGATCCTCTTTCTGCCCCTCTTTCTGAGGTCTTCTCTTCCTTCTTTCTCTTGCCCAGCAGGGCTCTGCTCTGGGCACTATCAAGGGCTACCTTTCTGCCCTTTCAGCCTTTCTAAGGCTGTCTGATCAACCTTCTTTGTTCAAGTCCCCTATTGTAACTCGCTTTCTGAAGGGCATCACACACACATTCCCTCCTGTTCCGTTTGTGATGCCTCAGTGGGACTTGAACCTTGTTCTTACGTTTCTGATGTGCGCTCCCTTTGAGCCACTTCACAACTGTCCTCTCCGTCTTCTTACTTTGAAGACTGCCTTCCTGGTTGCCATCACCTCTGCCAGGAGAGTGAGTGAGCTCCAGGCTCTTTCCTGTACACCCCCTTTTCTTTCTGTCCATCCGGACAAAGTTGTGTTACGTACTAAGCCATCTTTCCTGCCCAAAGTTGTCACGGCTTTCCATATCGGGCAGTCTATCACCTTGCCCACCTTCTTTCCGCCACCGCATCCCTCTAGAGAGGAAGAGCGGCTCCACCGTCTGGACCCAAAACGTGCGCTTTCATTCTATTTTGATCGCACACGCCAGTTCCTGGTGGATGACCAACTCTTTGTTGGTTACGTGGGCGCTAACATGGGAAAAGCGGTGCACAAGCTGACCATCTCGCAGTGGATCATCTTGTGTATCCAGGCATGTTACACCTTGGCTAAAAAGGAGCCCCCTGTTGGATTGCGGGCTCATTCCACCCGGGCCACGGCTACTACAACTGTCCTGGGCCGGGGGGTGCCCTTGCAGGACATTTGCCAGGCAGCTACGTGGGCCTCGCTGCACACGTTTGCAAGACACTACTGCCTGGACAGTCCAGTCCGGAGGGATGGCTTCTTTGGCCGTTCCGTCCTCCAGGACTTTCTGGTGTGATTATTGGATCGCAGACCCACCACTGGGGTTGGTATTGCTGGGGTATCTATTCTAAGGTAAGGAATCTATCACTAACGTGTCTCTTTCAGATGCACAAGTTACTAATTGTGTAACGATATATCTGTAAGAGACATTAGTTAGTGATAGATTCCTTACCGACCCACCCATCCTCCCCGTTCTGCGAATCGATATCTAGGGTTAAGGTCATCCCCTTTCAGGGCCCTAGTTTCATGGCACCAGTGTTGGTTCTATCATGGCTCTGCGTATCTGACGCGGAAAAGCTGTGTATCAGAACTGACGTCAGCGTGCATGGGCGGCGTCTAAGTACTCCGACGACGTCATTCCGGCGGTAACGGCGACGGACGCGGAGCCGCGGACGACGCCTGCCGGCGCACAGAGGTATTGCTACGCAAACATTTTCCGGATCCAGTCTGACGCCTGGGGATATTCTAAGGTAAGGAATCTATCACTAACTAATGTCTCTTACAGATATATTGTTACACAAGTAGCAACTTGTGATTTAAAGCCTTGGTGTACTCAAGAAACCCCCGGGCTTCATCTGCATCCTCCCTTTCCCAGGCCTCCTTTGTCAACTCTAGGAGAGACCATGCTTGTCTTCCGTACAGCATCTCGAAAGAGGAACACCCGAGACTGCTTTGAACCTGACTCATGATCACATATAGGGCCAAGGAGAGTAAACGGCCCCAGGTGGAATCGCCAGGATGTGTGGCAATTGACAACTACTTGTGCTACCAGATCTGTATAAGAGTTTGAGTCACTTGATATATGTAGGGCCGAAACGTATGTGTTCCAGAACCACAAAGAGAGATGGCCATTCGATCGTTTTGAACGCCCTTTTAGCATCTAGTGAAAGCAGAACTACGTCTTCCTGAATTGTGTCTGCACTTCTTGCGTTCTGTGCAGTCGGGGGAGATTAAGGGCGGGGTTACGTCCGGCCATGAAGCCACACTTATCCGGGTGTACTAGTTTGCTGATGATGGGGATTAGACGATTGGCCAGTGCTTCGGCTAAAATCTTTGTTTCTACATTGAGTAAAGATATGGGATGGTAGCTGCCACATTCTTCCGCCGGCTTACCCTGCTTATGGTGGACCACTATTGATGCTAATCTTAAATCTCTTGGTAAGGAGCCCCTCTGTAAACTTTCTTGCTACATGGCTGAGAGGGCCGGTGTTGGCTTTGAGGCCGACATCTTCAGCAATTCAATGGGGAACCTGCTAAGTCCCATGGCTTTCCCTGATTTTATGCCTTGTTTGACCGTTGCTAGCTCTTCCTCTGTGAGGTCGCCCTCCAGGGATTCTCAGTCTTCCTTGGCCAAGGAAGGAGCTGGGATGGTGGCTAGTAGGTCTCTAGAATCCCTGGGTGTAGTTGCGGATATATACACCTGAGCGAAGGCCTCTGCCATCTCTTGTGAATCTCTCAGCTCTTCTCCTCTTGTAGTAGGGGCACCCATCTCTGGGCCCAGTTCTGCTTTTCTAACCAGACCATCAATTTGCCAGTTTTGTCACCTAGCTCATACATTTTATGCTGTATTGCCCTCCGCTTGGCTCTGACTACCTCTGTTAGTCGTTGCCTGCAATCTAGTCTTTTCATGTTGAGGGTGTGCCCAGCTAGCTCGTCCTCTGTGTTTGCAATCCTTACCTCGCCTCCCAGGATTTCCCTTGCTACGTCTCTATACGAGCCGCTAACTCTTTATTTTATAGCCGAGAACGCAACTCCCCCTATTACTACCCCAAATGACCCCCCCCCCCCGTAGGGTCTGTGGCGATTTTAATGTGTCCGTTTTTTCATTGAAATAGCAGTCGGTCTTTAATAAGTTCTGTTCTTGCATGTGGGATTTTCAGACACCATGGTTGATCACGAGAGCAGTGCGTCCAGTGTTGGAGTGCGTTATTACTTGGGTGACAACCAGGGAGCGGTCGGAAATACCCCTCGCTAAGCACCTTGCCTCTGTGAAATTGGGGATGTCCGCCGTGTGTGTCAATAGGTAGTCGATATGGGACTGGCTACCGTGGCCCCGCAAGTGGAATGTGCATTGGTGTGTTTTGTGGACTGAAGTGCCTCCAAATATCTGCAAGACCAAAAGCTAATAGGAAATCTGCCAGTTGCGATGTATCATGCTTGCCCCCTCGAGGGGGCACAGATCTACTTGCTCATTTACCGTTAGACTAAAGTCTCCTCCCATCAGTAAAATACCGGCTAGGAAGTTTAATAGGAGTCGACGGAGGTGTGCAAGTGTCGTCTTCTTCATGGCAGGGGGTATGTATACTGAAAGTACATTGATCACTTTCACTTCCTACGTTCCTGCTGTTGCAGCGAATCTACCCTGTGCATCTGTCCATGTTTTATGGATTATATAGGGGCAGTTTTTCCTGATGGGTATACTGGTCCCTTTGGAGCCAGAGGTAAATCCAGAATGGATTGCTAGTTTATATCCCCAACTGTCCAATGCCTTGCAGGTATTGCCCACCAGGTGAGTCTCCTGTAGAAGGACGATCTTGGGCACCTGTCGTTTTAGGTATTGTAGGACAATTCCTCTTTTTAACGTGTACCCAAGCCCATTGATGTTCCACGTTGGGAATTGGAGGGATCTACCCTCCTGGTTAAGGGTCATCTGTCCTGCGTGTGCTGAGAACATCTGCGTAGTGTGACATGCCGGTGCTATCTGTTGTGCTTTGGCTCTGTAACGAGATCCTACCCTTCGCTTTCCAATTGCAAAGTTGCTGCTGTGAGGTCCCCTCCTTCCCCACCTTGTAGACTGAAATGATGATTAACTGAATATCCCTCCCCCCCCCCCTTCCCTGCATGTCGGGAACTGAACCTCCCGCCGCCCCAACTGTGAAAAAGTGTGGTACTTGATCCAACCCCCACCCCCGGCGTCCATCAGTATCAGAGCCAAGTATAACATTGTAATCAAGTCCCTTCATAATACTTGCGTAGTAGCCCATGAATTTTCAAGTGTCCTTAGTGTCTTGTTCGTTCTCGATCCGTTTTCTTAGTCCAATAGAGTTCTAGGTTGCGTCGGTTTGGTGAAGAACCCCTGAGATCTTTCACTGCTGCATTGTTGGCTGCACTTTGCTATTCACTGTTGCCCCCGTCCAGAGGGTTTCGCTCCGGGCTTGTGCTTGGCATGTTCGCTGTTCTGTTTTCTGACCTGGTCCTGTTTGTTTCGCACTCGCTGGTCCAGATAAGTCCGTTTCCTGATTGTGCACCATGTATCGAGCAAGTCTTATGTTTCCTCCGGGCTATTGAAAAACCACACCTTCCTCTCTGACTCGACCCTTAATTTAGCAGAAAACTTAGCATACCTGATCTTATTCACGCAGTGCTCTTTCAACTTCAAGGAAGCTATGGCATTGCTTTTGCACTTAGTGTGAAATCTGGGAAGAATGTTCTTTTGCTGTTTTTTAGGTGCAGTGCGAGCAGTTTGCAGTATTTCATCTCTGTCCCGGAAGTTGAATACACACGCTAAAATGGGCCTGGGTGGCCCTCCTGGTTTTAGTGGCACATCTGGGACTGTGCGCCCGTTCGATCAAAAAGTATTGGGACAGGCCTTTGGGTGGCTTTATCATGAGCTCTTCAATGAATAAGTCCATCTCCTGGCCTTCTGCTCGTTCAGGTGTGCCTAAAATTCAACATTGTTGCGTCGAGCCCTACCTTCGTAGTCATCCAGCTGATTTTCTATCCTGTCGTTGCTGGCCTGAAGCTCTTTGATCTGTTTTTTGAGCATGGGGAAATCCTTGGTAAATAGTGGAGACGTGTGTTGCAGCAGCCAGGGCAGCTGACTTCAGAGCACAGGGCTCACGGTTCGATCCCTGGCTCTTGCGGCAGCTCAGCACCATGTGACTCTTGGCAGTAGCTCACCTAATTTCCACAATGGCCCACAGTGCCTTGAGACCTGTAAGGGTGAGTAGTTTGCGCTTTACAAATACGGATTTACATTGGAAGTGGCTTCCACCTCTTTGATCCTAGCGTTCATATTGCGGATATCCTCCCTGATGAGTGAAACTTCGGATGATACACTGTCCATCCTTGTTTCCAGAGATGTTCGAACTGTAGTGATGGCTAACATTATGTCTTTGAGTCAAGTCGGTCTTCCCCTCTGCTGGGAGCGTCGTTGTGTGCACCTTCAGGTCCTTTTTCCTTTGCGTCCGCTCCATTCCGCCACGCATATTTAGTGCGTTTTGCTTGCATCGTTGCACGGCCACTTCTTCCTCCAGCCATTTCTTCTCCAAGTGGGTGCGTGGAATCTGCCTGGGCACTCAGGCCCGACTGGCTACTCTCCACCACTTGCTCTAGCGCCTAGGCCCTATCCGGCCTGTCGGGGTTTTGCCAGCCAAGTCCTGTGTCGCGCCCAGCTCTGCCCCCTTTTTTACCTTTCTCCCAGCCGATGGGTGCCACCTCTCTTGTGGTGTTTCTGCGTCAGGGTTGCTTCTTTGACCCGGGAGCGGCTCCAAGAGCTTGCGCATGCACCTGCGCCACCGCGTGGGTGGTGATCATTAATTTAGTCCCTGGCCCACTGGTACTCCAAGGGCCACCAGGACCAAGCTGTGCTCTTGTGCCACGATGCCTCTTACTGCGCTGTCCCTGGATCTTTGCTCTTTATTCAACAGGCTGATCTACACCTGGCAGCATGGGCGTGATATGGGCAGCCCGGGTCCGACAGTCTCCCACCCTTTCTCCAACTGCCCGCTTCCAGGATTCTTTGGTCCTCACTGTCACACTCAGATCTTGCTACTGTCTGGCACGCGTCAACACCTCTACGTGGGTGGAAATCGCTAGTTCAGACTCCGGTCCGCTTTCTCCCAGGGCCTCTCGAGCCTATAGTCTGCGTTCTTGCATCGGGCTGTCTCCTATGGGTAGGCGCCACATTGTCCCTGGTCCCTTTGCTCTCAATTCGGTGAGACTAGTAGATATTTATCGGCGCTGGGTGGATCTGTGCTGTTCACATAGATCCTCTCCTCTCACCTCCCTTTTACCCGCCGTCTCAAACAGCCCTTACTGCTGCCGGTGTCAGCCCTCCGTCAGATCCGTTTTAGTTTTCCGTCGCATTAGGGGACAATCACGCTCCTTTCTCACTCCACCGCTCACCACCGTTGTCGCTGGTGATTCCTCTCTGTGACAGAGTCTCTCAGGCGGCCTCTGCGCCATTGTTACGGGCTAAACTGCCGGACTTAGATCGTATCTCCGGAATTAGGTGCTCAAACTGCACCACACTTGTTTCGGGGATTTCCTGCTGCAATTATGACGCTTGCATTTCAGATTAGTGCATGGATTTTGAAACTTGCCTGGTGTGTTATGCCTAGTTTGTGGCCATCTTCCTCGGCAGTTGGCCACGCCCCCAACTGATTACTTTTTTGACCTAGGGCATTTCCTCTTGCAAGGTTATTCCTGGTAACTTAGTGAATTTAGATTTGTTTTTTCTGCTAGTGTCGGGGAAAATTGCTTTAAGCAGTGCAAATAATTAATCACAACATCTGCAACAAAAGGGAGAACAAAAAGGTTTATTGTACATGCCAGGCTAATGAAAAATGTCCTGGCTATCGTAACGGTAAGTTTCAATTCTATTAAGGACTCTGAGGCGAGGATTATGCCTTCTTTCCTCACTTTATTGCATAGCAGCGAAGATATACAACCAAAGACTACATTTCCCATGGAACAAAGGGAACATGTAGTCCAACAAGTATAAGAAGAAACCACTTGGCAACAACCAATCGTAAGTGTCCGCAATGTCCAATCAGGGCCCAGACAGCCCAACATAGTCCTTCAACAGTGTCCTCTCCTCCTCTTTCTGAGCGCGTAGGCAGCCCCTCTCCGCTCTTTATGCGTCTTGTTTGTTCGAATCCGAGCCTGAGGGTAAGAGGAAACACATTACCAGAGGAAGCACGTAGAAATAGTAAGCAAAACCAACACAGTGCATTCCAAGTAAATACATGACATTATAAGTAACTGCATTACTTACAGACCGGTCCTCGGAAGCTTGCTTCCGGTCCAGGGAAGACATGGCTTGGCAGTTCGGGCTGGACTGTTCCCATGAGGCACAGGGTCGGACTGATTTGCATATAGCCATGTCTGAACTGGGGTGGCAGAGTGGGCTAAAGAACGGTGATGGATCAAACCCAGATCTTTTGACTGGGTGTGAGTGTTTGATTGGCTCAGATGCTCCGTCCATCGCCACCCCCTTTTGTACCGCTTTGGCCGCCATAAGTGTGGCAGGGTATGCTCAGACGTGAGTCCCTTGCTCACTTTGCCACAGGATTCAAGCAAGCCGGGCTGAAGACGGCTGGAATGCCAGAAACTGGTCCTCGGAAGCTTGTTTCTGGTCCAGGGAAGACATGGCTTGGCAGTTCGGGCTGGACTGTTCCCATGAGGCACAGGGTCAGACTGATTTGCATATAGCCATGTCTGAATTTGGGTGGCAGAGTGGGCTAAAGAACGGTGATGGATCAAACCCAGATCTTTTGACTGGGTGGGAGTGTTTGATTGGCTCAGATGCTCCGTCCATCGCCACCCCCTTTTGTACCGCTTTGGCCGCCATAAGTGTGGCAGGGTATGCTCAGACGTGAGTCCCTTGCTCACTTTGCCACTGAATTCAAGCAAGCCGGGCTGAAGACGGCTGGAATGCCAGAAACTGGTCCTCGGAAGCTTGTTTCCGGTCCAGGGAAGACATGGCTCGGCAGTTCGGGCTGGACTGTTCCCATGAGGCACAGGGTCAGACTGATTTGCATATAGCCATGTCTGAACTGGGGTGCATTGGCTAAAGAACGGTGATGGATCAAACCCAGAACTTTTGACTGGGTGTGAGTGTTTGATTGGCTCAGATGCTCCATCCATCGCCACCCCCTTTTGTACCGCATTACTTACTGACATACGGGGAGGGATCTCCTCCAAGAAGCCAGGGCGGGATAATCCTCGCCTCCGAGTCCTTAATAGAATTGAAACTTTCCGTTACGATAGCTAGGACATTTTTCATTCTATGTCAGGACTGGAGGTGAGGATTATGCTTGTTCAAAGTTTGCCCACAACCAAATGAGCCATATTTAAAATCGGTTTGAAATAAAACCGCTTGAATGTGGAGTCTGAAGACCAGTCTGACGCGTTGAGAATATCCCCAAGACGCACGCCTAGACTAAAGGCCTTCGAAGCCATGGCACCCCTCCCGGAGTGAACACCAAATTGGCTTAGACTGATGTCTGCCTCTTGCATCACCCAACGAACCCACCTGGCATTAGTGGGTGAAGAAACCGCCTTAAAGGGCTTCCGCAATGAGATGAGCTGGCTCTCGCCTGGAGGGCGGAATTCCTCTGTTACCTCATCATAAGCCTTCAGGCAAATAACCACACAAAGCTTCGGAGAGTCAGGGAACTGCGGGTAGGAGATTGATATAGTATGGCACTTAGTGTGCCTAAGCAAGGTAAACGTTACTCCTTCCGGAGTAAAAATTCTGTTAGAGATATCCAAAACATGCACGTCCGAAACCCGCCTACAAGAAATGAGGCATAAGAGCATGGCCAATTTCGCCGATAACTCCTTCCTGGAGAGGTACCTATTGTGCTGCCAGGATAAAAACAAGTTAAGGACCAGATTCACGTCCCAGAGGGCGAAATAGCGCGGTTCTGGGGGAAGAGAAAGGCGAATGCCGCGCAACAGCCGACAGACTAAAGGGTGCTCACCCACCGGAACCCCATCCACAGGAACATGGCCGGAAGAGACCGCCGACCGGAAGGTGTTAATAGACCGATAGGACAGACCTTCAGAGGCCAGTTGGGCCAAAAAGTTCACTATATGCACCACTTCCGTGACCACGGGATTGAGACCCCATCGCAGACACAGACCGGTCCTTCTGTGCCATGCGGATCTGTACCTTTTGACAGTACTGTCCGCCCATGCTCTGGAGATAAAGGACTCAGCCTCTCGCGAAAGGCCAGGGGTTTCCCATCGACCCCGGAAATCCGCCAGGCCATGAGCCTCAGAGTTCGTGGACACTAGAGGGTGAGGAGACTGGCTTGGACTAAGGAGGAGAGTCGGAAACAGGGGGAGTAGGATTGGAAAATCCCAAGAAAGTTCCAGAAGAACTGGAAACCATACTTGAGACTTCCATAGCGGAGTGATCACCACCAACTCTGCTGCTTGTCTGCGAACCTGCGCCGTCACTCTCGTGATCATGGCAAAGGGCGGGAACACATAACCCTGCTCCACGCTCCAATCCTGGAGAAATGCATCCTAAGCAGCCGCAAGAGGATCCGGTCGCCAGCTGAAAAAAACGCGGAATCTGGTGATCCAGTCTGGAAGCAAAAAGGTCCACCGAGAAAGGACCCCAAAGGTTGCTTAGCCTCCTGAACAATGACTGATCCAGATGCCAAAGGCTGGAATCCCGGAAGTGGCGATATTGACAGTCCACTTCCAGATTGTCCCGGCCAGGGAGATACTCTGCCGTGACCCACACCTGATTGTGGAGGCAATACTGCCAAAAACTTGCCTCCAGATCTGAGAGGGCTTTGACCTGGTGCCCCCCAAATGATTCACGTAACGGACCGCCGAGATGTTGTCCATTTTCAGTATCACACAAGATTGCACTGAATCTTTCGTCCAGCACCGCACTGCGAACGATCCCGCCAGAAGTTCAAAACAGTTTGTGTAACTTCTGTTTGTCGAGAGACCATAACCCTCCTGTAGAGAGGTCTCCGCATCAGACCCCCAACCCAGTCTGCTAGCGTCTGATTCTATAATCCTGTCCGGGGCGGACCCGAAGATTGCTCTCCCGTTCCACGCCTACATGTGATCCAACCACCATTGGATTTCGGAGCTAGCTTCCGTGGACAAGCTGACTTTGTGCGAATACGGATACCCTTTCCGAAGGAAGTATCCTTTGAGGCACTGTAGCGCTCTGTAATGGAGTGGGCCCGGGAAGATTGCCTGAATGGAGGAGGACAACAGCCCGACCACACGTGCCAGTTGACGAAGGGAAATCAGCAGTCTGGACAACACCCGCCGCAGCTCGTGTCGAATTTTTGTCACTTTTCTGCCCGGTACACTGAGCGTGGATACCGTGGAGTCTATTACGAACCCCAAGAATGTAATGTTCTGGGTCGGCCGCAACAGAGATTTCTTTTCGTTGATCGCAAATCCTAGGTCCTGGAGGAGCGACACCGCAATCTGCAGGTGTTGAGATAGGCGGCGTGGGCACGCTGCCATGAGGAACAGATTGTCGAGGTATACGATCATTCTGACCCCCCTGGACCGTGGGAACTCTACTGCCGGCTTGAGCACCTTGGTGAAACACCAAGGGGCCGACGAGAGGCCGAATGGAAGGGACTTGAATTCGTAAGTGTGGTGACCCCACTGGAACTGAAGGAAACACCTGTGGGGCGGGAAGACTGGAACCACCAAGTAGGCATCCTTGAGGTTCAAACGGACCATCCAGTCTAGGGGACAGAGCACGTCCATGAGAAGATGGATCCCCTCCATCTTGAAATGCCGATAAACAAGCCATTGATCGAAGTCGCTCAGGTTGATCACCGGTCTCTTCCCCCCATCGGTCTTTTCGACCAGGTAAATGTTGCTTAGGAAGCCCCGGGCATATTGTGTCGTGCGGGAAATAGCGCCTTTCCGAAGAAGGGAGGAAACCTCTTCGTCTACCAAGAGGGCATCCTGAACGGAAAACTAAATAGGATGTGGAGGGGACGACTGCACTGGGGTTATCTCGAACTCTATATGAAAACCCCTCACGGGTTGCAGAACCCATGCATCGTGAGTGATGGACAACTACACTTAAACATCATGCCAACTGCCCGCCTATTTCTAATAGGGAAGAAAGGGGAATTCTCACCTGGGCTAGAGGTTAAAGCTCCTCCACGATATCCTCTCCCTTTACCCCTTTTTCCTCGTATGGGGTAAAAGTTGCCGAACCTGGACTGGTCCTGGTAGTTTCCGGAGCCTTTCTGGCTGTTCTGGTGCTGCTGGCGACTGGCCGAGCGGCCCCTTCCTTGGCCGGATCTACAAAAAACACAGGGGAACACCTTCTTGATCGTGGATTGAGCTCGGTCTAAGGAGGTGAAGGTGTTGACGAATTTGCCCAACTCCTTAACGAAGGACTCGCCAAAAAGACCTCCTTGGGCGATGGTGCCCGCCTCAGAGTCCAGCAAGTCCCCAACTTCGGGTCAATCTTAATTAGAAGGGACCGGTGGCGTTCTGTGGAAAGGGCACAGTTGCCGTTGCCCATAAAATTACAACACGTTGTGCCCAGCCTGATAGTCTCAGGAGGAAAGATAGACCCAGACTCCTTAGTCTCTTCAGCCATGTCCAGGATTTTCGTGATTGGTTCTAGGGCATGTAATAACTTATCTTGGCAGGCCCTCCAGGATCTATCTATACCCATCTTAGGGTCCCTGATACATTTTTGTAGGAAGGTGCCCATCCTCTGGTCAATTTCTGGCGTCAGGGCTACTTTCCCCTCAAGGGAGGGGTGAGGGCACTCTGCCCGCAGACAGTTGCGAGCCTCCTTTTCTAAGGGGCGCCGAATATGAGCAGCCACATAAGCTTCCACCTTATCGGCTGGGGTCCATTCAGAAGACCTGGGGTGGACGATGTCGTTTGGATCTAACATGTCAGCTGTGCTTGGTGGGTCCTGGGGCGTGCCTGGAACCGACTGGGGGTCCGGAACTGGTGTAGTAGGTGGGGGAACCTGATTTGGAGTGGAAGACGATCCTGGGACCGGGGAAGCGGGAGCCGTCGGCCGACTGGCCATAAAGGCCTGTCTAAGACGGTCAAAAGCATCTTCATTCACACCCGCTTCGCGGGGACGCTTAGGCGGAGGGGAGCCAAGAGAGTCCTGCGCAGAAACAGAAGCTTGGGCAAAGGGGGGTGCCAACTGCTGGGAAAGCCTAGAAAATGCCTGGTCTATCTGGCGTGACAGCCTATCCTCGAGAGGAGAAATGGCTTGGTCGACAGCCCTGTAAATCGAGGTATCCACTGCTTCATAGAATGCGTCCCCCCAGGGCATGTCTGCGAGGGGGTCCTCCTCCTCTTGTTGATAGTCACCATAGTAATCCATGGCACCATAGCTGATAAAGCTGCCAAGTTTTACGTAGTGGACTACCACTGGCCTGTTATAGAGGCTTTGAAGTGGCTGGGTGTCAGCCTAACCCTTTACAATGCGGGAATCCGCTTATTTGATGGGCTCACGCCACTGGGACAAAAGCTGGGAAAAGGAAGTTTCCTAACCCTTACTGTGACAGGGTAACTGGCCTGGGTAATGTCCCTTAGACTTGTGGCTCCTCAATGTACTGACCAAAGGTGTTCTGCAGCGTCAGGCTGTAAATACAGGCTCAGCTTCCTCCGCCCCCTGGCGGCCATCGCACGCCAACACAACCTCAACATCATCTCCTACGCCGACGACACACAGCTGATCCTTTCCCTGACCAACGACCCCGCCACCGCCAGAGCCGACCTACACGAAGGGATGAAACACGTAGCCGAATGGATGATGACCAGCCGCCTGAAACTGAACTCAGAGAAGACGGAAGTTCTCATCCTGGGCCCTTCGCCCTCCGCCTGGGACGACTCCTGGTGGCCACCCGCCCTGGGCACCGCACCCAAACCAACAGACCACGCACGCAACCTGGGCTTCATCCTGGACTCCTCCCTGTCCATGACCAGACAAGTCAACGCTGTCTCCTCGTCCTGTTTCAACATCCTGCGCATGCTACGCAAGATCTTCCGGTGGATCCCCACCGAGACCAGGAAGACGGTCACCCAGGCCCTCGTCACCAGCCGCCTGGACTACGGCAACGCCCTCTACGCCAGAACCGCCGCCAAGCTCCAGAAGAGACTCCAGCGGATCCAGAACGCCTCAGCCAGACTCATCGTCGACCTCCCCCGACGCAGCCACATCTCCGGACATCTGAGAGACCTGCACTGGCTCCCCATCAACAAGAGAATCACCTTCCGTCTCCTCACCCACGCACACAAAGCCCTACACGACCAAGGCCCGAGCTACCTCAACAGCCGCCTCGACTTCTTCGCTCCCACACGCCACCTCCGATCGACCAACCAGGCGCTCGCCACTGTCCCCCGCATCCGAAGAGCCACAACAGGAGGAATATCCTTCTCCCACCTGGCCGCCATGACTTGGAACTCCCTCCCGACCCACCTCTGCCTGACCCAAGACCACCTCGCCTTCAGGAAGCAGCTCAAGACCTGGCTGTTCGAGCAGTAGCGGACCCCCCCTCCCGAAGCGCCTTGAGACCCTCCGGGTGAGTAGTGCGCGATATAAATGCAATGATTGATTGATTGATTAAATCACTTCAGGCAGCAGAGCGTGGGGCACAAGAAAACTCGGTATGGAAACGGGTCTAAAATACCGCTTTACACCACACTGGCGTGCTCCTTAGGCCAGGGCTCCCAAAGACACGGGCGTGAGGTTTGAAACTTTCTTGAAAGAGATCAAACAATGCGCCACGCCGCACTGCTTCTCACGCCCTCTAAAGGCGGGAGGACTGGGAGCGCTGCCAGCCGCGTAGGTACAGGGTCCCCGTAGCCGCGGCTCTTTCCCTGCGGTCACACGCTGCGAGGGAGAAACTAAAAATTACAACAACAAAAAAATTCCGCGCCAAAGGGGGAAGGCGCGTCAACAAGGAGACTCGCGCCTAACCCCCGACCAATACGCTAACAATCAACAACTGTCACGGATAAAATCCTGACAGAAAACGGAGCGCACCGCTTACGAAACCACATTAGCATAATATAAAACACATTGTGGAGTCTAACGCAGCGCGAAGTCGCGCAATACCAATAACAACTACCAATTAGCATACCTCAATTAATCAACAAGGAAGAATAAAAAAGGTACTTATCTTGCTGCGTAGCAGCGAAGAAAGAGGAGGCGAGGACACGGTTGAATAACTATGTTGGGCTGTGTGGGCCCTGATTGGACATTGAGGACGCTTACGATTGGTTGTTGCCAAGTGGTTTTTTCTTATACTTGTTGGACTACATGTTCCCTTTTTTCCATGGGAAATGTAGTCTTTGGTTGTATATCTTCGCTGCTTTGCAATAAAGTGAGGAAAGAAGGCTTCTCCAGTATTAGGGGTGTCTTTCATAGATTCACATGCTTGAATATCCCCCGTCGTTGAAGTGGGAGTCCCACGGTACATAAAATAGCAGTAAAATATGCATGTATACATGAAAAATATTATAAATAAAAATATACATACATATAATATAATAAAATGTAAATTTCAAAAGTACCATAGAACATAATAGGCCCATTGAAAAGCCTAAGGGAGAACTCACTTTAGTAGCATATTAGTGTCATTATGTGTTGGTTCACATTCCAGCCAATCAGGCTGTAGCCTCCTCTAGAACCTTCTCCTCAGAAGCCCAAGTCCTCAGATTTTCTACTGCACGTCCGCACGTCGTGTGAAGGGCGTCTCCCTGAGCTCTGCTCAGTTTTCTTCAACTCTAACTGTTTTTTCATCAGAAAATGTCTTCAAATAAGAAATCTTTAATTAAAGCCTGCCCTTCTTGTGGTAAACTGCGTCTTTTCCATGAGGATCCACACAGTAAATGCATTTACTGTCTCTATCCAGTCCACGAGGTGAAAAACTGTAAGTACTGTCGCACTTTCCCTCCCAAGACTCTGAGGGATAGAGAGGCCCGTCTCCTTCTGTGGCTACAGAAGTTGAAGACTTCAGAGTCTGTGGTTTCTGACGTAGAAAGTTTATCATCTGGTATTTCTAAATCCTCTCAGAAGCGTGGGTCTGAGACTGAGGTTCCATCTCTTTTTCTGAAGAAAAGTAGACTGTTGGAGTCCTCCAGGATTGTCTCCCCACAGGATTTGCTTCAGGGCACGTCTACGGGATCTGGTTCTCTGACGTCTGCGCCCAAAGCCTTGCCTTCCATTCAAAAATCTGGCATTGGCTCGTCGACGGGCTCGTCGACGCGTCCGTCGACGTCTTCAGCGATGTCTAAGTCAGTGACTGTAACCTCTAGGTCGACGACGACATGTACTATGTCGACCAGCGCTACGTCGACGACGATCACCTCGTCGACGGCGGCCCAGAAGGTGAGACCCATCACTTCTATTGTGAAGATTTCGTCGACGAGCGCCAAAGCGAAACCGAAGTCATCGTCGATGCTTCATTCGTCGACGCGAACACCGTCGACTAAGATCAAGTCATCTAAAAGCAGCTCGTCGACGGGCCCATCGTCGTCGACGGTTGTCTCGTCGATGGCGCCTCTGTCGACGACCATCATAACATCGTCGACGGCTTAGTCGACGGCTGTCATCCCGTCGATGTCTACATCATCATCTACAAAAGCCTTCAATTTCAGCGCCGATTACCTCTATGGCGACGACGCAGACGCCTCAGGTTGATTCTAACACTGCCACATTTACGTCAACGGGTTCGCTGACGTCTCATCAACCTTTGCCAAAAACAGCTGCCATCTATACAGTGGTTACTGCTTCTTCTTTGAGGAGAGTACCTCTCATTCAACTGAGTCCAGTGAGAAGTGGAACTCATCTCCCAGATCAATTGTTTGTCTGGTGAGGAAGAATCCGGAAACGATTCAGAGGTGGAAGAACTATTTAAACAGGCATCCAGTCCATCTGATTTGCACATTAAGTGCCAGGAGTATAGTGATGAGGGTGATGAAGTGGATAACGTCGAAGATGGGAACGAATTATTTCCTGTTGATGAATCAGAACCAGTTACTTCGGAACCAGTTACACAGATACCTCTATCTTTGGTCACGAACCTACAGCACATGCTAGATGACTATAACCGCAGGTTTCCTTCTTCTAACCCTGCCTCTCCAGCACCACCACCTCCTCCACAGCCTCAACCTCAACTTCCTCAGGCACCTGCACCAGTTCCACCCGCGTCACCGGGGGTACTCGTCCTGACACCGGCGACGAGGATCCTGATCCTCACAATACTAATGACGACGACAATGACGTCGATATGAATGAGTGGGACAATTACAGGGCTCAAACACCTTCCACTCCGCCCACCTCACCTCTAGCATCGCCTCCAGTGGACATTGCAAATTTCCACAATTTGATGATCCGTCCTGCAAAACGTTTTCATCTCACGGTCGAAAAACACCAACATGAAAGTGAATGCTTCTTTATGATTTTAAGGACCTATCACAAAGGCAATCCCACACAATACCAATTGTTGACTATATTTGGCAGGAGGGCCTTAAATTAATGGAACGTCCAAATTCTGTACCTGCAGTTTTACCCAGATTGGACAGAAAATATAAGGCTCCGGCGTCTTCCCCGGCCTGTTTGGTGTCACAACCGAAAGCAGATTCGGTTATAACTCAGGCAGCACAGAAAAGATCACGCAATCCTGCTACACCACTCACGTCTCCTCCTGATCAGGAAGGCCGCAAGTTGGACTCTATAGGAAAGAAATTTACAACCACGGCGGCTACTACTGTGAGGGCGGCTAATACTTTGGCTATTTTGGGCCGTTACGACCGCCAGATGTGGTCCGAGGTTACCGCACTGATTTCTCAACTGCCTGATGCCATCCGTGCAGAAGCGCAGACCATTATACAAGAGGGGGAGTTAATTTCATCCGAAATTATTGATTGCGCACTCGACATTTCCTCCACGGGTTTTCATCAATTGGCTGGGGCTGCAGTCTTGAGGCGTCAAGGCTGGTTGAAGTCTACCACCTTCCGCCCAGAGGTACAGGCAAGAGTCCTGGACTTGCCGTACGACGGAGCTTTGTTGTTTGGCAAACATGTTGATGATGCCCTTGAGGCGATAAAAAAGGACACCGACACTGCAAAGTCTTTAGCTACCCTCCAGTACAAGAAGCGGCCCTTTCGGGGGGCACGAGATAGAGGCGGAGGTTCCTCTACTTTTCGAGGATCAGGTCAATATCGTTCGTACAACACCTACAACGATAACAGGCAGAGGGGTTCCTTCCAATCCCAAAATCGTCAGTTCAACACCAGACCATACCAACGAAAAACAACATATAGAGGTGGCTCAAACAACGTAAAGCAGTGACAGTCTCAGTTCCTTTCTTCTGCCGACTGTAAATCTTGGAGGTCGAATCTCAAAGTACTTTTGCAAATGGTCCGAAATCACCTCCGACCAATGGGTCCTGGACATTATCTCCAAGGGACATACCCTGGAGTTTACAAAATTCCCTCCCACTCGTCCACCTTCGGGGCCACCCTCTCCCCATCTCAAACATCTTTTGGCCCAGGTAAAATTGATGATCAAAAAAGGAGCCATCGAGGTAGTGCCGCAAGGTCAACGCGGCAAGGGGTTCTATTCCCGATTCTTCTTAGTAAAGAAAAAGTCAGGGGAATGGCGTCCAATTTTGGATTTACGGGCACTGAACAAATTTATCATTTCGAAAACTTTTCAGATGTTAACTCTGCTTCAAATTCTAAATTATCTCAATCCAAGGGAATCCTTTTCAACGATCGACCTCCAAGACGCATATTTCCATGTGCCAATTCACCCCAGACTCAGGAAGTATCTACGCTTCACAGTCGGACAGTTGCACTTTCAATTCAAAGTCCTACCATTCGGCCTTCAATCAGCGCCGAGGGTCTTTACCAAGATCTTGGCCCCAGTAGCTGCCTTCCTGCGTCTGCAAGGCGTCCAATTTTATCCATACCTGGACGACTGCCTCATCAAGGCCAAAACTTTTCAGCTGACGGAACAGCACACTCAGGTCTGCGTCTCCCTCTTCCAAACTTTGGGGCTTTCAATCAATTGCCAGAAATCACACTCATCCGTCGCAAAGGCGAGATTTTCTCGGAGCCTCGCTAGATTCTCGACGAGGGAAAGTGTTCGTTTCCCAAGAAAGACAGGACCGCATGGTAAAGATGGTGCAATTTCTACAGTCAAAACTGTACGTTTCTGTCCGAATGTTCAAATGATTCCTTGGCATGGCTTCCTCGTGCATCCAGCTTATTCCCAATTGCAGATTGCACATGAGGACTCTACAGGAGGAATTAGACAAACAGTGGAAACAGGTGTCAGGGTCATTCGAGGACAAAGTTCTTCTAACACCTCGCATCCAGAAAGCGCTGGAGTGGTGGGCTCACCCTCCAAACATATCTACGGGCCGTTCATTCCAAGACGAACCTCCGACTCTGACGCTTACAACAGACGCCTCTCTCGAGGGATGGGGAGCGCATCTCGACGGCATGTCTGTGAAAGGGAAGTGGACGGCGACCCATCGTGCTTGGCATATCAATCGCCTGGAACTCATGGCGATTTTCTTGGCCCTAAAATCTTTTCAGAGGTTAGTGCAGGGACATACTCTGCTGGTGAGGACAGACAACACCACCAGCATGCACTACCTCAACAAGCAGGGCGGCACGAGGTCTCTCCTTTTGCAACTGGCACAAGAAATATGGGATTGGGCGATTCAACGTCAAATTCATCTCACAGCCATCCATGTGCCGGGCGTGGCCAATGTTCTGGCGGACTCACTCAGCCGGGCGTCGTCAGACAATCACGAGTGGGAACTCAACCAACCAACCGTCGATTTCATCTTCCGGCGGTGGGACCAGCCGCAGATGGATCTGTTCGCGACTGCTACCAACAAGAAATGCCTACGCTTTGCAAGTCGGCATCCCCACAGAGAGTCGAGCGGAAATGCATTTTCGATCAATTGGTCGAACGACTTCATCTACGCTTTCCCTCCGCTTCCTCTAATTCCTCGCCTGTTACACAGGATGAGGTTTCAACCTTATCACATCATCCTGATTGCACCCAAATGGCCGAGGCGTCCATGGTTCACGGACCTGCTTCTATTCTCTCAGTCCGACCAGATACCGCTTCATCCTCTACCTCACCTCCTCACGATGAAGCAGGGACAAATCTGTCACCCAGATCCGGCATACCTTCAACTCCATGCCTGGAACCTGAATACAATGAATTTGCATGTCTGAATATCGACGAGGACTGCAGGGAGGTTTTAGCGCGCGCTCGCGCTCCATCCACCATTAGAACCTACCAGTTAAATTGGGAGCATTTCTGTGTCTGGTGCCGCACTAAAGATTTGGACCCCATGACTGCAAACCCTGAACAGATATTGCCTTTCTTTTTATCCCTGGCGAGATCAGGGCTTTCACATTCAACCCTTAAGGTGTTTCTGGCGGCGATTTCCCGCTTCCGTCATGATGGTTCTACATCTCTATGTTCCTCGAGAATCATAAAACAATTTTTCAAGGGCCTTTTTAGGATGTTTCCACCTATCCGTCGCCCTCCACCTGCTTGGCGCTTAAATTTGGTTTTGTCTCAACTGCTTCTACCTCCATTTGAGCCTATCCACTCTGCAAGTCTAAAATTTCTCACATGGAAAGTTGCTCTCTTACTCGCCTTGACATCCTCGAGGCGTGTCGGTGACATTCAGGCATTTACCATACAGCCTCCTTTTCTACAATTCTCCAATGAGGCTGTGACATTGCGAACTAATCCTAAATTCATCCCGAAGGTTCCCAGTGACTTTCATCTCAACGAACCTATAATCCTGAAGACTTTATTTCCTGCTCTGCAAACTCCAGCTGAGCGGTCCTTACACTCATTGGATGTGAAACGTTGTCTTAAATTTTACATTCAGCGAACTGCAACTGTCAGAAAGTCAGATCAATTGTTTGTGGCATATGGTCCAACTTGCAAAGGACAACCTGTTACCAAACAGACCATAACCAGGTGGATATTCTCTACCATATCCTTTTGCCACCAACGGGCTGGGAAGCCCTTTCCTGCTCCAGTTCGTGCTCACTCAACTAGAGCGGTGTCTACTTCTGCTGCCCTTTTTGCGGGGGTACCCCTGAGGCAGATCTGCAGAGCTGCTACTTGGTCGAGCAGCCATACTTTTACGAAACACTACTGCCTGCAATCAACAGACGCCGCGGATGCGGCAGTAGGTCAAGCGGTGCTGCGGAATCTTTTCCATTAAAGGTGAGCCTCTGTTGCTACCCGCCTCCATTCATAAAGGTTTTCTTTTTCTAATAATATTTTGGTATTTATTGCATATTGACTGATATGTTTACCTTACTTGCTTGGTATGTCACCTTTATGACTTATGTGATGATTTACTGCTTTCTATTCTTATTCAAGCATGTGAATCTATGAAAGACACCCCTAATACTGGAGAAGAACAAAAGTTACTTACCTGTAAACTGTGGTTCTCCAGTATTGGTGTCTTTCATAGATTCACATGCGACCCTCCCATCCTCCCCTCAGAGGCTCTCTTCTCCTCAGGCACTTTTACTTACTTAGTGCTTCGAAAATCTGAGGACTTGGGCTTCTGAGGAGAAGGTTCTAGAGGAGGCTACAGCCTGATTGGCTGGAATGTGAACCAACACATAATGACACTAATATGCTACTAAAGTGAGTTCTCCCTTAGGCTTTTCAATGGGCCTATTAAGTTCTATGGTACTTTTGAAATTTACATTTTATTATATTATATGTATGTATATTTTTATTTATAATATTTTTAATGTATACATGCATATTTTACTGCTATTTTATGTACCGTGGGACTCCCACTTCGACGACGGGGGATATTCAAGCATGTGAATCTATGAAAGACACCAATACTGGAGAACCACAGTTTACAGGTAAGTAACTTTTGTTCATAATCCTCGCCTCTAGTCCTGACATAGAATTCAGTGTGATTTGCTATGAGCGAAGCACACGTCAGTCTCAACTTACATACACTTCAAGTCTACTTCTTATAATACTAATTTTGGCCTAGGTCCATATTTAATACATTGTTCACAATAGAAAAAGCTTCCTGCTTTTCCGTTAAGTCTCACCAAGATCACATTCATTTATTTAAAGAACAGCTCTTTCCTGTTTGTGACTTCTCACGCCAAACTTACAGACTACAATGGAAAACATTCTTGCTGCTCTGAATTTCCTGTTAAATGTCCTAGGCAGGACGTTCTCATCTCGAATACAATGAAGAAGAAAAAACACTTAAACCAAACCGCATTTAGACCTTTTTTTTAAAGCAGGCTGTTGGTTATTTCCTGGTACAATTTTGCAACTTTAATATGCACGTTTAAACAGCATTATACTGTTTTTCTGTCTACATAATATTTCACAATGTGTTGGCACGTGACAGATAAAACTGAATAATTAGGTCCTTAATCTAAATTAGGGTTTTGATTCCTTTCATTCCCCTCTCTAGTCGATTCTTCAAAAACAACCTCACTCCCTACCCCTTTTGCATTTCTTCCAATTCTATACTTTGCATCTCTTTATTTCTCCTTATAGGGACCATACCTCCCACTTTAGCTGTAACCTTCTTGCAACCCTCTTGCAACAGGCTAAGAACCTGAAATACTAGGCACATCAATAGCAACAGAACTAGTATAGCCAACAAGGCCTTAGACAACCCCAACATTCAGGACTGCACCCAATCAAACCAGTCAGTGAACCACTCATCTGGAGCACCCCCCCCTTTCTTAATCTGTGTATGCAAATTATGCAAAGTCATTATGGCCTGAGTTAGATTTCCTTCATCTTCATCATTCGCCGGTATGAAAGTACAGCATACTGAATTAAGTTTTTTACATACTCATCCTTCGATTGCTGTCATTAAGCCCAAAACATATCTGTTTTCCATTACCATAAGTTTGATTGAACGCAGCTCTTCTTTAATTGCATAAAAGCCATCTTCAGTAGCATTTATGGTTTTCATTAGCTCCCAGCGGGTGATCTGAACCCAGCGAGCAGTTGCTTTTGCTTGAAACATAGATATTAGACTTCCAAAAATGTTTGGGCGTTTGTGGCAGGACACATCCTGCCACACTGAGGTTCCAAAGTACTCAGCCATCCTTTTTCTTCTGTGATGATGCAGCAAAGTTGATGCTTTACTCTGGAATGCAAATACAAATCTTTTATTTCTTTTGCTGGTATTAGCATAGATGGAGTATGCAAAGTCACCAGACAGCGGATTCCACTCCAGTCGGGGGATAATTGAGTGCCAGAAAAAATCCATAAGGCTGGAGGTACCGCCCCGCATATCTCCATTGTAAATAGTTGAACTGCAATTGAGATTCCGTCCCACTTTAACAATCCCATTTCCCTGAAAGCAAAGAGAAAATCTCATTAGTTTCACAGCCAGTTTAGGATGAGGTTTAGTTCCACTCCATGTATATCTCTGTGTGTTTTCATCCCTTACTTGCTGACATGATGCTTTTAGATCATCAAATCTCAAATGATTTTTTGTTTCTGTGCCATTCCATAAAGATGAAAACCTAGCTCCAGTAAACCATTTATTATTGGCAAATACTGATGCTTCAATACTTAATACTGGCCTGGCTGCGCAATCTGGGGGCAGTGGTTTGGCAGAATAATTATTACAGGTGGATGGTGGAGTAGATTTCCCTAGAATACCTCGCTCCAATATGGCTTCCTCCCAATTTGCATAACTATATTTCTGCCCTTCCCCTTTAATTATGGATATCTTTTATTATCTCTGTTTTATCTATCAAAAGTTGCAAAATTTGGGGGCGTGGCCGGGCGAGCCGACATGGCGGACGCAGCCTAAGACAGCTCCGTCCCGCCGAGAACTTATCCGACAGATTATCCTGCCTCCCATACCCTGCGGCGCCCCTGGGGAGCAGTGCTGATTGCAGCGGCTGGCGGCAGGCTCCGGACAAGATCCCAACTCTCCACGACCACCTGAGACGGAGAATCGCGCACTGCTGCGGTGAGGCCTATACCGGGCTGTGGAGCACAGGACCTCGAGTTTGGCGGTCCCCGGCGGAAGCTGTGATCCGGCGCGGTGGCCTGGGAGGAGTGGAGGTACGCCTGGCTGGGCTGATTCGGCGCTGCGGTGGCTGGGGCTGGCCCCCTGTTCGTGGCGGCTGACCGGCCACAGACTCCATAGACAGCCGGGGGCCGGGCCCTAGGAGAGCAAGGAGGAGGTGAGGTGCGGCCTGCATGCTGCCGGGGCCTCAATTTTGGTGTGATCCGGCCGGGCCCGGCTGACTGCCCGGTGGGCCATTGCTTAGTGGGGTAAGGAGGAGTGCTGTGCCTGGGACGCCAGGGCCCCAGTTTTGGCGGCCACATCGGGCCGCGGTGGTGGGGACGAGGAACACTCTGGGGACGTGCGGGGGGGGGCCCCCGTCTGATACTGGTCATCTAAGGCGCCTGGAGCCCTGGAGCTCAGTGGCAAGGGCGGCGCGGCGGCCTGACTAATACCCACCACTTCGGACCATTATTGGGCCCTGCAGGAGCACGACTGGTGAGACGGCGACCATCCAAGTACGGTGGCAGAAATCTGGTGGCAGAGGGGGCGTAGTGGTTGCCCTGATCAGGTGTCCCTTAAGGTGCAGTGGCCGGAGGGTTAACCAGTCGGATGACCTTACTGCTCGGCGGCATTGTCGGGCCGCGGCCCCCCTGGAGGGGCTCCCCACTTATTCTTGCCGATTCGGCGGTCGTGCCGGGCCGCGGCTGGGGTCCGCGTGGCCCCGCCTCTTCTCCCAGGGGCTCTCTTGTTGGTCCGGACTGGGAACACGCGGGTGATGAAGAGCAGTCTGGTGACACAGTGAGACCGTGGCCTGGGCTGGGATCGGGACGGCCGGGACGGTGAGGAGATCCAGGTGGTGACATTGGCATCGAGTCCCCCATAGGAGGCGACCCCTAGAGCGTGTGTGATAATGACTCGAGGTGGAGGGGGGGAGGCCCCAAGCAAGGCCCAATTGATAAATTCACTGGCCCTAGTGGGGGCGCTGGTGCGTCTGGAGGCCGCCAAGTCTTCGGTCCAGACAATGCAACATTAATGCCGGCCATAACGCATTCCAGCGATGCTCTGGATGCTAAGATTGGGGCTGTCGGGTCAGATCTGACATTGCTCCGCCAAGACTTGCGAAATGCTGTGAGTCGCATTATGGAAGCCGAAACGTGCATCTCGGGGGTTGAGGATGATGTGGAGACCCTGAAGCGCAAGATGGCGAGTATGGAATCCATCCAGAAGGGTCTGGCGCTCTGAGTGGAGGATGTGGAAGGGCGCGCCAGGCGAAACAACCTGCGCTTCGTGGGCCTGCCGGAAGGTTGCGAGAAGGGCAACATGGAGGGCTTCCTGTCGAGGTGGCTGGAGAGCTGGCTCCCGCAGAACTCTCTCTCCCGCTGTTTTGTCATCGAGAGGGCGCACAGGGCCCTTATGCAGAAACCACCGGAGGGGGCGAAGCCGAGGCCAGTGATTGCTAAACTCCTGAACTATCATGACCGGGACACTATCCTCAAGCTTGCCAGAGACAGGGAGCCGCCCATGTTTGAGAACCATCGGATCATGATATTCCCGGTCTATACGCGCCTGGTGCAGCGGCAATCATTCATGGCAGCGAAGGCCCGCTTGCGTGAGTTGAAGCTACCCTATGCCCTATTGTTTCCGGCCCGTCTGCGGGTGGTGTACCAGTCCCGTACTCACTTCTTTGACACCCCAGAGGAGGTGTTTCGCTGGACTGATGAGACGGTCCCGATCAGAGTGCGTACGCCACCGGGGTTGGATGCTGATTCCGCTCTGACTGGGTCGCAGATGCGGGCTGCCCAAGGAGCTCGTCGGAAGGGCAACTGAAGGTCCCGCTCCTGGCAGCGCTCGGCATCGGAGAATATGACGGAGAGACGGCAGGAGGCTCTGGAGGATCGCACAGAGGGAACTTGAACTGCCACCGATGATGCTTTGGGTCTCTAGCCTACGGAGATTCGACCACCTAACTGTATCCCAGACTATATATCGTTTGTTTTCACTCTAGTCCTTGGTCTGGTTGTGGTCGGACGGGTAGATACTGCACCTGGGTCTGTCCACCGTCAGGTCTATTCTATGCAGGGGTGCTATGCTGTGGGGTTTGGGGGAGTTGGGCGGGGGGCACTCACGGAAGTGCGTTAGTTGCAGGGGACTGAGGGGTTTGGGAGAGTTATTGGGGATCCATTGGGGTGGGGGGCTGCCAACATCCAGTTGGGTGTTGGGAGGTTGCTAGTCCGCGAAAGGTACTTCACTGTTCTTGAGGTATGGGGGAGGGGGGGTTGGGGGTTTTCACAGTTCTGGGGGTTTGGGGGGGGGAAGGTGGGGGTGGGGGGGGTCTGGTTGGTGAGTTCCGGGGGGGTTTGTGGGAATACGATTGCACGACAGTAACGGTACCTCCTATATATCTGAGTCTCTTTTGGTGTGGCCCGCTGTGGGGCGCTCTCATTTCCTGGGATCCAAATGGTGACTGATGAGATAAAGGCCCGAGTCGTGGGGCATCACTACGAGTTCTGAGCTGGAATGTGAAGGTATGTTGGATAAGATTAAGAGGGGTGCAGTCCTGCGGCAGGCGAAGCGAGAACGTGCTGACATATTGTGTCTTCAGGAAACTTACTTGTTGGGTAATAAGATATTATGCTTAAAGCGCTTTGGTTATCAGCAGGTCTACCACGCAGGCTTTGTTAGAGGGTCCCGGGGGGTAGCCATTTTGGTTCACCGCAGGCTCTCATATATTCAGTCCGCCCAGTGGGTAGATACGCAGGGCAGGTACATATTCATCCGGGGGCGGGTGGGAGGGGAGTTCCTGGTGCTGGGTAGTGTATATGCCCATCCCCCGTTGCAGTGGCCCCTGGTGGAGAGGTTGTTCATGGTCTGGGCTGATATCCCCGAGTCCCCAGCGATAGTGGGTGGGGACTGGAACGATGTCATGGATGGCCGGCTTGATAGGTGTAGGTCCGGGGATGGCCAGTTGGCTCCTGGGGTCACTAAATTGGGGGATTTGGTAAGAGGCCTGGATTGGGTGGACACATGGCGATATCTACATGCACATGGGAGGGAGTATACCTACGTATCAGCAGTACACAAATCCTTCTCTAGGTTCGATTACATATTCGTCCCCCGCTTGGTTATTGGGAGGCTGGAGTCGGTGACCATACAGCCTAGGGGGCTCTCAGGCCACTACCCCGTAGTCATAGACTTTGCTCTGGATAGGGGGCGGCAGCCATTCCGATGGCGCCTGTCTACGTGGCATCTCCAAAACGAGGAATACCAGAGACATATGAGGGAAGCCATAGCACACTACTGGGCAGAGAATGCCGGACCTGGCCTGAGGGCTGGTACTCTGTGGGAGGCTATGAAGCCCACGCTCCGGGGAGTAGATATTGCTTGGTGCGCGGCGGAGCGCCGACGAAAGAAATCAGACTTGCTCCGGGTGGCAGCGGAAGTGGAGGCCCTGGAGAGCCGTTGCAGTATAGGTGGCGATGGTCAAGCGGTGGGGCAGCTCCTTCTGGCACAACAATCTTATGCGTCACGGTTGCTGGATGAGGCGCGGCAGGTATGGCTGGCGACGCGTAGCAGACTCGATCAGTGGGGGGACAAATGCGGGACAATGTTGCACCGCATCTGCCAGAACACATTTCAGGCACAGGTCCTACCGGGACTTCCAGATATGGCTGGGGATCCGATCACAGACCCACGGGCTCTAGCGGACAGCTTCGCGACGTACTACGCGGCCCAATACGCCCCAAACGAGTGTCTACCGGCCAACATGGTAGACAAATTCACTGCGGATTTGCCGCCTCGGGCGGTGACAGGTAAAGTACGGGACAGACTGGAGCTCCCCCTTACAGCAGAGGAGCTGGGGCAGGCGTTGGGGGAACTTAACGCGGGGAAAGCTCCTGGGCCCAATGGGTTCTCCAGTGAATTCTTTAAGCACTATCACTTACAGCTCGGCGCCCACTATAGAGCTGCCCTGGAGGAGGCGAGGGAGAGGGGCACGCTCCCGGCGGATTGGCGGCACGCGGAGATTGTGGTCTTTCAGAAACCTGGCAGACCTCGAGTCGTACCGCCCTATATCGCTATTAAACATTGAGGCTAAAATCCTGGCCAAAGCATTGGCTAACCGTCTCCTGCCCCATATCATGGAGCTTGTACATCCAGACCAGGCCGGATTTATGGCCACTAGACATAATATACGTAGAGCACATGTAGCTGTGGCGGCTGTTCAGAATACTGGAGTTCAGGCGCGCTTCTCCTTGCAGACATTGACAGCCTTCGATTCCCTGAGCTGGACATATCTATTTGCGTTGTTGCCCCAAATTAACCTAGGGCCCCACTTTTTGTCTTACCTGAGACTTTTATATACAGATCTGACGGCGTCGGTTAGGGTAGCGGGGGCTATATCTACTAAGTTTTCCATTGCGCGTGGTACGCGTCAGGGGTGCCCCCTCTCCGCATACCTCTATGCCCTGGCAATGGAGCCGCTGGCGGCCTGGGTGCAAATTGATGCACAGCTCCACGGCTTCAATTGGGGTCGGGGCCTGACGGACAAAATTGCCCTATATGCCGATGATGTCTTGTTTTTTCTTACACGGCTGGACACATCGGGACTGCGCCTATTAGAAATCGTGCAGATCTTTGGCGAAACGTCGGGTCTATATTTAAATCCGCGTAAATCGACTTTGTGGGTCCTGGGGGATGTTCCAGGTGTCGGGGATTGGGCTTCCACGCTGCAGATGGCCGAGGACGGAATCAAGTACCTAGGGGTGTTTATCTCCGCGAGTCCTGAGTTGTCCTGGGAGTGTAACATGCTACCGGTTTGGGACAGGGTCCGTTCGGAGAAGAAGATGTGGTCCCGGATGCCCCTCACCATATACGGCCGGTCAACCATCTTCAAAATGGTGGCTCTCCCCCGCTTTCTTTATCAACTGCAAAACCATCCATACCCGGTAATGCCTCAGTGGTTCCGCCAAGTGGATTCTACGCTGGGGCGGTATTTGTGGGCCGGGCGGATGGTGCGGGTAGCGCTGCGCACCTGCTTTTTGTCCACCTACGATGGGGGATTGGCGACTTCTGATGTATTGTCTTACTATCAGGCCTCCCATCTGTTAGTCCTCAATGAATGGGGATAGGGGAGATCCGTCTTACGCCCTGGAGAGACATCTCATGGCTCCAACACGCTGCACACAATCCTCTATGCGGCACGGCTGCGGAGAGGACTGCCGCCGGCCACTCAGGTGGTGTTTCAGGTCTGGAGGCAGGCTCTGCGTCATATGGGTTGGTGGGACAGACTGACGCGAGAGACCCCACTGTGGAGCAATGGTCGTTTACCAGTTCTTGCGTCACTCCAAGGGTTTGGAGGTTGGGATGCCATAGGCATCTCGTCCCTAGGAGATGTAATGTCCGGTACGACGCTCAAATCCTATTAGGATCTGCGAGGCGAATATGGTATGCCTAACTCCCAGTTTTTTCGGTACCTGCAGTTCCGCCATGCCATCTCGCCGAGTATCGCGGATCTAGATTCCTTGCCGGAGTTCAGCCCACTGGAGGCCAAGGTCTTTATGGGAGATTTAGGCGACAAAAAGATATCCCGCATCTACCGCACATTAGTCATACATTGCTCGCAACCTCTTCAGAAACTTCGGGAGTCCTGGGAGCGAGATGTGGGGTCACTGGAGGAGGAGGA
The DNA here is from genome assembly GCF_964261635.1 of Lissotriton helveticus. Lineage (NCBI taxonomy): Eukaryota > Metazoa > Chordata > Amphibia > Caudata > Salamandridae > Lissotriton > Lissotriton helveticus. The sequence continues at coordinate 1,687,756,849 of NC_136065.1, read as the reverse complement.
TTGGAGAGAGGCGCTGGAGGCCCTGAGGGGTGCAGCCATAGCAATACGGCTGCAACTGATCCAATTTAAATACCTGCATAGGGCCTATTTCACGAGAGAAAGACTGTGGCGGGCTGGCCTCATAGCATCACCGGGAATGTTGGGAATGGGTTCGGGGGGAGGGTTGGGGAGGGTGGGGGAGGGAGGGGTGTGTTCAATTTGCTGTAACATTTGATTTTAAAAGACTGTGTAGATTGCCGATTTGAAATGAGTCATTTTATTGTGCAGTTGACCTCGGTGTGCGAGGGGCTGCTCTATCTGTGCAATCGCTCAATAAAAATTTTGTTCTAAAAAAAAAAAAAATTGCAACATTTCAGGGATTGTATCAAATCTGGTTGTATTAACTCTGGCTGTCATAGGACTAGCATGCGTTGGCTATAACTGTGCTTTTATCCTACACAAGAAAAGATGCAATAAACACTGTCATATTAACAGGCACTTCTTTAGGATACACTAAAGGTGGCGTTTCTATGGCATGAGGAATAAGAGAACATACATAACTATCATTTTGTGTATTGGTACCTATATCATGCATGCTTTTGTACCGCAAATTATCAGGTAGAGCAGTGTTCTTCAATCTGTGGGGCGCGCCCCATTGGGGGGGGCGCGACACCTTCCCAGGGGGGGCACGCACTCCACTTCAATTTGACCTTTGTGCCCTGCAGTCGTCCGTCTGTCCTAGCAAGTCTTCTTGAAGGACTCCGGTATGTAGAAGGGGGAGGGAGGGGAGATCGATAGGGCAGGAGGTGCCCGTTCTTTTGTTATGCTAACTCTCCCAGGAGGGGGTTAATCACAGAGCTGACAGCTTCAGCTGCAGTGGGACACGCTTTTGGTTTTTAGCAGAGGAGACCCCTCGCCTCCCACTGCACCTGAAGCATGTCAGCTCTGTGAATTAACCCCCTCCTGGGAGAGTTAGCTCTTCCCAGAACGGAGACAAAGTTTCCAGGGAAATAATGCTCCGTTTACTTTCTCTTGTATTTGTTTGCTTATGATTGTCACTTTTGCCTCATGTAATTTAGTGTTTGCTTTTGTAATTTGTTCACTTGTAATGTTCTCTCATCAGTATCAGTTCTGTTCCTATTGTGAAGCGCTCTGACCCCTTCGGGTAAAGTCTGCGCTATATAAAAACGCATAAATAAATAAAGGGGTTGGGTGGGGGGGACTGCAAGTGCCAGCTCTATTCTACAGTCTTGCCCTCATGACCTTGAATCATTTTAAAACACAATGTTGTAAATATCGTTTTTCAATCATTCATTTTTAATGTGTAAAAGTCTATGTACACACATTTAGTATTTGACCAAAGAAGGCATGAAAGAGCGGAGACTAGATCATAAAATCAAAGCTGGTCCGAACAGGGGCCCCAAAAATACATTTGGCCCACAGGCCCCAAAATCCTTAAAATGTCCCTGAAAGTTTTTTAAAATTACACAGGCAGGCGCACAAAATGCCAGCCAGCCATGTGTTGTTTAAACAGCTTTCAAATTGCTAAATATGATTATAAATAAGAATTATGTATTCATTTGTAATGTTAACGAGCTCCTGGTCCCCCCTTCTTTTTGTTGATTCATTTGTAATGTGCCTTTTCTATCTTTGCTCCCTTTTATTATCAGTCATGGATCATTCAATTCAATTTATTTGAATATGATTTGGAACTCAATTGAGATCCACATATAAACGAAACAAAAATGACAACAGAAATTGCAAAGCAAAAAAATCCTCAAAATACATTCCATTTATACAGAAACAAAAGAGTAGATATCATATCTATTAATATAATTCTAAGAAACCTTTAAAAAAGTTAAAAATTCTGTAACAGAACATTTCATTGGGAGGGTTGAAAATGGCAGCGAGTAGAGATTTGGCAGAAGAAATGCTTAACTTTAAACATATAGGTCTCACCCACTTTCGACGATGGACCATTAGGGCAGGGCATATGAAAAGGATATGGGTAATATCCTGAATTGAGCTGTCAATGCTACATAGATTACATTTATTGGAACAACCATACCATCTAGCTAATAATTTATTTAAAGGGAGAAGATCATGTCTCAAGAGGAACCAAAAGCGGCGTAAGCCGTGGGGGAGGGTCCAAGATGCATAGGGTTGTATATGCTTGAATAAGTAAGAATTGACAACCTCAGTAACACCTTTCTTTGTGATGAGGACATCTCTATCCCTCCTAAAACTTAACTCCCATGTAGCCCGTTTTAATGACAACTTTAGCTGATGTGGAGATAATAAAAAGAGAGTTGATTCCTCCAATTCTAGTAACGTAACAGCCCTTCTGAAGTTCTTTATAAGTAAAGAATGTTCTTTCATAGGACCCAGTAATTCTTTTTTAATCAGACATCTTAAAGTAGCCGGTTTGCCCTTGGCCAGGTGAAAGACCCAACGTATTACTCCTGCCAGGGCCTGAACCCAACTACTTTGTATGCCCAATTCAAGTCTAAGGGATTCCACTGTACAGGCATTATTAACCGACAATAAATGTCGCAAGAGTCTACCCTCAATAGTATCTAGGAAACCCCATTGCCTCAAATCTATTAGCTCAGTGCCGTAGAGCAGGGAAGCTGGAATTTTTGCTCGAAAGGCCTCTAGTAAATAGACAAAATGTCTTCTGCCAGTGGCTTTATAAAGAACACTCAGTCCATTTCCCTGGGTCATGGCTTTCCTAACGTTACTATCTATGTGAGCCTTGTCACTCAAGTTACCACACACTATTTTCCCCAAAAAAACATAAGATTTTACAATTTCCAATTTCTCACTCCCTAAAAACCAACTGAAATTACCCGATTTTGTTTTTTTCTTCCCTGTAATGCACATTACTTTGCTTTTAGACATATTGATCTTCAAATGGTGGCACTCAGCAAATAAATGCAAGGCATGCAGACGACTATTGACCCCCTTCGGAGTAAGGTCTAAAAGAAGTATGTCATCTGCGTACATTAAGCATGCAACCGGTTTGTCCCCTAAAGTGGGGGCAATTCCTTCGCTCGAGGATAGGGTCTGGGGGAGATCACAAACATAGAGAGAAAATAACAAGGGCGCTAATAAGCAACCCTGTTTAAGACCATTGGCTGAGGGAATTGCTTGGGATAGGCCTCTCTCCCCGCCCAACAGTACTCTACACCAGGTCTCAGAGTGGAGTTCCTGAATTAGATTTAACAGCCTAGCTGGCATACCCAAAGTAAGTAATTTCTTCCACAATAGAGGACGGTCAACTTTATCGAAAGCCGTGGAGAAGTCTATGAAGGCAGCATAGACTCCCCCACCTCTGACCCTGATATATTTATCCGTTATTACCTGCAAAGCAGTTAAATTATCCAAGGTACCATGATTCTTTCGAAATCCCGTCTGTTCAAGGGGAAGTATATTTGCTTTCTCCACCCAATCATTAATTTGTTTCAAAAGGCATCTTGCAAAGACTTTGCCAATTGCATCTAACAAGGCAATTTGGCGATAATTTTGGGGAGCTAATCGATCACCCTTTTTAAAAAGGGGCACTAAGATGCTCCCTTTCCACGAGGGAAGAATCTTTCCGATAGAGAAACAAATGTTGAACACAGTACATAACAATTTGCTCCATTTTTCACTGCTTTGTTTTATAACAGATTGGCAGTTCATCCGTCCCCATTGCCCCAGATGAGCGCATTTCCTTTATGGCTGTTACAATATCATTTTCAGATAAGGGATCCAAAGGCTGATCACTTTCAATAGAACTTACACGGGGAACCGCCGCTCCGTTATTTGCATAAAGGGTTGTGACATAATCCACCCATGTTTATTCTTCAATGGGGATAGGAAGCGGTCTTGTTCTTGATCCACACGCCTCACCTATAAGCGACCAGAACCGTCTCATTTCCCCTTTAAAAGCAGCCTCTCTTAATTTTATCCAAATAGTATCCTCCCCTTCTTTCCGTAATTTCACTTGTAACCTTTTCCTCCTTTTTAATAAACTTACTTTGCGCGATCCTTCTGCCGATTTACGCAAGTATTGTTTCCTTACTAGATTATTTTTGGCGGAGCCAAGCCACACTACTAAAGCCAGCACCCTTACTCGGAGATACAATAAAGACGACCTGCTACGCCTTAACAAAAAGGTACATAGCTCATGCCTACACGGCATTTCCGTTGACCACCCTCCCACTCGATGCACCTACTGTTCATACAGCTGTAACCCCTCTGTACCCATATCGCCTCCCCTTATCCCGATACGCATGGCCCTCATCAACTGCAGATCTCTCCCTAAACACTCGACAGAAATCCACCTTCTATTGGAAAATCTTAGCTTAGAAGTGCTTTTCCTAACGGAAACTTGGCTGGGACCGGACTCAGATCCCGACATTGTCAACTCCCTTCCCCAGGGCTTCCTCATTCAGCGCATTGACCGACCTAAAGGAAAAGGCGGTGGCATTGCCATAATTCATAAAGAACAGCTGCCATGCCGTATCCAAGGCAGCCCCCTTGCTGACTGCGAAAATGTCATGTATACTATCCAGGTCTCCCCCTGCCAATCCATTTCAGGCTTCCTTATCTACCGCCCCCCAGGACCATTAGGTCAGTTTTGCGAATCCCTAACGGAACACTCGTACACTCTGACCGCAACCAACTCTTCATGCCTGATCCTGGGTGATTTAAACATCCATTTCGATAAAAAGGAAATCAAACAGACCGCCGACTTGGTAACAGACCTTGAGACCCTTCAATTGAAATTACTGGGCCATTTACCCACTCACATCCTGGGACATCTGTTAGACCCAGTATTTACCAACATTCACGACTTGACTATACGTGATCCCATCCCAGTCCCGTGGTCTGACCACCACCTCGTTCCTCTATTTTGGCAGATCACCCGTGTTCCCCGTACCACCGCTCCCCCCAGTAAAACGTCAAGACCTTGGTCTAAACTGAATGTAGAAACCTGGACTTATCATCTAGAGAGCTCTCCACCCGCATCCAACGACAACCCCATCAGCGCTGATACAGAATTCTCAGAATGGATTGCCAACTCCCTAGACAAAACTCTCCCCCGAAAAATCTCCTGTAATCCACGGAACAAACCCACCTCTCCCTGGTTCACTGATGAATTGCGACTGCTAAAAAAAGCCTGCAAAAGATCTGAAAGAGATTGGAGAAAAAATTTTGACCATACAACTAAAACTAAATACAAAACTACTCTTCTCAATTACAAAAAAGCAATCAAAGCTGCACAAATTAACTACTTTGAGGAGAAAATTAAAGTGTCCCACAACTCTGCCCGGGAAACCTACCAAATAGCGAAGAAATTGCTCAAAACACCAGACCCCCCCCCTCTGGTGGAACCTTCAGTCACCCGCTGCAACGAATTTGCAGAATTTTTTAACTCCAAAATCACTAATCTCATCAATTTACTCCCCTCCACCCCCTTCAATGCCCTCAGTCCCCCCTCTGACGTCAACTCTCACAGCTATCAGCTGTCAGTATTTACTCCTCTCACAACCGACATCACTTCTCGCATACTCAGCTCTATTAAAAGTGGCAGCCCCTCTGACCCTGCCCCATTGAATATCCTGAAACTAGTCGGACCCACTATTCTACCAAAACTGACAAAACTCATTAACGACTCACTCTCTCTAGGGATTGTCCCCCCCACCTGGAAAAAAGCTATGGTGAGAGCTCTGCTCAAAAAACCCCATCTCGACCCACTAGAACTTGGCAACTACAGGCCAATTTCCTTACTTCCAGGTGTCAGCAAAATAGCTGAGAAACATGTCAACCTAAATCTCTCCCAATACCTTGAGTCCAATAAACTACTGGAACCCTCCCAAACAGGATTCAGGCCAGGCCAGAGCACCGAGACAGCTATATTGGCGGTAGTCGAGGAGGCAAGGAAGATCATAGACTCAGGAGGATCAGTGGCAGTGATCCTCCTGGATCTTAGTGCCGCTTTCGACACCGTCAATCACCACATCCTTATCCAAAGACTCAAACACCTTGGAGTCACAGGAATGGCCTTGGCGTGGTTAGAATCCTTCCTCAAAAACCGATCTTTTCAGGTGACAGAGGGCACCTTTACGTCCAGACCGACACCCATCAACTGTGGGGTTCCTCAGGGCTCGTCTTTGAGCCCAACCCTTTTTAATGTTTATATGTCCCCTCTCGAGAAGGTCGTCGTCCCATACGGCATCAAACTCCTGACATATGCCGACGACACTCAACTTGTGGTCTCTCTCAGCCAGCAAGACCTCTCCATTCCCAACCTTCACTCCTGCTTGACCGAAATCACAAAATGGATGAGTAACTCCCACCTTAAGCTAAATAACGAAAAAACGGAGATTATGTTTTTAGGTAATCAATCTTTATACAGCTCTATCTCCATATGGCCGTCAGCTATGGGCCCCCCCCCTGCGTCTAAACCAGAAATAAAAAGCTTGGGCATCTGGTTGGATGAAGAACTTAATTTTTCAGCCCAAGCACGGAAAGTTGCTGGAACCTGTCACGGTCTATTAAGATCGGCAAGAAAAATACTACCCCTGCTTCCGACTCAATCGCGCAAACTCCTCATCCATGGCCTTGTACTTTCCCGTTTGGACTATGGCAATGCCCTATACCTAGGGGCCCCCAAAAAAGTCCTAGCCAAACTCCAGACGGCCCAGAATGCGGCAGCCCGCGTGCTCACAGGCACCCATCGTCACTGCTCTGCCAAACCATCACTTAAGGCCCTCCATTGGCTTCCCATCCAAGAGAGAATTCAATTCAAAGCTCTCTGCACGACACACAAGATCATGCATGGCAAAGCCCCTCCCATACTCCAAAATCTCATCTCACCTTACATCACTCCCAGACCTCTTCGCTCCTCCAACTGCTTCCTAGCCTCAATCCCCAGGATCAGAAAGGCCCGCTCAGGCGGCCGACTGTTTTCCCTCAACGCCGGCAAACTTTGGAACTCGCTCCCCTTTAGCCTCAGAGCCCAACCCAATCTTCTTACATTCCGTAGAGCTCTCAAAACGTGGCTGTTCCCATAAAATATCCCTCTTCAGGTTCTGTCTCTCAGCGCTGGGACGCCTATGGGCAGCCATGCGCTCTATAAATCTGTAAAATAAATAAAATAAATAAATTAAGTAAACGTAAGGGACAAGAGGGTATTGCAAAACACCTTTTCTTATTTGGTTTCTTAGCCACCGAAATCACTAACTTCATAAAATCTTGTAAGCACACAGTTTCAAAACCTTGCCACATAGCAAGGTCATCAATTGCAGCGTCAAGAACACTCTCCAGATCTTGTTCAGCTTTTGTGTTCCAATAGCATCTTACTGATTTCACTCCAAAGCTTACCTGGTCACTATTGAGTGACCATTGGTCGGGTTTCGGAGGATTTATATTCATTGATGAAAAAAGTAATTTATGGTCGCTAAAAACCGTTTCAGTAACCCTAAGATCCTTTAGTAGGGCAAAGGTAGAATTCTCAACTATCACGTAATCTAATATTGATTCTCCCTGATGAGATTTGTGAGTAAAATTTGCAGGGGAATCAGAAGGGAGCCTTCCATTCGCTATGATCCCATCCATTACAGATAGTTCTTTAAGAAGCATCTTCCCTCGCTTATTTGTTTTAATCTTCTCGGGGAGGAGGGCTTGGGGGATATGAAATGATTCTTCTTTATATTTATCGCGAAACAGACTCATGCTTAGATTAGAGATTTTGCAATTCAAATCCCCTACTAGAATTATATTAGGGGGAGGAGATTTCTCCCTAAGACTCTGAATATAGACGAAAACCCTTTTTAAAGTTACGTTAAAAGTAACTTCAGGAGGAATATAAGCGTTAATCAATACTAAGGGTTTAGATACATCAACGTTGTCATGGCTAAACAGCGTTACAGCTTGAAAAAGGTTGCAAGAATCCAAATACTGGGAGAAATTCCATTTTATCCGATTGGATAATAGACAGGCAATTCCCCCCCCTAGCATGGCCTCTCCTGGAGGGAACAGCGTAACCCTCCAGAACAAAATAATCGCTTCCTATCTGGAGTTTCTCCGAGCACCAAGTCTCCTGGAGACAGATCACACTGGCTTTTAGGGACATGAGGAATTGAATTTTTTCAGGACAGTTCTTTAACCCTGCGCAATTCCAAGATAGTAACATTATGTTGTCGCTAAAGATGAGGATTGGGAGGGTACTTAATGGTCAATTTCTTCGAAAGAACGCCAGGTAACCAGTTCCAGCGAAGAGTTTCATCTTCAACCTTATCCTGAGAGAGAGGCATAGGAGGATTAGGGTAAGATACAAGGCGGAGATCTTTTGATAAGCGAATTTTCAGATCATCAAAACCGCCTACTTGTTCTATATTTCCAGGTACTACCTGCAAGAGGGGTAAAGAAGACCCTAAAGGCCTTAAAGACTTAGAGGGTCTAACAGAGGGGAAATTCCCCCAAAAAGGCATAACATCAATCCCTCTACTCTGGAAATCTTCTGACCTTTGTAAAATTAGATTCACCACTAATTTAGAGTAGAATTTTACCCTCGTTAAATTTCCACCCTCCGGCTTCAGAATCCGTACTAAATCTATATCTGCGGTTTGTAACAATTTCAAATTTACCGATTCCTGGAAATATTTAAGGAGCAATGATTTATTTAGAATGCAATCAGCATCAAATAAAGGGAAGAACTCCAAGATAAGGGTATCAACGCTCTCCTCCATGGGGATTTCAGGAGGTTTTTGACAAACCGCTACTCCTTCCCTTTTAACGGAGATGGGGCTGGCCAAAGGATTGAGACTGGAGGATACAGAACCAATAGAAATGGTCTCATTTTTTTGGGGAATTGAATTTAACAAATCCCCTTTAACCATAAAAGGCCCCTCAAAAGAGCAGGGAATTGATGGAAGGGAATCCGAGCTCTGTGTTGCAGGGGTGGAGGTATCCTCCGCTATTTTTGCGTCCTCACTTTCATCTTTTTGTACCAGCAGGGAGGCCTGAAGTAATTCTTGATTTGAGACCATTTCCAAATTTTCTTTCCAAAGAATTTTTCGCCGTCTATTTTTTTTCAATTCTTCTGATTAGTCTCCTCTTTTTTGTCACATACTTTTTAACTTTCCCTAAGTTCTCCTTTTTTCTATCGCCTTCTGGTTCTGGAACCTCCTTGTCACCCACACTATGCTGTTTATTAAAGATCGGAAAGAGTTCCTTATCTTCCTTAGGGTCCGTTTCAAATTGATCCTTTATTATTGGGGGTGGTTCTATATCATCCTTTAACACCATTTTTTGTAAAACCTCCACTACTGGAACTATATCAACTACACAATTTGAGATGGGGGTTTTCAAGGGGAGGACTAATTGTTCCCTATCATTAAGAGGATGAGAAATATTAGGAAACCCAATCTTTGACCCCGGAATTTTCTGCTCTACAGGAACTTCTCCCACGGCATCCAAGTTTGAGCAGGATTTCTTCTCAAATTTATCGTGTAATAAAACCTTCAGTATTTGGGTTACTGTTTCCAATACACAGTCAGAACCCCCAACACATTTCTCCAATAATACTAAGATAGAGGAGAGCAAATGTTCAAGAGAGGATAGGCAATCGGAAACAGGTTTATCCACCCTAGGAGGAAGCAGAGCGTCAATACCTGTTATATTAAGATTAGAGCTCGTTGAGATGTTTAACTGGGAGATATTCGAGGGAGTACTGCTATAGAGATGGATAACCGGTGGAACTGGTGTTATAGGAGTTTTTATGAGATCCCTAATCTTATCAGTATCAACCTCGATATATCTCTTACAGAGCTCCAAATCAGAAAAAGCTAGATTATTGTGCACTTCTCTAGGGGAAGGTAGACTTGGTTCATATTTTTCAGAAAGGGGCTCACTAGTTTTAGGAAGAGAAACATGCTCTAACACTCCCGCCGCTTGGAAAATAGCTTCAGGGGGGATTTGAAGAGGGGGAGGAAGACGAGTATTTTTATTTTCTGAATTATGCGGGGTGTGAGACACACAATTGTGCAGAGAGGCAAAACCTTCTCTTACTGCGGCTAGAGTGATTCACATGCCCCAAACCCACAGTACTCTATCCCATCGGAGAAAAGGGAGCTTTTACCGTGTCGTCGTGGGCAGGTTCAACATTTGATGCTCCAGTTTTCCCCCGTTCCCAGAGATTGAATAACTGACAGGTACCCTTAAGTTGTATAACATGATTAACCTTATTGCGAAGGGGATTAGATTTTGTTTTAGAGCACGACCTTCCAACCAGAACTCTTCCAGACCTAAGCTTTTTGGCCGTCATTTCGAATAGGTCTAGGAAGGGCACAAGGGTATCGCAGGAACGGTAATGCGGTATAAAATAGTCACAAGCCTACTAATAAACGTTATAACACAATCAATGCTTTTTAAAAGGGGTGGGCACAGCACAGCCTTCTTCAGCCTCTGAGGGCCTCAGAGGGCCCGCCCTTTGCCCGGGCTTCACCCCGTGCTCCGTCCCGCTTCGCGGAGAGCCTGGACTGCTCTTGTAGCCCGCGGCAGGCAAGGGGGCGTGGCCGCTGCGGGAAGAGGCTGCAGGTGTATCCAATGCCTCGCAGTCCCGCAGCGGTAGAGGAACAATCAGCGGCACTCCTGTGGAGCGGGTACGGCGCTTGTGAACGTCCGTTAGAAGCCCCAGCAGCAGTATCAGCAAGACTCCAAAACCTCCACAGATCCCAACAGTAAGTTTTCCAGATAGTGAGTGGCACCCGCGAAGCGGGTGCCGCGAAAGGTTATGCTCGCGGCAGGCGAGGGGGCGTGGCTGCTGCGGGAAGAGGCTGCAGGTGTATCCAATGCCTCGCAGTCCCGCAGCGGTAGAGGAACAATCAGAGGCACTTCCGTGGAGCGGGTGCGGCGCTTGTGAACGTCCGTTAGAAGCCCCAGCAGCAGTGTCAGCAAGACTCCAAAACCTCCACAGAGCCCAACAGTAAGTTTTCCAGATAGTGTCATGGATCATTCATGCAGCTCTAGAAAACAATTAAAAGTTCTTTCTATTTATATTTGCTGTTCAAAGTATGCACAGACAAGTGCTGAAAATACAGCTTTAGGTGACTGCTTATTTTTATACCATCTGTGACATCAAAATAATGAGCTGGCAACCGTAATCATAAGACTGGAAGTTTGTTGAGGGATCAGCACATTATTTATTTCCTCCACCCTGATTCCTGGTTACTGCCACAATATCAATAGTTTAACACATTTGAAACCCTATGCTGCCGTCAATAATATGCTGAGTTACTTCAAGTGTCTGGGAATGCACCCTGCATTCAGACCACTCACTCCTCATTCTCGCCCTTCACTTTCAATCTCACCCAGCACTCACACTGACCCCGATGCACTCACACCATTCACCCACTTACCCTCCACTCACAGCGATCACAATGCAATCACACCATTCACCCGCTCACCCTGCACTCACAATGATCACCATGTTCTCACACCATTCACCCACTTACCCTCCACTCACAGTGATCACTCTGCACTCACAATGCACTTACGCTTTTCACCCAGCCTGCAGTCATACGAGCACACTACTCAACCTGCACTCGTGACACTTCACTCACCTATCCCCCTCACTGTTCAATCTGCAATCTCAATCCAATAAGCCCACCACTAACTATACATTCATTCGTCCCACTCTGCACTAACATGCGCCCCCAATTTCATATGGTCGCCTCACTCACCCCTGTACACAAGTATGGGCATGTTGTGCCCCATTAAGGTTTTCGTCCTAAATTACAAAAGGAGATATCTAAATGCGCTACAATGCAGCCTTCCAGGGCGCCCTTGATCGAGACACTTCTGAATATTAACAGTAAACGATTTTAGAATTTCGACTACAGTGCCTGTGCACCGTTAGTAGCCTGGCTAAATAGGGTATGGCAGAGCTGAAAATAAATCATTTAAACTCAAAACTGTACTGAACAGGGGCCCCCAAAATAGTTTTGGTCCAGGGCACCCACATGTCCCTACCATCACAAAGTGTGTCAGACAACATTACTCTGAAGTAAACTAGGCAACATCATTAATTTATTATTAGTCTATTTTTTTTAAACATAAGCCTGACGTGTCCCAAACCACTACTAGTTCAGGCAAGCAACTTATCGTACCACTAAGGAATTCTCAGTGAGGTGTTTGTTCAGCGCCTTCTCTGTGGACTTTCAACTGTCTTCGGATCCATAACTGGTTGGTGGGCATTTTGTCCCATTATAATTCTGCCTAAAACGTTTGTAAATGATTTCTAGAGAAGATTTGTTTCTCGTGTTCAGCTCTGAGCTTGGGAGTTCTCGAAACATCTGACAACACTGTCTTCCTTACAGTCCCTGTCTTGGCTGAAAATGTCTGCAGAATATTCAGCTTTGGGAGAAACTGCTATCAAAACTCTCTTGCCTTTCAGCTCGCCCCATTTATGCGAGATTGGGTTCTGAGCACTTGCGGTATTAAAGACGAAGTACCGTTCAAGACTGGATGTGGAGCACAACCTGAGGATGGCAGTAGCAAAAATCCATCCACAAATTGAACGTCTCTGAAAAACAGGCACTCGCGTCACATTAATGTTGGTTTTGTTATTTTCAATCCATGTCATATGTAAAACAAAGCATCCTAGTAAAAACAATTTGCACACATTTTATCCTGGAAAGTGGTGTTTTGAGCTGTGTAATAAGCCTGTCATTTCACCACACCCACCTACTCACAAACCTGCAGTTTACTAAGCACTCTTATTGTATTGAATGTTATTCGCTGAATATGCCCGGAATGTGCGCGTGGCGGCCGAGTCCAGAAATTTCTATCAGGCGGTGGGGGGGCCCAACATCTAAAAAAAATCAGCTGGGGGGTCTCAACCTACAAAAGTTTGAAGACCTCTGAGGTAGAGAATCATGCAGAGGATGTATATCTGTTTCATTGAAAATAGCTCTACGAAAGCCTAATACTACTTCCCTATGGGTGGGATCTTTTGCATCTACATAACACGTAATACAATAGCAAATTATCAGAGAAATAATCTTAACCACTGATCTCATTATTATACTATGGAAAATATCATTTAACTGTCTCTTCATTGTATAATTTGTTCTTAAACCATTGCCTCCTCCCCTCTGTGGGAGCGTGACCAAAAATTGAATAATGTCCGTTAGGTGCATCCAATTCCGCATCCCCTCCACTTTTACTGCTGTTGGCGTGCTCTGTTACTTGGTAGGGGCTAGAAACTTGGGATCTTTCCATGTTCTCACAAAGTTGCGCACGAAGACTCAGGAACCGATGCTGATGGCTGTAGACAAAGGAAGGGGTGTTGCAGTACTGTTGGCCAGTTGCAGCTGAAGCTGTTTAGAATAAACCTGTACAGCTTTTGTTAAGGCAGACATGTATGCATTCATTTCTTGCAAAACACTTTCTGATGCAGACTTGGTATCAGAACGACTCATTTGATTTTGTTTAAAAGAAAAATTAGAATGCCTACCTCTTAAGACTTAGTGAGGGGTCAAATGATGATCTTTTGAAGGGGCATTTCTCAATGCATATAGAACATGAGAAAGGCAGTAAAGCCAATTCTTTTTCAGTCTCACAAGTTTTTGACACTTTGCTTTTTAATAAGCCATTCATCATCCTCTCAACAATTCCCTTACTCTCTAGGTGGTAAACTGGTGTTCCACTCCTAATAGTGTAGTCATTTGCTGAAATACTGTGTTAGCAAAGTGTTTTCCATTATCGCTGAGTATCGCCGCCGGAACCCCCCACCTAGGTATGACCTCTCTCACCAGGAATTTGGCTGCCTGGTCAGCATCACACCTGGAGCAGGGTCCTGCTTCAATCCATCGCGAAAATGGACACAACACTATTAACAAATACCTATATCCTTTACATTTTTGTATCATATCTACAAAATCTATGTGTAACTCTATGAAAGTACCTATTGGTCTTAGAATGTACAATGAAGGCATTTTGGTGACTTCTTATTGGAGTACTGATAACGCACATGGCATGAAGCTAGAAATACATCCTCTAATGGTCCTAGATTAGGGATAAACCATATTTTATTTAATTCATCCATCATTATTCTTTTAGAATTGTGTGTTGGTAAATGAAGTTGTCGAAGGGCTGTTATAAGAAATGACTGAGGCATTATAAATTTACCTGAAGTTGCTTATCTATAAAGAAGATCTGGAAATCCAGTCACTCTCCCCTTGATTTCCAGAGATCTTTGGCATGTTTTGGCGCTGTATTTTGAATGTCTAGTAATGCCTCTGTAGAAATATTCTCATAGTGTTGTATCTCAACCTCATCATCTGCATCTAGAGTGTGCATACTGCATGTTTTCATTGCATATAAACTAGCTTCCTTTGCTGCTGTATCAGCAGCTTTATTTCCCTTAGACACCAAATTTGTTCCCTTTGTATGTGCCTGGCACTTAACAACTGCTACTTGACATGGTATTTGCAATGCATCAATAAGGTCCGCTAAAAGATGTTGGTGTGCTACTGGTGTCCCATCAGAGGTAAGAAATCCTCGCCTTACCCATCTCTTCAGCCCTGAGTGAACTGGGAAGCTATATATACTGAATCAGTGTATATTGTTACTGGCTGACCCTGACAAGCCTGTAGGGCTGTTATCAATGCTTTTAATTCAGTCACTTGGGCTAAGTCTTGGGATGGCAAGGGTAAGAGGTGCAATGTGTGCAAGGTATAATCAGTAGGTGTACCAATAGCCTCAAAAACAGCTGTACCTGTATGTCTTTTACCTGTCTCCTCGTCTATCCATGAGGAACCATCAATAAACAATTGTCGGCCATCAGACAAGGGGGTCCTCATGTGCCAGGTGATTGTCCTCCTCCAATGTTGCACTACAGTCATGATCAGTGGGCTCTAGTGGGTGATCTAAAAAAGTTGCAGGATTGTCTGAGTGTACTCGCTCAATGCAGATAGAAGGGTTTGACAGTATTACTTCATAACCTGTTGCTCTTTGAGTGGTCAGTGTTCTTTTACTTTTCTGCTGCACAGCAAATGGAGAGTGCTCAACATACAATGTTACAGGGCATCCCACTGTAATAGTACTACTCTTTTCTACTTCAAAAGCTGCTGCTGCAAGCGCTCGCTCACAAGGAAAGTGACCTTTCATTACTGGATCTAATAGTCCACTAAAATAGGCGACAGGTTTGTGACCCATTGGGTATTTTTGAGTAAGGACTCCTCTGTGGCAGCAAAAAACAGAAACAATCTCTTTGTATAGTCTATATTTACTAGCACTGGGGCTGAAGCAACTGCTTCTTTCAATGTCTAAAAATGCACGTACACTATCATCACTCCACTGTATGCCTGTGTTTTCAGTTTTATCTTGCTTCATTACATATAATAGTGGTTGTATGATGGTAGCATAATCAAATACCCACGGACGTACAAAATTACAAAGGCCTAGAAATTTCTGCATGTCTTTTACTGTCTTGGGCTGAGGCTGATCACGTATAGTTTGTATTCTAGAACCTGCTATCCTTTTGCCTTCTCCAGACAACACTGGCCCAAATACAGCACTTCTTTTTGCACAAACTAAGTTTTTTCCTGTCCACTTTGTATTCCTTAGTAGCAAGTAGCGTTAGGAGATAGCAGATTCTGTGTTACTGCATATTAATAAATCATCTTCATATTGCAAAACTGTACTGTCTGACTGGAAATTTAAAAAATCAGCCCTCAATACTCTATTAAACACAGATGGAGACTCACAATAGCCTTGTGAGAGTCTAGAGTACTGGATGTGTTCTCCATAAAAACTGAAGGCTGTCAAATGATGACTGTCAGGATGTAAAGGTATGCTAAAAAAAGCGCCTTCTTTGCGAATTAGGCCTGGATGACGCTTGGGCCAATAGATCTTCACCACCCAAACAGTTGTTAAAGAAAATATTCTGGTCGTGGGTGGACAATGAGAGAACGAACCACTCCAATTTGTGTAGATCTGCTGTGGAGTTTTTGGTTATCAAATGCCGTCCCTCCAGAGAACCCTACCTTGATGTGATCTTGAACCCAGCAGACAGGGCGTTGTATTTTAAATTCAGGGTTGGGGTTCTGCCTTTAGGCACTAGGACAGCCAATTGGAAACCACCTTGGCAAACCATAGCAACCTGCCCTTTTTGTGCGAATAGGGATGAATCCATTCCCCATTTGTTGTTCGAATGTCCTGCTTATGCTGCTCCTCGCCGCAGATGGTTGAAACCGCTCTGTTTGAGGCTGGGCACTCGGTCACACTTGGAGGCCCTACAGTTGCTAAGATCAGACCCTCACCCACTGCTTGCTTGTGGCCTGGCTAAATTCCTGGGGTGGGCTTGGAGGATAAGATCCGCGAGGAGAATGATCCTCCAGTAAAAGGTACCAATCCACACTCCATCGGCCCCGCTGTTTATTGTTGTGTCCCTCTTTCTTTTTTTTTTTAAGGATGATAACTACGTGTTTGTATAAATGTTTTTAGATGGATGTTATTTATTAATGTTGTATATTTTAAATTGTCTTTTGAGTTCTGTCAGTGTTGATGGCCAAATTGTATAACTGTTCTCATTTTTACATTTGTTTTTTACTGTAATGCTTTTATGAAATGAAATATTTCGAAATAAAGCTATACAACAACAACAGCTAAAAAAAGCATTCTTTAAATCCACCACAGAAAATACTTTGCTGTTACTTGGTATATTAGTCAATATCACAGATGGGTCTGGCACTAGGGGTACTCTGCTAATACTATGGCATTGAGGGGGTGAAAATCCTGAACCATCCTCCAAGTATTACCTGTAGATTTTTTTACAGGAAAAATTGCTGTATTACAAGGCGATGGACAGGAATACAGGACTCCCTGATCCTTCAGTCTTTGTATTGTCTCTCTAATACCTTCTTTTGACAGTGGATACTGTTTTTTTCACGTGGCAATTGTGCACCTGGCTTCAACTTTATCTTAAATGGTTCTGCAGATAGTATCAGTCCCGCCTCATCTAGAGCTGATGTCCAGAGACAAGGTGGGACTGCTGCAAGTGCTTCAATATCATTGGAGGGGATGGCACAACTGGTAATGTGATCTGTGCATGGTAAACACATACTAACAAGGGTGCAGTGTGTTTATAAACTATCTCAGTCCTGGTGGGATCGTCTGAAAAGAGTACTGAATCAGAAATGTCCTGCAGTACCAGACGAGGCATACGAAAAATCAGGACCTTCCAAATTCCTCCATAATTATCTGATGCCACCAGAGCGCCCCACCTTCTGGATATTTCCATGCACTCAAGATAAAGGGTATTCACCTGTCCTAGTTCATCACCACCAGCTTGTCTCGTGAAAATTAGTCTAGGTGGTAATCCCATCCATCTCCCTAAAAGTATTTTCTCGGTCTTCAGAACCATAAGTACTGCATCTGCTATCAGTTTATAATTCACTGGCTCTGCCCTCCCAACCACATTTTCCTCTGGTATTCTTAGTAAATGTTTCCCACATTTCACTTGCCCTGGTATTTCACATGTCATGGACCCATCGGAGGAAAATCTTATTGTCACGTTTAATTTAGACATATCTCTTCCTAATACATTTGCTGGTGAATTTGCAGAATAAAGGAGACGCTCCTGCTTTGGCACTCCTGCCACCTCTATGGGCACATGTGTTGTGTATGGAATGCGCTGTACTTCACCAGAGAAGCCCTGCGTATCCATGGTGGCAGAGGACAATGGAACATATTCTTCCGAGAGGCAAGATTTTGTTGCCCCTGCATCAACCAAAAAAGCATACCTCCCTCCCATTATAATCATTTCTACCACTGGTACTTCCTCTGGAGCTAGAGTCCTAGCTACCACAGTACCAATGGGATTCCCTGGTGCGTTCCACCAGGCTGTATGATAAAAGGGGTTTCCACCTTAAACAATCACTCCCCCTTGTCCTTGACTCCCTGTGCGTAGCAGTGCAGTAGCCTGCACCTGATGCTGGCCTCCTACCTGCACAACAGGTGCTGGTGCCCCTGGAATAGGTACGTTAGCAAATTGCTTTTGTGGCATAAAAACCTGTGGTAGTGGAGTTATTTGTTGTGGAGGATAGGGGGCATACTTATAAGCATCATATCGAGGCTCTGGCCCTGACGTGTTCACATTCTGCATATTTCGTACCTGAAGGGATCTTACTTCAGCTGGAGGGGAACTTTGTCCTAACTCGATCATACCCTTTGCGCGAAATGGACGCCCAGACCTTGTTGTACTATTGGGAAACACCTGCTCTCCTCTTAATTGTTTTCTAAAAGCACTTTTTTCCTCTAATATTCTTCTATTTATTTCAGCATTTCTGTTCTCAGCCTCTTGCCACAATTCCATGCGTTCCCGGTTAAGAACCCTTCTAGTTTCACTCTCCACTGAGTTTATTTCTTCCTCATCTTTCTCATCCTCTCCTGTCACATTCTTGATTTCTAGATCATATCCTATGTCACTTACAACTGGCTTTGCATCTGGTGTAAATGATATGGAATTACATATATTTTAACAGTCATCAGCAATAAGGCTTAATCTCTTAAATCTATTCCCTTCACAGCGGTGGTCATGGCACGATAACCCTTATCCTCTTCCTGATATATTTTTGATTGTGCCCCTAAATTAAACTGCACCTGTGGGGTGCTAGTATAATACCCATTTCCCTCACTTGAATTTTGAGGAATCTTGCTAGCCCATTCTAAAATATCTTTTGACTTTTGTTCCAGCAATTTTCCATTGTTGTCTTGTCTTAATTCTACTGAAATGTTTCCTGTTCAGGACACTGTTCCCTCATATACTTTTTCAGGTTTAAGAGGGTCTTTATTAATTGTTTGAGCAAGATCAACCTCCCCCATTTTTAATAAGTTATCAAGCTTTGGTGTAACTTTGTCAGTCAAGGGAATTATTATTGGATCTTTATAGCCTAAAGCTGGAACATCAGTGTCCACTGAGTCTATTGAGGTAGTGGATTTCTTATCTTCCACTGACCATGATGGATACATACCCTGACAGCATAAGGGCCCCTTTAATTATCTCAGAATATGTCGGGGTGGTGTTGTGGCTTCTACATGGGAATCCTGACTGAATATCTTCCACTTGTCCAATGATGCTAATCTTTTTGTTCTCTTATCTCCTTTATATGCTCCTAAGATATGATATTACATGGGCTAGCACTATATTACCAAAAGAGCCATCTGGTGGCCATGGAACCAGGGAAGTCTGTGCCTTCTGCCCATCCATGGGATTTCCTAAGAGGAATTCAATAAAACCGCAAAGGATCCTTCATCCACAGCGGAGGATGAAAATCAATCAAACTTCCACATCCTGTATTCATGGAATGTTCAAGGGGCCTCAGAGATGAGAAGGCTGTCCATCACCTTTGTTAAAGCGAGAACATTTCCTGCCTCAGGAGGTTGTATGCAGGTCCTAGTTAACTCTGCTTGCGCAGCCCGGTATCCAGTAATGCGCCTCAACACGAGGTTAACCGCAGGAGACAGTCGGGTTACATTCCCCGGGTACAGACCAAATGGTAATTTCTGTATTCTCGATGGAGACCGCAGAAGCGGGGGAGTTCTGCTCTTCACAACGTGGCGGGGGTTGTTTTAATCTCGCGCCTAGCTGAAAATAACCCCCGCCACGTTGTGAAATTACCATTTGGTCTGTACCTGGGGAATGTAACCAGACTCCTGCGGTAAACGTCGCGTTGAGGCGCATTAATGGATCCCGGGCTGCGCAAGCGGAGTTAACTAGGAACTGCATACAACCTCCTGAGGCAGGAAATTCTCTCGCGTCAATGAAGGTGATGCCCAGCCTTTCTCATCTGAGGCCCCTTGAACATTCCATGAATACAGGATGTGGAAGTTTGATTGATTTTCATCCCCTGCTGTGGATGAAGGATCCTTTGCTGTTTTTATGAATTCCTCTTAGGAAATCCCAGCCAATAGTCCTACTTGGTGTGTTTGTTGTCCCACTTACATCCACAATTCGCCCTAATGAAGGTTTGGCTCTGTTGTGGGCCGTACACCGAAACGCGCGTCGGCGTTTGAAGTCTCTTCCGTGTCTACAGATCTGTGTTGTCTTACCCCTGGGAGAACACACAGGATATTTGTCATCTTACCATCAGTTGGCAGTTTTACCACGCTGAGTGAAGTGTGATGTTTCTTGAGTGATGATTGTCTGTATGAATGAGATTGGTAGTATGAATGAAGTGATGTGTGGGACATTATCAATTATTGATGATGTTTATTTATGATATATTTGCAAGTCTTTTAGTCTGTTTTGAAATCATGGAAATAATAATAAAAAATTGCTATTTTTTTCTAATTTTGTTTGTGGTCATATGGCATAATTGTTTATGCCAGGGTCAGCTTCAGCCAACGATATATAATTTTGGGACGCTACTGTAGGGCCTGTGGTATTTTGAAATCTAGGCAGTAGCTTCCCTTACTCAGTTTGCTGTACTTAATTCCTCTGCGCTATCTGCCTAGTAATCGTTTTTGGGGGGCCCCTTTTGATTGTTTGTGACTTATCACGCCAAACTTACAGACTACAATGAAAAGCATTCTTGCTGCTCGGAATTTCCTGTTAAATATCCTAGGCAGGACGTTCTCAGCTTGAATACAATGAAGAGGAACAAACACTTAAACCAAACTTCATTTAGACTTTTTTTTAAAGCAGGCTGTAGGTTATTTACAGATGCAATTGTGGAACTTTAACATTCATGTTTAAAAAGCATTATGCAAGTTGTCTGTCTTTACATAGTATTTCACAGTGTGTTGGCACGTGACCGATAAAACGGAATAATTAGGTCCTAAATCTAAATTAGGGTTTTAATTCCTTTCACTAGAATAGTCGAATCCAATACAGCATTGTTTAGGCCCAGTGATTCGTCTGACAAGAGGCTTCTTTAGGCTGACGAAGCTCATGATTGTGTCTACCATCTGTACCCCAGCCAGATGATTGAGGTTAGCTGCATTTTTGCCACCTAAATCATCGACTGAGGATTGACTCCTCCGGTGGCTGCAGAGTAGGACACCTTCGGAAATTACTTTTTCAGTTGAAGGGCCTTACCTTGAGAGACAAAAGTCCTACAAAACAATAGCATGATGGTAATAAACCTTAAATGGCAATATCTGAAAAACCTCAAATATCTTTATGGTCGCATTCCCAAAGAGGTCTTCAGAAAGTAGGACAAGCAGACGTACAGGCTGGGCAAAGCATAGTCTGAGTTACCTCTTGCAAAGGAAGAATTAAACATCCTAACGGCATCCTCAAAACCACTAGCTGCAAATATCACACCTTTGCCAGTTCACCATACACCTGTTCGACTTGGAAGCCATTGTCTTCTACACCGTTGGTGACAATCCTTATCACTCTGGCCTAGACGATTCTGGTATTTAACAGAACATCAACCATTACTTTGTCGATAATTGTCCCGTCAATGTCCTCATCTAGTCATTACACCACACCTATGCTAAAACTAATCTAATGAAACCTTGCCACCCTTAATGCTGCAAGAGCCATCCCCTAGTAACATTTCACCTTGTCCGCTTTATAATTATTTTTTTGCATGAGGAGAATTGCAGGATGTTGGTGTCTTTAGGGTAGCTGCTAGCCTGACACTGCTCCATATCAAATACCTGGAGGATGCTGGGGAGAAGGGCAGGACGGTCAAATGTTGACTATTTACTACTAGTAGGAAGGTGATTATAATTTGCTGTGTGCTTATGTTCTTCCTCATTACGACCACTCGTACAATACGTTTTACAAGGAGCCACAAATTCTGTAACCTCTTATTACCACAACCTCCGGTGATACTGTTTCCATGCTTCCAGCTACTTAGCATAAGCATATGGGCCCTTCAGATCGGGATCAAAGTGAAAAAACATTTGCAATGCAATAGGTCTTGCATTTTTGAGTGTTAAAGCTATTAGCGTTGTAAATAACAATGTGTTTTACCTCACTGTTTTGATTTGGAGTGCAGTGGATGTTTGAACACAGATGTAACTGTAAAATGGACTAGAGGACTTAGAATGAGGAATTACGGTTGGGACCAGAGAAGCAGCTGCAGCACTGTCTAGATGACTGAGTAAATAATTACCAATGGGAACATAGACACAGATGCAGCACTGAGGAACTGCAGATGGGACCAGTGAAGCAGCTAGCAGCACTGCATAGAGGATTAAGAACGAGGAATTACCACTGAGACCAGAAAAGCAGCTGCAGCACTGTCTAGAGGACTAAGAATGAGGAATCACCTCTGGGAACAGTGACGCAGCTGCAGCACTGCCTAGAGGACTAAGAATGGGGAATCAACACTGTGACCTGAGACACAGCTGCAGCACTGCCTAGAGAACTATGAATGTGGAATTACCGATGGGACCAGAGTAGCAGCTAGCAGCACTGCCCAAAAAGGTACCATTATCAAAGAAGCAGCTGTTTGTCTGCCATAGCTGGCCGTTCCCAGTCTTAGCTCAATGTGATCTAGGTCCAGCAAGAAGACATAGAGGAACTGGAAAAGCTAACAATGGAGGCTGAAATTGTACACGCTCAGGACCCAAACCAATAAGAAACTTGTAGGAGGCAGAGCATGTGGGGACAAGCAGCTGGCTGCTGACATCATCCGAGTCCTGTGGGTAGAGATTATAGAGGCTTTCCCTATCCGAGCAGCTGCGACGTCCTGGGCACCCTGGACAAGATTATAGACAGGAGAGCTTTGTGAACAGAAAAATACACCAGCTGCGATATAAAACTCCGCTCCACCTTCAACGCATTAGCACTGCTTTTTGGTAATAAACATCCTGATTGAGGCAAGACCGAGCAGGGAATTAACAAAACAAGTAGTGTGCAACACTTACCTATATGGCCCATTGTGAAATAATGCATGTAACGGGGACAGTCTCCAGGGTGTGACCAAACCAGCAATAGAAGGGATAAATAAAGCTAAAAACCAATGAAAGCAAAGGATTTTTGAAAAACAAATGAAGGAGCCAATCAAGAGAGATAGGTGTGCTGAATGCCCATACACTGGATACAGCATGCCTGGTGAAGTACTGGGTTTTTAAGAACCCAGCGGTGCCAGGGAACACACCCTAAGACTTCGAGTCCTTCCTGTCCCAGAATACAGAAACACAGAGTGTTCTTGGTGAAGTCAAAGATCGAATTTATTGGCTGCAGCCAGTAACAGGTATCCTAGAAGTACAACACGGTGTATATTCTCAGGAGACTGCTCAACTTACAAAGCCAGCCACCCCTTTTTATACAAAATATTATGCTTTGGGCAAACATTCCTTATTTTACAGTTGACCATTCACATATTTTCACAACAAAGAAAAAGCAGAATCATGATGACAAGCCCATTTTTCAGTTCGGCCCAGTCCACAATCAATTTCCCGGCAAGGCCCAATACTTTCATCAGATATCGAACGGACCCCTAATAAAATCGGGCACCTCCTCATCGTAAAGCAGGCCATAAAGAAAGAAACAGAGACAGGTGCGTGTAAGATTAGGCATAGTTGTGTGCGATGAAAGGTTTATGGTATGCTGTGCCTTGATCCTAATCTCGAGCGGCCACTGGGAAAGGAACTGGCCGAACAGGTTTGGCTTCGGGCAGTGGAGTCAGCTTGCCCAGGTCACACAAAAGTCAGCTAAAGGTGTACGTGTCCCAAAAGACTCATTTTGCCCTTAGTCATCGGCCTATGTGAGGGCAACCACAAAATGGCTGTCATAAACAAAATGGAACCCGAGGGTTCAGAACGGAAACCCTGATTTAATGGCGTTCTCGCCACTCAAATATGCCGAAAATGCCTGTATATAGTATACTAGTCATTCTCGGTCTGCTGATTCCAAAATCGTCATGATTCGACGATGTTTATGACACGGGTCCAGAATTTTCAGTACCACACTGGTAGAGCAGTGCATGCGCGCTGCTAGGCTCAACCTAAAAAGGAGAGCTTCTGGAAAATCCTCTGGATCAGCTCGACGAGTGGTGTGACTACCTTGCACCAGTCACATCTGAGCCAATCCTGTGATGTGCAGACTCTCTGCTGGGCGACATTACTCATTTTCAATTTCTGATGGAAGGAGCCTAACTCCAGAGGTTCCTATAAAGCCCCTTAAAACAATCCTTGCCATAGACTTTATTTGGAAACACAGTGTCAAGATAATGCAAAAGCTTACATCTGTCCTTGTCTTGGTGCCTTGCCTTGCAAAAAAAAGAAAAACACTACACACGCAATTATATTAAAGCATGCCTGATTGGCAGACTTGGTTGTAATGCAGGCAGCTCAGTGCCGATCAAAAAAATGTAAACCCTAAAAGGCCTCTCCAGACAGAGAGAGACTGAAAAATGAATGTATTTGTATGCACTCTTGGGGAAACTTCAGTGAACACTGTAAAATAATGTGCCATTATGGGGCAGCATGAGAGGCAAATGTAGAAGAACATAGCACCTAATATAGACCTCATCTTTCAATGAAAAGGAAAAGCCATTCTGGAAGAGGGATTGAAAAGCATTGGTGACATTGATGATGGGGCTATGGAAATATTTGTGGGAACCAGCCAGAATTTAAGGAAGGTTCTTCTGAAGAACAGCTTATTGCTTTCCTCTGTTAGCAGTGTTGAATAAACCCTCTTTCCCACTCGCAAGAAGCAGATTGTGGGTGCATTGTGACAGTGCATCTTGTTGAATCCTCACTGCAGACTTGATTTGTCTTTAGTTTATAGAAAGAACGAGATGCCGAGTAGCTCACAACGTCAATCTTTCGAGGATCTCATCCTTCTCGCAGCCAGAGTTAAAACAGTGTTGGAATGGTGGAAGGTACCCTCTAACTTGCGCTGACTTAAATATTGAATGAAAGCGAAATGCCATGAGACCCCAAATGCTTTCCCTTTGTTTCTGTGCTTGGATAGCTTTTCTCGGATTTCCAAGCAGTGATCGTAGCAGGAGAGGTACTGTTGCAAAGGGCCAGTTTTTCCTTTCTAAAGGTATTTCTTCTAGTGAATCCACTTGAAAGACACCAAGGAGGTGAGGATGAGCCCACCAGGCATGGGCAAATGCTTCCCCCAGAAATACATTTTTAATTTAGCTTATCTGGGCTGTTACCCCCATTGCGCTCCCAAGGGGAGCAGAAAGCCCACTAAGCGCTGGGGAATAGTTGGATATAAAAATAAACAAATATGTGGAGCGGCCTTCCTGAGAGGGAGAGGTGTGGCGCCGCGGCCAGGGCGACTGACGCTGGAATCTGGGGATCACGGTTCGATCCCCGGCTCCGGCGGCAGGTTAGCCCAGCACCATGCGACTCTGGGCAATAGCTCGCTTAATCTCCCCGACGGCCCCCCAGCGCCTAGAGACCCTTACGGGTGATTGTGCGCTTTACAAATGTGGACTTTACTTTTTACTTTATCTTGTGCTGTCAGTTGCACCCTTTTCAGGATGCTACAGTCATTATGCCCCCTGGGTGGCAATTTATGGTGAATTTGAACCAATGTGACCTCCGCCAGTGTAGGCAGGGGAGCAGAAAGCCCACTAGACCTCCAATGAACTATTAAAAAAAATTAAATTGGTTAGGGTGGCCTGACGTGCCATTGCTTTTTGCCCCCACTCCAAATTAACTCAAATCTTTTTAACCCCCCTCTCCAAACAACTGCTCCTCGCCAGAAGGGACAGATTAGGGGGGCAAGGGGGTTTGCCTCCAGTCTGCCCTCCCGAAAGGCAAAAAACCAACTAGGCACTACAGATTTTTTTTAAATGAAATGAAGGGTTGGTCCCCCAGACATTGAGCCAAATTATCGCAGGCTGTTTCTGCACCCCTAAAATCCCTAGTAGTCGCATTGCCCCCTTTGTTTTGGGGGGAGGGGGAGGTTTGGAGCATATAAACTTAGTCCACTCTCTTGGGAAAAGAGGAAGGGGACAAAGCCCTCTAGATGCCAGGAATTTGTTTTTGTTTTTTGAATGATTGGGGGTTAGGGGGGGGGGGAGCAAGCCTTATCTTGGCTTCAGTCTGCACCCCCAGTCCAGAGCCTAACTGTCTTTCTGCATCCCTGTGGCAAGCGAGAGAATCTGGATTATTTGGGGCACATTTCTGATCTATGGATCAACAGAGAGCGTGTTAAATTCTGCCTCTTCCCGGTGGCAGAAAGACTGCTTCCCTGGGTAGAGGCATGCATTGCCCAGGATGGGCCATTCCAGCCCACCATTCTGTTTCTCAGTTTGTGCCCATTGGTCTGTTGGGTTTTTCTTAATTTTATTTTATTAAACAACTCTGCCTGGTCCTGAAAGCAAGGAAGAGGATCATTTTAGCACAGCAAAGCGTTTGCTTTTGTTTCTACCATTTAAAAAAAAAAAAAAAAAAGAAAAGTTATGAATGTTTTAAGTGCAAAGTACCTTAAACATAAAGACCTAAAAAAGACTCCGCAATGGGGGTGAGTAAAGCCCCTGCTTTTGATAAACATTTGTTTAGATATGGGAATCACCGTTTTTGTCTGTCTGTATTTATTGATCAGCACTTCACAACTAGAATAAGGTCATTTTTAGGTCTCATCTAGCAGTACGCATGCGCTGCTTGGAAAAAGACCTTCAGCTATCACTTTGGTTTGTGTCACAAAAATGTGCACGCGTTCCATTGCCTTCAATGGCAACGCGTGCACGTTTGGCGATTCCCTTGCGGTTGCGAGCTTGACACCATATGTCTGATAGAGACTACTGTGAGAAGTTGGCCTGGTATATGATGTTCACTATCCTAGTGAGCACCTTGCACCAGTCCAAACAACCCTTATCGTGATGGTTGTAAAGTCAACCTTATAGACCAGCTATCCTAGTGGTAGCATGGACAAAGCAGTCTTAGGCTAAAACTTCAGAGAGCATGTGAAGCCAGCTGTTTTACCATATGTAACCCTCTTGAATACCACATGAAAGGACACCACACAGGTTATATATAAAATATATATGTATTTATTATAAACACAACCCCTCTGAACTCTTTGAGGTCAGAGACTAAAGCACATAACAAGTTACTCAATTATCAGCAGCGATTGGCAACCTTGCTGTGCGTTGCACTAGCGTTGTAAATTGAGTGGGTTCTGGGTTTGAAATTCTCTGAAGGCCAATAAGCTGTTTTACTTGTAGTATTTTAAACATTGTCGGCGGTGACTACGACCGCGTTCATATCTTAGCTTATGTATTTTTAAAATGTGTTGCGGTAACTACAACTGCTTAACTCCTACCTGCTGATCTTCTTAGTGCTGGTCCCCGTTCCGCCACGGCTTGTGCCGCTTGCGCGGAGGGACAGGAAGCACCCGGCGCACCAGCAGCGTCATCAGAGCTGCCCGCCCCCTTCCCTACTTAAACCACCACAGCGCGGAAGCGCGCAGCGGCGCGCCTGCGGTGCGCCGAGGGCGCGCCAAAGGCAAGCCCGTCTGCGCCCGTCCGCGCCAGGACGCCGCCCAAACCCCTGGTATTTTTGTGAGGTGTTTAAGTGGTTCTGAATATTACCATGATTTGTTATAACCGGCAGGAATTGCTCTCATTAAACCAATATAATCCAGTAGTATCCCAGGTAGTTTGTTCTACTGCCACCCCTTTTAGGAATGATTCGGCCAGGATGACTGTCTCCTCCCTATTGCGTAGGGGCCCGGAGGAATTTAGGCCCGAGAGTCCGCAGGAACCAAGTAATATTAGTACGAATACGGACCTTAAATTACTCACCGCTCTCTACCTCAATACAAGATCTAGCCCTAAACATGCCTCGGAGCTTTGGTGCCTACTGGACAATCAGAAACCTGACATCTGTTTCTTTACGGAAACGTGGCTTCATAATCAGGCTTCCCCTGATATTGCCACTGTATTCCCCAGTGAATACCATCTGATTAGGCTTGATAGAGTTGGAAAACGAGGGGGAGGCATCGCAGTAGCTGCAAAGGCCCCCATAGAGATTACTCTAATTGACTCGCTTTCCAACGACATGCTTGAAATTTTGATAATTAACATAAAATACAACACGGCAGTGGTTGGTAGAGCAGCCCTGGTATATAGACCCCCGGGAGGTAAATCTGAGTTCGCTAATAATTTGTTGGATATTTTAGCCTCTCATGTGCTGGCCACAGATAATTTTATCTTATTAGGTGATTTTAATCACCATGCTGAGTTATCACATGACTTGGATTCTTGTCATTTAATCTCAACCTTGGAAACCCTGGGATTAACTCAGCGGGTACATGGCCCCACCCATCAAGCCGCAAGCCGGTCATTCATTGGATCTAGTATTTTCTAATATGACTGATTTAAATTGTGACCCCCCTCTGCAGATCTGGACGGATCATTTTTTAATACATTTTAAATTCCCTATACCTTCCAGCTTACGGACTGCTACCCACAAAGATTCCATACTTATCCGACCCTGGCATAAACGGACTCCTGAGGCGTTTCAGATGCATTTTAAGCCTCCGGACAACAGTCTGAATGATGTTGGAACAATGGCCATGCAATTAGAAACGTCTATTAGAAATACGCTTGACGAAATTGTTCCGGAAACAAAAGTCAATTTGAAAATAATCGCCTCACCTTGGTTTACCGAGACCCTGAAACGGGAGAAAACGGATTGTAGATTGGCGGAGAGACTATGGCGGACGTTCAAAACGCCTGAAAACCGCAAGAAGTATAAATTAATTCATTTGGATTATATGAAACATATAAAGGCAGCTAAATCTCTTTATATTACGCAAAGAATAAACAAGGCCTCCCAATCTAGCAAAGAATTGTACAAAATGGTTAGGGAGTTTACCACTCCGCAGGTTGAGCAATCAGAATTTGACCCCTCTTTGGAGTGGGTGAACTCACTGTCCTCTTATTTCCACAGTAAGATCCAACTAATATATTCCTCATTTCCTTCCTCCCCTCAAAAAGTGGTTTTAAGTGGGGAAGCTTTTTTCAGTTCTGAGCCCTCCCTTGAAACCACGGATCTTCTTTCTGATAGAATTTGAGCCCACTTCCCCAGCAGAAGTGCTATCGGCACTCAAAAAAATTAAGTCTGGATCTCCTAATGATCCCCTGCTCCCTCGTAAGTGCAGTGAGCTATTTCCGTTACTGGCTGAGGGTCTGACCAGTATTTTTAACGCTTCCTTTGAGAGCGCCTCTTTCCCCAGTAGCTGGAAATTGGCGCAAGTCAGGCCAATTCTTAAAAAGCCCAATAGTGACCCTTCTATTTTGTCAAATTATAGACCAATATCCCTATTACCTTACTTTGGCAAGGTTCTTGAATATCTGGTCAATAAACGTGTGTCTTCCTACATTGAAACCCATGCACTTCTTGATTCGTCGCAGTCAGGTTTCCGTGCCGCCCACGCACTGAAACCGCAGTAATTGAAATAGTGGACAACATCCGACTCTCCTTGGATAGGATTGAGTCAGCCATTCTGGTATTATTGGATCTTTCCGCCGCCTTTGACACCATCTCCCACAGCATTTTGAAACACCGGTTGTGGGAGGTTGGTGTCAGAGGCAATGCTCTGGCATGGTTCACGGACTATCTCAAGGACCATCATTATTATATCAGGATGAACTCTCATGTATCCGCCACTATCCCTCTTTCTGTGGGGGTCCCGCAAGGTTCGATCCTTAGTCCCTTATTATTTAACCTTTACCTTTGCCCTCTGGCTCACATTATAAAATCATATGGTTTCACAACGGTGTCTTACGCAGACGATACTCAGGTACTTATTACCTGTAGATCCAATTCCCTGCACCAGTTTTAAACAATGTATGATCCACATTAAGAATTGGATGAGTGATAACAAACTACAACTCAACTGCAGTAAGACCGAAATCTTACTATTCGCAAGGCCAAGACCCTCTGGTCCCAGGACTGGTGGCCTGATGATCTAGGGCCTTGTCCTGAGCCTAAAGAAGCCGTAAGAAACCTAGGGATTATGCTCGACTGGGATCTTTCTATGAAGGTACACTTCAACCAGGTGGCCGGGACTTGTTTCAGTATTCTTCGGCAACTGCGTAAAATCTTCAAATGGCTCCCACCTGAAGCCAGAAAGCCCCTGGTCCAGGGACTGATTGTCAGTAGGCTTGATTATGGAAATGCTATGTTCGCTTCCATAAATGAGAATCTGCGGACTAAATTACAGACCATCCAGAACGCGGCGGCAAGATTAGTCCTGGGTCTGCCTCCCAGGTCTGCTTCTAAACCTACCCTTAAACTGCACTGGCTGCCTGTGCGCCAAAGATGCCATTTTAAAATCTTGAGTTTAACCCATAAACTCCTTAACGGCATTGGCCCGTCTTACTTAATAAACAAATTAGCATGGTATACCCCGTCCAGAGCTCTTCGCTCTAGCTCTAAGTTCTTGCTGTCCCAGCCTAGAGTTCGGACGTCCAGGAATGGATGCCGATCCTTCTCATATGTGGCCCCCCAAATATGGAATAAGTTACCCACTTACCTCCTGTCCCTCTCCAATCATTTGGAGTTTCGAAGGGGTTTAAAGGCGAGGCTCTTTCCCAAATAAAGTCTCCCTGTGATGTGTCTCCACTCTGGCTGGTCAATGCCTTCTTCTGCAAAGCGCCTTGAGACCTCTTTGGTGATAAGTGCGCTATATAAAAGCATTTGACATTTGACATCATACAATAAGTTGCACAATATACAGTAGAGCCCTAGGGGCACGTAAAACCATACACTAAAATAGTGGTATAAGAACCACGTCACGAACAAAGGATAGGTCTAGGGCCTAGGGAATTGCTGGGGCTACGCTGTACTAACGAGAGTTAGGGAGCAGGAGGCCCACGGGATGCGTGTACAGTGTCTTTACACACACGCGAGTTATAGAGTTATAATGGGAACAAAAGAATTGGAAACTAGTTCTTTTAGGACACTTCCGGATGGACTAGGAGAAAGCTACTGAAAAATAGGACACTAGGATAGTTAATACCCACAGGAGCACCGGAGTACTCTCGTTACCTCACCCATAGGAAGCGGGTGCATAGGTGTCAAAGTGTGTCGGGTTTCGTCGCTGAATCCTATGGAGCCTTGAAAAAAGATGCTGCAGGCGACCAGGAGAGAAGTGTCCGGGTGGATCCAAGGGCGGATTGAGGATGAAGAGTACCTGAAAGCAGAGGGGACAGAGTCTTGGTCACTAGCCAGTGACCAGGAAGGAACCAGGCGATGTCGTGAAGCAATCAGGTGATGTCGTGAAGCTTGACTCTGCAGACACGTGGACCAGGAGGCTTCGACGACTAGCAGGATCTGGATACGGACTGTCCCACTAAGTATCTCGCTGTTGGCAGCGTCGGCTTCCGGATTGGAGTCAACAGGCCTTGGCAAATGCAACCCACGCAGGCATCTAATATTCGCTGAGGATTAGACCAGCAAGGTCTATTGGGCTTCTCCTTTGCAGGGAAGCTGGGGCTCACCTGGAGCAAACAGGCAGGCGGTGTAGATTCAAAGGTTCGTCGTCAGAGGCCACTAGCCATCGTGCAAGTAACCGGACAGACGCGTCGAGCAGGAAAATGCAGACGGGCCCCAGGCAGAACTCGTGGAGTGTGGAGGGCTGATCTTCGGTGCAGATGATGCTCCGTGCTGGGGCTTCTCAATCCCCTATGCACAACGTCGAGGGTGCCTCAGAAGCTGCACAAGTAGCATAGAGCAGGCTTTTCAAGATGGCCGGTCCCACGTCTCTCGTCGCCTCCACGGGTCTCAGCTTTGCAGGGACTGTGGATCGGGGTCAGAGAAGTCTGGAAGTCTGGCTCTCGTCGGACTCTGTGCTCGGGCTCTGACAGGAGCGTCGACAAAGTAAACCGCTGATCGCTGGATGGTGCCTATTTGCACAGGGTGATCACTTCTTGACCACAAGGGAGATTCTTCAGTCGTCGTCTGTGAACTGGTTTGAACCGGGCTATGCATGGGACACCTTGTGTGCCCCAGGCAGTATCATTTCATTCAGCCCTCCCTGCCCCAATACACTATGGCCTGTCTGGGGTGGTGCTAGCATCTCCCAAGCGAGGAAACCTATTGTCCAAGCCTCCCTCGCTGGAAGGACTCCCAGCAGCAGGAGGTCAGACTTGTGTCTTTGGCAGCAGCATCCATTTTGTGATGCTGCGGCTCTGGTTAACTTTAACCGGGATTAACAGGAACAACATGTCTTCTCCCTCTAGAAGGGTGGAATGCCACCCCCTGGCGAGGGGGTAGTATTCCAAAGCGTATGACACCTTACACGAAATGTTTTGATAAAGCCAAACCAAAGTTAGCATTTAACCGCGAGGATTATAATGCACTTAAGAGTATATGATATGGCTATATCATACAACAGCTATAAGGACATGGTTCCGAAAAGCTGCAGACAGGCTCAGCTCATGCTAGAGCCTCATCTTACTTAAAACCAAGCACACTGCCTTCAGGATTAAGGCCTGCCATAGGAGTAACTTATAGGTATATATGTGACTATATATAATGGTAGGTATAGGAATACGTGCCACTGACCTGACCAGAAGCTGAGGCGATTTCAGTTCGACTGGGACCAGCGCCGTGGGAGGAGATCACGGCTGCCTGTTGCTTGTTGTCTGCTGAGGGAGAGCTGGGGGATTGCTGCTTCCACTGCCCGGCCGTGCCTGGAGTCACCCGCGGACCCTGCGCAGCCTGCCCACAACATCCAGCAGGCAGCGCGGTCTCGCGTGAGGTGCCGGCCGGAAGCCCCGCCCCCTGGGAACTTTAAAATCGGCACCGGACGCGCAGCGGGACGCGCGCGGGTTCGCCCGGGAGAAGCCCGGGACAAGGGCGGGCCCTCTACGGCCAGAAGAGGCCAGAAGAGGCTGGGCCATCCCCCTTGGCAGCCCTTCCCATCATTCCTGTGACTTACACCAGGTTAGTGATACAGCTATTTTAGTGTCTAAATAACAGCTTAGAATCATGGGGAAAAAGACACCGGCAGTACCCAGGCCAATTGCTGGGAACAAACTAGCCCAGCCAACTGTTACTACTCCGCGGCCTACACTGACCGCCATTGATAAAATGCTCCAGAAGACAATTGATGTTGTTGCTACTGCCATTCAGAACACCGAAAGGCGTTTTACACTCCCATCAAGCCTGCCCCTGCATCTTCTAAACCAAGATAACTCAGTGGATTCCTTACTTGCTGCTTCTTATGCAGGCCTACCAGGTATTGACTCTAATGAGAACTGCATAATCGTGGACACGGCCCCAATGGCACAATTCACCCCAGGTAGTAGGCTATCATCAACACCCACCTTACTCAGGCCTGATATGAATATCAGTCAAGATTCCTGTGCACTATTGGTTAATGATCACCTACACTTAGATGATAATGATTCATATGTGGATGCTGATATATTAAACTCTGAGGGTGACAAAAGCGATAGCATTCCTGTGCGAACCTGGGGCCAAAAAGCCAAAAGAAAATTGAAGCACTTAGACACTGAGCTACCATTAAAAACACATAGAAACAAGGGTGGTCGTAAGCGAAATCGGAGGATCTCTGCCCCCGCAGAGCAGAAAAGGGACAAGGGAGAAGACGTAATCCCGGCAATTAAAACTCTACCCACAGAAGCTAGCGCGGCATCGGGGAATGAAGTATTTTGGGGGCGGATGGAAACATTATTGTCCACCCTCTTAGGACCAATTAATCAACAAATCTTAAATTTGGAAAAGAGGCTGAGAGTGCTGGACGATCATGTATTAAATTTGGGTATAGGGCAGATCCCAACAAATAAACCTAATGCTGGGACACTAGGTGGCACTAAGGCTAAAAATAGTCACAACAAGCCAATTCCACCTACGCCTGCACCTAGTACAAGCAATATCCAACCCCTAGGTAAACATGCCACCAATTTAAATACAACTAAGGTACCCAGTGTGGCAAGGACGGATCCTAACGCTGATAAAAGCAAAAGGGTCCCAACCCACCAATCCAAGATTGATCCCCAAAACCGTCCGACAGCTCAATCTGCACACAACATGGCATCTAACATGAGGAAGATCCCCACCAGCATTAATCTTCCGCCTGAATGTGGGGCATATGTGCTGATCCTGGTCAATGTGCCTAAATTAAAGAATGACCAAGAGGAAAATTATACAACTCTTAAAAATAAGATCCTCCATTGGTTATCCACAAATTGTAACTTTCCAATGGATGGAGCAAGGGAGATCATCCACACACAAAGAGTTGGGTGGGTGGGC
Source organism: Lissotriton helveticus (assembly GCF_964261635.1). Classification (NCBI taxonomy): domain Eukaryota; kingdom Metazoa; phylum Chordata; class Amphibia; order Caudata; family Salamandridae; genus Lissotriton; species Lissotriton helveticus. The sequence goes on along the minus strand of NC_136065.1, from coordinate 1,687,722,655 downwards.
CCACTGAGAAAAAAGTTTGAGGGAGACTGCGTAGTCATAAACTTTAGGTCCCCTCAATGGGCTCAAAAAACCCTCGCTAATGCCCCACTACCCTCACCCTGGGAATTCAATATGACCTTGCTTCCCCTGGGTTATTTTTATAGACATCTGGCCCCTATGCCTAATCCCATGACTAACCCGGCTGTGCGGCACCTGGAGCAAAATCTTGGAATCAGGGACTTATATCCATCTTTCCAACCAAACCAAGACTTTGACTTCATGAACGCTCCAGCCCAGCACCACCAGGTTAAATTCATGGGACATTCTATACCACACCCACATTTCCCTATCATGCCTTCGCACAATTATAGCGGGAGACCACACTTTAGTTCTAATTCAAACTTATATTTTGGTCAGAACGAGTTGAGGAGATCAGGTCTGACTAGGGATAAGGGGAAGCAACAGTGAATGCTAAGATGAAAGCGTTGATATTGAGGAACATCTACCCTCAACACCAATTACCCCGACTCAGGAAATACTAGCACAACAGTATACTACCACAACTGCAACTACACAAGAGGTTGTATTCTCCACATCACTCAACCCCACGCAGAGTACAGCTAAGAATGACAGAAGTAAACCAGCTAGACTTGTCCATTCTTAGCTGGAATGTGGCAGGGCTAGAGTCAAGACTGTCTAATCCAGAATGGGCTGAGTTACTGGACGGTAAAGACATCATTATGTTCCAGGAGACATGGGCTGTGGAGAACCTACATATTGAGGGCTACCATTGCTTCAGCGTAACAGCACCAAAGCCTGACTCAGGACGCGCCGTTGGAGGCTTGTTTATTGGCATCAGGACACTTGCCGGCGGTACAATTACAGACCTTTCCAGAGGAAACCCAAATATACAGATTCTAGAGTTCAAGCGAAAGACCCGGATTTATCTAATTAATTTTTACAACAATGACTTTTATTCTGTACCCATCAAACATTTTGAAGCACTCTCTAAGACTTTACGGAACCTTGAAAATTGCTCTAAAATTGGGGAGGAAACAGGGATTCTAATTGGGGGGGATTTTAATGCGAAAATTCCTAAAAATGGTAGGACGGAGGACAGAAATTACCCAGATCAAGCTGAACGAAGGGGCACTGAACTAGTTAAAATTCTAACTGAGCACACTCTCAGTAACGCTATGGACACAAGCCATACCCCAAGCGTATTCCATGCTCCTCAGTTCAGAGGGCGGGACTGTTCCTCCACAATTGACTTCATTTTTATGTCTCCCCATTTATTAGACTGTGTGATAAAATCTACAGTGGTAGAAACCTTGTTTGGTGACCACAACCCTCTCACTGTGACCTTAAAATTGGGTCCAAACAAGGTATACGTCAAATTAAATGGGGCAAGAGACATTACACCCACAGGTGACTGCTTGCGTCTGTAATGGAGGGGAGTCGATAGCGGGGCTATACTCGAAAGTGTAAATAGGGAACATCCCAAGCTATTTAATTCTTGCCTAACTACAGATGGGAACTGCCATAGGATAATTGATGACTTTGGCAAATTGTGTTTAGCAATAAAAACCTCCCTGTCGGTTCCATTACCAAAAATGCAGAAAGAACCCAGGTGGTTTGACTCTGCCTGCTCATTAGCAAACAGGGAATTGCGCAGGGCATTAACCACCAAACCAAGGTGCCTATTAGAGGTACAGGCAGCCAGGAAACTCTACAAACTTAAAATAGCTGATAGGAAGGCGGGATTACTGACAGAAAAATGGGAGTCGCTGGTTGGGAACGCGAACCTGAAAAACAGTGGCCCTTTTAGGTCATCCGTTAGGAAAATGCGTGAAATGGGCAAACAACTAACCCCAATCAGTTGCAATATAACTAGCAACTCTTGGGAGGCCCCCCATTTCTCTAAAATATACGCCGCCCCACCTGAGGAATCATCTGGCTTTCTTGGTGGCCAGCTCCACGGCTTGGAGATTGATCTCTACGAGGTGGAGATAGCCATCAAAGAGAGTCTTGGAAACAAGGCCCCAGGCCCTGACGGTCTGCCCATAGATATAATTAAGTACAGCCCGGATCTATGGGCACCAATCCTGCTCAATGTTTTTAACAGCCTTCCTAAAGCACCCATGCCCACTACTTGGGCTACCAGTACTATAGTCCCAATTTTTAAAAAGGGCGCGAGATCAGACCCAGTGAATTACCACCCGATTTCCCTACTGGGTAACACCTTAAAAATCTTGGGGCGAATAATTTATAATCGGGTGGTAGAGTGGACTGAAGATACGGGCCTACTGGACCCGTTCCAGATGGGATTCAGAAGCAAGGTGGGGACGGTCGAGCAATGCTTGAATCTGAAACTGATCATCGACAAGTATAGCATTGCACGATCGTCCCCTATTTACCTTGCGTTCATGGATCTTTCATCCGCCTTCGATCTGGTCAACAGATCCAAATTGTGGGCAATCCTTCTGAACTATGGACTGGACGAGGCTCTTGTTAGTTTTCTGGCATACCTCCACACTGACCTCAAATCACAAGTTAGGATTGGGGCGGGTGGAGAAGTATCTGGACCCATTAATATCGGTAGAGGGGTAAGACAGGGGTGCGTTTTAGCACCCCTGCTGTTCATTATATATATTAATGGCCTGGCAAAAACCCTAAAACAAGTGACCAGCGATGTACCAAGTATCCAGGGGCAACCACTGCCAGTTTTATTATATGCTGACGATGCAGTGTTGATGGGACGAACACCAAATGCCCTCTGCCTACTTGTCAAAGGGTTTGTTCAATACATGGAGGGCTTAGACCTGCACGTCAATTTTAAAAAATCTTTTATTATGCCATGTGGTCCCGGGAAACGCAAACTCAACACTATACACATAGGGACAGATAAACTAGAATCTGTAACTATATTTCCGTATCTTGGCTTGGCTTTCGCTGCGAACGGCTCATGGAGTGGGCATATAGCCCACGCCATGGGCAAGTTCTCGAAAGCCAACAATTCTATTTTGAGTTTGCCCCGACCGAAGAAAATAGGTGCCACTAGAGCCATTTAAATTTTTTTTAAGCTACAGTGCCTACCTGTCGCCACATACGGGGCTGAGGTTTGGGGATTGAGAAAAAGACCTAGCATCCAGCGAGAAGAAGGCCGATTTTGTAGGAAAATACTGGGTGCCCCAATCTCATCCTCTGAATTGATCTGTCATGAGGAACTTAACCTCCCCTACGTATGCGACTTTATTAGATCTAGACCAGCTCTTTTCTGGATCAGGATCTGGAGGAACAACTCAGCCGTCTTAACGCAAAACATCATAAAAGACTGTCTTAAATGCGACCACGGCATGTTGATCCCCTGGCTCGCGGGAGTCCTTAAAACACTGAGCAATGTGAACAGGGAAGATCTCTTCTCCGATCCAAGCAAAATCGAACCTAAAGACAAAACTGAGGTCAAACATGCACTGTATGCACTTTATAAATCAGAACAAATGGAAAGGGAAACTCTCAAACCAACTGTTGTGACTTACTTGAAGAATGATCTAAGTAGGAGAAATCTCGCACAATATCTCACTAACTGGGAGAGATCACTGTTGTTCCGGCTGAGGGCTGGCTCAATAAAATTTTTGCTGGGCTTTCCCTTGGGCTACCAGCACACAACAGATTATAACCCATGCCCGTGCGATGGTATTAGTAAACAGAATGATTTGCACTTTCTATTTTTCTGTAAATTCTATTTAAAATATATTAACTGGCTTTTAACTCCGTATTTTAGGAAACACAGACCCCTCTTGTTAGGGGAGTCCTATTCAATGCTACTTTCCCTGGACACAGATGAATTAATTTACCGCACCAGCACTTTTTTAAGACATATAACATATGCACGTAAAACGATGGAAAACCCCTGAAAACAGTCTTATGAGAAATGTATCAGATTTTTAATAATTCATGAATTTTTGTAATCTTGTATTTGTTGTGTAATTGTATTGTTTTTATTGTGGTACTTTTATGAATTTTATGAAATTCGAATAAAGGTCTTTTGAACTTGAACTGAACTATACCTAAGCAAGGGGTGATTACACGACCTTGCCCCAGCTGAGTGATCAGCCAGTTGTCAGTTTGGATGGCCAGCTAGGGGTGGCATAAGATATGCTGCAGCCCCTGGTAGGCCTTGGGTGCACCTATGCACTGGGTACCTATGGTACACTATACAGGGACTCACAAGGGTGACCCACCATCCAATTAGGTATGTACCTAAAGTACATGGAGTCCATTTTACAGTGAGAGCAGATAGCCTGGGGCCCTGATCAGCAGGATCCCAGGCCAACTAAGTCGAAAACCAGCTAAACACTAGGCAAAAAATCTGGGGTAACCATAGTCGGGTATCCACCTTCCTAGAACTACTAGCCGCAGATTCCTTCACGTAGAATTATCCCCAGGTGTCCCTGCGTGCCGGGGGCGCGGCGACATCACGCAACTCCGCCCAGGCATCATCTGCGTATGTGACGTTAGCTAGGTCACATAAGACCCACCCCGGCGCCCCTACGTCAGTTTTTTCCTTTTCCACATGCAACGTGGATTGGGTCCTTGATATGGGCCTGTTTGGGGCCCGTTTGTCTTCCATTTCGTTTGGTGGAACAGTGTGCGAATGCCTTCTGGCTTCAAAACTTGCACGTTTTGTGGGCGTCTTATTTCGGCGACCGACTCTCTCCTCATTTGTATGTGGTGTTTGGAGGAGGATCACAGCACCACTGATTGTGCGGCGTGCCAACAGTTGAAGACGAAGTCTCGGCGGGAGTGCCGGATGAAACTTCTCTCCTTGCGTTTCTCCAGGTCGGCATCCTCCCCTCGGTCTGCTTAGGTGGACGGCTTCAGATACTGCCGTGGTCGTCGTCCTCGCCCTTCTCTGATGTCACGTGAGCATCGCTCCCTGGTGGGTAAGTGTTGCAGTTTGTTCCCGGGGGCTGATTTACGGCCTGGCGGGGGTGCGGACTCTCTGCAGGTGATGCGGCCCGCATGTCGTCCTATCCAGCGTTTCCGGTGTTCGGGCGTCGAGAGTCCAGATGGAGACATACGCGGCAGCTTTGCAAGCCTCACTGGTGTCTCCTCCTCCTGCCCCTCCTGGGGCGTTGGCGGATCCCTTGCCTTGTACAGGGCCCTCCGTGGCGCAGCCAGCGGCTCCGGCCCCAGCACCGACCGGTTCGGATACATGCTTAGAGGATGTAGTGCTGTTGGGGTGCGGCTCCTCCGGGGCACCTCCTCCACGGTGTCTCTGCCTCACCGCAAACTCCAGCGGGAGTCCTTGTGGTGTTGCGGGAGGTCGGCGGGGCTCGGGTCGCATCCCCGAGCCCCTCTCGGTCCTTTAACAAGGTGGTCCTGTCTAAGGCCGAGGTGATGCTGCTACGGCAGCAGCTGGACCGTGCAGAGCCACAGGGGTTGGTGGACCCTCCTTGTCCCGCTCCGGGTTGAGACTGGGTGGGGACCCCTCATCCCTCTCCGGGTCCCTCTCGTCCCTCCCCACAGGCGGCTGCCTCTTTAGAGGGCGAGTCGGACGCAGACTAGTCTCTGGCACCGCTACATGGGTTGCTGGGCGATCCCCGCCTCATTCTGGGCCCTGGCTGGCAGAGGGCTTCGTGTCACTACCCGGGCCTGTCTCGTTTCCCACGCAGGTGTCTGTCTTGGCGGGGTCGGGTCGGCGTCATTCTGGCGCTGCCCCGGGTCTGGTTCGGCTCCAGCTCCTCTCCGGTGCGGGATGACTTATAGGCCCTTGTCCGGTGATGCTGGATGGTGCCAACATCCTGCCTCAGGCGGCGGACTCTACGCCTCCGCGCAGGTGTTGTACCGTGGATTTGTTTTCGGATGCTCTCTCTTCTCTGGAGGCAGGCTGAGACCGAAACGTCGACTGTGACTTTATCTACCACTGAATATTAGAATTTTGTGTTTTGGTAGAAAAGTTCTAGCAACTGATGTAATAAGGGCTGTGTGGATTCGTTTTTTTCCCCTTTTACATCTTTGTTGTTTATCTTGTACCCAACTTTTTAACTTGTTTTGAAAAAGATAAGATTAAATATTCTTTGTTTATATACACCCGCTTTTCAATCTCTTTTTGCTCTCTCTCTTGATTGATTACTTATAAGTAACAGCTTTTGAATATGTTATTTTTGTTGCTGCACAACCAGTACTAGTGGGTGAAATATTTTAGAAAACCCACATGATCTTATCCTGTAAGTGATTTCAAAATTTCTGTGTTTACTAAAATCCCTTGAAGGTACCTCTACCCTATTGTATATTGGTGTCGTCCTCTCCGGAGACTGGCCGCCCTGAGGTGTCTTTTTCACTTGCGTCGAAGGGCAGATCCCCGCCCTTCCTGAGGCAGAGGTGTTCGTTAGAAGAGTGGCAGGTCCCTCATTCTTCGGCTCCCTCTGACTTCCAGGTCTGGCCCTTCCCTGTCCCGCTTGGCCTCGGGGACGACCGCCTTAGCTTGCAGCTGTTGCCAAAGGAGGAGCTGCTTTCTCCGCTACGGGGCTCTATGGAAGCGGGTGCGGCCTTCGCTCACGCAGTGTCCACAGCTGTGGGCATCCTGCACATGGGTGACCCGGTGGCTCACTTTCCGGCGGACCATCTTTTGGGGGTCCTCCACCAGGGCTCTGGTGGCAGGGAAATCTTACTTCCCTTTGAAGGTTCGCTCCTTTCTACCTTGACGGGGGCTTGGAAGTGTCCTGCCTCAGGGGAACCGGTACCTAAGCATCTTCTGCACCGGCACCTCCTGGCGCCGTGTGACCCGGCGTGTCTTTCTCTTCACCCCTCGGCCACCAGCCCACTTTTGTGGACTGCTTTCCCCTCCCTACTGCCACTGTTGACTCCGCCGTCCCGGTAGGCCCGCTGGCTGGACTCTTGGTGGCGCAACATGTTCGCCTCGACCAGTGCTGCCCTGCGGGACCTTAACACCTTGTGTGTTCTGGCTTGGGCCTCCTCCTGTTTGTGGGATTTGGCTGAGTCTCTGGGATCCGCAGCCTCCCAGGAGGGTGGTCAGGTGGACTTAAGGCATCATGCGTTGGATGGCGGGGAGCTTGCGGGTTTATTCTCCGCTCTGCTCTGGACATCAGAGGTGCTGGGCCGGGCCCTGGCTTCCTCTGTCGCTCTCCGTCGCCATGCTTGGCTACGGGACGGAGTATTCCCTGAGAATATTCGGGAGCAACTCATCGACCTTCCGTTTGATGGCAGCCTGTTGTTCCATGCCCCGACCGACTCCGCCGTCCAAAGGCTATTGGTGGGGCTCCGGCCTCCTCCTCCTCCTCCTCCTCTGTCCCCTCCTCCTTGACTCCTGAGTTGGGCTGATTCTGGGCCTTCTTAGGCCGGTTGTTCTGGCTGTGGAGTGTGTTTTCTGGCCATTTGCTTCCTTCCTTGGGACTTTGGCATTGTTGGCTGCTGGACGGCCCTTTTGTTGATTGTGTGTGTTCTGCCGGAGTTGTTGCGCAGACTTGGCCCTGAGATTAGTCCTTCTGCTTTACTTGGGCTCCTTGTCAAGCCTTCCGCGTGGGTTTTTTACCCCCTTGGCTCTTTTGTTTTTCCTCTGCTGCGGAAGTTCTTCCAAAGAGGGTTCCCATAATTTGGGACTTCACGTACCCTATGTGGGGTAGTGGTAGCTGTCATGGCTTCCGCTCTGCTAGGGGTTTCCGGTAGCCTTTGGGTACCTGTTCTCCATGGCGTTTATGTAGGTTGCTTTTGCTTCTTGAGGTCGTGTGCGCAGCCACTGGTAGTGATGTGCCCGGCATCTCCCCCTCTCCCTGCTCCTGTCCTGAGGTCTGGGATGATACTGTGTTCTCCCTTGCCAGGCGCCGCCTACTCGGCCTTCCTGGGGCCTCTTGCTGTTCTTCTTGCTTCTGGCAGCTTTTGACTGCCGGCACTGTTCTGGCTGGCAAGTTGCTCTCCATCTGGAGTGGGTTCGCCTTCTTTTCCCTCACTTCCTTGGGTCCTCTAGGCTTCTTCTTACTCTTCCTGTGTTGGCATTGGGTGGAAGCTATTTTGCCTTGTTGGGGAGTGGAGTGCTTAGGCCTCTCCGACCTTGCCCTTGGTTCCTCTGCTGTGAGTGTACGGTCCTCTTCAGCCTTCTTCTCCCTCCTACATTCTCTTGGGATTTGTGGGGTTCAGCTTGTGGGGGTTCCCATTGCCAGGTAGGGACGAGGTTCTACCTGGTCCACAGATCTGGTCCCCTGTGGGGCCCTCTGTTCTGTATTGGTTGTTGGGGTCATTTCACAGACCCTCCTTCCCAGGGGGTATTGCTAGGGTATCTATTCTACGTGAAGGAATCTGCGGCTAGTAGTGTCTATCAGATGTACGAGTTACTTACCTTCGGTAACGATGTAACTGGTAGGGACGATTCTAGCTGCAGATTCCTTCATGGCCCGCCCTTCCTCCCCTATTCTGCGAGGACCCTTGGGTTGGTCTTTGGTCCTCTCCTCCCGGTGGGGGGCTGAGTCTCCTGTGAGTGCCTTCCTTGTTCTTGGCAGGTGGCTCCGTCAGGGGGCGGTTCATTCCTCCCTTGGTTCTTTGGAGGATGGGGTTCTGGTGCTCTGGTGCCCTGTTGCTCTGGCTACTCCAGGTTGGGGGGGGGATTGCTTTCTATCCCTGTCCTCTCCTCCCTACCCTCCTTCCATTGCTATCCTCTGATTAAGGGTCATCTGGCCATGTCTTGCCCTTGTCCCTTGTGGGTGGTTGCCCTCTATGTTGTGGTGGCTTGGAGGTTTGTTGTCCCTGTCTGTCTTGGGACTGGTCTCCTTCCTTGCTCAGGATGGGGGATGGTAGGTTACTACGTGTGCCATGACTTTTACGCATGTTCCTTGCCACTGGGGCACAGAGGTGGGAGGCTGTCTGTGCTGGCAGGGTGGCTGCGCAGGGCTCTGCTTGTTCTTTCTTCTTTCCCTGCCTTTGGGTTCTGCGGTGTTGACACAACTCTGTGTGGTGTTGTTAGTCACCGTTTCTTTCCAATTGTTCTGCTCTTCGCACAGTGTTACCATGTTTCCACAGTTTTTTATATGGTGGTTTCGCGTTGTGGTGCGGAAAAGTTCTCCAAAGAAAACTGATGTAGGCGCGCCGGGGCGGGTCTTATGTGTTACCGCTGACGTCACGTACGCAGACGACGCCTGGGCGTAGTCGCCTGATGTCGCCCCACCCCCGGCGCGCAGGGATGCTGTGGCAAAAAAGTTTCCAGATCCAGTCTCACGCCTGGGGATAATTCTACATGAAGGAATCTGCGACTAGAATCGTCTTTACCAGATACATCGTTACCGAAGGTAAGTTACTCGTACGTTTGTAATTAAGTTACAAACACATGGTGCCCCTGGCTCGCTCCCGCAAGGGAAAGGCTTTGTGTGCTCTGGGCCACACTCCTGATGCCGAGACTCACCTGTTCCCCCAGCTCACGAGTCGGCCGCTCTGGACAGCCTCCACATGGTGATGGTCCTTCTGTGGGCTTTCCAGATTTGTACTTCTCCGAAAATAACAGCTCGCAGCGTCCTTTCAGGCAATTGTTTATTGTTATAAATATGGCCTGAACAGCAATATTCAATCGTTTTAGTGAAGCAGTTTCTCACGGTAGCACTGCAAAAACACTGCGCATTTTTGTGAGAAATGGGCGGTTTTGACGAGTTGCGAATGCGATATTCGTTGTTGTTTTGTGTTCTATTAACTACAACTAAGGTACTTCTGTTATTTTATTGGCCGCCAGAGGATGAAAAGCGGAATGGACTCACTCAGGATTCTAACCTGTGGCCCGCAGTTTCTGCTTGGGTTCCAGCAGCAGGCGCATTAATCCTTGGAACTAGCTTACATGCACCGATGTGATATGCATTGCACGCACAGGGGTGATACAGATTCCCTATCTCTAGCCTTAAGTTAATTGGCAGACAGCCGCAGGGCCGGACTGACCGAAGCTGGCACTGGGCAATCCCCCGGTGCGCCGCACGGGTGGGGGACTATTTTGGACCCCTGGGCGCCGTTTTTGCTATGGGTCGTTTTTGCAGCATAGCTGCAAAATTGGCCCTGTATCAAAATCGGCCGAAAACCGGCCCTGGCAAAGAGCTCGGTGGCACCCCCAAACCCCACCCCCCGTCCCCTCCCCCCCGGGAGGGGGGGGGGCGACTGAGCACTTTGCCAGGGCCGGTTTTGGTTCCCAGTCAGGCCCTGGGCAGCCGTGTGCCCAGGGGACTGTACCCTGTTGGCCAATGTTGGGGATTATGCAGGTAGGTGATACAGCAACCACGGGCACATGTGAGGGAGCAGGATGCCAGGCGTGCGGTTTAGGGTTACACAAGAGTACAACATCACAGCAAGCAGACACACGGGAGAAAGCCAGGGGTGTGCTTCTGTGCGGGATGTTAACCCCAGCGTTCCACTCTGGTACAATTAGTTCTTGAGCAGATGTTTTATACTCTGCTACCTAAAGTGCATTAAAATTCCGGTTTCTGCATGTTGTGTGTTTGTAAATTAAATACAACATTTCATAACTTTTTTTATTTGATGTATCCTGGTTTCTGTATCTGTATGTGCTGTTTTGGGGTTCAAGTCATAGAATTAGCTTAGGTGCGGTGTCTCCGCCTTCCAGAGTGATTCACTGGAAGCGACAAGCCAAAATGTTAAGAACGAATGGGCTAGGCGCTTTAGGTGGAAGTCCCATTCTTGCTCCAACAGAACAGACAAGGGGTGGTGCTTCCTGCACATCTAAAGTGTTTGTGTGAGAAATGCAGACATACAGGGACGCAATAAACAGAACCAGTACCCAGACCCTTTTTACGAGGTGGCGGGGGTGAAACCCCCAGAGCTGTATGAGGGCCCTATACTGTCACGAGCTTGAAGGGTGTCACCCACCACAAATACCCAACTTCACTCTGCTTGGAGATACCGTCGGTTGAAAGGCATACTTACATAAAACACTGCATTCTTGGAGTTGTAGTCCTGGTTCACATCAATGAACCAGTTGGACTAAATTTACAAATTACAATGGTTTGATGGAGGGAAAAGCTGGAGTGAAACATCAGGTGTCCATGGACGTCAAGTCGGTCAGTAGCCTCAGGTCCGGTGCTTCCGACTTTCTTCAGCTGTTGACAGTGCCTGGATTTACTGGGCCAAAACAAAAACGCAATGTAGTAATGTGAAAACATCAGTTTGTGAGGGACAGCTTCCACTGAGTAAGTGACACCCAGGGTCGGACAGGCAGTGCCAGACGGGCTGGCCTGTCAGTTCAGTGTGCGGGCCTTTTTTTGGGCTGTTTGTGGACCCCCCCCTTATGGTCTGGTGGACTGTTTTATATTGTTGATTTTACTAATATTAAAACAAGCCTCTGAAGTGAGCTCAAATGCCTGGATCCTTCCACACCATGAAAAATACTTATACAGGGTGTCTTTGCAAGTTCAAAACTGCCCCATTTGCAAGCATGGGACACATTTAGGTTTCTAATTCACTAATGGGATGTCACCTTTTTATTTGGAGCCAGGGGCTAATTTTTTAACCATTCGGGGTGGGGGTTGCACATGGCGGTCCCAAAAACTCATGCCTGTCCCCTGGAGTCCCTCTAGGGATGTCACTTTGATGATACGACTGGGTCCCAATACCAGCTCAATGTAGACAGGAAGCGGGTACACAGGTCTGCTGTCCCTTGCAGGCTCCCGTCCCTGCATTACACACATTCACAAGGATTTGCAGACCGAGTGCTGTCTGAAGAAAAATAATTTTTACAATAATTGCAGTACTATTGGAGCAGCATTTTTGTGATGCCTTGCAAACGACCGCTTCATGCCCCGTGAAGTGTTACATGTAACACAGCCCAAAAGTCTGGTTTAGTCGCCAATGCAGCACCGACCCCCAGCCTATTAGCCCCCTCAGGCCCATGGTCTGAAGAGCGCCAGGCTGCTACATTCACGCTATGAGTTACCTACAGAACTGCACGGAAGTGATGCATTTGCGTTGGACTGAGGTGAACCGTGTGCTAATGCCCCAGAGGGCCAGAGCAGCAGGAGAGTCACCAGTCCCTGGGATCCAGCCCTCCCTGGGGCAGAACTGGAGTGAAGTTTCAAGAAGCATTGGCATAGCCAACAGGTCTCGCCTTTGGGACCTTATAAGTGTTTAGCCATGCAACAGTTGATATTGTTGCACCAAGGATATTGTGCTGCATAACTAAATACTTATAAGGTCCCAAAAGCAAGACCTATTGGCTATGCCAATGCTTGTTAAAAATGTGTTGGACGCGTTGCTTCAGCTCTTGAGCAATTTCCGTCCTAAATACTGTGAGAAAGTGCCATCTTTCTTGCATGGTATGCCCCCACTTTTTGCTGAATTGCTGGTGTGCTTTGACGAGTGTGAACTGGGCTCCTGCCAATCAGGTGTCCAGGACCTGTGTTCCTGCCCGAAAAACTGTATTGAAGCTGAAACCCAATTGGCATCTCTGGCCACATGTCAGCCCCTGGTAAATGGTACCCTAGATACCCAGGGCCTTGTGACCAGAGAAGACCCCTAAGGGCTGCAGCACTTAGTGTGCCACACTTAGGGTCCCTGCACCCTGACACCCACACCCTGCCTTGGCAGACAGTGTCCTGGTGCAGACCTAAACAAAGAGTAGACATGGCACACCTCCCTGTGTGCCATGCCCACAACCCCACTGCCCTGGCATCCATCAGTCACCCCTCTAGCTGGGTGCCCTATGCCGGTGGTGTGAGCACATGTCCATGAGCCCTGTGCCCCTACAGTACCCAGGGCCATTCCTGGCCACTGTAAGTGCAGTGATACCATTAACAGTATATGGTGCTGGGAGGTTGTCATTACGAACTCCACAGCACCATAATGGCTACACTGAAGACTGACAAGTTTGATATCAAACTTCTCAGCACATAAGCCCACACTGATGCCAGTGTGGGATTTAATGTAAAATGCACTGCAGAGGGCATCTTAGAGATGCCCCTTGAAGCCTAACCTAAAATCCACGTCTGGTCTGAGAGGCTGCCACACAGCAGACATGTTGCTGGACCCCTGGGTGGAGAGCCCCCGCTCTCCTGGACCTGCAAAAATTCACATCCTTGGCGAGGTTCTAGGCCTCCTCCCCCAGGATGGACAGGGGGAATCTTCAAAGGCATACCGCCTTTGTGAGCTTCTCCAGACCACTTGCTGTACTCGGCAACTGGCCCCCACCAGTTCTGACCCCCACTCTGGCTGAAAGACTGGCGGGAAAACCTACTCTAGGAAGGGGGGTGTGCCAGCCTGTGCCAACTCCACCCCTCAGGTGGGAGAGGCGAGGTGAAGCACAACTCCGGGCTCCGGCCATCTTGAAGATGGGAACCCTGCCCAATTGGAGATAGACTCTTTCCCCCCTCCCCCAGGAGAGGAGCAGGATAGGGGGTGTACTCACCCTAGGACAGGGACCTATTGGTCCCTGCCCTTCCCCTACCTGTAATTCCCCTAAATGTAGTATTTAGGGGCACCCTGAACCTTCCTTCCTCAGATCCCGATTTCGAAACAAGAAAGAAGACCAAGAAGAAGACCTGCCATGCAGCTGCTAACAAGAGGACGACACCAACTGATTTGGCCCCAGCCCTACAGGCCTGTTGATCCTTGAACCTGCTCCTGCTAAATCCCGGTGTCTCCGGTGGACAGCAACCTCGAGAACCCCGGGGGACCTGCCTACCTTGACCCTCTTAGAGACTGGGACTCCTACGAGCAGTGGCTCTGCTCAAACAGCAATACCACTGGTGCCAGCCAGGAACCGCAAATCCAGCCCACTCTGCAACCGCCGAACCAGGCCTGGGTCCAAGTGGACAAAGACCCTGAGGACGTCCCACTGACGATTCTGACCTGGAATCCAGTGCCCAAGGACCCTCCTCGACGAGACCTGCAGACTCAGAAACAGGGACACCTCCTACCGCGACCAGCAGAGGGTAAGATTTCCCAACATCCAAAGACACCCCTGCACCCGGCGCCCCAGTCTCCTGTGCCCAACTCCGGGGTGCCTACCTACCCTCCAAGATCCCAACTTACCCCTCGAAGTGCTGGTCTCTCCAGAAGATCCACCGTCCTCGGGCCTGCAGCCTTTGTTCTCTTCTCAAGATCTCCATTGATTAACATTGAGCGCCCGACTGCTCAAAAACACCCTGCACCCAGCCGCCTTAGTGCCCCTGGCAGTGCAACCTGTGTCCTATCCTACGTCCCCATTTGCCCTGTGCAAGTGACCAGGAGCCCAGCTCCCACAGCCGTGGGGCTTGCTAGCCAGCAGCCACCAACCGAAGGCCCCCCTACCTCTCATTTGATAACATTGGGCTGAACTACCTCTGCACCCGGCTGCCCCTGTGCCGCTGAGGGTGTACCAACTGTACCTACCTGACCCTGGGAGACCCCTGAGTCTATGCCCAGAACCTTAACTCTGCCAGTCGAGTACTTGCCTAAATCCTTATAACTCACTTTTCTTCCATAGGCTAACATTGACTGGTTACACTCAGAAATTCTTCTAAATGTGGAGTTTGGGAACTTTAAAATATTCACCTAAAATCAGCCAAACAACGAATTCCAATTTACTCACCTGTGATCAGGAGAGACCTCAGTGCTGCACCTTCTAGCCCAGCACAAACCCTGAAAAGTAATTTTAACCGTACTTACCAGTAACCTGAATTTTCTTCCATAGGAAACCATTGACTGTTTTTCTGTGAAATTTCTTCTGTCTTTTTTTGCAAACTACAAATATTCTTTAAAAATCGTACCAACTACCAAAACGTAATTACTTACCTGTTTTAGATAAGGGACCTAGTGCTGAACCTAGGAGTCCAGTACTGGATTACAAAAGTAACGAGAACCTACTTTATCTGCAATTTGAATTTCCTTCCATAGGATAACATTGGTAATTTCAGTTGAAAAAGTTTCTAAGTGTCAACTTTTTAAAATACAATCATATTAGTTAAAAATCACTACTGTAACCAAAACTCTTTTACTTAACTGTTTACAGCTCCTGTCCTGGGACTGAATCTAGGATCCAGTCTAGTGATTAGAAAAGTAATCTACACAGTAACTAAATGCATTCAACTAGAAATTCCCATTGAGCTCATGTTGCATTGTGTTTGAGATTGTGTTGCCTATTGCAACAAACTGTAACTATTGCATTCAAAAAGTCTATTGCCTATTTTAAAAGTACGTAACTAAAGTAACTCATTCTGAGAAAGTATATTTTGCTACCTTGTTGGTTCTAAAATAAAACAACTATATTTTTTATACAAAACAATTGGCCTAGAGTTCAGTTCTTGTGTGTGAGACCATTTGCTGACTGAGTGTGTACAACAAATGCTTTACAATGTCCTCTGATACTGCCTTACTGCTCGACCAAGCTACCACTTTAGAGAGTAAGGTTATATCTAACTTTAGCCTCTGCCAAACCTCTGGGGACTGTGGACTCTGTGCACACGGTACCTTACTTTGGTCCAGTATATACAGAGACACTTTTTTTTACAAATACTAAAATGGAATGACCAGGGCACTGCAGGAGATGTTTCCTTCAGTGACTAGTCAGAGTACAGCAAGCATATGTCACACATCTTTGACAGGTTCTTGTATGTTTTTTTTGATGGCCACGCTCTTTCATGCTTCTTTGACCACCCTTATGGGCTGCTCATGTGTTGTTTATGTGAAATGCATTGGTAAAAACACTGAAACTTCGCAACCTACTTTTCTCTAATTGCTCCAAAGTACGGTGTCACCTCACTACACAAGTAAATTGGTCCGACCACTTCTTAGTTGAATTTTCACTATTGAGCTTGAATAAGCCCCCTCAGAAGACCTCTCTTCCGTCAATTTGGCGACGACAGTGGCATAAGGTAACAGTTGAGGAGCTGCAGAGGGTATGGAAGAAACCCAATATTACAGAAACGGATAATGTGGAGCTCGCTTTATTGAAGTTTAACAACTCCCTTACAGAGGCAATTAATGTGTTTGCTCCTTTGAAGCTACATAAACAATACCCCACCTCCAAGCAAGAAGTGTGGTATACAGAAACTCTTAGAATAGAGAAACAAGGATGTAGAAAGCTCGAGGAAATCTCGAACTGAGGAAAGTAGGAAAGTACACCTGGACGCTCAATCCAACTATTATAAAAACATTAGACTGGCAAGGAAGAACTGTCTTGCCCAGCAGCTTGCTGAGGCGGGTAACTCTTCCAAGGAATTGTATAAAATTTTACAGGCTTTTGTAAAACCGGTAGCCAGTGAAAGTCCAGATGACTTTTCTCAGTCCCTCTGCGATGACATCTCCCTGTTTTTTGAAAATAAAATTGATCTGATTTATGATAAAATCACAAAGGCCCCTAGTCAAAGGAATAATAGTCTGATTCCCTCCCAAGTACCCTCATATGGTGATAATTCACTTATTACCTTTCCAGCAGTCAATGACTCCGATTTTTTCTCCCTCATCAGCCATATAAAATCGGGGTCCCCTGATGATTTTGTGCTTGCCAAAATGGTCACCTCCCTGAGCACACTGCTTGATCCCGAGATCCAATCAGTCATAAATCTTTCCCTCAGGGAGGGGCTGGTGCCTATGGAGTGGAAGAAAGCAGTGGTGAACCCCATTCGAAAGAACGCAGCACTTCCATGGACAGACCTCTCTAACCTCCGACCCATCTCCCTCCTGCCATACCTTAGCAAGATGACCGAGAAACATGTGAACACACATTTGTCTAAATACTTCGAGGCAGCGGAGGGTCTAGACCATTCTCAATCTGGGTTTAGACCTAATCACCGCACCGAATCTGCCCTCCTCTCCGTGACCGATAACATCAGGATGGCACTGGATGGAGGGGGCTCTATGATTCTGGTGCTGTTAGATTTATCCGCTGCCTTTGACACGGTATCACATGAGATTCTTCTCGGTCGTCTGAGGGAGGTGGGCATAGGAGGCACGGCTCTGTCCTGGTTGGAGAGCTTTCTCACTGGCCGCTCACAAGGAGTCAGATTGGGCTCCCTTCATTCCATCTCAAGGGAGCTCACCAAGGGAGTGCCACAAGGCTCATGTCTAAGCCCTACACTTTTTAATGTGTATGTGGCCCCCTTGGCTGACATTGTGAGAACATATGGGTTCACCCCGGTGTCGTATGCTGACGACACCCAGCTTTTGTTCCCTTTCCAGTCCCTCACACCAGCAATAAAAAAATCTTTTGCGGATGGTATGAGGGCAGTATCAGATTGGATGGCCTCAAATTGCCTCCAATGCAATGCAGGCAAAACAGAGGTTATGTTGTTTGGAGAGGCCCATTCTATGGTCTCCAGAATGGTGGCCTCTGGATTTGGGACCAGTACCAAGCCCTAAACAGACCGTAAAGAATCTGGGTGTGCGACTAGACCAGGCACTACTGCTTAACACCTTGAATGCTAAGGCTTTTCCCGCTGGGTGCTGACCAGATTGGATTCCCATTGTTCATGACAAGGTCAGCTCGTCATTAGCACACATCCAGTGTACTGCATGACGAGCTGACCTTGTCATAAGCATGGAACAGGTTAAAGAACATGTTAGTCAGGTTACTGGATCCTGCTTTCATGTTATTGGACTTCTAAGGCGTGTGTTCCCATTCTTGCCCGACATCCACAGAAAGACACTTGTCCAGACTCTTGTAGTCAGCAGGCTGGACTATTGTAATGGACTTCTCATCTCGGCCAATGAGGATCAACTTAAGAGACTACAGGTGGCTCAGAACACCGCGGCCAGACTGGTTCTTAATGCTTTACCTAGGACCCCCTCACGTCCCCTTTTGAATAAACTTCATTGGCTGCCTGTCCGGCAGCGTATTAAGTATAAAATCTGTTGTACAATACATAAGTCTGTTTGGATCTGGCCCTATATATTTGACTGAAAAGCTCAATTTCTATTGTCCTGGACGCTCCCTGCGTTCCAGCAATCAATTACTACTTCAGGTCCCTAGGATTAAAAGGACTAGGCAGGGAGGCCGAGCTCTCTCTTATAAAGGCCCCATTCTCTGGATTTCACTCCCCTTCACTCTGAAACAAAATACTAACTTTCAGTCCTTTAAGCAGTCTCTCAAAACATTTTTATTTTCGACTTCTTAACTATTTTACAGACTATAAAACTTGATTGGGTATTCCAGCAATAGCGCAAGCGCGGAGATACCCCTTCGGGGGTCGATTCCTGCGCTATAAACCTTGAGAATGAACTTCTTTCATTTGACATCTCCACAGAAGGGGACATATAGCGCATTGTTTATTTATGTATTTGCTTAGGCAACATAATGCATGCCTTATTTACTTGCCACGGATGTTTGCAGGCGAACATGTCTTATTTCAGGCAAAACGGTCAAGGGAGAGTCAGACTAAAAGAGAAAGACCAAGTCTCCAGGGCCAAACACGTGCTACCATCCACACCGCAAGTTTTGTAGAGTTTATTTTAGTTGATGTCCCTGCTGGGTACTGCAGGTGGCACAAGCTTCCCCTGATGACGTTTGCTCCTATGGATGTTTCTAGTTTGGTCTTTTAAGTCGGATGAAAAAACTAGAGGGACAAGGCGCTGTCGGAGGGGCGTGGCCTGTGCAATTAAGGGTGTGATTTACACAGGTAAGCTACAAATCTGTTTAGCACAGTGTGCCGCCCGACTGGTGCTTTGATGCCTCTTTCTGTTAATGCATCCAGATCTCTTACAAGAACTAACATCACTTCTAAAACAAACCAGGACTATTGGCTTTGTCAGTGGTTGCTCCCTGTGTAAAATAAAGGAGTAACAACCTTGACTTTGTTTTGAATAATGTTGAAAATGCTTCAATTGAAGAAATTGTGAGTTTGGTGATAACGCTCCGAGGGACGTAAAGCCAAACTCTTTGTGAAATATTTACTTTTATTTATCGTTGCCCTGAAACATGTTTAGAAGTTGCTAATGCTTGGCAGCTGTCTACCCTGAAGCGCCTTTTTAGGTTTTGCCTGCAAGTGCGCACGTAGTGCGCATGCGCTAAAAAACCTTGAGTCTTATGTGGGATCGATGACCCGCCCCCGGCTCCCATTGGCTAGCTCCATAAATGGAGGCTAGCCATTGGGAGCCGGATCTGTCCGTCAAGGCCGGACCAGATTCGGGGGCGTTCCCGCATTTTTTTCCCTGGGCGTGGTTCCGTTCGTCTTGGAGGCGGCCTCTCCTCTACCGGGCCGGATTACACTGCTGCAGCCGTCGGAGTTGGTAAATGTGCGGTGGGCGGAGTTTCGTTTGGGTTTGTTTTCTTGAGTCCATGCCGACCGCCGCCAGAAGAAGTCCAGGTGAGTGTTATTTTATTTTATTTATTGCCTTCCCGCCCCCCCTCCCGCTGTCCGTGTGCTGTCCTGTCTTCCCCGCCCCCTCCCGCTGTCCGTGTGTTCCACCCCCACCTGGGCCGAGGGGTTTCCCAGAGACCGGAGTGTTTCCCAACTTAGGGCTCGCACTGCACGGATGGTGCGCGCTGAGTCCTCGAGGCCGCCTGCTCACATCACTGGCGCATTGGGCTAAAGGCATATTATGTTTCATTGTATGTGCTTTCAGATTGCGTTGCTCGTTCCCAACTGCCGGTGACCGGGACACAGCCCTGGTAACTTCCTTTTTTTCCTTTTTTTTGTGCAAGGCATTTACACTGTAAGTATTCCAGATACCCTAATGATTTGGCAAGGAGAACAAAAAAACCCTCTAGAACATAATGTTTGGATGACTTCAAATGATCTCTTGTGTTCGTTTCTGTGGAATCACCGAGGCTTGATGAACGCTAAGTGAATCTGATGCATAAACACAGCTTCTACCTCGATTCTGATGAGTGCCAGATGTGGGGCGCATGTGATGTGTGTGTCTTTGTGATCAGGCAGAATCCATTGCTGTTTTTAACCTACCGTAGCGCTGTCATGTTGATTGCCCCACTCAAGGGCTGCTGCTACGGGGTTTGACTGCAAGGGGCTGGATCTTTTCAAAGGTGGGGTGCTTTGGTCGTGCTGGAGGCAGCAATAGGGTGAGAGAAAGGTGGGGGTCGGGCTCATTAAAAGCTGCATCTCAGAATATACACTCAGAAAGAAAAACAGCAAAGCGCACACTGCAAAAATAAAAATCATGCAAAGCACCAAGTGCTTGTTCTCACACTGGAACAAAAGCAGTGATTTAATTCACTTTTAAAATAGATAGGAAGTCGGGTCGGCTAGATTTCTTCTTTTATTTCACTGGATGCACAGTTTTTTAGTGGCTGGTCTTTCTACGGACTTTGCCTTGCATTCTTAACAAAGTTAGGCAAAATGGATCATTTGCAGGCCTGGCGAATTAACATTATTACGGGTCTGTTGATTCGATCTTGAATGTAGAGCAACATTTATTTGAAAATGTTACTTTAAGAAAAGGTAACTCCTCCAACATCTGTACGCAGTAGTGCTTCATTCAAATAAGCACACACACTACTATCGAAGTGACAGATTTGGTATGTACATGTCCTCCATTTACACTCACGATTACAAAAAGTTACTTTCCGTGAATTGCTTTGAATAAGTCAGAAGCGGCCCATGGTCTTCCGATGAGGTCGTCAGACACCCCAGACTGAGAATGAAGAGAAACGGAAACACAACTTCTCTAATGCACCCCAGGTGTGTGAATGTGTGAGAGCCGCCCATGGTAAATGGAAGACCAGAGCTGTAAATACTGATGGGAACCAGGAGATGGTATAACAGAAGCACATTACGAACGTCGGCTTCTAATCCTGGTTACAGAATCAAAACTGGTGGAATGTGATGGTCGTAAAGTGCACTTACGCACCGGCCTCCAAGGCAGAACGGCGGCATTCACACATTCAAGATCAGGGGTGGGGTTCTAGGCGTTCATTTGTGTGGCAACCTGAAAAAGTATTTTACACCCACAAACTTACTCCTGTCAAAGCAGGGAAAAGTTCATTTTCATAGTGTGGCAGCCTGATTTACACCCACAAACCTACTCCTGTCAAAGGCAGGGACACCTTCATTTTTTTTTTTTGCAGAGTTTTATATACCGCGAACTAGACCCAAACCGAATCGGGTATCAGAGCGTTTTACATAGCACCAGTTATGTTACATGAGGACACACATTCATTTTTGTTAGGCACGGGGAGATTAAGTGATTTGCCCAGAATCACAGGATGTTTGGCGTCGCTACCGAGACTCGAACCCAGGTCCGTTGGGAGGGGGCACGCAGATATTTAATAAAGGAATTAGCCCCTGGCCTCACATGTCTCATCTCCAGATGCAAAGCACAGACCAGAATCAGGCAGCCGGCACTGTACTGACTGAGCCTTTCCGGCACGGTGTGTTAGATAAAATGAACCTACCTACTACACTGTAACTGGGGGTACTGGCAGGGACCGCATGAGCATGTGAGGTGCAATAGGTGTGCGCTGGTATGACCGTAACTCCATGTCAGTGGAGGCGGGAGCCTGGCACCCCCCGCTTTATAGTGCTATAAGCAGTCCGGTCTCTGCGTAAGCAAACCAAGTATTTCACATCACTTAGTGCGCTCAGCAGAGAAGCCAAAGAGATAATGAGCAAATAGTCAGAACCCTTTTACAGTCCGGATTATTTCATACGCTCAGCAACAAGGCCAAAAGGTGTGCTGTTTTAACATTAAGCACCTAATGTTTATTAACTGCGAAACGTTTTAGCCACTCACGATTGTGTGTCTGGTCGGTATTACGCCCTATCACGTTTGTGAATGTGTATATATTTTGCAATGTGACCTATGTACTAATAGATATCTATTACTGTGTTTGGTACTGTGTACAGACCGAAATGATGCTGAAACTTGAGGACCTATAATAACAGCGTTGCATTTCTGGTCTGCTTGTTTTCTGGCTTAATTGTAACTCCACAAACCCTTTCATATCTCATCGGCTTTTCCCATCCTCTCACTCATTGTGTTTGTGTTTAGAATTTGTATTTGGCATCCTATCCCTGACGAGGCCCTGAAGTGCTTGCAAGTGAGAGGCTCCTCCATTTGTTGTGCATTGTTAGTAGAGTGTAGGTTTACTGTGTAGCTTACATGGGATGCATTCTGTGTTGTGTGTATGGTGATAGAGGCGTGCTGCAATCATATGGCAGCAAAATTGTGGCTCCACTTATGCATGGAGTGAAGCTGAAGTGTGAGGGAGAGATAGTAATGTGATGTCCTCTTGTGTTTTTCACATTGTTCTTAGAGATCTTTTTACTGACGTTTGCAGAAACATTATATTTCAAGTTCCATATTCAATCACATAAATTCCTAGACCCCTCTCCCTCCACAAAAGACCACAGGGTTGATACAGTGATCAGTTATCCAGTATTTGTTTATGCATAATACAGTCTCATTAGACGTGGTGCATTTGTTTTCCTCCTTACTAGGAATTGTTCATTTGTCTCTCCTGGTAAGTCAATTTCTGCGTCACAAAAATGTAACCAATGTTCATATTTTTATGAGCTGCCCCTGCCCTTATTCATTGGAAGATGAAGAACCCTGCACATATCTAAACTTACCATACATGTTTCAATTTCTAAGGGCGGATACACTTCGCCAGGCCTGTGTGATATGTCACTTTACTAGGACTAATGCTAGTTGGGATTCAACCATTACAACGCGGTCTTTACACCTCGCTACCAGGAGGCGGCCTGGGGCCCCGCTGGTAGCGAACTGTGGGGGAACCAAGACCCCCGTGATAGCAGTACTTATCGGATTACGGCGGGCGGGAGGGGCACTCCACGCAGCAGTTGTGACTGCTCCCCATAACATTTGTAATATGGGCAATTCAAGTCACCATAACATTTGTAATATGGGCAATTCAAGTCACCAAGGAGCATTGTGACCTTCTAGGGGAAAGAGTCCGAAAGCGGGTTACTTAAAAAGGTCTTGTAACTGCAGGTGTCCTGCAATATCATTTTAATGTATAGTTGGGAAAGAATATATTCTTTATAATGAACAGTTGCAGAATAACTCTCTCCAAAGCTGTATGGAACTCTGAGGGCCTGATGTACATTGCCAGACAGTGTGTGGGGCTTGCAGTGTGTGTGGGGGCTTGCAGTGTGTGGGGGGGGGCTCGCAGTGTGTGGGGGGGGGCTCGCAGTGTGTGGGGGGGGGCTCGCAGTGTGTGGGGGGGGGGCTCGCAGTGTGTGGGGGGGCTCGCAGTGTGTGGGGGGGCTCGCAGTGTGTGGGGGGGGCTCGCAGTGTGTGGGGGGGCTCTCAGTGTGTGGGGGGGGCTCTCAGTGTGTGGGGAGGGCTCGCAGTGTGTGGGAGGGCTCGCAGTGTGTGGGGGGCTCTGTGTGGGTGTGTGTGGGGGGCTCTGTGTGGGTGTGTGTGGGG
Organism: Lissotriton helveticus; assembly: GCF_964261635.1. Classification (NCBI taxonomy): domain Eukaryota; kingdom Metazoa; phylum Chordata; class Amphibia; order Caudata; family Salamandridae; genus Lissotriton; species Lissotriton helveticus. Next base: position 1,687,699,354 of record NC_136065.1, on the reverse strand, counting down.
GGCTCTGTGTGGCTGTGTGTGTGGGGGGCTCTGTGTGGGTGTGTGTGTGGGGGGGCTCTGTGTGGGTGTTGGGGGGCTCTCTGTGGGTGTTTGTGTGTGTCATTTGCGAGAGATAAAGCTAGTGGCATTGTAAATGACAATGCCATTTATTTATGTTAAAAAAAACATAAATAAAAATAATGTCAAGAGCAATGCCAATAGCTCAAACTTTAACAAAGGCAAAACATTGCATTGTAAATGCTTGTTCATGTAGAGCTGTCACATTTAGAGCCTGACTTTTGCTCTTCGCTCTCCTGCGCGCTGCAGATACCAGCGCGTGCGCTTTCAGATCTCGATCACGTGACCATATCTTCCAAGTAGCACCTGACTGTGTAAGCATGAATAACAAAGGAAGTCTCTTTGAAGCTTCATCAAAGACCGGTGATCGGTGGTATTGCGCCGAGTTAAAGCTATTTTTCACCCTGAGGGCAAAAATGGAGAGCGAGAGTACCTGTTTTTTAGAACTTAGGTGCTGAGCACCTACAGGACCTGGCCCACTTAAAGCTCTGGATATAGTAGTTATGGGAAGCTCCTAACAGAAACTGCCCTCCGTGTTAGATTCTGGCCTGCATCGTCCGCTCAACCAAGTCGCAGGCCATTCACCAACAAAAATGCATATTTCAAACCAAGAAGTAGCACCCTGGGACTAGAAGACCCAGAGGGGTCAATCGATGCACCCTAGGGAGTCCAACAAAACTCCTCTCAATCCGAGCATCAGCATGTCTCCACATTCCAGGCATCACATTCAACTAGGTTCCCCAAGTCCAATGCTGACTCTTGGTCTTCGAGAGTAGAGATATCTATATATGTTTTTGCATTTATTTTAGCATATTTACATGTTTTTTTTTTAGTGTCCTTCCTCCTGTTTATTTATTTGCTGCATGGCTAAACACTTAAAAGGTACCAAAGGCGAGACCTATTGGCTATGCGGCCCGCCAATGCATGTTTACTTTCGTTTCGGGATTCATGGGTGGGTCTCTGTTCTGCATCGCTCGTATTATGTAGGGTCATTTCCCTGTGTTTAGGCTCACTAAGCGTCAATGTGCCTGTCTGCATTCTGTTCTGTGGCCATGGACCCTGTGCCTGATCAGTTTTGTTTTACTTTTTGAGATTCTCATTTCTGTTTGTGTCATGAAGTCATTACCTCTATGCTGATTGATTATTTGCCTCTTTTAGCAATAACGTGTCTTTTCCTGTTTATCTTGTGGGCATTGACCCAACTCATCGAAACATGCCTATTTGAGATTCTAGTGTCTAGGCTTGTTTCAGTCTCCACTCATCCCCACTGACTGTGTATTCAGCTGGTAGTTAATTGCTTGCTTTTGTGATTTTAAGGTATTTTGTACCCAGTTGGTTTCCGATCTGTGGTTTCAGACCTAGCGGTATTTTTCTGGGTTTGGATGCACAAGTCCCATGCTTTGTGTTCTTCCACCTCTTCTCTATACAGCTTTTCCCTTTATCCCCAAGAACTCACAGGCTCTCCAACTGTGTTGTTTATTTATGTTTGTGATTACTTTGTACCACATGTGTCTCCATTTGTACTCCTCAGCCTCCTACTCACGTCCTAATACAAAGATGTATTCTATCTTGCAGGCGACTGCACAGCTGAGGGAGGCATTCAAAGACCCTTCTGTGCTCCTGGCACTTTGCGAAGTTCTGACTGGATCCCAAAACCCTCAGGTAAGAAAGAAAGTGATACTCCAGATGCAGCACTGACTGCAATCTCAATTATCTATGTAAAGTTATATTCCGGACTTTCGCTGCTAGATGCAGGTTGAGCACACATATTTGTAGCTAAATTTCAGTTCTAAGCCTTATGACTCCGTGTATCATAGGTGCTCTGAAAACAATCACTTTTTAGTCTCCTCTCATTATGAGAATGGATTTCTGACCCTAAAAAACTAGATCACTACTTGGGATATTCCCTATGTGAATCATCCCATGACAAGCTGTGATTCTCTATCACTCTTGCTTTTCCTCTTACAAATTGTTTTAATGTTTGTTTGCTTAGTGTATGCAACTGAGCACGGGTCCCTCTGATTTCTACGCGCAAACAGATACTACAATCACTGTCCAATTTCTGGTAAGTGCGTCCCTCTAGATAATGTTTAGTGGACGTGCATAAGTTTGTTATGTCTCCACCCAAGAAACACAATTTCATCCATGGAGGGTTGATGAGGAGATTGGTCTATGAAGCATGGCTTCTGATACCTGAAATGCGATTGGATATTGGGGGATTTGACGCATCTTATTTTAAAGTGAGAGATTTCGTTATAAAAAACTGCAACAAATATACTTTTTTGAAACCCAAAGCTTGTTTGTGAGAACTACAGATTTAATATTGGAAATATTGAGTCCTTGTTAATACGAATGTGGGAAATGGCAGTAATCTATATTTCTCCAACTTTGAATTGCTTATATTACTCCAGCAATGGATCTTTCATAGATTCTCATGCTTTAATCATTCCCCGTTGTCGAAGTGGGACCCCCACGGTACCATAATAAAGCAGTATGTATCCTTAACATAGGCCACAATGACAATGTATAGTCGCATTAGGAGCCTCTCTATGGTCTTTTGAAAAAAGGACCATATTTTAACCAATCAGGAGACTGCACCATCTAAAAAACTCCAAATATAGGCAAGTTCCCTCAGATTTTTTACTGCACGTCATGTGAAGGCAGTCTTCCTGAGCTCTGCTCAGTTATCTACCAACTGACATTGTGAAACTTCATTTTTATTACTCCCAAGCCTGAATCGCCTAAAAAAGGGCCCTTTAGACTCTACAGCAGTTGTGGGAGGAAACGTCTTCACGCAGATGATCCCCCACAAGGATTTTATTTATTGCCTTTACCTTCCTCAAGGTGAAAGACTGCACCTTCCCTACTAAAATATTAGTGTAGTGATCGAGATGGAAGGCTGCTCTTATGGCTTCAAAAAGAACTACCACCTCTGCAGAGGGCAGTGACACTTCATCAACCTCTCACATAAGATCACAAAAAAGATGTCAAAGGAGCAAGGGATTCAAGATGCTCCCAGGAAGTCCTTAAAGGACAGTTAAATTATTATTTTTTAAAGTAGAATTTCCTCAGACACTTCTTTGTCTGAGCCTTCTGCTCCTGCTCTGAAACCTGGAGTTCGCTCTTCAAAATCCTCCATGGATTAATCAAAAGAAAGGGCCAAAATTAAGGCCTCCATTGCCTCGATGATGACCAGGTCATCGTCCCCAACTGTATTGTCGACGACAATGACCACCTTTACAATTGCATTGATTACGACAATATAGACAACGCCTTCCAGATCGTTGACGGCACCCATCCCGTTGACGAGTACTTTGTCGTCGAGAGTGAAAGACGATGACGGCCCCATCAACGATGACTCCATTGATGAACATACCATCGATGAGCGCCTTGTTAATGAGAGTGAAAGACATACCTGTACGACCCTGCCGATGATTAACACATTCTACTGTCAGAACACACCTCTCCCAGTAAGGTGTCCTCTCTTCCTCCAAGCCACCTGTAGGACCGTGAAGAATCTGAAGATGACACAGTTTAGGGCAGTCCATAGTCCCTCCGAATTGCATGTAAAGTGTCCGGATGAAGAAGACTATGAGGGGGCAGAAACCTATTGTCAAGGTTACTTTGAAACTATATACTCTGAAAGGCAGAAACATCATGAACACTCGCCTTCACAAGAAGCGGTTGTGCAGGTGCCGTGTTGCTGTCCCGCAGCTCACTAGGACTCCAAAAGCTGATTGACGGTTTTGTCAACTTTATGAACTCACTTGACCTTGCAGCAAATTTGGAAAAATCGTATGTCCTGTCAATTGGCACAAGTACCAAAAGGGTCTTCACATACAAGATAGGATCCCATAGGCTGGGACGGGTGAAGTCATTTTCCTACTTAGGAGTCTCTTTCGATGAGAAACTGGAATTCAAAGGTCTCATTGAAAAACATGCAGGTAAATTGGTGGCATCAACGGGTGCCATAATGGCCTACGGGAGGAGACTTGGCAGATGGTCGCCTGAGCAGATTCTTAACCTCTATCGATCAATTGTTTGTTCCAAAGTATCTTACGGGGCGGAAGTATGGGGCTTTAAGACGAACCATGTGTGCCAGATCCAAACAGAGGAAAATAAGTTCTTCAAAAGACTATTAAAGGTTCCCTAGAGTACCGCCTCGTATATCACACACAATGAACTGGGGGAATCATATATTGAAGACAGAATAATGATTAGACCGCTTCTGGCTTGGATCAAAATTTGGATTAACCCAGAGGCCAATTTTAGCCGACAAATTATTAAAGACTGCATGAGCCGGGACAGAGGGGGACAGATCCTGTGGTTAAAATATGTAAAAGACTCCTTGGATTCAATAGGCTGCAAGAACTCCTTTTCAGATCCTGAGTCCATGACTAACCAGAATAGGACTCGGGTCAAAAAACTATTTTCTGACTGGATGTCCTCGAAAAGGGCCCTTAAGGAAAAGGGGAAATCGTCTGTCATGGCGCATTGCCTGTTGAAAAAATCATGCAGAATGGAACCATACTTGGTAGTGATGTATAATGCGCAGGAAAGATTTTATATGACTCGCTTCAGATTAAATCTCCTACATCACCTACTTGCCGTCCCTGCGGGTTTTACAAAATCAGTGGAGCTGAAGGGTACCTGCGGCTGCGACACTAGGTCTCAGCAGGATACCCTTCATTTTGTTTTATTGTGCCCCTTTTATTCAGTCCCTAGGCGCAAGTTCTTAGTAGGGATCTTGAAAAAAAAGAAGCTGAGACAGGCGAAAGCAGCTTTACTTTTTCTGCAAGAAGCTTCAGATCCCCACACCTTACTATGCATAATAAGCTTCATTAAGATGGCAATGAGACTAAGGAACACGCGAGAAGCAGTGGACTTTAATAAACTGTAAATCCTAGCCCCAGACCCTAGTAAAACCCCATTAATGAACATGTCGCCCCATTTCAGGATAATTTATATCTCCTTTTTAACTCATATTTTTTAAAAAAAATAACGTTTTTATTAAGAATGTATGTCTGTATTTTATGCTCTTTTATGGTATCTTCTGAAGTGCCGAATAAAGGTATTTGAACTAGTGCAGGTGCCACTATCCTTTTTGCAAGGTCTACTGGGTATGCTCCATGAAGATCAATGACATTTCCGTAGCCAGTTATACCACTGCTGCCAGCACAGCCTATTGTTCCACCACTACCATCACCAAGAACACCGAGACCGATCCCACCACAGTAACTACTAGGATGACACCTCCATCTGGCATTGTCAAGCCTCCAAAGGATGTTCCTACATCATAAGATGACGATCAGGAAGAGGGTCAAATTACTGATGACCCATCCAACCCGGATTGGAACGACTACCTAGTTCCTACTCCATCCCCACCAGTTGCACACCCAGTGGACTCTCCTCCGAACGATATTGGGAGATTCCACAACCTCGTGGAGAGTGCTGCTAAGAGGTTCAAACTGCCAATTACTGTCAAACAGACAAATTGTTTCTTATATGACTTCAAGGAGCAGGAATGGAAGTCCGTGCGTGCTATTCCTGTTGTGGGTTATATTTGGGAAGAAGGCATAAGGATAATGACAAATCTAGCGTCATTGGCAGCGGTATTGGCTCAAATGGATAAAAAAATAAGAGGCATGTGAGAATTCACCGGCCTGTTTAGTGGGTCACCCAAAGCCGGACCCTGTAGTTGCCCAAGTGCCTCAACATTAATCTAAAAATCTGTATATGTCAGTCTCAACTCCACCAGATTGTTAAGGCAGGTGCCTAGACAATCTAGGCAGAAGGTTCTCCACGATGTCTGCCATGATCATCCAGGCTGTTAATTCTCTTGGCGTTTTGGGTCGGTATGCATGACAATTTTGGTCTGACATGAATGTACTGATAGATCTCGTGCTAGAAGATAAACGATCGGCGCTAAAAGAAACCTTCAAGGAGGAGAGAGAACATCTTCTGAAGTAATTGATTGTGCGATGGGCATCGCTTCCACAGGTTCCAGTTTGCTGGCAGGGCAGCGTTCTTAAGATGGCAGGGTGGCTTAAAGCAACATCCTTTTAGGCCTGAAGTACAGTCCAAAGTCCTGGACATGGCTTACGCTGGGGAGACCCTATTTTTTAAACCTGTTGCTGCTTTATTGGCAATAAAAACGAACAAAGACACTGCTAGATCCCTTTGCACCCTTCAGTTCAAATGGTTGCCCTTTGGGGGGCCTGAGGAAGAACTTTTTCATCATATAGGAGAGGATATCAGCACGACTAACCATTCCAACTCTCCCAGTCGCAATACGGGCCCACTTGCCAGCAGTAACAATTTCGTCAACTACCTGCAGCGGCTTACACCAAATCGGGTCCTCACTGAAAGAAACCCCCCAGAGTCAGGACACTGCTCGTAAACATTGACCACATTCAGGTGCCACCTATATCCAATCATCCCATGGGTATGAACATTTCCAACTACCGCCCCAATTGGGAAAAGATAAGATGTGTACTGGACTTGGTCACCTATGGCCATACCCTGGAGTTAACCCAAACACCACCAAACAATCCCTCAAGGGTAGCGCCTCCCCCGTGTCTTAACTTATTAGGGAAAGAAGCCCTCCCCATGCTTTCCAGAGAAGCAATCAAGGCAGTTTTGTATTCCCAGAGGGGTTTGGGTATCTATTTCCGCTTCTTCCTGATAAAAAAAATAATAATAATTAGTGGAATGGAGACCCATTCTAGGAGAAGCATTCTAAACCTCAGAAACCTAAACAAATTCCTTCACCAACAATCCTTTCGAATGGTTATGGTTTCAGACATCCTTCGTTTCCAGAACAGCTGAGACTTTGACATGGCTGGACTTACAGGATGTAAGTCCTGTAAGTCCAGCCATGTCTCCGATTTATCGTGGACGGCACCTGCTACCAATTCAGAACTCTCCCTTTTGGCCTTAAGTCACGGCCACACATTTTCACTAAATGCCTGATGAAAACAAGGTCACTAGGTATTTCCCTATCTGGACGACTGGCTGCTAAAAGCTCCAATACCATTGAAAGCATCCAAAAGAGAGGGTTGTCTCACATCATTCAGAAAGCTGCACCTTACAATGAATCTTCGGAAGTCAATTACTGTTCCAAATCATAATATTCCTGGGTTTCAACTTGGACACGATCCAGAACAAGGCTTATCTTTCAGACAGGCAGCAGAGAGTAACAAATTTGGCAACCAAATTATCCAAAAGAAAGCCTGTATTACTACTACTGTACAAGTTGTTGCTTGGCATAATATCCTCCGCAATCATTCTAGTACCACTTGCACGCCGGAGGACTAGGCCATTGCAAGAGGAGCTACAAAAACAATGAATACAAACAGAAAGATCGTTCAAGGACATAAGCATCAACCAAAGTATGATGGAAATGCTAGGGTGCTGGTCTCTGTCTCACCTCTCAAAAAGCCTCACGTTCTCGCCCCAGATACCAGACTTCATTATAGCTATGAATACCTCGTAGGACAGCTGGGGCGGCCATCTGCAGGATTTGCAGATTCAAGGGAGATGATCTGCCTTGCAGAAATCTGTGTACATCAACTGCTTGTAATTGAAAGCAATCTTCCTCACCCTGCAAGCTTTTCTTCCAAGAATAGCAGGATGTTCGGTGCTGGTACATGCAGACAATACGACCACCATGCATTATATCCACAAACAAGGAGGTACATTATTACTTATGCTCTCCCAAGAAGCTCAAGAGCTGTGGAGCTGGCTGAAAACCCACATAATATCTCTGGGTCACATGTGTCCAGAGTAATACTTTGGCATATATTAAGATGAATTAAGAGCAGCTGCCTCAAGTGGAAATTGGATCTATCTGAAGTAGAAATAATATTTACACTTTGGGGGAAAAACAGTACTGGATCTCTTTGCGAAAGATAACAACAAATGCCAGTTCTGTGGTAATCAATTCTCACTCACAGGCTCAAGGGGAAATGGCTTTTTGATCAGATGGTCTGGGATTTATGCATACACCCGACCCTTCATTACCAAAGGTTCTCAACAAAATGAAGGCTGAGAACTGTTGCCTCATTGTTATTGCTCCCAGGTAGCCTGGCAGCACTGGTTTACAGATTTGCTCCTCCTGTCAGAATCGCATCCCATTCCCAAGCAGACACTGACCATGGTCCAGGTCCTATACCCGGAATCAGCCTCTATCCACTTGTGTGCTTGGTTCCTGAATTCTTCAAGGACTTAGACATTCCTCAAGATTGTAGGGATATATTATCCAAGGCAAGAGTGGAAGTAACAAACAAAGCACACAAATTGAAATGGAAGCAATTCTGTTTATGGTGTAAATGGTCAAACCTACATCCGTTGGAAGCATCACTGGAGCAGATTCTGCCTTCTCTCCCATTGCTTTTTGACTCATGATTCATGCATGCGTCTGTCAAAGTTTGCATTGCAGCAATATCAAGGTATAGAGTTAATCACATTATCTCTCTGTTCCACAAGAATAATCAAACAATTTATGAAGGGGTTGTTTAGTGCTTTCCCTCCAGTATGAACTCCTCTAGAATGGCATCTCAATGTGGTTCTCTCCAAACTTATGAAACCACCATTTGAATCTAATCACAAAGCGGATATAAAGTTTCTCACGTGGAAGGTTGCATTACTGTTGGCTCTCACATGAGCTTGCAGTGTGAGAGAAATGCAGGTTTTCACAACTCGCAAGCCTTTTCTGATTTTCACGGACTAATATGTGCTTCTCAGAACAAAACCTACGTTTATTCCCAAGGTTCCATCTCATTTTCATCTCCATGAACCTATCCTATTTTGTACCTTTTTCCCAAATCCGACATCACCAGCAGAAAGGTCTCTCCATAGCCTAAACAATCTGAAAGAGACACGTTAGTATTAGATTCCTTACCTTAGAATATCCCCAGGCGTCAGACTGGATCCGGAAAATTTTACGTAGCAGTACCCTTGCGCGTCGGTAGGCGTCGTCTGCGGCTCCGCGTCCGTCGTCGGCATCGTGGGCGCCGTGATGACGTCGTCGGAGTATTTAGACGCCGCCTCCGCGTGCTGACGTCAGTTCTTCTTTTTTCCGCGCCAGCAAGCGCAGATCTGGAAAAAGCAGTAACCCTAGTCATTTTTGACTAACTTTTTTGATCCATTTTTGAACCTGTTTCGAGTCTTTACGACTCCGATCGGTGCCTTAGGGATGCCCGGGTTCAAGCCTTGTGATGATTGCGACCGGCTGATGTCGGTCACGGATCCTCACCGCGTCTGCTTGTCGTGTCTGGGCGTCGACCACGACGACAAGGCCTCCTCCGACTGTCGGGCCCTCTCTTCGAAAGCCAGGCGGGAGCGGTCCCGTAGGCGCCTCGAAGTCCGACAGTCGGTCCCGCGCCGTGAGGGGTCCCGTTCCCACGGGAGGTCGAGGGACAGGTCGCGGGCCCGGAGCCACCACAGCTCCGAGGGTAGGCCTCACTCCTCCGGGTCGAAGTCGTCGTCAGGTAAGAGGCACAAGAAGTCCAAGCGGCGTCATCGCTCCTCGGACTCCCCCCGATGCTCGCACGATGCGGCCGGGGGCTCGGGTGACACCGCCCATGCGGCTCCGTCGGGGCCGCGGGTGCCGCGTCCGGCTCCATACCCTCTGGTCCCTGGGCTGAACGCGACGCCGGAGGAGATCGAGCGCTTCCTCATGGCCATGAGGAACCTCTCTCCTCCGACGGGTTCCGCGGCGCCTCCGGGCCCAGCGGACCCGTCTGGGAGTCCTAGCGGATCGGCGCCTCCGGCCCCGATGCCGTCGGGTGCTTCGGTCCCGACGCCGCCGGCGCCTTCGGGCCCGGCGCCGCAGCTCCCTGTTATGCCGACGCCGCCGGCGCCTTCGTGCCCGGCGCCGAGGGGCCCAGTTGTTCCGACGCCGCCGGCGCCTTCGGGCCCGGCGCCGCAGGACGCCGCTGGCCCCCCTTCGGGATCTTACGACCTCCCCGGCGTCGGACCCTCAGGTGTCCCCTCCGGCGCCGGCTCCGGCCGGCCCCGGTCCTATCCCCATTCCTGTTCAGCCGTCGGGACGGCCCCGCTGGGCGCCGCTCCAGACGTCCTTTGGTGATTTTCACTTTTACGAACAGGCCCCATTGATTGAAGACCCTGAATCTCAGGAGATGGGTGAGGAGGAGGACTGGGAGGGGTCTGAGGACCCTCTGACCAGGGAGTGTCAGTCTCATGAGGACTGGTCAGGAGACCTTGGGGATGCCAGTGGCCTGGACACCTCTCCAGACTCTGTCTTTGTCTCCCCTCCGACCGTGGCTTTGGAGGAGGGGGCAACTTATAGTGTGGTGCTGATGAGGGCTGCCAAGGCCTTGGGCCTTGAGCTCCCCGTCGCGGCCGTGAGGACTAATCTCCTCACTGAGGTCCTTAAACCGCAGTCAAGCTCGGCTGAGCCTCTGCTGCCCTTTAATGAGGCCTTGACTGACGTTCTTTTGGGCACTTGTTCCAAGCCCGCTACGGGTTCGCCCGTAGATAGGAATGTGGCCAGACGCCACCGCCCAGCCCCGGGCGACCCATGTTTCCTGTCCACCCACCCCACCCCTGAGAGCCTGGTCATCCAGGCCTCCAATTCCCAAACCGCATTCCCATCAGCCCCGCCGGATCGGGAATCCAAGAGGTATGACCAGTATGGGAAGAAGATCTTCTCATCCCTGAGCCTCGGCCTGCGGTCTTCCAACACCGCCTGCCTCTTGGGACGTTACACCCACTCAGTGTGGGATAAGGTCGCGGAAGTGCTGCCAGAGTGTCCGTTGGAGGTACGGGCCAAACTCGGCCAAGCCCTTGTGGAAGGCCGGGATGCAGCGAAATATTCGATTAGGTGTGGGCTGGATACCACGGACTCGCTAGGCAGAGCGATGGCAACGACGGTGGCGGTCAGACGCCACGCCTGGCTGAGGTCCGCCAACTTCTCGGCAGATGTCCAGAACACTCTTATGGACATGCCGTTCGATGGCCGTCGCCTCTTTGGCGACAAGGCAGACCACGCGCTTGAGCGTTTTAAGGACTCCAGGGCTACGGCCAAGTCCTTAGGCAGCCGGTTGCTGGCGCTGGCCCGAAAGGCCTATCACTCCTTTCGTGGCCACGGAAGGGGTGCGCCCACACGCGCCGCCAGCCACGCACCGCAGGGCAATACTCAACGCGGTGGCGGCCCTGGGAACCGCCGTCCGGGCGGTCGGGGGCAACGGCGAGGTCAGTCCACACCTTCCCCCGCAGCATCCGCCTCAAAACCCTCCTAGTCCGTGCTTTCAGGCCCATGTGACGCCAGTTGGAGGCAGGGTTCGCCATCACCACCTCCACTGGCGCACCGTCACTTCGGACAGGTGGGTGCTGCAAATCGTCCGAAGGGGCTACTCCCTCCCCTTCGAGGCGACTCCTCCAGCCATGCCACCGCAGAACCACCGTGTATCGGGGGATCACTTGCGACTTCTGCAGGAGGAAGTTACGGCCCTCTTGGCCAAGGGGGCCATTGAGCGCGTTCCTGGGCCAGAAGTAGGGTGTGGTTGCTACTCCCACTACTTCCTGGTACCCAAGAAGAGCAAAGGGGGCCTACGCCCTATCTTGGATCTACGGAACGTCAACGGTTTACTACGGAAGGAGAAGTTCAAGATGCTGACTCTGGCTCAGGTTCTTGCTGCTCTGGACCCAGGAGACTGGATGGTAGCGTTGGACTTGCAGGACGCTTATTTTCATATCCCCGTCCTGCCTGCCCACCGGCGCTACCTGCGGTTCATGGTGGGCCCCGAGCACTTTCAGTTTACCGTGCTCCCCTTCAGCCTTACCAGCGCCCCACGGTGTTCACGAAAGTGATGGCGGTGGTCGCAGCTCATCTGCGTCGGTTAGGGGTTTCAGTCTTCCCCTACCTCGACGACTGGTTGTTGAAGGCGGGCTCGCCCCAAACAGTCGTCAGCCACCTTCAGACGACGGCAGACCTCCTGCACCAGCTGGGGTTTTCCATCAATGTGCCGAATTCACACCTGTGTCCCTCTCAGAAGCTCCTCTTCATCGGAGCGGTTCTGGACTCGGCGCGATTTCGGGTTTACCCACCCGAACAGCGGGTCCGGGATATTCAGGCTCTGATTCCCATCTTTCAGCCGTTATCCCGGGTCTCGGTCAGGTTGACGCTGCGGCTTCTGGGGCTGATGGCCTCCTGCATCTTACTGGTGCATCACGCCAGGTGGCGGATGCGGGCTCTGCAGTGGGACCTGAAGTTTCAGTGGGCCCAGCATCAGGGCAACCTATCCGACCACGTCCTGATCTCGGAGGGCACTGCGAGACAGCTGCAGTGGTGGCTTACGGACCGCGATTGGGTCAGCGGCAGATCCCTCTCCCTACCCCAACCGGAGCACGTAGTTGTGACGGACGCGTCCCTCCAGGGCTGGGGAGGCCACATGGGAGAGGCGGAGATCAGAGGCCTCTGGTCTCCGGCGGAGGCCCGGCTCCACATCAACCTGTTGGAGCTCAGGGCGATTCGTCTGGCACTGAAGGCATTCCTCCCCTCTGTACGAGGGAGTGTAGTGCAGGTGTTCACGGACAACACCACCGCCATGTGGTACTGCAACAAACAGGGCGGTGTGGGGTCGTGGATCCTTTGTCAAGAGGCTCTTTGCCTTTGGCAATGGCTGGAACGCCAGGGCGTGACCCTGGTGGCTCAACACCTGGCAGGTTCTCTGAACGCCAGGGTGGACGAGCTCAGCCGTCGGTGCATGATGGATCACGAATGGCGTCTGAACTCGGACGTGGCGCAAGGCCTCTTTCAGCGATGGGGAGAGCCTTGGTTAGATCTATTTGCCACCGAAGAGAACGCGCAGTGTCATCAGTTCTGCGCGTTGGAATTTCCAAGGCGGCACTCGCTCGGAGACGCTTTTCGTCGCGAGTGGAGTTGCGGTCTGTTGTACGCCTTTCCGCCTATACCACTTCTGCCCAGAGTGCTGAAGAAGATCAAGCGCGACCGGGCCCAAGTCATCCTTGTGGCTCCGGACTGGGCTCGAAGGTACTGGTATCCAGAGCTACTCAGTCTGTCAGTCGATCCCCCGGTTCGTCTGCCTCTTCAGGAGGACCTTCTGTCGCAGCAGCAGGGGACGGTCCTCCACCCGAACCTGTCCAGTCTCCACCTCCATGCTTGGAGATTGAGCGGCGACAGTTGAGGCCATTTGACTTGCCTCCTGAAGTCTGTAACATCATTCTGGCAGCCAGGCGTCCCTCCACAAAGTCGTTATACGCCTGCAGCTGGAACAGATTTGTGGCATGGTGCACAGCAAAGGCTGTGGATCCTCTTTCTGCCCCTCTTTCTGAGGTTCTTCTCTTCCTTCTTTCTCTTGCCCAGCAGGGCTCTGCTCTGGGCACTATCAAGGGCTACCTTTCTGCCCTTTCAGCCTTTCTCAGGCTACCTGATCAACCTTCTTTGGTCAAGTCCCCTATTGTAAACAGATTTCTTAAAGGCATCACACACACGTTTCCTCCTGTTCCGTTTGTGATGCCTCAGTGGGACTTGAACCTGGTCTTAACATTCCTGATGTGCACTCCCTTTGAGCCACTTCACAACTGTCCTCTTCGCCTTCTGACTTTGAAGACTGCTTTCCTGGTTGCCATCACCTCTGCCAGGAGAGTGAGTGAGCTCCAGGCTCTATCTTCTAAACCTCCTTTCCTCTCTGTCCATCCGGACAAGGTCGTTCTGAGGACTCGTCCTTCTTTCCTGCCCAAGGTGGTCACGGCCTTTCACATCGGGCAGTCTATCACTTTGCCAACCTTCTTTCCGCCACCGCATCCCTCTAAAGAGGAAGAGCGGCTCCATCGTCTGGACCCAAAACGTGCGCTCTCATTCTATTTGGATCGCACACGCCAGTTCCGGGTGGATGACCAACTCTTTGTTGGTTACGTGGGCGCTAAGAAGGGGAAAGCGGTACACAAAAGGACCATCTCCCGGTGGATCATCTTGTGTATCCAGGCATGCTACTCCTTGGCTAGTAAGGAGCCCCCTGCTGGATTGCGGGCTCATTCCACCCGTGCCACGGCTACTACCACTGCCCTGGGCAGGGGTGTGCCCTTACAAGACATCTGTCAGGCAGCTACGTGGGCATCGCTGCACACGTTTGCTAGACACTACTGCCTGGACAGCCAAGTCCGGAGGGATGGCTTCTTTGGCCGTTCCGTCCTCCAGGACTTTCTGGTGTGAGTATTGGTTCGCAGACCCACCACCGGGGTTGGTATTGCTGGGGTATCTATTCTAAGGTAAGGAATCTAATAATGACGTGTCTCTTTCAGATGCACAAGTTACTACTTGTGTAACGATATATCTGTAAGAGACATTAGTTCGTATTAGATTCCTTACCGACCCACCCGTCCTCCCCGTTCTGCGAACCGATACCTAGGGTTAGGGTTGTCCCCTTCAGGGCCCTAGTTTCACTGGCACCAGTGTTGGTTTTTGGCATAGCTCTGCGTTTCTGGTGCGGAAAAGCTGTGTCTAAGAACTGACGTCAGCACGCGGAGGCGGCGTCTAAGTACTCCGACGACGTCATCACGGCGCCCACAACGCCGACGACGGACGCGGAGCCGCAGACGACGCCTACCGACGCGCAAGGTTACTGCTACGTAAAATTTTCCGGATCCAGTCTGACGCCTGGGGATATTCTAAGGTAAGGAATCTAATACTAACTAATGTCTCTTACAGATATATCGTTACACAAGTAGTAACTTGTGCAATGGGAAAAAAAGATTACTGGTTTCAAATGGACAATCTAGGCAAGGTACTTCAGTGATCAAGGCGGCCATTGCAAGGTAGATTTCTACAACCATTCAGTTTTGCTATTCCAAGGCTGGCAAACATCTAGCATTGGAGGCAAGAGCATAATCAACAAAGGTGCTATTGGGAGGAAGTAGGATCTTTCTGACATAGATACCCCCAATGTTTGCCTGGTGTCGGTCTGTTTTGACTGTTGTTCACTGGGATCCTGTGAATCGGGACCCCAGTGACTCTGCTTTCTCTAAATTTTGCTGGTAAGTATTTTGTACACCCTACAATTGGCATCCTGGGGTACCACTATAAGTACCTAGTATATGCGACTGAGGTACCTAGGACACTGTTACACCAGGGATCTCCCATGGGCTGAAGCTTTTATTATGCCACCCATGGGAGTCCATGCGAACTGTGTGGAGCTGCCATTCCACTCTGCTTGACAGGGTGCTAGCACCCTTCACTTTAGATATACGGTTGTCCTTATATCTGGGTCATTGCACTTAAAACCTTTAAATCACCTCTAAGGTAGGCTCTTCAGTCCAAGGGCAGGGTGCATGGGTCCAAGTGTGTGGGTATCCGTGCATTAGCAGAGGTACCCCTACAAACCCCGGGCTCCATTTTCTGGGCTTTGTAAGTGCAGGACAGCCATTATAAGATATGTAGTGGACACTCCCAAGTCGAGATGTCTAACTACATAATGACTTCCCCGAACCTGATCATGTTTGGTATCAAACATATTGGAATCTGTTGTATATTGATTCTCTTCATGGCGAGGTTTGTAATCAGATGAGTCCTACAATAAATCTACATGTAATCAACTAGAAGTATCCTGTCATCTATCCCCATCTTATTTACAACAGAATCATACCACTACACTGATTCTATTGTTAGTGGCATGATCTCATGTACTGAAGGAGGCTACTTGGAGGACCTGCCAATACCCACCTGTGTAGCCTTTCAGGGTCTGCCTGACATCCCGTGCTGCAGCTGGTTTCAGACACCCTTCTGGCCCTTGCTGATAAGCTTAACTCTGGCAGGGGAAGCTGAAAAAGTGATTTCCTGCAACAGAGAAGTGCTACCTCCTCTCATTTACAATTCAGTAGGGTGTGGGCACTTCCAAGCACCACAAGACTGCATTGAAGGGCACATTTGGTGCCCTCCTTGCATAAACCAGTTTCACTCAGTCCAGGAGCCCTTGACTCCAGCTCAGGCCTAAAACTACACCAAGGACCGGGGAGTGTCCACACCCCTGTCCGGCTCCTCCCCAAGTAGGTGCTGCAGAGCTCCTCTAAGTGGCCACTTGATTCTGCCATGTTGAATCTGAGCCGCTGGGAGCATCTTACTGCCTAGGACATCAAGTAGAGTCCCTGACTCTCTCTGATAAGTTGGTTGCCATAGAAGAGGTTCTTCTCCTTTCTGGGGTTACTTAAGGGCTCCCTAGAGGGTAGGCCCTTAGATTCATCCCAACAAGAACTTCCAGAGTCACCTGCCATCTTCTGAAGCTTCTTCAAAGACTCTTCTGCTGGTGGATAGCGGAACTCTGCAGTTTTTCAGCCAGGACCCACGACGAGACTGCTTCCGGTAGGAAGATTCCTGCTGCATCTCCGTCCCTGTACTAGTTCAAGATCTGCAACTCTGTGGCCGTGCATCCTCCGAGTTACCAAGAACTCATCTTGCATCCATGCTCGAAGGAATCTTCCCTGAAGTGAAGGAGTGACTTCCCTGCATCCGCAGGCACCTCGATGAATTGTTTGCTGATCCTCTTGTCCCATGGAAATTTTCTGGCTTACAGTATGGGGGATGGTTTGTTCATACTCCAGAGGCCTGGCCAATCTTCCCTCCAAGTTGGGAGACTGTAATCCCTCTCCAGCCAACAGTGACCACCTCCGTGTGCAACGCTTCTGTTTGTTGTTGCCAAGGATTGTTGGCTTTCTTTAAGAAAGATCTTTGAGATCCTGGCAACCCCTGCCTCAGCACTCCACAGCTCCAAGCTTTATTATCCTGGATGCAGCCCTTGCATCGTGGGGCCTCTCCTACTGTGTGCTCCTGGGGTTTCATTGCAACCTCCTGTGCCTGCTGCCAGAGGGTCCTCTAGGGGGCTTCACCGATTCCTTCTGGCTCTCCATCGTGTTGGACAGTTCTGGGTTATTCCCTCAGTCCTTGCTGGACTGCATCCTTGCATCTCCACATGTGAATAGTTGTTTCTGTTTGCCAAGGATTGTCGGAGGTCCTGTCGCCAACTGACCTTCCTGCACTCTTTAACCCGCGTGGGACAGCTTGTTAAGGGCTCCTGGTCTTCTGCAATGTTGCCTGGCCTCCACACCTGCTGTTTTCTCCACAACGCACTCCAGCAAGAACCTTCAACGAGGGCTGGTATTGTGCATTGTCTTTTGAACTCTGCCCCCTCTGCTTTCAGGTTCCTCTCATCCGGATTCACATCCTGGTTCGGCCAGCCATGTCCAATAGACGATATAGCTGCAGAACTTCCCCGACCCTCCATTGGCTTCTATGGAGGTTTCCGACATCACTTCTCCCCTTTGTGCCTGGGCTCCCTACTGCAGATGTCCTTCTCTTCTCCAGTGTTGGATCTTTCATAGATTCACACGCTTGAATCATCCCAGTCGTCGTCGTGGGAGTCCCACGGTATACATATAAAAGCAGTAGATAGAAGTACTATAGACTACCATGCAATGAAGAGTCACTGCAATAGCCTATCCACTTTCTTTTGTAAAAAAAGAACCAAACTTAATCAACAGCCAATCAGGCGACAGCACCCGCTAGAACAATCCAAAGAGAGGCTAGGTTCCTCAGATTTTCTACCGCACGTCTTGTGAACAGGAGTCTCCCTGAGCTCTGCTCAGTTTTCTCTTGTTATCCAGTTTTCTAGCAATGTTCTTTCCAAATAGTATTTTTTTTAAATAGTTTTTATTGATAACATTAACAGAGCATCTGTCAGGTAAACGGTGCATACGTTGGTTATTACAGTTCATTATAAGAAACCGTGTCAGTACATTATGCAAGATATTAAATTGCCATACTTCCATCTTTTTTGGTACATTTCTATAGTCCCCCGCTGCCTCCCGTCTATGGATCAGAGTCACTCTCCCCTTCAGCCACTGACGGATCACATAGATATCCCCTGTATTCATTCCAGGCACTCCAAATTTTTCCCCATTTCCGAGGGCAGCCTCGGTGCAGATACACCAGTCTCTCTGCAAGCATTGCTGCATCTAGATCTCTGCACCAGTCTCCAAGTGTGGGCACCTCCCCGGAACCCCAATATTTGGCAATATTTCGCTTAGCATACATTACACTCAGTGTCTCCCAATCTTGGGCCGGATGGGTAAGATCGTTTGGTTCCAAAATGTTCAACAGGCAGAGTCTTGGCTCCGGTACTGTGGTAAATAAATAAATAATACCTCTATTTTTGAATGGATAAATGAGTAACAGATAGCTCAATAAATAAGAGTCAAGATTCGAGGTAGTAGGAGTTTTTGCAGGTTTAATACAGCATAAGGACAGGAACAGGACAACCTGCACGGGAACAGGATGGCAGCGCTGCCGGGGGCAGGATCGGAATCGGCGTAACATTTAATAACAATACACGAATATATATATACTAAAACAGTTGCATTACAATACATATGATAGGCGGAGTAGTGGGTGTGGTCAATAGCAGTCGCGAAAGATAAGGGTGAAAAATGGGTGTAACAGGGGCGTACACATAGACATGTGATGCAAACGTAACAGAATATGTCATAAATGGGGCGGAAACATGGAAGGGGCTACCTAAGGAGCCGGGACCTCTGACCTAATGGTGCGCGCAAACTGGCAATGACGTGTTACTAGGAGAAGCTGGGGGCTATGAACTCTGTGCTAGGAGCAGAGACTGAAGTCTGGAGAGTCAGAGCGACATGTACCTAAACACTATCTAGTATCTGATGTTTAGAGAACATGTTGATAGAATCCAAAAGTTATCGGGGTAGAGGCTAACAGACTCTAAGACTGGAGCATGCATTATTCTACATGTAGTGCGTGATGAAGAATATTAAATGATCATTAATACAGTATTTCTCCAACATGGAGACGTAAAGGCTAGACTATGATGGTAACTATTGATGCAGTTCAGTAGCTTAGGAATGCAGAGAAGGAGGACTGAACTGATAACTGGAATCATAACATACTCTTGGCAGACTCAGAGGCAGAGCCAGGCTGAGCCGGGCACTGCGAGGCAGGAAGTAAGTGAAGGGTCAGGAACACAGGTGGGGGCTGTATCGCTCCTCAGCGAGGCTCAGGAGACAGGAGCTGAATCTGGTGTCCAGGCCCTTTTGAGGCCTAGGAACGGGGACTTTACAATGAAATAACGTGCACACTGAGAAACGTGGCGACGTAGCTTTACATAGGCCTGATATTCGTAGTATTCACGAGAACTGGAAACTGACATATTAGAGATGGATACAACTGTAATTGCGCCTTTAATCGAACATAGGGAATACATATGCATATTAATCATGCACAGATAACATATGATGGAGGACGCGTAGGGACACAGAACATGGCAAAATTTACTTTTCCACATTCCCTCCTTGTCACTACGTTTCCTTCAGGAAACATCAATATTCATGATACCATCTATCATCTCATACAGTATCATTTGCTCGTCTCGAATTTTCTGGGAACGGGTTTTAGAACGGAACTTGGGACTAGGAATACAAGAGGTAGCACAAATGCCGCAAATCGCAGGGCCACATTGTATACAGAGGCAGCAGCTGAATATGATCGTTACTGCAATACCTAGAAAGGACAAGACTGTCCATCCCCAAGCGGAAATTATATTCCAGAACCAACCGGACCATGTCCAGGTGGCTGGATCTTGGTGTAACAGATGGGCAATTTTATGGAGTCTGGTTATAGCTGAATAAACAGACGGTGCGTTATTTGGAATGAAAATGCAGCAACTAGATGACGATGACTCTACAGGCCCCGCCCCTATCGGCCAATATGACGTCAAGGACGAGACGATTCTGTAAAACGACAAATCTCATAGCAGATTGCTCTTCAGTTAAGTTACCTAGAGCAGAGGCAGTCTCATTTACTACAGCTTCAAGGGTTCTGGTTAACCTACGAATTAGCTTACTATTCTGGATAGGTCCTATAAAGAAGAAGAAACCTCTATTGAAATCTGTATACTGTTCTAGAGCAGTTTCGGTATAATCGACAATTGGGGACTCGATCTCCCTTCTATGTCTAAGGTGTACTAGATGTGTGTTTCTATGATAATCAGATGGGGCTAGGAAAACTGGTGGCAGTAGGAAGGCAATGTAACAGGTTCCCTCCCAATCGAGGGGCAGACGAACATATGCGGTCTGACCACAAATAAAATAAGAATGGCGTGAAGCTTTGAAAATAGATTTCCCACTGTCACTATATTTGACAATAGTAGTACAATCACTATGTCCTACATGTACGGAACCATTATTTCTAACACATAATTCGCCTTTGACTGGTAGTACTGAAATAGCAGGTAAGTCTGGAGTGGAATCAGACTGAACATTCAGGACCATGAAATTCGAAGAATAATTACCTAAATTGTAAACTTCGTTTTCTAGATCTAACCCTGTTCTGTGGGGAAGACCTTGCTTGTCTGGGAAACATGTACTGTTAAGAAAAGACATATCTGTTGAAGATGACGTTAACGTGGACCATGCTCCACACGAACCATTATGTGAAAATGGATAAGGAAAGAGTGGCAGAACTCCCTTCGGTGTCTGGAAAGGGGGGAGTCGACCACACACCCAACAATTAGTGGCATTGCTGGTCTGGTGTGAATAATGTAACATGCGGATAAAAGAATTATTACGCATAGCGAGGCGGTAAGAGAGTTCATGAGGAGGCAGATCACTAAACGTGTGCTCTACTGTAGCATTGGCAGACTTATTTACATGAGAAACTGGAAAATACAAGTAGAATGCATAGCTGGTGCAGGAAATCATAATGCTGAGAAATAATATGAAACATAGAAAAACGATACATCGGATTGAGTTTTGACTAACTCTCTCACTATGAGGGTCTATTTTATACATGTCAGAAACCGGTCTAACCGTTTCACCTAGGGGAGGACTTAGACAATCAAACTGGCTGACTTATTTTACTAGACCTTAACTTGAGTTTATACTCCTGTTGCGGAGTTTTCTCTAACAGGGAGGGTGCAGTATCATTGTCTTTTGCGGGACAGTCCTTAAGAATAGTACTTTGGCAGTCTTTAGAATCCTCAGAAATGTTCTTTGAGACAGGTTTCAATCCATAAAATTTCTTGATGTGCGAAAGATGCACCCAGCCTTTGCGTCCCTCCAACTTCACGGCTGTACGGGTGGCCAGGAGAACCTGTCGGGGCTCCTTCCAGCGAGGCTCCAGCGGACTTGAGCGATCGAAATTTCGCACTAGGACCATGGATCCGGGAACGATTTCATGCGGTGCCACCTCGGTATTGTCTGGAAATGCGGCAGCAACCTGTGAACGACAAGAGTTGAGGGCAGACATCAAGGAAGCTAGGTAATCTGTCAGCATATTACTTGAAACATCGGTAATACTTCGGGGTCTAGGAGTACCCCACATGTTAGGGGGGCGGCCGAAAACGACCTCATACGGGGACAGACCTGATCTGGAATGTGCGACCATGCGCATATAGAACAGGGCGACCGGCAGAGCTATGAGCCAGTCCACACCTTTCTCTTGACAAACTTTTGCAATTCGGATTTTCAGGGTCTGATTATGTCTCTCTACGAGACCAGCTGCTTCAGGATGGCGTACACAATGGAACTTCCACTGGTACCCTAACAAAAGGGAAACGTGCTTCATGAGTTCAGATGAGAATGGCTGGCCGTTGTCAGAATATACGACTCTAGGGAGTCCGTAACGGGGGAAGAACTCACGAACCAACTGCTTGGCAGTGGTCGCGGCTGTGTAATCTGGGACTGGATATGCCTCCGTCCACCTGGACAAAGCGCATACGACTACAAGGACATACTTGAAACCTCGACATCGCTCCATCTGAATGTAATCCATCTGGAGGACCTCAAAAGGGTGGTCAGGAGGCTGGAATCCCCCTTGTTCCACCGGGACACTTTTACCTGGATTGAACTGGCAACATATCATACAGGTACGGACTTTCTGCTTGGCTGCAGCTCGTAAATGCTTGTTGAACCAAATATTCTGGATGCTGTCTAACATAGCTTTTTCTCCTAAATGCGCTGGACTATGTGCGGTATTAATAATGACTTGAACCATGGAGTCGGGGAGAAACCATGTGGCTCTACCCTTCGTTAACCATCCTTGATCTGTCTGTACCCCTCCTTGTTCGGACCATTTCTTGATTTCATCGAGAGTAGCATGTAACTGGATATCTATGACATCTTGAGTAGGGTCTTTAACTGTCATACATGTAGTCGGATCTGGAGTGTGTGTCTGTGTCGGATTAACTGTAGTGTCTGGTGTCTGTGCTGTAAGCTTGGCTGTGCGATCTGCTAGATCATTACCTTGGGAAATAGTGTCAGTAACTTTCGTATGTGCTTTGCACTTCATGATAGCAATGGATGTCGGTAAATGTATTGCATCTAACAGAGCTTGAATGAGAAGACCATGCTGGATCTTGGTTCCATGAGAAGTCATGAAACCTCTCTCTTGCCAGAGCACTCCGAAGTCGTGTACAACTCCAAATGCGTAACGTGAATCGGTGTAAACATTAACTTTCAGGTTCTTGGCGTGTATGCAGGCTTGAGTCAGAGCAACTAGCTCTGCTGCTTGAGCAGACAGGGTGTCAATGCGGTGTGTTTCAATAACTTCAGTGTCAGTAGTCACTGCATACGCGGCTACTAGTTCTCCTGTACTAGTTCTCATGCATGAACCATCCACATAAAGTGTCAGGTCGGGATCTGGTAATGGAATATCTGTCAGATCTTGTCTTGGTTTTGTCATGATGTTGACTACTTCCACACAGTCGTGTGTGGCAGAATTCGAAGTAACTGACGGTAACAATGTAGCAGGATTTAAAACGTTGCAGCGTCTGATTTCTATGTGTGGCTGGAACAGTGTCAATTCATAACCTGTTAAACGTGCAATTGTCAAGTGCTGAGTTTGTGTTCGGTTTAAAAGAACTTCCACGGAGTGTGGAACTTGTACTGTCAGGGAATGTCCTAATACTATGGAATCACTTTGTCTGATAGCTAGTGCTGTGGCTGCAACTGACTTGAGGCACGCGGGCAGAGCCTGGGCTACAGGATCTAATGTGCTCGAAAAATAAGCACAGGGCTTGCATTGTCCTGCTTGAACTTGTGTGAGGACAGATAATGCTGTACCTTCGCGTTCTGTGACGAAAAGTGTAAAAGACTTGCTGTAGTTCGGTGTTGCTAGAACTGGAGCTTGGCATAGAGCTTTCTTTAACTCATTGAAACTAAGTGTATGTTCAGATGTCCAAGGGAGGACAGTCGATACGGCTGCCTCCTGTGTCGTTAACTGTATCAGTGGCTTGGCTAGAAATGCATACTGAGGAATCCATTGTCTGCAATAAGAAGTGAGGCCAATAAAAGCACGTACCTCCTTCTGGGTCCTTGGCTGAGGAAGACTCGCTATTAACTGGATTCGGTCTGGTGTCAACTGCCTACCCCTCTTGGACAGTAAGTGTCCTAAGTAGACCACTTGCTGGACACAGAATTGAAGCTTCGAAGGGGACACCTTGTGTCCCATCTCGGCTAGGAAATACAAGACTGTAAGGGATGCTCGCTCGCAAGCACATTCAGAACGGGCTGTGATCAGGAGATCATCGACATACTGGAGCAGGGCAGTGTCAGTTGGCATGCGAATGTTGTCTAGTTGTCTCTTGAGTGCTTGACTGTAAATACTAGGACTTTCTGTGAAACCTTGAGGAGCGCGTGTGAACATATAGCTCCTTCCATTTAAACAAAATCCGAAAAGAAACTGGCTGTCTGGATGAATGGGGACACTGAAAAACGCGTTCTTGAGGTCTATGACTGAAAAAAATGAGGCTTCAGAATCAATGGCTGTCAACAGGGAAGAGATATCTGGGACAACTGGATACTGGGGAATAATACATTTATTAAGTTCTCGGAGATCAATCACTAAACGATATACTGGAGGTGCATTTGGATCAGTACGTTTCATAACAGGAATGATCGGAGAATTGCATACATTGGAGTCAGTTTCTACAACTACTCCTTGAGCCATGAGCTCGTCAATAATTTTGGATAAGGCTGCTACAGCCTCAGGTGGCAATCTGTACTGTCTGATTCGTGGTAACACTACACCTGGCTTGAGAGTCACACGATGGGGTGTGATTTGCATAAAGCCAACATCAGTTGGACCTTGCGCCCATAGATGCTGCGGAACATTGGACAATCTGGGATCAAAATCTCGTAATACATAGTGACCCTTGAAGTCACGTAGGAACAATCGTATTCCCTCTGGGGAACAGCATATAACTGCACCTAATTCTTTCAGTGTTTTAATGCCTAATAGATTCTCTGGACATGACTTAGTAACAGATCAGTAGTGCGGGACAATGGACCCACTTCTAGAGTAACTGGCTTTGATATTTCATTTACAATAGGTTTTCCTGAAAATCCAAGGGAAACATTTCTAGAGCCTGAGAGCGGAGCCCCTGGAACTTCGGCGTGACTTATAGTGGTCCTACTTGCCCCTGTATCAATCAGAAACTTTCTGTCTTTCCCTAATACTTGACTGTGAACATAGGGACCTTCTTGATCTACAGGTATCTCGATGAGAGGCAAGCCTACCTCCCTCTCTAGGCTGTTTCATGAATATGGCTGATACTCTGGATACTCTGACTGAGCATACTGGTACATCTGTTGTGTAACATGCTGTGTTGCAGCGATGGGCTGCGGTGCTGTAACTGTCTGTGGTGCATTCTGTGACTGAGGAGTCTGTGTAACTTGTTCTTGTCTAGGCGGACGTGGTCTTTCTTTAGTCTTACCGGTAGCTATGTTGTGTTTCAGAACTGCACACTCGTTTATAAAATGACCTGGCTGTTTACAATAATTGCAGTTTCCTTTAACGGGAGCTGCAGGATGACTGGCTTGATTTGTACCCCTCTTCTGACTGTCTTGAGGAACAGATTGTGCAACTAGTACTTTCATTTTCGTGTCTTTCATACGTTTTCTCTCGTGATCTTGCTCTTCTCTGATTCTATTCTGGTGATATTGAAGCATCTGTAACATTTGGGACGGGGTATTAGCTTGCCAGGTACTTTCGACTTTCAAAACTCGGTTTTTAATTTGTGGACTTGAATTCTCGACTAATTTAGTAACAAAAAGATGAGGGTATGACTCGCTACTCGTCTTGAGGCCACTGTTTATAATAAAACATTTTTCAAATCTAGAGTAAAAATCACTAGTGTCTTCGTCTTGTTTCTGTTTACATGCTGAGATTGCATCCCAGTCTTCCTTTTTAGTTGTCAATAACCTAGGCAAAACTTGTATTAATAATTCAGGTAATTCTTTACATTTATCTCCAAGACCGGTATCTGGTACTCGTGCCTTGTCTTCAGCTTCTAGGACTGTCCAATCGATCTTTTTCTCTCCCACCTCCCATTCTTTTTCTTTGAGTTTCTCATATACCCCTGCGGGCAACAAGACTTTTAACATTTTAATGATATCTGGATACGTGTATTCTCCCATACGGAGCATGTCTTTTAATTCTCGGTGGAACCCTGCTGGATCTTTATCATGACAGGGAATTAACTTTTTCATCTCTAAGAGTTCCATCTTTGTGATAGGGGTGTAAACAAACACGCGTTGCATTTCACCACCGTCTGTCTTAATTGGATGTACTTCTCGTAACGGATTCTGTCTGTCTATGAAAAACGGTTTACTTTCTGGGGGTGAGACATGAACAAAATGTGGGTTCAGAAACGTTCTGTATTTGTGGCGCTGTTCTAGAATGACACTAATTAAATCGGTACCTAAACCTTTCCATCTATACTGGAGTAACTCGTTCAGGACATCGTGTAACGGACCTGGATCAGAATGTTGACCCTCATACAATGTAATGAGGTGCTGGATCATATACATACCCACCAGTCGTTGCTCGGCTGGGGGCAATTTCAGAAACATTCGTGCCACTATTTCGTCTGGAAAAGTGGTAGAATCAGTAATCCATCGGACTGCTGATCGGACTAGTTCTTGTTCATGCATAGAACTTAACTCACTATAACCGATTCGTGATTTCAGAATGTGATCGGTAGCTTGAAATACTTGTTCCAGAGAACCTTGTTCTGGTGCTGGATGATGAAAAATTGACTTGTGTTCTAGGCGCAAATGGCGATCTGGAAATCTAGATTTTCCTACATACGCTATTCTGTCGGGATTCTCGTCCTCTACCTCTTCTGTAGAAGAGTCATTTTCTTTCTCGCTTACTTGTGCTTCTTTACGTTGTTCGTGTACCCTTATTATTTCTTTACGGATTTTCTTGTACATACTCTCTATACTACTGATGGTCTTATGCTTACCCTCGGCTATATTATCACTCCACCTTGTCAGGACTTTCATTTCGGCTCGATCTTTGGTCGGATAATCTTGTTCCCTTATTAGACAATTAATCAGAAACTTTAATATCATGAGCTGGACTTCAACTTTTCTTTGGCACATGACGTCACTAATACTTTCTGGATCATTCCCGGTACGGATGAAACGATATATTCTGTCTAGATCTTCTTTCATATCTGGTAGGGTGACTAGATACTCGGTCACCTTTCTCACGCGTAATGAATATAAAACCATACTATCCTCGCCTGGGACTGGATCATAGCCACATTCATTAAGGGCTTTTCTTATTTCTGCAACAGACTGATACCTGGGCGTACGCTGTGACGCTTGTGCATGTAATTCGGCTAACGTTAAACGCTTGTGTGGCGGCGGGGTTTGAGGAGGACCTCCCCCTGCGGCCCCTAAACTAGAGTCGTCTACTGATGCTCTTCGTCCTGGCAGAGTGGGAAATGGAAATGCAGGCTGGACTTGTATGGCGGGCTGGACCGGGGGTACCGTAACAGGTACTCCGGTGTCTGGAGGAGCGGGAAGTGCCTGATTTACAGGGACTGGCGGAGCGGGATTTGCATATTCTGGGACTGTGTCGTCCAAATAGGACGAAATAAAAATATCAGCTGCGGTCGGTTTGTGACGTAGCTTGAGTGGAACTAATGGTGGCGGGAAATTACTGGATGCCTCCGGGGTCGCTTTTGGCAAGCCCTCGGCAAGAAGAGGATACATACCCTTAATAAGAGCATGCCTCTGTCTGTCTGACTGTTCGGTTTTAACTCGTTCACCAATCTCGATTAATTCCCTTTCTTGGGCTCGTTCCAAGGATTCTCTACTTAATTCAGACTTTCTGATTTCTTTTTCGGTTCTTTTATGAGATTCTTTGCGCCATAGCTCAATGGCATCTTTCTGTGACTGTCTGGCTTTCTTTTTCCATAATGCTTCTTCTACTCTCATGATGCACTCGGCATCCCACGTGCCTGATACAGGCCATCTATACTTTTCTTCTAACTGTTTGGTATACTCTACCCATAAATCTAGATATAGTATGGCACTTATGCCATGCTTTTGATACATGAAATGACCTGGACTGTCCCTAGGCGGGACAGGAACTGCTGCTTCTAGCAGACCTTTTCTGGTTTTGAACTGACGCAGTTTTGAAAAGAGCGGCATAACTGAACTATAATCTGGACATAACACAATACACAATAAACACGATAATTACTTCACACTCATACCACGACATTAAAATACATGAATAACATTCAGAATAACAGTTCGAACAGAATACTACCTGGAATACGGAAAACAGAATACATGAATTTTCTCGAGAACAGAAC
Source organism: Lissotriton helveticus (assembly GCF_964261635.1). Classification (NCBI taxonomy): domain Eukaryota; kingdom Metazoa; phylum Chordata; class Amphibia; order Caudata; family Salamandridae; genus Lissotriton; species Lissotriton helveticus. The sequence goes on along the minus strand of NC_136065.1, from coordinate 1,687,671,632 downwards.
TGACTAGAACAGAAACTAGATGCACTGCTGAAACAGTACGAAACTTACCGGTCTCATACAGAGACACGTCAGGACCCGCATCCACCGAAGTGGACACTTCGTTTGTGGGCCTGTGTACCACCAACCCACGGACCAGAGTCAGTTAGATTGACCCTGTCTAGATACTACCCCAGCAACGGTACTCACCGGGCAGCAAGAACGGAAGGCCTCAGACTGGACTGGACTGCTTCGACGCCGGACGGACGAACTTCGGACTTCTGTTACAGGTGGGCCTCCGGATACCTCGGACCTTGAACTCTCGGCTTGGGCTCTGGTCGGGACTCGCCGCGTTCCTCCACCGTCTCGTCTGGATGCTGGACCGCCTCCTCCGTCTCCTCCGTGGGCCTGAGGGATACTTAAAGCAGAAATATCTGCCGGTGCGCAGAAGAGTTCCGTCACGACTGCAGAGGGTTAGGGGGTCGGCGTGGCTTTACCGACGCGTGGGGAAAGGGCAAGTCCCTATTCGGGCGCCATTATGTGGTAAATAAATAAATAATACCTCTATTTTTGAATGGATAAATGAGTAACAGATAGCTCAATAAATAAGAGTCAAGATTCGAGGTAGTAGGAGTTTTTGCAGGTTTAATACAGCATAAGGACAGGAACAGGACAACCTGCACGGGAACAGGATGGCAGCGCTGCCGGGGGCAGGATCGGAATCGGCGTAACATTTAATAACAATACACGAATATATATACTAAAACAGTTGCATTACAATACATATGATAGGCGGAGTAGTGGGTGTGGTCAATAGCAGTCGCGAAAGATAAGGGTGAAAAATGGGTGTAACAGGGGCGTACACATAGACATGTGATGCAAACGTAACAGAATATGTCATAAATGGGGCGGAAACATGGAAGGGGCTACCTAAGGAGCCGGGACCTCTGACCTAATGGTGCGCGCAAACTGGCAATGACGTGTTACTAGGAGAAGCTGGGGGCTATGAACTCTGTGCTAGGAGCAGAGACTGAAGTCTGGAGAGTCAGAGCGACATGTACCTAAACACTATCTAGTATCTGATGTTTAGAGAACATGTTGATAGAATCCAAAAGTTATCGGGGTAGAGGCTAACAGACTCTAAGACTGGAGCATGCATTATTCTACATGTAGTGCGTGATGAAGAATATTAAATGATCATTAATACAGTATTTCTCCAACATGGAGACGTAAAGGCTAGACTATGATGGTAACTATTGATGCAGTTCAGTAGCTTAGGAATGCAGAGAAGGAGGACTGAACTGATAACTGGAATCATAACATACTCTTGGCAGACTCAGAGGCAGAGCCAGGCTGAGCCGGGCACTGCGAGGCAGGAAGTAAGTGAAGGGTCAGGAACACAGGTGGGGGCTGTATCGCTCCTCAGCGAGGCTCAGGAGACAGGAGCTGAATCTGGTGTCCAGGCCCTTTTGAGGCCTAGGAACGGGGACTTTACAATGAAATAACGTGCACACTGAGAAACGTGGCGACGTAGCTTTACATAGGCCTGATATTCGTAGTATTCACGAGAACTGGAAACTGACATATTAGAGATGGATACAACTGTAATTGCGTCTTTAATCGAACATAGGGAATACATATGCATATTAATCATGCACAGATAACATATGATGGAGGACGCGTAGGGACACAGAACATGGCAAAATTTACTTTTCCACAGTACCACAGATTCCTTTACCACCTGTGATATCGTTCTCATGACCTTAGCCCAATAGGCCGCTACCTGAGGGCATTGCCATATGGTGTGAAAGAATGTTCCATTCTCCCCACAGCCTCTCAGACAAAGGCGGTGTGCGGTCCTTCCTATTGTGTGTAGAGTGACCCTAGTGTAATACAAACGGTGAAGTATTTTCAACTGTACCAGGCGAAGTCTAGAGGGTATGGCTACTTCCCGCGGAGAAGACAGTGCTGTTTGCCATTCCACCTCATCTAATTCCCCCTAAATCATTAGACCATCTGCTCTTTAGTTTTAGTGTTGGGTCAGGTAGGTTATTAACTAGTTTGCGATATGTGAAGGATGTCGCTTTTTTGGGCATGTGTTCAGTGAGTAATCTATCTTCCAATGGAGTGGATTCTGGCACATCAGTGCCTGGCGGGATAACCGACCCTAGGGCATGACTAATTTGCAAATATCTGAATTTTTCAGTAGGCGCTAAATTCATACTGGGTTTGAAGCTGGTCGAATGGTATTACTGTACCTCCCTTCCATAGGTCCCCCACTGTGAATATACCTATCGGGTCCCATTCCCTGAAACCCCTGCTATTGCGAAGTTTGCCTAGCCGACGTGCTGAACAAAGCGGAGTCATTCTAGTGATAGTGTCTTTGCATTTAAGACTGTTTTGTGCAGCATACCAAATGCCCACTGTGTGCGCCGTTGGGCCGAGGAGAGTTGATGCGCTCTTTTATCATACAGTGCAGAAAGAATTCCTGCCTCTCCCAACTCTGATCTGTCTTTTTGAAATGCTGGTTCAGTGTGGGATATGTGCAACCATTGATTTATTACTTTCAGATGGGCGGCCCAATAGTACAACTGAATATCAGGGAGAGCAACACCTCCGTCATACCAGCCCCTAGACAACTTGCTACGCGATATACGCGCTGGCTTATTACCCCAGAGTAGACCTGAGACTAATGCATCTATCTTTTCTAAATACTTTACAGGGACAGGGAATGGAGTATTTTCCAATATATATATAGCAGCCGGGGAAGTGTCATCATTTTGTAAGGGCCGCTTTACCTAGAAGTGTCAGAGGTAAATTATGCCAGTGTTTCACATCAGACCGGAATTGTTCAAGGGGGGAGGGGGGGGAGCGGGGGCTCTAAGTTTTGAAGGAGGAAGGCATTTGAATCCGGTGTTACCCATACTCCCAGATATTTGAAGGACTCTTCCGTAACCCTTAGAGGGCACTCCGCCGGAAGCCGTGGGGGTGGGCCTTTAAGAACAAATAGGACAGATTTGGACCAATTGATGTTATAGCCTGATGTTCGTCCTAAGATTTTAAAGATATCTAAGAGTACTATGATAGATCGTCTGGGGGAGGTCAAGAATAAGAGAACCTCTTCCGCATACAAAGAAATGCAGTCCTCCCATGTTGCAGTCCAGTTTAGCCCCTTGATCATGTGGTCTCATCGAATCCAGGCCGCCAGTGGTTCGAACGCTAACGCAAGGAGGACAGGGGGCAGCCCTGGCGTGTTCCACGACCCAGCAAAAAGTCCCTTTGCGCCAAAGGATGCGAGTATAGCAGTTTCACCCAGGCACACAATTTGGGACCGAAGCCTAGATGCCCGAAGACAGCAAACCAATAAGTCCACTCCAACATGTCAAATGCCATACGAGCATCTAAGGAGAGGATGACTGCTGGCTCCTGCAGACACTGCATGCGTGCCACTACCGCGTGCACCCTACGCCAGTTGAGTGCGGTGTTTCTATTAGGCATAAACCCTGGATTGATCCGGATGGAGTAGAGTTTCGAAATGTGGGGTTAGCCGGGCAGCGATCACTTTAGCCAGAATCTTAGCTTCTGCGTTAAGCAGGGATATTGGACAGTATGAAGAACATTCATCTGGGGGCTTACCAGGCTTCGGTATTGCAACTATAGTCGCCGTTGGCTGGTCACGAGGTAGTTCTCCTACCTCCAGGCTATGCAAAAACATTGTTATGAGATGTGGGGCCGTCAATTCAGATCATATTTATATAGTTCAATAGGGATCCCGTTGGGTCCCACAGCCTTCCCGGACTGTAAAGAACGAATGGCAGACAGGATCTCCTCAGTAGTGAAATCAGCCTCTAGAGATAAAGCCGCGTCATCTGATAGGGCAGGCATTTAAATATCTTTAATGTATGCTTGCGCCTCTTCCGTTGTCATGTGTGAGTTAGAAGTGTAAACTTGTTCGAAATAGTCAGCCAGGGTGTCTACTATGTCTTCGGGGCAGTAACGATTGTACCAGTCGAGGTGTTGAGTTGGGCTATTGTCCTCTGCTCTTTTTCCCTCCTGTCTAGCCATGCCAAGAGCCTGCCCGCCTTATCGCCCACCTCATATACAGTGTGCTTCGTAGCTTGGAGCCGTATTTTAACCAGTTCACCTTGATATTCCCGAAGCACGCATTGTTTAAGATGCAGACTTTGCGCCGTTTCTGGAGAGGGGTCTTGCTCATACTGCGCCTGCGGCACTGTCAGTTTAGCCTCAAGTGCGTCTAACTCTCCTTTTGCCTTACGCTTATAGCCCGTTATAGAGGCAATAGCCTGTCCTCTTACCACCGTCTTGTATGCCTCCCACAAAACACCAGGGGACTGTACAGAGTTCACGTTATCCTGAAAATAGTGCTTTGTAGCCGCTAATTTATCTTTGCGGATCTTAGGGACTTGTAAGTAACCCGGAGCTATAGGGAAAATTCGCTTTCTTGTTTTGATGTGCATGGTATAATTAAAAAAACAGGGGAGTGGTCAGATATGCCTCAAGGACGTATCTCAACATCCGTCAAGTGGGGTAGGCTGTCAGCAGAGACAAGAAAGTAGTCTATACGGGAGAGACTATTATGTACTCCTGACTGATAAGTGTAAGATCGTTCCGTAGGATGTCTATATCTCCAGGTGTCGATTAGACCTAATGCGTTAGTAAACCCAGTCATGCGGGATCCACCCGCCCCTGTGATCCCACTAGGGTAGCGGTCTCTGGTGCCGTCGAAAACTATATTAAAGTCACCCCCTATAAGTAACTTACCCTCCGGTAGGCCCAGTAAGAATGTGCTAAGCGCCGGAAAAGCTATAGAGTGGAGGGCAGGGGGGATGTATATAGACACAATATTGAACCACTTCCCCTCCCACTGACACGATATGGCCGCAAACCGTCCATGAGTGCGGTGTATGATCAATGGGAACTGTCTATGCACCAGAATGCCCACCCCTCTCGAGCCTGATGTAAACTCAGAGTGTACTACCATTCTGTACCCCCAGCGATCCATTGCTTTACATGCATAAAACCCATCAGGTGTGTTTCTTGTAACAGCGCCACTGCTGGACCGTTACGTCTCAGGTATTGTAACACCAGCCCTCTTTTAATCTTGTCTCACAAACTGTGCACGTTCCAGGTAAGTAATGTCAAGGGAGGCACTGGGGTTGCTGTGGGGACATTAGTACCAAGTCCAGAGCTTGTCGACACTGTTTCTCCCGCCATGAGTAAAGTACTGTTTCAAACCATCTCCAATGCAACACACCTTTGCAATAGCATCATATACATTAACCTGCAGTTTTTGCCCTAAACACAACACATAAACACCCTGAACTCCTCGCATAGAGCCCTCTGCTCCCCCCTCCTCCCACCCTGCCTCCCTGCTTGACGGAATCATAACAGCCCGCCACCCCAACAAAGCAGAGTGCTTAGTGCCCATTCCCACTCTTTAAAAATGGGGAGGAGAAAACTGCTCCTGCCCCCCCACAGAGCCCTCCTACTACCTCATTGTCCGTGATCCACTGTCCCTGTCAAATGTCACCAGAGAGAGCCCTTGACGGCTGGTCTTTTTGATGTCTTTAAACCGCATGTAGACCAGGCTTCCCACAGGGGAAGACAAAACCTTAGCAGCAAATACCACAGGGTGACTTAATGTAAGCACATCTACATCACTACTTATCTTATTTACCCCTGTTACCAATACAGGTCCAGTTCCAAGGGACCGCAGCCCAGTTTTCGCACGTGGCTTCAATGCTGGCCTCTAATTCTCAGCCTCCCGGAGGCTAGCGACATGTATTCACTCCTGCTCCTCGTCGTCCTGCCGCTCGCTGCGTCGCTGCTCTCGCTGTCCATTGCGACCCTGCCTTGAGACCTTACGCCAACCCTCCAGCCAGTCATGGGCCTCCTCAGGCGTGAGGAGGAACCATACTTTTCCCTAGTCTTCCACTCTTAATTTGGCTGGAAATAGCATAGAGTATTTTATCTCACGCTCCCGAAGGGCCTTTTTCACATCAAGGAAGCTCCTCCGCTGCTTCGTAACTGCCGCAGTGTAGTCCGGGAAGATTGTGATATTGGCGTTGTCAATGCGGATCAGTGAAGACTTCCGGGCCGCTTGCAAGATCGCATCTTGATCCTGAAAATTGAATATTCTCACCAGAATAGGGCGCGGGGGTGCCCCAGGTTTGGGCCTACCACCTGGGACCCGGTGGGCTTGTTCCACAGAGAAAAAATTGGACAGTCCCCGCGGCTGAAGGTGGGTTGTCACTAGGTCCTCCACATAGACGTTCAGGGCTGGTCCTCCTGCCGCCTCCGGCGCGCCAATCAGGCGGATGTTGTTTAGCCTTGAGCGTCCCTCCTGATCTTCGAGACGGGCCTTTAGGAACTTGTTATCCTCCTCCAGCTGATGTACTTGCTTCTTAAGGGCGGAAGCGTCCGAAGTGAGTGCTTCTGTTGTGGTCTCCACATCAGACATTTTGGAGGATAATTTGTTGAAGTCTGCACGAATTAAGGCCAAGTCAACCGCTAGGGTATCTATTCTGGAGTCCACCTTATTTAACGTCGCCATAATATCCTGCAGGGTGACTTCCTGTGCTGCACCCCCCGTCGCCCCTGCAGATGAAGGAGCGTCTTTTTCTTGTGCTTCACCCTGTGACTTGGTGAATGCAAACTTATTCAGCCTCCCCTGACTGGTCCCCTTTGAGTTCCTGCCGCTCATGGTAGCGGCGGAGGGGAGAATTGCACGCAATGTAGAATTCCATCGATAAGCGCCCTCAGGGTATGAACTGCGACTCTGTAAACCAGTGATCGTTGATATGTACAAATCTGGGGGAGGAGACTGTTTTTGTCGTATGTACACAGGTGCAGCCCCGCCGCAGACCAGGTGGGAGCGCGGACGGCGAGGCAGAGTTTTTGCGGCAGTGTATGATGCTAGTTCAGCCAGTTATGTAGAATAGCCATGCAGAGCAAAAAGCGCCTCCGTGGAGCAGAGTGGCGGCCCCGCGGTGATTCAAATCCGTGGCGGAGCGTTGTATTGCAGGAGTGTGCGGGATGTCGCAGCCGCCGTGTCCAGATCGTCCTTGGGCTCCTTGCCGAGTCAAGCGCTCCGCTCAGACCGGTGGATGATATTCATGAATACAAGATGACGGCCGGGTGGAAACATCGGGACGGCGCGCTGGGCAGGTATAGAAGGTGTTCCAGCCGTTATGCCTTACTGCCTTGCGCCGATCCACGTCCCCCCTCCCCCTCCCCGAGCAGTTCGCCTCTCACAGTGTCCTCCTCCGCAGTTTTAAGCGCGTGGCCTCCGGCGCTATCGGTTTCACAATAGCGGCTGCGTGTACTCCGCGGTTTCGTCCTCGGCCGCCTATCTGAATTCAGGGCACCCCCTGCAGGGGAACTTCGCCTGTCGCTGCCCCCAGGCCCCCGGATCCGCCGCACGCTGTCCTCACTCACCACCTCCACGAGAAGTGTAAGGGGGGGGGGACTTTCCGACCACCGGCCCTTCCGCCCCTTCTCGATCCGGTGCATAGGCCTCCGTCCCCGGATACTGGCGATACTGTGGGTCCCGGCCGGCGTACGTCTCTGGGCCTCAACTTTCCACCAGCCACCACATCTGCAGGCAAGGTCGCAGGTCACATCGATCGGCACCGAACGGTGCCTCACGCCTTCCGTCGTGGTTCCGTGATCTTTGGGGTCAGTGGAATTGTGGATTAATGATCGGATTTGTCGCGCTAGTAGCCCGGAGCCTCTCTAGGCTGCGCCATTCTTCTCGGCTTCTAGCCACGCCCCCCCCTTTCCAAATAGTTTTGAATCTTCAAAGAAAGGTCTCTTTAGGTCGTATGGTTCATGTTGTAAGAAGAGGCTGCATGCTGAGGATCCAAGTGAGCTGCATCTACTGCCTTTACCCTCAACATAAGGTAAAAGACTGCAAAATCTGCAGAACCTTCTCTACAAAAACCCTCAAGGATAGAGAGTGTAGATTATTGATTTGATTACAGAAACTTAAATCAAAATCTTACGTTGTCTCTGAGGATGAGGAGAGCTCTACCTCACAGGCTTCCAAGGCAACACCCAAAAGGAGAGATCGATCTCTTGAATCTCTTGAAGTTTCCAAGAAGAAGACTTCAAAAAGGTCTTGTCAGGATGAGGAAGGCAATTCACAAAAAGGAAAGCTTTCATTTCCTACTGAGGATAAAAGCCATACGATGTAAAAATACTCTTCTATCCACGCCATGAAAATCTCGGTCTCAAAAAAGCTTGCATCACCGACTGAGTTATTTTCTGGATCACCGTTGACGCAAAAACCATCTCCTAAGCAAGTTTTTTCTACCTCGTCGTTGAAAAAATGTACATCATCGACGACGGACAATTCCAGTGATGACCATTGCTACACCGCCGACGACCTCGTCTACGACTGCGTCGACGACAATCTCTTCGATGCTGACAACTGCTTCATCTGTTCCTTTCATGTCCTTGCCGACAACACTATATCCCACGCTTGGTCGTAAGCTTCCATCGACCTTACAGCTTACGCCTGTGTATCTGTTGGCAACGTTCTCGTCGACGACACCGTTGACGAGGCAATTTAAGCTAAATCCAGCAATAGCATCACCTTGACCTCCTTCAACCTTTTTAGAGGAATCTGATGACGATGGGTTGTTTGGACCTGCTGATAGTCTTTCTCAATTACATGTCAAATATCAGGAGGAATATGACGAATATGAGTTAAACAACCAACCAGAATATCACCCTCCTCATGCAAAAATTCAGTGTATGGAACCAGTTATTGAACCTATGGCCCACCTTCCTGTTGCTTTGGTACAAGTCCTACAGGATTTATTACAGGACTATCGCACACGCTTTCCTTCAGTGCCTGTTCCTCCACGCCTAAGGCAAGCCCCAGTAGCGGCCAGCGCCAGCTACGCTGCCGGTTGGGAGGAAGGCTGCAAGGGTAGGTTGTGCTATAAGGGCATTTCCTTGCGAAATATTGATACTTGTAGCTGTCCCTGTATAGGTAACTGGAATGTTTTGGCCAGTAGTGACAAGGTATGTTCGACCTGTGGGTTCAGCGTGTTTCTGACATCACCAATTATGCTCATATCAGCAAAAAGGAGCAATAGAATGTTCCACGCTCTCAGAGAGGAAAAGGTTTCTACTCTCATTGTTTTAGTGATGAAAAAGAAGAATTTGGGGGAATGGCATCCCGTTTTAGACCTCAGGAAGCTCGTCAAATTCCTGTTGCAGAAAACCTGTCGCATGGTTACTCTCCAGGAGATATTGCAACTTCTGAACCATTGGGATTTTTTAGCAAGCCTAGATTTGGAAGACGCTTACTTACATATCCATATCCACCTCAAACATAGAAAATGTCCACGTTTCTCTGTGGCAGTTTGCACATTATAAATTCAAGGTCCTTCCTTTCAGCCTTTGCTCAGCTCCACGGGTTTTCACCAAGTGCCTAGCTCCCGTGGCAGCATTCCTGTTGCTGAAAGGCCAACAGATCTTCCCATACCTCGACGATTGGCTGGTGAAAGCCCCTTCTCTTCGTCATGCTTCACAAGACATCTTTCTGCCTACAACTCATAATTTCTCTAGGGCTGGCAGTCAATCTTCTGAAATCCATTCAAGCTCCTTCTCATCCGTTAACATTTTTAGGAGCAACACTGGACACTCTCCAAAACAAGGCATTCTTATCAACCGAGAGACTGAGCGCCATCCTATCTCTGGCTCAGGATCTTTCCAAAAGAAAGTGGGCTTCTGTACGTCTCCTCAAATCCTTTCTCGGGATGATATCGTCCACCATTCTCATGGTACCGCAGACTCGTCTAAGGATGAGACCATTTCAAGAGCAGTTGGACGCCCAATGGCTTCAGATAACAGGATCATTCGACGATATGATTCAGATAACTTTGATCATGAAGGATGCACTTCTTTGGTGGCAATCTCTCTCAGGGACTGTCATTCCTTTCTCCTCTTCCAGAGTTCGTTCTGACAACAGATGCATCTTTGGAAGGGAGGGGAGCTCATCTGCAAGACTTCCAAATAAGCGGTAAATGGACTCTCGCTCTCTCCAAAAGGCATATCATTTTTGTGGAACAATGGGCAATTTTTCAAGGTCTGCAATCATTCCTCTCAAGGATAAGAACCTCCTCAGTTCTCATATGCATGGACCCCACCACCTGCATGCATTATCTAAACAAGCAGGGAGGAAGATCTCGATCCTCTCCTGGAAAGCTCAAATGGACACTACAGCATCAAATAACTATCAAAGCGGAGCATCTCCCTCGAATAAAGAACAACCTAACTGACATCTTGAGCAGGTTAAATTGATCAAATCACGAGTGGGAACTCAAGCAACTGGTTCTCAACCACATCTTCCAGAAATGGAGAACACCCAACTTGGACCTATTTGCGTCTAATGCTGGTTATTTGCCAGCGGGGAACCTCAGATAGGTTCATGGGGGAATGCATTTTCGATAAGAGGGACAGGAATCTTTGCATACTCTTTTCCCCCATATCCCTAATCTCCAGGGTGCTGATGAAAATGAAATGGGAACTGTGTCAACTCATCCTCATTGCTCCACGTTTGCCAAGTCTGCACTGGTTCACGGAGCTACTACTGCTGTCTCGATCCAAACCTTATCGCCTTCCTTTGTCAGCCATCGTGCTAACGATGAACACAGAACAGATCTTGCATCCACACCCAACTTCTGTTCAATTGCATGCCTGGAACCTGAGTTCAATGAGTACAAGAATTTAGGTATCCCTCAGGATTGTAGAGATATATTGTCCAGGACAGGAGCGTAGTCTGCTACTAAAACATATAGACTGAAATGGAAACGTTTTTGTTCTTGATGCCTTCGCAATGACACTCACCCTCTTCACTCTTCCCCAGAACAAATCTTGCCTCATCTCTTGTCTCTGGCAAGATCAGATCTGGTGTTTGATTCTGTAAGGGTCCACCTCGCGGCCCTCTTCTGATGTAGACATATGTCTGACGCCTCTTCTCTCTGCTCTTCTCGCATCATCAAACAGTTCATGAAGGGCCTTTTCAGGACTTTTCCCCCTAATTGGCCTCCTCCACCAGAATCACTCCTTAATGTGGCTCACTGTTAATGAAACCACCTTTTGAGCCAATCCACAAAATAGAGCTGAAGTTTCTCACATGGAAAGTGGCTTTGCTTCTCACACTTATATCTGCCAGAAGAGTAAGTGAAATTCAAGCCTTCACCATTATAGAGCCTTACTTACGCTTCACAGAGGACTATGTGATCCTACGAACAAATCCTACATTTATACCAAAGGTTTCACCTTAATGAGCCTCTAATTCTGCGCACTGTTTTTCCGCATCCTTCATCACCGGTGGAAAAATCTCTTCACTCTTTAGATGTACAAAGATGCCTTAAGTTTTACTTGCAAAGGACAAAATAACTGCACAGAACGGATTAACTTATTGTATCTTATGGACCTGTACAACTAGGGTCTGCTGTTAAAAAAAGAACTGTTGCACGATGGATCGCTGCTACTTTCCAATTGTGCCATATTAAGGCTGGTAAACAGCTTACAACCAGGACCAAGGCACATTCCACAAGAGCAGAATCCTCTTCTGCTGCTCTTTTCGCTGATGTCCTACTAGACAAGATTTGCAGTGCTGCTACCTGTAAAAATGCTCATATCTTCACACAGCACTATTGCTTATAGCGAAGCAGCAGTGGTAAAGGCAGTCCTGCGTCATCTAGTTCAATAAGGTAAGCCTCTATTACTAGAGAGATTTTTTCTTGTGTAAGTAATATATATCTTGCTACGTAGTATCTCATTGATGTTTCTTATATTGGCATGAATGTTATAACCCACCATCCTCTAAGATAAAAAGGTATATATTACAGTATACTTAAACATACATGTTTATGAAACTGCTAGCTACTCTGAATAAGCATGTATGTGAATCTATGAAAAATCCAATACTGGAGAGAAAGATGAGTTACTTAACTCTAGCTATGGTTCTCCAGTATTGGTATATTTCATAGATTGACATGCGACCTGTGAGAAGTTGGCCTAGTATATGATGTTCACTATTCTAGTGAGCACCTTGCACCAGTCCAAACAACCCTTATGGTGATGGTTGTAAAGTCAACCTTCTAGACCAGCTATCCTAGTGGTAGCATGGACGAAGCAGTCTTAGGCTAAACTCAAGAGGGCATATGAAGCCAGCTGTTTTACCATATGCAATCCCTTTAATACCAAGTGAAAGGACACCACACCGGTTGTATATCAAAATATATATGTATTTATTTCTAACACAATCCTCTGAACTCTTTGAGGTCAGAGACACCAGCACATAACAAGTTACTTAATCAAAATACAATAATTTGCACAAAATACAGTAATGACCTAGGGGCACTTCGAACCATATACTAAAATAGTGGTATAAGAACCACGTCACGAACAAAGGAAAGGTCTAGGGCCTGGAGAATCGCTGGGGCTACCATGTACTACCAATGGATAGAGAGCAGGAGTCCCACGGGATGCACGTGCAGTGTCATTACACGCACGCAAGTTACCATAAAGTTAGAATGGGAACGAAAGAAATGGAAACTAGTTCTTTTAGGACACTTCCAGATGGACTAGGGAAAAGCTACTTGAAACTAGGACATTAGGATAGTCAATACCCACAGGAGTACCGAAATACTCGCGTTACCTCACCCACAGGAAGCGGGTGCATAGGTGTCAGTGTGTCGGGTTTCGTCGCTGATGCCTATGGAGCCTTGGAGAAAGATGCTGCAGGCGACCAGGAGAGAAGTGTCCGGTTGGATCCAAGGGCGGATCGAGGATGAAGAGTACCTGAAAGAAGAGTGGACAGAGTCTGGGTCACTAGCCAGTGACCAGGATGGAACCAGGAAGGAACCAGGAAGGAACCAGGCGATGTCGCGAAGCAATCAGGTGATGTCGTGAAGCTTGTCTCTGCAGCCACGTGGACCAGGAGGTGTCGACGACGACCAGGAACTGGGCACGGACTGTCCCACGAAGGATCTCGCTGTTGGCGGTGTCGGCTTCCGGATTGGAGTCAACAAGCCTTGGCAAAGGCAACCCACACAGAAAAGGAAGATGGCTTCTTAATCAGACCAGCAAGGTCTGATGGGCTGCTCCTTTTCAGGGGAGCAAGGGCCAGTCTGGAGCAACCAGACCAGCGTTGTAAATCAAAGGTTTCATCGTCACAGAGGCCACTAGCCAACGGACAAGTGACCGGACAGACTCGTCGAGCAGGAAAATGCAGAAGGGCCCCACGCAGAACTCGTGGAGTGTGGAGGGCTGATCTTCGGTGCAGTTGGTGCTCGGGGCTGGGGCTTCTCAATCCCCAATGCACAACTTCGAGGTGCCTCAGAAGTTGCACGGAAAGAAATTCGCTGGCTTTCCAAGATGGCCGGTCCCACGTCTCTCGTCGCCTCCACGGGTCTCAGCTCTGCTGTGACTGTGGATCGGGCTGTTGGAAGTCTGGAAGTCTGGGTCTTGTCAGGCACTGTGCTCGGGCTCCGGCAGGAGCGTCGACAAAGCAACCCGTTGATCGCTTGATGGTGCCTGCTTGTGCAGGGTGGTCACTCCTTGACCACAAGGGAGATTCTTCAGTCTTCTACGTCGAGTAGGATGTCGAAGGCCCAGAGTTTCGTATCAGAGTTTGTCAGGATAAATCTAAAGTCTTGGGACTCAGCTCCTACCTATATACCAAATTTAGGGGCTGGATTACCTGCTAGGTCCATCCTATGGGTGGGACCCAGGAAGGGGGTGGTTACACCCCTTTCCATTTGTCCAGTTTCCCACCAGAGCTGGGGCTGGAGTGCCCCAGCACCGGTTTGAACTGGACTATGCATGGGACACCTTATGTGCCCCAGGCATTGTCTCATTTCATTCAGCCCTCACTGCCCCAATACACTATAGCCTGTCTGGGGTGGTGCTAGCACCTCCCTGTGACAGGAAACCTATTGTCCAAGCCTCCCTCGCTGGAAGGACTCCCAGCAGCAGGAGGTCAGACTTGCGTCTGTGGCAGCAGCATCCATTTTGTGATGCTGAGGCTCTGGTTAACTTTAACCGGGATTAATGGAAGTAACATGTCTTCTCCCTCTAGAAGGGTGGAATGCTACCCCCGTCACCAGAACTGGCGAGGGGGTAGTATTCCAAAGCGTATGACACCGTACACGACATGTTTTGATAAAGCCAAACCAAAGTTAGCATTTAACCGCGAGGTTCATAATGCATTTAAGAGTATATGGTATGGCAATATCCTAGAACAGCTATAAGGACATGGTTCCGAAAGCTGCAGACAGTCTCAGCTCATGCTAGAGCACCATCTCACATAAAACCAAGCAGTCTGCCTTCAGGATTGTTAAGGCCTGCCATAGGAGTGACTTATAGGTGTATATGTGTCTAGATATAAGGTTAGATATAGGAATACTATATCTAAGCAAGGGGTTATTACACGACCTTGCCCCAGCTGAGTGATTAGCCAGTTGTATCAGTTTGGATGGCCAGCCAGGAATGGCAAAAGATATGCTGCAGCCCCTGGTAGGCCTTGGTGCACCTATGCCCTGGGTACCTATAGTACACTGTACAGGGGCTCACAAGAGTGACCCAAATCCCAATTGGTGATGTACCTAAAGTACATGGTGTGAATTTAGAGAGAGAACAGCAGGGCTGTGGGTCTGATTAGCAGGCCCACAGCCACATCTAAGTCGAAAACCAGTGAAGCAAAAAGTGGGGTGACCATAGGAAAGCAGACACTACTCTCCTACACGACCCACCCTTCTCCCCGAGAGGCTTCTCTTTTTCCACAAGGTTTATAGTTTCACACTTGTGCTTGAAATTCTGAGGAACCTAGCCTCTCTTGGGATTGTTTTAGAGGGTGCTGTGGCCTGATTAGCTGTTGATTAAGTTTGGTTCTTTTTTACAAAAGAAAGTGGATAGGCTATTGCATGGTAGCCTATAGTAGTTTGATCTACTCCTTTTATATGTATACTGTGGGACTCCCGCTACGACGACTGGGATGCTTCAAGGATGCGAATACTGGAAAACCGTAGTTACAGGTAAGTAACTCATTTTCTTCTGGGTATCCTCGGGTTCCTCTAAGTGATTCCTTCGGGGTCCTTTGGGGAGGGTCATAAAACTCTAAAATCCAAAACGCGACTTAATTTTGGTGTTCAATGGACACTGACCTGGTGTAACCGCTCTGCCCACTGGCGCCTTTGGGTCCCTAGCTACTTATATTGGGGTGTACCTTGCTTCCCCTGGGGGCCTCCAACTTTGGGTACTAATCCAGTTTGGTAACCATTTTGCATACCACTATTTTAATGTATGGTTTTATCCCCCCCGGTGGGCCCTATGAGTTTCCTATGCCACTTTGCATAGTGTTTACTTGATACCTTTGTGTACGAGGTGTAGGGAGGTGGATATCTGACTATGGTTACCCCCAACTTTTTGCCTAGTGTTTTGCTGGTTTTTGACTTAGTTGGCCTGGGATTCTGCTATTCAGGACCCCAGGCTTCCTGCTCTCTGTTAAAATGGACTCCATGTACCTTAGGTACATATGTAATTGGACTGGGTCACCTTATCAGTCCCTGTACAGTGTACCTTAGGTACCCAGGGCATAGGTGTACCCAGGGCCTACCAGGGGCTGCAGCATGTATTATGCCACCCCTGGCTGGCCATCCAAACTGACACAACTGGCTGCTAAGACAGCTGGGGCAAGGTGGTGTAATCACCCTTTGCTGTAGATATAGTTACCTATATCTAACCCCAGAATGGACACATATATTCCTATCAGTCACTCCTATGGCAGGCCTTATCAATCCTGAAGGCAGAGTGCTTGGAATTATGTGAGATAGTGCTCTAGCATGAGCTGAGCCTGTCTGCAGCTTGCGGAACCAAGTCCTTATAGCTGTTCCATGATAACGCTATACCATATACTCTTAAGTGCATTATAATCCTCGCGGTTGAATGCTAACTGGTATAACATTATCAAAACATGTCGAGTAAGGTGTCATATGAATTGGAATACTACCCCCTCGCCAATTCTGGCGACGGGGGTAGCATTCCACCCTTCTAGAGGGACACGACATGTATGTAACTGTGAACCCCGGTTAAAGTTAACCCGAGCCTCAGCATCACAAAAAGGATGCTGCCACCACAGATACAAGTCTGACCTCCTGCTGCTGGGAGGCCTTTCAGCGAGGGAGGCCTGGACAAAGGGTTTCCTGCCTTGGGAGGGGCTAGCACCACCCCAGACAGGATTTTGTGTATTAGGTAGGACAGGCCTGAAAGGAATGAGACATGCCTGGGGCACACAAGGTGTCCCTGTGCATACACCGGTTCAAACCAGTTGCTGGGGCACTCCAACCCCAGCTCTGGCGCGAAACCGGACAAAGGATAGGGGGTGTAACCACCTCCCTTCCTGGTCCCACCCATAGGAGGGACCTAGTTGTAGTACAGCCCCCTTTAGCAGGATAAAGGTAGGAGCTGGTCCCATTCCAGTTTAGATTAATCCTGACTTGAAACTTTACAAGAAGAAACTCTGGACTTCGACGTTCTGCTCCACAGAAGACTGAAGAAATCTCCCTTGTGGGCAAGGAGTGTCCACCCTGCACCAGCAGGCACCATCAAGCGTCTTCACTTTGTCGTCTTCCCTCGAGAATCCAGACTTCAGAGCCCGACGAGTCCCGGATTCCCAGACCTCTCCGACCTCAACTCACATCTGCAGCACAGCTGAGATCCGTGGTTGCGACGAGACATGTGGGACCGGCCATCTTGGAGAAACTCCACTTCGCTTCCACCACGACTTCTGAGGTAACCTCGACAAAAGTGCTTTGGGGATTGAGAAGCCCCAGCCCCGAGCAGCTCCTGCACAGACGATCAGCCCTCCAGCATCCACGAGATCTGCGTGGGGCCCTTCTGCCTGTTTGCTGCTCGACGCGTTGTCTGGTCACTTGCCTGCTGGCTAGTGACCTCCTAGACGACGATCCTTGAAATCTTCACTGCTGGTCTGGTTGCTCCAGACTGGCCCTGGCTTCCTTCCAAAAGAGGAGCACCCTGGACCCTCCTGGTCCACTCCAGACGCCGTTTCCACTCACCGCGTGGGTTGCCTTTGCCAAGGCCTGTTGACTCCAAATCCGGATCCGACACCGCCGACAGCGAGAGCCTGCGTGGGACAGCTCGTGCCTCCATCCTGGTCGTCGAAGACACCTCCTGGTCTACGTGGCTGCAGAGACAAGCGTCCACTCTTCACCTGATCGCGACGACGACATCTGGTTCCTTCCTGGTTCCACTCCAGTCACTGGCAAGTGACTTTGAACATTGTCCCCTCTGCTTTCAGGTCTTCAGCATCCCTGATCCACCCTTGGATCACACCGGACATCTTCCACCTGGTCGCCTGCAGCATCTTTTCTTTCAGGCTCCATAGACTTCAACGCAGAAACCTGACACGACTTCGCACCTATGCACCTGCAGCCCGTGGGTGAGGTAACAAGAGTATTTCGGTGCTCAAGGGTAGATGAACTCTCCTAGTGTCCAGTCAGGATTGTCCGTACTCACCTTTTTCTTGAACTGTACTGTCCATAGACGTTGTTACACATCTCGCGTGTGAGTTCACACTCTGCACACGCGTCCCGTGGGCCTCCTATTACTTCCCTAAAGTTAGGATAGTGTAGTCCCAGCGATCTTACAGCTTCTGGACAGCTCCATTCCTTCTATCGATTTCCTTATACCATTTACTTAGTATATGGTTTGCCGTGCCCTTAGGGCACCATTGTAATTTTGTGCAACTTATCGTAATTTTCCTAAGAGATTGTCATGTGCTTAGCCCTCTGCTCTCATAAAGGGTTCAGAGGTGTTTGTTATTAATAAATATATTGTTTATTTTCATAACAACCTGTGTGGTGTCCTTTCATCTGGTATTCAAGGGGCTATATGTGGTAAAACAGCTGGCTTCACATGCCAAAAGAGTTTAGCCTAAGACTGCTTTGTCCATGCTACCATTAGGATAGCTGGTCTATAAGGTTGACTTACAACCAATCACCATAAGGGTTGTTTGGACTGATACAAGGTGATCACTAGAACTAGTGAGCATCATATATCAGGCCAACTTCTCACACGAGGTATACCAATTTAGTGTCTAGACTGTAGTAATAAATCTAAATTATTTTTCTACTTGCCCGGTGTGGTTCTTTCTTGTGGTAAAAGCTTACTGACTGACTAAAGTGGTACATGCAAATGCTTTACACTCTCCTGGATATGTCTTAGCTGCTCTCTTCAGCTACCCCTTTAGATCTTGGGTTTTCAGGGACCTAAACACTGTCAATAAGGGTTGCCTTACCATAGGTGTATATTGTCTACTCAGTCAGCCTCCTACAGAAGTGACATTATATTTAGGTGGAAAAGGCAGTTAAATCATACCTTTTTAAACAAACGCAACCATGGAAATTCACCTGTTATAGTTATCTCAATTCACTGTAATTTGTGCCCTAAAGTAACCATAGCTCGCTCCCTCGTCACCTAGTGTTATCATCAATGTTGTTGTTTCAGGTGTTGCAGTGATTTTTTATCATTATCATTGATGTCATAGAACATGTCATGTGTGATGTAAAAAGTGAGATCATCAACCATGCATGGCCAGGGCAGTTATAGTTAATTTAGGGCATGAATTATAGTTATTTGAGATAACCGTAACTGGTGAATTTCAGTGGCTTTGTTAATCTAAAATGGTATTTTGTGTAGACATCTAGCTGCAGATTCCTTACATCTGAAAGAAACAGGTTAGTATTAGATTCCTTACCTTAGAATATCCCCAGGCGTCAGACTGGATCCGGAAATTTTTTGCGTGGCAGTACCCATGCGTGTCGGTAGGCGTCGTCCGCGGCTCCGCGTCCGCGGCTCCGCGTCAGTCGTCGGTGCCGTGGGCGCCGTGATGACGTTGTCTGAGTAATTAGACGCCGCCTCCGATGAGTTTTTTCCGCGCCAGCAAGCGCAGATCCGGAAAAAGTTGTACCCTAGTCATTTTTTGACTAACTTTTTACGATCCTTTTTGATCTACTTTCGAAGTCTCTCGACTCCGACGGTGCCGGTAGGGATGCCTGGGTTCAAGCCATGCGCTGACTGCAACCGACAGATGTCGGTTACCGACCCCCATCGCCGGTGCCTGCACTGTCTAGGCCTGGACCAAGACGACAAGTCCTGCTCCGACTGCCAGGCCCTGACGTCTAAAGCTAGATGGGAGCGGTCCCGTAAGCTTCGGCAGTCCGCCCCGCGCCGCTCTAGGTCCCGGTCCGAAAGGAGGTCGAGGGACCGGTCGCGGGGCCGGAGTCACCACATTTCCGGTAGTCGTCATCGGTCTTCGGGCTCGAAGTCCTCAGGTAAGAGGCACAAGAAGTCGAAGAGGCACCATCGCTCTTCTGACTCCCCCCGACGCTCGCGCGATGCGGCCGGGGTTTCGGGCGACTCCGCCCACGCGGCTCAGCCGGAGCCGCAGGTGTCGCGGCCTGCTCCATACCCGCCGGTCCCTGGGCAGAACGCGACGCCGGGGGAGATTGATGACTTCCTCATGGCCATGAGGTCGCTCGCTCCTCCGTCGGGTTCCGCGGAGCCTTCGGGCCAAGCGGTCCCGACTGGATCACCACGCGGGCTGGGTGCTTCGGCCCCGGCGCAGGGAGATTTTTACTTCTACGACCCGGCCCCATCCTTTGAGCCTGAGTACCAGGCGATAGGTGGCGAGGGGGATTGGGAGGTGAGTGTCAGTCTTCTGCGGACTGGACTGGAGAGCTTGGGGATGCCAGTGGTCTGGACACTTCGCCCGACACTGCTTTTGTCTCCCCTCCCAGCGTGGCTACGGAGGAGGGGCTGCCTATAGTGTGGTGCTTATGAGGGCGGCCAAGGCCTTGGGCCTTGAGCTCCCCGTCGCGGCCGTGAGGACTAACCTCCTCACTGAGGTCCTTAAACCGCTGGCAAGCTCGGCCGAGCCTCTGCTGCCGTTTAATGAGGCCTTATCAGACATTCTTCTGGGCTCTTGGTCCAAGCCCGCTACAGGTCAGCCTGTGGATAGGAAGGTGGCCAGGCGCCACCGCCCGGCTCCGGGCGACCCTCGCTTTGTCTACCCACCCCACCCCAGAGAGCCTGGTCATCCAGGCCTCTAATTCCCAGACCGCATTCCCGTCTGCTCCCCCCGACCGGGAATCCAAGAGGTACGAGCAATACGGAAAGAAAGTATTCTCCTCCCTGAGTTTAGGATTGCGGTCAGTCAACACCGCATGCCTCTTGGGCCGCTACACCCACTCTCTGTGGGATACGGTCGCGGACGTGCTGCCAGAATGCCCGGTGGAGGTCCGGGATGAACTCGGCCAAGCCCTTGTGGAGGGTCGAGATGCAGCGCGTTATTCCATCCGGTGTGGGCTGGACACTACTGACTCACTAGGCAGAGCGATGGCAACGACGGTGGAGATTCGTCCCCATGCCTGGTTGAGGTCTGCCAATTTCTCGGCTGATGTCCAAAACACACTTATGGACATGCCGTTCGATGGCCGTCGCCTCTTTGGCGACAAGGCAGACCATGCGCTCGAGCACTTTAAGGACTCCAGGGCTACGGCCAAGTCCTTGGGCCTTTCGGCCTCGCGCCAGCAAACGGCTGCTTTTCGCCCCTTTCGTGGCCAAGGAAGGGGCGCCCCCACACGTTCTGCCAGGCACAGGCCGCAAACTACTATTCAGTGCGGCGGCGGACGTGGAAACCGCCGTGGTGGGGGTCGGGGACAACGGCGAGGTCAGTCCACACCAGCCCCTGCAGCATCTGCCTCAAAGCCCTCCGAGTTTTCAGGCCCATGTGACGCCGGTGGGGGGCAGGGGTCGCCATCACCACCTCCACTGGCGCACTGTCACATCGGCAGGTGGGTGCTGCAAATCGTCCGAAGGGGCTACTCCCTCCTCTTCAAGGCGACCCCTCCAGCCATGCCACCGCAGTACCACTGCGTGTCGGGGTACCACTTGCAACTTCTGCAAGAGGAAGTTACGGCCCTCTTGGCCAAGGGGGCCATCGAGCGCGTTCCTGGGCCAGAAGTAGGGTGTGGTTGTTACTCCCACTACTTTCTGGTACCCAAGAAGGGCAAAGGGGGCCTACGCCCTATCTTGGATCTAAGGAACGTCAACGACTTCCTCCGGAAGGAGAAGTTCAAGATGCTGACACTGGCTCAGGTCTTAGCTGCCCTAGACCCAGGAGACTGGATGGTAGCGTTGGACTTGCAGGATGCTTATTTTCATATCCCTGTCCTGCCGGCCGACCGGCGCTACCTGCGGTTCACGGTAGGCCACGAGCACGTTCAGTTTACAGTGCTCCCCTTCGGCCTTACCAGCGCCCCACGGGTGTTCACGAAAGTGATGGCGGTGGTCATAGCTCATCTGCGCAGGTTAGGGGTTTCAGTCTTCCCCTACCTCGACGACTGGTTGTTGAAGGCGGGCTCACCACAGACAGTCGTCAGCCACCTCCAGACTACTGCCGACCTCCTGCACCTGCTGGGGTTCTCCATCAATGTTCCCCTCTCAGAAGCTCATCTTCATCGGAGTAGTTCTGGACTCTGTGCAGTTTTTTGTTTATCCTCCCGAGCAGCGGGTTCGGGATATTCAGGCTCCGATTCCGATTTTTCAGCCTTTATCCCGAGCCTCGGTCAGGTTGACGCTGCGGCTTCTGGGGCTGATGGCCTCCTGCATCCTTCTGGTGCATCACGCCCGGTGGCGGATGCAGGCTCTGCAGTGGGACCTGAAGTTTCAGTGGGCCCAGCATCAGGGCAACCTGTCCGACCACGTCCAGATCTCGGAGGGCGCTGCGAGACAGTTGCAGTGGTGGCTCACGGACTGCGATTGGGTCAGCGGCAGATCCCTCTCCCTACCCCAACCGGAGCACGTGGTTGTGACGGATGCGTCCCTCCAGGGCTGGGGGGCCACGTGGGAGAGGCGGAGATCAGAGGCCTCTGGTCTCCGGCGGAGTCCCGGCTCCACATGAACCTTCTGGAGCTGCTGGCGATCCGGCTTGCACTGAAGGCATTCCTCCCCTCTGTCCGGGGGAGTGTAGTGCAGGTGTTAACGGACAACACCACCGCCATGTGGTACTGCAACAAACAGGGCGGGGTGGGGACGTGGACCCTATGCCAGGAGGCTCTGCGCCTCTGGCAGTGGCTGGAACATCAGGGCGTGACCCTGGTGGTTCAACACTTGGCAGGTTCTCTGAACGCCAGGGGGGGACAAACTCAGCCGTCGGTGCATGATGGATCACGAATGGCTTCTGAACTCGGACGTGGCGCAAGGCCTCTTTCAGCAGTGGGGAGAGCCTTGGTTAGATCTATTCGCCACAGAAGAGAACACACAATGTCATCAGTTCTGCGCGTTGGAATTTCCAAGGCGGCACTCGCTCGGAGACACTTTTCGTCGCAAGTGTAGTTGCGGTCTGTTTTACGCCTTTCCGCCTATACCACTTCTGCCCAGAGTGCGGAAGAAGATCACGCGCGACCGGGCCCAAGTCATCCTTGTGGCTCCGGACTGGGCACGAAGATACTGGTATCCCGAGCTACTCAGCATGTCAAGTCGATCCCCCGATTCGTCTGCCTCTTCAGGAGGACCTTCTGTCGCAGCAGTAGGGGACGGTCTTCCACCCGAACCTGTCCGGTCTCCACCTCCATGCTTGGAAATTGAGCGGCGACAGTTGAGGCAATTTGACTTGCCTCCTGAAGTCTGCGACTTAATTCTAGCAGCCAGGCGTCCCTCCACAAAATCGGTATACGCCTGCAGGTGGAACAAATTTGTGGCATGGTGCAGAGCAAAGGCTGTGGATCCCCTTTCTGCCCTTTTTTCAGAGGTTCTCCTCTTCCTTCTTTCTCTTGCCCAGCAGGGCTCAGCTCTGGGCACTATCAAGGGCTACCTTTCTGCCCTTTCCGCCTTCTTGAGGCTACCTGATCAGCCTTCTTTGTTCAAGTCCCCAATTGTTAACAGATTTTTGAAGGGCATCACTCGTATGTTTCCCCCTGTTCCTTTCGTGATGCCCCAGTGGGACTTGAATCTGGTTTTGACTTACCTGATGTGCGCTCCCTTTGAGCCACTTCATAAGTGTCCTCTTCGCCTTCTTACTCTGAAGACTGCTTTCCTGGTTGCCATCACCTCTGCCAGGAGAGTGAGTGAGCTCCAGGCCCTTTCCTCTAAACCTCCTTTCCTTTCTGTCCATCTGGACAAGGTTGCGTTGCGGACAAGACCCTCTTTCCTGCCCAAGGTAGTCACAGCCTTCCACATCGGGCAGTCCATCACCTTGCCCACCTTCTTTCCGCCTCCGCATCCCTCTAAAGAGGAAGAGCGGCTCCATCGTCTGGACCCAAAATGTGCGCTGTCATTCTATCTAGACCGCACACGCCAGTTCCGGCTGGATGACCAACTCTTTGTTGGTTATGTGGGCGCTAAGAAGGGGCGGGCGGTGCACAAATGGACCATCTCTCGGTGGGTCGTGTTGTGCATCAAGTTATGCTACTCTTTGGCTAAAAAGGAGCCTCCTGTTGGGCTGAGGGCCCATTCCACTCGGGCCACGGCGGCTACCACTGCCCTGGGCCGGGGAGTCCCCTTGTAGGACATTTGTCAGGCAGCTACGTGGGCCTCGCTGCACACGTTTGCAAGACACTACTGCCTGGACAGCCAAGTCCGGATGGATGGTTTCTTTGGCCGTTACGTACTCCAGGACTTTCTGGTGTGATCATTGGTTCGCAGACCCACCACCGGGGTTGGTATTGCTGGGGTATTCATTCTAAGGTAAGGAATCTAATACTAACCTGTTTCTTTCAGATGCACAAGTTACTTACCTTCGGTAACTATATATCTGTAAGAAACATTAGTTAGTATTAGATTCCTTACCGCCCCACCCATCCTCCCCGTTCTGCGAACCGATATCTAGGGTTAAGGTCATCCCCTTTCAGGGCCCTAGTTTCATGGCACCAGTGTTGGTTTTTATCATGGCTCTGCCTTTCTGGCGCGGAAAAGCTGTGTATAAGAACTGACGACGTCATCACGGAGCCCACAACGGCCGCGGAGCCACGGACGACGCCTACCGACGCGCATGGGTACTGCTACGCAAAAAATTTCCGGATCCAGACTGACGCCTGGGGATATTCTAAGGTAAGAAATCTAATACTAACTACTGTTTCTTACAGATATATCGTTACCGAAGGCAAGTAATTTGTGCGTTTGAACTTCCAGGCGTCAGGCTGGATCTGGAAGATTTTTCTCAGCAGTACCCCTACGCGCTGGTAGATGACATCAGTTGACTTCGCATGACATTGTCTGTTTGTCGTGACGTCCCTGTCGTCAATATAACTGCCACTCCCGCGAGCTGACATCAGTTTTTTTCTTTCCGCGCCCATCCGTTGCAGAGAGCTACTCCCTGTTGTTTTTTGACAGACTTTTTTCGACTTTTTGTTGACTTTGTTCGTGTGTTGGTAATATCATGTCAAGCAAGAAGACTTTAGGGTTCAAGTCGTGTGGTGCCTGCCTCCCTGCCATGTCATTCATGGAACCCCTTTTGGTCTGTCTTTGGTGCCTGGAGCATGACCACGACTCCAAGTCGTGTTCCAACTGCCGGGCCATGGAGCCGAAGGCTGTGAGGGAGTGGTCCCTGAAGCTTCTCCTGCACCGCGGAGGTCGCCTCGTTGGTCTCTATCGCGGTCCAAGTCTCGGTTTAGAAGAGGGTATGAGCATTGCTCCGGTGAATCAAAATTCTCACTTCGAAGTTGTCGAAGGTAGGTAACAAGAACCACAAAAAGCACAAGAAGTCAAAGCGTTCTTCGACTAAGCTCTGCCCGTCTCGCGACATGGCGGAGGAACCTTGGCGTTCAAGGCCCGCTCCGCGGAGTGAAAGCCTGGGTTAGCTGCGCGTTTCCCTTCCTTTCCTGGGCCAGGAGCGACCCCCGTCCAACTGAAAGATTTTTATGACACCATGTGAGACATATTTGGGGGGCCTGACCCTGCTGGTGCTCCTTTGGTCACTGCCGGCTCGGGAGACGGAGGTGCCCCCGTGGTTCCCATGCCCGCGTCTTCGGCAATGGCCCCATGTTCTCTGAGTGGACCCGTACCCAGATCGACGCTGGTCGCACCTCAACTGTGAGATTCTCTGGTGCCGTATCCAGCGCCAAAGTCCTCGGTTCCCACCGGCAGTGCCTCCCCGATCCTAATTCCTGACTACACAAAGCCGGTCGGGTGTCCTCCAACGCTGAGACCGGCGTCGACTAAGCCTTATGTCTTCATTCCGTTCTCTCTGCCCAATTTTGAATGGTTATGGATGGAGAAAGAGGATTAGGAGGGGGAGCAGTGTGAGAAGTTGGCCTGATGTGCAGTGTTCACTATTCTAGTGATCACTATATATCAGTCCAAACAACCCTTATTGATGATTGGTTGTAAGTCAACCTTATAGACCAGCTATCCTAGTAGCATGGATACGAGCAGTCTAAGGCTAAGACTCTAGAGGGCGTGTTAAGCCAGCTGTTTTACCATCACATTACCCCTTGAACACCCAGTGAAAGGACACCACACAAGTGTTATGAAAATAAACAGTGTATTTATTAGAATCACAACAACCCTGTACTCTTTATGAGGACAGGGTGCTAGGCACACAACAAAACTCTTACGAAAATACTTAAGTTAGCACGTTATACACAAATGCCCGAGGGGCACGAAAAACCATATACTCTAAAAGTGGAATGCGAAATTACTAGCAGGTAAGTACAGTACTAATAGGCTTTGGAATCGCTAGGACTTGACTAGGGAATCGTTAGATTACTTCTAGGAGACCTAGGGGACTCGGGTGCAGAGTGTGCACTCTCACGCGGGATGCGGGGCAAAGTCTATGGAAGCTAGTAAAGGCAAAGTTAGTGTTCACGGGCGAACCCGACCTGGTAGGGAGAAAACGACAGTGGATCCTGACCCTAGGATAGTGAGGCTATGCTGGGACACCGAAGTGCCGAAGTTACCTAGCCCAGGGGCTGCAGCTGCATAGGTCTGAAAAGACGTCGGGAATCTCGTTGCCGGACCAGGAGCCTGGAAGAAGGAAGTTGCTGGCAGGCGACCAGTGAAGGAAAGTTCGATGGATCCAAGCCTGGATCAAGGAAGAAGAAAACCTGAAAGCAGAGGGGACCAAGTTCTTGAATCACTAGCCAGTGATTAAGTGGGCACCAGGATGGCACCGGGCGAAGTCACCGCAGTCAGGTGAGTGGGCGCTGCTGGGCTTTGCAGTCTCTCGGACCAGGAGGCGTTGTCGGCGACCAGGATGGAGGTGCGAGCTGTCCCACGAAGGTTCTTGCTGTCGACGTCGCTGGACCCAGGATTGGGCAACAAGTCTTGGCAAATGCAAGGCCCACGCGGTGGCCCTAAAATGGCGTCTTAGCCGGACCAGGAGGGTCCAGGGTACTTCTCCGATGGAGGGAAGCAAGGGCCAGTCTGGAGCAACCAGACTAGCAGCAGTGATGTCGTCGGGCGTCGTTCAGAAGGCCACAAGCCAGCGGGCTAGTAGCCAAACAACGCGGTGAGCAGCAAAAAGCAGAAGGGCCCCACGCAGATCGTGGAGATGCTGGGAGGCTGCACTTCGGTGCTGGAGCTGCTCAGGGTCGGGGCTTCTCGGACCCCAAAGCACTCACCAGGAAATTACTCGGCGGGCTTGCTGTGCAGAAGTCGTGCAGTCTTGAAGATGGCCGGTCCCTCGAGGTCTCGTCACACCCACGAATCTCAGCGTGACTGATGATGTAGGTAGAGGTCAGAGGTGCCAGGGAAGCCGGTTCTCGTCGAGCTGGGCAGTCTTGATCCGGAGGAGAGACTTGCAGCAGACCGCAGTGTTCTTAAGATGGTGCCTGCGAATGCAGGGTGACTACTCCTTAGTCACAAGGGAGAAATCTTAGGAAGAAGTCTTGAGTTCCTTTCGTGGAAAGTAGTTTCAGGATTCAAAGATGATCTGATTTGGAAGGGGGCCAGTTCCTACCTTTATCCTGTAAAAAGGGGCTGGCACGCGACTAAGTCCTGCCCTAGGGGTGGGACTAGGAGGGGGGTGGTTACACCCACTTCCTTGGCGGGCTTTTCCCCAGCACAGGGTCTGGAGTGACCCTGGAACTGGTTCCAGCCAGCCTATGCACAGTGAGCACCGGGGTGCCACGTGCAGTCACCTTCCTCTGAAGCCCTGCCTACCTACAATACACAAACCCTGTCTGGGACGGTGCTGGCACCGCCCCTGGCAGGAAACCCTTTGTCCTTATCTCCTGCTCTGGGAGGACTCCCAGCAGCAGGAGGGCAGACTTGTGTCTCGGTGGCAGCATCCATTTTGTGGATGCTAAGGCTCTGTCTGATTTTAACCGGGGTTAGGGGTTACATACATGTCGTGTCCCTCTAGAAGGGTGGAATGCTAACCCCGTCGCCAGAATTGGCGAGGGGTTAGTATTCCAATTCGTATGACACCTTACTCGACATGTTTTGATAAAGCGATACCAGAGTTGGCATATAACCGCGAGGATTATAATGCACTTAAGAGTATATGGTATGCGATATCATGGAAACGGCTAAGGGATGGATCCCGAAAGCCGCAGACAGGCCCAGCTCATGCCAGAGCACCATCTCACACGATTCCAAGCACTCTGCCTTCAGGATTGTTAAGGCCTGCCATAGGAGTGACTGATAGGAGATCTGTGTGTCCATTTCTAGGGTTAGATATAGGTATACTATATCTAAAGCAAAGGGTGATTACACCACCTTGCCCCAGCTGTCAAGCAGCCAGTTGTGTCAGATTTGGATGGCCAGCCAGGGGTGGCATAATACATGCTGCAGCCCCTGGTAGGCCCTGGGTACACCTATGCCCTGGGTACCTAAGGTACACTGTACAGGGACTGATAAGGTGACTCAGTATCCAATTTAGATATGTACCTAAGGTACATGGAATCCATTTTACAGAGAGAGTAGTAGGCCTGGGGCCCTGAATAGCAGGGTCCCAGGTCAACTAAGTCAGAAAACCAGCAAAACACCAGGCAAACAGTTGGGGGCAACCATAGTCAGGGATCTACCTTCCTACAAGCAGTATCCCTTAGAAATCCCACAACAAGATCTGTACTGGTATGATGAATTAGGTGAGGCCAGTGGCCTGGACACGTCCCCAGACTCTAGCTTGCTTACTCCTCCTACCCTGGCTACGGAGGATAGAGCATCTTTCGCCATGGTGGTGTGTAGGGCTGCAGAGGTCCTTGACCTGCAGCTTCCCACTGTGGCGGTCAAGACAAACGTCTTGACAGAGGTCCTGCAGCCAGGGGTCTCGAGTTCGGAACCCCTACTGCCTTTCAAGGAGGCCTTGACAGACGTCCTTCCGGGGACATGGTCCAAACCCACCACAGGTGCTCCTGTAAATAGGACGATCTCCCACCGCCATCGCCTTGCACCGGGAGATCCACTTTTTATTTTATATTGCATTTTTGTCATTTTCATAAACAAAAACAGAAGAAAAACAGACATTGCAGTGCTTTGCTGTTATAGGTAGATACAACATACCTGAAATACACATTTTTCTCTCCTGCGATCGGAGTCCACAGTATGCAGTCGATAGTATTAAACACCAATATACACAGATCCATCTTGTGGCGCTTCGATACCGCCCACCCAATTTCAAGCTACACAATGACATTTCAAGAGGTGCCCCAGCAGGAACACAAAACATGATATCAATATATTACTCGTCAACATCTCTAGTGCGTAACCAGGTTACAAACGGTTCCCAGATATCTTTGGGTCGGGATTTAGTTTTATTTCCTTTATTTATTTATTTGAAGGTTTTATATTGCGCGAACAAGACTCTTACGAGTATCAGAGCGCTTTACAGGTCATATGTTGGACAATAAGTAAACGCATAGAAAGAAGTACAATTGTAGGTTATTCAGACATAGGGTGCTCCATAATGCAAACTAGTAATTAAATACAGTGCTCACTAATATCTACTAGTGATTAACATCCAGTCGTAGGTAAATAATTCACGTGAATTTCACCATGAGAATCGCTTTCACTTCTTTTTTGAAGGAAGCAGTGGAAGGGTTCAGTCTTGTTTCTGTAGGCAAATTATTCCAGATCCTGGGAGCCCTTACCGAGAAGGACCGGTTGTATGTTTTTTTCTTGGAAAAACGATGTGGTTTCATCAGAAGATTCTTGGAACTTCTGGAGGCTCTATTCCCAGCCGAGAGTACCAATTTCTGAGCTAGATAGCTAGGGGAATTGTAGTGTAGTGCCTTGTGCGTCATACAAGCGATCTACAGCTGTATTCTAGCTTCAAACGGTAACTAGTTGAGTGCTCTAAGGTCAGGAGAGATGTGCGATGTTCATTTTTGAACATGTGATGAGTCTCGCAGCGTAGTTGATTGCAGCTTTTAGAGGAGCAGTAGTTGCCCTGGGGAGGCCGAATAGGGCTACCACCCCATATTCCACTTGTGGGATTACTAGGGCTCGAACAGCTTGTTTGAAGTCATTAGCTGGTAGGAAGGGTTTTCGTAGGGTGTTCATGTGGAAATTTCCTCCTTTTTTGGAGGCGCTGATATGCTTCTGCATGTGTAGGTTTCTGTCCAGTGTCACACCCAATGATTTTGCTGATTACACAATGAGAGGTTGCCCTTTGAGTGCTGTTAGGTGCTTCATCCATTCAAGGATGGTGGAGGATTTGTTGGGGAGGGCGATTAGGAGGAACTCCGTTTTGAGGGAGTTTTGTTTCAAATGGTTTTCAGCCAGCCATGTTAGAGTTTTTTGTAGAGTTGTGTTAAGAGACTTGATGTCCTCAAGTGAATGGATCTTGATGTAGAGTTGGGTGTCGTCTGCGTACATATGGAAATGTATCCTGGAGAGACTGAGAACTTCGGTGAGGGGTTCCATGAAAAGGTTGAAAAGTGTGGGCAAAAGGGAAGAGCCTTGCGGTACTCCTAATGTGACTGGTACAGGGTTGGACAGGGATTGATTGGCCTTGAATCTTTGAGATCTATTTTGGAGGAAAGTGGTAAACCAGGTAAGCAAAAGTCCAGATATTCCCATTCTGTGTTTCAGTAGTTCTAGCAAGTTGTCGCGTTTAACGGTGCCAAATGCTGATGACAGATCAAGTAAGATTAATAAACAGGCTTTGTTTTGGTCCAGGATTTTTAGAGCATCGTCAATTATGTGTTTCATGGCTGTTTCAGTCATGTGACCAGCACGGAAGCCTGATTGGTATTGATTAAGCAGATTGAATCATCTATGTGGTTGCTAAGCTGGCTGTGAACACATTTTTCTAAGAGCTTGGCTAGATTGGGGATGTTGGATATTGGGCGATAGTTGTTTAAGTCCGCTGGGTTAGCCGTAGATTTCTTTAGGATAGGGGATACCTGCCCTGTTTACAAGCTTTCTGGGATGGTTCCTTGAAGGAGGGAGCTATTTATAATTTTGGTCCAGAAGGTAGTATCAATGGAATGAAGTCTTTTAAGTAATTAGCGGGGAGCGGGTCTGTGAAGTGGTTGGAGGGGTTCAGGGCGGTTAGCGTTTTTAATATAGTATCTTCACTGTAAATGTTGAAGTATGACCAGGTTGCCTTGTTTTTAAGGTTGAATTTTGTGGAGCATTTACCTGGGAAACCTGTCAAGGGCAGTGTGGCATTCTTTTGCATGTCCGTAAGGGACAAAAGGTCATTGTGAAGATCCGCCTTTATGGATTCCGATTTTGTTGTGAAAAAGGAGGCAAATTCCTCACAATTGGGTAGATTGTCGGGTATAGTCTTGGAGTGGTTAGGTGCACTCTTGGTTTGGGCTTTGCTTAGATCAAATAGTTTCTTGGGACGGTTTTTGGCTTGTCTAGTTGATTCCTGAAGAAGTCGGTTTTGGACCTTTTGATCTTTCTGAAGTAGGAGTTTCTGGTAGTTCTTAATAGCTTGAGGTGGTCAACTGAGGGCGCAGATCTCCAATGTTGTTTAATTACTCTAAGTGAGGGTCTGTCTTCATTTAAACTACCATCCACCAGTTTTGAGACTGTTAAGGTGGTTCTTTTCCATTGTAGAGGGGCTATTTTGT
Source organism: Lissotriton helveticus (assembly GCF_964261635.1). Lineage (NCBI taxonomy): Eukaryota > Metazoa > Chordata > Amphibia > Caudata > Salamandridae > Lissotriton > Lissotriton helveticus. Next base: position 1,687,640,565 of record NC_136065.1, on the reverse strand, counting down.
TTACTAGGCTGTTCATGGAGCGGAAGTAGTGGTTGGTCAGACCTTGAACATCGACTAGGTCTTCCGGGGGACTTAGGATGTTTGTATTAGAGGATGCTAGTAGGTTGGCGCCGACATTTTTCAGATTTCTCTTACAGATCTTTGTTCTCAACGATTGTGTTGAAAGTCTTTTAATTGATACTAAGTCTTGGAATGTAATGATGTGATGGTCAGACCAATCGCAGTTATGAGTAGAATGTAATACAGTGCAGTGGTGTAGAGTTACGTGGCGTAGTGTGGTGCACAGTTGAATAGCACAGAGATCAGTGGCATAGAGTACTAAAAAACTGCTGAGGTCTTTTAGATATCCAGAAACACTGGGCGCACACCTGGGTAACCGCTAGATGATGGAAAACAAGAGTAAATGGTGTAGACCTCAGCAGTTTTTTATTACAATATCAGATTGCCAGAGTGGGCTGCCCCCCGCCAGTACTCCTTAAATTGCACCGTCTAACTGTCTAAACAATCTAAACGTATTCCTTACAACATGGATAGAGATAAAGTAGCCGCAGACCTGTTTGAAAATCTAGCTAAAGGCATGCCTACTCATACAGCAACAGCCAATTCTGGTCCCCCTCGAGTGGAGGGCCTTAAAGAGAAATTCAAAAAACTTGAAAAATTGAAGATGCAAGAGAACTCACGATGGTGGGATGCCACCACTTTGAAGCAATATATGCGCCTCAAGCAAATACCTAGAGGCTTGCGCTCTCCAATCTTTCCGACCTATGACAATCTAGATGTAGACCTAATGAAAAAATGGGAAGACTCTGTTAATAACAACTCTTTTGTCCTTATGGACATTCTAATAGAAAGTGCGGACCGCAAAACCCTGAAACTACAGGGAGAAATCGCTATTCTTGAACAAGAAATAAAAGACCTTAACCTGCCAGAACCAACTGTAAAAAACTATACCATTCTGGATGAGGTTTTACTAAAACATCAGGAAGAAATTAAAAATAGGAAAGCAAGACAAAATGATGGTGACTACCGTAACGGTAGAGTTTTCACTTTCGATCGAAAATATGATGCCCTGATTCCCTCTACTAAATCCAAAAAACCGGAGGGCAATACATCTGCCCCAGGCTCCATCTCATCAAGTACTACATCCCTAAACACTGTGGGTACCAGTGAACCAGAGACAGAAATTGAAGACAATCTGGACGCTAACAGCAGTCCTTTTTTAGTAGAAATGGAACGCATTCGCAAGGGGAACAGGGCGCAATCCCGAAGAGGTCTTCTAACTCCAAAACCCACAGAGGGAGCAGGGGGGGACAACGACGAATATCGCAAAAAACTAAGGTCAGGGAGAACAAAGAATTAGATAACGTCAACAAGGAGGTGCAAGTTATCAACCTATCCTCTTTCCCCCTCACCTCTGACATGACAAAGTTACTCGCAAAAGGTTTGAGTTTTAATCCTTACTCCACCGGTGATATTTGTCAAACAAAAATAGATCTCTTCAAATTTGTCCGAGATCTAAAAATAAAAAAGTATTTCGCAGGTAAAACCCCTGTTAAGAAAAATATCAAAAACATTCCTGATGTATTGAATGACAATGTTGTACATACAATAAAAGATATACAAGCAGTCCATCTATTATTGTCAATCACTGAACGAGAAGACAGCCCTATGGAAATGGGGCAACTTTTAGAAGAACTCAACATAGACATGGACTATGGGGTAGCCAGTGGTCTCAAATCCAAGTCCACATGGACTCCCACATTACCAGGCGGTAATAGCATTGACAATTTTCACAGACATGTGTTGGAAGACCTTAACAAAATCAACACCAAAAAACTACAAGAAACATTCATATTTAAAGACAATCTAACCAAAGGAGAGCGTAACGCTTTGACTGTACTGACACTAAATCCCTCCATTATTATTCGTGAGGCAGATAAAGGAGGAAATATTGTGGTGATGAACGCAGAAGACTACAACAATGAGATAATGACCCAGCTAGCAGACCTCTCCTGCTATGAACCCATCGCATCTAACCCCATGGGTGCACTCACAAAGACCGTCAACGACCATCTACTGAAATGGAAAGAGGATGGTCTATTAAATGAAGAAGAATACATGTATCTAAAAGTATTGAAACCAACATATCCATGGCTATACACCCTTCCTAAGATTCATAAGGATCTCCCGTTTCCCCCTGGTAGACCGATAGTCTCAGGAATCGGAGGTCCGACTGAAAGACTAGCAGAATATGTGGATTTATTTCTGGGCCCACTTGTCAAAAATTTACCCTCATATATTCAAGACTCTAAACACATTCTCAGTTTGCTAGGGGATTTGGAATGGCAACCAGGCACCACATTAGTCACTATGGATGTGGTTGCTCTCTATACCAGCATCAATCCAAGACTAGGCATTGAGGCAATTACTAGAGTGTTGTCCAAACGGCCGGCCTCGCTTTGGGCACATACATAAATGCTTATTTCCATGATGAAACTAATCTTGGACAACAACTTTTTCATGTTTAATAAGAAATGGTATCAACAGAAACGAGGAGTAGCCATGGGTTCGAAATTCTCACCCTCCTTCGCCAACCTCTTTATGGGAGCGTTCGAAGCAGACCATCTTTGGGGTACGCATAGCAGTCAATACACTGACTCCATTCTGTTCTGGGGTCGATACATAGACAATTGCATTTTGCTATGGACCGGAACTGATGTTTTACTACAAAGTTTCTTTGACTATCTCAACAATAATGTTTGGGAACTTAGTTTCACCATGAAACAGAGCAAATCGCACATTGAATTTCTAGATCTGGAATTCTATGTAATCAACAACACCCTACAAAGCAAACTATACAGGAAACCCACATCTTGTAATGCAATTCTAAGAGCGGATAGTTTTCATCCCTTCCATCAGATCAAATCCATACCATTCGGCGAATTTCTTTGTGCAAGACGTAATTGTAGCGATGATGATGAATTTGATAATACAATCAGTGATATGAATTTGAGATTCACCAAACAAGGTTACCCAAAAGCAATCTTGTCCCAAGCAAAATCCAAACTAAACAAAATTAAGAGAGAGGAAACTCTGAAGACTAAGGACCCCCAAAAAAAGAAAGAGAGTACAGTGAGAATGATTACAGAATATAATGCTCTTCACAACTCGATCAGGACCAGCATGACCAAGCACTGGAAGCTGTTAAGAGATGACTCTACACTAAAAGAAATGATCCCGACTACCCCTCAAATCACATTTCGCAAAGGGAGAACCTTGAGGAATAGGCTCAGTCCCACAGTGCCACGTTCGGATACAAACCCGACCTGGCTAACCCAACGTGGTAATGGCTTCTTCAAATGTGGGTTATGCCCAATGTGTAAATGGGCTAAACATAAAACCAAACACTTTATAGGCCCCTCAGAAGAAGTATACGACATCAGAACCAACATAAATTGCACCACCAAATACGTAATTTACATCATCGAATGCCATTGTGGTAAGAAGTATGTTGGTAGCACAATAAGATCTTTGAAAGAAAGAATCTCTGAACATATGAGAGCCATTCTGAAGCAAGATCCTAAATACCCAGTGGCTCTACATGTAGCCAAATGTCAACCGAACATTGAGGACTTTCAAGTTTCGTTCTATGGAATAGAAACTGTGCCTATCCATGTGAGGGGTGGTAACCGAGAACTACTTTTGAGACGCAAAGAAGCGACTTGGATCATGCGTCTTCGTAGCATAGAGTGTGGTTTGAATTATGACCCAGAATTGCAATTCTTTTTGGGCGACTAAGGATGCACCCTGTTCTGAACTGTATCTTTTTTGCTGTCCTTTTCTTTCCCCTGTAAGAACTCCAATATGAATATGCATTGACATAAGTAACCATGTGTTAACAGTACTTAATTGTTGTTCTCATTTTGTGTTCAAAACCAGCTTGTGTACTTATTTTTCCATGTGAGTAAACATTTGCTCTACTCAAACGCAAGTGTTCACTCAAGACAATTCCTAATCCTTCGTGTGACGACTAGAACAAGAGTCGCAATTTATCAGAAATAATGAGATTAGTTTGCCCCAACCCGGGCTTAGACATGTAACGCATTTCGCTTACATCTCTTCTCACCGAGATTTTCTCGAAGTATATCCACTCATCTATATATGCAAACACACTTGCATTATGATGTTTACTTTTACCCAGCTGGGTGTTCTTTCACTTATTTTTCGTCCTATTTGCCTCTTGACTCTTATATGTCTGAGGCCCCCTGGGCTTCACACTATTTAAAGTGGATCACTTTTCAAATAAAATTCACGGTCTTAAGATACTTTTGAAGAATACACCATTTATTTCATCATTTATAATACTAAAAAAAAATTTTGTAAATTTTTTTACTTTACTTTAATTGCGAAAGAGAATGAAATATCTTACACCAGTTTTGTGCTCGCCGGACCCCCCCCCCCCCCCCCCCCTCTTTTACGGGAACATAATATCCTCCTAACATTGAGATATATTTTCTCTACCCAACTAATCAGGGTAGTATTTCTTCTTTTTTCTGCCACTCTCTCTGCATTAGGGACCGATGGCTACGTTCCAGTCTTTTTTACCAAACCATACGCACTAGTACTTAAATGAACTGAACTTCCGGTCACGTGTCCGTTTCTGAAACACGGCGCCGGGAAACTCAAAGAGGGAGAATTTCGTCTATTAGGTAAGCGCTCTGCGTCTCTTAACATTTGCAGCCTTATGTAGTTTGGTAACTACACTTGAAAGACGCTTTGGATCCTGTGTAGTCCATGTGGACTTAACCCCTCCTTTTCTTTTCTCTTGAAGACAAGGCACTCTGTGGTTACGAGCGTACCCGCCCAAACCACAAAGACCTTTCTCCTCCCGGTTTTCACCTAACTTGCGAATTACCGAGGTAGGTGTTATTCTTTACTCATGCTCCCTCTCTGCCTTCGTCTTTGACGACATGTCTACCAACCAAATATGATATTACATCGCGCTGTAAAACTTGCTCTATTTGCAGATCCATCTCTATACTAAAGATATTATTGTTCGATAATCCGACACTTGGGATTCCCCACTACGCCCCGACCGTGGCAAATACCCTTTTAACAAAAATCAGAAAACACGATTTTGATTTTCCCGGTGAGTTTTTACTAACTTAGATAGCACCGTCAGTCTAAATTATGACTATAATTACCACGAGTGAATAGATCCCATATAGCCCTGTCCCCCCCACTTTTATAATACTATTTATTTTGAAACACTGTTCCCCCCTCTTTTTCTTCTGGTGAAATTTCAAAGACTTTCTCTTCCAACGTTGAAACTTAACGCCCAGCGTGTGTTTACTTTTTTCATTTTTTTACTTTTCCACAATTTTCACTTATTCTATTTGTTCCTCCTTGTCTCTTCTCTTTTTGTTATGAAATCCTGTCTATGACAAACACCAGAGTCCACGCACTGACCGGTCCTCTCCCGCTCCTTCTTGTGTTCTAGCTGAACAAGTACATCCTATCTCGAAAGCCACTTCTTCCAGGTATGTCTGGCATTTCAAGTCGGCATTCTGACCTAAATAGGATAGACTTCGTTAGGATAAGTTGTGCACAATTGCTTCTACAAATTCTTAGTATTGCACGCTCAGTAAATGATTAGACGAACAATCACGAATATGTAACACCTCCATCATTTTCGTGTATTCTGAATCCATTATGTTTACATACGTCACTTACGAGTCACTGGGGATTTCGTCCTTTCTATTACACACACTATCTGCCTCACCACTTCACTTCTCAGACCGGCCAGTATTCTAAATGTACAAGAACTAGTTACACTATTTGCTTTTTTAAAATATCGTTTGTCACCTCACACTCCACCTTGTCACATATGTCACTTTACTCATGACTGTTCATCACACAGACACCAAGTCACCCCCCCCCCACCTTTTTAGCATGCCTTGTGTCACTACGGTGACACTAAGAGTCACCCGGTTTTGACAAAACTCTACAAACAGAACATGTTTAGTTAAGATATAATTTGTATTTTTTGTTTAGCCCTGAAGATTCGCATTTGTTCCCTGCGATGAAACACGTGTTGGCTTATGAAACGGAACAATAAACAGAAAATGGATACTCTATGAACAGACTACTAATTGACTTACACTTCTCACTCGATTATTGGTCATTGAATTACGTACCTCCACTATCTGTTTAGATTGATGTGCTAAATTTTACTATTACATGTAAACAATCTAATTCAAACTTTGAAACTTTCTATGTATTGTGTTAGTGCAGGGGCACAGTTGTTCTTATTAGTGGCATAGAGTACAGTGGTACAGAGCAGAATAGAGTAGCGTTGAGTGCAGTGGCATAGAGTGTTGCAGAGTAGATTATAGTGGCTTAGAGTGCAGTGGGGCAAAGTAGTTGGCATAGAGTGCAGTGATAGAGTAGAATACAGTGGCGTAGACTTCAGTGATGCAGAGAAGTTGGTTTAGAGTGCAGTGGAGTAGACTGCATTGATTTGAGTAAAGTGGCACAGAGTATAATTGTGTAGAGTGCAGTGGCATGAGTGTTGTGGCATTGAGTGCAGTAGTGCAAAGTAGTGTAGTGGCGTGGAGGGGTGCAGGATAGAGTGAAGTGGTGCAGGGTAGAGTGCAGTCGCATTGAGTAATAGCGTAGAATGCAGTGGCATAGAGTGCAGTCTTGCAGAGTAGAGTGGCAAAGAGTGGTGCAGAGTGGAGCGGCCTAGAATGGAGTGGTGTGGAGTGCAGTGGTGCACAGTAGATTAAAGGGGCGTAGAGTAGACAGGTGCAGAGTAGACTGCAGTGGCGGAAAGGGAAGTGTTGCAGAATAGAATGTTGTAGGGTGCACTGGTGTAGAGTAGCGTAGAGTGCATTGGTGTAGACTACAGTGGTGCAGAGTTGTGCAGAGTAAAGTGACAGTGCAATGCTGTAGAGTGGTGTAGAGTGAAGTGACACAAGTGCAATGGTGTAGAGTAGAATGGCGTAGAGTGCAGTAGGGAAACAGCATTTACAACATAGGCGAAGCCACGCATTCTGTTGCCACGCAAGCGTTGGTACACTTGCTTTTACCACGCATATGCGTCAGCGCACTAGATTCAGAGCGGATGAGCGGGGTAAATGGAAGGAGGGACAGGAAGGATCGGGATGCAGGTTGATAAGTAGAGGTGGGGACTGGGTTTTAGGGCCCAGGGGTGGGGGGGTGTTGGAGTAGTTTTACAGTTGGGTAGCCGGTTTTAGTGCGGGGGTGCTGGGGCGGAGGGATGGGTTTTAAGGCTTGTGGGGGGGCCGTGTCAGTTTTTAGGGCTGAGGCCAGTTTTAGGAATCAGTTGGAGGTATGCGGTCGGGGTAGATTTTAGGGCAGGGGACTGAGTTTTAGCACTCCGGGTGGTGGCGTTGATAGTTTTTAGGGCTGAGGGCGGGGTTTTTTGCATTGCAGTAGGCTGGGTTTTAGAGCTCAGACCGGGGGTCTGGGGAATGCCTTTACCACTCATGCCTTATAACGAAATTCGTTGTAAAGGCATGCTTGGTAAAGATGCGGTCGCTGTAAAGACCACGCTGTTAAGGCATGCGATATGATCGCATGCGTGTTTCTGTCATGCAACCGTGCAGTGTCACAAAGTAGAGTTTGCAGATTAGAGTATAGTAGCGTGCAGTGCAGTGATGCCGAGCACATTGGCATAGAGTGCAGTGGTGTAAAGTGTATCGTTTTTAGTAAAATACTGTAGAGTGCATTGGCGTTGAGTGAAGCATCGTGGATAAGAGTGATGTGGAGTGGCGCAAGGCAGATTTCAGTGGCGTGGAGTGGCATAGAGTGGAATGGCGCAGAGTGGAATAGAGTAGGTTGTTTCAGAGTAGTGTGCAGTGACATTCAGTGCAGTTTCATAGAGTGCAGTGGTGCAGAGCAGATTAGAGTGGCTTAGAGTGGAATGGTGTAGAGTGGATTGGAGTACAGTGGTAAGTGTTGCAGAGTAGAGTGCCGTGGTATAGAGTGTAGTGGTGCATAGAAGAGTGGTGTAGAGTTAAGTGGCGGAGATTGCAGTGTTTCAGAGTAGAATGCGGTGGTGTAGAGTGCAATGAGTTTGAGTAAAGTATTGTAAAGTGCAGTGAGGCAGAGTAGATTGTTTCAGAGCACAGTGAAGTGGTATATGGTAGAGTACATTGGCATAGATTAGAATGGAGTAGAGTGGTTTGGCATAGAATGCACAGTGGAGTGGTACAGAGTATCAGTGTATTGGAGTTCCCAGTAGGTGGTGAGCTGCGTACTACAGTAGGTAACTTGTGTGGCCCAGTCTTTAGATAGAGGTGGTCTCGCTGACCCCCAGTGTAGTGCTATGTGCCGTTTGGCCATGAGTAGTAGCATTGTAGTTAATTTACGCGATTTTCGGGGCACTGTCTCCAGCACTCCAAGCAAGGATGTCAGGGGAGTGATGGGGATGTCTAAACCAGTTATGTTCTTGATGTGTTGGTGAATTTCCAGCCAGAAATTTGCTATGGGCCTACAGCTCCAGGCTAGATGTAAAAAAGAAGCAATCAGAGAGCCACATTTCCAGCAACAGTCATCCACTCTTAGTCCGATTTTGTACAATTGTAGTGCAGTAGAGACAATGTAAATACTTAGTGTATGAGCCAGAGGCGGTAATTGGGCGATAGTTGCTCGAGTTGTTGACTGCTCAGCCTCCATTGTGCGTCGGTGAGGGGCTCATCCAGTTCCAGATTCCAGGCTCTACGTGAGGGGGGGATTATTATTAGCGAGGTCTGTTGCGTGTGCCTATATATGCGAGATATGAGTTTCCGTCCCTTTTCCACCGCCAGAAGTTTCTCGAGTGCCGGAAGGGGTGGCGGAGGCACGGGGAATGTGTAGGGAATCTACTCCTACAGGACGCCCAAAGTTGATAGTATAGCAGCCTGTCAAGTGCAGTCGGCTCTGCATGGGAATACATTTTGTCAAGGGTGAGGAATGTGTCATTTGGGAAGAGATCTCCTCCTACTGCTAATTTATGGACGGCTGCTTGTGCCTGGGCCTTCTTGTCAGCCAAAGGGGGAAATAGGGGGATGTTAAAAAGCGTTATCGATGGGGCGTACAGCATTTTTAATTGTGCCCTTTTACGAATGCCATCCCATCTCCATCCCATAGCTTGTCCTGTCTAACTCCCCGCGTGGGTGGTTATAAGGCTGATATAGTGCTGTTGATATTGGTTGTGGAGCGGCACGGTCTATTTCGATAGCTACATGTGGCTGATATGGTGTTGGTTGGGCCCAGAAATGTAAAAATTGCGACAGCGCACTGTAAGCCTATAATGTAAAGTCTGGGGCTGCTAGGACTCCCTGTTCTTGCGGCAAAGTCAGAATTTCCCTGGCTATCTGTGGTTGGCCTCCCACCCATATCAAGTCAATCATGAGCGATTTTAGATGTCGAAAGAAGTGCAGTGGGAGCGGTAGATTAACGAACAGGTAAAGTAGTTTAGGCAATATTATCATTTTGGCTATTGCTATACTGCCCACCAGCGAAAGGGGAAGAGTTTTCCACCTTTCTATCCACGCCACTACTTTCCCATAGTTAGCTGTCCCCAGATCTTGTAAGTCGCTAGATATCCATATTCCTAGATAACGAACGGGCTCAGAAGCCCACTTCACCGGATATTTGGTATCAAATCGCTGTGTGCCTGTCGTGAGCGGTAGAATAGCCGATTTGGTCCAATTTATATGTACTCCGGAGAGTCCGCCAAAACAGACCATTTCCCTCGTCATAGGGGCCAAGTTGTCTTTGAGATGTACCATATATAGCCTGATATCTTCCGCATACATTGACACTGCGAGTGTCCTTGTAGTGAAGCTAATTCCTCTATTTACCTGGTGTTGGCGCAGGCGCTCGGCTAGGGGTTCCATCGCGATCGCAAATAGTAACGGCGACAGAGGGCACCCCTGTCTCGTGCCTCGAGTTATGGCTAATGGTTCCAATATCTGCCCATTTACTTTGAGGTGTGCAGTTGGTTGTGTGTAAAGGAGTTGGATTTGTTTTATAAAGATTTGGTTTAGGCCTATTCTTTTAAGCAGGGGGAAAAGAAACCCCCACTTCAACGAGTCAAATACCTTTGAGGCATCCAGAAGTGCTGCAGCCGCAGGGAAGGTCTGTGCTAGATAGTGTAATAATCCGACTAGAGTTCTTATGTTGTGCGAAGTTGCCCTGCCAGGTACGAAGCACAATTGATCCGACAGGACTATCATCGGGAGCAGCGGCTTGAGTCTAGTCGCCACGAGCTTTGCAAAGATCTTGGCGTCTAAGTTAATTAGTGAGAGCGGACGTTAAGAATCACTACGCTGCGGGTCCCTATGTGGTTTGAGGAGAGTGATAATAATCGCCTCATCTATTTAGGGAGTATCCTGTTCTGCAATGCCTCCTAATAGACCACAAGGAGGCAGGGGGCAGTTTCCTTTGAAAATTCCTTGTAAAACTGCACGGTCAGGCCGTCCGCTCCCGGCGCCTTGTCCGCCTTCATGCCTCCAATGACCTGCCGCACATCTTCAACTGTAAATGGTATATCCATATATTGCCGGTGTACATTGTTAAACCACACAAGCCCTATGGAGTTAAAATATTCCACCAGTGCAGAAGCCGCCGGCGTTACCTGGGATATATAGAGCTGTGAATAGAAATTCCACACCGTATTTAAGATGTCTGGGGGTGAGTGTACAAGCTCATTATTCGTGGTTATTAGTGCAGTAATATATGCTTCCCCCTTGGTGGCTTCAGCAGATGCGCAAGGTTCATCACGGGCCTGTCCCCTTCGCCATATTTCCTCCCTTTGTGGTGGAGGGTGCGCCCTCAGCGCTCGCTCCCAAATGGAAGGAGTGGGTGGATAGACTCCTAGTATTCTTCGAAGCTACGAAGACGCACAAGGAACAAAAACGGGCCATGGTGTTACATCTCGGCGGCAAGGACATCCATTCCATTGCTCGGACCCTCCCGGAGGCGACCCCCAGAACTCATCACACGCTGATTAATGCCCTCAATGCCCATTTTGAGCCCATGGCCAATCAAGATTATGAACGATTTGTGTTCAGACAAGCGCGCCAGTTGCCCGAGGAGTCGCTGGACACATATCACACCAGGCTCAAAAGGTTGGCGCTCACGTGTGGGTTTCAAGATACCACCGAGGAAATTCGGGGACAAATTATACAGGGATGTGCGTCGGCCAAACTGAGGGAACGGATTCTAGAGGAGTCTGGCAAGCCGCTGATGGACATCCTAACTCTTGGCCGCACGAAAGAACTCTCCAAAGCTAGGGCTGCGCACATGGAAGCTGCTTTGCAGGCATCGGTCAAAGTGGAACCGGTTAACAAAATACAGACGCACACGCCCACTAAGTGGCTCAAGAGACCGCCCACTCAGGGTGGAGCGTCGGGACAGTCATGTGGTTATTGTGGAGGTCCGCGACACCAGATGGCAGAATGCCCAGCACGGGGCAAGCGGTGTTCGGGATGTGGCAGGCAGAATCACTTTGAGAAGGTGTGCCGGTCGAAGAAATTCCGTAAACCACGCCCCGCTGTGCAGGCCATAATGGAGGGGGAACAGAGTCACAGTGATATGGATGACGATGAGGAGGAGGAACGGTCGGTGCACAAGGTACACATGATCGGTACCGCTGCCCGCCGTACCAGGCCACTGCCTCAATGCGCCATACAGGTAGCGGACCAAGATCTAATAGCAGTGGTGGATACGGGCGCGTCCATAAACCTCATGAGTGTTTCCCTCTACAGGACCATGACCACGCCTCCGGCGCTGCGTCCCACCCCCATCACCGTCTTCGCGTATGGGCAAGACACCCCTCTCGAGATTCGAGGGAAATTCAAAGCGGTGATCCGCCATGGGAACAAGACAATCAAAACCAACGTCTTCGTGTCAGAAGAAGGCCAAGGTATGCTGCTGAGTTGCAGAGCGGCTGAAGACCTGGGTGTGGTGACATTTGCCTTTGGGGTCCATGAGGAATCCGTTCAACATCTCCTCATGGAATACCCGGATCTCTTTGAGGGCATTGGCAAGTTCAAAGGCCGAGAAATTCATCTGCACATAGATCCAACGGTACAGCCGGTGGCTCTGCGACACCGCCGCATAGCGTTCCATCTACGGCCGTTGGTGGAAGAGGAACTCCACAAACTGGAAGCGGCGGGCATAATCGAAAAGGTTTCGGGTCCCACCCCATGGGTCTCGCCCATCGTGGTCACCCGGAAACCGAAGCAACCCGGAGCGGTCAGGATCTGCGTGGACATGCGCCTCCCGAATGCTGCCATAAGACGGGAGCGCCACATCACGCCCACTATAGATGACCTCATCGGAGAGATGGCAGGTGCCCGGTGGTTCTCCAAGCTGGACTTGCGATCAGGGTATCACCAGTTGGTGTTGGATATGGAGTCGCGCAACATCACTACTTTCTCCACCCACATCGGCCTTCGACGATACACTCGCCTCAGTTTCGGAATTTCCAGCGCCGCGGAGGTATTCCAGAATGTCATCCAGGAGCTGATCGCTGGTATACCGGGAGTGATAAATGTCAGTGATGACATAATGATACATGCCCGCACCATCCCGGAGCACAATCAAAGGCTGGCCCAAGTATTTCGAAGACTCAAAGACGCAGGACTGACGCTCCACCGAGAAAAGTGTGAATTCCTGCGGGACCGGATAGGGTTTTTTGGATACGTCTTCTCGGCTGAGGGTGTCAACCCGGATCCGGAGAAAGTAAAAGACATTAAAGATGCGCCACCCCCGCAGACCGTCACTGAAGTCCGGAGCTTCCTGGGCATGGTCAACTATTGTGGCCGGTTCATCAGAGACTTGGCTAATCTCACGCTCCCCTTGCGGGACCTCACCAAAGACTCCACTCCCTGGCACTGGGGACCTGAGCAAGAAAAAGCTTTCCGAGACATCAAAGAGTCTCTGTCCAACAACACCACTCTCGCCTTCTTTGACCCACGCAACTTCACGCTCATTGCTGTGGATGCGGGGCCTGCTGGACTGGGAGCGGTTCTCATGCAAAGGAAGAGAGACGACATCGACTGGACGCCTGTTGCTTTTGCGAGCAGATCTCTCACGGACACGGAACAAAGGTACTCGCAGATTGAGAAAGAAGCAATTGCCATTCATTGGGGGTGCCGACACTTTCACCTCTACATCTATGGCAAACCATTCACTGTGGTGACTGATCACAAGCCCTTGCTGTCTTTGTTTGCGGGAACCTCATCTAAACCCCCGCCTCGCATAGAGAAGTGGCTGCTTCAACTGCAGGAGTACAACTGTACAATCGAGTATCAGCCCGGAGCTAAGAACCCGGCAGACTATCTGTCACGTCATCCCAGACCAGCCACGGCCGAGGAGATGGAGGAAGCTGAAGAAACGGAGGCCTATGTCAGGTGGGTGGTGGCGCGATCTTGCCCTCGTCCCATCTCTCTCAGTGACATTGTGAGTGCCACAGCACAGGACGCCTGCCTTCAGAGGGCCAAAGAACTTGTTCACACGACTAACTGGAATCGGGCCAAGGAGGGGTGGAAGGTGCTCACGTCCGAAGCCCAGAAAATAATGGAAAGCCTGTATCATGTCCGGGAGGAGCTCAATGAGGATGAGGCCGGATGCCTGCTGCGGGGGCATCGCTTGGTAATACCTTCAGCCCTCACTGATCAAGTAATACAGTTAGCGCATGTAGGTCACCAAGGGATAGTCAAAACCAAGGCACGCTTACGGACAAAGGTGTGGTTTCCCCTGATGGATGACATGGTGGAGCAGGTGGTAAGGACATGTGCTGCGTGTCAGGTGACTGGGGAAGCTCCTCGTGAAGCCCCGATTGCCGTGGAACCTCGTCCCCAACAGCCATGGGAGAAGGTCAGCATGGACTTTGGCAGTCTTCCGGATGGAAAGTACACGCTGGTCATGATTGATGACCATTCCAAGTATCCGGAAGTAGAAATAATAGCCAGCACCAGTGCCGAGTGTGTAATCCCGAAAGTAGAGAAGATTATTGCCACACATGGGGCTATGTGTGAAATCCGCACAGACAATGGACCCCCATTTCAAGGACAGGAATTGGCCACCTATCTATCATCTCTGGGCATTCGGCATCGACGCATCACTCCCCGATGGCCACAAGCTAATGGGGAAGCGGAACGTTTCATGAGGACTCTCAATAAAGTGATTCGCATTGCTCATGACAAAGGGCAGTTTGTGGAAATGGCCATTTTCACTTTTCTCCGCAGCTACCGACAAACCCCACATTCAACCACAGGGATAGCTCCGGCGCATCTTTTGATGGGACGGATTATACCTGATTCCATTCCTCACCATCCCCAATGGGCCCCAGCACCCGCGAATGAAGAAACAATTGCCCGCAAACGAAAGACTGATTTTGCTAAAATTAGTCAAAAGAGAAGAGCCATGGTGACACAATTCAGCAGAGGAGATGTGGTACTTCTCCGTAACAGAGTGACCAGTGGAAAATTTCGTTTGAACTATGAAAGAAGACCGTGGCGAGTGGTTGGTGTGAAAGGAACCCGCATCACTGTGGTCAGAGGAAGAGAGACTGTAACCAGGAATGTGTCGCACTTTAAACATTTTCATGGGGGTTTGAGAGCATCGGATTCACCAACTCTGACAACAGAAACCGAAACTGCACAGGACTTGCCAGGAAGGGAGCCGACGCCTAGTCTCGAGGTCACCCAGAGTAACACTCCGAGGGCGGTGATCAAGGAGACGGAAGGCAGCGCGGAGGCCCAGGAGGGGGTGTCAGATCCGGAGGAGCCCGACATGGAGGCGCCTGAGACCAGCTCCGCCCCAGAGATAGACTGTTCAAGCCAGAGGGGCGTGGATCAAAGGCTGAGACGAAACCCAAGCCTTCCTGTCGACTACGCGATTACCTCACGTAAGACTGTTCTATGTATCAGTGTTGAATACAATGTCCAGTAATGTGTCATACTTGTTGTTAGTGGTTTTGGAAAGTGAATTCGAGGTCTATGAAAATTAGTACAATAGACTATCCATCGAGACTGCAGGGTTGCAGCTGCTTTTGAATTTAGTTTTGAGTTTTTCTTGTTTTAGGAGGAATGTTATGTTCTGGGCCCATGATCCGCCCCTGGCGTAAGGGGCGTGCAGTGTTGAAGTCATGTGACCGCCTATAATAAAGAAAGGCTCCGCACGCACGTACGCTAGTCTGAGACGGGCGCACGGAGAGCCAGCAAGTTATTTCTCGTGTCTGACTCCTTTATTCCTAGGGCCACGTGTTAGGCCTAGTGCCGATTAGCTAAGTTGGTCCAACCCTTCTGAAGGACACAACAGTAGGCACCGTGCGTGGACTTCAAATCCAGTTGACAGCCTGAGCCTAGATTCTGATGCAGGGAGTCGGTCGGTCGGGCCCAGGCCTCAGTACCATGCGGTCTAATGCTGGTCTACACCTCGAAGGTGTCCCCCCCCCCCAGCAGCCAACCGGTCCCCAGCCATGTGCGCCCAGTACACACAGCCTCTCCAGGGGGCCGCACGCAGTCCTCGTCAGGCTCAAACCACGGGGAACTGCTATGGTATCTTCAGTGAGCGTTGCTCCGCATTCCACCGCGTATCTTCAGCCAAAGTTCAGTAAGCAAATTGCCCTCGGCAGCCTCCCAGCGCCAAGGTGCAAGGTAGCAGGTGTTAGCATCCAATACTGAACACTCTACAGCCCCGCACTGAAGTCATGGGTGAGGAGTCCGCGCCTCAATTATTCTCCCAATGTGCAGTATATCCTAGTGTTCTGTATGCAGCAGGCAGCCGGTCTGGCCTCGAAGGGATGCCCACGGGTCAACGGAGGGGCAAATAAGAACATCGCATTAATTCGGTCAGTGGATTCGCGGGCCGGAGAGCAGACCTCTTCCCGCTCCTCCCTGCTTTTCAGCAGCGGCGCGCCCGGGCCTACCTTCTGCACCTCACGCCGCGGGCTCTCCCAGCGCCGGTCGCGTCTCCTCAGCAATGGGTAGCAGCCGCAGCCACCAGGCAGGGCCAGGATCCGATGCGGTCTCCCCCAGATTCAGCGGATGTTGTGAGACCACTCATGTCCGTATCAACACGGGCGCAGCAGTCCGGCGGCTAATGCACTGCAGCGGCACCCGGCCCCCTCACAGCCCAGCGTCTCCGTAATCTCAGGCCCGGCCCCTCGTCACTCCCCGGCAGGCCTCCAGCTTCCACGGACGGATCGGGCACCTCCGCATTGGTTTACTCGCCGGTAAAGAGACGGCTGTGGGCCACACAGTATCGCGGGCAGATATTCCGGTCGTTTTGCTCTGGATGGGTGGTTTCTATGCGGATTACTGACGGATAGTGTGCTCGGCCGGCAGAGCCCCTCTAGCAAGCGGCCATTTTGCAGCACGGCTTGGCCATGCCCCCCCCCCCCCCGGGAGACCCACTTTTCCTCACCACCCATCGCCGTGCACCGGGCGACCCACTTTTCCTCACCACCCATCCCACCCCCCCAAAGCTTGGTGGTCCAAGCTTCAACTTCTTGTTAGGCATTCCACTCTGCACCCTCGGGCAGGGATTCCAGGAGGCTGGAAAACTTGTGTAAGAATATTTTTTCTTCTGCCAGCCTAGCATTGCAGTCGGTGAACACTGCATGCCACGTAGGCTGTTATTCCCATTCCTTATGGGATGCAGTAGCGCAGTTGCTGTCCAGAGGCTTTGAGGAGGACCGGGCTCTACTTTCCCAAGCTATATTAGACGGGAGGTGTGAAGTTGGCTTCGCATATGATGTCCACTATTCTAGTGGCTACCTTGCACCAGTCCAAACGACCCTTATTGATAGGTTTAAGACAACCTTTATAGAAAGTTATCCTAGTGGTAGTTGTGGAGAGCAGCCTTCAGGCTAAGTCTTGAAGGAATGTAAAGCAGCTTGTTTTACCAGTCTATAATCTCTTGAATGATCAAATGAAAGTATACCACACAAGGTATATATCAAATATATATGTATGTATTCTAAACACAACCCCTCTAGTCTCTTTACGAGGCTAGAGGCAAAAGTAACATACAAGAACTTAAATAGCACACAGTAAACTAGCACAGTATACGTTTTGCCCTACGGGCCTCACAAACCATATACTAAAAAAGTGGTATAAGAACCACTTGAGGGATAGAAGTGAGGCCTAGGGCCTGTAGAACCGCTGGGACAACCAGGAACCACCCAAGGTAGGGACACAGGAGACCACGGGGGACACGTGCAGTGTCTAAACACAGCGCAAATCACCATTGACTTCCATGGAGGAAAAGCAAGTTACAATTCTAAAGATTAAGGACACTTGGGAGTGAACTACCCTTTTAGACTAGACACTTCGAGAGTCGAGACCCACGGGAGCACCTGAGTACTCGTGTTACCTCACCCAGGGAAGCTGGGTGCATAGGTGTCTTTTGGTGTCTGGTTTCGTCGTCGATTCCAATGGAGAGCTCTGAAGAAGTGCTGCAGGCGATCAGAGGAAAAGTGTCCGGGTGGATCCAAGGGTGGATCGAAGATCTGAAGACTACAGGAACGCCCTATACTCAGGAACCACAATCAAACTTCAGAAAAGACTCCAACGCATACAGAACGCATCCGCACGACTCATCCTCGACATCCCCCGCCACAGTCACATATCAGCCCACCTGAGAGACCTGCACTGGCTCCCCTTCAGCAAAAGGATCATATTCAGACTCCTCACCCACGCACACAAAGCGCTCCACGACATAGGCCCCGAATACCTCAACAACCGCCTAACGTTCCACACTCCAACATGCAAGCTCCGCCAGCCTCACCCTGGCCACCGTCCCACGGATCCGCAGAACCACCGCCGGAGGAAGATCATTCTCCTACCTGGCGGCCAGGACGTGGAACTCCCTCCCCACCCCCTACGTCTGACCCAGGACCACCTCACATTCAGGAAACGCCTCAAGACCTGGCTCCTCGAGTAGGAGCGGCACTCTCCCCCACCCCACTCTCCCCAGCGCCTTAAAAGCCTCACGGGTGAGTAGGGTGCTCTACAAGTGTACCGATTTGAAGAACCTGAGAGCTGAGGGGACAGTCTTGGTCACTAGCCAGTGACCAGGATGGCAACAAGAAGATTCCACCGATGTCGGGTTCTTTAAGGTGAAGTAGGTGAAGCTTGACTCTTCAGCCACGAGGACCAGGAGGTGTTGACGACGACCAGGAGCTGGATGCGAGCTGTCCCACGAAGGATGTCGAGTGCTGCAGTGTCGGAATCCGGATTGGACCCAGCAAGCCTTGGCAACAGCAACCCACGCAAGATGAAGATTGGCTTCGGTGCAGACCAGCAAGGTCTGAGGGACTCACCCTTTGGAGGGGATTGGAGCACATCTGGAGCAACTAGGTAAGCTCAAGAAACAAAGGATTGTCCTTCGTGGGGACCCAGTAGCCAATGGACTAGAGATCGCGAAGGAGCCTCGAGCTGTGGTGAAGAATGGGGACTCACGGGACATAGTGGAGTGCAGGCCTCTCAGCTTCGGTGCAAAAGGTGCTCGGGGCACGGGTAACCAATAGCCCAATGCACAACTTCAGGAAGTAGGTTCACTTGCAAACTTGCAGGTTGTCCAGGAGTTCCGGTCCCACGTCTCGCGTGATAACTACAGGTCTCAGCTCTGCTGGGGACTTGTGTCCGCCTCGGAGAGGTCTGAAAGATTCTTTGGGATCCGGTGGGGGCCTCGAAAATGCAGACCAGCAAGATGCTTCTTTGCTGCCTGTTTGAACAGGGAGGTCACTCCTTGACCCCGAGGGAGATTTCTCCTGTCTTCCAGTCGATATGGAATGTCGAAGGTCCAAGATTTCTTCTTCAGAGTTTCATCCAGGGTAATCTAAAGTCCTAGGGACTGGGTTCCTATACTTCTACTAAGTTTAGGGGATGGACTAACTCTATGGCCCCACCTATGGGAGGACCTGGGGAGGGGGTGGTTACACCCCCTCCTCTTTGTCCAGTTTCGCGCCAGAGCTGGGGATGAGTACCCCAGCAACCAGTTTGAACAGGGAAATGCATGGAGCACCTTGTGTTCCCCAGGCAGTGTCTGAAAAGAAATCACTGACTGCAACCCACCCTGCCCCAATACACTAAAGCCTGTCTGGGGAGGTGCTAGCACCACCCTTGCAGGAAACCTATTGTCCAGGCCTTCCCTGCCGGAATTTTGTCCAGCAGCAGGAGGTCAGACTCGTCTCTGTGGCAGCAGCACCCATTTTGTGATGCAGAGGCTCTTTTAGACATTTACCGGGTGTACCAGTGTGTACATGTCTTCTCCCTCTAGAAGGGTGGAATTCTACCCCTGCGGCCAGAACTGGCGGGGGGGGGCAAGGGGGGTAGGATTCCAAAGTGTTTGACACCAAACACGACATATTTTGATGCAGCCAAACCAAAGTTAGCATTTACCACGAGATTATAATGCATGTAGAGTATATGGTATGGCTATATCATAGAACAGTTATAAGGAAGGATTTCCGAAAGCTGCAGAGGGGCTTAGCTCATGCTAGGGCACTCTCTCACACAAAACCAAGCACTCTGCCTTCAGGATTGTCTTATAGGTTAATATGTATCTATATATAGGTATACTATATCTCAGTAAGGGGTGCTTACACCACCTTACCCAGGCTGCAAGTGCAGACCTGTGGTGGCATAATACAAGCTTCAGCCCCTGGTAGGCCTCTGGAATACCTATGCTCTTGGTACGTAAGGTACCATATACCAAGGGCTCACAAGGTAACTCAGTAACCAATCTGATATGTACCTAAAGTACATGGTATCAATTTAGAGGGAGAACAGCTAGGCTGTGGTCCCGATTAGCAGAGCCACAGCCAGACTAAATTCGAAAAACCAGTGAAACACAGCAAAAAGTGGGGGTAACCGTAGGAAGCAGACCCTACTCTCCTATAGGAGGGACGCAACTAAGTTTGCCAGCAGATGTGGCGTGGACAGGACGATTTTGCTAGGTAGAGGGATTTCCACGACAGTGGCAGTTAGTCGCCACGCCTGGCTGAGAACGTTTGTTTTTTCAGGGGATGTCCAGGCTAACCTCATAGACATGGCCTTTGATGGCTCCCGTCTCTTCGGAGGCAAGGTGGATGCTGCCCTTGAGCGCCTTGAAGATTCGCGGGCTGCGGATATACATCAAGAAGAAGGTAGAAAGGGAATGACAGTCACCTAAAGGAAGTGATGATTTCAGGAACCTCCGATAGGGGTGCCTACCACCTAGGTACTAGGAAAAGACAGGTAGCGTACCAGCGCTGGAAACCATGGTCCCAGAGTAACAGGGGGTTCCTTAAACCGTAGTTATGGTGTCAGACGCTCCTGCACGCACTGTAAAAGGGAATAAAGTAACCATGCTCTCCTGCGCTCGATACGTGGCAAAATAAAAAGGAAAGCGGTGATGCGCTCCTGTGCTCACTGTGGTGTGGAAACAAGAGAGAGTAACAAAGCACTCCAGTGCTTGGTATATGGGTACATTGTGTATTGGCAAAAATTATAATGAAAAACAAAACAGTACGCAGACATTCCCGCCCCAATGAATACCAATGTGCAACTTAAAATGAAGAACCCAATATCATACATCATGGCCCAAAACATCTTGTGGAAGCTGCTATCGGGGTTTGCGAAGGAAGAGGAGGGAGGTCCATGCCCCGGTATGTCCTATGGTTTTGAAGGCAACCCCGTGCTTGAAAGACTGCTATACCCACACCCATGCAGTTGTCTAGTTCCTCCCGCCATTTTCCTATTGTCGGTGGGGAGGACCCTTTCCATTGCTGGGCAATATCTCATCTAGCGATTGCAAGTGCAAGGAAGAACACATGTTTATAGCGGTTCCCTCCGATGTCATCTGTGC
Source organism: Lissotriton helveticus (assembly GCF_964261635.1). NCBI lineage: Eukaryota > Metazoa > Chordata > Amphibia > Caudata > Salamandridae > Lissotriton > Lissotriton helveticus. The sequence continues at coordinate 1,687,619,688 of NC_136065.1, read as the reverse complement.
TGTGGAGTAAGAACAACCTCGAGTCTGTAGTGTAGTTCCTATTATCCCAATAGGCTCTGCGCATTGGAATAATACCTTCAATAGTATAAGCCTAGACCAGACGTTAACTAGGTCTACTACTGTCGATATTAGACTTAAAGTTTTGGGTTTGCCAGCTAGCTCAGAGTTCACTAGAAACTTTCTCGAATGTTCAGGAAGGAATTAACTTCCCTGATTAGACAAGAAGGGATTTAGTTTCTGACAACCATAGAACATGACAACTTTGCTCTCCCCTAATCAAGAGTGTATCTCGAGAGTCGTGTGAACAAAAGGCAATTTATTTTACTCAGTCAGTACGTGCATTCTTAGTCTCATCAGATTGTAGAGAAAAGGAAGAGACGGGCGTGTTCAATAAAAGATGTTATTTATTGATCAGTCTCTTTTCTCGTACAAGAGAAATGGATCGATATTATTGCAATACTTATCGTTAAGTAAAGTGCATACATTAAAAGCAGAAGTATAAAATAATACTGTAAAAACATTGATATGGTTTCTAAGCCATATGAAGGTTTAAAATGAATAAAATATATTACATACACATATACATTTGACTAAACGTACTCAACTGGTGTTTCTAGATACGCCTACCCCGTGTACCTGACCTAAGCCTAATACGTGGGCGGGAATAGAAAGTTACAGTTTAAGTTAAGTTTGTTTTTGCCAAGTGACTGACTAAAGAATTCTCTGTGAGGGGTTATTCAGTTCTGTACCTGGAAGTTTAGGATGAATGAGGGATGGTCTCTCTCTCTCTGCTCTCGATATTCCAGGCTGCCTGCGAGGGCTACCCGGAAACGCCGGTGCTGGATTTCTCGGCAGGAGAAAGCAGCGCGTCTCGTTCTCGGTGCGTCAGGAAGGCGGGGCTGTGCCAGCGAGGTCTGCTCTGCTCTGGGCTTCGGCAAGTATGGCTGCTCCGTCTCGTCACCACCGCGTGTGTTTGCATAGGGCAATATCGGTAATATTTATACCTTTAAGGTGCCGAGATTGACGTAAGGATGGACATAGATACGTCAATAAGGATGTCATACGACCAGGTCGTTAGCACATTCTTTTGCTGAAGTTCTTGGTGAAATCAAAACAATGGCCGCAGGGGTTTTTCCCAGGTTGTCATAGGTTTGATTTGTTATGAGAACTCCGTATGCCTTATCAGGGGCTGGAGGAATATCGCTTGTCTAATTAGATCGCAAGCGTTATGACCTAATCAGATAACACGTTCCTGTGCCGTAGTGTGGCTTCGTCAGATAACGGTATCTGCATCATGGGGGTTTGCTGCCTCATGGGCTGACTGCTAGTTAACTTGTTGGTTTGTTAACCAGAATAGGGTCAGGAATAGGGGGATCGATTCAGAACCTATAGGAATACATCACACCCACTCCACGCTAACTATGGTCATATTTACTAATCTATGCATAGTAAAACATAGTACAATATATTTATAGAGTATTGTGTGTTCGAGGCATGTGGGCTGCTAAATTCATATCTTAGCATTAGATCGCCGCCTAGTGTTGGGTCCGGATGATCGCACATTGTTGTCCTGGAAGAGTCTTCGAAGTATCCTGAGATAGGTGGCTCCTCCCCTGGACTACAGTGCGCATGGGCATCGACTCAATCCCCAGTTTTTTTTTTTCCGCCATTGGGTTCGGATGCGGTCTCGACGTCTCTCTGTCGGAACCGAGAAAAACTAACTTTAAACGGCCAAAAGGCCTTGTATTCTTTGCGTCGGTATTGTTTGCGTGCGGTCTCGAGTCTTCCGTCTCTTGGAGTCGGAATCAGCGGAGTGCTTACACTCTTCGGACATCGGGGCCTTCTCATCGCGACACGACTGCAACTTTACAGCATGGAGCGGAGTCCGTTTCAGCTCTGTCCGCTCTGTGGGTCCAAATACCCACATATAGACCTGCACCCGGTCTGTAACAAATGCCTTTCGCCAGACCATGACGACGGCAACTGCAGGGCCTGCGCAAGGTTCAGGTCCAAGAAAACACTCAAGATTCGGCGCGCGGTGCGCCTTGAAGCCAGACAAGCGGCCCCAGATCCAGAAAACATCTTCGGCGACCAAGAAGACGAGGACCAGAGCCATCATCTTCAAATCTCCCCGCCCGAGACGGAGGTCGAGGCAGATCCGGAACACGACGACGGAGTCGGGGGTCAAGGCCTTGAATACGTCGAAGAGGTAGGGGACGTCGAAGAGGTTTATGGGGCCGCGGAAGATAGCTCAGGGGACGAGCTGTGCCCCGAAGGTTACGAAGATCGGGATCGGGTCACGGGATCGCCTGTCGGCCTTACCCTAGACCCCGTACCGCAAGCCACGGCCCCGCCTTCCGGCCCGGCCACGGACAAACTTGCTGGGCAGGCCTTATCGAAACCGAAACCGAAACCTACGGTATCGACTACACCTAAAATGGCCGACCCGAAATCGAAACCGAAACTGATGGATTCGAGCACACCTAAAATGGCGGCCGTACCAACGAAAACGACCAAACCCGCTGCTTCATCGACTCCGGCGACCTCCGGCCCACAGAAGTCGAAGAAATCTGTCGATTCCACAGTGTCAAAATCGGCGACAGAGGAGGGATCCTCTAAGAAGGGTGGTCGGCACGGGTCAACCGCTGCGGCGCCGTCAAAGCCCGCAACAGCCAGCGAAACGGCTCCGGTTCCGACTGGGACTCCGTTAGTCGGACGCGTGGTGGAGACGGAGCCGACAAAGTCACACGGAGCGAAGGCTGGTACATCTGCGCATCGGTCCAAGGACTCTGGGTCGGCGGCTGCGGCATCATCGTCAAAGGCTCAGAAGGGGCAACAGGACGTCGGATCCGAGGGCAAGGTCAAGACCTCCTCGTCGACGCCAAAGGCCACTGTATGTGACGCGTCCCTCATCGCCTCTTCACTACAGAGAATCAGGGAGAAGGCCTCTGCTGCGTCGGCTCCGATGCCATCGCCACAGAAGCCGACGGACACTCCGGTGAAGCCTGCGGGTAAACTTCTCTTCCTTCTGCCGCCAAAGGAGGCGCCGAAGGCCTTTTCAACAAAATCGACGCCAAAGAAGTCGGATTCTTCGACGGCAGGGGCATTTTCAAGTCGGGTACTCGACTCAGAGGAGGATTCTGAGCGTTTTATCGACGCAGACACGGGCAAATTGACCCTTTACAAGAGGAGAATCACTTCACAGCCAGTGGACTCCTATGTCATCCCCCTAAAAAAGAAAAGGCTTCCTCAGGACGCTTCAGGCCTCATGGAACCTATCCAGCCTCCTCCAAGACGGAGCCCAACTCCTTCACCAGAACACTCTGAGGGTGAGGGATATGGTGAAGATGACCAATACACTTTCCCCATCAATGAACCAGATGCACAGCCGGATTCATATGATGACATTGGTGACCAAGGCACCCAGGATGTGGGGCAAGACCCACAGCCTGACCCACAGCCTTTCAGTGCACGTGCATCCCCAACAGAAGATTCTGCAGGTTTTCATGCACTCATTGAGAGGGCAGCTGCTAATCATGATGTGGACATGCATGCTGACCCAGTAGAAGAAGACTTTCTATTTGACACTTTTTCAGTCTCTGAAAGGACAGTAAAGACACTGCCTATGCTCAAAGGGGTCCTCAAACATGCGGCGGATATCTTTAAAGAACCTACCAGGGCGAGAGTGGTCAATCCACGTATCGAAAAAAAGTACAGACCAGCACCTGCAGACCCTGCATACATTCGGGGACAGTTGCCGCTTGACTCCCTGGTGGTCGCAAATGCCCGCAAAAGGGCCAACTCCCAAACAACGGGTGAAGCTCCTCCCCCGGATAAGGAGTCCAAAGTGCTAGAGGCAGGAGGCAAAAGAGTAGCTGCACAGGCTGCCAATTTTTGGCGTATTGCAAATACGCAGGCACTCTTGGCACGTTACGATAGGGCGCATTACGACACCCTGGAGCAGGTTTTACAACACCTGCCTCCACAGTTTCAAGAAGGCACCAAACTGCTTATAGAGGAGGGAAAACTGATCTCCAACGCAGCCATAAAGTGTGCACTTGATGCCGCGGACACGGCCGCTAGGGCCATTAACACTAGCGTCATGTTGAGACGACAGGCGTGGCTCCGCATATCGGGGTTTAAACCTGACATTCAAACAACCATACTTAATCAGCCAGTCAATCCTGATAGACTGTTTGGTCCAGATGTTGACACCACCTTAGAAAAAATAAAGAAAGACACTGAAACTGCTAAGTCTATGGGGGCCCTACAATCACAACAGTTTCGTGGCAACAATTTTCGTCGCTCAGGTGCACGTGGAGTCACCAGAGGACAGATGGGTCAACAATCACAATTCTCTAGAGGTGGAGCACAATCCTCGTACCCCAAACAGAACAAGGGGGGTTACCGAGGAAACAGCACCAGAGGACGTGGCAGAGGAAACAACAACTCCCGCTCCTCTACCCCAAGCAAACAGTGACTCTCTGTCACTGCCCCCCGACCACTTAACACCTGTCGGGGGGAGACTACAGCAGTTCCTGCCCGTCTGGAGAAACATCACCACAGACAGGTGGGTGCGACAACTTGTCCAGCACGGTTATTGTCTAGAGTTAAAATCCACTCCACCCAACATTCCACCAAGGCAAAGGCCTATGTCCGCAGAGCACTTGCACTTATTGCAGCAGGAAGTGGTGGTAATGCTGCAAAAAGGAGCAATCGAGCTCGTGCCAGTGGGGGAGGAAGGCACAGGGGTATATTCCCTGTACTTCCTTATTCCAAAGAAGGACGGATCTCTCAGACCCATTCTGGATCTGCGTCCCCTCAACCTGTATATACGGTCAGAACATTTCCATATGCTTACACTACAACAGATTCTTCCCTTGTTAAACCAAGGGGACTTCTTAGCAACCTTAGACCTCAAGGATGCTTATTTCCACATTCCACTACACCCGTCCCACAGGAAATACCTCAGGTTCACTATCCAAGGCAGGCATTATCAGTTCAAAGTCCTACCCTTCGGAGTCACCACAGCCCCAAGAGTGTTTACCAAGTGTCTGGCGACAGTAGCGGCGCACCTCAGGAGGCAGAACATCCATGTCTACCCCTACCTGGACGACTGGCTCGTTCAAGCCAAGTCGGAACAACAGTGCGCCGCGAACGTGTCAACTACCATTCGCCTCCTTCACGATCTAGGTTTCTCGTTGAACTACCCAAAGTCGCATCTTCAGCCGGCACATGTCCGGCAGTTTCTGGGTGCGACGATCAATACCCTGACGGCCATGGCTCACCCAAACCAAGTCAGGATAGACAGCATGCAGTCTCTAATCCAGAAGTTCAGACCACAACACTCACTTCCAGCGAGAGTGTTCATGCAGTTGATAGGCATGATGGCCTCCTGCATCTTCATAGTCCCTCACGCACGGTTACATATGCGCCCGCTCCAGGAGTGCTTAGCAAATCAGTGGACACAGGCTCAGGGACAATTAACAGACCTAGTGTTGGTTACCAGTCGGGCATACGACTCTCTGCATTGGTGGACTCCACACAACCTTTGCAAGGGCCGACTGTTCCAGGAGCCAGTGCCACAGATTATCCTGACAACGGACGCATCTCTCCAGGGATGGGGAGCTCATCTGCTCACTTACACCGTGCAGGGACTATGGACGACGCAGCAACAGAAGATGCACATCAACTATCTGGAACTGATGGCAATCTTCATTGCGCTCAAGTCCTTCATTGTACATCTGTGCAACAAGGTAGTGTTAGTCCGGACGGACAACATGACCGCGATGTACTACATTCAAAAACAGGGGGGCACCCACTCGCCACAGCTGTCTCATCTGGCTCAGGGCATGTGGCGGTGGGCCATTCAGAGGAACATCTTCCTCATGGCAGAACACCTCCCGGGCAAGGACAATCAGATGGCGGATCTGCTCAGCAGATACAGCCATCAAATGCACGAGTGGGAGTTACATCCGTCAGTACTCCTCCCGTACTTCCAGCAGTGGGGTCATCCGGAGATAGACCTGTTTGCAACAAAAGAAAACGCAAAATGCCAACACTTTGCCGCCAGGTTCCCTCACCCACAGTCGCAGGGGAATGCGATATGGATGAACTGGTCAGGCAAATTTGCGTACGCTTTTCCGCCAGCCCCTCTGATACCGCTGGTGGCAAGAAAGCTAAGGCAGCACGCGATGACTCTCATCCTGGTTGCTCCAACGTGGGCGCGCCAAGCATGGTACACCACGTTCCTCGAACTCTCAGTGGTGCCGCATCAAAGACTGCGCCTCACGCCCAGACTCTTGACGCAGAACCATGGAGAAATTCAGCATCCAGATCCGCAACAGCTCAACCTGGCGATCTGGCTCCTGAAGTCCTAGAGTTTGGATACCTTAACCTACCTCCAGAATGCATGAACATCATCAAGGAGGCAAGGAAGCCAACTACCAGAGCATGCTATGCTGCAAAATGGAAGCGTTTTGTCATTTACTGTACAGCCAATGACATCAACCCGCTAGATGCATCTATCCCTAACATCATTTGCTATCTGCTACATCTTTACAAGTGCAATCTAGCGTTCACTTCTATTCGGATACATCTATCCGCCATCGCAGCTTATCTTCAGAATAGGCAGCATCTCTCTGTTTTCAGGGTGCCTGCTATTAAAGCTTTCCTTGAAGGCCTGAAACGAGTCATTCCCCCAAGAACACCGCCAGCTCCGGTGTGGAACCTCAATGTGGTCCTCACCAGACTGATGGGACCACCATTTGAGCCACTGCACTCGTGTGAACTCCAGTTCCTAACGTGGAAAGTAGCTTTCCTAATTGCTATTACGTCACTGAGGCGTGTTAGTGAGCTACAAGCGCTCACAATCCAAGAGCCATTCATTCAGATTCATCCAAATAGGGTAGTGCTCCGTACTAACCCCAAATTCCTTCCGAAGGTGGTGTCACAGTTTCATCTCAACCAAACTATTGACTTGCCGGCATTCTTCCAAAACCCACAAACGGTAGCGGAAAGAATGCTCCATACGTTAGACGTACGGAGGGCGTTAATGTACTACATTGACAGAACACAACACTTCAGGAAAACAAAACAACTTTTTGTTGCCTTCTCACCACAACACAAAGGCAACCCTATTTCCAAAGCAGGAATAGCCAGGTGGATTGTTAAGTGCATCCAAATCTGTTATCAAAAGGCCAAGCGCACGTTAACGATACCCCCAAGGGCGCACTCCACACGCAAATTGGGGGCATCCATGGCTTTCCTAGGGAACATTCCTTTAGAGGACATTTGCAGAGCAGCCACGTGGGTTACACCACATACCTTTACAAAACACTACTGTGTTGATGTGCATTCCAAGCAGCAGGCTGCTGTAGGACAGGCTGTTCTCAAGACACTTTTTCAGGTTTCTGCAGCTGGCACGGGCAACCGCCGCTAATGGAGGGACTGCTATGTATTCTATGCTAAGATATGAATTTAGCAGCCCACATGCCTCGAACTGAATATGCTACTTACCAGTATGCATCTGTTCTTGGCATGTAGGGCTGCTAACATTCATATCGCCCACCCTCCTCCCCGGTGCCTGTCGCAGCTGCAGATATACTATTGTATTAAATCATTAGCATGGACATCCTTTACACTTTTCACTCCATCTTCTGCCACAATGGCGAAAAACAATCTGGGGATGGAGTCGATGCCCATGCGCACTGTAGTCCAGGGGAGGAGCCACCTATCTCAGGATACTTCGAAGACTCTTCCAGGACAACAATGTGCGATCATCCGGACCCAACACTAGGCGGCGATGTAATGCTAAGATATGAATGTTAGCAGCCCTACATGCCAAGAACAGATGCATACTGGTAAGTAGCATATTCAATACCTTACCACCCCAAAATACATATATGCATTTTGAAATTTTCAAATATACGGAAGAAATGCAGTCATATGTATAGTATGCACTCAAGCTGCAGAATAATGCTAAAGTAATAACGCATTTGTATACATTAATGCTATTTGGTATATGAGAATTACACATGAAATGGCTCTTAATACAGAAAAAAGTTCGAGACCACTTCATCACAGAATATAATACAATGAACATACCAGCGGGCAGCTAATGTCTATAAGCTGTCTAAAAATAGAAATCTTAGTTCTCTAGGAATAGTCTCTTACTTTAAGCAGAAGATAAGTGACCCGAAAAATTGTAAAAAATAATTTGGGGCTGCTGAAAAAATTGCTGTCCGTGAACTGGAGGGAAAAATGTTCATGTGACTTTGTTATTAAAGTTGAAGGCCAAATTCAGGGAACGCCGTGTACGAGCTTGCTCAAAAGTCTCTATTTCTGCTCTGGTGAGAACATCATATCATTTAGGCTTTCGAAAAAGTTGTCAACAGCTTCCTGGGAGAGTTCCATTAACTCGGAAATAGGTGTAACCATGCATTCATGTGCATGATTGTCTCCATTGACATTCTGATTTGGATTGCTGACAGAAGGTTGTACCTGATCGATGCTGCTTTCATCTTGTACTTCACTACCCCTTAATCGTAGTGGTGAAGCTTCCACGAATGCCGTCATCAGGATTGGTAGCCTTTGAGGGCAGCACAAAGCATGAGCCATGATCGGACTCAACAATGTTTCTGCATCCATTGGCGCATCCGATTGTAGCGTCAGACAGGTGTCTAACACGCATTCTTCTCCGCATAGCAGGCACCTTAATACAGGTAAAACACATCGTTGCCACATAGGTCGAAAGGATAGAAACCAAGTCATGTTCAGGTCTCTAAGCCGGGATAGTCCCAGGATTTTTGATATCCGGTCCCGGTATCCAATGGCTAGGATTGTTTCTTCCCTTGTCGCAGGTGTTTTGTCTGTGACATGGTTTGCCATAACGAAAATTAAGGACTAGGAATAGGATTCCTGCAATCAGTCCTAAAATGAGGGGGAGTCCGCCAAAAATCGAATGGACGAAGTCTGGAAAAATACCCAGTATGGCTTTGAATGGTGTTAATGCCATCGAAAATACTGTCTTAAATACTTGTGAGACCCCACTGGTATCAGAAATATTTAAGATTTCATTCAGGATTTCTGCGAAATGTATGGGGGAATTAGTTGATAACAATGAATGTATCTCTGCAGTCGTCCTTGCGACTTGTAGATCATATGTTTCTTTTGATGACGTGAGCCTGGTCGGCGTCTGAAGAAGCACTGTTTTCATTCTGCTTAAAGTATCTATTCGAATAGAAGTAATTTTCAAGTTGGGCCATGCCCTTGCCTCCCTGTCTGGAAAGGAGCTGGGGAACAATGAGTGTCCACAGCACTTGACCTTCGCAGTCGTAGTTACGAGATAAGGAGTCCCGGGCATAAGACTACAACATCTGCGATCTACAATTAGAATGTAACTCCCATTATAGAGTCTTTGAAAGAATGGTTCTATCTCTGTTGCAGGTGCGCCTTGCTGGTGACATGAAAGGTTATTTGAGTTCCCTTCACAGGCTCCGTGCAAACTAATTCCGTTACACAGAAGTGTACCGCTTAGTGACATTGCACAATTATTGCCACTAAGAAACACTTTCTGTCCTTTATTACTGACACATGCATGTGAATAGGGCAGGTCCCATGTTGTTTTAATGTACCCCTTTCCCAATTTCTCGTACATGCTAGCCTGTATATATTTTTGGCAGTATTGAAACCTGAAGGTTGAAATTGGAATATTTATTATCCCATGTATTATCCATTCACTGACAGGTCGTTCTGACATTGTCACTGGTAATCTCTCAAGTTTCTCAATGCTCAGGATTGTATAATCAGCTCCCTTTTGGGCCATACTGATTTGTCTATCAGTAAGGTTAAAGATATAGAATAGTGACGTTGTGTTGATTAAACGCCAAGGCACATAGCCTGAACGCAGATTTTGTAACGTCCAGCCAAGCTGTACAATAGAACGCAATTGGGACTGACCGTGTTGTAATAACAGTAAGTCTTGCGATAATATGTCGATTGCTGAAGACACAATGCTGTCCAAAGAAAAAATTCTGGAGGACAGAGTCATTAACCCATTGTCCACTACAGAAAGTGATTTTTCCAAATTAATACGGTCAATTTCCCGTATTCTCTCTGCTGTTTCAATTTGAGTAACCTTCCAGGCCTCATTGTATGCTGCATATACAGAGGCTGCTATGAAACGCTTTTGACGCTGTTTGCGTGGTCCCATAGTGAAATCACGCAAGTCAGCACCATCAGTAAGTAAAGTTAGGTGTTGCTTAATTTCTGCCAGTGTGGAAGTTTGTAGCCATTGAAGGCATAATTTGCCCACACTGTAGGTGGTTATTATCCCTGGGTGATGTCTTTGAGGATATCTAGGGTCTGGCCTGGTCATTTTGAACCCCTGTGTTTTGTTCAGGAATCTGTCTTGACAGTTATTAGTATCTGTGGGCCAGATCAACCACTGTTTCCAATCTGGATGTGTTCTGTTTTGGTTTAATACATAATTTACGTCTATCTCTTCTTCTGTAGAACTATTGCTGTTCATTGTTGGTTTTGGAATAGACAGTTTATTTAAGTCTTTGATTTTGGCTAGGCCAAGACAGGTGGTTTGTTGAACAGTGTCATTTAAAAATATAATTTGTTCTGGGATCATGCAGGCTCTAAACAAAGATTCTATACCCTGTACTTGCCATTCTTTTGTACCCCAAACACTTTTCAATTCAACATTTTTGTCCCAATAATCAAAACCAAAAGTATTCATTTGTTCAAAGAATGAGTCTGAATATATCAATTTCGTGTTGGTTATCATGGTCTTCATCCCTGTCTTATTTGACAATTTGAAATAAAATCTTTCAGCATTACTTATGTTAAAACCTGAAAAATATGAATATTTGTCGTAAACGGTTCTTGAGCTTCCTTTTGGAGGGGTTGCACAATGTTCCCATTGATTATAATTTAAAACATTTCTAGGTTGTGCAGATCTATGTAGAAAATGATTACCATAGTGGTTATAACAGTACATACTATCATAATTTGTAGAACCCTGCAAATAATCATGTTTGGTAAATTTAGCAGACATTACTAAGTCAGACATCATATTATTAATGCTTTCGAAGTCCCAATCATCAGCAAATGAGCTTGGTTTTACAAAGTCACTCAATGAGATCTTAATTTGGTGTGGATATTTCAGGATTTCGACCGGACCATAAATTTCATAGTCAGTGTTATCCCATGCTACCCCACCCGGTATAGGATTGGCTGTGAAGTTGGGTGAAGAAAGTTCACTTTTCTCGACATGTGAAGATGTGTGTGGTTTGAGGATCAAGTGGATTTTCTGACTTGCTGTGTCCATTTTAGCATATTTTCCCTCAATGAAGCGTCCCAAAGTTAGTACCATGATGAGCCAAAGTATGAGGATAAATGCACCAAAACCCACCCAAAATTCAAGCCATGGAGAAACCAGATATGTTTCTTTCAGTTGTTTCAAAAGTTCTTTAGCTTTATCTTTAAAGGTATTTGATGATGGCTGTGTCTTTGATTCACTGAAGCCTTCAGAGGAATCATCGAAGTTTATGAAGTAGCCGGATGCAGTTCTGTCAATTGTTCCAATTGGTTCAGGATCACTGTTTCTTGTATTTGCACTTGGTACTTCATTATAGATTGGTGTGTCTCTGCTAAATGTTTTTATTTGGGTTTTCAGAGGTCTAAGTTCCATTGCATTGTTGCATAGTCCTTGTTGTTCTTTTGTAGGCGTTTCGAATGTAATAAGCCTCTTAGTTAGGACCTCTGTACTGGTAGCAAACCTTGGTGTTCTGCTACTTATTGGGAGTCCACTTGGCCTACTATTTGTTATCGGCCACATGATTGTGGTTTTACCAGGTCGATAGATACAACTCGGTTCTCCTTTTTACCAGCAAGCGGCGGTAGTACAACTGATCTTGTCCCGTTGACAGACAAGACAGGAACTGCTTTTCTGTAAGAAGGCCCAAATTCCTTCTTTACCGCGATCTTTTCTCTGACCAGATCCCCGACTTTTGGAATCCAGACAGGTCTTGCTGGGACAGGTGGTGGTTCTTCAGTGGTTGTTGGCTGTTGTTTCAACTTTATGTTGCTCAGGTCTTTTCTTGTTTTGTTTAAGTCCTGCAAAATAGCCAAACGGTCTTTGATATCAAAGCTTTTTTCTTTTACCACTGAAGTCTGACTATCAAGGTCAGAGATCAACATCCTAGTTCCAAATAATAATTCGTACGGACTGAATCCCTTCAGAGAATTTCTTGGCAAGTTATTTAGACTACGTTGGACACTTATTAGATGTTTGACCCACCCAGCTCCCGAACCTAATACCTTTGCCGTTATAGATTGCTTTATGTCACGGTTTTTTCTTTCAACAATTCCGTTCCCCTCAGGGTGAAATGGACAAGAGTACCGCAATGTCACGCCCATGCTGACCATGGCCTCCTTATAAGCTCTAGAGCTAAAAGCTGGACCGTGGTCCGAATGCAGCATGCCAATTGCGTATGTGCCGATAAAGACTCGCAAATCTTTTATAACAGTTCTGGCGTCAGCCGTTCGCTGGGGCCACATCCATATGAATCTCGTACATGAGTCCACTGCAACCAAGATATATTTATAGTTACCATCCCTTTGTAAGGGACCACAGTGGTCTAGGTAAACACAGGCTAATGGTTTATCCGAGATTAGAAGGGGCGTCTGCGCTGGACGTCTCACCGTTGATACTTTCATTCTTTGACATATTTCACATTCTAGAACATAGTTCCTTGTTTGTTTTCTCATTTGTGGCCACCAGTATCTCTGTTTTAATAATGATACTGTGGCTGAGACGCCAGCATGTATAGAAGCAAGCCCTTCGTGTGCCGCTAATATTAGTCCTAACCTATGTTCCATGTTTGGAATTGCCCTATCCCCCACTCCAGGGATTCGAGCAAAAGGAACATTGTTTGCATCAGTTATGTATGAATATTTTACTGGAAAGCCTTTCGGGAGTGTTTCTATTGAATCCTTTTCTGAAGCGCTGACAGCTTGTAATATTTCGCTGTCTATTTTTGTTTTTGACCGGGTGATGGCAGCTACGGAAGCCGTTTGCACAGCTGCCTTCGCGGCCTCATCAGCCAATGAATTCCCTGCAACGTGAACGCCATCACGTTGATGACTCAGCGTATGTATCACGTGAGTCTTTGGTAGTTCTTTTTGTAAAAGAACTACTTGTTCCCAGAGCATTTTATGCTTGATTGTGCCACCTTTCGCATCCTTGAAACCATTCTGAAGCCAGATCTGCAAGTATTCATTGTAAGACTGAACGCAATAATACGAATCGCACACTATGAGTGTGGGGAATTCTCGATCGGTATTTTCAAGCGCCATCTTGAACGCCAGTAGTTCAGCTCGCTGAGCTGTACAATCTCCTAGAGATTGTGTTTTAGTGATTGCTGGTTTAAATTTTCCTTCGTGCCAGCGACCTTTAACGATCGCACACGCAGCACTGTAAGCTTGCTTACCCCCCACTGCGGGTTGTGCTGATCCGTCTGTATATATTATACAGCCGTAGTGTTCTAGAGGCAGAATTTCGGTCGGCTGAGGACATTCAAATTCATATTGGAGAAATTCTTGTGTTTTTAAGTAAGGATCAAATTCGTACGCCACGTCTGTTGCAGCAAGAGAATTAGCCCATTGTATCCATCTCGGATGGAGAGCTTTAGCATTTGGAATGCTTGCTTTTGTTACAGCCTCTAGGGCTGGTATCGGTGTCACGATTATTATTCGTTTACCTTGTGCCAGGGCTCGTTCTTTTGCTATAGCTGTCTGTGTTGCGGTAAGAATTTTTTACGTTGGGCTAAATTTCATTTCAGCCTTAGTGTACAAGTGTGATTTTAATGCAATTGGTACCTTTTCTCCCTCATTAGAGGTCAGGTATGTGAATCCGCATCTCCCTGGGATGACTCGGATCACAAGATTGAGTGTGTTATCACGTGTTTCTAATTTTGTTTTAATTAGCATGTCTGTTTGTAAGGTTCTCAATATTTCTGTGTGTATTTGAGTCCAATTAGATCTTTTAAAATCTGGTTTTATTAGATCATAAAGGGGTTTGACCCTTTCTGCGTAATTTGCAATATATGTTCTTCCGAAATTTAGGAAGCCTAGAATTGACTGTAGGTTTTTTAGTGTTCTAGGTGCTTGGAGTACGGCACATTTTTCTAGAAAATTGTCAGCCAGGCTTTTGCCTTCACTTGATAATTCATATCCTAAGAACAGGACTGTCAGATGGGCAATTCTGGATTTTTTAAAGTTGAATTTGTAACCCTCTGCTGCGAACCCAAGTATTATGGTGTTCACTCTCTTCAAGTGAGTCTCCAAGTCATCATCTGTTAAGTATATGTCGTCGACATATGATAATGCTTCGTCGTCATATATGTGTAGTAATTCTGTTACTCTCGCTGAGAATACTCCCGGGCTGTTCTTGTACCCCTGGGCTAACCGACAGAATTGTTTTTGAGTGCCATTTATTGAGAACGCAGACAAATATCTGCTCTCTGGTGCTATGTTTTGACAAAAGAATCCATTAGAGATGTCGAAGGTTGTTTTGTATTTTTTGCGCACTATGTTATTCATTAGTGCAGCACTATGTGAGTTTTGCACTGCAAAAGTTTTGCAACATGAGTTAAGGTGTCGGTAATCCAAAACTAGACGGTATGAATTGTCTGGTTTGGAGACCGGAAACAAAGGGTTGTTCATTTGTGAGGTGCAAGTTTCAATCACCCCCTGGTATTCTAGCTGATCTAGAATTTCTTTTACCTGTTTTTTTGCTTCTTGCTTAATTGGGTTCTGCCTTTGTGCAGTAGGTTGTGATTTTAACTGGATTTTGTGAGGAGGAGAGTCCTCATCCCATCCTACGTGATTTTTATATAAAGCAGGAGCTAGAGCTACTGCCCACTTTCTAGCAAGTGTGTATTTTTTATGAATTGGGATGTGGTTTGAGAAGGCAGGCATAATTACTTCTTCGCCATGAGGGCACTCCCTGACAAATTCTGGTGGCCAGACTTTTTCAGCTAGAAGGATGTCATAGCCCTTGGAGAGATTATCCCAAAATAGTCCCCTTATTTTTCTAGTCTTATCTCCCTCTATACGTAATGTTATTTCGTATATTTTGTGAGGTTTGCTAACTCTGGTGTCTGCAGTTTCCACTTGAAGATATTCATTCGTGTCCACTGTCTCCAGATGATTCATAAGGACTTTGCGAGCTATGCTCACTTCTGCTGCGCTGTCTAGCATTGTCTGAGCCCATTCTCCGTTTTTCAGTTGTGTCCTCAGTATTCTCGGCATTGTTAACTACCTTGATACTGGCTACCTTCTTTTTTGGAAATTGTAATTTTTTTTTTAGCTGAGCAGGTTCCTTGTCTTTGGACTTGGCGTGCTCTTCTCTTTGTTCTGATCGTCCTCTTCTTTCCGATTTCTGCGAGGAAGTCTGAAAAGATTGAGAGGGACGTGTATCAATGTCTTGATATCTATCAGGCTTTTTTATATTATCCCTATTTCTAAGGTTGTATCTTTTCCCAGAGGGGTCACTCTGGGGTGACCTGTGTCTTTGGTTCGGAGATTTTTCTCTTCGCCTTGGAGACCTGCCTCTGGACTGGAATTTCTTTTCTTTAGGATTGGATTGTTTGTTTCCATCCCAGCTCTTTTTCTGTGATGTTGAATTATTATTAAAAAATATTTTTTCAGGACTTTCAATCAGTTGTGGTTTTACTGGTATTCCACCTAAACTATCTCTACCTAGTTCCTCATAGGATTTTTCTATGATTCTGGCAATTTCAGCTGGTTGGTCTGCTATATCTGTCTCCTTTAACCTCTGGCGGATCGCCACGTTTGCTGCTTCTCCCTTTATGTTGGCTAATAATATAGCTGAGACCTGCTTGAAGTCTTTTAGTAATTTCATACCAAGAGTTAAAGCGGGTTCTGGACCATATTCCTCTTGAATTTGTTTTAGCACATCTGGTATTACCGAAATGGATGGAACACCGTGCGTTTTTGTGTAAATGGAAGCAAAGACTGTACCCCAAGTGTCACAGTCCTCAATGTGTGGTGCGATTCCCATTGGAAGACAGTCAGAATCCTGTGTTTTTCTAACGGGGTGGTGTCAGGAAACACCGCCTCTATTTGGGTTATTTTCTGTGCCAACCAGAATGGTATTTGTTCCCGTTTAGCTGGTACTTTACCTAGGCAGGACTGTATGTTCTGTGGTGTAATTTTATTTGTGTTCCCCTGGTGAGGGGTCAGCTGTGGAATTTTAATTGCTGGCTGAGTTGTAGAAGTCCGCATCACATACTGGACTAATTGTCTATGTATTTTTATTAATTGTTTAGCTGTGTTAAAAGGTTTGCTGCAGACATCCCGTCGATGTCTGGATGTGGTGTGTATCCGGCTAGGACCGGCCACGTTGCTCCTGGTCTACCTAAGGGACCGAGCCTGGTGATGTGATTATTATGTTTTAGGGCGCCATCAAATAAGAGCAGGTGCTCTTGAAATTTGAGTGGTACTTCCACCTCCTCGAAAGGAGTGTACGTTTCAGGAGGTTCCTCTATTTTGTAATAGTGGAAGTACTTTGTTACAGCATTTGCTGCAGGAAAATTTATCCATGAATAGTATACCTCTGTCTGCCGATATTCGTGTGCCTCAATTACGAATATGACTGTACCACCTCTAGGTGTCAGTCCATTTTCTATAAGTTTTAAAGTTATAGATTTCCTTTTAATGACCGGGATGAGTATTATATCCGGGTCTGCGTCTTGCAGTGCAGTATCAGCTGCTGCGAGTTCAGTTGCTAATCTAACTGCCTCTCTTTCATCATCACTGTCTACCATTTTACCGACAGGATGGTTACTTTGTTTGCAGATCAGGTTTCTTATGGAAACAAAGATTAGATGCACAATATTTTGGAACGGTTTATCCTTCAACGTTGACTAAACCAAGTACCATACATAGGAGTTTCCTCCTGCGATGTTTGGCGGATATTACCTTTCACCCACTCCAGACGTCTTTGGAGTATTATGGGAAAAAGGGGTCTGAGTGAGAAAGCACGACTGAGTTACTTTAAATATCTTACGTTAGTTTTATCGCCCTTTCCAAACGCGTTGGGCGCCATGTAGTGTAGTTCCTATTATCCCAATAGGCTCTGCGCATTGGAATAATACCTTCAATAGTATAGGCCTAGACCAGACGTTAACTAGGTCTACTACTGTCGATATTAGACTTAAAGTTTTGGGTTTGCCAGCTAGCTCAGAGTTCACTAGAAACTTTCTCGAATGTTCAGGAAGGAATTAACTTCCCTGATTAGACAAGAAGGGATTTAGTTTCTGACAACCATAGAACATGACAACTTTGCTCTCCCCTAATCAAGAGTGTATCTCGAGAGTCGTGTGAACAAAAGGCAATTTATTTTACTCAGTCAGTACGTGCATTCTTAGTCTCATCAGATTGTAGAGAAAAGGAAGAGACGGGCGTGTTCAATAAAAGATGTTATTTATTGATCAGTCTCTTTTCTCGTACAAGAGAAATGGATCGATATTATTGCAATACTTATCGTTAAGTAAAGTGCATACATTAAAAGCAGAAGTATAAAATAATACTGTAAAAACATTGATATGGTTTATAAGCCATATGAAGGTTTAAAATGAATAAAATATATTACATACACATATACATTTGACTAAACGTACTCAACTGGTGTTTCTAGATACGCCTACCCCGTGTACCTGACCTAAGCCTAATACGTGGGCGGGAATAGAAAGTTACAGTTTAAGTTAAGTTTGTTTTTGCCAAGTGACTGACTAAAGAATTCTCTGTGAGGGGTTATTCAGTTCTGTACCTGGAAGTTTAGGATGAATGAGGGATGGTATCTCTCTCTCTGCTCTCGATATTCCAGGCTGCCTGCGAGGGCTACCCGGAAACGCCGGTGCTGGATTTCTCGGCAGGAGAAAGCAGCGCGTCTCGTTCTCAGCGCGTCAGGAAGGCGGGGCTGTGCCAGCGGGGTCTGCTCTGCTCTGGGCTTCGGCAAGTATGGCTGCTCCGTCTCGTCACCACCGCGTGTGTTTGCATAGGGCAATATCGGTAATATTTATACCTTTAAGGTGCCGAGATTGACGTAAGGATGGACATAGATACGTCAATAAGGATGTCATACGACCAGGTCGTTAGCACATTCTTTTGCTGAAGTTCTTGGTGAAATCAAAACAATGGCCGCAGGGGTTTTTCCCAGGTTGTCATAGGTTTGATTTGTTATGAGAACTCCGTATGCCTTATCAGGGGCTGGAGGAATATCGCTTGTCTAATTAGATCGCAAGCGTTATGACCTAATCAGATAACACGTTCCTGTGCCGTAGTGTGGCTTCGTCAGATAACGGTATCTGCATCATGGGGGTTTGCTGCCTCATGGGCTGACTGCTAGTTAACTTGTTGGTTTGTTAACCAGAATAGGGTCAGGAATAGAGGGATCGATTCAGAACCTATAGGAATATATCACAAGTCGAGTGGGAGGTCCCAAGACAACATCTCCTTCAGGCAGACTATCACTTTGCGTCAAAAGGGCTGTATGGCAACCCAGCTCTATACCATGTGGAAGAACGACCCCTCCTCCCTGTCACAATGGAGGCACTCGAAAGATGCTATGGCCCCCATCCTCCAAAGACTGAGGCGTGTGTAATACACACAATGAACATACTTGAATTGGATAAGATGGAACCGACACAGCAGAACCCCGGGGACTGGCAATAGCCTCCGCCCAATCATCATCATCATCATCAGTGAGTTCTGGAATATCCTCTTTGCAAGCCCTCCTAGTCTTGTGAAGGGTCGTAGTGGAGTGTGTGGTCAATGTTTGGTATATCTGACGAATTTTGTGTGCACCGAAATCGCCCATAAGACGACGACCCTCTAAAGCATGGGTACGCACAAACTTTTCTCGAGGGCCAAATTTACAGTGTGGTTTGTAGCCGAGGGCCGCTCCGGTGGGGGCGGGGTCAGTAGGGGGCATGGTCGTGAGGGGCATGGCTAGAGGAAAAAAATTCACTACTTTGAGGATAAATATATGGTACAGAGTAAACGTTTTGCTTAAGATTATAGGGCAAAACTAAGATATCCCTGGGTTTTATTTGCAATCTTAGGAGTGGCACTAAAGGCAAAGGTCTCAGTTAGTATTAATAGAAATCACAAAATGTTAGTATTAAGCCAGAACTAGCAATATGTCAAGCCATCCATGTCTAACACACACTGTTAATTCATGCATGCACTGCTTATTTAATGGAACACTGTATTTAAATATCTGATAGAGACTACTAGCCGAAGATTCCTTAACGTAGAATTATCCCCAGGCGTAAGACAGGATCCGTAAAATGTTCTATGCCGCAGCATCCCTGCGTGCCGGGGGGCGGTACCATGTCACTCCGCCCTGATGTGGTCCGCGGGCGTGACGTCAGCAAGGTCACATGAGCCCCACCTCGGCGCGCCAACGTCAGAGAAAAAACTTTTCCGCGTGCAACGTGGATCCGGATTAAGTCCTGGCCTGTTTTCAGGCCTTCTCTTTCACGCTTTACATTGAGGAACAGTGTGTGAATGCCTTCGGGCTTCAAGACGTGTACCTCTTGTGCACGTCAGATGTCGGCGATGAACCCTCACCCGATTTGTATGTGGTGTTTGGGCGAGAGCACCACCACTTGACGGACTGCGACGCCTGTCAGCACCTCAAACCGAAGTCACGGCGGGAGCGCCGGATGAAATTGCTGTCGGCCCGCTTCTCCAGGTCGGTTTCGTCCCAGCGTCCATCCCTTACCTCGGAAGCCAGGAGCTTCCAACTGCAACATCGCCCTTTGCCACGGCTCCAAGGGTGTCGCTCACCGACTGGTAGGTCCTGCAGCTTGTCTCTGAGGCCCTGTCCTCCTTTGGCGGAGGGCACAGGTTCCCCTCAGGACATGCGCCCTCGCCTGTCGCCACCCAACCCGCTGTTTTCTGGCGTTGGGGCGTCTAGGGCCCAAATGACACCCTACACTGTGGCTCTGTAGGCTTCTGTGGCCCCTCCTCCACCGCCTGAGAAGTCCGTGGATCTCTTTTCGGGGCCTTCCGCGGAGTCGTCGTCGGTGGTGGTTTCGGCTTCAGGTTGTAGGAGAGTGGTGTTGTCGAGGTGTAGTCCTTTGGGGCTCCCCTCTTCGACACATGGCGTGCCTGCCTAGCCACAAATCCCTGAGGGGCTTCCTGTGGCTTCGCAGGAGGTCGCCAGGACTCGAGGCGTGTTCCAGAGTTTCTCTCGGCCTTCTGAGCGGGCGGCTGCCTCGCCAGAGGCTGAGCCGGCGCCGTAGGCTTTCCTGGCCAGCACTGGAGGAGCCGCGGGTGGAGGCCGGGACCTGGGGTGCTTTCCCGAGTCCCCCTCGGTCCTCTACGCGGGCGGCTGCCCCATGGAGGTCGAGCTGGCGCCTTTTTGGCACATTTCCTTAGCCAAACCGACTCCGACCCCGCCCCATTCTCCTAGGGAGCATGTGGTGGTGGTCGACTTAGCACGGCCAATGTCCACTCCGGTGTCGATCGATGTCGAGCTGGCGCCTGTGGCGGAGTCCACGGCGCTGTGCCGGGTCCTTGATCCATCTCCAGAGGTCTGTCATCTACAGGTCTCTTCCTCTCCGAAGGCAGGACGCCCCATTGTTGCTTTTTCACCGGCGTCTTTCAGGGAGGGCTCCTTGTCGTCCCCGCGGCCTCAATCCTTGGATCCTCTTTTCTGCAGCTCGCGGTTGGTTCCTCCACCGGCTTCCCCACCTTCCCCGGGGGTCCCCAGGTTCTCCACTCGTCCGTGGATCCCCCACCATTCCGGGACTGACTGCTTCCCCCTCTAGCTGGACTTGGGGACGGACGGCCCCCAGTTTGCAGCCGTTGCCCACGGAGGAATTGCTTTCTCCCCGCAGCGCCCTACGGAGGCCAGTGTTGCCTTTGTTCGGGCTATTTCCACGGCCGCTGGCATTTTGCGGATGGAGGACCCAGTCACCCGATTCCCTACGGATAATCTCTTGGAAGTTCTCCACCAGGGCTCTGGTGGATGGGAGCTGTTCCTTCCTTTTGAAGCGTTGCTCCACAATTCTCTCCTGCCATGGGTGATCCGGTGCCTCAACCGCTCCTGCATCGCCACAGTCTTGCTCCACACGACCCAGTCTGCCTTTCCTTCCACCCTTCTACTCGGGGCTTTCTTCTGCGGACTGCTTTTCCGTCCTTGCCTTTGGTGTTGTTTCCTCCGTCTCGGGAGGCCCGGTTGTTGGATTCATGGGGGAGTAACATCTTCGCTTTATCCAGTGCTGGTTTGCGGGCGCTCAACACTCTTTGTGTGACGGCCAGGGCTACCTCCAGCCTATGGGATTCTGTGAAGTTCCTTCTTTCTCATGTTTCCCATGAGGGTACCCGCGATAATCTACGACACCATGTGTGGGATGGTCGGGAGTTGGCTGCGTTTATTCTCTGTGTGGCCTTGGATGTTGCCCATGCTCTCGGCCGTGCTATGGCCAGTTCTGTGGCTCTCTGTTGCCATGCTTGGCTGCGGGATGCTGTTTTTTCTGAGAATATTAGGGAGCGTCTGTTAGACCTGCCCTTTGATAGGGTCCTTTTGTTTAACACTCATGCGAACTCTGCCATTCAGCGTCTCCTTGCGGGGCTCTGTCCCCCTCCCTCTCCATAGGCTGGCGTGTTGATCCTCCGGGACTTGATGGGAGGTGTTATCCCACCTGCTTCCTGGAATCTGGTGTTTTGAGTGGTCCGTTTATGTTCTGTGTGGTTTGGTGTGCCTTCGGGGTCCCTTGGTTGGCCCCTCTCTTCTGTTGGCTGCTGGTTCAGCCCTTTTGGCAAGTGTGTATTTTTTGGCAGATTTCTAAGCCGTCTGTGGTTCCTACTGCAGGTCTTATGTTTTTGTTCTCTGATGCAGGATTTTTTACATCAGAGTGGTTCCCATGTGTTCTTTGGGACGTGTCATACCCTACTTGGGGTACTTGTAGCTATTGTATAGCTCTGTCCTACGCTGGGAGGGTGTGGACTCCCTTTTGTGGGTTCCTCGCCTTTCCTGGTATTGCTGTATACCGCTGGTGCAGTTCTTTGATCTTTGTCTGGGCGTAGCTTGCGCTGCTCCGGGGTCTGTCCGTTAAGTATCCGCTGGACCAGCTTTGGCATGCTGTCTGCGGTGTTGTACTGTGGTGTTTCCGCCCTTTTTGTCCGGCGTTTCGGCCTGGTGTTCCAGGGGGGGATAGGATTTTCCTGTGTTCTGGTTGACGGCTTTAGTCCGTCCTACGAATTTTTCCTCTTCTCTTCTGGCTGGTCCCACTTCTTTTTGTGGGTCGGTTTATGTCCGGAACAGTCTCCCTTTACGGGTTGTTGTGGATTCCCTGGCCTTTGCCTTTGTCTTGCGCTCGGCTTGGTCTGGGCGCTCGGCTTCATGGTAATTGCCAGCTCCTGTCTACGCACGCCTGCTCTTTCAGGTCCGCGGCCAGGGGCCTTGGCGTGGGTCCTTGTGCTTCTGCCTCTTGTTCTGCTGGAGCCTTGCATGACTACGTCTTTCTTGTCGCGCCTGCCCTTCTTGACTGTGGAGCTTTTCCTGCCTTGTCCGCTGACTCGAGGCTGTGGCTGGTTAAGCTGTCCCCTTCACTGTGTGTTTTTTCCTGTGGAGGGCTTTGCCTCCATTTCTACCTCTTCTCCTTGGGGTGATTCTTTTCTTCCTCTGTACTCCTCTGCCGTTGTCTGTCCCTCTGGGGCTTTCTGGCGGATGTCCCTGTTTGCTTGGCTTGGCTTGGGGTGTCCTGGCCTCCCTTCGCCTTGTCCTTTTCTGCCTGGTGGGGGCAGGTATGCCCTTCTTGTCCCCTTCACACAACCCCTGCTGGGGCCTTGTGTTTCGTCCTACTGGGAGGCTCTGTCGCAGGCCCTCCTGCCTTCTGGGTATGGCTAGGGTATCTATTTTACGTTAAAGAATCTGCGGCTAGTAGTCTCTATCAGATGTACGAGTTACTTACCTTCGGTAACAATGTATCTGCTAGAGACTGTACTGGCTGCGGATTCCTTCACGACCTACCCTTCCTCCCGGTTCTGTGAAGACCTTCAGCTTGGTCTTATGCACTTGTCTGCCTCCGGGTGGTTTTGTCTTCTGCGAGTGCCATCTTTCACTTCCTCCCTAGTGGGATGCTTCGTTCTGTTGGTTGGATCCTCTCCTTCCTTTCTGGTGATTGGTTGGTGGGTTCATGGGTACATGGGTACTTCTGCGTCCCTGCACCCTGGCCTTCCAGTGTGGAGCCTACTCATGCTCTTCTCCCTTTTCATTGCTTGAACTTTCTGACTCCTCTGCAGTCCTTTGAGTTGGGGTCTCTTGGCTGTGCCTCGATCCTTAGCTCTTTACAGGGGATGCGCCTCTCCTTGCTGGTGTTGTCTTGGGGTAATTTGTCGTTATTCTTCTGTTCTGGCCTTGTTGTCCTTCACTGTTTGACTGTGGTTGCACGCCTCTTCGTCAGCTGTGACATTTTTTTAACATGCTTTTCTGCCCCCAGGGAGGATGCGGTATTTGCTTACAGGGTTGTTTCGCAGTAGTTATGCTCTGCTCTTCCCTTCTCTGACCTTCGGTGCCACAGTGCCTGGCACTCTCCCGACTGGTGCTGTTCCTCACCATTTGCTTCTTCCCTTTCTGTTTATCTTATTTTTCGCACTGTTCCCATATTCTCAGTTTTTGTTTGTGATGGCTCCGCGGAAAAGTTCTCTGAAGAAAACTGACATTGGCGCGCCGGGGTGGTGCTTTTGTGACCTTGCTGACGTCACGCCCACGGACGACGTCAGGGCGGAGTCAAGTGGTACCACCCCCCGGCGCGTAGGGATGCTGTGGCAAAGAAAATCTTCTGGATCCAGTCTTGCGCCTGGGGATAATTCTACGTTCAGGAATCTGCGGCTAGAATCGTCTCTACCAGAGACATCGTTACTGAAGGTAAGTAACTCTTACATCAATAAGGTGGGGAATGGGCGCACTTAAAGCAAATAATGTGTCCAGAGAGGAAGGTCTTCAGTAGTGTTTATCCTCAACATATCTCCGGTTACATTTTCATCAATGTAGTCATCATTATTTAAAGTATCTCACATCATCGGCACCTTTCTTCAGATCTCCAGTTGCATTTTGATCAATGGACCTCATAAAATGTAATTGCTGCAGTACGTCATGATGATTAATCAATTTCACTACCACTGACCAATTTTACTAGTATTAAGGAAGTTCAATGGAGTTTAACAAATGCTAGCTATTCAAACTCACAGGCAGCATTCCGTCGAGTGCTCACATGGACTTCCTGTAAACTCCGTGAAATACAATTGGGGAGGCACGGTCACCCTCAAACCAACCACCAATTGTAAACATCAATCATTTGAGACCTGCTATAAAGTTAAGTTGTTTTCTTTATAACAAATTGGAAATGGCCAACATTAGTTTCTTTAATGATGAAATCTCCTACCAAGGCCTGCGACTGGCACGATTTGGTTTAAAGCCTCGTTCTCTGAAACATGAATGACGCACTTTACAGCAGCAGGAATTTCTGATGAGCAAGAAGGATTTTCAATATACAAACATTAACGTTGACATTCAAGGCACTATGGTTTCACCCACATTGAGCCCAGTCACCTGCGTGGTCAAAGAATCTCTGTATATTTCCTTCCTTTTCAAACCAGACACGTACTTGTGTAGACCTGCACAGCGTGTGTGCGCCTTGCAAACGTCTGTGGGCTCTTCCTGAAATGCTGAGAGGACATTAGTATGTCCTAGTTCTCAAGGAACTGCAACATGGCTTGCTTCTGAATGTGCTGGTGCCCGGCCCTCGTGCTGCGTCAGTTCCTGTAAGCAGGAAGTGCAGTCTTATCTTCCACTGCACTTCTCGTCATGTTCTCGTGCGCACAGAAGGGGGCCAATTAAAAGAAGCCCGAAAGCTGTTAATCGTGTGTGAGCATACATACAGCATTAGAACACAAGGGGATTAAAAGGATAAATTCCATACAATCCAAGCGCAAAATTATTCTTTCAAAATTCCAGCTGGGGACAAAAACCGAGAACTCTCCAGAGGCGGTCGTTTGTATGATACTGAAAGGAACAGGCTTTTATCTCCGTGGCTAGTTTTTCTTGAAAACTAGGAAACCAAACAGGCTGGTCCACTAAAAGTCAGCCGACACCATGCTGAAGTGAAGGTTTTCCGGGTCTGCAGCGGACAGGACGTCTTCACCACGGACACAGGAAGTTTCCCAAGAGGCCCTTTAAAGTCAGCTGTAAAAGTGCTTACTACTGACTTTTTCAAGGGCCTGTGCTTCTCACCGGGTGCCGTGTGTGACGTCACAGAGGCGGGCCCAGAGACAAGCAGTAAACAGAGAAGATGGCTGCAGGAGCAAACTTAGTGAATGCGTATTGAACACGTATTCACTAGGTATGGTCCTGCAGCCGTCTTCTCTGCTTACTTCCAGGAAGGGAACTGTCATATGGCAACAAGGTCCGCGGCCGCCAATGAAGTCCTGCCGGGCCGCTGGCGGGCCATGGGCCGTATTAGGAGTACCCGTGCTCTAAAGGGTGGAATTCTGGGAGATTAGCTATATTAGCAAGCAATGGGGTGAGAGCATGACGCAGTTGGAGATACTTATAAAACAGAGTTTAAGGCATATGAGCTGTAGATCGTATACTCATGCATAGATCGCCATTTGGTGTTGGGCTTGGATGTTTGCACTTTACTTTTTGTCTTGGAAGAAGTCTTTGTAGTCACGAGGTAGGTGACTCCTCCTTAGGACGATAGTGCACATGGGCATCGACTCCATCTCCAGATTGTTTTTTTCCCCCATCGGGTTCGTATGTGATTTGCTGCGCTCCGGGTCAACATCGGTTTTGACGGTTTGACGCGCAATTCCTCTCCACTCGACTGTATTGTTTCGATCGCGTTTCCCTTTCGATGCGCATCTTTAAAAACAAACTCTTTGACCTGGATCTTTGACGCGGGCCATTGGGCCTATTCGCGCCGGCCACGCCTGCAGTCAATGGAAAGGCCTCCCTTTACAAAATGCTTGGGTGTGGTGCTGTCCCACCAACGGACTCGCTGAAGGTTTGTAATCGCTGCCTCTCCCCGGAGCACAAAGACAAAAACTGCGAGGTCTGTGTTTCGTTCAGGTCGAAGAAAACCATCCGTGACAGTCTGGCTCGATGTCACGAAATGTCTTGCGGAAGCAGCTCGATTTTGGACATCTTCGGAGCAGATCCCAATATCCAGCCAGAGCAACAAGGTAATGAAGAAGACATCTCCATCTCCGAGGACTCCGATGTGGAAGAGGAGACAATCACCCCGGCTCAGTGGTCCGTGGGTACCGAAACCCCTCTCCCAAAACCCACATCTAAGGCTCCCGTAGCGCCTCTGGCTCGGGTCGACACGGCAACATATTTCAGATGCCTCGTCCTCTGGCCAGGCTATGAAACCTAAAGA
The DNA here is from genome assembly GCF_964261635.1 of Lissotriton helveticus. Classification (NCBI taxonomy): domain Eukaryota; kingdom Metazoa; phylum Chordata; class Amphibia; order Caudata; family Salamandridae; genus Lissotriton; species Lissotriton helveticus. The sequence continues at coordinate 1,687,593,196 of NC_136065.1, read as the reverse complement.
CAAGTCTTCTGGCTCTGGCTCGAGCCAGCCCTATTCCGGTGCCGAAAAGTCACCTTCGGCACTGAAGCACAAGACCAAAGATGCGCCATGCCCTGCTTCGTCTGCACCGAAGATAGCCACGACGCCCAAACCCTCGCTGTTGAAACATACCAAAGACAAACAGTCTGAACCGAAACAATCGTCAGAACCGAAAAAATCATCGGAAACCTAAGGAGCCCAAGCAAAAAGCCTCAGACTTGATCCTAAGAACATTTTAACCCAAAATCTTCGGCACCGAAAAAAGACATTTTATCCGCAAAGTCTGTACCTGATTTTTCGGATCCAAAACAAAAAACTCTTTATCGATCTAGAGACTGGCAAAGTTGTCGCCAAACCTCCAAAAAAGAGAAAACTGGACACTTTAGAGGAACCTGGAATACCTTTGAAGCGAAAGGAGACGAGCACCAACACCTCTCTACCTCCTTCTCCTCCTCCAGCTGATCCAAATCTTTCAATTTCTCCACCACACTCACCACAACATACTTTTTCACCTCAAACACCAGATGATGAGGATACCGATGGTAGTGTTAATATAGATCCAGATGGGGATGATGATGATCATACCTTCCCACACGAAGTAGACCCTTGGGATGAATACAACACAGATCCCGACCCACATAATGACCCGTACCTCTATCCATCTAGGCCATTATCACCTGAAGACAATATTGGGTTTGCGCAACTAATCGATAGGGCTGCCCAATACCACGGGGAAGAGTTCCATTCTGATCCCTTAGAGTAAGATTTTTTACTCAAAACCTTTGCACCCTCGCAAAAATCCACGCACACCCTGCCAATGCTAAAGGGCATGTTCAAACATGCTCCAGAAGTTTTTAAAGACCTTGTCAGGGCCAGAATTCTCAACACCAGGGTAGACAAAAAGTATAAGGTAGCTCCCAAAGACCCAATTTACATAAAAGGTCAATTCCCTTTAGATGCTCTTGTGGTGTCTAATGAACGCAAGAGAGCAAACTCGCAGAGTACAGGAGACACCCACCCTCCTGATAAGGAGTCCAAACTAATAGATGCATCTGGTAAACGTATTGCGTCACAGACTGCGAATCATTGGCGGATTGCCAATGCCCAAGCTTTATTGGCCGGGTACAACAGGGCACACTATGATGAGCTTGAAAAGCTCATGCAACACCTTCCTGACCAGTACAAACAAGAAGCCAATGACCCTTAAGCAAGAGGGGAAATTAATCGCAAACATCTCAATTAAATGTGCGATTGATGTGGCTGATACCGCATCTCGTGCCATTAACACTAGCGTTTTGTTGCACAGGCACGCGTGGCTCCGGGTCTCCGGATTCAAGCAAGTGGTGCAATCAGCTATTCTTAAACAGCCCGTTGATCAAGAGCATCTTTTCGGGCCCTCAGTTGACACATCTTTAGAAAAGATTAAAAAAGATACAGACGCTGCTAAGTCCATGGGGGGCTTACAAATTCCTTCCCCTAGAGGTTCTTTTCGCCGCTCCTTCTTACAGGGCTGGCTCCAAAACCATTGGCTCAGAACATCCCTCTTCTTCCTTTAAGAACTCCACTCAAACGTCCTCCAAAGGATACTTTTGCAGAGGCTACAGAGGCAACAATGTTAAGAGTAGAGGTCGCAGCAACAATAGCCGCAACTCCTCTACCACCAAACAGTGACTTTCTGCACTCCCCCGATCATCATCCCACTCCTGTCGGGGGACGTCCCTCACACTTCCTAACTGTCTGGAATTCAATCGCAACAGACAAGTGGGTACCACAAATTACTCAGTATAGTTATTACCTGGAACTCCTCTCTACTCCCCCAGATATTCCTCCCAGACAACGTCCAATGTCCTCGGAACATCTGACACTTCTCAAACAAGAGGTTCTCTCTCTATTACAAACACATGCAATAGAACCAGTCCCCTTGCCTCATCAAGGCACAGGGGTTTACTCCCTCTATTTCCTAGTTCACAAAAAGGACGGCTCTCTCAGGCCCTTATTGGACCTCAGACCCCTAAACCTCTACATTCAGTTGGATCACTTCCACATAGTCACTCTCCAACAGGTGCTCCCACTGCTTCAACAGGGCCACTTTCTCTCCACTCTGCACTTAAAGGACGCTTACTTTCATATTCCCATTCGCCCTGCTCATTATCCCCGGTTCGTCATAGACGACAACACTACCAATTCAAAGTCATCCCATTCGGGTTGACTACAGCACCCAGAGTCTTCACCAAGTGTCTCGCAGTAGTTGTGGCCCACTTACGAAGGCAGCAGATTCATGTCTTCCCTTATCTGGACGACAAGCTCATAAAAGCCAGGTCACGCAGCAGCTGTGTGCAATAAACGCACAAAACAATACAACTGCTTCACCACTTGTGACTCACGGTAAGCCTCACCAAATCCCACCTCCAACCGTCCACCATACAACAATATCTAGGGGCTCCCATAGACACTTCAAAAGCTCTAGCATACCACAGCCCAGTCAAGATAACCGCCATACAAGCTCTTTTTACAAGATTTCAGCCTCAACACTCACTACCAGCTCGAGTGTTTATGCAGCTAATCGGGATGATGGCTTCTTGCATTCTCATGGTCCCTTATGCAAGCCTCCAAATGCGTCCCTTACAGGAGTGTTTAGCACGTCAGTAGAACCAGGCACAAGGTCAACTAACAGATCTGGTGTTGGTAGACGACCGCACCCATCGCTCTCTGCAGTGGTGGAACACACAAAACCTTTCCGAAGGGCAGCCGTTCCTCGACCCAGATCCACAGATAGTGCAAATAGAAGACGCATCACTCACCGGCTGGGGAGCTCATCTTCAAATCCATTTCATTCTGGGTATGTGGACCCCTCAACAAAAACAATTCCACATAAATTACCTCAGTTGTCCGAGACAGCAGATCCACGAATGGGAACTTCCTCCTCACGTTCTGCTGCCATTCTTTCAAATGTGGGGCCACCTAGAAATAGACCTGTTCGCCACACACCAAACCACAAAATGCCCAAGCTTCTCATCCAGGTATCAACACCCATTGTCCAAAGGCAATGCGCTGGTTGAACTGGTCAGGCACATTTTCGTACGGTTTTCCGCCTCTCCCACTCATTCTGCTAGTGGTTCGGAAACTCAAACCGCATTCCCTCACAATGATCCTGATTGCTCACACATGGGCCAATCAGACATGGTTCACAACCCTCTTGGAACTATCAGTAGTTCTTCATCAAATGTTACACCTGTCACCCAAGCTTCTCACTCAGGACCATGGAGAGATAAGACATCCAGATCCCAGTCAACTCAACCTTGCTATCTGAAAGAGACACGTTGGTGATAGATTCCTTACCTTAGAATATCCCCAGGCGTCAGACTGGATCCGGAAAGTTTTGCTTTGCAGTACTCCTGGGCATCAGTTGGTGGCGTCCTGCGACTCCGGGTCAGTCACTGGCATCGTCCGCGCTGAGATGACATCACGGAGGGTACTTAGGCGCCACCCATGCACGCTGACGTCAGTTCTTTCTTTTTCTGCGCCGAAAACTCAGATCCAGATTGAGCATGTACCTCAGTCATTTTTTGACTACTTATTTGAGACTTTTGTCCCCATCCCCCCCCCCCCCTCAGTCTTCTGGTGCAAGTAGGGGTGCCCGGCTTTAAGTCTTGTGGGTCGTGCCACCGTAATATGTCGGTGGCGGACCCCCATGATGAGTGCCTCTACTGCCTAGAGACCTGCCATGACTCCTGAGACTGTCAAGCCATGGCCCCAAAGGCCTTGCAGGAGTGGCGCCGGAAGTTGCTGGAGATCCGGCATTCCTCAAAACGCTGCTCCGAGTCTAGGGACTGTTCACAAGACAGCTCGTGGGACAGGATCAGTCGCTCCTCAGGCTCTGTCTTCGCTTTCAGATTCCGGTAAGCGACTCCATAAAAAAGCAGTTGAAGAAGCGCGTTCGCTCTCCGATGTCCCCCCGTTGCTCTCAGGAGGTGGTCGAGGGGGACAGGGGCTCCGTCCCTGCGGCTCCTCTGGAGCGGGGGAATCCTGCGGCCTACCCATGATACCCTGGTCTGTTGGCGACTCACCAGTTTCTTGCTGCCTTGGACTGCCTTTAAAGGCCCTGGGCTCCCGCCAGTGCGCCTTCGGGCCCCACGGTCCCGTGTCCAGATCCTGATGGCCCAGTAGCTCCGCCCCACGGCTCCGGTCTCGGTGCCACAGGATTCTCTGCGAGGTGCAGCGCCGCCGGCCCCGGCGCCACCCTCTCCTCTGCCCCAGGCGCCGCACTGGGTGCCGTTCATCCCACCCCTGCCCCGGTTCCCGGACCATTTTGTTCTAACCTGGGATCCAAATTGGGATATGGCTCCGGCTCTGCCCCGGCCGGTGCCGTATTCTGTGCCGTTCCCGATGCAGTTTGTCTCTTATCCGGCCCAGATTCTGCCGCCTCGACTGCAGAACCCGCTACGCTGGAGCCGGATGAAGACTGGGACGGGTCCGAGGACCCCCTTGCGAGGACCCAAGTGTGACTCCGAGCAAGATTGGGTGGACGACCTTGAAGATGTGGGCGGACTGGATGTGTCTTCTGACCCGGGGTTTGCCTCTCCTCCGCCTACTATGGAGGAGGGTGCTGCTTCTTACACCTTGGTGCTCGGTCAGCTGCGGAGGCGCTCAATCTTGACCTCCCTACAGTGGCCCTCAAAACCAATCTCCTTAGAGAGTGCTCCAGACGGCGTCTGCATCATCGGATCGGCTGCTCCCTTTCAATGAGGCCCTCACCGAAGTCCTCTTGGTCCTCTTGGGCACTTGGTCGCGACCGGCTACGGGGGCACCGGTGGCTGAAAACGTCGCTAGGTGTCCTTGCCCTGTGCCTGGTGATCCCGCCTTCCTGACCACTCACCCCACGCCTGAGAGCCTGGTCATTCAGGCCAAGATGTCGCAGAGTGCCTTTCCCCCGGCTCTGCCGGATAAGGACTCTAAAAGGCTACAACAATTTGGCAAGAGGTTGTTCTCCTCGGCCAGCTTGTGTGATTCTGTAGCCCAGGTCTTTTCCTCAGTGTTCTGAGGAGGTCCAGGCTGTCCTTTCCCAAGTGATTGCCGAAGGCAAGGATGTGGCTTATTTTGCCATCAGGTGCGGTGTGGATACCGCTGATTCATTGGGCAGGGCAATTTCCACGACTGTGGCATTGCAGCGCCACGCCTGCTTGCGTTCCACTGGGTTCTCGCCCGATGTCCAGGGCTCGCTCATGGACATGCCCTTTGATGGCTCCTGCCTCTTTGGCGATAAGGCCGACAATGCCCTGAAGCGCTTTAAAGACTCTTGGGCCACGGCAAAGTCCTTGGGTCTTTCTACAAAGAAATCTGCCACTCCTGGGTTCCGTGCCAGGGCAGGGGCACCCAAGCACGCTCCTCCAACAAGCCTGTGCAGACCCAGCCTCAACGCGGCCGTGGATTCCGCAGGAGCTGGTCTGGGAACCAGCGCGCGGGTCAGTCCACCGCCACCCCCGCTTCTTCCTCCTCCAAACCTTCCTAATCCGAGCTTCAGGAAGCACCACACACCGGTGGGTGGCTGGGTCCGCCACCACATCCACCACTCGCGTGAAATTACATCTGACAAGTGTGTGCTGCAGATAATCTGCCAAGGTTACTCGCTCCCCATTTCTATCCTCACCTCCAGCAATGCCGCCTCGGTACCACCGCATGTCAGGGGATCATTTGGCTCTTCTCAGTCAGGAAGTCACAGCCCTCCTGGCCAAGGGGGCGATTGAGTGCGTTCCCGGTCAGGAAGTAGGAGTGGTTGTTATTCTCACTACTTGCCCCCCCCCCATCTTGGACCTCCGGGACGTCAATCGCTTCCTCCAGAAGGAGAAGTTCAAGATGCTGACTCTGGCTCAGTCCTGGCTGCATTGGACCCTGGAGACTGGATGGTAGCGTTGGACTTGCAGCACGCTTATTTTCACATCCCCGTCCTGCCGGCCCATCGCCACTACCTGCGATTCATGGTAGTCCAGGAGCATTTTCAGTTTGCCGTGCTCCCCTTCGGCCTTACCAGTGCCCCTCGGGTGTTCACGAAGGTGATGGCCGCAGCTCATCTGCGCAGGTCAGGGGTGTCAGTCTTCCCCCTACCTCGACGACTGGCTGTTGAAGGCGGGCTCACCCCAGGCCGTCGTCATCCATCTCCAGACTACGGCAGACCTCCTGCATTTGCTGGGGTTCTCCATCAACGTGCCCAAGTCGCACCGGAGTCCCTCTCAGAAGCTCCCCTTCATCGGAGCGGTTCTGGATTCGACGCTTCTTCGGGTTTATCCTCCCGAACAGCTAGTCCGGGATATTCAGGCTATGATTCCGCTCTTTCAGCCTCTATCCCGGGTGTCAGTCAGGATGACCCTACGGCTTCTGGCCCTTATGGCCTCCTGCATCCTGCTGGTGACACATGCCAGGTGGCATATGCGGGCTCTGCAATGGGACCTGAAGTTCCAGTGGGCAAAGCATCAGGACAACCTGTCCAATCACGTCCAGATCTCCGAGGGTGCTGCACGACAGTTACAGTGGCGGCTCACGAATTGCGATTGGGTCAGTGGCAGATCCTTCTCCCTTCCCCAACCGGAGCACACAGTGGTGACGGATGCGTTCCTCCTGGGATGGGGAGGCCACATGGGAGAGGCGGAGATCAGAGACCTCTAGTCTCCGGTGGAATCCTGGCGCCATATCCACCTTCTAGAACTGCGGGCGATCCGACTTGCACTAAAGGCATTCCTTCCCTCTGTCCAGGGAAGTGTAGTGCAGGTGTTCACGGACAACACCAACGTCATGTGGTACTGCAACAAACACGGCGGGGTGGGGTCGTGGATCCTATGTCATGAGGCCCTGCGCCTCTGGACATGGTGGGAACATCAAGGCATTACCTTGGTGGTTCAACACCTGGCAGGTTCTCTGAACGCCAGGGAGGACAAACTCAGCAGTCGGTGCATGTTGGATCACGAATGGCTCCCGAACTCAGACGTGGTGCAAGGTCTCTTTCTGCAGTGGGGAGAGCCTTGGTTAGATCTATTCGCCACCGAAGAGAATGCAAAATGTCATCAGTTCTGCACGTTGGAATTTCCAAGGCAGCACTCGCTCTGCGATGCTTTTTGTCGCAAGTGGAGCTGCGGTCTGTTGTACGCTTTTCTGCCTATACCACTTCTGCCCAGAGTGCTGAAGAAGATTCGCGCGACCGGGTCCAAGTCATTCTTGTGGCTCCGGACTGGTCTCGGAGGGTATGGTATCCCGAGCTACTCAGTATGACCATCGATCCCCAATCAGTCTTCTTCTTCGGGAGGATCTTCTGTCGCAGCAGCAGGGGACTGTCCTCCACCCGAACCTGTCCAGCCTCCAGCTCCATGCATTGAGATTGAGCGTCTACAGTTGACACCTTTCGATCTTCCTCCTGAAGTCTGTGATGTCATTCTGGCTGCCAGGCGTCCCTCCACCAAAACGGTGTACGCCTGCCAGTGGAACAAGTTTGTGGCATGGTGTGCAGCAAAGGCTGTGGATCCCCTTTCTGCCCCTCTTTCTGAGGTTCTTCTGTTCCTTCTCTCTTTGGCCCAGCAGGGCTATCAAAGGTTATCTTTCGGTCATCTCTGTCTGTCTACGGCTTCCAAATCAGCCTTCTCTTTTTAAGTCCTTCGGTTGGTAACCGTTTCCTTAAAGGCATTACGCATATGTTTCCACACGTGCCCTTCATAATGCCTCAGTGAGACTTGAATCTTGTCTTGACTTTTCTAATGTGTGCTCCATTTGAGCCCCTTCATAACTGTCCCCTAGGTCTTCTCACTCTAAAGACGGCTTTCCTGGTTGCCATCACCTCTGCGAGGAGAGTGAGTGAGCTCCAGGCCCTTTCTTCCAAACCTCCTTTCCTTTCTGTTCATCCGGCAATGTGGTTTTAAGGACCCGTTCTTCTTTCCTGCCAAAGGTCGTCACGCCCTTCCACATCGGGCAGACCATCACTTTGCCTACCATCTTTCCGCCTCCGCATCCTTCAAGGGAAGAGGAGAGGCTCCACCGTCTGGACCCAAAATGTGCGCTCGTATTCTATCTGCAGCGTACACAGCAGTTCCGGGTGGATGATCAGCTTTTTGTTGGCTACGTGGGCACCAAAAAAGGTCTGGCTGTGCACAACCGGACCATCTCCCGGTGGGTCGTTCTGTGCATCCAAGCATGTTACTCCTCGGCCAAGAAGTAGCCTCCTGTGAGACTGCGTGCCCATCCACAAGGGTTACTGCAGCCACTACTGCCTTGGGTCGAGGAGTTCCCTTGCAGGACATTTGTCAGGCAGCTACGTTGGCCTCGCTGCACACGTTTACAATGCACTACTGCCTTGACAGTCCAGCCTGGAGAGACGGCTTCTTTGGCCGTTCCGTGCTCTGTGACTTTCTGGTGTAATCTCATTCGCAGACCCACCACTGTGGTTGGTATTGCCGGGGTATCTACTCTAAGGTAAGGAATCTAACACTAACTAATGTGTCTTACAGATATATCGTTACACAAGTAGTAACATGTGCATCTGGCACCTGAAATCTTAGAGTTTGGCTACCTCAATCTCCCGCCAGACTGCATGAACCTCATTAAAGAGGCTAGACATCTACCACTAGAGCTTGCTATGCCGCAAATTGGATTTTTTTTTTATTTACTGTACAAACCACCAAATCAACCCACTAGATGCTTCTATTCAAAACATCATCTGTTACCTTTTGCATCTATAACAATGTAACCTAGCGTATACATCCATTAGACTACATCTCGCTGCCATAGCAGCTTATCTCCAAAACAGACCACACTTGTCTTTGTTTAGAGTACCAGCTATCAAAGCTTTTATGGAAGGACTTAAAAGAATAATTCCTACTAGATTTCCACCCACTCCAGTACGGAACTTAAATATGATTCTTACCAGACTCATTGGTCACTCCTTTGAACCTATGCATAAATGCAAATTACAACTTCTTACCTGGAAAGTAGCTTTCCTGGTTGCCATAACCTCTCAGAAGAGTCAGTGAAATCCAGGCATTAACCATACAAGAACCATTTCTACAAATTCACCATTACAAAGTGGTTCTTAGGACTAACCCAAAATGTCTACCTAAAGTCGTGTCTGCTTTCCACCTTAATCAGTCTGTAGAACTCCCAGTGTTTTTCCCTCTACCAGATTCTGTTGCAGAACGAGCTCTTCACATGCTAGGCGTGAAAAGAGCGATACTTTACTACATGGAAAGAACAAAATCCTTTAGAAAGACTAAACAACTTTTTGTGTCTTTCCCCCACCTCATAAGGGCAATCCTATCTCAAAAACAGGGATTGTAAGGTGGATTGTTAAATGCATCCAAATTTGCTATGCGAAAGCCAATCGCACATTAACCATTCCCCCTAGATCTCACTCCACATGTAAACTAGGGGCATCTATGGCATTCTTAGGCAACATTCCCCAAGATGACATCTGTAAAGTAGCACTTGGTCTACACCACAAAACACTATTGTGTAGACGTGCAAACAAAACAACAAGCTACTGTGGGCCAGGCTGTATTAAGAACACCTTTTCAAACTACTGCAGCAGATACAGGTAGCCACTGCTAAGAGGATAACTGTTGTATAGTCTATGCAGAAGTATACGATTTACTGCTCATATGCCTCTAACGGAAAATGCTACTACCAGTATGCATCTGTTCTGGGCATGTAGAGCTGTAGATTCGTATACGCCTCCCCGGATACCTCTTCCAGTATTATCTTAGATACATTACACATGGACATCTTTTCTAATTCTTACTAACTCCATCATAACCCTCCATGGCAAAAACAATCCGGAGATGGAGTCGATGCACGTGCGCACTATCGTCCTAAAGAGGAGTCACCTACCTAGTGACTACAAAGACTTCTTCCAAGACAAAAACAAAGTGCAAACATCCGAGCCCAACACCAGATCTATGCATAAGTATACAAATCTACAGCTCTACATACCAAGAACAGATGCTTACTGGTAAGTAGCATTTTCCTTTATGAAGATGGAACTCTTCTTGCAGTTGGGTGAAGGATTTTAGAGTGGTGCCCTTCATAATGTCCCCTAATGTGGAGATGCCAATTTGATCCCACTGACTAAACCCCTGCAACGTGGCCACCTGGCGTACAAGTGTTCCATGAGTTCGTGTCCCAGGGCATGATTACAATGTTTTGGTGACCTCCCTGAATTTACTTGCAATTGTCCTTCTGAGCCTAAAACTTGTTTTATTCTAACTACGAACGTATAAATTGTGTTTTTATACTTGCGGCATCTTTTAAATCACTATTGCACTTTAGCGCTGTGCTCACACAGGTACCTGCTTGCTCTGCATTCCTGCCTGTGCCCCGTTCCACCACGGGTTTTCCCGCTTGTGTGGAGGGCACGCCGGCAGAGATTGGGTCCCCGCTCCCATTGGCTGCTCTGTCAGGTGGGATGCGAGACACGTGACCTGACGTATTTAACAGGATGTCCCTATTCGTGCACAGCGAATGCGCACAGCGAAGTTTCGCCAAAGTTAAGCCCGTCTGCGCCTGTCCGCGCTGAGGACGGGCTTCAGGACGGGCCATGCAGAAAGGAGACTTCGTTAGGCAGCCAGGTAACTCGGTCCTATGCCCATTCAGATATACTTGCTCTTAAGCCACCTTCCTTACCCTGTCACTTTACCTTTCCCCCTGGAGCTTTCCTTGGCTCTTCGTTCAATTGCTGCCCTATTTGTAACATGGAGTCCCCCCCCTTTATTTCCCTAAAGGACAGTTACTGAACAGTACCCCTGCTATCTCCAAATCGCAAACGGAAAGGGGCTTTCTTATCAATGCCAGGTCATTGATTAAAAATAACATTGCATTCCATGACTTCGTTACAGCCAGGAACCCTTCATGGGTTTTCATTACTGAAACTTGGGCTTCTGACTCATCCGGTCCCGATCTCCAGTACGCCATCCCAGAGGGCTATGCGTTACAGAGACTGGATAGATCGGGACGCAGGGGTGGAGGGTTGGCAATTCTTTATAAGGTTTCATCTATATGTTGCACTAAAACCCTCTCTGCGCCATCGGACCTTTTTCAGGCTTTGTATTTCTCTATATCCTCTTCTCCCTCAGTGTCCTTCACCGGTCTTCTCATCTACAGACCCCCCGGCCCCAGATCCAGCTTTGGCCCTAATCTATTTAAAATCTTGGAGCCCTATTTTGGCAAACTCCACCTTAAGGTCCTAGGGGATCTACATTTTCACTTAGACGATCTGTGTTCTAAGGATACTCTCTCCCTGATGGACCCCCTGACCGCTTGTGGCCTTCTTCAGTTGGTACATAGTCCTACCCACCTGGCAGGTCACATCTGTGAGAAGTTGGCCTGATGTGCAGTGTTCACTATTCTAGTGATCACTATATATCAGTCCAAACAACCCTTATTGATGATTGGTTGTAAGTCAACCTTATAGACCAGCTATCCTGGATACGAGCAGTCTAAGGCTAAGACTCTAGAGGGCGTGTTAAGCCAGCTGTTTTACCATCACATTACCCCTTGAACACCCAGTGAAAGGACACCACACAAGTTGTTATGAAAATAAACAGTGTATTTATTTATAACAAGACTACCCTGGCTCTTTATGAGACAGGGAGCTAAGCACACAACAAAACTCTTACGAAAATACTTTAAGTTAGCACGTTATACACAAATGCCCGAGGGGCACGAAAAACCATATACTCTAAAAGTGGAATGCGAATTATTAGCAGGTAAGTAACAGTTCTAATAGGCTTTGGAGTCGCTAGGACTGGACTAGGGAATCGTTAGATTACTACTAGGAGGCCCAGGGGACTCGGGTGCAGAGTGTGCACTCTCACGCGGGATGCGGGACAAAGTCTATGGAAGCTAGAATTCACAAAGTTAGTGTTCACGGGCGAACCCGACCTGGTAGGGAGAAAACGACAGTGGATCCTGACCCTTGGATAGTGAGGCTATGCTGGGACACCGGAGTGCCGAAGTTACCTAGCCCAGGGGCTGCAGCTGCATAGGTCTGTAAAGACGTCGGGGATCTCGTTGCCGGACCAGGAGCCTGGAAGGAAGAAGTTGCTGGCAGGCGACCAGTGAAGAAAAGTTCAATGGATCCAAGCCTGGATCAAGGAAGAAGAAAACCTGAAAGCAGAGGGGACCAAGTTCTTGAATCACTAGCCAGTGATTAAGTGGGCACCAGGATGGCACCGGGCGAAGTCACCGCAGTCAGGTGAGTGGGCGCTGCTGGGCTCTGCAGTCTCTCGGACCAGGAGGCGTTGTCGGCGACCAGGATGGAGGTGCGAGCTGTCCCACGAAGGTTCTTACTGTCGACGTCGCTGGACCCAGGATTGGGCAACAAGTCTTGGCAAATGCAAGGCCCACGCGGTGGACCTAAAATGGCGTCTTGGGCGGACCAGGAGGGTCCAGGGTACTTCTCCGATGGGGGGAAGCAAGGGCCAGTCTGGAGCAACCAGACCAGCAGCAGAAATGTCGTCGGGCGTCGTCAGGAAGGCCACAAGCCAGCGGGCTAGTAGCCAAACAACGCGGTGAGCAGTAAAAAGCAGAAGGGCCCCACGCAGATCGTGGAGATGCTGGGGGGCGGCTCTTCGGTGCTGGAGCTGCTCAGGGTGGGGGCTTCTCGGACCCCAAAGCACTCACCAGGAATTCACTCGGCGGGCTTGTTGTTCAGAAGTCGTGCAGTCTTGAAGATGGCCGGTCCCTCGAGGTCTCGTCACACCCACGAATCTCAGCGTGACTGATGATGTAGGTAGAGGTCAGAGGTGCCAGGGAAGCCGGTTCTCGTCGAGCTGGGCAGTCGGATTCCGGAGGAAGGACTTGCAGCAGACCGCAGTGTTCTGTAGATGGTGCCTGCGGATGCAGGGTGACTACTCCTTAGTCACAAGGGAGAAATCTTAGGAAGAAGTCTTGAGTTCCTTTCGTGGAAAGTAGTTTCAGGATTCAAAGATGATCTGATCTGGAAGGGGGCCAGTTCCTACCTTTATCCTGTAAAAAGGGGCTGGCACGCGACTAAGTCCTGCCCTAGGGGTGGGACTAGGAGGGGGGTGGTTACACCCACTTCCTTGGCGGGCTTTTCCCCAGCACAGGGTCTGGAGTGACCCTGGAACTGGTTCCAGCCAGCCTATGCACAGTGAGCACCGGGGTGCCACGTGCAGTCACCTTCCTCTAAAGCCCTGCCTACCTACAATACACAAAACCCTGTCTGGGACGGTGCTGGCACCGCCCCTGGCAGGAAACCCTTTGTCCTTATCTCCTGCTCTGGGAGGACTCCCAGCAGCAGGAGGGCAGACTTGTGTCTCGGTGGCAGCATCCATTTTGTGGAGCTGAGGCTCTGTTTGACTTTAACCGGGGTTAGGGGTTACATACATGTCGTGTCCCTCTAGAAGGGTGGAATGCTAACCCCGTCGCCAGAATTGGCGAGGGGTTAGTATTCCAATTCGTATGACACCTTACTCGACATGTTTTGATAAAGCGATACCAGAGTTGGCATATAACCGCGAGGATTATAATGCACTTAAGAGTATATGGTATGCGATATCATGGAAACGGCTAAGGGATGGATCCCGAAAGCCGCAGACAGGCTCAGCTCATGCCAGAGCACCATCTCACACGATTCCACGCACTCTGCCTTCAGGATTGTTAAGGCCTGCCATAGGAGTGACTGATAGGAGATCTGTGTGTCCATTTTTAGGGTTAGATATAGGTATACTATATCTAAAGCAAAGGGTGATTACACCACCTTGCCCCAGCTGTCAAGCAGCCAGTTGTGTCAGATTTGGATGGCCAGCCAGGGGTGGCATAATACATGCTGCAGCCCCTGGTAGGCCCTGGGTACACCTATGCCCTGGGTACCTAAGGTACACTGTACAGGGACTGATAAGGTGGCTCAGTATCCAATTTAGATATGTACCTAAGGTACATGGAATCCATTTTACAGAGAGAGCAGTGGGCCTGAGGTCCTGAATAGCAGGGCCTCAGGTCAACTAAGTCAGAAAACCAGCAAAACACCAGGCAAAAAGTTGGGGGCAACCATAGTCAGGGATTTACCTTCCTACAACATCCTTGACTGGTTGTTCTCTAATGACCCCAGACTTTCTGTGGGCCCCCCTATCCCCCTAGTCTGGTCAGACCATCTGGCAGTTCCTCTGGAACTTAATTCCCTTCCCCCCTCTCCCCCACATCATGGTTCCAGTAACATGATTACTAGACGGAATTATAAGAGTATTACAAATGATTCTCTTGCCCCCCTTATAGTGCAGACCCCTATCTCCCCCTTGAAGGAAGCTAGTGATGCTGCACAGGAGCTTGCCAACTCTATCTCTAAAGCAGTAGATCTTTTGGCTCCTGCCTCCCTGCGCTACTCAGTTAGGCGGAAACCCTCCGCCCTCTGGTTTACGGAGCCTCTTAGAATCCTGAGGCAGGGATGTAGGAGGCAAGAGAGGCAATGGCGGAAAACCTGGAATCCCACTGACCGAGAAACCCATAAGTCTCTGCTTGGAGAATACAAGTCTAGGGTCGTTAAAGAAAAGCAGGATTATTTCTCCAGGCTTACGTCATCCCTTACTTCTTATAGGGAACTATTTAAGATCGTTGACTCTCTGTGCTCCCTTCAAATTCCTGACCCTGTTATAGGTTCCCAAGAGCTGTGCGACAAGATAGCACAGTTCTTTCATACCACAATCGTTGACATCTCTCTTACCCTGGAAGCACAGAAAGATCTAATCGGTTCCCATCCTTCCCTGACTCAACCTGTTTTAGAATGCTGGACTAAAGATCCTTCCAAGACTCTGACCAACTTCCCGCTCCTCACCCTCGACCAACTAGACTCTCTTTTAAATAGGACAAAATCAGGTTCACCTCTGGACCCCTGCCCTCTGAAAGTCCTGAAGGATTGTAGGGAAATTTTGTTGCCCCCCCCTTTTGGAGGTGATGAATAGGGCGTTAACTCAGGGCCTATTTCCAGCACCTTGGAAGAAGGCCATATTTAAGCCATTACTTAAAAAGCCTACTCTGGATCCGGAGACCCTCAAAAACTACCGACTGATTTCCCTATTGCCTGCCCCTGCTAAAATGTTGGAAACACATCTCAATCAGCACCTGACTGCTTTCCTTGATGCCTCTGGGTTCCTGGACCAGTCCCAGCATGGCTTCCGAAAATACCATAGCACCGAGTCGGCGCTCACTGTAGTTATCGATAATATTCGTTCAAAGGTCGACCGAGGCCAGACCACCCTCTTGGTCTTGCTAGATCTGACCGCAGCCTTTGACACCCTGTCTCCCTCGACTTTAACAGCTCGTCTGAGGGAGATAGGGGTGGAAGGCCCAGCACTGAGTCTCCTGTCCTCTTTTCTCGATCAGAGAGAGCAGAGGGTCAAGCTGGGAGAGTTCCTCTCCCCTGCTAAACGTGTGAGGTGTGGGGTTCCACAGGGGTCGGCCTTGAGTCCGACCCTCTTTAACATTTACGTGGCCCCACTTGCCAGGCTAGTAAGATCACAGGGGATGGAGGTGGTGTCATACGCCGATGACACCCAGATCATGGTGTCCCTCTCCCACCCGGTGAGTACCTCCGCGCTCAGCTTCAGGAACTGCATGCAAGCAGTTTCCGAATGGATGATTTCCAACGCCCTGAATCTGAACGGAGAGAAAACCGAGGTCTTGATCTTCGGTAAAGACCAAGGCATATGGTCTAATGACTGGTGGCCTCCATCTCTTGGAGCCTGCCCTGTGCCATCAAACTCTGCCCGGAATCTTGGCGTGATCATTGACACGTCGTTGGCCATGGCACAACAGGTCAATAGGACTGTGTCCTCTTGCTGGGGAGTTATTAAGGTGCTTAGGAAAATCTCCCACTATCTCTCCCCTCAAGCTCGCAAACAGACCGTGGTCGCCCTAGTGGCATCACGGCTAGATTATTGCAACGCGCTTTATGCAAACACCAATAAAGGCCTTATCCAACGCCTGCAGACCGTCCAGAATGCGGCTGCTAGATTTGTTCTGGATGTCCCTAACACCGCCTCTGCCCACTCTTGCTAGGAAGAGTCTCCACTGGCTCCCGATCCAGTCAAGGATCTCCTTCAAAATACTATGCCTGGTTTTCAGTGCTTTATCCGCCGGCTGCTCAGAAGCCATAAGCTCTCTCTTGAGTCTCTACTCTCCCAGTAGATGTTTACGTTCTGCTAGTAAGAACCTTCTCTCCGTCCCTCGGACAAATAAGGTCAGATGGGGCGGCAGGGCCTTTTCATCTGTGGCCCCTAAACTGTGGAACGCCCTTCCTCGTGAGATTAAATCCCAACCCTCTATGGCTCTCTTCAAAAAAGCCCTAAAGACGTGGTGTTTCACTAAGGCCTACCAGTAAGCATGCTCTCGGATCTTACACCCTTTGGTTAGGCGCCTTGACGCCCGTTGGGCTAAGTAGCGCTATATAAATCAGGCTTCATTCATTCATTCATGCTACTGTGGCGTTGTCTGGGTCAGACGCCCATGCCACCCCATGCGCCGGACTGTATACCTTCACAGCCGAATAGTCGTTCTGCTGGCATGAGGAAGGGGACCTAGGGACTGTGCGCTGTACAGTAGCTGAAGGAGGGGAACCCCCTCCATTGCTGCATGTTCAATGGCAAATGCCGGGTCTGTAGGTGAATTATACCGCCACTCATTAATAACGAGGAGGTGGGAGGCAACGTAATAAGAGTACACATCAGCGGCCGCTATGCCGCCGCAGAATGTAGATTGCACACAGGTATGTAACGCCACCCTAACTGCACCCCCAGCCCATAAGAATTTGTTGAGTATGGCATTTATTTGCGCAAATCAAGACCTTGGTATATGACACAGGAAGTTTTGGAGTCTATAAAGCACTCTGGGGAGCGAGACCATTTTAAAAATAGCTGCGCGCCTATACAAAGAGAGGTGCAGGAAGTACCATACGGAAGTCTCTCCCTGGGAGCCAGCCAAGAGCGGGTTAATGTTGTGCGCCCATGAGGTTGTGGGGCAAGGGGACATAAATATTCAGAGATATTGGAAACCATCGGTAGCATGTTGGAGCTGAGATGCCCAGGTACCTCTGCCTTGTTGTCCGCATACCAGGAATAGCACCGATTTGGAAGGGTTAGTATGGAATCCAGTGGTCTGGCCAAAGACACAGAGAATCTGTAAGATTCTCGAGCCCGAAATCCAGGGATCCATCATGAAAAGTAAGATGTAGTCTGTGTATAAGATAATACGATCTGGCTGCAATCTTGGGCATTCAAAGCCGGCATAGCACCGGGTCTCGGCGAATCCAAACCGGCCGGGGCTCCACCGCCAAGGCGAATAGAAGCGGAGAACGAGGCCAGTCCTGTCTCGTGCCACGGCTAATAGGGAAGAAGGGAGAGCAATGACCAGCAATTCGCACTGAGGCCAGGGGGTCTTATACAATAGACGCACGTATGCCAGGAAACGTGGGCCAAGGTTGAACGCCTCCAACAGCTGGAATAAGTACTCCCAGCTCAGGGAGTCGAAGGTCTTATCGATGTCTGCCAGGATAGCAGCAGAACGCCCCCAACTCAGGGGCCAACGCCATAGCATAATGGACCCAGCGAATATTATGTCGAGTGGCTCGCTAAGGCCTGAATCGGGATTGATCTAAGTGAATCAGATCTTGGATGCAGGAGCGCAGGCGATCTGCGCGGATCTTCCCCAATAGTTTGTATTCAAAATTAATTGGGGAAATCTGGGCGGTACGACGATGGATCTTCTGGCGGACGACCGGGCTTTAAGAAGAGGACAATCTCAGCCTGATGCTAGTCCCTAGGTAATAACTGTGGCTCGAGAGCTTCTAGTATGGTTTCCGATAGGTGTGGGCCCAGCAAGGTCATATGAGAACAAAGAAACTCCATAGGAAACACGTTTGGGCCCGGCCGAGGCGCATCACCTTCGAGGCCACCCCAAGTTCGCCTACTGTGATAGGGTCTTCTAATTGGTCTCTCAACTGGTCCGATAGTCTCTGGGGGTGGGGGGATGCCTTGATGGAACTCAGCTATGAGATCCTTGGAGAGCTGTTCCCTCCGAGTATATAGCGTAGAAAAATAATGCACAAATTCTGTAACTACTTCTTTGGGGATGAGCGTAAAACAAAACACCGTCCTGCCCTCTAAAAATCGGAACTATGGGCGTGCTCGGACTGACCTAGCCTGTGTAACATCTTGCTAGATTTTTCCCCCACTGGTATATCCGGTGTTGAGATGCCAACCAGATCTTTCGCCTCCTCTATAAAGTGATGGTGCAACTGCTGGTGCATAAGGGACAGGTTACGCTGGAGGGTGGGGCTGGGGGCCTGCGCGTACAGCGCCTCAAGGGATGTGCACTGGGCTTCCAACTCCCTCCGCTGAGCAGAGCGTTTACATTTGTCGTTTGTCCTATAACGGATATCAACCCCTCTAATTGTAGTTTTCATAGCTTCCCAGAGGGCTTCCTTGGAGGGAGCAGAGTCAGTATTCAGTGTAAAATAATCCAGACACTCTTATTAATCTGGATTGCGAAGATGCCAATGGGACATACGCCACCGGAGGGGGGCTTTTGAAAGTGTAGGAGAAGTATCACCATGACTGGGGAATGATCAGACAGCCCTTTGGGATGGTGGGAGACTTTAGAGAATCTATGAGTGTAGTTGTGGGGTGTGATCATGTAATCTAGACAAGGCAAGGAACTAAAAATCGTGGACATGTATGTGTAACCTATACCAACGAGATGGTATTCGCGCCATACGTCGGTCTATCCCAGTGCATTGGCCAGCAGTGACAACTTGGCGACCCCGACGGGAGGATGTGTACCTGAGACCCATCGTCCAATTGCCTCCGAAGAGAGACAGGTCCTCCGGGAGATCACTCCACTGGCGAGTGATACACTCGACAAACGTGGTACCTAAAGGAGGAGGTGCATGTACACTACCTATGTTAAGTGGTTCCCCATAGTGTGCCAGACAGGAGGACATATCGGCCCCCGGGATCCACCCAGTATTTGCTATGAATGAAGGGGACGCGTGGGTGAATGAGGATGGCTGTTCCTTGGGAGCCCCTAGTAAAACCAGCATGATAGACCTGCTGGAACCCAAACCTGGCCAAACAGGGAGCCTTGTTGCCTAAAAGATGAGCCATATCGTTTAGCTTGGCGAAGGACCACCACCTGCTTGATTTTATTAAGCAGCCCGCAAACATTCCACGATAATACAGTGAGCTCACCCACAGGAGAGGCGAATTGCTGCATGGCCATATGGCGAACTTGGGTCTAAAGATACTGGCCTACCTAATGAGGATCAGAGTGAGCATCTGCGAAGAAAAAAACACTGAACACAGCAAAACTGGATAAACCTCTCCTTGCCCCCCCCCCCTCCCCCACTGCCAAGAACTAGGGGCATCTGTCGTGGTTTGGATCGCCCCAGGACCCAAACCGAAGACTGTGTCCATTTTAACTGACATTTTCAACCAACCTTTGTGTTTTTTCTCCTCCCCATCCTTAAGGGTGCAATACTGCTTGCTTTTCTGATTCAAGCATGTGAATCTATGACCGATCTATTACTGGAGAAGAACATTTGTTACTTTACCTTTACCTGCAGTTCTCCATTATTGGTATCTTTTAGAGATTCATATATGATCCACCTTCCTCCTCAGAGAGGCTCCCTTTATGGATTGGGGAAAAAAAAATCTTTATTTTTCAGATAGTTACAATACAAACAGGTCGACATTACACAGTGGAATTGCTGTTTCCGGAAATAGTCATCGTTAATATAGAGGTGACCAAAGGAGAGTCTAGAACCCAGCGCCCAATATCGGAACATACTAACAAAGTCCTCCCTGCCCGCCCCCAAACAAAGTATATTCCACGACCCGCCACCCCTTCTAACTAACCCCACAAATAAAGGAAACGTACAGTACATGAGTGTTTCATAAAAATCAGAGTAGAAAGGCTACTTGCAGTATACTACTCTGATTTTCAATAATTTTACCTCAGTGCAGGTGCTTGCTCAGCATCTCAAGGCTCTGTGTGATCAAAATTGGAAAAGATGCAGGGCCCTTGTTTAGTAGGACATTTGCCATCTGTTCCATAGTTACCGCTGTCCGTAGCCTTGCATGCCATTGTGTCATGGAGGGGGCCTCCACTCTTTTCCATGCAGCTGCCACAGACATTTTGCCTCCCCCGGGCAGAGCCACATGAAACCGGCTTGTCCCTAACAGTATGGAATCGTAGAGGGTCATGCCTAAGCCCAAAGAGTAAAAATTCAGGGTCATCCGGAAGCGGGTACCCCAGGATTTCTTTAAGTTGTGCCAGAATCTCAAACCAGAAAGGGCAGATCTTAGGGCAGTGCCACCATATGTCTTTGAAATCACCTAGCGGACCGCAGACCCTCCAGCAAAAGTCAGAGGTGGCCTGGGGAATATTTTCTTACGCTTGGTAGAATAAAGATACCAATCAAGCAGTTTGTAATGAGCCACCTTGAGTCCCATTGAGTGATAAAACGTGGGTATATCTCTCACCAATCCAGACAATCGATCCTCCGTAATGGGACCTTGTAGAATGCTGTCCATGTATTCTCTAAAGCAGGGTCGGGGGTATGTTAAGGGTATAACAGTAGATTGTATAGGAAGGAGATAGTACCCCTCATTCTGTAGTAGGGGATCTCTGTGTATAGTCATAATCTAGTGAATTGTCCCGCCCATGTGCGTGGACCCCGGCAATCAAAAATAATCTCTTAAGCTGTCAAAAAATTGCAGAACTGCAAAGACACTTAAGAGAAAATTTAAAGACAAATAATGCAGCCTATATCCACAGGCTACACTGTCCAGTACTTCAACTAGAAATTCCACCAAAAATCCACAAACAGCAAAGCCTGTCCAGATTTCCCTTGCCTTTACTGCAAAAC
The DNA here is from genome assembly GCF_964261635.1 of Lissotriton helveticus. Lineage (NCBI taxonomy): Eukaryota > Metazoa > Chordata > Amphibia > Caudata > Salamandridae > Lissotriton > Lissotriton helveticus. Next base: position 1,687,572,270 of record NC_136065.1, on the reverse strand, counting down.
CCCTCAGAAATGATAGAGAGGAAGGCCTGGACAGACAAGCCCCATAGGCTGCCATTATGTGGGTTAAACAGGATACTGTGCCTTTAAGGAAACCTTCTAGAACCTTCTCCCAGTATCCCAGAATGCATAGCAGGTCCCACTGACTTCAGTTCTTTTTTCCGGCTCCTGCTTACAGGACCCTGGCATTGAGCTCTCCCTTGTTTCAAGGGGTTATTGCATGTTTTGGCACTTTTGTATTCTAAAAGTGTTGCAGTTTACTTTCTTGGTTTTCTCTTCTCTTCTGTGTGCTGCTTCAGGTGTTTTAGGGCTCTAAAATGCCTGGCCTCTTTGTGAAGTGTCCAGCATGTGAGAGGAAGAAGGCCAGAGGTGATCCACATGATATCTGCATCGTCTGCCTCCCTGAAGATCATGTCCCTGAGGAGTGTGTCATCTGCCAGCAGTTTACAACTTGCACTCTGAAGGAAAGGGCGAAGATCAGGCTGTCTGGCCTTGAGGAGAGGCGCCTGCAGGCTGCAGGTGGGTCTGGGCAGTCAGGGAAGGTTCCCTCTGCCTCTGCTGAGGCCTCTGGGGGGCTCCCCAGAGGCAGGAAGCCCAGCAAGCGATCCCGGTCTCCGTCGACGTCGATAGCGTCGACGACGACGTCGAGAGGGATGACGGCGGTGTGCTCCCCTTCTCCCCGGGGCTCCGGGTCGAGACATCGGGACGACTCGACGTCGAAGCCACCGTGGACGAAGCCGCCGTCGACGTCGTCTTCGGCGTCGACGTCGAGGGCTTCATACCGACGTCATGGACATCGGCGCTCGCCGTCGGGGCGACACCGCCGGTCAACGTCGAGGGGATCCTCGACGTCGAGAACATCCAGACGACGACGGCGACGCTCGTCGTCGAGGAAGGACCGTTCGACGTCGAGGAGGCGTGCGACGTCGAGGAGAAAGAGGTCGACGTCGAGAAGAAAGAGGTCGACGTCGAGGAGTCGGCGCTCGACGTCGAGGGATCGGCGTTCGACGCCGAGGAAGAAGAGGTCGACGTCGCGGAGGCGGCGTTCGACGCCGGAGTCAAGGAAACGCCCTTCGACGCCGGAAAAGCGGCGCTCGACGTCGAGCAGACGGAGGTCGACGTCTAGGAGTCGGTCAGGCTCTCCAAAACGTCGCAAGAGGGATTCTAGTCCCAGGAGTCACACTGCTTCCAGTGGGGGACGCAAGAGGAAGCGGTCTCCGGCTGAAGGGGCGGGCTCTCAGCCCTCTTCGCCTAAAGGATCACAGGGCACGGTGTACTCTGTGGTGTACACTCCTTCTCGGCCTCGGTCGACGCATACACCTGTTCCGAAGGCGGTCACTCCTCCTCCTCCTCTGCCTCAAGAGGATCCTCCGACGCTGCCTCCACTTCCAGCGGACGACCCGCCGCCACCGGTCCCTCCGCGTGGGCCGGCACCGCAGCCGGAGGTACCTCCGCCGAGGTCCACTTCGCTGCCGTTTTTGCCTGTACCTCCTAAGGGGACCCCTAAACCTGCGCCCAAGGAGGCTCCGAGGAAGACTCCACCACGGAAACCGGTGGGGAGGCCACGGACTGGCAGGTCTCGCTCTCGCTCTGGGAGACGGGACAGGTCGCGACACAGATCGTCCTCGCGGTCGAGACGCCGCCATAGGAGGCGCGAGTCTCGCTCCCGCACGGGATCCTCTGGCTCCAGGGATCGTTCTCCTACCCTGTCGGGATCACCGGATACGAGGGTGTCCCCAATTGATGACCTGGTGGCGTTCCAGGATGTCCTCTTGAGGGGCGCTGCGAAGCTGGGCATACCCCTGACAGTGCCCACGCCGAAGACGTCCGTGATCTTTGAGACGTTGCACCAAAAACACTCGTCTCGCCCTCTCCTTCCTCTGGTACCGGGCCTGGAGGAACCGGCTATGGACCTTTTCCTCACCCCAGCGGTGACAAAGGCGGCGCCATCTAGGTTGCTGAGGAAGTACCGGGCCCCGGATTCGGATCCGGCTTTTCTGAGAGCGGAACCACCTCCGGACTCCGTCATTGTGACGGCGGCACGCAAACAACATGCCTCCGCTCCGTCTTCCACGGTTCCCCCGGATAAGGAGTCCAGGTGGATGGATTCGGCAGGGAGAAAGGTCTGTGGAACTGCCGCCACCTCCATGAAGGCTGCGAGTGCCACGGCGCTGTTGGGTCGGTACGCCCGCGCCCTCTGGGACTCCCTTGAGCATTTTGCGGAGCACTTGCCTCGTGAACAGCGTGAGGATTTTCAGGAAGTGCTGAGTGAAGGGATGCTGGTGGCCAACCAGATCATCAGTGCGGCAGCGGACTCTTCCCTGTTGGCTGCTCATGGGTTTTGCCATGGGGTCAACCAGAGGCGTCACGCCTGGCTCCGTCTTACGTCCCTGAAACCGGACGCACAGCAGAGGGTGGCCAACCTGCCGTTCTCCGGCAAGTCTCTTTTTGGACAGCATGCGGACGACGAGATGGCCCGCATGAAAGCGGAGGCCGAGACGCTCACGGCGGTGGGCCTCGAGAAGCCTAAGGAGACGAAGAAGCCGTACCGCTCTTTCCAACGGCGGTCCGGTGGACAAGGCCGTGGACGTGGCCAGGCTTCGGGACATTCGCAACAGCAACAACAGTTCCGTAAGCCGTTCCAGAAGCGCCAGAGGGGCAGGGGAGGCAGCAGTCGGCTCCGGCGCCCAAGGGCCAGGCTGGGTCTAGGCCCTAGGAACTTACTTCCCCCGGATCCGTTACCCACTCCGGTAGGGGGAAGCATCCAATTTTTTCCGGCAGAGTGGAGAAAAATTACTCAGGACAAGTGGGTGCTGAATATTGTTTGCAATGGATACAGTCTTCGGTTCACCAGCCCGCCTCCATCGATTCCTCCGGTCAGCTCGCGGTTTCAGCTGCTAGAGCTCCAGGTGGAGGCCGATACCCTGTTGAGGAAAAGGGCGATAGAAGTCGTGCCTCTGTCCCAGAGGGGAAGAGGCCTGTACTCCCGGTTCTTCCTGGTTCGCAAGAAGGACAAGAACGAGTTCAGGCCCATTCTGGACTTGCGACAGGCAAACAAGTGGATTCGCAGGGAAAAGTTTCGCATGCTGTCGTTGCATCAGATTTATCCTCAGTTGCAACAAGGGGACTGGCTCTGTGCCATAGACCTACAGGATGCATACTTCCATGTGCCCATTGCGCGCAAACACAGGAAGTTCCTGCGGTTCCAAGTCGGCACCAATCATTATCAATACACAGTACTCCCATTCGGACTGAAGTCTGCGCCGAGAACATTCTCGAAGTGCATGGCGGTGGTGGCGGCGCACCTGCGGAAGAACAAGGTGTTTGTCTACCCGTACCTGGACGATTGGTTGATCAAGGCATCCTCCTTCTCGGAAGCGCGAGCACACTTCCAGAAGACGTGCGTTCTCTTGGACAAGCTGGGGTTGCACATCAACATGGCCAAGTCGGTCCCGACTCCGGTCCAATGCATACAGTACTTGGGAGCCTCCATCGATACGCTGTCAGCAAGCGTGTCTCCTTCGGAAGAGCGACGATTATCTCTCCTTCGGAAGGCTCAGGCTCTTATGTCGACTCCATCTACAACAGTGAGGACGGTGTCTTCTCTACTGGGTTCGATGGCCTCTTGTATCTTCCTGACGCCGCACGCACGCCTGCACATGAGACCGTTGCAGGAGTGCTTGGAGGACCAGTGGGATCAGAGGAAAGGATCCTGGGACGACAGGATACGTCTGTCTCTGCATGCTCTTCAGTCTCTGAAGTGGTGGTGTTCGGCGGAGAATCTCCTCAGAGGGGTTCCTTTTCACAAGGACATTCCCACGCAGACTGTCGTGACGGATGCTTCTCTCCTGGGATGGGGAGCGCACTCCGGGACTCTGCAGATTCAGGGAACGTGGTCTCCGGTGGAGGCCACTTATCACATCAACTTCCTGGAACTCAGAGCTGTTCACTTGGCACTGAAGGCTTTTCTTCCGTCCTTCCAGACCAGCTCCCTGCTTGTGCAAACGGACAACACTATCACGATGTACTACCTCAACAAGCAGGGGGGCTCGAGATCTCGCACTCTGTCACAGGAGGCGCAGACGATCTGGCACTGGCTCCTGGCCAGAGGGCTGACGGCTACCCATCTGCCAGGTGTGCAGAATGTTCAGGCGGACGAACTCAGCAGACTCATTCAGGAAAACCACGAATGGGTCATAAACGACGAAGTGCTGGGAGAAGTCTTCGCAAGGTGGGGAACTCCGGACGTAGATCTGTTCGCCACCGCCGAAAACAGCAAATGCCGAGACTTCGCCTCCAGGTACTACCAGCCGGGGTCGCTGGGGAATGCGCTATGGATCAGCTGGTCGAACAGCTTTCTGTACGCTTTTCCACCCATTCCCCTGATTCCGGCGGTACTCATCAAGCTGGCCCGGTCCAGGGCTCGGATGATTCTCATTGCCCCGGAGTGGCCCAGGCAGTGGTGGTTCACGGACCTGCTTCACCGATCTCTCCTTCCTCACATTCGGTTGCCGTGCAGGCCGGACCTTCTCACGAAGTTCGGGGGGCGGATGTTACACCCCAGCCTCTCGTCTTTGAGTTTGGCGGCATGGCTCCTGAGATAGTGCAGTATGGACATCTGAATCTGCCCGCGGATTGCATGGACATACTGAAGGAGTCTAAGAGACCTTCCACTAGGACTTCATATGCTTACAAGTGGAAGAGGTTTTGTATCTGGTGCCAGTCTAGGAACCATGACCCTACAACCTGCAAGGAAGATGTCATCCTTCCTTACCTTTTACATTTGGCGCAGTCTGGCCTTAATGTTCATTCCATTAGGGTTCATCTTGCTGCATTGACTGCCTACAGGAAATGCCCTTCACAGACTTCTTTTTTCCAGATCCCTGTGATCAAAGACTTTCTGGAAGGATTGAAGAAGGTGTTCCCTCCTGTCAGGCTTCCCTCGCCTTCATGGGAATTGAATGTGGTGCTGTCCAGATTGATGAAGGAGCCTTTTGAACCCATTCACAAGGCTTCGTTGCAGCACCTGTCCTGGAAGGCGGCGTTCCTCGTGGCCATTACATCGGCACGCAGGGTGAGTGAAATTCAGGCGTTGTGTTGTACTGAACCTTATACTGTCTTTCATGCTGCTAAGGTTGTGATGCGTACTCGCCCTAAATTTCTTCCCAAGGTTATTTCTGATTTTCATGTCAACCAGACCATAACTTTGCCTACGTTTTTTCAGAATCCTTCCTCTCCGGCGGAACGGTCTTTACATTCCCTGGATGTGAGGAGGGTGTTGAAATTTTATCTGGATAAAACCAAAGATATTCGTAGGTCAGACCAATTGTTTGTCAATTATGGATCAGTCAGGACGGGTCTTGCTACCTCTAAGCAGTCCATTTCTAGGTGGATTGTGTCCTGCATTCAATTGTGTTATCAAAAAGCTAATAAGACCTTAGGAGGTAAGCCTAAGGCTCATTCCACCAGGGGCAAAGCTGCCACGACAGCCTTGCTCCGTAATGTGCCGATTGCAGAAATCTGCAAGGCCGCCACTTGGAAGTCGGTTCATACCTTTGCTAAGCATTACTGCCTGGACTCTGATGCCAGGGCAGACGCTCAGGTTGGGCAGGCTTCGCTGCGGAATTTGTTCGCACAGTAGTGGCGTCATGTTCTTTCTCCACCGCCGCTTTGGTGTGGGGATGGGCTTGCCATTCTATTCACTAGATTATGACTATACACAGAGATCCCCTACTACAGAAGGAGTAGTTTCTGTTCTGTAACTCCAGTTCTGTAGTAGGGGTATCTCTGTTATAGTCATAAGCGCCCGCCCTCCTCCCCGGTGGAGAATTGTTCATGTAATTAATGCTACAGGTCTGGCGTTTTACGTCTTCAAAAAGAACTGAAGTCAGTGGGACCTGCTATGCATTCTGGGATACTGGGAGAAGGTTCTAGAAGGTTTCCTTAAAGGCACAGTATCCTGTTTAAGCCACATAATGGCAGCCTATGGGGCTTGTCTGTCCAGGCCTTCCTCTCTATCATTTCTGAGGGGTTTTGCAGTAAAGGCAAGGGAAATCTGGACAGGCTTTGCTGTTTGTGGATTTTTGGTGGAATTTCTAGTTGAAGTACTGGACAGTGTAGCCTGTGGATATAGGCTGCATTATTTGTCTTTAAATTTTCTCTTAAGTGTCTTTGCAGTTCTGCAATTTTTTGACAGCTTAAGAGATTATTTTTGATTGCCGGGGTCCACGCACATGGGCGGGACTATTCACTAGATTATGACTATAACAGAGATACCCCTACTACAGAACTGGAGTTACAGAACAGAAACTACTCCTACTGCTTTATGCAAAGGGTGCACGAGCCCTAGTTTACGCTTCTTGCATGTCTGGTTGCGGTACCCAGTGTATCCGCTAATTATAGCAGAAGTGTTCCGTGGGTGGGAGTTGAAAATCTCGTGCACAGTGTTAAAAGCTACGGATGTGCCAGTTATGGAATAGGTCAGACACAGTGAGACATCCTTCAGCCCTCCATGCTTCAAAGGGTCCAAGGTGTAACGCGGGTGGAAGTGCTGGGTTAAAATGTATAGGAGTGAGAAGAGAAGGAAAGGTTGTCCAAGATTCTAATTTTGTAACCTCATCCCATACTCCAAGACTTTTCTGTGGGGGTGCTTGTTCAAAGGAGGTCCACTCTGGGTTTCCATAGTAAATCACAGATATATTTTCCAATAACCGCTCTGTCCATGTGGAGCTAGTCTTTGTCTGTCTCATGGGAGGACCATTCTGGGATTACTTTCAACTGCGCAGCCTTGTAGTACAAATTAAAGTCTGGTAGCACCAGACCCCTCACGGATTTAGGTAAGTGTAACACTATAGGAGAGCCTGGCTCTCCCCTTTTGCCATATAAAGCGTATCACCATGAAACGTTGAGTCGAAAAGAAGCTACTGTCTACTTCTATTGGGAGTCCCTGGAATAAATAGAGCAGCTTGGACGGAACTGTAATTTTAATGCCTTGTATTCTTCCAAGCAAAAAACATAGGTATGCATCCTTTTAGGTCCAGTCTCAGTTGCGGCAATAAGGTGGATAGTTGGCTCGGCACATGGCTGACACTGGTACCGTTTCGGCTTCCATGAGTAAGGCACTAATATCCCTTATACCCAAACTGGGCAAGGATTGGAGGCAATGCAGCTCCTATCTCCCGATCGCTGTTGAACCTAGACGCCGTCAATTTGGAAGTAATCATAATGCCTCTGTAGGTTTATATCGTGGGTTGCATATTTAAAGCGTGTCGACCTGGTTAGCATGTCCACATCTGCGGCGGTGGGGGGAGGGGAGTATGGTTAAATTAAGCAAATGCGATTTAGATAGATTAATGCTTAGTCCGGTCACTTCCTCAAATCTGTGCAGTTCCTCTAGAGTGGTGACGAGAGGTGCGGGTTGAGGCCAGGGTCAGGAGGATCTCGTCAGCAAAGAGTGAAATCTTATTTTCATCCTCTGCATATTGGATTCCTTGGATCTGTGGACTCTACTGTATCATCGCCGCGAATGGTTCTATACTTAAGGCAAACCCACAAGACCAAACACCCTAGAACTTACCCCATTGACCAGCACCCTCGCAGTGGGAGTCGAGTAGTTGTCTTTGATCATTGTCAGGAATTTTTCGCAGAAGCCAAACTTTTTCAGGGCGTGGAAAAAAAAGGGCCTGTCCACCCGATCAAACATTTTCTCAGCGTCTAGTCCTAAGAGAACGGCCAGTACTGATTAGGATTATTATCCTGAAAATAGTAATTTATGGTCTTCCTCAAGGAGTCTCACAGTAACTTGTCTCGGGTCAGGGACCTCGGAAAAAAACACCATGTTTTGGAGTGGGGGCTGCCCAGTCCAGACTGAGGAACACTGGTGCGTGGTTAGAGGGCTAAAGGGTGAAATGCAGCTGTTTGTAAAGTCTGACGTAAAGTATTGCTTACAAACATGTAGTCTAGCCAAGAATAGCTTCTATATAAGTGTGAGAAGAAGGTATAATTCCTGTCGTCTGGGTGTAGTGTGCGCCAACCATACAGAAGGCATAGTTCTCTAAACTACTGTTTTTAATGATGTAGGGAAGCTGCCTATGATTGAGCGTTGCAGTTGTGTGCTGTCCATCCCCGAATTCCCATGTAAGATTGAAATCCCCCAGTACTATAATCACCCCTTCTGCAAAGTCTCCCAAAGTAGAGAGGAATGTGTTCAAGAGCATGACCTGGTTCGAGTTGGGTGCATACAAAGTAGCAAACATGCTGCGACGTTCCATTATGGGGCCATTAACCATGATATAGCTGCCCTCCCTATTGGCCTTGCATCCCCCTGGAGCAAACCGCATGAACTGGGTGAAAAAAAAGAGGGCCACCTCATTGCGTTTAGAGGGTGCCGAGGATTTATACATCATTGGATAGTGTTTGTTTCAAGTGGTGTTCCTCGAGCGCTTAACGTGGTTTTTGTGGTATGCTACTACATCATGTCTTTAATCTGTTATGTATTTCCACAATCTGTGGTTTAGCATGGGAGTTAAGTCCCGTACATTCCATGTTAGTGTCGCAAGAACCTTAGACTAAGATTGTATGAGGCCCCTTGTTGTATTGTATCATCCTGCAAACCTCCCATCAAGTCCAGCCCTCTCCCTGATCTCTGCCATCGAACTCTTGGGCACCCCCTCCCCCCCCCCTGAATTCTATACTGTTTATTCTTAGTTGTGAATAGCTACACTCATGCACTTAACAAAGTATAGGCAATCCAGTAACAGAAACAAGACGGGGAAACTTTCTTTCCCCATAACAGCTTTGTTGATGTTACATTACTTTTCTGCAGGCGTTTCAGTCCAAACCCGCTAAGGCATGCTTTTCAAAGCTAGCAATAGAGCTGGAGATGAAATAAGATAAGAGGTAGTAGGAGAATGAAAGAGAAGAAGAATGTGTGAGAGCAGAGTCTGATTAGACCTAGTTGCCCCAAATGGGGCACGTGGCAATTAAAGTTTAATAACTGCCCAGGCTGTCAATGCAGTAGGCTGTGCTTTCTTTACCCAACTGGGGAATTTCCCACTAGTTCCACGACTTTACCGGTTACTGCTTATTGCGATTCCTCAGAGTTTCTTATGCATCTTCTGATGTGCTGTGCCTGGCATCGTCCTCGATAGGTCCCGACGGGGAGTTCGGAGAGCTACCACCTTCATAGTCTGTGACCCGCTCCGACCATGGTTTGAGACCGAGGATCCACATCGCCTCCAGATCTGTGACACGGCGAGCTTGTTGTGGAGCTCGAACGCCAGACTAAAGGGATATTCCCATCTGTACTTGATGTAATCTTGCCTGAGTTTGTCGGGGCGATTACCTGGAAGATGGAGAATTGACTTTGGAAGGAGACTTTGTTGGCTTTCTGCACTGCTTGGAGGATTGCGTCCTTCAATTTGAAGGAGTGTAGCTTTACAAGTACATCTCTGGGACAGCGTTTTTCACCCGGCATGGTAGGTCTCACCCTGTGTACTCTCTCGATCATCACGTTCAGGGAGGTCTCCCTGAGCAGCTCAGTGAGGAGACCTTGAACAAAGTCCTCTGGATCCTACCCTTCTCTTCCAGGGGATCCTCATCAAAGTCATAAGCGTTAGAATATTCCCGCCCATGTGCGGGACCCCGGAAACACTATATTATATGTGCCCCACATATATATACTCATATATATATATATAAATATATATATATATATATATATATATATATATATATATATATATATATATATAACATGCAATAGCAGCCAATAAAAACAGAGCTGAAATATGCTGTGCAGAATTTCCACCATACATGTAATAATAATAAGCATTAGAAACATGAGAAACAACACAAAGTTTGTTTTAGAAACTGTTTTAATGCTCAGAAAGCAGTAGAAATTCTTATAACTCACTGGCAGCATAGAAAGCTCCCAGGCTGCATTGCAAACACACAGTGTAAAAAGACTGAAAAGCTAACCTGTAGCTACATAGCAATAAACTGACACCGTGCCTTTAAGGCACTCATGACCCCCAGTATCCCATCATGCCTCAGGGGTGACAGTTAGGTCAGTTGTTCTTTCCGGCTCCTTCAGAGAAGGACCCTGGTTACACAGCTCCACTAATTTTCCTTTTTTTGACAGAAAAACTCTTCACTTTTGACAATTTTTTGTTCTTACTCGACATTTAACATCTAGTCAAGTAAGATACTGTCTTTTTCAGTCTATTTGGTGAGCATTTTCTCCTGAAAATGCCTTAACTCTTTGACAAATGCCCTTCTTGTGGCAACAAGAAGGCCAAGTCAGACAACCACGACGTCTGTATCCTGTGTCTGCCTGAGGAACATGATCCAGGCACCTGTCCTCATTGTGAACACCTGTCAGGAAGAACTTTAAAAGACAGGGAGAGGATTCGCATTTATGGCCTAGCTCATAGGTCATCAAGAGGAAGATCTCCGGTGAGGAAGGGCTCCAAGAAGACTTATTCATCTTCCAGAAAGAAGTCTTCTTACCCCTCACCCTCAGCGTCGGGCTCGGCGCTGAGAAAAGAACCACCGGTGGATCATTCGTCTAAACTACCGTCGACGGCGGGCTCGCCGTCGAAGAGAAGACCAGGTACGTCGACGACGTCGAAGGATCCAGTTCCATCGTCGAAATCCCCTCCGTCGGCGTCAACCGGCCGACGTCGAGGAAGGGAACTCCGCCGCCGTCAACCGGGCGACGGTCGGCGTTGAGATCCAGGACCCCTCCGCCGTCGTCAACCAGGCGACGACCGGCGTCGAGGGAGGTCACCCCTCCGCCGTCGTCATCCAGACGTCGACCGGCGTCGAGAAGTGACTCCGCCGTCGTCGAAGAAGCGACGTTCGGCGTCGAGGACCCAAACCCCTCCGCCGTCGACAGGGAAGAGTCGATCGGCGTCGAGGATGCAGTCTCCGTCGGTGTCTCGTCAGCTCTCGGCGTCGAGGGTGTCCAATACCCCTCCACCGTCGTCGCACAGACATTCGACGTCGAGGCAGAAATCTCCGTCGACGGCTGATCATCACCGTTCGTCGAGAGAAAGACCTCCGTCGACGATTAGACATCGTCACTCGACGTCGAGGCAGGGTGCTTCGTCGGCGACAGGACATCGTCGTTCGACGTCGAGACTTCCGTCGACGACTGGGCATCGTCGTTCGACGTCGAGGGAGAGGGCTCCGTCGACGGCCGGTACTCACCGTTCGACGTCGAGACGTGGAACTCCGTCGGCGGCTGCTCATCGCCGCTCGACGTCGAGAGACCATACATCCTCGCATAGACATTCAAAAACAAGATTGTTTGATCCGCCGACTCCCCGAAAGCACTCGACCACGAGGGAAGATCGCTCGGCGTCGAGATGTTCAGACGTGGTGATGGTAACGGAGTCAGCTTCCCGTCATTCCACCTCAAGGTCCTCTGGCTCCTCAACTACATCTTCGAAGTCCAGAAGTCCAGTACGCAAGTCACCTGAGCGTCGGACGGACCCTTGGGCGGATAAAGTCAGACTTTCACCTAGATGGTATAGGTCTTTGGATCATTGGAGAGATTCTGGGGCTGCAAAACGTATGCAGGACTACGCCAGCTCGCAGCACAGGTCTCCTCTTCAGGATCTAGTGGAGGAGATGGACAAGCATAGCCCTCCCAGGCGCAAATCTCCGGTGAGAACACCAACTAGATCTCCCAGAAGGACCCGATCTCCCAGAAAAGACCCAGAGGAGCGGGTCAGGTCTCGCTCTCCTAGACGAGAAGTGCATTCGAAACGATCCAAAGAGAGGAGACACAGTGTCCACCGTAGACGTCGACGAACTCCGTCTACTTCCTCTACCTCTTCTACCAGGTCTTCCAGGAGGGACTACTCCCCTACTTTGACGGACAGTCCTACGTCCCGATCCTCCCCAGTGGATGACATTGGCACGTATCTGGACGTCTTGCAAAGAGGAGCTCAGAAGCTGAACATTGAAATGTCTGTCCCTCAGGTTACCACGACAGTCATTTTTGAGACTTTACACAAAAAGGCGATCACCCGTCCTCTACTGCCATTAGTTCCGGGGATTATAGATCCCGTCAAGGAGGTATTCCTAACTCCGGCGGCTATCAGAGCGGTGCCAGCCCGCATCCAAAAGAAATACAAACCGGCCTCTTCTGACCCGGTTTTTGTAAGATCGGACCCGCCAGCAGACTCTGTTATTGTGGCGGCGGCGAGGAAGACACACGCAGTGGCAGGTTCTTCTTCTGTCCCCCCAGACAAGGACAGCAAGACGCAAGACTCCTGGGGTCGCAAAGTTTGCAACTCAGCTGCGTCGACTCTTAAGGTTTCTAGTGCGGCTGCACTTCTGGGTCGGTACGACAGAGCCTTATGGGACTCTATGGAAACGTTCAAAGCCAAGCTGCCAAAAGAAGACCAGCAGGACTTTGAAGAGACTGTGACTGAAGGATGTCTGGTGGCGAATCAGATGATAAGCACGGCTGCGGATGGTGCTGTCCTGTCGGCGCATTCCTATTCTCATGGGGTTTATGCCAGGAGATCGGCATGGTTGCGCTTGACAGGCCTGAAGCCGGATGCTCAACATCGCATCCTTAATCTCCCCTTTTCGGGTTCCGCTCTTTTCGGTGAGCATGCGGACGAAGAAATGACCCGAATGAAGACGGAACTGGACACAGTGAAAGCGGTGGGCTTGGAAAAGAAGAAAGAGTTCAAGCGTCGTTTCAAGCCCAACAGGGGGAGAGGGGCTCAACAGAGGGTTCAAACCCCTCAATGGTCCCAAAGTAAAGCCCAAGGAAACCCCCAGTTTCGAGGTAAACCTGGCAGAGGTAGAGGAGGTCATCAACAATCCTTTACCACTACAAGAGGTGGAAAAGCCTGATCAGTGGCTTCCTCTGGCGCCGTTGCCCACTCCAGTGGGAGGAAGTGCTTCACAACACCTGGCAGAGTGGGTCAGCATCACCAAGGATCAGTGGGTACTGAATATACTGCGCAATGGATACAAACTACGTTTCCTTGCTCCTCCAAAGAACATACCTCCAAAGAGCGCTTCCCCTCACCAACTAAGCTTGCTCCGAAGAGAGGTAACAGTCCTACTACAAAAGCGAGCGAGAGAGGAGGTTCCTCTCGCTCAAAGAGAAAAGGGAGTTTACTCCAGGTACTTTCTTGTCCCCAAAAAAGATCAGGAGGACAAGTTCAGACCAATACTCGATCTACGACTTCTAAACAAGATCATCATCAGAGAAAAGTTCCGCATGCTGGCTCTTCACCAAATATGCCCACATCTTCAAGTCGGAGATTGGATGTGTTCGGTGGACTTGCAAGATGCGTACTTTCACATCCCAATTGCTCAACAACATCGCAAGTACTTGAGGTTTGTCGTAGGGAACAAACACTATCAGTACACGGTGCTACCCTTCGGTCTCAAGTCCGCACCACGAGTCTTCACCAAATGCATGGCGGTGGTGGCGGCTTTTCTGCACAAGAAGGGACTCTTCCTATACCCATACTTGGACGACTGGCTCCTAAAAGGTCCGTCTCCAGTGCGGGTAAAGCACGATCTACATCTGTGTCTTCTCCAATTGCACAGGCTCGGTCTCCATGTGAATCTGGAGAAGTCAGTCCAGCGGCCTACACAGTCAATTCACTACCTAGGCTCCGTTCTGGACACAAAAGTGGGAAAAGCGTTTCCTTCGGAGGAGAGACTTTTTTCCCTGAACCAGAAATGTGGAATTCTGATAGACTCTCGGCTTCCAACAGCCCGACAAGTCGCATCCCTGCTGGGTTTCATGGCATCCTGCATCTTTCTCATCCCAAACGCAAGGCTGAGAATGCGGCCTCTACAGCAGGCCCTGGAGGATCAATGGGACCAGGCGACAGGACTTTGGGAGGATCGCATCAAGCTCTCCCAAGCGACGAAAGACGCCATCAAATGGTGGACACGGAGAAAGAATCTGCTGGTGGGGGTTCGGTTTCACCAGCCTCTTCCAAACCAGTCGATAGTGACGGATGCCTCTCTACAAGGTTGGGGAGCGCATATGGGTCCGCTTCAGATTCAAGGCCTGTGGTCTGCGCAGGAGCAGACATACCACATCAATATGCTGGAACTCAGAGCGGTATTCCTGGCTCTCAAAGCGTTTTTACCAGCGATAGAGTCCAACTCAGTCCTAGTTCAGACGGACAACACGACCACCATGTTCTATCTGAACAAACAAGGAGGCACAAGATCTCGCCCTCTGTCTCGAGAGGCTCAGGCAATCTGGCATTGGCTCCTCTCTCTCTCGAGGCCTCACGATAGTGGCGGTGCACCTGCCAGGCGAGTTGAACGTAAAAGCAGACGCACTCAGCAGGCACTTCGAAGATCAGCCAGACTGGGTGCTAAACGACGATGTGGTGGAAGAGCTTTTTCGTTGCTGGGGTCGTCCAACCATAGATTTGTTTGCAGACGACGACAAACTCCAAATGCCACGCCTTCGCGTCCAGGTTCCACCGGCCAGGTTCCACCGGCCAGGGACTCAGGGGAATGCTCTGCTGATGGATTGATCAGGGACGTTCGCTTACGCGTTTCCTCCCCTGGCTCTGATTCCGAGAGTAGTTTCCAAGCTCTGCAGGTCGAACATGGAAATGATCCTGATAGCTCCGGATTGGCCGCGGCAGTGGTGGTACCCGGACCTTCTACATCTGTCTGTGTCCACACAGACGACTCCCTTGCAGGCCGGACCTGTTGAGCAAAATGAACGGGAGGATAATGCATCCCAACCTCCCATCATTGAACCGAACAGCATGGCTCCTGAGGTCCTGCAATATGGGCATTTGAACTTGCCTCCTGAGTGCATGAACATTTTAAAGGAGGCTAAGAGACCTTCCACGAGAACGTCCTATGCGTTTAAGTGGAAGCGGTTTTTCCTATGGTGTAGGGATCATCACCTTGATCCGACTACAGGACAGGAGGACGTCATCTTGCCATACCTCCTTTCCCTAGCTACTGCTGGTTTGAAATACGCTACTATTAGGGTGCATTTGTCAGCCATAGTAGCATACAGAAAATCTCCAGATCAGGTTTCTTTCTTTCAGGTTCCAGTGGTTAAGGACTTCCTCCAGGGGTTGAAGAAAGTGTATCCCCCTGTGCGAAATCCTTCTCCTCCATGGGAATTAAACCTGGTGCTATCCAGGTTAATGTCACCACCTTTTGAGCCCATCCACAAGGCCTCTTTGCAACATCTCTCTTGGAAGGCGGCCTTTTTGGTGGCGATTACCTCTGCTCGCAGAGTCAGCGAGATTCAAGCTCTCTGTGCGAAAGAACCATACACTATCTTTCATCACAATAGGGTAGTCCTAAGGGCTCATCCAGCTTTCCTACCTAAAGTCATCTCTGATTTTCATATAAATCAGTCCATTTCCCTCCCTTCATTTTTTCCAAATCCTACGACCCCAGCCGAGCGGTCACTTCACTCCTTAGATCTTAAAAGAGTGCTCAAGTTCTATTTGGAAATGACCAAAGGGATTAGGAAAATGGATCAACTGTTTGTGAACTATGGTTCAATGCGAACAGGTTTTCCAGCGGCCAAGAGGTCCATCGCGAGATGGATTGTCTCTTGCATTAAATTGGCTTATCAGCTTGCAGGCAAGCCTTTGTTGCAGTCACCCAAAGCGCATTCCACTAGAGGGAAGGCCGCTACAGTAGCCTTCTTGCACGACATTCCAATGTCGGAGATATGCAAGGCTGCGACTTGGAAATCAGTTCATACCTTTACGAGACATTACTGTCTCGAGTCTGATTCCAGGGCCGATACTCAAGTAGGACAAGCCTCTTTGAGGAATCTATTTGGGTAGCCTACGGCCTGTACAAGCTTAGTGAATACTAGGCTTAATATGGTTTATTACTGTATTGTTACTCCTTTGCCCGCAGGGAGATGAGGTGAGGCTCGCTATTCTATTCTAATGCTTATGACTATTGATGAGGATCCCCTGGAAGAGAAGGATTAGTTACTTACCTGTAATCCTAGTTCTCTTCCAGGGGTATCCTCATCAAAGTCATAAGCAACCCTCCCGCCTCCCCGGGCAAAGGACATTCTTTAATAAGGAGATATGGTTAACCTATTTGTTATTGGGTTTATTTTCAGTCTCCGAAAAGAACTGACCTAACTGTCACCCCTGAGGCATGATTGGATACTGGGGGTCATGAGTGCCTTAAAGGCACGGTGTCAGTTTATTGCTATGTAGCTACAGGTTAGCTTTTCAGTCTTTTTAGACTGTGTTTGCAATGCAGCCTGGGAGCTTTCTATGCTGCCAGTGAGTTATAAGAATTTCTACTGCTTTCTGAGCATTAAAACAGTTTCTAAAACAAACTTTGTGTTGTTTCTCATGTTTCTAATGCTTATTATTATTACATGTATGGTGGAAATTCTGCACAGCATATTTCAGCTCTGTTTTTATTGGCTGCTATTGCATGTTATATATATATATGTATTTATATATATATATATGAGTATATATATGTGGGGCACATATAATATAGTGTTTCCGGGGTCCCGCACATGGGCGGGAATATTCTAATGCTTATGACTTTGATGAGGATACCCCTGGAAGAGAACTAGGATTACAGGTAAGTAACTAATCCTTCCGACCCTTCTTGCTGGTTCTGGATCTGCATGCTATCACTTTGTGACTTGTTTTCTAGGTTTTCATTTTTCAGAGTTTCAGACTTAAGCTGGTTGTGTAGAAGGCAAACTTTGGTCTCAAAGCAGTCCGTAAGACCTTCCAGGTCTTATACTTTGGTTTCCAGGTCTAAGGTCTTAGTGCCGACAGCGTCCACATCTAGCTGGAGAGTGTTCAGGCAGGTGTTGATGTCTGACCTCAGCGCCTCACATGAGGAGGCCACGTCTGTTTTTAGCTCCTCTTGTAATTCCTTTTTGAAATCCCTTAAGGAGGCCAAGAAGTCGTCTTTAGTGAGGGCCATAGCATTGGACATGGGCAGGGCAGGAGACTGGCCTGAGGCTCTGCGGTGTGGAAGTAGTTGGAGACCCTATTGTTTTGGGCCTTCTTCGAAGGCATAAAGACTGTGGGGGGCCGTCTGGTGATGGCACTGCCCCAGAAAGTCTCTGCAGCTATCCAGCTACTGGCACGAGTGTCTCCCGCACAGCCGGGTGTCCCCAGAGAGATTCTGATTGTGGACATTAGTGCTTTCCAAGTCTCTGTACCTCCCATGCCCCCGAAGAGGCAGTGCACAGTTGCTGTTGCGTTCCTCCCTCGCTCCACTCAGGTGCTCGCAAAACAATGGGCAAGGCTACTTATGATTTAGGTCGCAACAGGGCTATGTTACCCTTGGAACATTTAAGGGTACAGCTCTCCACAGCTATTTGGGACCCGCACGTATTACCAGGACCAACAAGCCATCTTTAAGTCAGGCAGTTGCCAATTACTTGTAGCCCTCTTTTTCCCTCGGGCTCAGCTTATCGCCAGATCCCACCTCTGGACCCGCACTCACCGCTTGCTTGGCATGTCGAGGTCTATCCTGGCTCTGGCGCTTCAGGTCTGTGTCTTGGTCAGCCTGAAACTGTCTCCCCTGCGCGGTCCAATACTCCTCAGCCGCACTTCACTGTCTCGGTGGGGCTACAGGATACTCGTTCTTCTGCACCTAGTACGTCTCCTCAGTAGCACACCGGGGGGGCCTGCCAGGTTCCTGCCTGTCTCCGAAAGCCTCCTCAGCGTTTAGGAAGCTGCTCACCTCTGCCCCCGCCCCGTGCTATTCAGTCAGCGTGGACCACCGGTCTGTGACTTGCCGGCCTAGCAGGCCCCGTCTCCCAAACCATCCAACCTCATCACAGGATATCGGGGGTACTCTTTCACACATACTCTGCTCCCCAACAGTAGGAAAACAGTTTACTTCTTTTATGACTCTTGCATTCCCCTTTGAGGCGTCTATCCAGCTTTTCCATTATTAATGCCACGGAGCCCTCATGGATCACGTCCACACGGCCATCTTGGTTGGCTTCCCCAGGTACAATTATTTTCCCACTTTTGCTTGAAAATCTGAGAAAATATTGCCTCTTTGGAGCATTCTAGAGGGTGCTGTCGCCTGATCGGTCATAGTTCAAATTTGGTCTTTTTTTAGGGGAAAAAATAAACATAGGCTACTAATGTGACTGTACATTGCCATTGTGGCCTATGTTAATGATACATGCTGCTTTATTATGGTACCGTGGGACTCCCACTTTGATGGGGAATGATTCAAGCATGTGAATCGATGAAAGATACCATTACTGGAGAACTGTAGTAAGTAACACATTTTCATTCACTTGCTTGAATCATTCCCCATCATTAGGCTGAGAATCATTAAAATAGTAGTATGCAGTGTTCAAATGGCCATAGACCAGAAGGACTACGCAGTTCATTTAGTAGCACTTCCAACTCATTTGAAAGCACCCAAACATCTGCCAATGAGCAGGAAGTTTGAACTTTCCTCCATGCCATAGAGGCCACCATAGCTCTGTTTTGTACAGCATGTCCTGTGTGAGGAGGTCCCTTGGCTGATCTCTGCTCTAACCTCTCAGTGCACCTGAAACTGTTTCTATTTTGATCGGCCATGGATTTGAACCAGCCCTATCATAGTCCACTATGTCTTGTTTAGGCTTTTTGAGAGGTAACTCCCATCCTTCCTTCACCAGACATAGGGGTCCCCTTACAGGATGCCCAAACAAAAGTTCAAAAGGACTGTAGCGAACCCCCTTTTGAGGGACCTCTCTGTAAGCAAACAGAAGGCAGGGTAGAAGGATGTCCCATCTTCGGCTAAGCTTTTCAGGTAAACCCTTTATCATACCCTTGAGGGTCTTGTTGAATCTTTCAACAAGCCTATTGCACTGTGGATGGTAGGGTGTTGTGGATTTGTAATTAACACCACACTCCTTCCACATAGCAGTCAAGCACCCAGACATGAAGTTTGCATCTCTGTCTGAGACAACCTCCTTTGGAAAGCCCACTCCTGAGAAAACTTGCCACAACAGGTGCTGTTGTGGTCCTTAGGGGGAATAGCTTCTGGATACCTGGTGGCATGATCCACTACCACCAGTATAAACCTGTGCCCAGAGGCTGTTTGGGGATCCATTGGTCCAACAATGTCAATCCCTACTCTTTCAAAGGGTACCCCCACCACAGGTATGAGGGGGGGTGTAGGAGAGTAGGGTCTGCAATCCTATGATCACCCAGATTTTTGCTTTTTGCTGCACTGGTTTACGACTTTCCCTGGCTGTGGGCCTGCTAATCAGACCCACAGCCTAGCTGTTCTCTCTATCCAAATTGTACTCAGGTACTGAATTGGCACTGGGCCCTCTCCAAGTCCCTGTACCCAGGGCTGAGGTGCACCCAGAAGTCTCCCAGGGGCTGAAGCATGTATTATGCCACCCCTGGATTGACTAACTAAAACTGACACAACTGGCTGCACGACAGCTGGGGCAAGGTGGTGTACTCACCCTTTGCTTTAGATATAGTATGCCTATATCTAACCCTAAAAATGGACACACAGATCTCCTATCAGTCACTCCTATAGCAGGCCTTAACAATCCTGAAGGCAGAGTGCTTGGAATTGTGTGAGATGGTGCTCTAGCATGAGCTGAGCCTGTCTGCGGCTTTCGGGATCCATCCCTTAGCCGTTTCCATGATATCGCATACCATATACTCTTAAGTGCATTATAATCCTCGCGGTTATGTGCCAACTCTGGTATCGCTTTATCAAAACATGTCGAGTAAGGTGTCATACGAATTGGAATACTAACCCCTCGCCAATTCTGGCGACGGGGTTAGCATTCCACCCTTCTAGAGGGACACGACATGCCTGTAACCTATAACCCGGTTAAAAGTCAGACAGAGCCTTAGCATCCACAAAATGGATGCTGCCACCGAGACACAAGTCTGCCCTCCTGCTGCTGGGAGTCCTCCCAGAGCAGGAGATAAGGACAAAGGGTTTCCTGCCAGGGGCGGTGCCAGCACCGTCCCAGACAGGGTTTTGTGTATTGTAGGTAGGCAGGGCTTTAGAGGAAGGTGACTGCACGTGGCACCCCGGTGCTCACTGTGCATAGGCTGGCTGGAACCAGTTCCAGGGTCACTCCAGACCCTGTGCTGGGGAAAAGCCCGCCAAGGAAGTGGGTGTAACCACCCCCCTCCTGGTCCCACCCCTAGGGCAGGACCTAGTCGCGTGCCAGCCCCCTTTTACAGGATAAAGGTAGAGACTGGCCCCCTTCCAAATCAGATCATCTTTGAATCCTGAAACTACTTTCTGCGAAAGGAACTCAAGACTTCTTCCTAAGATTTCTCCCTTGTGACTAAGGAGTAGTCACCCTGCATCCGCAGGCACCATCTAAGAACACTGCGGTCTGCTGCAAGTCCTTCCTCCGGAATCCGACTGCCCAGCTCGACGAGAACCGGCTTCCCTGGCACCTCTGACCTCTACCCACCTCTACAGCCCAGCTGAGAACCGTGGGTGCGACGAGACCTCAAGGGACCGGCCATCTGTAAGACTGCACGACTTCTTTCCAGCAAGCCCGCCGAGTGAATTCCTGGTGAGTGCTTTGGGGTCCGAGAAGCCCCGACTCTGAGCAGCTCCAGCTCCGAAGTGCAGCCCCCCAGCATCTCCACGATCTGCGTGGGGCCCTTCTGCTTTCCGCTGCTCACCGCGTTGTTTGGCTACTAGCCCGTTGGCTTGTGGCCTTCCTGACGACGCCCGACGACATTTCTGCTGCTGGTCTGGTTGCTCCAGACTGGCCCTTGCTCCCTTCCAGAAGAGGAGCACCCCGGACCCTCCTGGTCCCCTCAAGACGCCATTTTGAGTCCACCGCGTGGGCTTGAATTAGCCAAGGCTTGTTGCCCACTCCTGGGTAACTTCGACGCCGACGACTTCATCCTTCGTGGGACAGCTCGCACCTCCATCCTGGTCGCCGACAACGCCTCCTGGTCCGAGAGACTGCAGAGCCCAGCAGCGCCCACTCACCTGACTGCGGTGACTTCGCCCGGTGCCATCCTGGTGCCCACTTAATCACTGGCTAGTGATTCAAGAACTTGGTCCCCTCTGCTTTCAGGTTTCTTCTTCCTTGATCCAGGCTTGGATCCATCGAACTTTTCTTCACTGGTCGCCTGCCAGCAACTTCTTCCTTCCAGGCTCCTGGTCCGGCAACGAGATCCCCGACGTCTTTTCGGACCTATGCAGCTGCAGCCCCTGGGCTAGGTAACTTCGGCACTCCGGTGTCCCAGCATAGCCTCACTATCCAAGGGTCAGGATCCACTGTCGTTTTCTCCCTACCAGGTCGGGTTCGCCCGTGAACACTAACTTTGTGAATTCTAGCTTCCATAGACTTTGTCCCGCATCCCGCGTGAGAGTGCACACTCTGCACCCGAGTCCCCTGGGCCTCCTAGTAGTAATCTAACGATTCCCTAGTCCAGTCCTAGCGATTCCAAAGCCTATTAGAACTGTTTCTTACCTGCTAGTAATTCGCATTCCACTTTTAGCGTATATGGTTTTTCGTGCCCCTCGGGCATTTGTGTAACGGGCTAACTTAAAAGTATTTTCGTAAGAGTTTTGTTGTGTGCTTAGCTCCCTGTCTCATAAAGAGCCAGGGTAGTCTTGTTATAAATAAATACACTGTTTATTTTCATAACAACTTGTGTGGTGTCCTTTCACTGGGTGTTCAAGGGGTAATGTGATGGTAAAACAGCTGGCTTAACACGCCCTCTAGAGTCTTAGCCTTAGACTGCTCGTATCCATGCTACTAGGATAGCTGGTCTATAAGGTTGACTTACAACCAATCATCAATAAGGGTTGTTTGGACTGATATATAGTGATCACTAGAATAGTGAGCACTGCACATCAGGCCAACTTCTCACATTGGTGAGCAGCGGTTGGGATTTGAGCTTGCTGTTGTTTTACCACACATGCCCTAAGAATATCTTGTGAAAGATCACATAAGTACTAAAGGTACATATAACTTAGCTTAGAATACTCTGAGTTCTACTGAACCAGCTGTTGTAGCTCCTAGGGCCTAGCACACCCTAAGCTACAACTCTAGCAAGGGATCAGTAGGCAAACATATAGTGTAGGTAAGTGCACCACTTACACCTCACTAGAAAAGCATGTCGACTCAGGAGGACTCTACTGAGACTTCCCTGGTCAGTGTTGACCCTCCACAGGTCACTTCAAGATATGCAGCTCTCAGCTTTCATGAGATGAGACAGATCTGTGTCTCCAGAAAACTGAAGCAGGGGTCTAACCCCACCACTTCCTTTCTGATAGGTCTCTTAGAGACATATGATGCCAGAAAGCTTTCTCAGTTACATGAGAACATGCCAGCCTTAGAGGGAACCTCTGGGGATCCAGATCTCCACAACACTGATTCAGCAGTTGAGGAGGAGGATCAGGAGGTACTCTCTGGGGATGAGGTAGACAAGGGTCTTGAGGTAGTCAGAAGGCTAACTAGGACCAACTTAGACTTACTTGGGCTAGGATCTGGGGGCCCCCCAGTACTAACCCGAAGTGGGCCTAACCTTGGAGTTAGGAGAGATAGATCTCTTTCTAGGGACTCCAATAGATCTCTGCACTCTAATGCCTCTTCTCAGGGGAGAAGGAATCCTCCACAGAGGAGATTTACTTCCCCTCAGAGAAAGGAGCATGAGGCTAGGATGAGACAAGCTGAACTGAGGATTGAAAGGGAAGAAATTGCCCTGGCCAAAGAGAAGCTTGCCCTGGCAAGAGAGCAGCAGATGAGTGGGCTAGCTCCCACTGGTGGCAGCAATCTCCCAAGAGATAGAGAGAAGGGTTTAGATACTAAACACCTGACTAAAATAGTGCCCCCCTTTAAGCAAGGGGATGACATCCAGAAATGGATGGCTGCTCTGGAGAGGGCCTGCACTGTGCAGGGCATTCCCCAGAGTCAGTGGGCAGCTATACTGTGGCTCTCCTTTGATGGTAAAGGTAGAGATAAGCTCCTCACTACAAGAGTGGAGGATGCTAACAATTACCAGGTCCTGAAGAATACACTGGTTGATGGGTTTGGTTTAACCACTGAGCAGTACAGGTTGCTGTTCAGAGACACCCAGAAAACTCAGTCTCAGGACTGGTCTGATTTTGTGGATTGTGCCACTAAGGCTTTGGAGGGCTGGTTGCTGGGTAGCAAGGTTACAGATTACACAGGATTGTATAATCTAATGATGAGAGAACAAATTTTAAACAATTGTCAGAACCAGTTGCTGCACCAGCACCTTGTTGATTCAGATCTGACCTCTCCCCAAGAATTGGGAAAGAAGGCAGACAAATGGGTCAGGACAAGGATCAAGCAGAACCAGAACCAGAACCAGGGTGGTCAGAAGAAAGCAGACCAGAAGGGTAATGTTAAGAATGAGCAAAATGACCAGAAGTCTTCACCAGGTCCCCAACAAACCAAAGAGGGTGGGGGTCAGGCTTCCCAGAAGAAGAAGACTCAAGAAGGCCAGTCAAAAAGGTGGTGCCAGTACTGCAAAAGTAAATCTCACTGGTTTAGTGAGTGCACCAAAAGAGGAGGAGGACAAACTCCTGCCACTACAGCTCCTAAAGCAACTGCCCCCCCTAGTACAGTCAGTAGTGGTAGTGTCACTCCCAAGGCATTAGTTGGGTTAACCTTGGGTACTGAGGGGTCTGACAACTTAGTTGGCACACTCACTCAGGCTGTCCTTGTCTGTACAGGGGATATGGATATGTCCCCTGAAATAAGTCCCAATACTTTGGGCAAATACAGGCAGACACCTTTGATTAATGGCAAGATGGCTCAGGCCTATAGGGACACTTGTGCCAGTGTCACCATGGTGACACCTAACTTTGTGGACCCTGGACAGATCATGCCAGGTACTGATTTCCTGGTGACCAATGCCAGCAATGTCACTACTAGTCATAGTGTGGCAATTGTAGCTTTCTCCTGGGGTGGAGTGAAGGGACAAAAGAAAGTTGTAGTCAGTTCAGACCTCCCAGTTGATTGTTTGTTGGGCAATGATTTGGAGTCATCACAATGGTCAGAAGTGGAGCAGAGGACTCACATGGAGATGTTAGGCTTGCCAGCACATGTGCTTGCTGTGACTAGGTCACAGGCCAGAAGATGCCCCACTGAACAGGTGCTGGATCCTGAAATTATGGACCAGACACCTTCCAAGAAGAAGAGCAGTAAGGGTAAGGCTTTGCCTTCCCCCTTGCCCCAGGTTGAGGATCAAGTCTCTGAGGAGGCTGATCTAGAAGAGCTGAGGGAAACTGAGCCTAAAGAGCTTGAACTTGATCAAGTTGAGTTTCTGGGCTCAGGGGGACCCTCCAGAGCAGACCTGGGGAAGGAACAGTTGAGCTGCCCTTCCCTTGAACCCCTCAGACCGCAGGCTGCTGCTGAGGCTGCAGGGAATGCCACAGGTGCCCACAGGGTATACTGGGAAGATGGACTCCTGTACTCTGAGTCAAGAGACCCCAAGCCTGGTGCAACCAGGAGGCTGGTCATCCCCTTGTCTCTGAGAGGTTTCCTTCTCACCTTGGCCCATGAGATTCCCCTTGCAGGTCATTTAGGTCAGACAAAGACTTGGGACAGGCTTGTCTCACACTTTCACTGGCCCCATATGAATGAGAATACCAAGGAGTTTTGTCGCTCATGTGTCACTTGCCAAGCCAGTGGTAAGTCAGGTGGCACAACAAAGGCCCCCCTCATACCACTACCTGTGGTGGGGGTTCCCTTTGAAAGAGTGGGGATTGACATTGTTGGTCCAATGGAACCCCAGACAGCATCAGGACACAAGTTTATACTGGTGGTGGTGGACCATGCCACCAGGTATCCTGAGGCTATTCCCCTTAGGACCACTACAGCCCCTGTAGTGGCAAGAGCCCTAGTTGGAGTGTTCTCCAGAGTGGGTTTCCCTAAGGAGGTCGTTTCTGACAGAGGTACAAACTTCATGTCAGGATATCTGACTGCCATGTGGAAAGAGTGTGGTGTGAACTACAAGTTCACCACACCCTATCATCCACAATGCAATGGGCTTGTTGAGAGATTCAACAGGACCCTGAAAGGGATGATTCATGGACTACCTGAACCTCTTAGGAGAAGATGGGATGTCCTGATCCCCTGCCTCTTGTTTGCTTACAGAGAGGTCCCACAGAAGGGGGTTGGCTACAGCCCTTTTGAGCTTCTGTATGGGCATCCTGTAAGGGGACCCCTGTGTTTGGTGAAGGAAGGATGGGAGAGACCTCTCAAAAAGCCTGCAACCAACATAGTGGACTATGTACTTGGCCTCCGCTCCAGGATGGCTGAGTATATGGAAAAGGCATCTAAAAACCTTGAGGCCAGTCAGGAACTTCAAAAAGCTTGGCATGACCAAAAGGCTGTACTGACTGTGTACCAGCCAGGACAGAAGGTGTGGGTGCTGGAGCCAGTGGCCCCAGCAGCTCTGAAAGACAAATGGTCTGGGCCCCACACCATCATTGAGCAAAAGGGAGAGGTTACCTACTTGGTGGACCTTGGAACTCCCAGGAGCCCTCTCAGAGTGCTCCATGTTAACAGGCTCAAGGCATATGTTGACAGGAAGGACATGAGCTTGCTCATGGCCACAGATGAGGGACAGGAGGAAGAGAGTGACCCTCTCCCAGACCTGCTCACTCAGAATCCTGATGATGGGTCAGTTGATGGTGTTGTCTTTTGTGGCAGCCTCACTGAACATCAGCAACAGGATTGCAGGCAAGTTCTGCAATCCTTTCGACATATGTTCTCTCTGACACCCAGCGAAACTGATTGGTGTACCCATGATGTTGACACTGGAGACAGTCTGCCTGTCAAGAGTAAAATCTACAGACAGCCTGATCATGTTAGAGACTGCATCAAAACTGAAGTGCAGAAAATGTTGGAACTGGGAGTCATTGAGCCCTCAGATAGCCCTTGGGCTAGCCCAGTAGTTCTAGTGCCAAAGCCTCACACCCAGGGTGGTAAGAGAGAGATGAGGTTTTGCGTAGACTACAGAGGCCTCAATGCAGTCACTAAGACTGATGCCCACCCAATACCAAGAGCAGATGAGCTTATAGATAGATTGGCTTCTGCCAACTTCTTAAGCACATTTGATTTGACAGCTGGGTATTGGCAAATCAGGTTAGCTGAGGAAGCCAAACCTAAAACAGCATTTTCTACCCCTGGAGGGCATTATCAATTTGTGGTAATGCCCTTTGGACTGAAAAATGCACCTGCCACCTTCCAAAGGTTGGTGAATCAAGTCCTCACTGGGCTGGATGACTTCTGTGCAGCTTATCTTGACGATATTGCTGTCTTTAGCTCCACCTGGGAGGATCACCTGGTCCACCTGAGGAAAGTGTTAGAGGCCCTGCAAAAGGCAGGCCTCACTATCAAGGCCACAAAGTGCCAGATAGGGCAGTCACAGGTTGTATACCTGGGCCACCTTGTAGGTGGAGGCCAGGTTCAGCCACTGGAGAGTAAGATACAGGCCATCAAGGACTGGACTCCTCCAATCACCCAGACTCAGGTTCGAGCTTTCTTGGGCCTGACTGGGTACTATAGGAAGTTTGTCAGAAATTATGGGTCCATAGTGACCCCCCTTAATGACCTGACAAGCAAGAAGATGCCAAAGAAAGTTCAGTGGACAGCAAGCTGTCAGAAAGCATTCAATGACCTAAAGCAGGCCATGTGCACAGCACCTATCCTCAAGAGTCCAGATTACTCCAAGCCATTCATTGTCCAAACAGATGCTTCTGAGTTGGGTGTGGGAGCTGTTCTGTCTCAACTGAATTTTGATGGTAATGATCAGCCTATTGCTTTCATTAGTAGAAGGTTGACACCCAGAGAGAAAAATTGGTCAGCTATTGAGAGGGAGGCCTTTGCTGTGGTCTGGGCCCTGAAGAAGCTGAGGGCCTACTTGTTTGGCACTCACTTCACCATTCAGACAGACCATAAGCCCCTCTTGTGGCTAAATCAGATGAAGGGTGAAAACCCCAAACTGCTTAGGTGGTCCATTTCCCTACAGGGGATGGATTTTACAGTGGAGCATAGACCTGGGACTGATCACAGCAATGCTGATGGGCTCTCCAGGTATTTCCACTTAGAGCAAGAAGACTCACCTGGTCAAGGTTAGCTTATTGTCCCAAAGTTTGGGGGGGGGTCATGTAGGAGAGTAGGGTCTGCAATCCTATGATCACCCAGATTTTTGCTTTTTGCTGCACTGGTTTACGACTTTCCCTGGCTGTGGGCCTGCTAATCAGACCCACAGCCTAGCTGTTCTCTCTATCCAAATTGTACTCAGGTACTGAATTGGCACTGGGCCCTCTCCAAGTCCCTGTACCCAGGGCTGAGGTGCACCCAGAAGTCTCCCAGGGGCTGAAGCATGTATTATGCCACCCCTGGATTGACTAACTAAAACTGACACAACTGGCTGCACGACAGCTGGGGCAAGGTGGTGTACTCACCCTTTGCTTTAGATATAGTATGCCTATATCTAACCCTAAAAATGGACACACAGATCTCCTATCAGTCACTCCTATAGCAGGCCTTAACAATCCTGAAGGCAGAGTGCTTGGAATCGTGTGAGATGGTGCTCTAGCATGAGCTGAGCCTGTCTGCGGCTTTCGGGATCCATCCCTTAGCCGTTTCCATGATATCGCATACCATATACTCTTAAGTGCATTATAATCCTCGCGGTTATGTGCCAACTCTGGTATCGCTTTATCAAAACATGTCGAGTAAGGTGTCATACGAATTGGAATACTAACCCCTCGCCAATTCTGGCGACGGGGTTAGCATTCCACCCTTCTAGAGGGACACGACATGCCTGTAACCTATAACCCGGTTAAAAGTCAGACAGAGCCTTAGCATCCACAAAATGGATGCTGCCACCGAGACACAAGTCTGCCCTCCTGCTGCTGGGAGTCCTCCCAGAGCAGGAGATAAGGACAAAGGGTTTCCTGCCAGGGGCGGTGCCAGCACCGTCCCAGACAGGGTTTTGTGTATTGTAGGTAGGCAGGGCTTTAGAGGAAGGTGACTGCACGTGGCACCCCGGTGCTCACTGTGCATAGGCTGGCTGGAACCAGTTCCAGGGTCACTCCAGACCCTGTGCTGGGGAAAAGCCCGCCAAGGAAGTGGGTGTAACCACCCCCCTCCTGGTCCCACCCCTAGGGCAGGACCTAGTCGCGTGCCAGCCCCCTTTTACAGGATAAAGGTAGAGACTGGCCCCCTTCCAAATCAGATCATCTTTGAATCCTGAAACTACTTTCTGCGAAAGGAACTCAAGACTTCTTCCTAAGATTTCTCCCTTGTGACTAAGGAGTAGTCACCCTGCATCCGCAGGCACCATCTAAGAACACTGCGGTCTGCTGCAAGTCCTTCCTCCGGAATCCGACTGCCCAGCTCGACGAGAACCGGCTTCCCTGGCACCTCTGACCTCTACCCACCTCTACAGCCCAGCTGAGAACCGTGGGTGCGACGAGACCTCAAGGGACCGGCCATCTGTAAGACTGCACGACTTCTTTCCAGCAAGCCCGCCGAGTGAATTCCTGGTGAGTGCTTTGGGGTCCGAGAAGCCCCGACTCTGAGCAGCTCCAGCTCCGAAGTGCAGCCCCCCAGCATCTCCACGATCTGCGTGGGGCCCTTCTGCTTTCTGCTGCTCACCGCGTTGTTTGGCTACTAGCCCGTTGGCTTGTGGCCTTCCTGACGACGCCCGACGACATTTCTGCTGCTGGTCTGGTTGCTCCAGACTGGCCCTTGCTCCCTTCCAGAAGAGGAGCACCCCGGACCCTCCTGGTCCCCTCAAGACGCCATTTTGAGTCCACCGCGTGGGCTTGAATTAGCCAAGGCTTGTTGCCCACTCCTGGGTAACTTTGACGCCGACGACTTCATCCTTCGTGGGACAGCTCGCACCTCCATCCTGGTCGCCGACAACGCCTCCTGGTCCGAGAGACTGCAGAGCCCAGCAGCGCCCACTCACCTGACTGCGGTGACTTCGCCCGGTGCCATCCTGGTGCCCACTTAATCACTGGCTAGTGATTCAAGAACTTGGTCCCCTCTGCTTTCAGGTTTCTTCTTCCTTGATCCAGGCTTGGATCCATCGAACTTTTCTTCACTGGTCGCCTGCCAGCAACTTCTTCCTTCCAGGCTCCTGGTCCGGCAACGAGATCCCCGACGTCTTTTCGGACCTATGCAGCTGCAGCCCCTGGGCTAGGTAACTTCGGCACTCCGGTGTCCCAGCATAGCCTCACTATCCAAGGGTCAGGATCCACTGTCGTTTTCTCCCTACCAGGTCGGGTTCGCCCGTGAACACTAACTTTGTGAATTCTAGCTTCCATAGACTTTGTCCCGCATCCCGCGTGAGAGTGCACACTCTGCACCCGAGTCCCCTGGGCCTCCTAGTAGTAATCTAACGATTCCCTAGTCCAGTCCTAGCGATTCCAAAGCCTATTAGAACTGTTACTTACCTGCTAGTAATTCGCATTCCACTTTTAGCGTATATGGTTTTTCGTGCCCCTCGGGCATTTGTGTAACGGGCTAACTTAAAAGTATTTTCGTAAGAGTTTTGTTGTGTGCTTAGCTCCCTGTCTCATAAAGAGCCAGGGTAGTCTTGTTATAAATAAATACACTGTTTATTTTCATAACAACTTGTGTGGTGTCCTTTCACTGGGTGTTCAAGGGGTAATGTGATGGTAAAACAGCTGGCTTAACACGCCCTCTAGAGTCTTAGCCTTAGACTGCTCGTATCCATGCTACTAGGATAGCTGGTCTATAAGGTTGACTTACAACCAATCATCAATAAGGGTTGTTTGGACTGATATATAGTGATCACTAGAATAGTGAGCACTGCACATCAGGCCAACTTCTCACAGGGGGGCTTTGTTGTGCCACCTGATTTGCCACTGGCTTGGCAGGTCACACAGGAGCGACAAAACTCCTTAGTATCTTCTGACATATGGGGCCAGTGAAAGTGAGGGACAAGCCTGTTCCAAGTCTTGTTCTGGCCTAGATGTCCTGCTAAGGGAATATCATGGGCTAAGGTAAGAAGGAAACCCCTAAAGGCCTGAGGTATGACCATCTTCCTGGAAGCACCAGGCTTGGGGTCTCTACCCTCAGAATAAAGGAGTCCTTCATCCCAATAAACTCTATGGGTACCTGTAGCATTCCCAGCAGCCTCAGAAGCAGCTTGCTGTCTGAGGGGTTCAAGAGAGGGGCAGTCTAACTGTGCCTGCCTCAAGTCTGCCCTTGAAGGTCCCCCTGTCCCAAGTAACTCAACCTGGTCAGGTTCAAGTTCTTCCAGGACAGTTCCTTCAGGAGTCTCAGAATCAGCTTCCTGAGAAGGCTGATCCTCACTTGTAGGCCAGGGGGGGAGGCACTGCCTTAACCCTACTGCTCTTTCTCTTGGATGGCACTTGGTCCATAGTTTCAGGATCCAAGGCCTGTTCAGTTTCGCACTTTTTGGCCTGTGACCTGGTCATAGCAAGGACATGAGCTGCCTAAAATCCCTGCATGAGTCCTATACTCCACTACTGACCATACTGAGGATTCAAGATCATTGCCCGACAGACATTCAACTGGGAGGTCTGCACTTACCACAACTCTTTTGAGGCCAGTTACCCCTCCCCAGGAGAAGTTAACACCTGCCACACTATGTGTAGTAGTGACGTTGCTTGCATTGGTCACCAGGTAATTATCACCCAGTACAATCTGTCCAGGGTCCACAAAGTTAGGTGTCACCGGCACATGTGTCCCTGTAGGCCTGAGCCCCTTTGTCATTGATTAAAGGTGTTTGCCTGTACTTGCCCAGAGTACTGGGACTCACAGTAGTGGACATAGCCATGTCCACATCACAGACAAGAACAGCCTGAGTTGGTATCCTGACTAGACAAGAATCCACCTCAGTACCCATGGTTAACCCCACTATAGCCTTGGGTTGGGAACTACCACTGTTAACTGTACTAGGGCGTGCAGATGCCTTGGGGGCTACAGTGATAGGGGCTGTACCTTTCTTGGTGCACTCACTAAACCAGTGAGAGGCAGATTTACAATAATTACACCAAGATTTCTTTGGACCTTCTTTCTTCTTCTTCTTAGAAGATTGGGACCCCCTTCATTAGAATTTTGGGGGCCTGATGAAGACTTCTGGTCTTTTTGTTTCTGATCCCCACCTTTTTGATCTGCCTTTTTCTGATCACCACCTTGGTTCTGGGGTTTCTGCTTAACCCTGGTTCTGACCCATTCGTCTGCCTTCTTTCCCAATTCTTGGGGAGAGGTCAGATCTGAGTCAATCAGGTGTTGGTGCAACAACTGGTTCTGACAATTGTTAAGTATTTGCTCTCTCATGATCAAATTATACAATCCTGTATAGTCCTTAACTTTACTTCCCAGCAACCAGCCTTCCAGAGCCTTAGTGGCACAATCAACAAAATCAGTCCTGAGTCTGTGTCTTCTGGGTATCTCTGAACATCAACCTGTACTGTTCAGTGGTTAGGCCAAACCCATCAATTAGAGCACTCTTCAGGACAGTGTAATTGTTAGCATCATCATCACTAACTGTGAGGAGCTTGTCTCTTCCTTTTTCTGCAAAGGAGAGCCACAAGTTGCTGCCCACTGAACTTGAGGGATCTGCTGTACCTTGCAGGCCCTCTCTAAATCAGTTATCCATTTGTGGATATCATCCCCATCTCTATAGGGGGGGCACAACCGTACTCAGGTGTCTATTGTCATAGGACCTGTCTTTATCCTTAGGGATATTGCTGCCACCAGTGGAATCTAATCCACTCAACTTTTGCTCCCTTGCCAAAGCAAGTTCTTCCTTCTCTATTCTGATCTGTACCTCCCTCATCCTAGCCTGGTGTTCTCTCCTCTGGGGGGGGAAGTCATTCCCCTCTAAGAACCCCTTGAAGCTTGGGAGTGGATGGAGTCCCCTGAGTGAGACCTATCCCTCCTGTACCTCTGGTTAAACCCACTTGGAGGCCTGAATGGGGCTGTCCCATTCTCAGCCCCAAATTGGCTTAAGTTAGCCTGGCTATAGTTTGGCTGTCTACCTCTCCCTCAGAATCTTCTTCAACCTCCTCTTCCTCCTCTTCTGGGACTGGGGGTCATCTTCTGTGGAGGGTATGCCCTCACCTGTTCTCCCTGTAGGCTGTGTGCCAGAGGCCTTGAGAATATCACTCTTATCTAAGAGTTCCATCAGGTGTTGAAGGGTAGGGTTAGAACCCTGTTTCAACTTTCTTGTGGTACACAAGTGTCTCAGTTCTCGAAAGCTGAGGATTTCATATTTGGAGGGTGCCCTGGGAGGGTCACTCACCACAGGTATAGATCCAGATGGGTCACCTGTGCCAGACATGATCTAGTCGGGTGTGGTGTGTGCACCTACCTACACTAAGTGTTTTCTACTAAACCTCCCTAGGAGTTGTAGTTAGGGTGTGCTAGGTCCTTTGGTCTACTACAACTAAGTTCAGTAGAACTTAAGCCGCGGTGAGGCAAGATGGCCGCCGAAGGGTTGTGCTGAGCGGTCGCATCTTTTCCCTCTCCCACCTAGCGCTGGACTGAGAAGCGAGCAGGATGCTGGGCGCCCCTGATGGCCTCTGAACACTGGGGGCTTGTGGGGCTGAAGGAGTACAGCACTCTCAGGAAGCAACTTTCTTCGTTTGGATCGAGTTGGGTCTGGATAAAAGAAAAAGTTGCTAGGCTGATGAGTGCGGTCGGAGTGAAAAGGAAGCAGGACCAAGCGGTCAAGATGCCCCCACGGCTGGCAAGGCAGGAAAAGGGGCATGAGAAGACGAGGGATCAGTCGGATCCATCAATGACAAAATCAAGTACGGTTGTTACATTGACGGAGGATGTAGCCACTGTGAGTGCGTCGGCACGGGCCCTCGGGGCGATCCGCAAAACGGTAGCTCCCCCCGTGAAGAAGAAAGTGGAGGCGCGGGGCAAGGCAAGTGCGGTTGCTAGAGGTGTTCCGGACAGCCCATCGGCGCCGCGGAGCGCAATCCTTGACAAAGTGGGTAAAGGAAACGATAAACTGAAGGGTAAAGAGACGGGAATGCGGCAACCTACCTTAACAGAAGTTTTTTGCCCGAAGTTGTCTGGGCAGACCGATGACTCAGATGGAAAGCTGGATGCGGGAAAGAATGTCCTCGAGGACGCTACGGACGCAGCAAACGCGGAGAGTTTGGTTGCTAGGCAACGGCCCGGCCTCGACTTAGGTTCAGAAGCATTAGCGACGGCGGAGGCTCACACAGTAGAACTGACTCCCGGCGGAAAAGAGCCCATACCTGGTACGGTAGGCGGAGAAAACGGGGGACATGCTTTGACTGATTTTGGGAATGCTGATATGCTGGGGGCCTTAATGTTGATGGAGGTAGAAATGAATTCCCTGAGGCAGTCAGTTAGCACTTGGGGCAGCAGTGTTAGTCTGGTTAGTAAAGGTAATCCCGCAAAGAACTCGACTGGAGAGGTGCCAGAAAAGGGCGATGCTGGCTCAATAGACTGGGAGTGTTTTTTTTTCCCTGAATGAAGATTCAGAATCGGTACTATTTACTGAAGGGAGCTCAGAGGAGGAGGAGGAATCTGATTCAGGGTCTAGCACCTCAGGTAAAGAATCGACGCAGAGGAAAAGTGCTTCAAAATCAAGGAGACGCGCTGTTGGGTCTCCCTCTTGCTCCGAAAAGCGGCTAGTGTGGGATTACTCTGCAACTTCGCAGGTTTATCAGGATGATAACAACACTGGGGATGCCCCACCTGAGGCCTCGCCTCGACGTGCTTCTTTTGAGATACTGATCAGCACCCTCAAGCAGATGCATGGAGAGGCAAGATCGGAAAGTCGGAGAGCAAGGCAGGCCTCAAAGAAAATTCAGAACACACTGAGGAAAGTGAATAAACTTTACGATTAAATTGCGGACAGAGTAACAGAGGATGAGGAACGAACAGGCAAATTGGAGGACGATGTTGGGAGTTGGCAGTCATTCAAATCAGAGCAAGAGAAATTGGCAGAGGATATGTGCTGGAAAATGGAAGATTTTGAAAATAGACAGACGGAACAACGTTAGACTTTTGGGTGTGGCAGAAGGGACAGAAGGGCAGGATATCAGGCAGTTTGTGGTGAATTTGTTAAAGGGGGCATTCACGGAATCTCAGTGGGAGAAGGAGATACAGAGGGCACACAGGTTCCCATTTACACTGAAGAAAGGGCAAGGTGCTGGAGGAACAGAGGGTGACGGACAGGGGGCCCTGCCCAGGGCAATTCTAGTCAATATAGGGAATTTTCTGCTGAGACAGGAGATCATGGGCAAGGCAAGACCAGAGAGCATCACCTTTTTCGCTAGGCCCGATTTTTGTCATGCCACTGTAGAGAGGAGGTGGAAGCTCAGACAGATGATTGCACCCTTCCAGGCTCTTGGCTCAGAAGCGTACCTCCTCTTCCCTGCTAGGCTCAAGGTAATCGTAAAAGGGAGAGTATGGATGTTCTCCTCAGAGATTAAAGCTCAGCAATTTTTGGAAGAGATTAAAAAGCAGAAGGGTGGTTAATGGGTTTGATCTACACATGTCCTGAAGACTGTACTTGACGGTCTGTGGATTGTAGGTATAATGGGGGTTTAAGAATATGGGGTAGCACAGCACACGAGGGCAGATGGCGGAAGGCGGGAGAGGGAAGCGACTGGCACAATTCAAAGCAGCCACACATAGGTCACTCGGACCTATTTGCCCGTAAGGGGGAGGGGTGAAGGTGGGGAGGAGCAGGAGGGGTGGGAAGGTCTGGGGGGATTAAAGGGGGGAAGGGGGGTGGAAAAGGTACACGAAGTTACGGTGTTTATTGGTTGATGCAGCACACTTCTCTATGAATTAGTGCACAAGTTATACAGTACACAAAATGCAGTACCTGGCAGCAACAGTTGCAGTTTATGCTTAATGAACCAGTAGTTCTACTTTTAAGGCAGGTGATGTATTCTAATGGCATGTAGAATCACCTTGATAAATGTGTGTGGGCTTAACGAAGTGAATAAGAGACTGAGAGTGGCAGCACTACTTAAAACACTTCGCTTGGACCTGGTCTGCTTGCAGGAAACCCACATAGAGGGTGCAAATGCATATCATCTGGAGCAACTGGAGTTTGCAGTATTAGCAAGCACCAAGCAGGGGACCAAAACTAGAGGGGTGGCAGTGCTGGGGAGAAGCAGGGATGTGATAGTGAAAAGGAAGAAAGAGGATCAATGGGGGAGGTGGGTACTACTGGAATTAGATTTTAAGGGAGAGACTATTACGTTGGTCACAGTTTATGGATCCAGAGAGGATGATCCAGATGTTTTTCAGTATTTGGATGCCGAGCTGGTGCAGTGGCCTGAACCAATTGTTTGTTGTTGCGATCTTAATTTACATGACCCAGACAGCTCATTTTTGCATCCAGGGAGACAGTACCAAGGGAGGAAAAAGAAGACATATAGAGCACTCTCAGACATGGTGATTCATAACTCCCTGGGGGACCCCTGGGTGAAGTGGCATCCACACCTAGATGGTAGTACATTTTTTTCTGCCCCCCCACAAAGTCATGGTTAGATTGGATTATTTCTTAATTTCAAACTGTCTGATTTCTGGCTCAAAAATTGAGGCAACCCCGGATTATGTCAGATCATAGCCCTTTAGTACTGACAATAAATCTGGGTCAGGCTCAAAGAAAAGATACACAGTGGACTTTTGAACGAGCATTATTGCAGGATCAGGCATATCGGGTATACATGGCAACTTGGATTAAGGACTTTTTGGATTTCAATAGAGGGACAGCACCCCTGGGGGTGGTATGGGACACTTTCAAGGCTGGGGTCAGGGGGGAGACACTGAGCTTCGTATTGTCCAGACAAAAGAAGGAGAATTACGTCAAAACCTCCTGAAAGTGGAAGAAGATTTAGCAGTAGCTATACAGCAGCATTCCCCGCTTGATCAGCAATTGCTTAATGTTATAGCGCTTGGAGCAGAAACCCTAGAAGGAATCGCAAAGAAAACAGCTGAGAAATATCTCGTTAAAAAGGAGAATGCATACGAGCTAAGTGAAAGAGTGGGCCATATCTTAGCTACACGGACTAGGCAGAGAGTAGCTACATCCGACATCAAGGAGATTATAGATGCTCAGGGTAACTCCATTACTGACGCTGACCAGGTGAGGGAAGTCTTCAGACAATTTTATACGGATCTATATGCCTCTGACAATACAGGGGGCGCGCTGGAGATAGAAGGATATCTTAGGGATATACCTCCCCCGTTGGTGGCAGTGGAAGATAAGGAGGGGCTAGAAGTTACACTTCAATTAGAGGGATTTATCTTGGCTCTGGAAAGCCTCCCCTCGGGGAAGGCAGCGGGCCCGGATCAGATCCCGGTGGAATTTTTCAAAGTGTTCAAAACAGCGCTATTAGTTGATATGTTTAATATTATGTTGCTGGCACAGAAGGGGGAATCAATTCCTGAGACTTGGGGGGGGGGGGGGTGCAGGTATCATTGTGATAGCAAAAAAAGGGAAACCTTCGTCGGCACCAGGCTCATACAGGCCGATCACATTAATGAATGCCAATGCAAAAATGTATTAAAAAATGTTGGCGAAGAGACTATCGCAGGTTATTGAGTGTCTGGTAAGCCCCTCCCAACATGGGTTTATTCCAGGAAAAGGCACGCCGCAGCACGTTAGGCAGGTGGTCACTATGTTTGACGCGGCAGGTACCCTGGGAGACCCTATGACAGCGTTGTTTTTAGACGCGGAGAAGGCGTTCGATAGGGTCTCCTGGGGCTACTTATGGTGTGTTATGAGGTGGAGTGCCATAGGTGAGGGTTTCATAAAGGCTATACAGACTTTATATAAAGATCCAATGGCTAAGATCAGGGTCAACAGGGGGAACTCTACAGCGGTAAAGATCAGTAGGGGGACTAGGCAAGGCTGCCCTTCATCTCCCCTATTGTTTACGCTTTATCTGGATCCGTTCCTGCGTAGATTAGAAAGAAACCCAGAGATCCCGGCAATGAGGGTAAATGGCTGCTTGATAAAAACGTTGGCGTACGCTGACGATGTGGCCATTCTGACAACCAACACGACAGTGGCTATTAGGGAGGTGGAAGATGAGGCTCATCGGTTTGGGCAGGTCTCGGGATACAGCCTGAATAGATCTAAGACACAGATTGTGGAAAATAGATATTCTAGATGCAACGACGCAAGGGTTGTTGGCTCGGCAGTTTACTTGGGAGTGTCAATTTCGGCAAATCTTGACATTGTGGTAGAAAATAACATGGCTCCACTAATGTCGCGGGTAAAATCAGATCTGGAAAGGATGAAAAATCTACATTTGTCACTGGTGGGCTGCACTAATGTCATAAAGATGCTGATTCTCCCCAAGTTTCGTTATCTTTTTAGATCTATCCCTTTATTGTTTGAAGCTAGATGGTTCAACGCACTGGAGGAAATTTTGAATAGATTCATCTGGGCGCAGGGTAAGACGCGAAGGGCCTATAGGTTTTTTTTCCCTCCCGAGAGAGAGGGGTGGGTGGGTGGGTGTAGGAGAGTAGGGTCTGCAATCCTATGATCACCCAGATTTTTGCTTTTTGCTGCACTGGTTTACGACTTTCCCTGGCTGTGGGCCTGCTAATCAGACCCACAGCCTAGCTGTTCTCTCTATCCAAATTGTACTCAGGTACTGAATTGGCACTGGGCCCTCTCTAAGTCCCTGTACCCAGGGCTGAGGTACCCAGAAGTCTCCCAGGGGCTGAAGCATGTATTATGCCACCCCTGGGCTGACTATCTAAACTGACACAACTGGCTGCACGACAGCTGGGGCAAGGTGGTGTACTCACCCCTTGCTTTAGATATAGTATACCTATATCTAACCCTAAAATGGACACACAGATCTCCTATCAGTCACTCCTATGGCAGGCCTTAACAATCCTGAAGGCAGAGTGCTTGGAATCGTGTGAGATGGTGCTCTGGCATGAGCTGAGCCTGTCTGCGGCTTTCGGGATCCATCCCTTAGCCGTTTCCATGATATCGCATACCATATACTCTTAAGTGCATTATAATCCTCGCGGTTATATGCCAACTCTGGTATCGCTTTATCAAAACATGTCGAGTAAGGTGTCATACGAATTGGAATACTAACCCCTCGCCAATTCTGGCGACGGGGTTAGCATTCCACCCTTCTAGAGGGACACGACATGTATGTAACCCCTAACCCCGGTTAAAATCAGACAGAGCCTTAGCATCCACAAAATGGATGCTGCCACCGAGACACAAGTCTGCCCTCCTGCTGCTGGGAGTCCTCCCAGAGCAGGAGATAAGGACAAAGGGTTTCCTGCCAGGGGCGGTGCCAGCACCGTCCCAGACAGGGTTTGTGTATTGTAGGTAGGCAGGGCTTCAGAGGAAGGTGACTGCACGTGGCACCCCGGTGCTCACTGTGCATAGGCTGGCTGGAACCAGTTCCAGGGTCACTCCAGACCCTGTGCTGGGGAAAAGCCCGCCAAGGAAGTGGGTGTAACCACCCCCCTCCTAGTCCCACCCCTAGGGCAGGACTTAGTCGCGTGCCAGCCCCTTTTTACAGGATAAAGGTAGGAACTGGCCCCCTTCCAAATCAGATCATCTTTGAATCCTGAAACTACTTTCCACGAAAGGAACTCAAGACTTCTTCCTAAGATTTCTCCCTTGTGACTAAGGAGTAGTCACCCTGCATCCGCAGGCACCATCTTAAGAACACTGCGGTCTGCTGCAAGTCTCTCCTCCGGATCAAGACTGCCCAGCTCGACGAGAACCGGCTTCCCTGGCACCTCTGACCTCTACCTACATCATCAGTCACGCTGAGATTCGTGGGTGTGACGAGACCTCGAGGGACCGGCCATCTTCAAGACTGCACGACTTCTGCACAGCAAGCCCGCCGAGTAATTTCCTGGTGAGTGCTTTGGGGTCCGAGAAGCCCCGACCCTGAGCAGCTCCAGCACCGAAGTGCAGCCTCCCAGCATCTCCACGATCTGCGTGGGGCCCTTCTGCTTTT
This sequence comes from Lissotriton helveticus, assembly GCF_964261635.1. Taxonomy (NCBI): domain Eukaryota; kingdom Metazoa; phylum Chordata; class Amphibia; order Caudata; family Salamandridae; genus Lissotriton; species Lissotriton helveticus. Next base: position 1,687,533,279 of record NC_136065.1, on the reverse strand, counting down.
TGCTGCTCACCGCGTTGTTTGGCTACTAGCCCGCTGGCTTGTGGCCTTCTGAACGACGCCCGACGACATCACTGCTGCTAGTCTGGTTGCTCCAGACTGGCCCTTGCTTCCCTCCATCGGAGAAGTACCCTGGACCCTCCTGGTCCGGCTAAGACGCCATTTTAGGGCCACCGCGTGGGCCTTGCATTTGCCAAGACTTGTTGCCCAATCCTGGGTCCAGCGACGTCGACAGCAAGAACCTTCGTGGGACAGCTCGCACCTCCATCCTGGTCGCCGACAACGCCTCCTGGTCCGAGAGACTGCAGAGCCCAGCAGCGCCCACTCACCTGACTGCGGTGACTTCGCCCGGTGCCATCCTGGTGCCCACTTAATCACTGGCTAGTGATTCAAGAACTTGGTCCCCTCTGCTTTCAGGTTTTCTTCTTCCTTGATCCAGGCTTGGATCCATCGAACTTTTCTTCACTGGTCGCCTGCCAGCAACTTCCTTCTTCCAGGCTCCTGGTCCGGCAACGAGATTCCCGACGTCTTTTCAGACCTATGCAGCTGCAGCCCCTGGGCTAGGTAACTTCGGCACTTCGGTGTCCCAGCATAGCCTCACTATCCTAGGGTCAGGATCCACTGTCGTTTTCTCCCTACCAGGTCGGGTTCGCCCGTGAACACTAACTTTGCCTTTACTAGCTTCCATAGACTTTGTCCCGCATCCCGCGTGAGAGTGCACACTCTGCACCCGAGTCCCCTAGGTCTCCTAGAAGTAATCTACCGATTCCCTAGTCAAGTCCTAGCGATTCCAAAGCCTATTAGTACTGTACTTACCTGCTAGTAATTTCGCATTCCACTTTTAGAGTATATGGTTTTTCGTGCCCCTCGGGCATTTGTGTATAACGTGCTAACTTAAGTATTTTCATAAGAGTTTTGTTGTGTGCCTAGCACCCTGTCCTCATAAAGAGTACAGGGTTGTTGTGATTCTAATAAATACACTGTTTATTTTCATAACACTTGTGTGGTGTCCTTTCACTGGGTGTTCAAGGGGTAATGTGATGGTAAAACAGCTGGCTTAACACGCCCTCTAGAGTCTTAGCCTTAGACTGCTCGTATCCATGCTACTAGGATAGCTGGTCTATAAGGTTGACTTACAACCAATCATCAATAAGGGTTGTTTGGACTGATATATAGTGATCACTAGAATAGTGAACACTGCACATCAGGCCAACTTCTCACAGTGGGGAGCCCCAGATTTCAGACTTTATTATTGGGCTGCAGCCTTACAATATATGCAGGGGCTAATTGGGGGGGGGGGGACTTGATCAAAGAGTTACTAGTTCTTCTACGGAAGATTATACAGCAGTTCTAGGGGCAGAAGCGGAAAATTGTTATTTAAAGTGTGTTGATTTTGGATATTTTAAAAGAACAAGGTGTGAGAAGTTGGCCTGATATATGATGTTCACTAGTTCTAGTGACCACCTTGTATCAGTCCAAACAACCCTTATGGTGATTGGTTGTAAGTCAACCTTATAGACCAGCTATCCTAATGGTAGCATGGACAAAGCAGTCTTAGGCTAAACTCTTTTGGCATGTGAAGACAGCTGTTTTACCACATATAACCCCTTGAATACCAGATGAAAGGACACCACACAGGTTGTTATGAAAATAAACAATATATTTATTAATAACAAAACACCTCTGAACTCTTTATGAGATCAGAGGGCTAAGCACATGACAAGACTCTTAAGAAAAATACAGTAAATCGCACAAATTACAATGGTGCCCTAGGGGCACGACAAACCATATACTAAGTAAATAGTATAAGGAAATCGATAGAGGAAATGAAGATGCCCAGAGGCTGTAGGATCGCTGGGACTACACTACCCTAACCTTAGGTAAGTAGCAGGAGGCCCACGGGACGCGTGTGCAGAGTGTGAACAAAGTCAATGGGCAGAACAAATTACGAAAAGGTAAGTAACAGACAGTTCCGACTAGTTAAGACTAAAACGACTGGCTATCTGGCCACTAGGAGAGTCAATCTACCTATGAGCACCGAAATGCTCTCGTTACCTCACCCACGGGCTGCAGGTGCATAGGTGTAAAAGTGTGTCTGGTTTCCGTGTCGAAGTCAATGGAGCCTTGAAGAAAGATGCTGCAGGCGACCAGGAGGAAGATGTCCGGTGCGATTCAAGGGTGGATCGGGGAAGGAGAGGACCTGAAAGCAGAGGGGACAGTGTACATAGTAACTAGCCAGTGACCGGTGTGGAACCAGGAGGGAACCAGATGCTGTTGTCACGATCAGGTGAAGTGTGGACGCTTGTCTCTGCAGCCACGTGGACCAGGAGGTGTCTTTGACGACCAGGATGGAGGCACGAGCTGTCCAACGCAGGCTCTCGCTGTCGGCGGTGTCGGATCCGGATTTGGAGTCAACAGGCCTTGCAAGGGCAACCCACGCGGTGAGTGGAAACGGCGTCTGGAGTGGACCAGGAGGGTCCGGGATGCTCCTCTTTTGGAGGGGAGCAAGGGCCAGTCTGGAGCAACCAGACCAGCAGTGTAGATTTCGTGGATCGTCGTCTAGGAGGCCACTAGCCAGCCGGCAATTGACCAGACAATGCGTCGAGCAGCAACCAAGCAAAAGGGCCCCACGCAGATCTCGTGGATGCTGGAGGGCTGGTCTTCGGTGCAGGGGCTGCTCGGGGCTGGGGCTTCTCAATCCCCAAAGCACTTACTCGAGGATGCCTCAGGAGTCGTGCTGGAAGCGAAGTGCAGTTTCTTCAAGATGGCCAGTCCCACGTGTCTCGTCGCACCCACGGGTCTCAGCTGTGCTGCAGATGTCGGTAGAGGTCGGAGAGGTCTGGGAGTCCGGGTCTCGTCAGGCTCTGAAGTCTGGTTCCGGCAGGAAGGACGACAAAGTGAACCGCTAGGACGCTTGATGGTGCCTGCAGTTGCAGGGTGGACACTCCTTGTCCACAAGGGAGATTCTTCAGTCTTCTGGGGAGCAGAACGTCGAAGTCCGGAGTTTCTTCTTGTAAAGTTGTTCAGGATAATCTAACTTGGAATGGGACCAGCTCCTACCTTTATTCTGCTAAAGGGGGCTGTACTAGTGACTAGGCCCCTCCCATGGGTGGGACCAGGAAGGGGGGTGGTTACACCCCCTATTCTTTGTCCGGTTTCGCGCCAGAGCTGGGGCTGGAGTGCCCCAGCAACTGGTTTGAACCGGGGTATGCACAGGGACACCTTGTGTGCCCCAGGCATGTCTTATTCCTTTCAGCCCTCCCTACCTCAATACACAAAATCCTGTCTGGGGTGGTGCTAGCACCTCCCAAGGTAGGAAACCCTTTGTCCAGGCCTCCCTCTCTGGAAGGACTCCCAGCAGCAGGAGGTCAGACTTGCGTCTGTGGTGGCAGCATCCATTTTGTGATGCTGAGGCTCTGCTTAACTTTAACCGGGGTTCACAGTTACATACATGTCGTGCCCCTCTAAAAGGGTGGAATGCTACCCCCGTCGCCAGAACTGGCGAGGGGGTAGTATTCCAATTCATATGACACCTTACTCGACATGTTTTGATAATGCTATGCCAAAGTTAGCCATAACCGCGAGGGTTATAATGCACTTAAGAGTATATGGTATAGCGGTATCATGGAAACAGCTAAAGGACTTGGTTCCGAAAGCTGTAGACAGGCTCAGCTCATGCTATAGCACCATCTCACATAATTCCAAGCACTCTGCCTTCAGGATTGATAAGGCCTGCCATAGGAGTGACTGATAGGAGAATATGTGTCCATTTTGGGGTTAGATATAGGTATACTATATCTACAGCAAAGGGTGTTTACACCACCTTGCCCAGCTGTCTTACCAGCCAGTTGTCTGTTTAGATGGCCAGCCAGGGGTGGCATAATACATGCTGCACCCCCTGGTAGGCCTTGGGTTCACCTATTCCCTGGGTACCTAAGGCACACTGTACAGGGGCTGATAAGGTGACCAAACACCAATTGGTAAATGCACCTAAAGTACATGTGTGTCAATTTAGAGAGAGAACAGCTAGGCTGTGGGTCTGATTAGCAGGCCCACAGCCAGGGAAAGTCGTAAAACAGTGAAGCAAAAAGCTAAAATCTGGGGTGACCATAGGATTGCAGACCCTACTCTCCTACACAAGGTTCAAGACGATCACCGCAGCCGTCAAGATTTTGAATGCCTCTTTGAAGAAATCGGGATTAGGGAGATACAATCGGTATATTAGGTTGTATAAAAATAGGTCATTCCCTCCAGCAGTATTCGCAGACCTAACAGAGGCAGGGTGGGCGGATAGGGGGATTGCACAGCTTGGTGATCTTATTGGTTCAGAGGGGGTGATTCACTTTATAGAGTTAAGAAATAAGTATGGTATTGATAATAGAAGCTTCTTTAAGTACCTCTAGATCAGGAGTTTCTTAAGTAGTAAGCAGGTTGGGCCAGCTGGATTTGGTAGGAATGAGATTTTGGAGAAAATAAAGCTCTCTGGGGACCGTACGATCCGATCCTTTAATGCAAGTTTGGTAAAAGGGAAAACCGATGATTTGGAAAAATATTGTAATAAATGGGTGGAGAAATTGGGCGGTGAACCAGATTGGTTTCAGGAATCATTGGATCTGGGCCGTACAGTCCTGTGTTCATCCCCCCTACAGTTCCAACACTATAAAACCCTATATTCACTGTATTTTACCCCAGCCAGGATAGCAAGATGGGGTGGCTCCACGGGTATCTCCTGTCCCAGATGTAATTCCCTTGAAGCAGATAGTGTTCACATTTTTGCTACCTGTCCCCAATTGCACACATACATTAGAGATCTAGAGATTTTTCTGGGTAGATCACTGGGTATTCAAACAACACTCACTCCGTCCTGGATTCTGCTTGGGATCGGCCCAGAGTTGGATAACGCACAGAGGGAATTTATGTTTATAGCAATGGCAGTGTATAGACTAACCATAGCTAGGGCTTGGCTGGTTAAAAATCCCCCGGTAATGCAAATTTGGTTGGCTAACCTATTTGCTGCATATAATTTAGAGAAAAATATATATGCACGGAAAGGCAGGAGAGGGAGGATCTTAGGTCTGAGAATATGGGGGCCTGTAACCAGATGGAAGGAGGGACTGGGTTTACATAGTTTGATAAATTATCATATGTTTGTAATTAAACTGTATTTTATTTTATGTTTTTAAGTTTTTTTTTTATTTTGGGAGGCTGGCTCTTGGAGTGGTGGTGGCTTAGGTTCCAGATGGTTTCTCTGGCGCTATAATGCCTTGAGGTTGATGTGTAATGAATATGTACTGTATATGCATAAAGGCTATGATTTGATGAAATATATGAAACAAATGCAACAATAAATAATAATGTATAATGTGTGCAAAAATTGGAAAATAAAAATATATTAAAAAAAAGAACTTGGATTTTTTAAGTCTTGTTATATGTACCTATGGTACCTAATGTGATCTTTCAAATGATATCTCAAAGATTACAATTGGCAAAACAATAGCAAGATCAAATCCCAACTGCTGCACACCAATGTGAGAAGTTGGCCTGGTATATGATGTTCACTATTCTAGTGAGCACTTTGCACCAGTCCAAACAACCCTTATGGTGATGGTTGTAAAGTCAACCTTCTCTTCCAGGGGATACTCATCAATAGTCATAAGCACTGAATAGTCCCGCCCACGTGCGGGACCCCGGAGCATTAGCCAATAATATGCATATTTCTATATATATATATATATATATATATATATATATATATATACGCATACAATAACCATATATATATAGATAATATGCATATACATATGCAGCCCAAAATAACCATACTAGGCTCAAAAAACTACCATAATAGCCTGTAAAATCTTTACATTTGCTAAATAAAGACATACAAAACACATTATATGATAATGTAAAGAAGAAAACACTGCCTAGGTTTTCTTTTAAACACAAAAACCTTTATTTTCAAAGGTAAAAACAGGCAGGATCATAGAGGCAGCTTTAGCCTAGATAGGCTGCATTGTAACAACAGAAAAATCTGGCGCCGTGCCTTTAAGACCTCTGTGAGCCTCCAGGCTCCCATCATGCACCACAGGTGACTGTTAGGTCAGTTCTTTTTTCCGGCTCCTTCTGTGAGGATCCTGGAGCATTGAGCTCGCCAGTTGGTGATTTATTTTCACTTTTTTCTGGTATTTCTCTAATTTTTTCATCTTTACTCGACGTCTTTAGTCATTATCTGACTAATACAACAATTTTTTTACTGTTTTTTGGCTATTTTTCCAGTCATAATGCCGGCCTTATTTGCTAAGTGTCCGGCCTGTGGTAAAAAAATGGCTAAGTCAGACCCTCATTCGGTCTGTGTTGCTTGCCTACCTTCTTCTCACAAGCCAGAACTTTGCTACCACTGCAGCAAACTTTCAAGTAGGACTTTGAGAGAGAGAGAGAAGAGCAGGCTTCAGTCCCTGTATGACAGAGAGGAGAGACTGTGAGTGGAAGAGAAGATGTTCACTCTAGGAAGCCGCCTTCTCAGCGCAAGGACAAAGGGGAGAAGAGAAAACATCTGTCTCCTTCAACTTCAAGAGACAGATCTTCTTCCAAGGTACCTGTGTGCTCAAAATCGGCATCGAAATCACCGTCGCGGCATACGTCGACGTCGAAGCATCCCTCGCCGTCGAAGAAGAATTCGCCGTCGAAGCAAGGTGAGAAGCGACATGAGCGTAGGCGGTCCCGGTCTGGCTCGCCTACGACTGCAAGGGGACGGGACTCGACGTCGTCTCATCAACGTCGACGGTCGCCGTCGAGAGGCTCGAAACATCAGTCAAGGTCGCCGTCGATGTAGGAAGGTAGATCCCTGACTATGGTTGCCCCCAACTTTTTTTGCCTGGTGTTTTGCTGGTTTTCTGATTTAGTTGACCTGGGGCCCTGCTATTCAGGACCCCAGGCCTACTGCTCTCTCTGTAAAATGGATTCCATGTACCCTAGGTACATATCTAATTGGATACTGAGTCACCTTATCAGTCCCTGTACAGTGTACCTTAGGTACCCAGGGCATAGGTGTAACCAGGGCCTACCAGGGGCTGCAGCATGTATTATGCCACCCCTGGCTGGCCATCCAGACCTGACACAACTGGCTGCACGACAGCTGGGGCAAGGTGGTGTAATCACCCTTTGCTTTAGATATAGTATACCTATATCTAACCCTAAAATGGACACACAGATCTCCTATCAGTCACTCCTATGGCAGGCCTTAACAATCCTGAAGGCAGAGTGCTTGGAATCGTGTGAGATAGTGCTCTGGCATGAGCTGAGCCTGTCTGCGGCTTTCGGGATCTATCCCTTAGCCGTTTCCATGATATCGCATACCATATACTCTTAAGTGCATTATAATCCTCGCGGTTATGTGCCAACTCTGGTATCGCTTTATCAAAACATGTCGAGTAAGGTGTCATACGAATTGGAATACTAACCCCTCGCCAATTCTGGCGACGGGGTTAGCATTCCACCCTTCTAGAGGGACACGACATGTATGTAACCTGTAACCCCGGTTAAAGTTAGACAGAGCCTTAGCTCCACAAAATGGATGCTGCCACCGAGACACAAGTCTGCCCTCCTGCTGCTGGGAGTCCTCCCAGAGCAGGAGGCAAGGACAAAGGGTTTCCTGTCAGGGGCGGTGCCAGCACCGTCCCAGACAGGATTTTGTGTATCCTAGGTTGGCAGGGCTTTAGAGGAAGGTGACTGCAAGTGGCACCCCGGTGCTCACTGTGCATAGGCCGGCTGAAACCAGTTCCAGGGGCACTCCAGCCCCTGGCCTGGGGAAAGCCCGCCAAAGGAGAGGGGTGTAACCACCCCCCTCCTAGTCCCACCCATAGGGCAGGACTTAGTCGCGTGCCAGCCCCTTTTTGCAGGATAAAGGTAGGAACTGGCCCCCTTCCAAATCAGATCATCTTTGAATCCTGAAACTACTTTCTGCAAGAAGGAACTCAAGACTCTTCTCAAGATTTCTCCCTTGTGACTAAGGAGTAGTCACCCTGCAGCAGCAGGCACCAACCAAGTATCGCGGTTTGTTGCCAGTCTCTCCTTCGGATCAAGACTGCTCCAGCACGACGAGAACCGGCTTCCCTGGCACCTCTGACCTCAACCTACATCATCAGCCCAGCTGTGATCCGTGGGTGTGACGAGACCTCGAGGGACCGGCCATCTTCAGAACTGCACAACGCTTGTCCAGCACGACTCCCGAGTGACCCTCGACTGAGTGCTTTGGGGTAAGAGAAGCCCCGACCCTGAGCAGCTCCAGCACCGAAGTTCAGCCCCCCTGCATCCACGAGATCTGCGTGGGGCCCTTCTGCTCTTTGCTGCCAACCGCGTTGTCCAGGTCACTTGCCCGTTGGCTAGTGACCCCTTCACGACGCTCCACGACGACAACTACTGCTGGTCTGGTTGCTCCAGACTAGCCCTTGCTCCCCTCCAACAGAGGAGCACCCTGGACCCTCCTGGTCCACTCAAGACGCCATTTTAGGTCCACCGCGTGGGCCTTGCATTTGCCAAGACTTGTTGCCCAATCCTGGGTCCAGCGACGTCGACAGCAAGAACCTTCGTGGGACAGCTCGCACCTCCATCCTGGTCGCCGACAACGCCTCTTGGTCCGAGAGACTGCAGAGCCCAGCAGCGCCCACTCACCTGGCTGAGGTGACTTCGTCCGGTGCCATCCTGGTGCCCACTCAAATCACTGGCTAGTGATTCAGAACTTGGTCCCCTCTGCTTACAGGTTTCTTCTTTCCTGATCCAGGCTTGGATCTCCACGAACTCTCTTCACTGGCCGCCTGCCAGCAACTCTTTCTTCAGGCTCCTGGTTCTTCAACGTGGGTTTCCGACGCAACTTCAACCCTATGCAGCCGCAGCCCCTGGGCTAGGTAAACCAAGTACTCCGGTGCTTCAGCATAGTCCAACACCCTAAGTGTTCGGATCCACCCCCGTTTTCGACCCACCTAGTCGGGTTCGCCCGAGAACAGTAACTTTGCAACTGCTAGCCTCCATAGACTTTTTCCCGCCTTACGCGTGAGAGTTCCCACTCTGCACACGACGTCCACAGGCCTCCTGCATCTAATCCCAGTGTTTAGAATTGTAGGCCTAGCGATTCCTGAGTCTAGAAAAGTATTACTTACCTGCTAGCAAGTTCGCATTCCACTTACTGTGTATATGGTTTTTCGTGCCCCTAGGGCATTTGTGTAAATTGTGCGACTTAAAGTATTTTCGTAAGAGTTTTGTTATGTGCTTAGCTCCCTGACTCATAAAGAGTTCAGGGTAGACTTGTTATAAATAAATATCTGTTTATTTTCATAACAACTTGTGTGGTGTCCTTTCACTTGGTGTTCAAGGGGTAATGTGATGGTAAAACAGCTGGCTTAACACGCCCTCTAGAGTCTTAGCCTTAGACTGCTCGTATCCATGCTACTAGGATAGCTGGTCTATAAGGTTGACTTACAACCAATCATCAATAAGGGTTGTTTGGACTGATACATAGTGATCACTAGAATAGTGAGCACTGCATATCAGGCCAACTTCTCACAGTCGAGAGGTGCCATGATGTCGACGTCGAACCGGGCAGAGGTTTCGGCGTCGAAGAGCCCCAGTCATGCGACGTCGAGGCATACCACGCCGAGAAAATCATCGCCGTCGAATCGCCTGACCTCGACGTCGAAGTGGTCGCCGCCGAGGAGGTCGCCGCCGAGGAAGTCGCCGCCGAGGAAGTCGCCGCCGAGGAAGTCGACGTTGAAAAAATCGACGTTGAAGAGGATGTCGTCGACGTCTCCTGCTGCAAAAAGGCCTAGAACGGTGTCCAAAGACCGTTCTAAGGTGTATGGGTCTTCTGGGAGGTCCTCTTCCTCACCTGAGTTGCGGATTGTACAAATCTCTCCAGAGCCTTCAAGAGCGCCTTCGCCAACAGGGGCTAACATCTCTCCACGATGGCTGGGTGAGATCAGAGACTGGAAGATAAGAAAAATTAATCTTCCAAGGTCTCGTTCCAGATCTCCGGTGTCTGCTAGATCAAGGTCACCTCTGGTACGGGTGGTACACTCTGCGATACGACGTGAGCGTACTCCACCGAGAAAGTCTCCATCGGAGAGGAGGCGTGCTTCACCATCTCCTAGGTCTTCTCGTCGTCACTCTTCCAGAAGACGCGATACTAGATCTTCGACAAGGTCTACGAATTCCAAGAGGAACTACTCTCCAACGCTGTCATCAACTCCTCCGAGTAGGATTTCACCAATTGATGACGTGATTACTTTTAATGAGGTTCTCTGTCGTGATGCAGCGAAACTTCATATCGAGATGCCTGTCTCTACTGCTAAGACAACGGTCATCTTCGAGACCTTACATCAGAAGCTGACATCAAGGCCTTTGCTTCCTCTGGTCCCGGGTCTGTTGGAACCTGCGGAGCACAAATTCTTAACCCCGGCATCCTTAGGAGCTGTTCCTTCGCGGATCGCAAAGAAATATAAGGCACCGGACAATGATCCTTTATTTCTGAGGTCTGAGCCAGCACCTGATTCAGTCATCGTCTCAGCGGCTCGTAAGAATCAGACAGGAGCGGCATCATCCTCTGTGCCCCCTGATAAGGACAGTAAAGCTATGGACTCAGTAGGAAAGAAAATGTGTGCTACTTCTGCTTCCTATATGAAGGTTGCCAGCGCCTCCGCTTTACTGGGTCGCTATGACCGTTCTCTTTGGGATTCCTTGTCTCGTTTTACAGAAAAACTTCCAAAAGAAGACAAGCAGGATTTTCTGGAAATCCTTCAGGAAGGAGGGCTAGTGGCTAACCAGGTGATTAGCGCAGCTGCAGATGCTTCAGACTTGTCTACACATGGCTATGCCCATGGCCTCTGTGCAAGACGATCAGCTTGGCTAAGGCTTACGGGTCTTAAACCTGAAGCTCAACACCGAATTTTGAATTTGCCGTTCAATGGAAAATCGCTCTTTGGGTCTCATGCTGACGATGAGATGTCAAGAATGAAGACGGAGCTCGATACTGTGAAAGCTGTTGGTCTTGAAAAGAGAAAGGACAGCTTTAAGAAAAAATACCGTCCTTATGATCGGAGACAGAACCAGCAGAGGGTTCAAACCCCTCAATGGTCGTCACAGCAGAATCAGGGAAGATCTCAGTTCTCCCAGCGTCGTCCTGGTAGAGGAAGAGGGGGCATTTCCAGACAGTCTGCACCTGGAAACAAGCAGCAGCAACAAAAACAGTGAGTGCTTGCTTCCCCTGAGCCCGTTACCCACTCCGGTGGGGGGAAGTGTTTGTTTTTGCCTGGACGAGTGGAAAAACATCACAAACGACAAATGGGTGCTGAATGGATATGCAATCAGATTCAAGTCTCCTCCACCTTCCATTCCTCCTCAAAAGTCTGTGTTCCATCGACTTCTTCTTTTGAAACAGGAGATGTCTACATTAATGGTAAAGAATGCCATCGAGGAAGTCCCAAGGGCACAGCGTCGACAAGGCATTTACTCCCGATACTTTCTAGTTCCAAAGAAAGGTCCAAACAAGGAGTTCAGGCCCATACTAGATCTCAGGTGCCTCAATCAGTTCATTCGGCGAGAAAAGTTCAGAATGCTGGCGTTACATCAAATAATTCCACTTCTGCATCAAAGGGACTGGATGTGCTCTATAGATCTTCAAGATGCGTATTTTCACATCCCCATCGCCCCAAAGCATCGGAAGTTTCTAAGGTTTTGCATACAAACCAGTCATTACCAGTACGCAGTCTTGCCCTTCGGGCTAAAGTCAGCTCCTCGCACCTTCTCAAAGTGCATGGCAGTCGTAGCGGCTTTCCTAAGGAAAAGACACATTTTCGTCTATCCCTATCTAGACGATTGGCTGCTAAAGAGTGCGTCCCCGAGTCTGCTTCAACGACATCTCAAGTTCTGCATACATCAGCTGCGGAGGTTGGGCCTGCACGTGAAGTTCAAAAAGTCTATCCTCAACCCCACACAGAGGATACACTAACTAGACTCCAAAGACGCAAAAGCGTATCCTTCAGAGGAGAGACTATCCTCTATTCTCCTCAAGTGTCAAACCTTACTAAAGAATCCTCGACCAACGGCCAGACAGATCTCGTCTCTGCTAGGGTCCATGGCGTCTTGCATTTTCCTCGTTCCGAACGCCAGGCTGCACATGAGACCTCTACAGCAGTCGCTGGAGGATCAGTGGTCCCAGTTTTCAAACCGTTGGGAAGACAAGCTGTCACTGCCTCTGTCAGTACGGATCTCCATTCAATGGTGGATGCAGCGGAGTCATCTGATAGTGGGAGCGCCTTTTCAAGAGGACATGCCCAGACGATCGCTGGTGACAGATGCGTCCCTGCAGGGATGGGGCGCCCATCTGGGGTCTCTTCAAGTTCAAGGAGTGTGGTCAGAGAAAGAAAGACTGCATCACATAAACATGTTGGAACTCAGAGCGGTACATCTGGCTCTCAAGGCTTTCTTCCCAGCACTCACGTCATCCTCTCTGCTTGTTCAGACGGACAATACAACAACGATGTACTATCTGAACAAGCAGGGCGGAACGAGATCCAGACCTCTGTCGCTGGAAGCGCAAGCAATCTGGAAGTGGCTTCTGGCTTGGGGTATAACAATTTCAGCTGTCCATCTGCCCGGTGTCCTCAACGTCCAAGCAGACGATCTAAGCAGACACTTCGCAGAAGCACACGACTGGGTCTTAAAAGACAAAGTGATAAGAGATGTCTTCCAGGCCTGGGGGACACCAGAAATCGATCTCTTCGCGGACGCCGACAACGCAAAATGCCGCGTCTTCGCGTCCAGATACCCACAACGAGGGTCCAAGGGGAATGGTCTATGGATGGACTGGTCAGAGAAATTACTCTACGCATTTCCACCGATTCCACTCATTCCCTTGGTGATCAAGAAACTGTACAAGTCGATGACAGACATGATTCTAGTGGCTCCGGATTGGCCTCGCCAATGGTTGTACCCGGATCTCCTGCATCTATCCAAAGTGCCCCACAGGAGGCTTCCCTGCTGTCCGGATCTGCTGACGAGGGAGAACGGCAGAGTGTTCCATCCCAACCTGCCGTCCCTGAAGCTAGCAGTATGGTTCCTGAGTTCGTCCAGTACGGACATCTAGGCCTTTCACAGGATTGTATGCACATTTTAAGAGAGGCAAGGAGAGCTTCTACAAGAAAGACGTATGCTTTCAAGTGGAAGCGGTTTTTCATGTGGTGTGCTGCTGAAGGACATGACCCGATTCGAGGTCAGGAACAGGTACTGTTACCATACTTACTTTCTTTGGCCAAAGCAGGTTTGCAGTATTCCTCTATTAAGGTCCATCTGTCAGCAATACCAGCATATCGAAAGTCCCCTGGCCAGGTGTCTTTCTTTCAAATGCCAGTTGTGAAGGATTTTCTCGAAGGTCTCAGGAAAGTGTATCCTCCCGTGAGGGCTCCCTCACCTCCTTGGGAGCTTAATGTGATTTTGTCTAAATTGATGGGTCCTCCATTCGAACCTATACACAAGGCTTCCCTTCAAATCTGTCGTGGAAGGTGTCTTTTCTTGTACCGATCACTTCTGCGCGCAGGGTGAGCGAGATTCAGGCTTTTTGTGCTACAGAACCCTATCTCGTTTTCCATGCGAATAGTGGTGCTTCGGACACATCCCAGATTCCTTCCTAAGGTAATCTCGGATTTTCACATTAACCAATCAGTGACACTACCTACGTTTTTTGCTAATCCGAGCTCTTCAGCTGAAAAAGCTCTACACTCTTTGGATTTGAAAAGAGTTTTGAAGTTTTACCTTGATAAAACTAAGTGTTCGAAAGACTGATCATTTGTTTGTAAACTACGGTCCTCTGAATACGGGCTTGCCTGCATCCAAGAGGTCTATTTCTAGATGGATTGTGTCATGCATTTTGCTTTGTTGTCAGTTGGCACGAAAACAGCTCCCGGGTAGACAGAGAGCTCACTCCACTAGAGGAAAGGCTGCTACTATAGCAATGCTTAAAAATGTTCCTGTTCATGAAATTTGTAAGGCAGCTACATGGCGTTCGGTTCACACCTTTTCTCGCCATTACAGCCTTGATTCTGATTCTCAGGCGGATGCTCAGGTTGGTCAAGCATCCCTGAGGAATTTGTTTGGGTAATGTCTATATGAGTGTACCGTTTAGAGAGTCTGATATTGGTCCGCAGGGAATGGGATGGGCTTGCTACTCTATTCAGTGCTTATGACTATTGATGAGTATCCCCTGGAAGAGAAGGATTAGTTACTTACCTGTAATCCTAGTTCTCTTCCAGGGGTATACTCATCAAAGTCATAAGCACACCCACCCGCCTCCCCGGACTAATATCAGAACTATCTCTTTTACATGTTACCCATGCAGTTATCACACTGTTATACGCCGTCCAAAAGAACTGACCGAACTGTCACCTGTGGTGCATGATGGGAGCCTGGAGGCTCACAGAGGTCTTAAAGGCACGGCGCAGATTTTTCTGTTACAATGCAGCCTATCTAGGCTAATGCCTCTATGATCCTGCCTGTTTTTACCTTTGAAAATAAAGGTTTTTGTGTTTCAAAGAAAACCTAGGCAGTGTTTCCTTCTTTACATTATCATATAATGTGTTTTATATGTCTTTATTTAGCAAATGTAAAGATTTTACAGGCTATTATGGCAGTTTTTTGAGCCTAGTATGTTTATTTTGGGCTGCATATGTATATGCATATTATCTATATATATATATATATATATATGGTTATTTTATGCGTATTTATATGTATTTATATATATATATATATATATATATATATATATATATATATATATATATATATGTAGATATATGTAGATATATGTAGATATATGTAGATATATGCATATTATTGGCTATTGCTCCGGGGTCCCGCACGTGGGCGGGACTATTCAGTGCTTATGACTTTGATGAGTATACCCCTGGAAGAGAACTAGGATTACAGGTAAGTAACTAATCCTTATCGACCAGCTATCCTAATGGTAGAATGGCTTAACTCAAGAGGGCATGTGAAGCCAGCTGTTTTACCATATGCAATCCCTTTAATACCAAGTGAAAGGACACCACACGGGTTGTATATCAAAATATATATGTATTTATTTCTAACACAATCCTCTGAACTCTTTATGAGGTCAGAGGCACAAGCACATAACAAGAAACTTAATTATAATACAATAAGTTACACAAAATACAGTAATGCCCTAGGGGCACTTCGAACCATATACTAAAATAGTGGTATAAGAACCACGTCACGAACAAAGGCTAGGCCTAGGGCCTAGGGAATCGCTGGGGCTACACTGTACTACCAAAGGATAGGAAGTGGGAGGCCCACGGGATGCGCGTGCAGTGTCTTTACACGCACACAAGTTACCATAGTTAGAATTGGAACGAAAGAATTGGAAACTAGTTCTTTTAGGACACTTCCGGATGGACTAGGGGAAAGCTACTGGAAACTAGGACACTAGGATAGTCAATACCCACAGGAGTACCGAAATACTCGCGTTACCTCACCCACAGGAAGCGGGTGCATTGGTGTCAAAGTGGGTCGGGTTTCGTCGCTGATTCCTATGGAGATTTGGAGAAAGATGCTACAGGTGACAGGAGAGAAGTGTCCGGGTGGATCCAAGGGCGGATCAAGGATGAAGAGTACCTGAAAGCAGAGGGGACAGAGTCTGGGTCACTAGCCAGTGACCAGGATGGAACCAGGAAGGAACCAGGCGATGTCGCGAAGCAATCAGGTGATGTCGTGAAGCTTGTCTCTGCAGCCACGTGGACCAGGAGGTCTCGACGACGACCAGGAGCTGGATACGGACTGTCCCACGAAGGCTCTCGCTGTCAGCGGTGTCGGCTTCCGGATTGGAGTCAACAAGCCTTGGCAAAGGCAACCCACATAGAAATCGAAGATGGCTTCTTGCTCAGACCAGCAAGGTCTGAGGGGCTTCTCCTTTTCAGGGAAGCAGGGGCCAGTCTGGAGCAACAATGACCTAGATCCAAGGCAATAGATTTTTTGTAAGACTTGGGTATCTCATGTCACAAACTTTTATAACAACCACCCATTTCTTAATGTACAGGGTTGGGGATACACCAGTTAATAGCCCATCTTAAAAAGCCCGTCTCCTTATACACAACAGTACAACAACCCACACCAACATGTGATGAAAAAATGTGAACCAGCCCGATAGCACCTCACGGGCGCACCACCAATGGGACCCCTGGTAGGTACTCACCAGGACGGCCCTATTATCATCATTGGTGCTATCGTGCTTAAAGGAAAAGTGTCCAAACAAAAGTAACTGTGTTAACAGTGATGAGTGCAGTGGGAACGATACAGACAACACAAACAAATAGTGAAGTAACACCACATATATAACCTAAAATCGCATACAGCACGAACAGACAACTTTATTCTTGTTCTTGTATGCTGTTTGCCAACATTAAAAAAGTGAATGTGGCTACTCCTTATAGAGCCACTTTCTACTTGCCAACATGTTTCATTGCCTTAGTATTTAGCAGGCAATTTCTTCAGGGCATGTATTTTTTTCGCCACTGCTTTGGACACCAGGGTTGTGGGTACTGTTGTAAAAAACGTAACAAAAACACGAGTTTTACTACTCTTTGCTCGACGTGTATATTCATATTGTATATCCGCACCACACGCACAACCATCATCATATTTACCCTCTATCACCAGATATTTCTCCTACCAGCCGAGAGGTGCTTAAAAACAGGATCCAGTGAACTCCATTCGTGAGTTTACGTGGTACCTCCTTCTGTGATATATCACTGAAAGACATCATAACGATATATACATTTTCACACACACTTTACAATTTGTCTCTACAGACCTTTACTTATCAGTTCGATTACACCCTCCCTTTCGCTCTTTTCATGTACATTACCGCTATGAGGAGTTTTGCCGGCTTTGTCTCATCCCTCGAGCAAGGTACTGCTCGTTTGTTCTCTATTTACATACTGAGAGAGATGATTGGTTCAAATGGTCTCGCGATATCGGGCGGCCATCTTAGATCAGGTACCGTCTCATTGCGTGTTATTCGGATTCCTGAAGTCTCGGGAAATATCACGAGATCACGCTATTTATATTCCCCTCGATCTCTGAATGATTCATAATGTGTTATTTACTCGTATTGTGTGTTTTTAACCATTTAATTGCGATTTATATTAAATCAGCCAACTTTCTTAATAATAAAAAGACTTTGCGAAATGATTCGATAAATTTGTAACTGACCCACATTTAGCCGCTCCCTCAACTATGTACAGTTACTTTATATGGTGTCAATATTTTTGTAATTTGGAGTGTTGAATGGGTGGATTTGATCTTATCCAGAGGGTGTTATTCTACAGATATATAGATAGGCACATAGTATAGGTTGGTAAAGTCCTATCTCTAGGGTGTTCTAACATATCTAACTGTTCATGGTGTAATTAGTTCCATATAGTGGCCCTTCTATATTATCACTATCACCCTATGCCACAGCTGAGAAGTGTGGAAAGCGGACGGTACGGCCTGCAGTGTAGTTCATGAGATACCCATACAGACGAGCAGGAGCACAGAAGAGGAAATCAACGTAGCTTGTTCCATTCCAGGAGTTCATTCAATCCTCTTTCTTCACTCTTCTCTCTGTAAATCCATCTGGCTTCTTTTGTTGTTAATACTCTTTCGATGGTTTGTGCATCTCCTGTGACTTTCTCCAATACCACCTGTTGGAAAGGGGATCCCTGGCTGGCCAGGGCTTTCGCCAAAGTCAGTCAGAGACCACCACACCCAAGTCAGGGCAAGGGAGTTACACGCCAAGATAACCCCTACTCACCCTCTAGGTAACGTGGCGCGAGCAGCAAGGCTAAACTTGGAGGCGATGTAGGCTAAGTATTTGCGCACGCACCCCAGCAACAACAACCAAAGGCCCACCACAAAGGAAACTCCACACAAGGTTATATAAAAATAGCCTTTGTATTACACCAAAACACATTAGATAAAACACACACTTTACAATGTGCCAGAGGCACGGGCAGAATTTACAGGGGATTATTTACAAGACAGGGCCACCTGGACCACTGTCAGGAATCAGAAATAGCACTTTCAGAAATAGCACTTAGTACATAGAATATAGCACAAAATAGCACACAACCAGTAACTACTGGTAACAGGACCTCACTAGCACCACCTGCACTAGGGAGAAAACAACCACCTATGTATCACAATACCTGTAGGGGTGTAAGAACATACACATGATGCAATGCATGACATTCATTCAGAGGTGTAAAAACAATATCAATTGCGCCAATCTCACAAGTCACCACCTGTGACTGTCCATGTGTCCCAATGTCAGGGCCTAAACGTGGCAGCTGCCCACGAAGTGCTGGGCAGCTGGAGATGAGGATGGGGCAACACGATGGAGCCTTGTGGGCTCAAGCACGCTGGTGGGCAAAAGGAAATGCCCCCTGGAGCCTCCTCTGGGCTCTAAACCCACCTGGCACCCAAAGAGCCTCTCTAGGCTCTGTAAGAATTATGGCACCCAAGAGCCTCTCTGGCTCTTAACACTGGGACGCCTTGGGGGAGCCTAAACGGAGCAGTTGCCCACAAAGTGCTGGGCAACTGGTGCAACAATGTTTGAGCCTGCCAGGGCTCAAAAACAACAGTGGGGGCTCAAGAGCCTCTCTGGGCCCTTCACAACCACTTTGGCGCCTGGAGCCTCTCTCCGGGCCCTAAGAAATAAATGTGGCCCCCTAGAGCCTCTCTAGGCTCTTAAATTGAATGGGCCAGGGTGGGGCCTCTCTGGGCTCCTTCTTCCACTCTGCCCCTGAGCCTCCGTGGCTCTGGACAAACAAAAGGGGCGGCTTGTGCAAGTCCCTCGTGGACTTGCATAAACAAAGATGCTGCCAGGAGCCTTGAAGGCTCTACACGAATGTGGCCCCAGATGCTGGAGTCCCCCCTCCGGGTACAAACAATGCCCAGGGAGCCTTTCACTAGGCTCCACACCGCGAGCACGGGAGCGCGCTACTGGGGAGGGGGGCGGACACTGTGTCCCGGTGCCCCTCCCTCCCTCTCTGTGGCCACACTCACCGGCTGTTGGCTCTCTCTGGACTCCTCGTGCTGCAGGGGCTCTGTGAGGCAGCCGGGACGTCCTCTTTGCTGCGGGCTCCTCCTACTGCCTCCTGGCGGCACTCTGGGGCTCTCCCTCGGTCGGAGCTTGGCTTCCCCAGACCGGGGGAAGCGGGGGAAGGAGTCGGCCGGTCTTCTCCTCTCCGGTGCAGGAGCGCGGGGTGGGCTCCCGTCTGCTTCCTGCCGTCCCACCAAGGCTTGCCTGACTTCCGGGTCGCGCTGCACCAATAGCAGCGCGGCGCTGGTAAAATGGAGGCGGGACTTCCGGGTCGCCGTCGGCAGCGCGGCGGCCTGGCAGGGTTCCTGGGCTGCGGCGGTGATTTAAACACGGGGTGAGCTCCCGATGATAAATAAATCACGCAAATATGCGGCGTGGGCAGCCGCTAGAGCAGCAAAATGCAGGGTGGGCACCTGCCTGACAAAAGCGCTCCCAAGCGCTTTGTGAGCACAAACTGCAGCGCTAGGACGAATTCAGCGCTCTCAAGCGCTAGACAGACAATCACAGCGCTCCAAGCGCTATAATCAAAAACGAAGCGCTTCCAAGCGCTAGAGGGCATAAAGCGCGCTCCTAGCGCTACAAACAGGATAAAGCGCTCCCAGGGGCAAGGACAGAGCCCCAGCAAACAAGTCCTTGGGCAGGCAGGGGGGGGCAAGGCTGGGCCCAGAGCCAGCACACTGGGTCTCCAGGCAGGGAGACAGCCCAAGTGGCGGTCCTCTGGCCCAGCAGCAGCAACAGCCCCCTCAGGATCCTGGAAGAGAACAACTTCAGTGGGGACACAGCCCCATTTTTATACAGTGCATTCCTTTGTTTGAGGGTGCAGAGTGGGGGCGGAACCAGTCGCAGCTGGTTCTTGAGTACTCTGTTTACCTCAACCACCCTCTCTATTCACTGGCAGGGCTTGGGTCATTAGACACACCACAGGGGGGCGGAGCCAGCATTGTGTGGGGAAAACCCAGCCCATCCAGGACACAGGTACACTCCTCCCACACATCACTCATGCTAATCTCCCACTCACCACCGGGCAGACCCATCCAGACTTCCTGGAGCCTGGCATGCCAGCCAGCTCCAGCCAATCACACGCCAGCACCCTCACAGCACACGTACAGCCATGTCTAGAAATGGCGCTTCGCTACTAGACACATACAAGCCGCACATACCGTTGCGCAGCATTCACTCTCACGAGTTCACACATACCAGACTCAAGCCTGTACACCCCCCGCATCAGGAACTACCAGGGACACATACATTCCCCATGCATTCCTATGGGCGGGCAGGCCTAGCTCAGCACATGCACTCAGAGTGCGCACGCACTTTCCCCTGGGACACAGTGAAAGTGCGCAGAATCCCAAAAATCACAATTGCCAGGTCACCATTTCACGCAAAAAGTCTAGGGGTGAACCTGCCCTAAGGGCCAAAGTCCAACATAACCCCCTTCCAGCCAAAACGCAGGGGAGACCAATCACCACCGTGATGGACTTCCCTGCTTGGGGCGATAGAACACGGACGCGGGCCCACAACTGCAGGGACACCCTCTTGTTCTACGCCACGGTGAACCCATGGGATTCCTTCTAAACACACTGTCTGGACCAACTGGGCTACCCCACTGGTACTCCCAAGTTGTCCGCGGCCAGGACCAGGCCCTGGGCCACCCAGGTGCCACTGGTCCATGCCAATTCGCAGAGCGGGGGGTAGAAACCCCTGGCACATAGGAGCCATTTTCCACTCTTCCTGTCTGCAAGACAGGACTAGACTGCCACTGGTACTCCAGCCTAGGGCCTACAACCTCAGGCGGACCAGGAGTCTCGGGGAAGGCTCTCCTCCCCCTACCTCTTCTCCTAGGGTTCCTCCTCCCTCTGCGAGGGGTACCCCTAGAACGCCATTCCAACCCAGGACTTATCCACTCAGGTTGCACCGCGGTCAGAGGTGGGCTCTCCCACCCTCTGCACCCCCTTCCAGAGGTCTGCCCTCTCCCACCTGGAGAAGTTCCTCTGGAAGAAGAACCGGTCAGGGCACTGGTTACAGTCGTCCTACCCTTCAGGTCAGGCTGATCCTGAACCTGGCCTCCCAACCTCTGGTCTAGAACCTTCGGTGGAACAATTGCCTGGCACTCCAGGACTTCTGGGGATTCACACGCAATCCCCCTGAGGCTAACAAATGTCACATCTGTTGCGTGACTGTCTGTCTGGCGCAGATCTCCCGCCCTCTGTCCACCTGACAGTGCGTGACGATCCCCCAGACCAGAAGTGGTGTTACCATGGTCACTACACGGGAACCTAGCCCAACTGGGTAGTCCCTGACCCACTGGTCCTTCCACTGGGGAACTCCCCCAATCACTCCTCACTCTGGGCTCCTGTACCCTCCCTATCGGAGCGGTACTGCCAGACTCTAGAACCACAGGAGCTCTGGTTACAGACGCTCCAGGTCCTCTACTCACTAGGAGATCCTCCTCAAATGGGCTAACAGGACAGCCTAGGTCCCCAACCTGGTGTTCCCTCAAGAAACCACCCAGGTTCTGAGACAGGGCTTCGGGCCTCTGGGGGCTCTCAGCCACCCACTGACTCCTGCTCCACTGAGCCAGGCAGTGAGCCCCTACACCCTTCTCACTAACCAGGGACCTAGCTGGGCTACACTGAGCCTCTTCCACCACGCTGGGCTGGAAGATCCCTGACCCACTACTTTTGGAGTCACTCACCAATGACTCTACAGAACCTCTGGTCCCTTCCCAGCGGTCTGCTTCCTCTGCCAGCTCACATGGTTCAGACAATCCACACCCTAACAGGTGTTGGCGCAACCCTGGTGAACAACAACTGAGCAACTGCTCTCTGAGAACCATATCGAACAATAGGTCCCAATCACATTTCGTGGGCTCCCGTACCCAATCACACAGGGCTTCACAACAGTCATCCTCAAAGTCTTCCCAAGACTGATGAGACGGTTTCCTAAGGTTCCTAAACCTCAACCTATTCTCCTCCTCTGGGGAAACAGGAACCATACTCTGGGAACTGGGACTTTCTAGACTGAGATTTAAATAGCTGCCACCACTGGACCCAACCCTCCCTGGGGGATCCAGAAACTCAACACTGCGCGCAGGGGATAGTCTACCCTCCAGAGCTACTTTGCCTCTGGTGGTGGCCCTCTCAGCCTCCTCTATCCTGTCCTGCGCTAAGACCCTCTCGGTCTCCAGCTGTTGCTTCTTAACCTCCAGCTGTTGCCTTCTAATGCCCAGCTGTGCCATAGCCTGGGCATGCTCCAACCTGAGCATTTCTAAAGCCAGCTGGTGCTCCCTTTCTCTCCTCCTATCTTCCAGCTCCTCTGGGGACAGGTAAAGGGATGAGGCGCTGCCTCCTACGCTGGACCCAGCAAGGGACTCCCTATCTATGGGGTCCTCACTATCTGCTGGCGCCCCTGTGCTATCATCTTCTTCCTCCTCCTCAGACTCTTCAGGGCTCCCCTCTGACCCACCACCCTCATGGTGTGAGACCCGGGCCCTCTCCGCACTGTGCTCACGCTCCCAGTCATCCTTCTGCCATTGGATCAGGTTACCCCTAAGTTTGGACTGGGTGTCTGACTCATTCACTGCAATGTCTCTCTCTTCGCAAAACTCTCTCAGTTCATGCAAAAACAGACCCCAGACATTAAAAGCAGACTCCATCTTGGCAAGATGCTCACAGACACGTGCAACACAGGGGACTTAACAATCTGAAGTAAGAGTACACAATTCCAGAACTTCCACACTCTCCTTATCAAAGAGAACTCACTCATGCGTCCAGGAAAACACACCATTCATCCACACACACCCTCCCCTCGGATCGGTAAGGCAGTTTCTACCACCCCTGACTTCTCAACCTGACCAAAAGCGACACAGGTACCAAACTCTGGAAGCAGGGCGGGGGACAAATGTACTGAACACAATCAAATGACACTCTTCAGGAGAGAAACAATGGAATTTCAAAAACAATCCCCTAAAATGTGGTCATCTAAATGCAGAGCTTTGTGGTATGGCCAGTTACTACTAAGGTACAACGCAAACACAAATCCTTATCCCGCCGCTTGCCGCCAATGTTGGAAATGGGATCCCTGGCTGGCCAGGGCTTTCGCCAAAGTCAGTCAGAGACCACCACACCCAAGTCAGGGCAAGGGAGTTACACGCCAAGATAACCCCTACTCACCCTCTAGGTAACGTGGCGCGAGCAGCAAGGCTAAACTTGGAGGCGATGTAGGCTAAGTATTTGCGCACGCACCCCAGCAACAACAACCAAAGGCCCACCACAAAGGAAACTCCACACAAGGTTATATAAAAATAGCCTTTGTATTACACCAAAACACATTAGATAAAACACACACTTTACAATGTGCCAGAGGCACGGGCAGAATTTACAGGGGATTATTTACAAGACAGGGCCACCTGGACCACTGTCAGGAATCAGAAATAGCACTTTCAGAAATAGCACTTAGTACATAGAATATAGCACAAAATAGCACACAACCAGTAACTACTGGTAACAGGACCTCACTAGCACCACCTGCACTAGGGAGAAAACAACCACCTATGTATCACAATACCTGTAGGGGTGTAAGAACATACACATGATGCAATGCATGACATTCATTCAGAGGTGTAAAAACAATATCAATTGCGCCAATCTCACAAGTCACCACCTGTGACTGTCCATGTGTCCCAATGTCAGGGCCTAAACGTGGCAGCTGCCCACGAAGTGCTGGGCAGCTGGAGATGAGGATGGGGCAACACGATGGAGCCTTGTGGGCTCAAGCACGCTGGTGGGCAAAAGGAAATGCCCCCTGGAGCCTCCTCTGGGCTCTAAACCCACCTGGCACCCAAAGAGCCTCTCTAGGCTCTGTAAGAATTATGGCACCCAAGAGCCTCTCTGGCTCTTAACACTGGGACGCCTTGGGGGAGCCTAAACGGAGCAGTTGCCCACAAAGTGCTGGGCAACTGGTGCAACAATGTTTGAGCCTGCCAGGGCTCAAAAACAACAGTGGGGGCTCAAGAGCCTCTCTGGGCCCTTCACAACCACTTTGGCGCCTGGAGCCTCTCTCCGGGCCCTAAGAAATAAATGTGGCCCCCTAGAGCCTCTCTAGGCTCTTAAATTGAATGGGCCAGGGTGGGGCCTCTCTGGGCTCCTTCTTCCACTCTGCCCCTGAGCCTCCGTGGCTCTGGACAAACAAAAGGGGCGGCTTGTGCAAGTCCCTCGTGGACTTGCATAAACAAAGATGCTGCCAGGAGCCTTGAAGGCTCTACACGAATGTGGCCCCAGATGCTGGAGTCCCCCCTCCGGGTACAAACAATGCCCAGGGAGCCTTTCACTAGGCTCCACACCGCGAGCACGGGAGCGCGCTACTGGGGAGGGGGGCGGACACTGTGTCCCGGTGCCCCTCCCTCCCTCTCTGTGGCCACACTCACCGGCTGTTGGCTCTCTCTGGACTCCTCGTGCTGCAGGGGCTCTGTGAGGCAGCCGGGACGTCCTCTTTGCTGCGGGCTCCTCCTACTGCCTCCTGGCGGCACTCTGGGGCTCTCCCTCGGTCGGAGCTTGGCTTCCCCAGACCGGGGGAAGCGGGGGAAGGAGTCGGCCGGTCTTCTCCTCTCCGGTGCAGGAGCGCGGGGTGGGCTCCCGTCTGCTTCCTGCCGTCCCACCAAGGCTTGCCTGACTTCCGGGTCGCGCTGCACCAATAGCAGCGCGGCGCTGGTAAAATGGAGGCGGGACTTCCGGGTCGCCGTCGGCAGCGCGGCGGCCTGGCAGGGTTCCTGGGCTGCGGCGGTGATTTAAACACGGGGTGAGCTCCCGATGATAAATAAATCACGCAAATATGCGGCGTGGGCAGCCGCTAGAGCAGCAAAATGCAGGGTGGGCACCTGCCTGACAAAAGCGCTCCCAAGCGCTTTGTGAGCACAAACTGCAGCGCTAGGACGAATTCAGCGCTCTCAAGCGCTAGACAGACAATCACAGCGCTCCAAGCGCTATAATCAAAAACGAAGCGCTTCCAAGCGCTAGAGGGCATAAAGCGCGCTCCTAGCGCTACAAACAGGATAAAGCGCTCCCAGGGGCAAGGACAGAGCCCCAGCAAACAAGTCCTTGGGCAGGCAGGGGGGGGCAAGGCTGGGCCCAGAGCCAGCACACTGGGTCTCCAGGCAGGGAGACAGCCCAAGTGGCGGTCCTCTGGCCCAGCAGCAGCAACAGCCCCCTCAGGATCCTGGAAGAGAACAACTTCAGTGGGGACACAGCCCCATTTTTATACAGTGCATTCCTTTGTTTGAGGGTGCAGAGTGGGGGCGGAACCAGTCGCAGCTGGTTCTTGAGTACTCTGTTTACCTCAACCACCCTCTCTATTCACTGGCAGGGCTTGGGTCATTAGACACACCACAGGGGGGCGGAGCCAGCATTGTGTGGGGAAAACCCAGCCCATCCAGGACACAGGTACACTCCTCCCACACATCACTCATGCTAATCTCCCACTCACCACCGGGCAGACCCATCCAGACTTCCTGGAGCCTGGCATGCCAGCCAGCTCCAGCCAATCACACGCCAGCACCCTCACAGCACACGTACAGCCATGTCTAGAAATGGCGCTTCGCTACTAGACACATACAAGCCGCACATACCGTTGCGCAGCATTCACTCTCACGAGTTCACACATACCAGACTCAAGCCTGTACACCCCCCGCATCAGGAACTACCAGGGACACATACATTCCCCATGCATTCCTATGGGCGGGCAGGCCTAGCTCAGCACATGCACTCAGAGTGCGCACGCACTTTCCCCTGGGACACAGTGAAAGTGCGCAGAATCCCAAAAATCACAATTGCCAGGTCACCATTTCACGCAAAAAGTCTAGGGGTGAACCTGCCCTAAGGGCCAAAGTCCAACACCACCCATGTGAAGGTATGTTTGTTCCTGTGGCAATGTTGTACAAGCTTCGTCGTCAATTTTCCCACTCTAATTGTGCTTAAGTGCTCCTGTATTTTCAATTTTATTTTGCGCGTGGTTAAACCAATATATTCCAAACCACATTGGCATTGAAGTCTATAAACCACATTAGTGGTATTGCAATTGCTGAATTGGCCCAACCACCACGTTTTTCCAGATTGCAGTGTTATGGTCAATGTTTTCTCAGTCAGGGGGCATTCGGAACAGCTTCCACAGGGGTAATGGCCTTTAGGGATCTTACTCTCTCCACCATCTATTCGTAGTTTTTCTCTTGTGTGTACCAACTCGTCTTTCAAGTTACATGCTCTTTTAAAAGAAAAACGTGGAGGAGGCATCTTAAATTCACTGTTCGACAATAGTGACCAATGTTTTCTGATCGATTGTCGCACTTTTGTCGCAAGCGGATCAAATGTCATAATGACAGGAATACAGTCTTCCCTTTTCTTTATGTTGGACTCCAGCAACGCACTTCTCGGCGTATTCAAAGCTCTCTTTCTAGCTTGTTTGATCACTCTCCGTGGGTACTTTCTGGCCATCAGCTTTTCACTCAGAGTTATGGATTGTTCAGTGTAATCTGCAGTGGACGAACAGTTCCTACGATATCTAAGGAACTGGCCCACCGGCAGATTGTCCCTCAGAGCCCTTGGATGGTATGACTCATAGGATAGCAGGGAGTTTCTGTCGGTGGGTTTTTGATGGACGCTGGTTTTTAAGCCGTTCTCTGTGGCTTCGATGTCTAAATCCAAATATACAGCCTTACTTGTACTGTATGTCCAAGTGAACCGGAGGCTTTGATCCTGTGTATTCAACCAGTTTAAAAAATCAAGGAGGGACCTTTCATCTCCTTTCCAGACACAGAGCACGTCATCGATATATCTCTTCCATAGGCGCATATGGCCTTTGAAAGGATTGATGTTCGAATCGATGACGTGCTCCTCGAACTGGCCGACATAAATACAGGCCAAGCTCGGTGCCATGGTAGCGCCCATAGAGGTGCCTGTTACTTGGAGAAACATGTTGTCTTTATAACTGAAGAAGTTTCTGGTTAGTGCCAGTTCTATACATTGTAGGACGAAGCTCTGGGGGGCATCATAGAACCATTCTTGTTTCGCTAATGCCCGTGATGCGGCTACAAGGGCGGCATCTTGAGGAATGCACAAGTATAATGACTCGATATCAATGGTGACTAACATTTCTGTTAGAGGGTCAAACGTCATATCATTCAGTACATTGAGGATGTCCATAGTGTCTCTCACAAAGGACTTTTGTGTTATTACAGACTCCCGAAGGAAGTAGTCGGCGAACTGCGGCAGTGGCTCCAGCACCGATTGTATTCCTGACACAATGGGCCGACCCGGCGGTGGTCGGGTCGGCTTCTGTATTTTCGGTAAAATGAAGAAGGCAGGAGTCCAGGGGTTGGTGTTCACAAGGAACTCTGCCTCCTTAGATGTTATCCACTTTTGTTCTTTTGCTTTGCTCACCAGATCTTTAATAGTTCCCAGGAGTTCTGACGTTGGGTCTCGTCTTAGCGGTTGATAATTAGCACGTACATTCAGCAATCGGAACACTTCTGTCTCGTAGTCTTTGGTATTTAATATCACTATTGCCCCGCTTTTATCGGCACTTTTTAATGTGATGTCAACATTATTCTGTAGAGAGAGAACAGCATCCCAATCGCTTTTAGACATATTCTTGAACACCTTTTTATTGTCATTAACTTCCAAGGCTTCAATATCCTGTAGAACCTTTGACTCAAAAACTGCTACCTCCGGTCCAACCGTTCCACTGAGGGGGCAAAACGTTGATGGTTTTCTTAAATTGGTATAGAAACCTATTTTTTCTTCAAAAGGTTGTTTCGCGAAGAATTTTTTAAGTTTGATATTTCTTACGGTTTCATGAAATTCCATTCTACATTTAAAAGCATCGTGGTTAGGTGTCTGGACGAATCCCAGACCTTTGTTCAAGACACGCTCCTCATTTAAGGATAGTTGATGATCTGAGAGGTTAACGACAATACTCATCAGAGTGGTTTCCTCCCTCTGCTTCGTGTCAGCCGCGGTGAGTAGGTTTGCCATTGTGGCGGGGGGCGGTTGCCCCGTCCTCTCCCCCGTCCTTGTTGGCCTGTGGCCCTGGTCCCCCCCCCTGGCCCTGTTCTAAAAAAGAGCGCAGGAGTACCCCAAGGTCCGCAGTGTTACTGTCTTGTTGATTAAATCTTACTCTGCTTGGTTGTTGTCCCTGTTCTGGTTCGTCTTCACTCGATGTATTGTCGAATGTCCAATTCGATGGAGTGCGTCTCTGCTGTTGTTGTCTTGGACCACGACCCCTTCTTTGTCCTCCAAAGTCTGCTGTTCCTGATTTGAATGATAGTGTGAGTCATTCACATATGGGAAGGCCCATTCATGTGTAAATCTTTGCAGGTTCCGTTCCAAACCCTTGATTTTTTGGGTTACCATATAGTTCTTATATTCCTCTAAATCTCCCTGTATTTTACTTAAATGGTCCTTCACGTCTGTAAGGGTATCGTCACGATTTATAGTCTGTTCAAGTTCTACAATCTCTTTGAGAACTTCCTCGCTCAACCGTTGGGCCGTGCTGATTATAAGGATTAACCAGTCTCTTGTACACTTGTTCGCAATGTAGCTCCAGTCCAAGCGGAACTTTTTGTCATCAAGAAATATCCTAGGTTCAATCCTTACTAATAGGCTGGCTGGTGCTGCTCCCTCTTTGTAAAACTCTGACATTAATGCCCCATGTAGGGCAATTCTAATATGTTTTTTCTTCAGATTACTTAGTTTATCCCATTCCTCTCTCACTGAGCTTTTTCCACCTAGGGGATTATCAGAGAACAGTGATGGACCCGCTAAAATTGCGGCAATCTGTTCCTCTGTAAACGCCAAACAGTTTTTATCCATTATATGTTAAGCGTGATTGTGCGTGGTGTGCGGCTGCCGCAATTATTACACGTGGAGTAAAACTCGGTACACAACATTAAACAAGTTTGAACAAGGAGACACTATAGGGCTGCTCTCACGGCTGAGCCGCCGTACTTAGTATGCAAACAAAAACAGGAGCTGAGAGGGAAAAATAGATCTAGGTCGCCCTCCACTCAATAAGTCACAACCACAACAATGACCTAGATCCAAGGCAATAGATTTTTTGTAAGACTTGGGTATCTCATGTCACAAACTTTTATAACAACCACCCATTTCTTAATGTACAGGGTTGGGGATACACCAGTTAATAGCCCATCTTAAAAAGCCAGTCTCCTTATACACAACAGTACAACAACCCACACCAACATGTGATGAAAAAATGTGAACCAGCGCGATAGCACCTCACGGGCGCACCACCAATGGGACCCCTGGTAGGTACTCACCAGGACGGCCCTATTATCATTGGTGCTATCGTGCTTAAAGGAAAAGTGTCCAAACAAAAGTAACTGTGTTAACAGTGATGAGTGCAGTGGGAACGATACAGACAACACAAACAAATAGTGAAGTAACACCACATATATAACATAAAAACGCATACAGCACGAACAGACAACTTTATTCTTGTTCTTGTATGCTGTTTGCCAACATTAAAAAAGTGAATGTGGCTACTCCTTATAGAGCCACTTTCTACTTGCCAACATGTTTCATTGCCTTAGTATTTCGCAGGCAATTTCTTCAGGGCATGTATTTTTTTCGCCACTGCTTTGGACACCAGGGTTGTGGGTACTGTTGTAAAAAACGTAACAAAAACACGAGTTTTACTACTCTTTGCTCGACGTGTATATTCATATTGTATATCCGCACCACACGCACAACCATCATCATATTTACCCTCTATCAGCAGATATTTCTCCTACCAGCCGAGAGGTGCTTAAAAACAGGATCCAGTGAACTCCATTCGTGAGTTTACGTGGTACCTCCTTCCGTGATATATCACTGAAAGACATCATAACGATATATACATTTTCACACACACTTTACAATTTGACTGTCTCTACAGACCTTTACTTATCAGTTCGATTACACCCTCCCTTTCGCTCTTTTCATGTACATTACCGCTATGAGGAGTTTCGCCGGCTTTGTATCATCCCTCGAGCAAGGTACTGCTCGTTTGTTCTCTATTTACATACCGAGAGAGATGATTGGTTCAAATGGTCTCGCGATATCAGGCGGCCATCTTAGATCAGGTACCGTCTCATTGCGTGTTATTCGGATTCCTGAAGTCTCGGGAAATATCACGAGATCACGCTATTTATATTCCCCTCGATCTCTGAATGATTCAAAATGTGTTATTTACTCGTATTGTGTGTTTTTAACCATTTAATTGCGATTTATATTAAATCAGCCAACTTTCTTAATAATAAAAAGAGACTTTGCGAAATGATTCCATAAATTGGTTACTGACCCACATTTAGCCACTCCCTCAACTATGTACAGTTACTTTATATGGTGTCAATATTTTTGTAATTTGGAGTGTTGAATGGGTGGATTTGATCTTATCCAGAGGGTGTTATTCTACAGATATATAGATAGGCACATAGTATAGGTTGGTAAAGTCCTATCTCTATGGTGTTCTAACATATCTAACTGTTCATGGTGTAATTAGTTCCATATAGTGGCCCTTCTATATTATCACTATCACCCTATGCCACAGCTGAGAAGTGTGGAAAGCGGACTGTACGGCCTGCAGTGTAGTCATGAGATACCCATACAGACGAGCAGGAGCACAGAAGAGGAAATCAACGTAGCTTGTTCCATTCTAGGAGTTCATTCAATCCTCTTTCTTCACTCTTCTCTCTGTAAATCCATCTGGCTTCTTTTGTTAATACTCTTTCGATGGTTTGTGCATCTCCTGTGACTTTATCCAATACCACCCATGTGAAGGTATGTTTGTTCCTGTGGCAATGTTGTACAAGCTTCGTCGTCAATTTTCCCACTCTAATTTTGCTTAAGTGCTCCTGATGATGATGATAATAGGGCCGTCCTGGTGAGTACCTACCAGGGGTCCCATTGGTGGTGCGCCCGTGAGGTGCGATCGCGCTGGTTCACATTTTTTCATCACATGTTGGTGTGGGTTGTTGTACTGTTGTGTATAAGGAGACGGGCTTTTTAAGATGGGCTATTAACTGGTGTATCCCCAACCCTGTACATTAATAAATGGGTGGTTGTTATAAAAGTTTGTGACATGAGATACCCAAGTCTTACAAAAAATCTATTGCCTTGGATCTAGGTCATTGTTGTGGTTGTGACTTATTGAGTGGAGGGCGACCTAGATCTATTTTTCCCCCTCAGCTCCTGTTTTTGTTTGCATGCCAGTCTGGAGCAACCAGACCAGCGGTGTAAATCAAAGGGTTCGTCGTCACAGAGGCCACTAGTAAACTGGCAAGTGACCGGACAGACGCGTCGAGCAGGAGAATGCAGAAGGGCCCCACGCAGGACTCGTGGAGGGCTGATCTTCGGTGCAGTTGGTGCTCGGGGCTGGGGCTTCTCAATCCCCAATGCACAACTTCGAGGGTGCCTCAGAAGTTGCACGGAAAGCAATTCGCTGGATTTCCAAGATGGCCTGTCCCTCTCGTTGCCTTCACGGGTCTCAGCTCTGCTGTGACTGTGGATCGGGCTGTTGGAAGTCTGGAAGTCCGGGTCTTGTCAGGCTCTGTGCTCGGGCTCCGGCAGGAGCGTCGACAAAGCAAACCGTTGATCGCTTGATGGTGCCTGCTTGCACAGGGTGGTCACTCCTTGACCACAAGGGAGATTCTTCAGTCGTCTTCTTGCAAAGTAGATCGTCGAAGGTCCAGAGTTTCGTTTCAGTCAGGATAAAATCTAAAGTCTTGGGACTCAGCTCCTACCTATATACCAAATTATGGGGCTGGGTTACCTGCTAGGTCCCTACTATGGGTGGGACCCAGGAAGGGGGTGGTTACACCCGTTTCCCTTTGTCCAGTTTCGTGCTGGGGCTGGAGTGCCCCAGCACCGGTTTGAACTGGACTATGCATGGGACACCTTGTGTGCCCCAGGCAGTGTCTCATTTCATTCAGCCCTCCCTGCCACAATACACTATAGCCTGTCTGGGGTGGTGCTAGAACCTGCCAAGACAGGAAACCTATTGTCCAAGCCTCCCTCGCTGGAAGGACTCCCAGCAACAGGAGGTCAGACTTGTGTCTGTGGCAGCAGCATCCATTTTGTGATGTTGAGGCTCTGGTTAACTTTAACCGGGATTAGTAGGAACAACATGTCTTTTCCTTCTAGAAGGGTGGAATGCTACCTCCGCCGCCAGAATTGGCGGGGAAGGGGGGGTTAGTATTCCAAAGTGTTTGACACCTTAGATGACACGTTTTGATAAAGCCAAACCAAAGTTAGCATTAACTCAAGAGTATATGGTATGGCTATATCATAGATCAGCTATAAGGACATGGTTCCGAAAGCTGCAGACAGGCTCGGCTCATGCTAGAGCACCATCTCACATAAAACCAAGCAGTCTGCCTCCAGGATTGTTAAGGCCTGCCATGGGAGTGACTTATAAGTGCATATGTGTCCATTTATAATGGTAGGTATAGGAATACTATACGTAAGCAAGGGGTGATTACACAACCTTGCCCCAGCTGAGTGATCAGCCAGTTTTGTCAGTTTGGATGGCCAGCCAGGGGTGGCATAAGATCTGATGCAGCCCCTGGTAGGCCTTGGGTGCACCTATGCCCTGGGTACCTATAGTACACTGTACAGGGACTCACAAGAGTGACCCAAATCCCAATTGGTGATGTACCTAAAGTACATGGTGTGAAATTTAGAGAGAGAACAGCAGGGCTGTGGGTCTGATTAGCAGGCCCACAGCCACATTAAGTCGAAAACCAGTGAAGCAAAAAGCAAACAAATTGGGGTGACCATAGGAAAGCAGACCCTACTCTCCTACACCATGCACTTTAGGTGCATACCAGATTGGTTACTGGGTCACTCTTGTGAGCCCCTGTATAGTGTATAGTTTACCCGGTTAAAGTTACTCAGAGCCTCAGCATCACAAAATGGATGCTGCTGCCACAGACACAAGTCTGGCCACCTGTTGTTGGGGGAAACTCCATCAAGGGCGGCCTGGACAATAGGTTTCCTGTCCAGGGAGGTGCCAGCACCTCCCCAGACATGGGTTTTGTGTATTGGGGCAGGGAGGGCTGCATTCAGTGAATGCATCTAGACACTGCCTGGGGCACACAAGGTTCTCCATGCATAGCCCGGTTCAAACCAGTTGCTGGGGCACTCCAGCCCCAGCTCTGGCGCGAAACTGGACAAAGGGAAAGGGGTGTAACCACCCCCTTCTCAGGTCCACCCATAGGAGGGACCTAGGCAGGTTATCCAGCCCCCATCCTTAGTATAAGTATAGGAGCTGTGTCCCCAGGATTTTAGATTATCCTGGAACGAAACTTTGATACAGAACTCTTGGCCCTTCGACGTTCTATTCTGACTAGAAGATGGAAGACATCTTCCTTGTGGTCAAGGAGTGACCACCCTGTTCAAACAGGCACCAACAGTTTCAAGGCTCCCGCCGGAACCCGAAGAGACTGCGACTCAAGAACTGTACTTCTAGACTTCTCTGACCCCAACCCACATCCACAGCAAAGCTGAGACCCGTGGCAGACACGGGAGACGTGGGACCGGACATCTTGGACATCCTGCATTTTGCTAACTGCACTCCTATCCTGAAGCCTCAGTAAGTTGTGCGTTGGGGTACGAGAAGCCCCAGCCCTGAGCATCATTTGACCTGAAGCCCAGGCCCCCACACTCCGCGAGTTTCCTGTGGGCCCCGCCTTTACATTTGTGCTCAACGCGTCTTCCCGGCTCCTTACAGATTGGCTAGTTAGCCCCCTGAATTCCCCATCTTGACTCTGACTTGCGATCCTGGTTGCTCCAGGCTCGCCCCAGCTTCCCTACAAAGGAGAAGAGCCACAGACTTTGCTGGTCTGCAACAGAGCCAATCTCGACATCCTGCGTGGGTTGAGGTTGCCAAGGCTTGTTGGGTCCAATCCGGATACTGATGCTGCAGTCAGCTAGATCCATCGTGGGATAGCTCGAATCCAGCTCCTGGTCATCGTCGATGCCTCCTGGACCTCGTGGCTGAAGAGACAAACTCACCTTCTTCACCTTAAAGCACCAGACATCACCTGGTTCCTTCCTGGTTACTGGCTAGTGACCCAAACTCTGTCCCCTCTGCTTTCAGGTTCTTCCCATCAATCAATCAATCAGAACATTTGTATAGCGCACTACTCACCCGGAGGGTCTCAAGGGGGGTGGGGGGTCCGCTACTGCTCGAACAGCCAGGTCTTGAGCTGCTTCCTGAAGGCGAGGTGGTCCTGGGTCAGGCGGAGGTGGGTCGGGAGGGAGTTCCAAGTCTTGGCGGCCAGGTAGGAAAAGGCCCTTCCTCCTGTGGTGGCTCTTCGGATGCGGGGGACGGCGGCGAGGGCGTGGCTGGTCGATCGAAGCTGGCGCGTGGGAGCGTAGAAGTTGAGGCGGCTGTTGAGGTATCCTGGTCCTTGGTTGTGTAGGGCTTTGTGTGCGTGGGTGAGGAGCCGGAAGGTGATTCTCTTGTTGACCGGGAGCCAGTGCAGGTCTCTCAGGTGTCCGGAGATGTGGCTGCGGCGGGGGATGTCCAGGATGAGTCGTGCTGCGGTGTTCTGGATCCGCTGGAGTCTCTTCTGGAGTTTGGCGGTGGTGCCGGCGTAGAGGGAGTTGCCGTAGTCCAGCCGGCTGGTGAAGAGGGCCTGGGTGACCGTCTTCCTGGTTTCGGTGGGGATCCATCGGAAGATCTTGCGTAGCATTCTCAGGATGTTGAAGCACGACGAGGAGACGGCGTTGACTTGTCTGACCATGGAGAGGGAGGAGTCCAGGATGAAGCCCAGGTTGCGTGCGTGGTCAGTTGGTTTGGGTGCGCTGCCCAGGGCGGGGGGCCACCAGGAGTCGTCCCAGGCGGAGGGTGAGGATCCCAGGATGAGGACTTCCGTCTTGTCCGAGTTCAGTTTCAGGCGGCTGCTCGACATCCATTTGGCTACGTCTGTCATCCCTTCGTGCAGGTTGGCTCTGGCGGTGGCGGGGTCGTTGGTGAGGGAGAGGATCAGCTGGGTGTCGTCTGCGTAGGAGATGATGTTCAGGTTGTGCTGGCGTGCGATGGCTGCGAGGGGGCTCATGTAGACGTCCACCCTTGGATCCACCCGGACACACTTTTCCCCTGGTCGCCTGCAGCACTTCTTTGCAGCTCTCCATAGGAAACGACGACAAAACCCGACACGAAAAAGCACCTATGCACCCGGCTTCCCTGGGTGAGGTAACACGAGTACTCCGGTGCTCCCGTGGGTCTTGACTCTCGAAGTGTCTTAGCTTAAAAGGGTTCCATCCTAGTCCATCCGGAAGTGTCCTTAACTTGTAACTTTGTAACTTTTACGAACGCCATAGAAAGTCAATGGGAACCCGTGCCTGTGTTTAGACACTGCACACGGCTCCCGTGGGTCTCCCACTTCTTAACCTTTGGTTGCTTAGTGTAGCCCCAGCGATTCTACAGACCCTAGGCCTTCTTTCTAACTCTCACGTGGTACTTATACCACCTTCTTAGTATATGGTTAGTGAGGCCCCTAGGGCATAACGTACACTGGGCAACTTATTGTGTATTAACTGTGTGACTTGTATTGTATTTTTACCTCTGACCTCATAAAGAGTGCAGAGGGGATGTGTTTAGATTAAATACATAGATATTTTATATATACCGTGTGTGGTGTCCTTTCATTTGGTATTCAAGGGATTATACATGGTAAAACAACTTGCTTAACTCGCCTACTGAAGTCTTAGCCTGAAGACTGCTGGTTCATGCTACCACTAGGATAGTTTTCTATAAGGTTGACTTTACAACCACCATCAATAAGGGTTGATTAGACTGATACTAGGTGCCCACTAGAACTAGTGGACATCATATGCCAGGCTAACTTCTCACACCGGGCAAATAAATGAGGGCAGTGACAATACCACAGTACACTGAAGTGAAACCAGAGAACTTTTAGAACAGGCCGCTAGTAATCAATCAAAGAAACTAGTTAGAACAAACCGTGTTTTAGTAAGCAACGAATACACTGTATCTGAATTTGCCACAAATAAGTCCAGTGGTTTAACGTCAAAACACTTATCTGAAGCCATACATAAAGAAAGCAGTCAAGATGATAACAATAGCCCCTCAAACTGTAAGGAACTATACATGGGCAAAACAACAAAATAAAATGAAAATCAGGATCCAGGAAATATCTGGGATATATTTTATCAAACATCAGTACTGTCCCTTGAAGTGCTAACAGCGCAGTCAAACAAAATGGATATTCAAATAGACATACTGGGAGTTATGGCCAATGCAGGTGCCGGGATTGAGAATAAATTGGTTGAGTTGAACAATCTTATAATAAAAGCACAAAGGGAAGTTGCGCCAAGTTACACTGAGTGCACGTGCTCCAATAATTAACAAACTAGTAACCATTCCAGAGGTTGTGAATACAATCCTTGAGGACGTTAAAGATCTTGTTTGCAAAAGAAACAAGCATTTACAATGCAATGGTCTCGGCATTATTTTACACTAATGCTGACGGAGGCGGGCACTGATACTGTGCATACTGTACATGTTCTTTGTGCATGAGGTACACTTGCACGACTGCAGAGGGAACCATTCATTAATATTGCCCACGCTGCAGCTGCATGATTCTTTCTCACTCACCCCATAACAAACACACAGTCTCGGGTGCGGGCAGTGGAGGGTCAGGTCCAGTTATGAATACTGCGTGCCAGCAGCTCTTTGCCAAGTGTGTGCCACTGCAGGGAAGCAAAAGGCCACGGGGGTCGAGTCTGTGACGTCGCAGGACACTGGGACACTGACACTACTGTCCCAATTAAATAATAAACACCGCCGCCACGGGCCACCACTGCAGTGATGCCGCCGCCCTCAATATAGTGCCGCCTGGGGCGGACCGCCCCCCCCCCCCCTAGCTACGCCGGTGGGGTGGTGAGACCGAGAGAAGGAGGAGGAGGTGCAGGGGAGGGGTGTCCTGGAAAAGGACGTCCAAATCAGGGGAGGGGGATGAGTTGTGGAGGAGGGAAGTGCGGGCCGGGAGAAGGAGGAGGAGCGGAGACCTCCGGGGTCTGAGAGAGGGATCGCGGAGTGTGCGAGCCGAGGGAGGCCGAGGTCAGGGGCAGAGAGCAGAGGGGCCCGGAGCGAGGCAGAGAACTCAGGACCAACAGGGGGTCGGGCGGCCCCAAGGACTCCCAGATCAAGCAGCAACGAGGAGTGCGGGGCTGCCCAGCGAAGCCGGAGGTAGCAGCCACGGACACACACTCTCCGCCAGGGGTCACTCTGGAGAGCTACTGACGACGGGGACCCGGGCGCGCTGCAGCCAGAGACCCGCGGGAAGCAGAGCAAGACCCGGAGGAGGGACCGGGAGAGGGCGCCGGGCGGCCGGGCATGGATGGGTGCGAGCCACGTCTGGAAATAGGGTAAACTGCACCGCAAGGGCCATGCGTGTCACATTTCAAAGGCATCACGGTGTGGATGTGTGTACATGTGTCTCTGTATGTGTGCGTGTATGTGCGCTCCTGTGTGTGTGTCTCTGTGTGCGACGGCGGGGGCAGGGGGGGAGTGTCTGTCTGCGTGCGTGTATGTGATCTCGTGTATGTGTGGCCGCATGCGTGCAGGGGGAGGTGTGCCTGGGTATGTTTGCGCTTCCCTGGAGACAGCCTGGCCGAGCGCGGCGCGTGCCAGTTTCAAATCGCCTCAAAGGCGATGCGCGCGGCCAGGATTGTCTCCTGGGAAGCACACATGCCGACAAAAGAGCTTCGGCGGAGACGCGCTTCCGCGCGTTCAGCCGAGCCCTAAAAAGGATTACCAAAAGGAGGATGGATATCATTCTAATACAAGAGCAACTAAAAAATTGAATACCAAGGATGCTAGTATATCAAGTATGGCAATACAACCGAATCTAAAGCATGGCAAAAATAACACAAATGATAATAAATTATTGCTGGATTCTCCACAAGAATTCAATTAAGAAGGCTCAAAAGACGACGACTCAGTAGTCTTTGAAATAACAAAAAGACAGAGAAAAAAGCTACGTAAAGCAAGAAATAAGGCAAAAAAGGAAAGCTCGTCAAAAACTGATACTAAATTGGTTACACCAAAAAAGAAATAGGAACAACACTAGAAACCAAAACGGCTTTAGGATCACATTTAATTGAAGTAGGAGGAAACCTAAGGAAAACAACAATAGATAGCAAAACTACTGGGACGAAATCTTCAGACGCCAAACTAACTAGTGATAGAAAAGAAAAATATTATGATATTTTTTCTAAACCAATGAATCCTCGAAGCAATCAAAAAGTGGCCAGATTAAATATAAGTACAGTAGCTGAAAACTTCAAACAAAGACTGTCTGCTCTCGGAGTAGAATCACAAAGGGGTACGTGAAGAGGAAGCAAAACCAACTTAAACGGGTGTGTAATAAAAGATCTTACTTCCTGTGACATCCAAAGTGAACAACTTAAAAGTACGACAAAAGAAATGACGCCATGGAATACACCGGAATTCAGAATAACAGTGCATAATCAGAATGCCAAGCAAAATCATAAAGACCCAACAACCCACTTCCTAACAGAGCAAGATCAAAAAACATCACTCAATCTTGCTATAAATACAAGCCAAATAGAAGATATTCCTGTGGGAAATGAACTGGGGGCTGATAGAACAATGAATAATTCTCGGAATATTAAAGAAATAACAGACAAAGCGATATATAAAAGAATTCTAAATACTTTAGTAATTTAAAGAAGTGGTCAGAATAGGCGAATCAAAGAAAAACCAAAGGTGGTGATGGACAGAGCGTTGACAATACAAACACTCACCCCCAGTCAACTGATCTGGGTTTAATCCATCACCGTTCTTTAGCTCACTCTGCCACCCCAGTTCAGACATGGCCATATGCAAA
This sequence comes from Lissotriton helveticus, assembly GCF_964261635.1. Lineage (NCBI taxonomy): Eukaryota > Metazoa > Chordata > Amphibia > Caudata > Salamandridae > Lissotriton > Lissotriton helveticus. Next base: position 1,687,494,208 of record NC_136065.1, on the reverse strand, counting down.
TCAGTCTGACCCTGTGCCTCATAGGAACAGTCCAGCCCGAACTGCCAAGCCATGTCTTCCCTGGACCGGAATCAAGCTTCCCAGGACCGGTTTCTGGCATTACAGCCGTCTTCAGCCAGGCTTGCTTGACTCCAGTGGCAAAGTGAGCAAGGGACTCACGTCAGAGCATACCCTGCAAACTTAACTTAAGTAAAAATTTGCAGAAATGTATAGGTTTGCTTCTATTTAAATAAATCGATAGACGTATTTTTATAACATCAATTTGGAATACCACTATTACACAAGAAATCTTTAAAAAAAAATGATAAACAAGCTTATCAATCATCTTTCTGTGACAGAGGATAAAGATATATTAGTAAAATGAAATCAAGCATGGCTAATCGTAAACGGATTCAAGATAAAAAAGGTACAAAAATATTTAGAAACATAGTGATCCAAGAAAAACAAACAGATTTTGATCAAAGCTAGATTTGGTTGTTTGCCAGGGCTATGGCATTTACTACCATGGAAGAGATCAGAAGTAGAAAATCTATGCCGGCTTTGTAAATTAGGGCAAGAAAATATTATGCATTTACTGTGTCTCTGCCCGGATTTGGACAATGAAAGAAAAACTATTCTCAAGAGACTGTTTAATATACGAGGTATAAGGGCAAGCTCTGATCGCATGTTTAAATCCTGAAGGCTTACCGATGAACTCCGTGTTTGTGAAATTTTTACGAGCTGTGGAAATTAAATTGCAGGCTTTTATCTGAGTGATTTATGGATTGAGCCACTATGTGTAAGATAAGAGAAAAATGCCATACAATCAATTGTTTTATAATTTAGCATGTATGATATATACTCAAGTTTTTGGGTACAAATTGGAATGATGGATTGTTTTTATAATTTTAAACATTTGCTTGATATTTTAGCTAATTTTGTAAGATTTTAACTAATCAAACAAAATAAACAACTTGAAATTTGAATCCACCATTGCGTTCCACCGGACTCTTTCACCTTCTTCAGGAATGGCATCTTCACTGAAGTCCTCCATTCTGGTCTATGGCGGCTTCTGACGTCACTTAAACCCTATGCACCCTGGTGTAGGTATCCGGGTTCCGGGGGTATCCATGATTGGGTGTCTCCAACCTTCCATATTCTACGTTGTTTCTTCTGGGTCCTCTGGGAAGTGTCCTCCTTTAAAACGGCAACTGCGACTTACCCATTGACTTGTATTGAGCATGCAGTCGTGTTCCCACTCTGCACACGGCCTCTGTGGGGTTCCTGGCTACTTACCTTGAGTGGTTCCTTGGGTCGCCAACTCTTCTACGTCTTCTGGGTCCAGTCTCGACTTAGGTTGTGGTTCGCATTAGGCTATTTTAGAATATGGTTTGGTTTCCTTGGGAAACCACTGTGTATTTTTCACATGTTCAATTATCAAAGTATTGTGTGTATTGTGGTTATATTACCGGATAGGAGATATTGCAATGTGTTAGTGAGTGTTTATAATAAATACATATTTTTATAACTACATTTTGTGGTTCTTTTACACTTAACCTACACCATAAGATTAAGTACTGGATTAAGCCTAAAGTCTGCTGTGCACAACAACCACTTAGATAGCTTTCTAAGTCTGTCTAAGACCACTGAAATCACCTTAAGGATTGTCTGGATTAGTGTAGGGTGCTACACATACATATATATGGGCACCACCTAAGCCAACCTCCTATATGAACCCTCTCATAAGAGTCTCAACTGCTGTGGAACTGGGCCATTTCTGATGAGATTGGCTCCAACTGGACTGACAAAATGATTAGTCAGATACACTCGGTTGGCTGGTTTTGGAGTGTCACAAGTGGGAGCTGCACCAAGACACAGTGAATTACATATTCAGTCGATGGGGCTGACCCATGATCAATCTGTTTGCCACTCTAGACAACAGCAAATGCTGTTGCTTCGGTAGCAGGTTTTGGCACCCAGGGGCAATGCCCCTTCGTTCAGTTGGTCCAAAATCTTTGCTTAGGCTTTCCCCCCTTTTTCCCTGATCCCCAGGGTACTGAAGAAAACCTGTACAGCAATCATATTCAGTTATTGTCAATTGCAGCCATTCCTCTGAAAATCCATCCTGAGATATTCCCCAGACTTCAGACTCCCATCACTACCCCTGGTTGCTGTACTTGACAGCATGGTACCTGATAACTTTGAATTTGGCTGATTTGATCTACTGCAAGACCTTTGAAACATTTTGGTGCAGGCTTGAGCCCCATCGACCACAAAGACCTACAGTGCCAAGTGGAAACATTTCTGTATGTGGAGTAGGGATAAGGGTGATCATCCTCTTCAAATTACACCTGATCAAATTCTTCAGTCAGAGCCCATCTGGCTGCTATTTCAACACTCAAGGTGTGATCTAGTCTGTTCTCATTGAGGATCATAAAACAGTTTATGAAAGGACTCTTTAGAGTAATCCCACCTATGAGACATCCTCCAGTTCCATTGGAACTTCAAACTATACTCAGTCAGTTAATAATACCTCCTTTTGAAGCAATACTTAAGTCACGTTAGGCATTAGACTTTAGTCTCGTAGCATTGACATCGGTCAGGACAGTCAGTAAAATTCAAGCGTTCACATTCAAGGGACCTTTCCTTCAATTCACAAAAAATAGGGTACCACCACGAAGAGGTCATGACCAAGCAGGAGATAGCTTGTTGGTTCTCAGTCTGTATTGCTTTCTGTCATTCTAAGGCAAAGCGTCCACTCAGAGGAAGAATGAGGGCACATTTCACCTGGAGCATGTCATCGACTGCGGCACTCGATGATGGAGTGCGCTTGAAAGGCATGCTGTGTGCAGCCACCTGGAAGAGCAGGCACACGTTCACGAAGCCTTACTGTCTTGATGTGAATGCAGAAACTGACATAGCAGTCCTGAGAAACCTGTTTTGATACGGATGAGCTTGCTTTCCATATTTATTATACACTATATGTACTGCTTGCTATTCCGATTCAGCATGTGAATATATAAAAGATCCAATGTTGGAGAAGAAATTAGTTAACTGAAACTCTGTCTCCAATGTTGATATATTTTATGCATTCACATGCGATCCTTCCTCATCCCCCGGTCAGACGCTCATTTAATATATCTAATTCTCACTGCTGTTCTTTGAATCTGAGCTATGGTGGTCTGTGGGGGGGTAGTAGGAGAGCTTATGCTTCCCCTTTATTGGCTGAAGTTTAGGTGCTTTCAAATGAGGTGGATGTGCTACTAAATGCATGGTGGTGTCACAGGCCTATGGCTGTTTTAACACTGTATACTGATATTTTAACCGCATGCGCGCTTGCGGTTTTCCTGCTGCGCGCTGCGAGTTTGAAAATCCCGCGTTACATGACGAGCTCAGCTAGTCATCCGCGTAGCGCAGGTTACGCTCATGACGAGCTGAGCTCGTCATGAGCGTAGAAGGGGTTAATGTACTGGGGATTCCCAGCCTGGCAACATGGAATGATTCAAGCTTGTGAATATATCTAATTTACCAACATTCGATCTGGACTTCCAAGTAAGTAACTAATTTTGATTCATTTATGGCAGTGCAAATAGAGAGGTTACTTCTCACAGTTGGAACAGTGATTGGTGCAAACTTGCCTAGTGACCAGACTGTAACTGGAAATGTTCAAGCTGTTGCATTCATTGGTGTTCAGTGATGCTCCTTAGTTTAAGGGGCTGTTTCATGAGACCCCATGGTTGGTGTTGTCATGCATTTGAGATTGTGTCATTGGTAATATAAGCTCACATTTTTTTCAACACTGTACAGACATGGGGTTCAGTAGTTGCTGAATTTTCATTGTTTTATCATTTTTGTCAAATTTCAGATGACATTTTTTTTATATTGTCCTTCCCCAAGTCCTCAGGGTTCACGCCCTGAACCGAATGTTACTAAAGGTCTATAAAACATGCCATTTGAAGTCTCTAGTGCTTTTTGACATCAGATGAAGCTCTGCTTGTGAGCATTATACTTTGATGCATCATAAAGCTGCCCGACAATAACATAGGAGGATTGCTAAAGACAAGACATAAGATGCATCAGAAGAAGCTTAAGCAGTAATTTTTCTCTTCTCTTTGGAAGCATAAGAACAGCTTTCTTGCCTCCGGGGGGCCACCTTGAGATGTTAAGTTGCCTTTTGACAGGCACAAATTGCCATTTTTGCTATCAATTAGCACTCATCTGCACCCTTAAAAGCCACAGCAATTTAGGTGAAGCCTAAGGTGTTTTCTGCCTCGGAGTGGTGGTTATGGCTTAGACTCTGTCTAGGTCTGTTGCGGTCTTGCCAGTGGCTCCTTTGGAAGTGCACCCAGGAAATGTCAAAATAAACAAACTCCCATTGTGGGGTTGACTTCTATGTTTGTGATGCTGGTGATTGTGCCTGTGGCTCTAGATCCAAATTCAAGGATGTTAGACTCCTCTGACTCGCAGTCAGTCAGTCCAAATAACTTTATTTGGGACATGGCCATACACGTCATATAAATGCAATATATTAAAACAATAAAAACTTTATGAAGTTAAACTAATAAAACATTTAGGATACAGTGGTCGGTACTCAGGAGCTACGTGTGCCATTATCAAGCAGTAATAAAAGGAACATACAAAAAACCCAAACTGCATACTAATACTGACCACAAACCTCTTATTTAGCTCATAGATTTCTTATTTTTTTACAGCTCATGTGACTCATTTAACAATACAGATTTTGAGCATATAGTCTGCTGAATATCTGTGGGGTCATGAGATCTGGTAGATAAAGGTGACCATTGAGGAATCTGTCCACAGATTTCCTTTTTGCCCTGATTTGGATGTGTTGGCCTTTCGAGAATCTTACTCTGGGATTGATGAGGATGATGCCAGTGGGGGAAAAATGTTGTTGCCGCTTAAGTATTCTGATTAAGGATTGTTGTTTGATATACAGAATGCCAGAGGTTTTGATAATTCATCCGAGTTGAAGTGTTAGATGTCAGGGGGCCATCTGTCTGCAGTGTAATCCGCTTTCTTTGTAGTAGCAATGAAGGCTGCTGAGACTTTAGGGATTCCGTTGTGTTCTGATCAACAACATTTTCTATAATGCAATTTTGTCAAAAAACGGTCAATGGAACTAATTGTATCTTCCAATGAGACTTTGAATGATGCAATAAAATCGGTTTGTGGAAAACCTCAGACTATTACTTCTATGGCAAGACTTGTACTAAAGAAGCAAAGACCTGCTTCTTCAGATCAATCATTTTTGTCATGCCATCCAGCTACTGAAAGTTAAGTAGTTCAGGGATCATCATTTGAACTGTTAGACTGCTTACTTCCTAAAACTGGATCTGAAATGCGAGGTGGACATAACTTTCTAGTTAGAAATATCTTTACTTATTTCTGATAGGAGAATTGACCTTTTACCTATTTATTCATGGATATTAACCCCATGGATTCTCAGCATATTCCCCTGCTATGCTGAGAATCCGTAAAGTGCATGTTACATGACGAGCTGGGCTCGTCATGAGCGTGCGAGGAGGCTACTTCATGACGAGCCCAGCTCGTCATGAGCGTCGAAGGGGTTAATGAACATTAGCGCCGGGACACCCCATTGGGGTAGCTGCGCGCTTTATCAAATACATAAATTAATGAATATCCCTTGCTGAGAGCAAAGATTATAAGTAAGTATCCTTTCTGTCTCCAGTGAGGTATCCTTCACAGTTTTTAAGCATTTCTTTCAAACCCCTCAACCCGTCTTTGGAGGGTTACATCTGTAGGAGAGTAGGGTCTGCTTTCCTATGGTCACCCCATTTTTTGCATTTTGCTTCACTGGTTTTCGACTTAATGTGGCTGTGGGCCTGCTAATCAGACCCACAGCCCTGCTGTTCTCTCTCTAAATTTCACACCATGTACTTTAGGTACATCACCAATTGGGATTTGGGTCACTCTTGTGAGGCCCTGTACAGTGTATTATAGGTACCCAGGGCATAGGTGCACCCAAGGCCTACCAGGGGCTGCAGCATATCTTTTGCCACCCCTGACTGGCCATCCAAACTGACACAACTGGCTGATCACTCAGCTGGGGCAAGGTCGTGTAATCACCCCTTGCTTAGATATAGTATTCCTATGTCTAACCTTATATCTGGACACATATGCACCTATAAGTCACTCCTATGGCAGGCCTTAACAATCCTGAAGGCAGAGTGCTTCGTTTTATGTGAGATGGGGCTCTAGCATGAGCTGAGCCTGTCTGCAGCTTTCGGAACCATGTCCTTATAGCTGTTCTGGGATATTGCCATACCATATACTCTTTAAGTGCATTATGTACCTCGCGGTCAGATGCTAACTCTGGTTTGGCTTTATCAAAACATGTCGTGTAAGGTGTCATACGCTTTGGAATACTACCCCCTTGCCAGTCCTGGCGACGGGGGTAGCATTCCACCCTTCTAGAGGGCGAAGACCTGTTACTTCCATTAATCCCGGTTAAAGTTAACCAGAGCCTCAGCATCACAAAATGGATGCTGCTGCCACAGACACAAGTCTGACCTCCTGCTGCTGGGAGTCCTTCCAGCGAGGGAGGCTTGGACAATAGGTTTCCTGTCACAGGGAGGTGCTAGCACCACCCCAGACAGGCTATAGTGTATTGGGGCAGGGAGGGCTGAATGAAATGAGACACTGCCTGTGGCACACAAGGTGTCCCATGCATAGGCCAGTTCAAACCGGTGCTGGAGCACTCCAGCCCCAGCTCTGGCGCGAAACTGGACAAAGGGAAAGGGGTGTAACCACCCCCTTCCTGGGTCCGACCCATAGGAGGGACCTAGCAGGTAATCCAGCCCCTAGGTTTGGTATATAGGTAGGAGCTGAGTCCCAAGACTTTAGATATATCCTGACAAACTCTGATACGAAACTCTGGACCTTCGACATCCTACTCGACGTAGAAGACTGAAGAATCTCGCTTGTGGTCAAGGAGTGACCACCCTGTGCAAGCAGGCACCATCAAGCACGTAACTGTTTGCTTTGTCGTTGCTCCCGCCGGAGCTTGAACACAGAGCCTGACAAGACCCGGACTTCCAGACATCCAACAGCCCGATCCACAGCCACAGCAAAGCTGAGACCCGTGGAGGCGACGAGAGACGTGGGACCGGCCATCTTGGAAAGCCAGCGTATTGCTTTCCGTGCAACTTCTGAGGCACCCTCGAAGTTGTGCATTGGGGATTGAGAAGCCCCAGCCACGAGCACCCACTGCACCGAAGATCACCTCTCCACACTCACCGAGTGCTACGTGGGGCCCTTTTACATTTTCCTGCTTGACCCGTCTGTCCGGTCACTTGCTCGTTGGCTAGTGGCCTCTGTGACGACGAAACCTTGAATTTCCAATGCTGGTCTGGTTGCTCCAGACTGGCCCTTGCTCCCCTGAAAAGGAGCAGCCCATCAGACCTTGCTGGTCTGACCCAGAAGCCATCTTCGATTCCTGCGTGGGTTGCATTTGCCAAGGCCTGTTGACTCCGAATCGAGAACCGACACCGCTGACAGCGAGAGCCTTCATGGGACAGTCCGTATCCAGCTCCTGGTCATCGTCGACACCTCCTGGTCAACCTGGCAGCGGAGACAAGCTTCACGACATCGCCTGGTTCCTTCCTGGTTCCTTCCTGGTCACTGGCTAGTGACCCAGACTCTGTCCCCTCTGCTTTCAGGTACACTTCATCCTCGATCCGCCCTTGGATCCAACCGGACTCTTCTCTCCTTGTCACCTGCAGCATATTTTCTCCAAGTCTCCATGGAACTCCACGACGAAACCCGACACACTTTGGGACCTAGGCACCCGCTTCCTGTGGGTGAGGTAACGCGAGTACTACAGTGCTTCTGTGAAGATTAACTCTCCTAGTGTCCTAGTTTCAAGTGGTTAGCTTGTAGTTCAGTCGGAAGTCTCCTAAACCTTTAACTTTCTAACTTTACGCACCCATTGACTTCTATGTGTGCACACGTGTGCATTTAGACACTGCACCCGCATCCAGTGGGACTCCTGCTCCCTAACTACTGTTAGTCCAGTTTAGCCCCAGAGATTCCCAAGGCCCTAGGCCTTACCATTGTTCGTGACGTGGTTCTTATTCCACTATTTTAGTATATGGTTTAGCGGGCCACCAGGGCCTATCCATATTTGTGTTCTCCTAAAGAGTTCAGAGGGTTGTTTTAGAAATAAATACATATATATTTTGAATATATAACCTGTGGTGTCCTTTCATTTGGTATTAAATGGTTTGCATATGGTAAAACAGCTGGCTTCACATGCCCTCTTGAGTTTAGCCTAAGACTGCTTTAGTCCATGCTACCACTAGGATAGCTGGTCTATAAGGTTGACTTTACAACCATCACCATAAGGGTTGTTTGGACTGGTGCAAGGTGCTCACTAGAATAGTGAACATCATATACCAGGCCAACTTCTCACAACATCTACCATCTCTGAGCAGAAATTAGTCCCACTCGCCTAAAAAAACAGTTTGTAGAGATAGTCACCCTTGCCTCTGGGGATCCAAGATATTTCTCATGAAGTATTTTGTGAAAAGGCTTTTGAGGGGGAAAAAAAGTGTTAATTTGTTGGAAAGAAAATGAAATACAATAATCTTTTCAATGTCAGGTATGGAAGCTGTATTTATTCTAAAGGTTTTGAATATGTGACTAATATAATCGCTGGAGACCTAATGTTCTAGATAAGAACTTTTTTTCTTACTGGAGATCACATGCAGTAAATAAGCGAGCAGGGATTACCACTTTTATTGTTTCAACTTGGCTGCAGCTTACCTTTATATTTATTATCCCAAACGTTGCAGTGATGTCCTGGATTTGGAGTGTGTCCTTTGAGGCCATATGTAAAGGGGATCTTTCTTATGTGGAGGGATCTAGTCCTGTGCACACGCCCCTATACAACTATGATTGAGCTCCCTTGATTTGTAATTGGGGAATTGGAAAACTGTTGCTCATTTTAGAGAGCTCTTTTGACTCCTAGCTTTCTTTGTCGCCTGCAGATTCGTCAGTTTGCCGCTGTGCTGGTGAGGAGACGCTTGACAAAAACCTGGAAGAAGTTAAACCCAGAGCTCCGGGAGAAGTAAGAGGCACCTTTCCCCATTTCAACTCTCCACCCTTATCCTGTCTAACTCTTTGTCAGTACCCGTTTCAGAGGGGCATGGGCAAATAGGATATACTGGGCCCAACCAACCATGGCGATTGAGGCCGTTTACTCCTGGTGTCCATGGACATAGCTTACTATTGGTCCTGAGCATCTGGACCAAGCATCCATTCAGCACTTGACTCGCAGTATTAGTGTGGGTTGAGCAGTCCAAGGCTTCTCGGGAGTGGGGGAGGTAGACACCGTAGGGTGAACACAGGCTCACAACTCCAAATACGTTCAGCAGCAGCAATAAATGATTGTCCAGTCAAATACATGCTTTTAAAAAGGAGTATTGATATAAAAACACAACGTGAAATGCAGCATACACAAGCAATACACACAGTCCTCTAAGGTAAGGGCTTTAGTGTTCAATAGGCTGGTCCCTGTGCTCTTTCCCTCTCACTAGCAGTAGCAGTAGGGGTTAATACGACAATATTCTCTGATTGCACGTTTTGTATAATGAACCAAATATGTGTTGAGTGCTGATCATCTTTTTTTGATTGCTTTGTGAGAATTTATTCTCGTTTGGGGAGTTAATAGGCTGACTTCCCGGATCGTTGCACCACCGAATTTTAATTACTTTGCAAATAGTGATAAGTACGATTTATTTGTCTCAGCCTCATCTTTGTGAATCAGCACTCGTAGCTCGGCACAGGGAAATCTTTCTTTGGATAGTAACTTGCCTTCTGAGTGAAAATGCTGCACTCTGACAACTTTCCTGGGCTCAACAGATTCTGTGCAATTTTGAGCCTAGGGTCCTGGTCACAAATTCTATATAGCGGCGGTCAGAAAATGTGGGATACCAACTAAGTATGGGCGAATTTTGCGGATCTGTGGTCCGCAAAATCGCAAAAAAAATCCCGAATTCGGGGATTTTCCAGCGAAATCGTGGATTTTTTTGCGATTTGCACTGGAGTACTTTCTACTGGCTAATTCAGTAAGTGCTACCTCGTTGGGTCAATGTCTAGTGCTTTTCCTACACTGCAGCTGCTTAAAGGGCTAGATGATTTGTCTCCAGTGACCATGTGTGCCACTGTGCCAAAACACGCCGAGGTCCCTTGAGTGAGCTGTCCACCATAGTGGGCAAAGGGCGGGAAGACGTTTGATACCGCTAGTGTGTGGTACGGGGCCAAACGGGCGGGGCTTCTATGCGTGTTCACATGCCTCTTGTGTATAAAGGGTCAGAGAGCGAGCAGGGCAGCAGATGAGGAGAAAGCAGCCTCCTGGTCACAGGAACTACACGGGGGTTGCGCTCGAGAAACTCATGGCTGCAGAGAGTGACCCGGGGCTTCTATGCGTGTTCACATGCCACTTGTGTATAAAGGGTCAGAGAGCGAGCAGGGCAGCAGATGAGGAGAAAGCAGCCTCCTGGTCACAGGAACTACACGGCGGTTGCGCTCGAGAAACTCATGGATGCAAAGACCTCCCTCAAGTATTACAGCAAATTTTTGACGGCAGGTATGGGGTTAAAGCACACTTGCCCAGCCTCGACCATGCTCACTAATGTTTTGGGCTGATTAAAACATTACTGAATTTGAGCTTCAACTTGGGCACCTGCTTTATTTATATCTGTAAGTGCTTCCTGTTGAGGTTTTATTTTTGTGACAGGAGCCTCGTGCCAGAATGAATCCTGCCCTGCATAGTAATCCACGAAGATGCCACGTTTTGTGCAATACCTCTACTCAACAGGAGTACTTTCTACTGGCTAATCCAGTAAGTGCTACCTCATTGGGTAAATGTATAGTGCTTTTCCTACACTGCAGCTGCGTAAAGGGGCAGAAGATTTGCTTCCAGTGACCGTGTGTGCCTGTAACTTTGGTCCCTTGAGTGAGCTGGTCGTCAAAAAAAAAAAAAGCCGTGAGCGAATTTGCGGCAATTTCGTGAGATTTGCAGATTGCGAAATTGCCGAAAATCTGCAAATTTCTCGAGCGGAACGTATTTTTGGCCCATGCTTAGTGCCAACTCACCCAAGCAAGCTTTGTCACCTGTTGTGCCCTTGTTCTGTGAATAGGAGGCCAGCCAACTGACCTTTAGAGCCTCTTGCTTTGGCTGGGTTCATGAACAACTTCTCCACTAGCAGGACACAGCAGCCACAGTCCTTTCTCCTTGCTTGTCACCAGGTTCCGCAGGTATGGGCCATGCCGGGGCAGCCTCTCTTCGCCGGGTCCTTGGTGCAGCAGGGTAGTCCTCCTTCGGTCCTAGTCCCCAGTCTGTCAAGATCTGAGGTCTGGGTGTAATGGGTGCCCTTTTTTAGATCTCGGTTAGACTGTGTATGCGCTGTCTCGAAGAGACATGTTGTATATACTTTGTGGGCTTTAGCCCAACCGTAGGCTTCCAATTTGTGGGCTCCATTTTGGCTCTACTATTCTTTCTCCCCATTTGTCCATGGCACTCATTTGTCATGCCTCTTCCTGTGTTTACCCATCCCCAAGAGCATGGACTAATTACACTATCCCTCAACTGCTCTCATTTTATGTCCATTTTAGGAACCTTTATTTTCTTTTTTTTAAGAGCTCTCCTCAGGAGTCTTGGTGTTTTTCACTAGTTCTCATCCAGGGGATACTCATCAATAGTCATAATCTATGAATAATCCCCGCCCATGTGCGGGATCCAGGAGCATATAGAATATGTGTATGTGTATGTGTATATGTATGTGTGTATGTATATGTATATATATGTATATATATGTATATGGATGTATGTGAAAACATATACATGCAGCCTATATATGCCAATATGGCAAAAATGCCTAAATTACATAGGTTTGCTTTGCAATAACAATACCCTCCTAGCCCATAAGGAAAAAAGGAAGCCCTGCAAAATTGTCATACAACAATGCTTTATTGCCTTATGAAAAGCTTGTAATTGCAGGCAGTTGCCTGTAGGCTGCATAGCAGAGCAATGAAACAAAGACAAAACTGACACCTTGCCTTGTCGAGGCTTCCATTGACGTTGAGGCATTCTCCGTCATCCTCGAGGAGGGTAGGCGTAGAGAGACTCTCCGGCGGACATCATGCTGCGAGTGGACATATCGACGTCGAGAGCAGCACGACGTCATGGGAGGTCGACGTCACCCTATCGTAGTCGACGTCAAGGTCCCCACATAGCCGTAGGTGATCGACGTCGAGACCAACGTCAAGGACAGGACGGTGTTCCCACAGCAGATTGCCACGCACATGGATGCCGAAGGTGACGCAGACCTCATAGACGTCGAGGCGTTCGACGTTGAGGGAACAAATTGCAGAGGCCACTGAGGAGGCGCGGCGCAAGTCAACGTCAAGATCCCGATAGACGTCGAGAGCCCAGTCATCATCTCCAGGGCTGCATATTGTACAGATTTCTCCTGAGAGATCTAGACCTGGCGAGAAGAGGTCCTATGGTCTATCACCTCGATGGCTGCAGGGCATCGGAACAGGTGACCGCAGAAGTCCGGGCTCGGACTACTCTGACATACTCACCATCCAGAACCTCAAGAGATCCTGATAGAGGGGCTCCTGCAAAGCCTTCCAAGTCTCCTCCCAGAAGACCACGATCGCCTTCCACATGCTGATCACGGTCAAGGGCAAAAACAACAGGTGATGGACAGAATGCAGAACAATGTTATACATTCATCCCAGTACAGAGATCTGGGCCTAAATCCATCGTTTTTTTGCTCACCATGCCATTCCAGTTTAAACACAGCCATATGCAAATCAGTCTTGACCCTGTGCCCCATGGGAACAGTCCAGCCCGAACTGCCAAGCCAGGTCCTCCCTGGACTGGAAACAAGCATCCAAGGACCGGTTTTGGGCTTTCAGCCCTCATCAGCATGGATAGCTTGATTCCAGTGGCATGGAGAGCACGGGACTCCCGTCTGAGCATACCCGTCCCACTCGGGGTGACAAATGCACAACCTGTGATCCCTATGTCAATTACTGTTGAGACATTGCACCATCGTACACCTCCCAGACAGCTGCTGCCTCTGGTGCCAGGTTTTTTAGAACCAGCTATGTCCACGTTCCTCACCTCTGCCACACTGGGGTCAGTGGATCACAAAGAAATGCAAGGCTCCAGCCGAAGATCCCTTGTTTCTTAAGTCTAATCCCCCAGCGGATTCCGTGATTGTGGCAGCCGCCATGAAAGCACACTCCGCATCTTCATCAGCTTCAGTTCCTCCAAAATAGGACAGTAAGCAGATGGACTCTTATGGAAGGAAGATGTGCAATACTTCTGCATCATCTATAAAGATTGCAAGTGCCTCAGCCCTTCTCGGGCGATATGACAGATCCTTTTGGGACTCCTGGCTATGTTTGCCGATAAGCTCCCCAAAGAAGAGCGGCAGGACTTCCATGAGATCCTGCAGGAGGGTGGTCTAGTAGCCAACCAAGTCATCAGCGCGGCAGCAGGCGCCTCGGATCTCGCCGCGCATGGCTACTCACATGGCATCTGTTTGCGGTGCTCAGCGTGGTTGCGCCTCACAGGTCTTAGGCCGGACGCACCGAAGATCCTTAACCTTCCTTTTAACGGTACCTCCTTATTCGGGGCTCATGCCGATGAGGAGATGACTAAGATGAAGACCGAGCTGGATACGGCCAAAGCAGTTGGGCTGGAAAAACTGAAGGAATTTCGCAAACGCTTCCATCAGAGCGACAAACACCCCTTTCAACAGAGGGTTCAAGCTCCTCAATGGTCTTCCCAGAACCAGCAGAGGTCCCAATTCCAGCAGAAGCGCCCGGCAGAGGAAGGGGGAACAACGAGCAACAGCAGTCCTCCTCCAAGCAGCCTTCCAAACAGTGAGGCATTGCTTCCTCCACACCCGTTCGCCACTCCGGTAGTATGGAAGAATGGGAAACCATAACAATAGACAAATGGTGTAGGAGAGTAGGGTCTGCTTCCTATGGTCACCCCCACTTTTTGCTTTTGCTTTACTGGTTTTCGACTTAGATGTGGCTGTGGGCCTGCTAATGAGACCCACAGCCCAGATGCACTCTCTAAATTCACACCATGTACTCTAGGTACATCCACAATTGGGAATTGGCTCACCTTATCAGCCCCTGTAGAAGTGTACCTTAGGTACTCAGGTCATAGGTGTAACCAAGGCCTACCAGGGGCTGCAGCATGTATTATGCCACCCCTGGCTGGCCACTCAAACTGACACAACTGGCTGATCACTCAGCTGGGGCAAGGTCGTGTAATCACCCCTTGCTCGGGTATAGTATTCCTATATCTACCCTTAAATATAGACACACAGTAACCTATAAGTCACTCCTATGGCAGGCCTTAACAATCCTGGAGGCAGAGTGCTTGGTTATGTGTGAGATGGTGCTCTAGCATGAGCTGAGCCTGTCTGCAGCTTTCGGAACCATGTCCTTATAGCTGTTCTATGATATTGCCATACCATATACTCTTAAGTGCATTATGAACCTCGCGGGTAAACGCTAACTTTGGTTTGGCTTTATCTAAACATGTCGTGTAAGGTGTCATACGCTTTGGAATACTACCCCCTCGCCAATTCTGGCGACGGGGGTAGCATTCCACCCTTCTAGAGGGAGAAGACATGTTGTTGCTGACTATCCCGGTTAAAGTTAACCAGAGCCCCAGCGTCACAAAATGGATGCTGCTGCCACAGACACAAGTCTGACCTCCTGCTGCTGGGAGTCCTTCCAGCGAGGGAGGCCTGGACTATAGGTTTCCTGCCTGGAGAGGTGCAAGCACCACCCCAGACAGGACTTTGTGTATTGGGACAGGGAGGGCAGAAAAGAAACAGACACTCCTGGGGCACACTAGGTGCTCCATGCATAGTCCAGTTCAAACCGGTGCTGGGGCACTCCAGCCCCGGCACTGGCACGAAACTGGACAAAGGAAAGGGGGTGTAGCCACCCCCCTTCCTGGTCCCACCCATAGGAGGGACCTAGTGAGTAAACCAGCCCCCTTTAGTTGTATAAAGGTAGGAGCTGACCCAGGAGACATTAGATTAATCCTGGAATCGAACTGAAGACGAAACTCGGGACCCTTCGACATTCAACTGAAGCTGAAGACTGAAGAATCTCCCTTGTGGCCAAGGAGTAACCACCCTGGGCAACCAGGCACCATCCAGCAACTCGACGGCTTGCTTTGTCCTTGTTCCCGCCGGAACTCGAGCGCAGAGCCTGACAAGACTTCGACTCCCGGACTCCACTGACCCCACTGCACGACTCCAGCACAGCTGAGCTCCGTTAAAGGCGTCGGATTTCGTGGAAGCAGGCAACTTGTAAAGTCTTCAACTTGCTAACAGCGCAGCTCCTGAGGCATCCTCGAAGCTGTGCCCTGGGGACTGAGACACCCCGACCCCGAGCTCCACCTGCACCGAAGACCAGCACTCCACGAGATCTGCGTGGGGCCCTTCTGCTTGTGTTCTGCTCGACGCGTTGTCCGGTTGCTGGCCCGCTGGCTAGTAGCCCTCTGACGACGACTCCTTTGAAAATCCATCGCTGGTCTGGTTGCTCCAGACTGGCCCTCGCTTCCCTGAAAAGGTGAAGTACCCCAGACCCTCCTGGTCTGCCCCAGAAGCCTTTTGTGTATCCTGCGTGGGTTGCCTTTGCTTAGGCTTGTTGGCTCCAATCTTGATGTCGACCCCTCCATCTGCGAGAACCTTTGTGGGACAGCTCCTCTCCAGCACCTGGTCGTTCTCGACGCCTCCTGGTCCGCGTGGCTGCAACGACAAGCTTCACATCTGCACCTGATTGCTCCTCGACGACATCTGGTTCCTTCCTGGTTCCACCCGGTCACTGGCTAGTGACCTAGACTCTGTCCCCTCTGCTTTCAGGTCCTCTTCATCCTAGATCCACCCGTACATCTTCCTCCTGGTCGCCTGCAGCATCTTCTTCCGAGGCTCCATAGGAAACGACGAGAAAACCCGACACACTTTGACACCTATGCACCCGCAGCCCGTGGGTGAGGTAACGCGAGTACTTCGGTGCTCCTGTAGGGATTGACTATCCTAGTGTCCAGTTTTGCTAGTTGTGTAATCCTAGTTAGACCGGAAGTGTCCTAAAACTTCATTACTTACCTTTTTACGTTCCTATTCACTTTCTATTGACTCTCGCGTGAGAGTACTGACTCTGCACGCGCCGCCTGTGGATCTCCTACTCCTAACCTAAGGGTCAGATAGTGTAACCCCAGCGATCCTCGAGGCCCTAGGCCTTTCCCTTTCCAAAGTCGTGGTACTTATACCACTTACTTAGTATATGGTTTTACGCGCCCCTAGGGCCTAACTGTAAATTGTGCTATTTAAAGTATTTCTGAGTATAACTTATGTGCTTTTGCCTCTGACCTCATAAAGAGTTCAGAGTGTGTTAGTAAATAAATACATATATATTGTATATATATCCTGTGTGGTGTCCTTTCATTTGATATTCAAGGGGTTACATATGGTAAAACAGCTGGCTTTACACGCCCTCAAGAGTCTTTTAGCCTAAGACTGTTCTGTCCACGCTACCTTTAGGATAGCTGGTCTATAAGGTTGACTTACAACCATCACCATAAGGGTTGTTTGGACTGGTGCAAGGTGCTCACTAGAATAGTGAACATCATATACCAGGCCAACTTCTCACAGATGGGTGCTGAATATTGTGCAGCAAGGTTACTTGCTGAGGTTAAAGTTTCCCCCCGCAAGTGGCCCCACAATTGAAGTGCCTGTCTCAACAATACAATCTTCTGTTACAAAGCGAAGTGTCTATCCTCCTCCCCAAGAAGGCCATAGAAGAGGTCCCACCTCACCAGCGAAACCACGGGGTATACTCACTGTACTTCCTGGTCCAAAACCGAGGAGTAACCAACGAGTACAGACCTAAACACGACCTGCGCCTCCTGAACAGGTTTATAAGGAAAGAGAAATTTCTAATACTATCCCTGCACCAGATTTTCCCACATCTTCACCAGGGAGACTGGATGTGTGCCATCGACCTGCAGGACGCCTACTTTCACATTCCTGTTTCAGTGAAGCGTCGCAAATTCCTCAGGTTCCTGGTTTCTCGTCAGCAATACCAGTACCGAGTACTTCCGTTCGGGCTCAAATCTGCCCCCAACGTTTTCCAAGTGCATGGCGGTGGTGGCTGCCTTCCTCCGCAAGCGGAAGATCTTTGTCTATCCCTACCTAGCCTGGCTCCTAAAAAGTTCCACACCTTCATTACTCCAGAGCCATCTCTCTTACTGTCTCCATCTGCTGCACTCCCTGGGGTTGCAAGTCAACTACTAGAAGTCGGTCCTCAACCCCACGCAACAGATTCATTATCTGGGTGCTTCCCTGGACTCCTCAAGGGCAAGCGTGTATCCTTCGGAGGAGAGGTTGTCATCAATGCTGATCCAGTGCTGCACTCTTCTCAGCTCTACACATCCCACAGCAAGGCAGGTGTCATCACTGCTGGGATCAATGGCCTCATGCATATTCATTGTGCCCAATGCCAGAATTCACATGTGGCCTCTACCGCAGTCTCTCGAAGATCAATGGACACAGAGGTCAGGCCTTTGGGAAGATCGTGTATCTATCCCTCAGACTGCCAGGGACTCCATCAAATGGTGGCTGAAACACTCACACCTCCTGCAAGGGGTTCCTTTTCATCAGGTCCCTCCGACCCAGACAGTGGTTACAGAAGCCTCACTGCAGGGTTGGGGAGCTCACATGGACCAGCTTCAGGTGCAAAGTCTCTGGTCCGAGACAGAGTGAAGTTATCACATCAACTTCTTGGAATTAAGGGCAGTCCATATTGCGCTCAAGTCTCTGTACCGGTCCCTACAGTCCAGCTCCATTCAGATTCAGACAGACAACACAACAACAATGTACTATCTCAACAAGCAGGGAGGCACCAGGTCACGGGTCCTGTCTCTGGAGGCCCGGACCATATGGAAGTGGCTTCTCGCGAGGAGTCTCACGATCGTAGCAGTTCATCTTCCAGGAAGCTTGAACGTGCAGTCAGATGTTCTCAGCAGAGACTTCGTAGAAGCGCACAACTGGGTGCTCAACGACTAAGTCGCTCAGGATGTCTTTCAGCATTGGGGAGTGCCAGACATCGACCTGTTCGCAGACGCAATACAAAATGCCCTGTCTTCGCGTCCAGATTCTCTCAGCAAGGATCACGGGGGAATGCACTTTTGAACAGCTGGTCGCAGACGTTGCTGTACGCTTTTCCGCCACTCCCTCTGATCCCGGCTGTGATACAGAAGTTTTACAGGACCAACGCCATAATGATCCTGATAGCACCAGAGTGGCCGCGCCAGTGGTGGTATCCCGATCTCCTGCAACTGTCAGAAGCTCCACACCGAATGCTGCCCTGCCGCCTGGACTTGCTGACCAAGAACGAGGGGAAAGTATTTTATCGCAACCTCTCGTCCATGCGATTGACTTCATGGCTCCTGAAGTCATCCAGTACGATCACCTAGACCTCTCTGCCAACTGTATGCACATCCTCAAGGAAGCGAAGAGACCCTCCACCAGAACGTCTTATGCTTTCAAGTGGAATAGATTATACCTGTGGTGTAAGGACAACGCTTTTGATCCGACCAAGGGTCAGGAGCAAGTGATCCTCCCCTACCTGCTATTCTTGGCGAAATCAGGCCTGAAATATCCCTCCATCAGGGTCCACCTGGCTGCTATTACTGCTTACAGAAAGTCTCCTACCCAGACTTCATTCTTCCAAATGCCAGTGGTCAAGGACTTTCTAGAGGGACTCAGGAAGGTTTATCCACCATTGAGATCCCCTTCTCCACCTTGGGAACTTAACATTGTCCTTACTAAACTGATGGGTGCGTCTTTGCAGCATTTGACTTGGAAGGCTGCGTTTTTACTAACCATCACTTCCGCCCGTAGGGTGAGTGAGATTCAGGCACTGTGCTGCAAGGAACCTTGCACTGTGTTTCATGCCAACAGGGTGGTGTTTCGTACACATCCGAGCTTCCTTCCTAAGGTGGTCTCTGATTTTCACATCAATACAGTTAGCCCACATTCTTTCATAATCCATTGACTCCCCCAGGGAGAGAATTACACTCTTTAAATCTCAGAGTATTGAAGTTTTACCTGCCCAAAACTCACACGCTTAGGAAATCTGACCGGCTCTTTATCAACTACAGTTCCACGAACACTGGTCTAGCTGCATCTAAAATATCTATTCCTCGATTGATTCTCTTGTATAGCTTTAACCTACCAGTTAGCTAACAGGACCTTACAAGGCAGACCTAAAGCACACTCTACCAGAGGGAAAGCTTCTACCACAGCTCTCCTTCGCAACGTTCCTATGTCTGAAATATGCAAGGCAGCTACATGGCGATCGGTACATACCTTCACACGCCATTTCTGTCTAGATTCTAATGCTCAGGCCGATGCCCATGTTGGGCAGGTTTCTTTAAGGAATTTGTTTGCATGATTGCAATTTGAATATGATCTTTTTCATGTTCTGTATACTCTATTGCTCGTCCGTGAGACTTTGAGTATGGGCTTGCTACTCTATGCATAGATTATGCTTATTGATGAGTATCCCCTGGATGAGAAGGATTAGTTACTTACCTGCACTCCTAGTTCTCATCCAGGGGTATACTCATCAAAGTCATAAGCTACCCTCCCTCCTCCCCGGACGAGCATTATTGGAGTTGTTTTTATGTTATTTGCATGTCTACTCAGATGTCTGTACATAATACACCGTCAAAAAGAACTGACCTAACTGTCACCTGTGGTGCATCATGGGAGCAGAGGGTCTCCTGCAGGTCTTAAAGGCACGGTACCCTAACCCTTGAAAGCCTTAAAGGCAAGTTGTCAGTTTTTTCTTAGTTTCATTGCTCTGCTATGCAGCCTACAGGCAACTGCCTGCAATTACAAGCTTTTCTTAAGGTAATAAAGCATTGTTGTATGACAATTTCTCAGTGCTTCCTCTTTTCCTTATGGGTTAGGAGGGTATTGTTATTTGCAATGCAAACCTATGTAATTTAGGCATTTTTGCCATGTTGGAAACATTCTAGGCTGCATGTATGTTTTCACATATATATATATATATATATATATATATATATATATATATTCAAAACAAAAGAATTGGCCCCTCGGAAAAGCCACACAAAGGTAGGTGTTCAGGAAGTTGCTGTGCAGCTGGCTATCAAGACTTGAAAAGGTATGCACAGAATGGTTTGCGCTGCTTAGACGACCTTGCCTAAGAAGTGCTTTATAGCACGAAATGCGTCGGCGATTTGAACATTTTAATGTAAAGTGTCAAGCCAGCTGCACAGCAACTTCCTGAATAAACGAAAAAACACCTACCTTTGTGTGGCTATTCCGAGGGGGCAACTCTTTTGTTCTGAAAAAAAAATATATATATATATATATATATATATATATATATATATATATATATATATATATATATATATATATATATATATATATATATATTCACTGAAAAAACCATAGGTTTTACACACGTTATAGTTAGGAACTAGCATTTACAAAACCTATGAAATTCACTGAAAAAACCATAGGTTTGACACCAGTTATAGTTAGCTGGAAATTTTATTGATATAAAACCAATGAAATTCCACGTTATAGTTAGTTGGACTCACTATAACTTGCGCGTGTAATGCACTGCTGATGACGTCACATATTACATCACTCATGACATCACTGATGACACCATCCAGTGGATTTGTGTCTTTCTGAAAAATAAATATGTTATATATGTATATATTATTGAATATCTTAGTGAATACATATATTAGTGAGTAATGCTTAAATATTTAAATATATGTATTAGTGTTTCACTTTGTGTATAAGTGGCTGCATGGGTTGATGAGTAAATACATGTGTATGTATATAGGTTATTAGATGTTTTTCTTAGTATCAGTATGAGTGTTTGCATGCTTTGGTGGGGGTATTACTTAGTCCATAGATGCAAGAATGACTGAGTCTCTGTATGTGTTTTGAAGACGCATATGTGCAGGACTGTATGGGTGGATTAGTGTGCATATGTCTGTGTTAGTGAGTGAATGACTGTCTTTTTAGTGTCTTTATCAGTAACTACATGTGATTTAATGTAGTATATGTGAATATTGATGTATATAAGTGACTATATGTGAGAGTGAAGGATTATAAGAGTACCTCTTTAATTAGTATGTGTTTCTATAAGTGATTTTTTAAGAGAGTAGGTATGTGTAAGTTTCCTTAGAAGTAAAGTAATAGTGTGTGTGTATAGCTGTTTATTTTCAATAGTTTATTTGCATGTGTGAGTATGTGTGTGAATAATTTTTGGATGACTTTCGGTGTGTAACAGGATGTGTAGGTGTATCACTACATATGATTACTGAATTTATGTATGAGTGAATATATAGAACTGTTGGTGAATTAGTGCATGTGTATATAGATGGTGGAATTATTGAATTGGTTGTTGTAACTGGTATGGGTATCTCCATTTTTTTGAACATTTTAGTTTCTATTTTTGAATATGCGTTTCAAGGGTTAGATTACAGTGAAAGGAGGTCTGTCACTGTCACAAGGATGGTGTCATCAGTGATGTCATGAGTGATGTAATATGTGACGTCATCAGCAGTGCATTACACGCGCAAGTTATAGTGAGTCCAACTAACTATAACGTGGAATTTCATTGGTTTTATATCAATAAAATTTCCAGCTAACTATAACTGGTGTCAAACCTATGGTTTTTTCAGTGAATTTCATAGGTTTTGTAAATGCTAGTTCCTAACTATAACGTGTGTAAAACCTATGGTTTTTTCAGTGAATTTCATTGGTTTTTAAAATGCTAATTCCTAACTATCTCGTGTATACAGCCTATACTTTTGTCAATAAAGTTCTGGCAATATTTTTTTCGAAAACAAGCCGTTTTCTTCACTGTTCAAGTTGCATAGAGACTCCTTGTAAAACAATACAGAATTAGAAAGTATGTACCTTGCCTTTTTTTGAACGCATTAAAATTTGTCTGTAAATAAAAATAGCCTTTCTAAACTTTCGTGCGCGACCCGGTGTGCGCACTCTCGGCAACAGTTCTCAATAAAATGGATAGCGCATTTCCAAGCTTTCGTGCGCGACCGTGTGCGCGCACCCGCCTATATATTTCGGGAAAACTTCGCGATTGCAACTTATTAAATTTCTTCATAGACCCATCATAGAACTTATACTACTCAGAAGATATATTAAATCCGGATATGTTTCGATTTACTCCTTTTCACGTTTTGAAACTTCCCTGAATTAGACCGCTACTTCCAACCAGATACTATCACCGCGTACACGTCCTGAGACGCGCATGTGAAGTCATGTGACTTGAAAACAACACTTCCAATTGGTTCCTAGTAGTTTCTATGCTGCGTCAATACCTACGCCTGCTTCAAACACATGCACAGTTTTGAAACAGCATGGGCCTGAAAGTCACTGAGTGAAATATCATACATTACAGTCAGCCACTTTCAAGACGCATTCCTTCAGAGGAACACTTACCGTTTATTAGAGGTAGATCGTCCGACTCCACCGGAAGACACCCCTAATAAAAAAGACATATATATAAAATGCGGACTAGCCGCTGTATCGTACTAGCAAACTTTAACTTAAAAATCGTTAGAGAAAACAAAAGGAATCGAACAAAATCAGTAGGCCACTGATAGGATCTCTTTTTGACCTTGCTAAAATAGAAACATTAGGAACAACCCCTCATGAGAAATATAAAACTACTGAGAGAAACCGAGCTCGACGCCATCTTGCCCCCTTTTAGGCCCCATCACGAACATAGATAGCCCCACATAGCAAAACGTGATCTTATCGCCTGCCCAACTTCAGATCTGACCCCCCCCCCCTTTTGCTCTCATGTCCTGTCGGAATGTCCGGCTGTAGATTACAATCACATGTTACATTTGGGAGGGGAAACGACATCAGAGCGACAAATATTAGAAATATACCACACGACAGCAAAATAACAGGTTAAAACGTTTTTATTCTTGAACAAAAATATATTAAAACAACTATGGAGAACCATTACGCGAATAGTCCGGAGGCGACACCACGCGCCAAGGCCTGTCCCCAGGATGAACCAAGGGATCCGTTCCTGGGGCCGTGGCAAAGAGCAGCCGGCCGCCATCGGCCAGAGAAGGCATGGGCCCGACCCGAGATGTAGTTGTGGTCCCATTCTCTTCCTCTTTCGGCGCCTTGCAGGCCACGAGGGGGGGATGTCTTGCATATGCCTCCGACCCCCCCCCCCTCTCTTCATCGCCTGGTCCGGCCATAACAAATGTCAGCAAGACGCCGTGGGGTGCACTGGGAGGGAGAGGCGGCGCGGACGATCCTCTTTCGGCGCCTTGCAGGCCACGAGGGGGGGATGTCTTGCATATGCCTCCGACCCCCCCCTCTCTTCATCGCCTCGTCCGGCCATAACAAATGTCAGCAAGACGACGTGGGGTGCACTGGGAGGGAGAGGCGGCGCGGACGAGCCTCTCCCGCCTCCCCAGGTGGAGGCCCCTCAGCTGCACCCCCAATGCTCCACGCACCCGTCAAAGGACTCGTCCACTCTTGCGGTGCAGCGACGCTCTACGCACCCTGCAAAGGGTTCCTCCACTCTTGCGGTGCAGCGACGCTCCACGCACCCGTCAAAGGACTCGTCCACTCTTGCGGTGCAGCGACGCTCCATGCACCCGGCAAAGGACTCGTCCACTGTGGCGGTGCAACGATGCTTCGCCCGACAGGCTTGAGTCCATCAGCTCCTGCAACCCAGTGACTGCCGGTGGTTGCAGATCTTTCCTTTCAAAATGCTGCCAACAATATTTTCTGAATGGCGTAGCCACGAGACGTTGGCGCTCTCATGCTGACGCCAGCCTCAGTTTGAATGACCAACAATCCGGGGCGCGGCGCGGAGCGCGTAACGTAAGCATAACAGGTCATGTGACTTGTTAATAAAGCTTTTCATTGGTTTAGAAATATTTTTATGAGCATATTTGACTATTTCATTAAAGACACTACACATAACCTGTTTTTCAAGTTATGTTTAATTTTAAATGAAACGGTTTACATTTTCACTTTTTATTTACAGTACATTTTAAAAATAAATGTTTATAGTTCCATATGCTGAAGCACGTCAGCTTCCCACCCTATGTCATACAATTCTGACAAATCGGCATCCTCATCATGTTCTTCATCATCCTCAGGATTTAAATCATCTAAGGGATCCACTTCCACTGATGTTTTAATGACAAGTTCAACGATAAGATCGAGATCAACGGATTGCTCATTATCACTCATGGTTAATGTTGTCGTTATCTTTAAAGAAAGAGAACAACAATGAGATGTTGCAGAGTAAGAGACAAATCTCAGAGACTATAATAGTAAAATTGTTTAACAAGAGTAACATTTTGCAGCTATTATTTAGCCATGTCCAGCGATGCTGAGGAGGTGAGTCCTATGTCCAAGTTTTCAGTGAACAGGACTCATCTCTTTTTAACCTTGGATAAGCTTCACCAACTCTGTGTCCCCTGCTCATACTTAAATGTAAAGGGGCAGATTTATGTTAACTGGCGCATCCCCAGAGATGCACCAGTTAATGTGCACCGCTGCTTTGCCACCCATGGTGTGCCGCATTTACAATGTGGAACACCATTGACCAAAAACAACACAGATGCGTCACGCATCTGTGCCGCAAAAGCAGCACATTGCAGGAATCACGTCGTAAGCGCGACATGTCTACTGTCTACTGTAATGCACAGGAGCAAGCCACACATTGCATGGTGCATCACTCCTTATTTGATTCCGCAATGCTATAAAGCTGACTCAGTGAAATCTGATTTACTCATACTAGAACCCACAGGCCTATAACAGCCCGTGAACCCTTTCTTTTACGGTACATGACAAAACAAACAATTACAGACTTACCTTTACCAATGCTTTGTACGATGTACAACAGTGACAGTCACAAAATAGATATTAGTTTGACGGAAGTCTCAATTATGCTGCTATCACTGCAACCAAAATTCAATGGCACAGATATCCAGTCAATACAGACTCATATATGTCTCTTCAGCCAATCATATTTCCTCCCGCAAAATTTTGTATTCAAATATACATTTCAGTTCGTTGTCCCTCACAATATTTTCAATGTCACATAAAAGTCACCCATCACCCACTGCCATCTCTGGCTGTTTCCATGGTAACACCTCATTCTGCACCTGGCTGAAGGCACAGGTCAAAAGTTCATATCTCAACGTTCTACAGCAAACTAACAACACTGTTTTCCCTCCAGAAACACCTGCCTATCCACAGCTCTGTTACATGTCATTTTTTTCACACCCAATACTACTTTTTCTTTTACATAACATTAACATGCAACGTAGTCTTCAATCTTCACGTATTAGAATCAACCAATCATCTTTTGTTTTTCAACCACACCAAGCCTCATCCATTTTTTTTATCCTGACTTTCAGCTTCTAACTGCCATTCCACTTCCAGAACCCATCGGAGTACGAGTGCATCTGCCTTGAAAATGAAGGTATGGCTTTTAGGACACAGCTATATTCACTGGAGTGGAAAATATGCAGCAAGCAGACGAACTTCCAACCTTGATTTAGCAAATGTGCAGATAACGTGGATTGGGCAAAGAGGATTAAGATGTCACCAATTAATACCATTGGTGAAAACTTTTATGCATCTCCCAGAACCAGACCTTATAATTGTGCACTGTGGTGGGAACGATCTAGGCACATTGACTGGGGTAGGTCTGTAAATGCTTCTAAAAGACACCTTTCGACAATTGATGACACTTTTTCCTCTAACTGCCTTGGTATATTCCAATATATGCCAAAGACAGAAATGGAATTGGTCCAATCAACATTGTGCACAAATTGAGAAAGCAAGGAGACATGTAAATAAATCTGTTTCTGCTTTCCTCAGAGATTATAGCATGGGTTCTATTTACCACAACAACTTGCGTTACCACATGCAAGACATCTATAGGACAGATGGTGTTCATTTTACGGATGAGGGAAACAGAATCTTCCTCTGCAACATCAGACTCTGCATCGGTACATACTTATAAATGCAGAAACAACTCAATTAACACAAGGGCTCTTTTCAGAGCCACCTTATATCAAAGCACTCAAACTTCTGATTTATCTCCATTTTCACACTCTTGTAAA
Organism: Lissotriton helveticus; assembly: GCF_964261635.1. Classification (NCBI taxonomy): domain Eukaryota; kingdom Metazoa; phylum Chordata; class Amphibia; order Caudata; family Salamandridae; genus Lissotriton; species Lissotriton helveticus. The sequence goes on along the minus strand of NC_136065.1, from coordinate 1,687,467,939 downwards.
TAGGTGTGCGCGCCCGAGTGCGCGCACCCCGCAACTTTTTTCCAAAAAATAAAATATATTTTCGCGTTTAAGGTCCTTACTGCACACCCTGAGAGAACCTACGCAGCAAAACAATCTCTACCTTCTCCCCTTTCCATGTTCCAACGCTTTCAAATGACAATATATTTACTCACAGTGACAAAATGGCGGTCAACACTTCCTGATTTCCTTCGAATCAAACGTTAACAGACGTCACGCAGCAAAAAAATAAAAACGACCGCAGCAACAAACCCACAATGCATTTCGCCGTCTACTTGACGCCGTCCCTGTCCCTCCTTCCCCAAAGTAGCAATGTTGGGCTACTTTTGGGCTGCTTTCTAGTAGGGTTTTTGAGCGTCAGAAAGTCTACAAAAGCCGTCGGCAATGGCCTGGGGTGGAGAACCATTACGTGAATAGTCCGGAGGCGACACCACTCGCCAAGGCCTGTCCCCAGGATGAACCAAGGGATCCGTTCCTGGGGCTGTGGCAAAGAGCGGCCGGCCGCCATCGGCCAGAGAAGGCATGGGCCCTACCCGAGATGTAGTTGTCTTCCCATTCTCTTCTTTTTTCGGCGCCTTGCAGGCCACAAGGGGGGAATGTCTTGCATATGCCTCCGACCCCCCCCTCTTCATCGCCTGGTCCGGCCATAACAAATGTCAGCAAGACGCCGTGGCACTGGGAGGGAGAGGCGGCGCAGACGAGCCTCCCCAGGTGGAGGCCCCTCAGCTGCACCCCCAACGATCCACGCACCCGGCAAAGGGTTCGTCCACTGTGGCGATATAGGGACGCTCCACGAGCCCAGCAAAGGGTTCGCATACTGTGGCGGTATAGGGACGCTCCACGAGCCCAGCAAAGGACTCGCCCACTGTTGCGGTACATCGACGCTCCACTCACCCAGCAGGTTCTCGTCCACTGTGGCGGTGCAACGATGCTTCGCCCGACAGGCTTGAGTCCATCTGCTCCTGCAACCCAGTGACTGCCGGTGGTTGCAGATCTCCTAAAAATGGCGGTCGACTGTGCAGGAATGGGCCTGGCGTGAAAAGTTGGCCTGGTCGCCTGTTAACCAGAAAATGGGCCCCTGTCTTTCCTTTCAAAATGCTGCCAACAATATTATATCAGACTCTGCATCGGTACTTACTTATAAATGCAGAAACAACTCAATTAACAGAAGGGCTCTTTTCAGAGCCACCTTATATCAAAGCACTCAAACTTCTGATTTATCTCCATTTTCACACTTTTGTAAATAGTTGTGCGCGCCCGAGTGCGCGCACCCCGCAACTTTTTTCGAAAAAAAAAATATATATATTTTCGCGTTTAAGGTCCTTACTGCACACCCTGAGAGAACCTACGCAGCAAAACAATCTCTACCTTCTCCCCTTTCCATGTTCCAACGCTTTGAAATGACAATATATTTACTCGCAGTGACAAAATGGCGGTCAACACTTCCTGATTTCCTTCGAATCGAACGTTAACAGACGTCACGCAGAAATTCCGCTCGCGCGCAGCCGCTTGGGTGCGCGCACCCGTCCGCGCTTATAGATATATAATTGACTTTGACTTTAATTTTCTCAACAACTACTGAACGGATTTACACCATTCCACAAAAAGCGTAATCTGCGAGCCGGACTCTACAGTTTTGCCAAATTTCTTATAAATCCATTCAGCCGTTCGACCTGTAGCCGTGTCTAAACGTCCTATGGAAAATAACATGGAGAAAACACGTTTTGGGACCCCCCTTTTATCTCAGCCCCCACTTCACCAATCCCCCCCAAATTTTCAGGGAAGGAGCGCAGCGGACCGAGCCATCTTCTTTGAGAAATTCGCAAAGATTCATCCACCAGGGCCAACGTTAATCCAAATAGAATGTTGACGATTTCCTATGGAAACTAGGTCCTAACTATAACTACCTACTGGCGACCGCCAGTAGGTAATATATATATATATATATATATATATATATATATATATATATATATATATATATATATATATATATATATATATATATATATATATATATATATATATATATGTATGTATATGTGTATATATATATATATATATTCACTTAAAAAACCATAGGTTTCAGGTCATATATAGTTAGGTATTAGCATTTAAAAAACCTTTGAAATTGCACCTATATAGTTAGTTGGACTAACTATATTTTGCTCACCCGCAATCCACTGCTGATGATGTCACATATTACATCATTCATGACATGGTCAGTGACATCTCAAATGACATCACTGATGACATCACTGATGACATCTCAAATGACATCACTGATGACATCATCCAGTGACTGTGTTTCTGTAAAGTCTAAATATGTTTTACATATTGAATGAGTAGATGTATAAGTGTCTGGATGAAGGATTTAGTAGGCGTGTGACTGACTGTATGAGTGAGTGATTAAATGTGTCTTACTGAATGCATGGGTTAGTGACTAAACTGTCTGAATGTGTGCATCAGTATGTCTGTTGTTGTGTAAGATGCTGTATGTGTTGATCAGTAGCTATATGAGTGGCTATATGGGTCATTGAGTGGTTGCCCAAGTATTTGTATGTGAGACTGAGTGTGTGTGGGTGACTGGGAGGTGTCTGACTCTGTGCATAGATGTGTGAGCAGTTGATTCACTAGGTGTATGAGTTCAAGAGTGCATATGGAAACAGCTGTATGGGCGGTTTACTGTGTGCATTGGTGTGTTGGTGAGTGAATGTATATCTCAGTGCTACATGTCCAAGTAAGTACATATGTAAAACAGTGCATGTGAGAGTTGGTATATATAAATGACTATACATGAGAGCCAGTAATTGTGCAAGTGGCTGTATGGATCAATGTGTACTTGTATCAGTGATTGTTTAAGAGAGTAAGTATGTGTTAGTATATATTTGAATAAGTAAGGTGCTGTGTGTATAACTGTATAGATGAGGAAATGGGAGTGTGATTCATTATTTTCATGACTGACTAGGTGTGTGAGAAACTCCATGGATGAGTGAAAGTGTGTATGTCTCTCTATAGGTGTATAAGTGCATATGATAGTATTGTATTGATGAGTGACTGTATGTACGAGTGATTGTATGGGTGAATGAGTGGATGTGTGTGTAGACCTAGGAATCAGTGAGTGCGTATGTAGTAACTGGTATTGGTGTGTCAATGGTTTCAAGAATGGTAGTTTGTATTTAAGACTGGGTGTATCAAAGGTTAGATTAGAGTGTGAGGAGGTGCATGGTATTATCACATGAATGATATCGTCAGTGATGTGATCAGTGATTTTAATTGTGATGTCATTTGAGATATCAGTGATGTCACTGACCATGTCATGAATGATGTAATATGTGACATCATCAGCAGTGGATTGCGGGTGCGCAAAATATAGTTAATCCAATTAACTATATAGGTGCAATTTCAAAGTTTTTTTTAAATGCTAATACCTAACTATATATGACCTGAAACCTATGGTTTTTTCAGTGAATTTGCAAGGTTCTTTAAATGCTAATTCCTAACTATGTAAGGCTTGAAACCTATGGTTTTTTCAGTGAATATATATATATTTAATATAATATATTCAATGCAAGGTTGCTTCAGAGCAAAAAGTTGCGCACTCAGGATTCCGTTTACTAGATGGTTTTATTGTTTACAGTTTCACACGCTACGCGTTTCGACACAAAGAGTGTCTTGATCACACGTGAAGTATCCGGGATAGTGATGGCAGATATAAGCATAACAAAAGTAAACATAGAGGAGGTGACAAGTAAGTTCACCTAAGTGGAACGTAAACATGGGTGCCATTTTGTAGTGGTGTACTTCTAAGGCAGATACTTCTCACCCAAAGCCCATTAATTCAAAGGCCATGGATCATTCACAGGATTATACACATAATTGTACATTTGTCCATCTTCCTAAGTAGGAAACGAATTCTGTAAAGGTCTGTATATGCATCATAGGCGCTGGTGCCTTATTTATGATACTACATGTAGATTTACATATGATTCATACCTGCAGTCTACAAGTGAGATCGCTTCCATTCGGTCTAGTGCCCAAATTAAACCACACACCTGTGCAACATGGTACTCAGTAAGTTCATTCTTCTCCTCGTATTCTAGACAATATGCTGATAGCCAGCCACTCTGCCCCGGATTAGAGTGCACATCTACTAATTCATAGCTTGCATACAAGTGAAGGTGTCTTTCATTCCAGTGAGGAAATATTGAGGTCTAGGGACCGTGAAGTGAAGGTGACGGAACCAACTTCTCGCCTCAATTCTATCCTACAAAAACAAATAAACATACAATTAAAATCTCTTCATAAAAACTTGCATTATAAAAGAGGTTACAATGTAAAGTTTCATAACACATAAGAGCATATTCTATATTGGGCAAAACTCTGTTATAATGACACCTTTAGTCCTCATACAGGTGCGTACTAAGTTCCTCATCGAGGTTGTGTCCCCCGGGGAACTTTGTCTCAAGTTCCATTATCCACTTTGACTCCTTCTTTCTCAGGGCCAATTCACGATTCCCGCCCCTTCTTCCTATGTTAACTTGTTCCACCACAAAGTAACGTAACAAGGAATTGTTGGATTTATGGAACTTCTGAAAGTGTCGTGCAATGGGGTATTTGACATCTACATGAGTAATGGCTCTGAGATGTTCTTGCACCCGTTTTTTGGCCAGACAAGTGGTGCTCCCTACATAGCGAAGTTTGCATGGGCACTCGAACGTACACTACAAAATTGGTGTTACAGGTCAGGAACCGTTTGATGACTCTAGGTTCCTTTCTCCCAGGTACATCAACAGTCTTGACCATAGTGCTAGCCCTACAGGCTTTGCAGTGGCCACATGGGTAAAAACCCTTGAGGCCTTGCACATGGGTTCTCTTTTTACTTAACGCCTTCTCTGGAGTCATCTAACCCTCAAATGTTGGAAGATTGGGCAAACAACTCGGCTATGAGTAGCAAAAATATGCTATGCATTCTTATCAAAGATGCATGGGAGGAACGCGAGACAATTCTGAAAGAACTTAAAGAGTTAGATAAGGAGTTTGAAAGAAGCCCGGAACAAGAGACTATAACGAAATTTAAGGATGAACTAAAGGGGCGTTTGAAAAAATATGAGGATGATATCAAATATAGAAAACAGTGCAAACTCCACAGAGACTGTGGAGATTATGAAAGTGGACGCATTTTAACCTACAGTCCAAAATATGATCATCTTTACAATCAAACTGGTACAGCCAAACAACCAGGCACAGCCAACATCTCCTATGTAGCGACTCCAATAGTAGAAGTAACTACCGACTCAGACACGGATGCATCAAGACAGACTACAAGTACATCATCAGAATTTGAAATAACCACAAGACCGGCTAATTTTTTAGACGAGTTCAGAGTACTAAGAACAAGACGGAAAGTGGTACCTGTGCAAACGCAAGTTTCCAAGAAGAACCCAACACGGGGCAGACCAAGGGGCAGAGGAAAAGGCAGGGGAGATCAGCAAAGAGACGACTCAAGCTCCAGCAGAGGAGAAGAAAAGAGCAACAAACCCGTGGGAAACAAAGGAAAGGGTTACAAAAACAGAAAATAACCATGGATGCAGAAACGGTAAACAAAACTGTTATAAACTTATCGTCACGTACTCTAACTTTTAAAGAGAAAGAAACTCTTTGCTTAGGCCTTAGTTTCTGCCCTACTGAATGTTTCAATTATGCAAATACCAGGGTGGATATTTTCAAATTTGTTAGAAAGATCAAATTGAAAAAATGGCATTTTTTTAAGCAAGCGAGAAATAATGACATTGCTGATGATGTAGAGGAACTCTTTGACATGTACAATAATGAGAACTTGAACCTATCTAACACAGAAACAATTCCCATCAACCGGAGTATAGAAGAGGATATCAATCACGATGAAATGAGAACTGATAGGGCAACTTGCACTCCCTTTAAACCTAAATCGGTGTTCTGTCCTATCATGCCCCACGACACCATAGACACATTTCATGAGGTTGTCACTAAAGAACTTGCAAAATTAAAACATAGTAAAGAACTATGGTGTACAACAGACATGAATCTCTCGGGTGAGCAAAGAAAATTTCTAACTGAACTTGCAGAGGATAATAACATCTGAAGCTCTAAGACAGTTAAATACCTCTAATTTCTACTCTAAATGTACTATGATGAATTATAATGATAGCATACTGGAAACCTGGAAAAAACTACAGGATTGGCAAAATGAGGGTCTTCTGTCCTGGCAAGAGTTTTGCTTTCTTAAAAAAGACTATCCGAAGTTACCCATTTTTTACCTGTTGCCTAAAGTACATAAAGATGCTAGGGTCCCTCCAGGTAGGCCCATTATATCATCAATAGGCAGCGTCAATGAATGTCTATCACAGTATGTTGATCACTTTCTAAGAGAATACGTATGTATGTTACCCTCGTATATCAGGGATACCACAGATTTTCTGACTAGGGTCAACAACCTAGTGTGGGTTGAGGGGTCCTTCCTGATCACCATGGATGTCAGTGCCCTGTACACAATCATTGATCATGTGCAGGGCATGGAGGCCAGTCTCCACTATCTCAAGAACCGAGACAGCTGCTTTATAGAACATACCTGCATGCTCATCGAAATGATGAAGATATGCTTACGTAATAATATCTTTATGTTTGATGGTGTCATGCATAAGCAGATACGTGGAGTGGCTATGGGTTCGGCATTTGCTCCTAGTTTTGCGAACCTTTTCCTGGGTAAGTGGGAGGAGGAAATAGGGAGCAACCCCAATTTTTCCAATGATTTAGCAAATGTAACCACGTGGATCAGATATATTGACGATCTGTTCCTTATCTGGACAGGGACAGAGGAAGAGGCAGTTCGATTTATCGAGAAACTCAACATCAATGAATATAATATCAAGTTGACGTACAACATCAGCTCCAAGACAGTTGAGTTTCTTGATACAGAAATCAGTGTGATCGAAGGTAAACTGATCTCCAAACTCCACAGGAAAGACACGGCTGGCAATAGTTTACTTCTCGCCCTCAGTGCTCACCCATATTCCCTTAAATGGAGTATCCCCTACGGTGAGCTTCTGAGGGCGAGGAGAAACTGCAGCAGCGATGAGGGTTTTGCAATGGAATAAGAGACTATGCTGGATAGATTCAGAAATAGGGGCTATCCAGAAGAGGTCCTAGAAAAAGCGGTTCATAAAATCGCACAGGTAAACAGAACAGAAACCCTGAAACCCAGAGACGAGAGTGATTACACCAACAATAAGACTCGTGTCATAACCACTTTCAATAGTAAATCTAAAAAGGGACAGAAAATATTGGTTGATAACTGGAATATTTTGAAAGCAGACAACATAGTTGGTCCTCTTCTAGATGATAGACCCCAAATCACATACAGAAGAGGGAGAAATCTACGGGATATTCTGGTCAAAGCGGATATTACAGAAAAGAGAACCCATGTGCAAGGCCTCAAGGGTTTTTACGCATGTGGCCACTGCAAAGCCTGTAGGGCTAGCACTATGGTCAAGACTGTTGATGTACCTGGGAGAAAGGAACCTAGAGTCATCAAACAGTTCCCGACCTGTAACACCAATTTTGTAGTGTACGTTCTCGAGTGCCCATGCAAACTTCGATATGTAGGGAGCACCACTTGTCTGGCCAAAAAACGGGTGCAAGAACATCTCCGGGCCATTACTCATGTAGATGTCAAATACCCCATTGCACGACACTTTCAGAAGTTCCATAAATCCAACAATTCCTTGTTACGTTACTTTGTAGTGGAACAAGTTAACATAGGAAGATGGGGCGGGAATCGTGAATTGGCCCTGAGAAAGAAGGAGTCAAAGTGGATAATGGAACTTGAGACAAAGTTCCCCGGGGGACACAACCTCGATGAGGAACTTAGTACGCACCTGTATGAGGACTAAAGGTGTCATTATAACAGAGTTTTGCCCAATATAGAATATGCTCTTATGTGTTATGAAACTTTACATTGTAACCTCTTTTATAATGCAAGTTTTTATGAAGAGATTTTAATTGTATGTTTATTTGTTTTTGTAGGATAGAATTGAGGCGAGAAGTTGGTTCCGTCACCTTCACTTCACGGTCCCTAGACCTCAATATTTCCTCACTGGAATGAAAGACACCTTCACTTGTATGCAAGCTATGAATTAGTAGATGTGCACTCTAATCCGGGGCAGAGTGGCTGGCTATCAGCATATTGTCTAGAATACGAGGAGAAGAATGAACTTACTGAGTACCATGTTGCACAGGTGTGTGGTTTAATTTGGGCACTAGACCGAATGGAAGCGATCTCACTTGTAGACTGCAGGTATGAATCATATGTAAATCTACATGTAGTATCATAAATAAGGCACCAGTGCCTATGATGCATATACAGACCTTTACAGAATTCGTTTCCTACTTAGGAAGATGGACAAATGTACAATTATGTGTATAATCCTGTGAATGATCCATGGCCTTTGAATTAATGGGCTTTGGGTGAGAAGTATCTGCCTTAGAAGTACACCACTACAAAATGGCACCCATGTTTACGTTCCACTTAGGTGAACTTACTTGTCACCTCCTCTATGTTTACTTTTGTTATGCTTATATCTGCCATCACTATCCCGGATACTTCATGTGTGATCTAGACACTCTTTGTGTCGAAACGCGTAGCGTGTGAAACTGTAAACAATAAAACCATCTAGTAAACGGAATCCTGAGTGCGCAACTTTTTGCTCTGAAGCAACCTTGCATTGAATATTGGATTCGGCTTTTGTGGTCCGCCGAAACTTTTTGCGCCACCTGGCTTGGGAGAAAGGATCCCAGCAGGACCCTGTTTTGCTTCTTGGGATTAATATAATATATATATATAATTTTTATTTACAATTTTTTTTTTATGATTACAGGGTCCGCTCACCGTGAACGCTCCGTAAGCACACCGTAAACGCTCTGTGCTCTTACCCCGACAAATTTTTAAAAATTTCTAAAACATAATATCTACGTTTTTAACGTAGATTTTAAAGGTAGACAATATCTGCTTTAATGTACAAAATGTTTTTTTAAAACTTTTAACAGTATATTACTTTTTGAAGTAGTAACAAATGTCGCGAGGGTACGTCGCACGTGCACGCAACGTGAGAGCTCCGTCCGCGCTCTGTAAAAGCTTCGAGCTCTTACCCCCGAAAGTTTTATAAACTTTAAATCGTTATATCTACGTATTCATTGTACAATGTAAAGGTACACATTATCTGTGATAATAAAGAACATGTTTATTTTAAACTTTTAAAGACCATATATAACTTTATTTTAGCAAATATAAATCTCGCGATGGCGCATACCACGTAAGCGCATCGTAAGATGACGTAATTGCTCCGTAAATAGATCATAAACGCACCGTAAGCGCTCCGTAAGCGCTCCGTAAACGCTCCGTAAGCTTACGTCTAACCATGTGACCTCAAAACAAAAGATTTTATTGGTTTATAATACTTCCTACTCCAATTTTTGAAAGACCCCTCCCATCTTCATCATTCTTCTTTGGCTTTCGAGGAAGAAACACCTTTTTTCATCAGCACTTTGCTCCTGAAAAATCTATTGAAATGGCTGAACAGCAGGAACCTGAGCATTTTGAAGATCGGAAACCAGAGCATTCTGAACACCAGGAACATGAGGATTCTTCTACTTCATCTTCAGAAGAAATTGTTCCTGAAACCCTTAGATCACGAAAAGAGTCCATAGTTTGGAATTTTTTTTAATTCCCAGAAGAACTGAAAAAGGTCAATGCGCCTTTAGTCATATGCATAATCTGTGACACGGTACTATCCAGAGGGGATGCACAGAAGAAGCACAGCTTTGGAACTTTTAGCATGGAACGCCATGTCCGGAATTTACACCCAAACAATTGGAGTAAAGCTGTAATGAAAAGATCATCAGAGGAGCAGGGCTCTGCTTCCAGCACTTCTTCTCAATCAACAGCACCACCAATGAAAGCATCAACGATTGCAATTATCCAACCAGAACTTAAGAATTTGATGATGCAATGCATTCGTTGCCAGAAACTAATAGCCTTTGGACAAGAGTCCATTCAAGTTCTCCAGTATTAGGGGTGTCTTTCATAGATTCACATGCTTGAATATTCCCCGTCGTCGAAGTGGGAGTCCCACGGTACATAAAATAGCAGTGACATATGCATGTATACATGAAAAATATCATACATAAAATGTAATAAAAATTGTAAATTCTAAAAGTACCATAGAACATAATAGGCCCATTGAAAAGCCTAAGGCAGAACTCACTTTAGTAGCATATCAGTGTCATTATGTGTTGGTCCACATTCCAGCCAATCAGGCTGTAGCCTCCTCTAGAACCTTCTCCTCAGAAGCCCAAGTCCTCAGATTTTCTACCGCACGTCGTGTGAAGGGAGTCTCCCTGAGCACTGCTCAGTTTTTTTCAACTCTTACTGTTTTTTCATCAGAAAATGTCTTCAAATAAGAAATCTTTGTTTAAAGCCTGCCCTTCTTGTGGTAAACTGCCCCTTTTCCACGAGGATCCACACAGTAAATGCATTTGTCTCTACCCAGACCACGAGGTGAAAAACTAAGTACTGCCGCACTTTCCCTCCCAAGACTCTGAGGGATAGAGAGGCCCGTCTCCTTCTGTGGCTACAGAAGTTGAAGACTTCAGAGTCTGTGGTTTCTGACGTAGAAAGTTTGTCATCTGTTGTTTCTAAATCCTCTCAGAAGTGTGGGTCTGAGACTGAGGTTCCATCTCCTTTTCTGAAGAAAAGTAGACTGTTGGAGATCTCCAGGATTGTCTCCCCACAGGATTTGCTTCAGGGCACGTCTACGGGACCTGGTTCTCTGATGTCTGCGCCCAAAGCCTTGCCTTCCATTCAAAAATCTGGCATTGGCTCGTCGACGGGCTAGTCGACGCGTCCGTCGACGTCTTCAGCGACGACGAAGTCAGTGTCTGTCACCTCTACGTCGACGACGACATGTACTATGTCGACCAGCGCTACGTCGACGACGATCACCTAGTCGACGGCGGCCCAGAAGGTGAGACCCATCACTTCTATTGTAAAGATCTCGTCGACGACCGTCAAAGAGAAACAGTCGACGATATTTTCATATCTCCATTCATCCTTCCCACAGAAAATACCTTCGGTTTACAGTGGCTGGAGACCATTACCAGTTCAAAGTGCTGCCATTTGGCCTCAAGTCTGCCCTGAGAATTTTTACGAAATGTTTAGCACCGGTGGCAGCCTATCCCAGAAGACCAAAACACCAAGAATTTCCATAACTGGGCGATTGGTTGATAAAAGCACCATCGGAGACGTCCGCTCAGGCTTCAACTTCTGCATGCATACAGTTGTTTGCAGAACTGGGTCTGACGTTAAATGTGGAAAAATCATCCCTTCAACCATCCAGGATGATCACGTTCCTAGGTGCAATCCTAGACACCTCGCAAAACAAGGCATTCCCGTCCACCGCAAGGCAATTGGTGTCTTTCAGTACGCAAAAACAAATCGCTTATGGGGACGATGTCCTCGTGCATACCTCTCATTCCCCTTTGCCGATTAAAAATGCGTCCATTACAGGAGGTGTTAGATCTACAATGGTGCCAAGCAAAGGGATCCTTCGAGGACACAATCCAGGTCACACCAGCTATGCTGCAGGCAGTAACATGATGGACCCAAGGCAGCAACATCTCAGTGGGTCTCTACTTCCTTCCCGAAACAGCTCCATTGGTGATTACCACGGACGCATCTCTGGAGGGATGGGGGCAGCCCTCCAGGATTTTCAGGTCAGCGGCCGATGGAAGCGACAGGAGCAAAAACTTCACATAAACTTATTGGAGCTGAGGACAGTAGGTTTGGCGCTGTTAGCTTTCCTACCAAAAGTTCAAGGAAGATCGGTTTTAGTGCAGACGGACAGCACAACCGCGATGCACTATCTCAACAAGCAGGGAGGCACAAGATCACTCTCTCGATCGCGGGAAGCACAGAGGATATGGGAATGGGCTGTAGGACACGGAGTATCTATAAAGGAGGTGCACGTTCCGGGAGATCAAAACCTTACAGCAGACACACTCAGCAGGCAGAGAACAACCACGAATGGGAACTCAACCAAGACATATTACTAAGAGTCTTTGGCAGATGGGGAGTCCAGACAGCGGATCTGTTTGCAATAGCCCAGAACAAGAAATGCCAGTTCTTTTCAAGCTGGCATCACCAACGGGGATCGTGGGGGAATCCGTTTTCGATGGCATGGTCAGGCGTCTTTGCCTATGCCTTCCCACTAATTCCCCTTCTACCGCAAGTGCTCACAAAGATGAAGAAAGAACCGTGCAGGATAATATTTATAGCCCCTTGGTGGCCCAGGCAACATTGGTTCACAGAGTTACTCCTACTATCGGAGAAGAATCCAATACGTCTACAGCCGATACTAGCACTTTTAACTTTGGCCCAGGGACAGGTGCTGCATCCAGACCCGAGATCACTGCGATTAGCAGCCTGGCTCCTGAATACCGTAAATTTCACCAATTAGACATTCCGGCAGAATGCAGAGATACTATCAAATGCAAGAGCTGAGAGCACTAATAAAACGTATAGGATGAAATGTAAGAGATTCTGTTTATGGTGCCAAGAAAACAACCTGCATCCTCGGAATGCAGCAGCGCATCAGATCATCCCATATATACTACTGCTAGCAAAGTCAGGTTTGGCCCATAACTCTATTAAAGTACATCTGGCGGCGATCTCTCGATACAGGAGAACCTCATCTGAGCCGTCCCTATGGTCAGCAAGGATTATAAAACAGTTCATGAGGGGGCTTTTTAGGGTTTACCCCCCTATCGGACCTCCACCTCGGCAATTGAACATTGTTTTATCCCAGTTGATGAGACAACCATTCGAGCCAATTCACAGAGCTGATCTAAAATCTTATCCTGGAAAGTAGCCCTACTAGTAGCTCTCACTTCAACCAGGAGAGTGTGGGAGATACAGGCGCTCACAACTCAGGAGCCTTTTCTACAATTGAAAGAGGACAGGATTGTCCTCTGAACTAATCCCAAATTTATACCAAAGGTACCAACGGATTTTCATTTGAATGAGCCATTGATCTGTAAAAGATTATTTCCTCGACCATCGACAGCTGCAGAGAGAACTCTCCATACTTTGGATGTTCAACGTTGTCTAAAATTTTACTTACAAAGAACAAAATCTTTCAGGAAATCTACCCAGTTATTCATGGCTTTTAGTGCCCCAGGAAGGGGTTCCTGTTGTCGAAACGGGGAATTGCAAGGTGGATTTCAAACGCCATGCAATACTGTCATCAGTTGGCTGGGAAGGTGTTAAATGCACGTGTTCGTACACATTCCACGAGAGCGGTGTCCACCTCCACTGCTCTTTTTTCCGGCGTGCCTATCCAGGACATCTGCAGGGATGCTACCTGGAGGAGTACGCATACTTTCACCAGACATTACTGCCTAGACGCTCCTGCAGAGAAGGATGTGGCAGTGGGACAAGCTGTACTAAGGAACCTTTTCCAGTAACAGTGAGCCTTCTTTACCATCCCTCCTTCCTTTGTTGGTAAGATAATACACATTTTATTGTTGCATGCTGTATTATATACGATTTATGAACATCTATCTCTATGTATTTATATGCGGCTACTGCTATTTATAAATGATATATGTTGCCTATTTCATGCACTTAGGTGACAAAACAAAATGTGCTATGATTTACTGCTCGCTATTCTGATTCAGGCATGTGAATCTATGAAAGCTCCAATACTGGAGTAAGAAAACAAGTTACTTACCTGTAACTTTAGTTCTCTTCCAGGGGATCCTCATCAATAGTCATAAGCATTAGAATATTCCCGCCCATGCGCGGGACCCCGGAAACAATATATTATATGTGCCCCACATATATTATAGACATATATATAAATATATATATATATATATATATAAAAATAAGCAATTGCAGCCAAATAAACAATAGAGCTGGAATATGCAGTGAAGAATTTCCACAATACAGTGAATTCTGTATTAGAAACATGAGAAACAACACCAATGCTTGTTTAGAAACTGTTTTAATGTACAGAAAACAGTAGAAATTCTCATAACACACGGTAAGCATATACAGCTCCCAGGCTGCATTGCAAAATCCCAGTCTAAAAAGACTGAAAAGCTAACCTGTAGCTGAATGCACTAAAACTGACGCTGTGCCTTTAAGGCACCTCTGCCCCTAGCTTCCCATCATGCCTCAGGGGTTACAGTTAGGTCAGTTGTTCTTTCCGGCTCCTTCAGGAAGGACCCTGGATACACAGCTCCACACTTTTCTGCCTTTTTCAGTCAGAAAATCTTCTAAAGAACAATTTTTTTGATTTACTTTGACTTTTCACATCATAGTCAAGTAAATAACTGCTTAGCAGTCAATTTTTTGTGAGGTTTTTCCTTTCAGGATGCCCTCACTTTTTGATAATTGCCCTTCTTGTGGCCACAAGAAGGCAAAAACAGACTCTCATGAGGTCTGTATTTTATGCTTGCCAGAGGATCATGATCCTAAAGACTGTTCTCATTGTAAAAAGCTGTCTGACAGAACACTTAAAGACAGAGAGAGGAACAGACTCTATAGTCTGGCCCAGAAATCCATGAGAGGAAGATCTGCGGAGAGAAAGAGTTCAAAGAGACCCAGAACTCCCTCCAAAGGCAAGTCAGAACGTCCATCAACCTCAGCACCGGGCTCTGCGCTGAAAAAACGACATCTGATGGACAGTTCAAGAGAAAAAGCTCCGTCGGCGTCGAGATCGGCGTCGATGAGGAAATCGTCGTCGAAAAGAGGTTCGCCGTCGTCGAGGAAAGTTCCGCCGTCGTCAACTAGGCGACGATCGGCGTCGAGAGAAGCCACGAGATCGCCGTCAACGAGAGGTTCGGCTTCAAGACATGAGTCAACTCCGCCGCCGTCAACCAGGCGACGGTCGGCGTCGAGAGACAGATCACACTCGCCGTCGTCTCGACGTCGACAGGCTTCGAAGAGTGTAACACCTCCGTCGACGTCTCCACGGAGGCGCTCGGCGTCGAGGAGCAAGAGCCCCCTCGGACGATCGTCGTCGAGGAAGGGATCATCTAAGGCACGTCGGCGCTCGTCGTCGAGGATGTCCGATCCTCCGCCGTCGCCACATGCCAGGTCGATGACATCTCCGTCGCCGACAGATCAACGTCGGCCGACGTCGAGAGCTCCGTCGACGGCAGGACTAGACCGTTCGACGTCGAGACCTCCGTCGACGGCAGGACTAGGCCGTTCGACGTCGAGACCTCCGTCGACGGCAGGACAACGCCGGTCGACGTCGAGACCTCCGTCGACGGCAGGACAACGCCGTTCGACGTCGAAGGAGATGACTCTGTCGTCGGCACATCATCACCGATCGACGTCGAGGGACCACAGATCATCGTCGAGGCATTCAACGCCGAAAGTTATCGCCCCGTCGACGCCACAGAGGCGTTCGACGTCGAGGGAAAGGCTTTTGAGACGTCCTCCAACACCGGTGAGACGGAGATCACCT
This sequence comes from Lissotriton helveticus, assembly GCF_964261635.1. Classification (NCBI taxonomy): domain Eukaryota; kingdom Metazoa; phylum Chordata; class Amphibia; order Caudata; family Salamandridae; genus Lissotriton; species Lissotriton helveticus. Next base: position 1,687,452,349 of record NC_136065.1, on the reverse strand, counting down.
TCAGTGCCTTCGACAGTCCTGGTGACACAATCTGCTTCACTCCATTCCTCCTCAAGTGCCTCGGGGTCAACCGGGTCATCTTCGAGGAGTAGGAGTCCGGTTCAGAAGAATCCCCATCGGGGTTAAACTTCACATATAAGACTTTCGCCAAGATGGTACGCTCCTTTGAGTAATTGGAAGGATTCTAAGGCACCAGAGAGACTTCAAAGGTACTTGAGTCCAATCCACAGGTCTCCTCTTCAGCAAGCAGAAGAGACAGAGCGATCACGCTCACGAGAGAGAAGAGTGGACAGGTCACATGCCCCTAGGGTCTCCCGATCACCAAGGAGGGAGCAACCCAAATCTCGAACACCGAGAAAGGAGGTACGAGATGTGAGATCGAGATCTCCAATACATCAGAGGGTATCACGTTCTCCTCGAAGGGAGGAACGACCTAGGAGATCTCCGGTGAGGAAGGAGCATTCTCACCACAGGAGAAGAAGAACTCCTTCATCCTCTCCTCCAGCTTCGCCTAGATCTTCTAAAGGGGACTACTCTCCGACGCTGGCAGACAGCCCTCGCTCAAGAGCTTCCCCTCTGGACGACGTCAACACGTATTTGGACGTTTTGCAAAGGGGTGCTTACAAGCTGAATATAGAAATGACCACTCCAGAGGTGTCCACTACTGTGATTTTTGAGACTCATCACAAATCATATGCACTGCCGTTGCTTCCATTAGTCCCAGGAATAATGGACCCAATCAAAGAGGTTTTCCTCACACCAGCAACGATCAGAGCAGTTCCGGCACGTATCCAGAAAAAATATAGGCCGGCTGACTCAGATCCTATCTTCGTTAAAGGTGAGCCTGCAGCGGACTCAGTTATTGTAGCCTCAGCTAGGAAGAATCACACGGTCGCTCCTTCTTCGTCAGTTCCTCCTGACAAAGACAGCAAGACGCAAGATTCTTGGGGACACAAGGTGTGCAACACAGCAGCTTCATCCCTAAAAGTCTCTAGTGCATCAGCCCTTCTGGGAAGGTACGATAGAGCCCTATGGGACTCCATGGATCGATTCAAAGAGAAATTGCCCAAGGAGGACCAGAAGGACTTTGAGGAGACCGTGACGGAGGGCTGTTTGGTCGCAAACCAAATGATTAGTTCATCAGCAGATAACGCCCTTCTAGCTGGACATAACTACTCACATGGAGTATGTGCGAGGAGATCCTCTTGGCTGCGTTTAACTGGGCTCAAGCCAGATGCCCAGCAGCGCATACTCAATCTGCCTTTTTCCGGATCTTCACTCTTCGGGGAGCATGCCGATCAGGAAATGGCCCGGATGAAGACCGAGTTAGACACAGTAAAGGCAGTAGGTCTGGAGAAACAGAAAGCACCGTTCAAACGACGCTTCAAGACCAACAAGAACCGGGAAGGCCAACAGAGGGTTCAAACCCCTCAATGGTCTCAAAACAAGCCGCAAGGAAAGCCACAATACAGAGGAGGAAGGTCAAGCAGAGGTAGAGGCGGGCATAATCAATCCTCTACCACACCTAGAGGAGGCAAGGCCTGAGCAGTGGCTTCCTCTGTCGCCGTTACCCACTCCAGTGGGAGGAAGTGCTGCACAACATCTGGCAGAGTGGGTCAGCATCACGAAAGATCGGTGGGTGCTGAATATACTGCGCAATGGATATGCGCTACGTTTCAGGAAGAAACCACAACCGGCTCCTCCAAAAAAGTCTCGCTCGTACCATCTGGAGCTCCTCAAAAAGGAGGTGAGCGTCCTCTTAAAGAAAAACGCAATCGAAGTGGTACCCCTCTCCCAAAGGGGGAAAGGAGTGTACTCAAGATATTTCCTTGTTCCCAAAAAGGACCAAGAAGGCAAATTCAGACCAATTTTGGATCTTCGACTCCTCAACAAAGTGGTGGTCAAAGAGAAGTTTTGCATGTTGGCACTCCATCAAATATGTCCTCATCTACAGATCGGAGATTGGATGTGTTCGGTGGATTTACAAGACGCGTACTTCCACATTCCTATTACACCAGGTCATCGAAAGTACTTGAGGTTCCTGGTAGGGTCCAGGCATTACCAGTTCAAAGTGCTCCCTTTCGGACTCAAATCCGCACCAAGGGTCTTCACCAAGTGCATGGCAGTGGTAGCGGCGTGTCTACACAAAAAAGGTCTCTTTGTGTACCCATATCTAGACGACTGGCTCCTGAAGAGTCCGTCGCCTCGGCAAGCCACCAAAGACTGTCACCTGTGTCTCCAACAGCTACACAGGCTCGGCCTCCATGTAAACTCAGAAAAATCGATCCTGCAGCCCACACAAACTATCCACTATCTGGGAGCAGTTCTAGACACAAAGTTAGGAAGAGCGTTTCCTTCGCAAGAGAGACTTTCTTCCATGGGACAAAAATGCAAAAAGTTACTTCAGATTCCTCGTCCAAAGGTGCGAGACGTAGCGTCTGTTGGGCTCCATGGCGTCCTGCATCTTCCTAATACCGAACGCCAGGTTGAGAATGCGGCCTCTTCAAGAGTCTGTGGAGGATCAGTGGGACCAAGCGTCTGGAGATTGGGAGGATCGAATCATCCTGTCTCAAGCAGCGCTGACCTCAATACAGTGGTGGACTCACCCTCGGAATGTCCTGCAGGGAGTCCCTTTTCAGCAACCTCTGCCTTCTCTGTCTGTGGTAACGGACGCATCTCTAGAAGGCTGGGGTGCTCACATGGGTCATCTTCAGATTCAGGGTCGCTGGTCGACCAACCTTCAGACATACCACATCAACATGCTGGAACTTCGAGCGGTTCATCTGGCGCTCAAGGCGTTCCTTCCAGCAATAACAACGGACAAAGTCCTGGTTCAGACGGACAACACTACAACTATGTTCTATCTGAACAAGCAGGGAGGAACTCGATCTCGCCCTCTGTCTCTGGAAGCCCAGGCGATCTGGCACTGGCTTCTGGCTCGGGGACTGTCGGTGGTGGCAGTACACCTTCCAGGCGAGTTAAACACAAAAGCAGACGCACTCAGCAGGCACTTCGAAGATCAGCCAGACTGGGTGCTAAACGACGAAGTGGTCGAAGAACTCTTCCGTTGCTGGGGTCGTCCAGACATAGACTTATTTGCGGACGGCGAAAACGCCAAATGCCACGCCTTCGCGTCCAGGTTCCACCGGCCAGGGACGCAAGGGAACGCTCTCCTGCTGGAGTGGACAGGAATGTTCGCTTATGCTTTTCCCCCTCTGGCACTGATTCCGAAGGTGGTGGCCAAGCTCATCAGATCGAGCATGGACATGATCCTAATTGCTCCGGATTGGCCGCGACAATGGTGGTATCCAGATCTGTTACATCTGTCGCGGTGTCCACACAGACGGCTGCCGTGCAAGCCAGACCTGCTGAGCAAAATGGACGGGAGGATCCTGCATCCCAACCTCCAGTCGCTGAACCTGACTGCATGGCTCCTGAGGTCTTGCAATATGGACACTTAAATCTGCCTCCGGAATGTATGAATATTTTAAGAGAGGCGAAGAGACCTTCCACAAGGACGTCTTATGCGTTCAAGTGGAAAAGATTTTTCATTTGGTGTAAGGACCATGGCTTTGATCCCACCAAAGGGCAAGAAGAGGTAGTCCTACCATACCTCCTATACTTAGCGACATCAGGGTTGAAATACGCTTCTATTAGGGTTCATCTATCTGCCATAGTAGCGTACAGAAAATCACCTACACAAACATCGTTTTTTCAGGTCCCGGTGGTGAAAGATTTCCTTCAGGGATTAAAGAAGGTCTATCCCCCTGTGAGAAATCCTTCTCCTCCCTGGGAGTTGAACCTGGTTCTCTCCAGACTGATGTCTACACCGTTTGAGCCTATACACAAGGCCTCCTTGCAGCATCTCACTTGGAAGGCGGCCTTCTTGGTGGCAATAACCTCTGTGCGCAGGGTTAGCGAGATTCAAGCACTCTGCACCAAGGAACCTTACACTGTGTTTCACCACAACAGAGTAGTAATGAGGGCTCACCCTTCTTTTCTTCCAAAAGTGGTATCGGATTTTCATATAAATCAAACGATTACCCTTCCTTCGTTCTTTCCTAATCCATCGACCCCAGCTGAGAGGTCGTTGCACTCGTTAGATCTTAAACGGGTGCTAAAGTTTTACCTAGAAAGAACAAAGGACACCAGAAAGACAGACCAACTCTTTGTCAATTATGGTGCAATGAGGTCCGGGTTTGCAGCAGCCAAAAGATCCATCTCCAGATGGATTGTCTCTTGTATCAAACTAGCATACCAGCTGGCTGGCAAACCTTTGTTGCAATCACCCAAAGCTCATTCCACTAGAGGGAAAGCAGCCACAATAGCTTTTTTGCATGACATTCCTATGTCAGAAATATGCAAGGCTGCGACATGGAAATCAGTCCATACCTTTACAAGGCATTATTGCCTAGAGTCTGATTCCAGAGCGGATTCTCAAGTAGGGCAAGCCTCCTTGAGAAACCTATTTGGGTAGAAAAAGGCCTATTTTTGGGCCTACGGATATAAATGTTATCTGTTGATTCCTTTGCCCGCAGGGATGAGGTGAGGCTCGCTACTCTATTCTAATGCTTATGACTATTGATGAGGATCCCCTGGAAGAGAAGGATTAGTTACTTACCTGTAATCCTAGTTCTCTTCCAGGGGTATCCTCATCAAAGTCATAAGCAACCCTCCCGCCTCCCCGGGCAAAGGACTTTGTTTATTTAATAGGAGATGTTTTTTAACCTGTTATTACCATGGTTTGGTTTTCAGTCTCCGAAAAGAACAACTGACCTAACTGTAACCCCTGAGGCATGATGGGAAGCTAGGGGCAGAGGTGCCTTAAAGGCACAGCGTCAGTTTTAGTGCATTCAGCTACAGGTTAGCTTTTCAGTCTTTTTAGACTGGGATTTTGCAATGCAGCCTGGGAGCTGTATATGCTTACAGTGTGTTATGAGAATTTCTACTGTTTTCTGTACATTAAAACAGTTTCTAAACAAGCATTGGTGTTGTTTCTCATGTTTCTAATACAGAATTCACTGTATTGTGGAAATTCTTCACTGCATATTCCAGCTCTATTGTTTATTTGGCTGCAATTGCTTATTTTTATATATATATATATATTTATATATATGTCTATAATATATGTGGGGCACATATAATATATTGTTTCCGGGGTCCCGCGCATGGGCGGGAATATTCTAATGCTTATGACTTTGATGAGGATACCCCTGGAAGAGAACTAGGATTACAGGTAAGTAACTAATCCTTTTCCAGTATTGGAAGCTTTCATAGATTCACATGCACCCACCCTCCTCCCCTGAGAGGCTCACCTCGGATTTGGCGCAAAAGGTGTTTATGGCACAAGTGCATGAAAATCTGAGGGGCAAAAGGTTCTCTCAGGAGGGTTCTAGAGGGTGAGGAGCTCTGATTGGTTCAGGGAAAAGTTTGGTCCTTTTAACATAACTAAGGTTATGGGTTGCAAAAGGGAAATGGGCCTCTTTTCAGTTTGCTATACTACTAAGCATTGCTTTTTTATGTACCGGAGACTCCTGTCTCGACGACGGAGAATGATTCACGCATGTGAATCTATGAAAGCTTCCAATACTGGAGAACTACAGTTACAGGTAAGTAACTTGTTTTCTTACAGTAGTTTCAGGTCTATTCAACAACCAGTTACCATTTTCCGGAATGATTACTTGTGATGTCGTGGCTGCCAGTGGAGACTCATCCGTGGAGCAGATAAAGGCCACAGTTTTGCAGATATCTAGGCCTATCTTGATCCAGATCTTGCAGACACCATTGCCCACCAGAAGAAGAAATAGGTAAGTTTTGTATTTTCTTAAACATCAGAGTTGATCAACAGGAGAATTGCTTCTTTTCGATAGAGCTCTGTTCTTGATCTCATGGATCAACAGTAAAGTAAGCTGGAGAGAAGCTTGATTTTATATTCCCAAATCTGAAAGAAACACGTTAGTTAGATTCCTTACCTTAGAATAACCCCCAGGTGTCAGACTGGATCCGAAAATGTTTGCGTAGCAGTACCTGTGCGCGTCGGTAGGCGTCATCTGCGGCTCCGCGTCCGTCGGCGGCGGCGCCGGGATGACGTCGTCTGAGTACATAGATGCCGCCCTCGCGCGCTGACGTCCGTTCTAATTTTTCCGCGCCAGCTAGCGCAGGTCCGGAGAAAGCAGTACCTTAGTCACTTTTTTGACTAAACTTTTTGATCATTTTTGATCTCTTCTCGAGTCTTCACTACTCTCGGTGCCGGTAGGGAATGCCCGGGTTCAAGCCCTGTACCGACTGATGTCGGTTACCGATCCCCACCGCCGGTGCCTGTATTGCCGTGGGGCCGACCACGACGACCGGTCGTGCTAGGCCTTGACATCGAAGGCTAGGCAGGAGCGGTCCCGTAAGCGCCTCGAGTTCCGGCAGTCGGCCCGTGCCGCTCAAGGTCCCGGTCCAGGAGGGGGTTGAGGGACCGGTCGCGGGGCCACAGACATCGAAGCTCGACGAGTCGACACCATTCGTCGGGCTCCAAGTCCTCAAGTAAGAGGCACAAGAAGTCGAAGAGACGCCATCGGTCTTCTGACTCCCCTCGACGCTCGCGCGACGTGGCCGGGGGTTTGGACAAAACCGGCTCCGCGGCCAGCTCCATACCCGCCGGTCCCTGGGCTGAACGCGACGCCGGAGGAGATCGAGGCCTTCCTCATGGCCATGAGGTCCCTTTCTCCTCCGTCGGGTCCTGCGGTGCCTCGGGCCCCCCGCGGCCCCGACTGGGAGTCCAAGCAGGCTGGGTGCTCCGGCCCCGGCGCAGTTGGGTGCTTCGGCCTCGGCGCCGTCGGAGACTTCGGTCCCGACGCCGCAGGCTCCCGCTGGATCCAGCTCCAGATCCGGGTCGCCGCTGGTCCACCTCACGACCCCGCCGGCGTCGACCCCCAGGGTGTCCCCACACGGCGGTGTCCCTGATCCCTGTCTCGGTCCGGATCCGGCACCGTATTAGACGCCGGCTGAAGAGCCTTTCCTCTTTGATCCGGCTCCATCCTTTGACCCTGAGTTTCAGGAGATGGAGGACGAAGGGGATTGGGAGGGGTCTTAGGACCCTCTGACACATGAGTGTCAGTCCTTCCAGGACTGGACAGAGGAGCTAGGGGAAGCCAGTGGTCTTGATACATCCCCTGACACTGGCTTTGTCTCCTCTCCTACCGTGGCTACGGAGGAGGGGGCTGCTTATAATGTGGTGCTGACGCGGGGAGCCAAGGCCTTGGCACTTACGCTCCCCGTTGCTACTGTGAGGTCTAACATCCTCACTGAGGTCCCTAAACCGCAGACTGGCGCTCCGGAGCCTTTGCTGCCGTTTAATAAGGCTCTCATGGACGTCCTGTTGGGCACCTGGTCCAGGCCGCTACAGGCCCCCCTCTAGATAGGAACGTCGCCAGGCGCCACCGCCCGGCTCCGGGCGTCCCAAGCTTTCTGTCCACCCACCCCACCCCCAAGAGCCTGGTTATCCAGGCCTCTACTTCCCAATCCGCATTCCCGACTGCACCCCCAGATCGGGAATCCAAAGGGTATGAACAGTTTGGTAAGAAACTGTTCTCATCCCTCAGTTGTGGGTTGTGCTCAGTCAACACTGCTTGCCTTTTGGGACGTTATACCCACTCTCTGTGGGCTACGGTTGCGGCCGTGCTGCCAGTGTCCGGAGGGGGCCCGGGCAAAGCTCGCTCAAGCCCTCACGGAGGGACGAGACGCAGCTCTGTATTCTATACGTTGTGGGCTGCATACCACAGACTTGCTGGGCAGGGCGATGTCAACGACGGTGGCGGTTCGCCGCCACGCCTGGCTGAGGCCCGCCAACTTTTCGGCAAATGTCCAGAACACCCTCATGGACATGCTGTTTGATGGCAGCCACCTCTTTGGTGGCAAGGCAGATCATGCGCTTGATCGTTTCAAGGACTCCAGGGCTACGGCCAAGTCATTGGGCCTCTTGGGCCAGCGTCAGCAGCAGTCTGCCTTTCGCTCCTTTCGTGGCCAAGAAAGGGGCGCCCCTTCACGTCCTGCCAGCCACGGGCCGCAGTCTAACATCCAGCACGGCAGCGGATGAGGTAACTGTAGGAGAGTAGGGTCTGCTTTCCTATGGTCACCCCAATTTGTTTGCTTTTCGCTTCACTGGTTTTCGACTTAATGTGGCTGTGGGCCTGCTAATCAGACCCACAGCCCTGCTGTTCTCTCTCTAAATTTCACATCATGTACTTTAGGTACATCACCAATTGGGATTTGGGTCACTCTTGTGAGTCCCTGTACAGTGTACCATAGGTACCCAGGGCATAGGTGCTCCCAAGGCCTACCAGGGGCTGCAGCATATATTTTGCCACCCCTGGCTGGCCATCCAAACTGACACAACAGGCTGATCACTCAGGTGGGGCAAGGTCGTGTAATCACCCCTTGCTTCGGTATATTATTCGTATACCTACCATTATATATACACACATATGCACCGATAAGTCACTCCTATGGCAGGCCTTAACAATCCTGAAGGCAGAGTGCTTGGTTTTATGTGAGATGGTGCTCTAGCATGAGCTGAGCCTGTCTGCAGCTTTCGGAACCATGTCCTTATAGCTGTTCTTTGATCTAGCCATACCATATACTCTTAAGTGCATTATAATCCTCGTGGTTATTGCTAACTTTGGTTTGGCTTTATCAAAACATGTCGTATAAGGCTTTGGAATACTACCCCCTCGCCAGTTCTGGCGACAGGGGTAGCATTCCACCCTTCTAGAGGGAGAAGACATGTTGTTCCTGCTAATCCCTGTTAAAGTTAACTAGAGCCTCAGCATCACAAAATGGATGCTGCTGCCACAGACACAAGTCTGACCTTCTGCTGCTGGGAGTCCTTCCAGCGAGGGAGGCTTGGACAATAGATTTCCTGTCTTGGGAGGTGCTAGCACCACCCCAGACAGGCCATAGTGTATTGGGGCAGGGAGGGTTGAATGAAATGAGACACTGCCTGGGGCACACAAGGTGTCCCATGCATAGTCCAGTTCAAACCAGTGCTGGGGCACTCCAGCCCCAGCTCTGGCACGAAACTGGACAAAGGGAAAGGGGTGTAACCACCCCCTTCCCTGGTCCCACCCATAGGAGGGACCTAGCAGGTAATCCAGCCCCTAAATTTGATATATAGGTAGGATCTGAGTCCCAAGACTTTAGATTTATCCTGACTGAAACTTGAAACGAAACTCTGGACCTTCGACGTTCTACTTGAAGATAGAAGACTGAAGAATCTCCCTTGTGGTCAAGGAGTGACCACCCTGTGCAAGCAGGCACCATCAAGCGATCAACGGTTTGCTTTGTCGACGCTCCCGCCGGAGCCCGAGCACAGAGCCTGACAAGACCCGGACTTCCAGACTTTCAACAGCCTGATCCACAGTCACAGCAGAGCTGAGACCCGTGGAGGCGACGAGAGACGTGGGACCGGCCATCTTGGAAAGCCAGCGAATTGCTTTCCGTGCAACTTCTGAGGCACCCTCAAAGTTGTGCATTGGGGACTGAGAAGCCCCAGCCCCGAGCACCAACTGCACCGAAGATCAGCCCTCCACACTTCACGAGTTCTGCGTGGGGCCCTTCTGCATTTTCCTGCTTGACGCGTCTGTCCGGTCACTTGCCCGTTGGCTAGTGGCCTCTGTGACTACGAACCTTTTGATTTACACCGCTGGTCTGGTTGCTCCAGACTGGCCCTTGCTTCCCTGAAAAGGAGAAGTCCATCAGACCTTGCTGGTCTGATCCGTAAGCCATCTTCGATTCCTGCGTGGGTTGCCTTTGCCAAGGCTTGTTGACTCCAATCTGGAAGCCGACACCGCCGACAGTGAGAGCCTTCGTGGGACAGTCCCGTATCCAGCTCCTGGTCGTCTTAGACACCTCCTGGTCCCCGTGGCTGCAGAGACCAGCTTCACGACATCACCTGATTGCTTTGCGACATCGCCTGGTTCCTTCCTGGTCACTGGCTAGTGACCCAGACTCTGTCCCCTCTGCTTTCAGGTACTCTTCATCCTCGATCCGCCCTTGGATCCACCCAGACACTTCCCTCCTTGTCGCCTGCAGCATCTTTCTTCAAGGCTCCATAGGATTTAGCGACGAAACCCGACACACTTTGACACCTATGCACCTGCTTCCTGTGGGTGAAGTAACGCGAGTACTTCGGTGCTCCTGTGGGTATTTACTATCCTAGTGTCTAACTTTCAAGTAGCTTTCTCCTTGTCCATCCGGAAGTGACCTAAAAGAACTAGTTTCCGATTCTTTCGTTCCCATTATAACTCTATGGTAACTTGCGCATCCTGTTGGCCTCCTGCTTCCTATCCTTTGGTAGTACAGCGTAGCCCAAGCTATTCTCCAGGTCCTAGGCCTATCCTTTGTTCGTGACGTGGGTCTTATACCACTATTTTAGTATATGGTTCGAAGTGCCCCTAGGGCATTACTGTATTTTGTGCAACTTAATGTATTATAATTGAGTCTCTTGTTATGTGCTTGTGTGCTTGTGCCTCTGACCTCATAAAGAGTTCAGAGGACTGTGTTAGAAATAAATACATACATATATTGATATACAAACTGTGTGGTGTCCTTTCACTTGGTATTAAAGGTGTTACATATGGTAAAACAGCTGGCTTCACATGCCCTCTTGAGTTTAGCCTAAGACTGCTTTGTCCATGCTTACCACTAGGATAGCTGGTCTATAAGGTTGACTTTACAACCATCCCCATAAGGGTTGTTTGGACTCGTGCAAGGTGCTCACTAGAATAGTGAACATCATATACCAGGCCAACTTCTCACAGTAACCGCCGTGGCGGTGCCAGGGGACAATGGCGCAGCCAGCCCACATCCACCCCGGCAGCATCTGCCTCAAAGCCCTCCTAGTCTGAGCTTTCAGGCCCATTTCACGCCAGTGGGGGGCAGGGTCCGCCATTGCCTCCTTCACTGGCGTACTATTCCTTCGGACAAGTGGGTGCTGCAAATCGTCCGAAGGGGCTACTCCCTCCCCTTCGAGGCGACCCCTCCAGCCATGCCGCCGCAGTACCACCGCATATCGGGGGATCACTTGCAACTTCTGCAAGAGTAAGTGTCGGCCCTCTTGGCCAAGGGGGCCATTGAGCGCGTTCCTGGGCCAGAAGTAGGGTGTGGTTGCTATTCCCACTACTTTCTGGTTCCCAAGAAGGGCAAAGGGGGCCTACGCCCTATGTTGGACCTACGGAACGTCAATGGCTTCCTCCGGAAGGAGAAGTTCAAGATGCGGACTCTGGCTCAGGTCTTAGCTGCCCTGGACCCCGGAGACTGGATGGTAGCGTTGGACTTGCAGGACGCGTATTTCCACATCCCCGTCCTGCCGGGCCACCGGCGTTACCTGCGGTTCATGGTAGGCCACGAGCACTTCCAGTTCACCGTGCTCCCCTTTGGCCTTTCCAGCGCCCCACGGGTGTTCATGAAAGTGATGGTGGTGGTCGCAGCTCAACTGCGCAGGTTAGGGATGTCAGTCTTCCCCGACCTCGACAACTGATTTTTGAAGGCGCCTCACCCCAGACAGTCGTCAGCTACCTTCAGACTACGGCCGACCTCCTGCAATTGCTGGGGTTTTCCATCAATGTGCCGGATTCGCACCTGTGTCCCTCTCAAAGGCTCCTCTTCATCGGAGCGGTTCTGGAATCGGCGCAGTTTGGGGTTTATCCTCCCAAACAGCGGGTTTGGGATATTCAGGCTCTGATTCCGATCTTTCAGCCTTTATCCCGAGTCTTGGTCAGGTTGACACTGCGGCTTCTGGGGCTGTGGCCTCCTGCATCCTTCTGGTGCATCACGCTAGGTGGCGAATGCGGGCTCTGCAGTGGGACCTGAAGTTTCAGTGGGCCCAGCATCAGGGCAACCTGTCCGACCATGTCGGGATCTCGGAAGGCACTGCGAGACAGTTGCCGTGGTGGCTCACAGACCGTGATTGGGTCAGCGGCAGATCCCTCTCCCTTCCCCAACGGGAGCATGTAGTTGTGACGGATACGTCCCTCCTGGGCTAGTGGGGCCACATGGGAGAGGCGAAGATCAGAGGCCTCTGGTCTCCGGTGGAGTCCCGACTCCACATCAACCTTCTGGAGCTGCGGGGGATCTGGCTTGCACTGACTGCATTCCTTCCCTCTGTCCTGGGAAGTGTAGTGCAGGTGTTCACAGACAACACCACCGCCATGTGGTACGCCAACAAACAGGGCGGGGTGGGGTCGTGGACCCTATGCCAGGAGGCTCTGCGCCTCTGGCAGTGGCTGGAACATCAGGGCGTGACCTTGGTGGTTCAACACCTGGAATGTTCCCTGAACGCCAGGGCGGACCAACTCAGCCGTCGGTGCATGATTAATCACGAATGGCGTCTGAACTCGGACGTGGCACAAGGTCTCTTTCAGCAGTGGGGAGAGCCTTGGTTAGATCTATTCACCACAGAAGAGAACACACAATGTCATCAGTTCTGCGCGTTGGAATTTCCAAGGCGGCACTCGCTTGGAGACGCTTTTCGTCGCACGTGAAGTTGCGGTCTGTTGTACGCCTTTCCGCCTATACCACTTCTGCCCAGAGTGCTGAAGATCAGGAGCGACCGGGCCCAAGTGGCTCTGGACTGGGCACGGAGATACTGGTATCCCGAGCTACTCAGCATGTCGGTCGATCCCCCGATTCGTCTGCCTCTTCAGGAGGACCTTCTGTCGCAGCAGCAGGGGACGGTCCTCCACCCGAACCTGTCCAGTCTCCACCTCCATGCGTGGAGATGGAGCGGTGACAGTTGAGGTCATTTGACTTGCCTCCTGAAGTGTGTGATGTAATTCTGGCAGCCAGGCGTCCCTCCACAAAATCGGTATACGCTTGCAGGTGGAACAAATTTGTGGCATGGTGCACAGCAAAGGCTGTGGATCCACAATCTGCTCCCCTTTCTGAGGTTCTCCTCTTCCTTCTTTCTGTTGCCCAGCAGGGTTCTGCTCTGGGCACTCTTAAGGGCTACCTATCTGCCATTTCTGCCCTCTTTAGGCTACCTGATCAGCCCTCTTTATTCAAGTCCCCCGTTGTGAATAGGTTCTTGAAGGGCATCACTCATGTTTCGTGATGCCGCGGTGCGACTTGAACCTTGTTCTAACTTATCTGATGTGCGCTCCTTTTGAGCCACTTCATAACTGTCCTCTTCGTCTTCTCACTCTTAAGACTGCATTTCTGGTTGCCATCACCTCTGCCAGGAGTGTGAGTGAGCTCCAGGCCCTTTCTTCACAACCTACTTTCCTTTCTGTCCATCCGGACAAAGTTGTGTTGTGGACGCGACCATCTTTCCTGCCCAAGGTAGTCACAGCCTTCCACATCGGGCAGTCCATCACCTTGCCCACCTTCTTTCCGCCTCCGCATCCCTCAAAAGAGGAAGAGAGGCTCCACCGTCTGGACCCAAAACGTGCGCTCTCATATTATCTGGATCGCACACGCCAGTTCCGGGTGGATGACCAACTCTTTGTTGGATACATGGGCGCTAAGAAGGGACGGGCGGTGCACAAACGAACCATCTCTCGGTGGGTCGTCTTGTGCATCAAGATTTGCTACTCTTTGGCGAGGAAGGAGCCTCCTGTTGGGCTGAGGGCCCATTCCACTCGGGCCACGGCGGCTTCTACTGCCCTGGGTCGGGGAGTCCCCTTGCAGGACTTCTGTCAGGCAGCTACGTGGGCCTCGCTGCACACGTTCGCAATACACTACTTCCTGGACAGCCAAGTCCGGAGAGATGGCTTCTTTGGCCGTTCCGTTCTCCAGGACTTTCTGGTGTGATCTTGGTTCGCAGACCCACCAACGGGGTTGGCATTGCTGGGGTATCTATTCTAAGGTAAGGAATCTAACTAACGTGTTTCTCTCAGATGAGCAAGTTACTTACCTTCGGTAACGATATATCTGTAAGAAACATTAGTTAATTCCTTACCGCCCCACCCATCCTCCCCGTTCTGCGAACCGATATCTAAGGTTAAGGTCATCTCTTTAAGGCCCTAGTTTCATGGCACCAGTGTTGGTTTTTATCATGGCTCTGCGTTTCTGGCGCGGAAAAGCTGTGTATAAGAACTGACGTCAGCGCGCGAGTGCGGCGTCCAAGTACTCCGACGTCATCCCGGCGCCGACGATGGACGCGGAGCCGCAGACGACGTCTACCGACGCGCAAGGGTACTGCTGTGCAATATTTTCCGGATCCAGTTTGACCCCTGGGGGTTATTCTAAGGTAAGGAATCTAACTAATGTTTCTTACAGATATATCGTTACCGAAGGTAAGTGACTTGTTCCTCTTGCCAACTAGGCAACCTACACTGTCAATGTTAGTGAGTTCATAATTGAAATTTCAAACAACCTTGAAGGGTCAAAAGGGCTTTTTCAAAATGACTTCACAGCCTTAGATCTCTAGATACTGTAAGAAGAGTCTTCACAAGTTAATTGAGCTGTCTGTGGTATTGTGACGGTGAACTTAATCTTGGCGCGTGCTGACTTCTAGGTGCACCGGCGCTGGTGGCGTACGGTATCTCTGAGCAATCAATCTTTTTTTTTTTTTTCTTCAATGGGATGTAATTAATGTACACCATCACTCCCTTCACTTCACGCACTTTCACAATTATGTGTGAGCACTTGTTCTACCATTTACGTATATGATACTCTACTTATGAAAATAATAAATGAGCTATCTTTGAAAACCTTGTGTCCGAACGTATCCTACAGTCCTAATTGGACTTTCGCCTAAGTAACATTTTCCATTAAATCATCCGTAGCCTAAGCTACCTGAGGACCCTTAGTGGCCTCTATCAGACCTTTGTTTCGTACACCTTCTCAACGACCCCCGGTCTTAACTCTGGGGTACCCTTTTTTCTTAAAAACACTGTCTGGGAGGTGGTCACACCTCCCTGTTACAGTGAACCTATTGTTCTGCCTTCCCCTGCTCAAGCCTAGCTCAGCAGCATGAGGGCAGAAATGTTTCTGTGGTCGCCAGCAGTGCTAACTTGCTGTTAGACCTTGAAAGGCTGGTACCGAGAATACAAAGGGCGCCCTAAGGGAGGCCCTCAGTACATAGGATCTTACACCCAACACTGGAATCTGTGTTGGGGTAGGATCCCAACATGTTTGATTCCAAACCTGTCCGGTTTCGGTGCAGCCAATATGTAGTTAGACATCTCGTAATTGACTTGATGTCCAGTATATGTATTAAATGACTGAGCACACTTACAAAGCCTGGAGAATCAACTTAGGGGCTTGTAGGGGTCCCCTTTTGTGCAGGGGCACTATTACACCTGTAACCAAGCACTGTGCTCTCAGAACCGAAGAGCCTGCCATAGGGGTGACCTATATGTTTCAAGTGTAGCAACCTCAGATATAAGGAAACTTAAGAATGAGGTAAGGGTTGCAAGCGCCCACTCACAAAGGCTGCAATGGCAGGCGTGTTGTCACAGTTTGAGTGGTCTCTCATGGGTGGCATAATACTTGCTGCAGCCCATGGGAGACCCCTGGGTACCTTGGTACCATATACGAGGGACTTAAAAGGGTACACTAGTAGCCAATTGTGGACTTACCCAAGTACTTACCATTGTCAAATTTAGGGAGAGAGCACAGTGACTGGGGTCCTGGGTACCTTGGTACTATATACAACGGACTTAAAAGGGTACACTAGTAGCCAATTGTGGACTTACCCAATTACTTACCATTGTCAAATTTAGGGAGAGCGAGCACAGTGACTGGGGTCCTGATTAGCAGGATCCCAGTCAGAGTAGTCAGAAAACAGCATAACACCAGCAAAAAGTGGGGGTAACCATGAAAGCATATCCTACTTTCATACACATAGTGTGCACTCCCTAGGTGTTTTTCAGATAAAAGGAGACCCTATTGGCTCCAGTGATGGGGTGCAGAGGAAGCACCATCACTCTGGGGTTTGGCTGGTGGTCTGATTTCCAACTCCAGCTTTTTTTCTGAATTTGTTCCGATTTATTCTTGCGTGAAGCTGATATTTCAGCGTATTAAGGTTATAGTAACTGCATAAGCGTTAAATAACATTCCTTCAATATTGCCTGAATAACTACCATCTAGTTTCTCCATTTACACTATCTGATGATGATAGACTTTAGTTCCTAGTTTGTCTGTTTGGCAACTGAATAACAAATTACTTAACTTCTGTAACATCTTTTCTGGTGGAGCCTTCGACTGAACCGGAGCTGCACCCCCTAAAACCCTCCTGCCCCCAGCGCCTTTAAACCATCACGGGTGAGGAGCGTGCTTTTTAAAACCCTGATTGATTGACCCCAAATACTTGTACCTCAAAAATGACTTGTCGTAGGAACGACTTTCAGCGGGGACCAGGACTCCCCAATGACTTCAACTGGTGACAAACAAATTCGCCTCACATTCCTGGATGGTCTTGATGATGATGAAAGCAATTTGTATCGCACACAGCAACTCCAAGGAGTGTCCCGGCGCATTGCTAAGGCCAAGAGAGGTTTGCATTTACCCCTGCACAAAAAGCCAACTTTTGAGTTTTTGGTTTTTTTGAACATTGCAGCATTACTCACTGTGCGCAGCTCAAGGGGTAGCTGATTTCATGCTACTGAGACAAGATACGTGAAATATTCATCCTGCTGTAGAACGTTGAATTCTGGGAGTCATTGCTGCTAATTTATTCACAAACCTCTGGTTTCTGGTAGGAACATAAAATGTTTTAGGATGCATTTGGGTGCAGCCGCCACAGGCTGCGGAATTATGGGGTGACCACTGGCAGATCAATTGGGAATCAGTGACTGACATTTGTTGTTGTGTGATTAATCAAAGAGGATTAGCTTAAGTTGACCAAAGTGTTGCAGTACTCTAATTAGTTCAGTCACGGGCACCTTGTTGGTGTATTCATGAAGCCCTCACCCACCAACCTAGTTGGTGGCATGCTTCATCATCGGGCCCACCCAGTGACACCTAGTATGTCCCGTGTGTGCTATGACGCCTGATTACAGCGGAGCTGGTATATTGCTGAGAGTGCAGTGAGTGAGGTTGAGTGAGTTGTGATTTAAAACGGCTTGGTGGTGGTCCCAGTACCCGAGGGTAAATTAAATTTTAATAACTGGGCCGTCACCAGCGGTTAAAAGTAAGGCTACAGGACGCGTAAGGGTGGCGAGTTACTGCCCCCTGCGTCCTTCAGATGGTCGACATGTTTCAGCCAGTGCCTTAGAGTATTCTGGCTTTCCTCAGGACCGTTTTTTAAAAGGTGTGGTTAAATAAAACAGACTTAGTGTTGTGGTACAGACTATGTGATACACTCACTAAGGCGTTTTTCTATATGTGAGAGGGGGATTCCCTTCTCATGCATACCTGTACAAACAAACATTAAGGACAAGGACAAAACATTTATAGAGAGAGTCAGTAGTCAAATTAGACATATGGTCAACAATGCTTTGGTGGCCGGATCTATTGTGCAAGGTGAGAGGACTATAGTCGGCTAGGTGTGATGGTACTGGTGGTGCCATCAGAGTGAAAATACGCGACTAATTAGGACTGTGGTGTGGCTAAAACACGAAAATCACACTGTAAGGAGTTGACTTAGTGTGGCAGGGCGCAAGAAAATTGTTCTTACGCTTTGGGTTATTAGCCAAGGCTTCCTGGAGGGAAGCGGTAAGGGGATGACCCTATGGGAGAAAAAGAGATGGGCTGCAGGGGTTAGGGACCTGTAAGGAAAGAAGCGCTTACCCAGTTTGTTGTTTGGAGGCTTGTCAGGTTTGTCATACTCAGTCTTTCTGGTCAGTGCCTGCCTTGTACCTGTTGTCCCGCCGTCGTCCTCCGGTAGAATGAGCCTGTCGACGTGTGGGCTTTTATACTATGGTTAACAAGGTAATGATGAGCACCTGTGGGAATAGTCAGGGTGGAAAGACTACCCCTTTGTGTTGTTGCTGCTCATGTTCGTGGGTTGCACACTAGTCTCTCGTGCATGCTCAGTATGATAGCGCGATTGTTATGTTACTGCTCATGCTCATGATTTGCACACTAGTCTCTCGCACATGCTCAGTATGATAGCGTGATTATAATGTTACTGCTCATGCTCATGATTTGCACACTAGTCTTTTGCGCATGCTCAGTATGATAGCGCGATAAAGTAATTAAGGTACATGTAGCAACTATTTAGCAGGTAATATATGCCGCCGTTGGTACGGGGAAAGTGGCAACATCCGTGTTAGGTGTGGCGTGGTCTATCTGCGCAGGCGCGAAGGGATCAGCGTTGGCCACGTATGCGCTAATGTTGGGGAAACATGCCTGTGAGACGCGCCGCGTCCCAGAGTGGTTCGGCCAGTTCATCACTGTGTAATGCACATGCGCTGCTGGGCGCTGCGCGCTAAAGTTAACATGGCAATATTAAGGGGGTTTAAGCATGTGCCCATGATTATGGCAGCCTAGTGGTGCACATAAAGGGGGAGCATGATCTATGTCTATGTACAGAGGGACTATGGCACGGGGGACTCACCACTGTACAAAGGCGAGGTAACTGTGACTAGTGTAGGTCTAGGGTGTGACTGAGTTCCACGGTATGGCGTCGTTGAGGCCATTGGTTTGGGTGGATAGGCGATATATCCAGCGTTGTTCCTTACTGAGTAATTTCTTCTCATTATCCACTGCCAGTTCCGGTAGTTGTTCGATGATGGTCCAGGTCAGGTCATTGGGGGTGTGTCCCTGGGTGATGAAATGACTGGTCAATTTGCTGATGTTCTTCTTGCACCTGATTGTGCTCCTGTGTTCTGTGACTCTAGTCCTTATTTTGCGGGCGGTCATACCGATGTATCGGAGGCCGCATCTGCAGGTAAGTAGGTAGATCACGTTACATGAATTACAGTTTGTGTGGCTGCGTTGAGTCCACACTTTGTCTGGTTCTAGTATCAATGTTTTCGTATGGCTGGTAAGATGGCACACACTACAGTCATTGCATGGATAATGTCCAGAAATTTTAGGTAGGTCCCACGCATTCAGGATAGTGTTGGGTTCTCTATTGGTCAGGGGTCTGGGGCGGGTGCTCACGAGTTGGTCTTTCAGGTTGTTGCACCTTTTGTAGGCAAACCTAGGGGTTTCCCATTGTCGTTGTCCAGAGTTTGGGATCTTCCAGTTTCTGCGTATGAGCTTCGCCACCTCATTGGAGGCTGTGTTGAATGTGGTGACACACGTGATGGGTTGGTCACTCTTGTCCTTGGGTACAGTTTCCAGAAGGGCCTC
This sequence comes from Lissotriton helveticus, assembly GCF_964261635.1. Classification (NCBI taxonomy): domain Eukaryota; kingdom Metazoa; phylum Chordata; class Amphibia; order Caudata; family Salamandridae; genus Lissotriton; species Lissotriton helveticus. The sequence goes on along the minus strand of NC_136065.1, from coordinate 1,687,433,122 downwards.
CCTATTTTGGTTCCCGGCTCTTTTCTTGGTTTTGTTAATGATGGCCCGGGGGTAGCCTCGTTCCTCCAGTTTCTTAGACAGGTCTGCCGATTAATTTTTGTAGTCGGTTGCTTGAGTGCAGTTTCTGCGTATACGCAGAAACTGCCCAAATGGTAATTTTTCCCTTAAAGGGCGGGGATGGAAACTTGTGTAGTGGAGGAGTGAGTTCCTTGAGGTAGGCTTATAATAGGTGGTAGTGATCAATTGGCCACCTTTGGCCCATATGTTCAGATCAAGGAACGCCAAATGGCTTGCACTTGAGGTGCTTGTGAATTTCAGGTATGGGTCTCTTTCATTGAGCCAAGTGAGGAAGAGTTGTAGAGTTATTTCTGATCCCTGCCAGATCATAAGGATGTCGTCAATATATTGACGCCATGTGAGGATATTCCCGGTATAGGGATTGGTGTTGTGGGTGATGTGGGTCTGCTCAAAGAGGTGGACATAGAGTCCTGCCACGCTGGGGGCGAAGACGCTGCCCATTGAAGTTCCGTTGGTTTGGAGGTACAGGCTTCCCTCATACTCGAAATAGTTTTCCTTTAGTGCTATTGTGGCACATTGGAGGATGAAGTCTCTGGGTGTGCGGTGTGGCCATGGGGACTCCATGAGTACCTGTCTCAGGACTTGAATGGTGGCGTCCTGGGGGATACTGGTATAAAGGCTTTCAATATTCAGGCCCACCAGGAGTTTGGTTTCTGGGTTGAATTCAGTGTTGTTGATGATTTGTAGTAAGTGTTTGGTGTCCTTGATGTAACTGGGTGTTTGCTGGACCAGTGGATTAAGAAAGAAATCGCAATAGCGAGAGAGGGGTTCCAGAAGGGAGTTGATGCCAGACACTATAGGTCTTCCCGGGGGGGGAGAATACCTTTATGTATTTTTGGTACTGTGTAAAAGTATGGTACTTTTATCTTTTGGGGGCAGAGGTACTCTGCTTCTTGTTTGGAGATGTGTTCCGCCTGATGGGCGGTCTTCACTAGTGCCTGGATAGTGCTTTGTAGTGAGTTGGTTGGGTCATGTTCCAGTTTTTTATAGTTTCTTTGGTCGCTTAGTAGTCGGCGACATTCGGTGTCATAGTCCTGTTTATCTAAGAGCACAATGCCTCCTCCCTTGTTGGCAGGTTTTATTATGATAGAGGGATTGTTTTTGAGTTCCTGGATGATTTCTCTGTCTTCCTTCGACAGGTTGTTGAAGTGGTTGGTTGGTTCTAGGTTCTCGACATCATTGTAAACAGCCAATTCAAAAGTGGTGATCTCTGGGGGCACTGTGGAGGGTGGCGGGGTGAAGGTGGATTTGGTCCTCAGGCCTGTGATATTAGGGTTTTCAGTGGGAGTTGAGTCGTCCCTCGAGGGTTTCTCGAAGAAGGCCTTGAGTTTGTTTCCTCATGAACTCCGCCAGTTCCATGTGCAGTTTAAATTTGTCCAATCTAGTCGTTGGCACGAAGGATAGTCCCTTTTCTAGTACTGAGACCTGTTTGGGTGTCAGTGAAATGTTAGAAAGGTTAAACACCATGGACTCATGGGTTGCTTGGTTTATGGTTTGCTGGTTCCCGGTTGGCTGGATGCCTTCTGGCGAGTGTTCGCACTCACTGGGTTCCCGTCTTCGGCCCAGTGTACTTGTGGTTGCGGGTTGTGTCTTCTCCTTCCGCGTGTTCTTCTGCCCTGTCCTAAAAAAGGAGGCATGTGGGGTCGTGGTTTCCTGGGAATAAGGGCATGGGGCCAGGTGTATACATTGGCTGGTATCCGAAGTAGGGGTTTTGCATTGGGCCAAAGTTCGTTGGGGGCCCGAAGTAATGTCCAGGTTGTCCTCCCTGCCAGGTGTTTGGCCAGCGTTGTCCGCGGCGGCCTCTGCCACCCCGTTTGTGTGAGCTGTTGCTAGAGTCACTGGATGCGGAACTGTCATCTGCTGAGGAGTCTGAGGCATTTGAGTTATTGGCTGGTGGGGTAAAGTCTTCTTCAGAGTATGGAAAGACTTTGGCATAGCTAAATTTTTTGAGGTCTTTCTTTGTTGTTGACATTCCTCACAAGGCTCAAATCCTGTCCATCTGTTAGGGTACATGTCCTTTGTGCAGTGGAAAATATTTTGTGAAAATACTTGGGGTTGGGGGGGAGGGTTGTTTGGGGGGAGAGTGACTCTCAGAGAACAGGGTTGCTCCAGGTCTGCACCTGTTCGTGTGGAAAGAAAAGAATTGTTGTCAGGGCACATGAGTGGTGCATTTATAGGCCTGCTCCAACCCCTTCTGGGGAAGGCCGACTTTCATATGAAACCACCTGCGCCCCCTGCTGGCGCGCACAGGGTTATTGCTTTGAATGTTCTCCAACTAGTCTAACACCCGGGAAATATTCCAAGGTGAGGAATCTGCAGTTAGAAATCTCCATCAGAAAAGTGAGGTTGCTGGAGATACATGTGCTTTGTATACTCATGCCTGTTTTCATAGATGTTCACAAGTTGTTGTTCTTGGAAGAAGAGATTGGTAGGGAGAGATCTTGCCTTCTCCTTTTGCGCACAATACTACACAAAATACTAGAACAAAAAATCCAGCTCACATTCTTTTGTTTTCCCACCATCCAGTTTGAATGTTTCAACTTGAGCTCTAGGACAGTCAACAACGTCTCTGCTACTTTAGGTACTATTCGAGGATAATGGACCTAGTGATGGAGGAACTATCTACCACATCGACAACGACTTTGCTTCAGCTTCAAATCAGTTTCCTCTCCTGTCTCAGATCATATCAAGAATTTTTGTAGAGGAAATGTGTTATGCAGAAAATTATTAGTAAGTACCCATGGTGCGATCCCATTGGGTCTGCCAACTTGAGCAGTTGACTTGTTCTGCATGCAACAAAAAGGTTGTTGGGTATTGCTGAGAACGCCCCTTGGCCCAATATGTTATAGAGGTCCATACGATTTACCAGCCCATTTTGACACTGAGGACTTCGAGAGCACAGATTACGAAGGAGAAAGAGTATCTGGTATCCGACCATAGCCCGGGGAACAAAGCCCTGAGGTCCTGTCCTTTAACACGTCCGAGGTCTATGTGGAGAAACTCACTTTGTAGCATGCCCAGAGCTACTGTTTCTCCACATCCACTCGATCAAAGCACAGGTATCCACTTCAAAGGAAGTTTCAAACTGGGGTCAAACACCATTCCATAGCGAGTCTGGCATTGAGCCCTGAGATGTGCCAGTAGAGGCACTCATATTTGGGTTCAGCTATTGGCTCTTAGACCTCCAAACTCCAAGAGTTCTCAATGTCTCCAAGAAAGCCTATGGTGAAGGGTGCTGAGCCTAATCACCTGTCATTGCCTGCTCGACCCTGAGTATCTAACAAATCACCTTTGGATTGGAAACCGACTCTAAAACCAACCAGAGGCCAGCTCTGAAGAAAGTCTTATCCCAGAGAATTCCCAGTTGCCCCTAAGCTCATGGAGGTGCATGATGTTGTGCAGCATAATTCATGCACCGCTCTACTCAGCCAGTCCCTTAGGGAGACACCCATACATCATAGCTGATCCTAGGATGGAAGGGGAAGCTCCTCTATGAACAATAAATATCAGTGGATTTACAGTTGGAGCAGATTCCCAAGAACTGTAGGGACAAGGCCACTAGTCACCCACCACTATTCTCTCCCCTCATGCCCCATCCCCTGCCCCAAACACTACTACCACCTCCTCCATCACCTCAGCAGGCTGTATCCTCAGACCACAGTTTAAGATCAAAGGATTTCCTTCAATCCATATGACCAAAATCTAGAGCCTCAGCTACCCTGGTATGGAAATGATCTTGGAAGTGTTCCCATGTTGACCCACAGGACAATGCCGACCTAGAGCCCTACCCCCAACGATGACCACACACATTAATCTGCTGTTATCCACTCAGAGGCAAACAATTACAAAGTGAAACTTCAAGTTGTTGAAGAGGATTCCAACATTTTGGTGAAGACACTCTAAGACTTAGGTCTGTTCAGTGTCTGTCAATGCTGAAAAGCAAGTTTAGTACTGAACATTTGGAGGACCCAGTTCAGGTATTCACCCCAAGGGTCGAAAAGAAATATAAACCTGCCCCAGATGCCCTGTACATCAGGGAACATTTACTAGCTGTCTGTGTTGTGCACACAGTCAAAAAGAGTTTGCTGCAAATAATGACGCCCCTCCTTGAGACAGGAAGAGCAAGAAGACAGATGCAGCAGGGAAGTTTGTGGCTGTGGAGGCAGCCACCAAGTGGAGAATTGCCCACTCAGTAGGACTGGTCTCTCACTGTGAGCGATTCCACACATTTGTGCATGATATGGCTGACAGTAGTGGAGTGACAAATTTACTCCCCTCACATTTTATGGACAGGGCAGACTACCTAGCGCGAGGACTGGATAAAAAATAAGACAAAAGGTTCTGTAATCCCAGAACCATCCGAAGTGGCATCCTTCCAGACTGTTCTCAGAAAGGCAGCAGAGTTCATAGCATTAACTTTGCCTGCTATAGAAGCTGATCTAATGTTAATTTTGTTTTGCAACCTACTGCTGCAGTTTCTCTTACTCTTTAATGATGCTCTGCTGGAACCCCTAAAAGCTGTGTGGGATAAGCCAATCTCAGCCCCAGCTATTAAAGACTGTATTGCGGTGAGGGCCATGCTTGACTCTTCACCAGAAACCCGGATAGCAGGTGGTGAGAGATAGTCAAGATGTTTTTCACTAAATTAAGGCAGGCCTAGGCGTGGTGCAATCTGTAACTTGGTTTCGGTCCCCCGAGTTTTCTGGCAGCGTACACCCTTGCTTCATGGATATGCCATTCAACGAACTTCACCGGTTTAGGGAGGAGACTGACACAGCACTTAAGAGATTCAAGTTGATTAGTCAAACCAGCTCTTGTTGCCACATGTTGCCCCTAGACCTGCAGAATTTGTATTTTCGTATAATGATGCTGCACTGACTCAGGATGTGCCTGTGCTTTGTGGTGGGATTCACACTCGTAGGTCATAGTCTTTCTGTTTAGGCTAATATCAGCTCCTTGCGCCTTCATCAAGGTGAAGGCTGTGGTCATGGCTGATATGCAGCCTTTGGGTCGCTTTCTCTCTGCCGATGGACATTTCACCTCCTGTACTGCAGCGCTTAATTAAGTAGTGCTGCAGTTGTAGATGACAAAATGCAGGTTGGGTAGAGGCACTTTCGTAGGGGTAGGAGGGATACCCCTCACCCCAAAAAGAAAAAAGCTGTAGTCCTCACGGGGCAACCCTGCATCAAAAGATAGTCTAGGTGTTTGTAACTCAGAGACATATCCGCAGATTGTCATGGCTCATCCAAAAAAGGTCAGATATCTGTGTTCCCATGCCAGTATAATGTCTGTTCAAAGCCAAGTTGTCGAAGATGTCAGCCCTTTACAGGCAACAGCAGCCCAGTTGTTTGACTTGGTCTTTTCTGTCACAGTGTCCAAGTCTCACCTAGTGCAGTGTCAGTGATTCCTGTGCATAGGAACTGTACTGGATCCTACATCGTTGTCCTGCTGAAAGATTCTGAACATAAAGGATAGGATAGGGTTGTGCTGTTGCGGCAGGGGGCTTTAGTTCAAATACTGAAGTTTCCCCACCTGCTAGGTCTGTTTGCTTCTCACATCCTTCTAGTCTCGTATGCATACTGGCACATAAGGGCTTTCAGGTGCCTTCAACCAAGAGTGGGTCCAGCACGAAGTAGCTCTGCCAAATCTCTCTGGATCCTGCTGTAGACCTTGACTGATAGTTGGTAGATAAACAAATGCCACATGGCATGTGCTTTTTTTGTACTCTAGCAATGACCATGTGGTGACTGATGCCTGTTACCTGGGAGGCCTGGAGGAACTGTAAATCAGAGGACTCTGGTGCCCAGAGGAGCAAGTGCTTCACATCGGCCTGCTCGAACTAAGGGCAATCCTCCTGTCCCTGCATGCAGTCCTCCCATCCTTTTGCCAGTGGGTCAGTCCATATCTTGATGATATTATGACCGCAATGTGGAAACTCACCATGCAGGGAGATGTGTGGTCTTGCCATTTCTTTCGGGAAGAATTGAGACTCTGGGCCTGGGTGCGCCACTGTGGAACTTGGTAGTCACCAACAGTTTGAGCCCAAGGGCTGACAGTTTTAGTTGGCGTCATATGGTGGACTACTAGTGGCGTCTCCATCTGTAGGTGGTACAGTCCATGTCTGCCATGTGAGACACCACTCTGGTAGATTTTTTCACAACTTGAGAGAACGGTCATGGCCTGCAGTCTGTGCCCACCAGTATCCATTGCAGGGATCCTTTGGAGCTCATGTTTTGGTTGAAGTGGAGCTTTCCAATTCACTTAAGTGTTCCCTCGCATAAACTTGAATCCTTGATTACTGATGAAAATTCACCGGGGGGGGGGGATAGGGAAGAATCAAGCCAAACTCATGGTTGATGAGGGTTTGGTGCACAGACCTCCTGTCCCCTGTTCATTCTACCTCTCAGGCCAGGTAGCCTTTCTCAGGAGGAGCAGGAAATGCATCCCAAACTTTAGGGCTTCCACATTAATGCTTGAAGATTGAGCAGGAGCACTTCAGCTCCTTCGAGCTGCTTCCAGAGTTTGTTGATGTCATACGATCAGCTTGTCATGTTACCATGTCATTGGTCTACTCTGGAAGGTGGAATATCTGTGGCATGGTGCAAGGAAAAGGATGTGGGTCCTTCAAAATATTGCTTATCAGAGTTCTTTCAGTTATCCAGTTTTGGGGTATCTTTCATAGATTCACATACCTGAATCATTCCCCGTCGCCGAGGCTGGAGTCCCACGGTAAATACAAAAGTAGTGCCAATAGTAAATACTAGTAGTAGGCTAAAAGAAAAAGCCTAAGGCCTAAGTCTTAGTAGCCTATCTACATCATTATAGTAAAAAGAACCAAAGATTGGTCCCAGCCAATCAGCTGCTAGCACCCTCTAGAACCTTCCCAGCAGAGGCAGTTCTCCTCAGATTTTCACCACACATCGTGTGTGAAGGGAGTCTCCCTGAGCTCTGCTCAGTTTCTTCAGCTTTTACTTATTTTTGGATCATCCATAATCATACTTCATTTCTCTGACCCTATTAACGCAGTAATATGGCAGATTGGCAGAAAACAAGGTAATGGACTACGAAATATGTCTAACCTTTTCCTCAATAACTCTTACGTTCTGAGAGATGAGGATATAATTGGGACTACAGAGACTTTATTCTGCCACTTCTGATGAGGACAACAAGGATTTCTTCACCTCATAGGAGAGGTCAAAGGGAGAAGTTGCGTCAGGAGCCAGAGGGCGGGCATAAAAGCCATATAGACTCACCTTGAGTCTTTATAAGGCACTTCTCACAGAGAGAGGCAATTGGAAAAAACTTCCTCAGAGGCTGATCCTACAACTCCCTTTTCATCCCTGACACTACATCATGGAAATCCTCTTAACCTGACATTAGGAGTCTATATCAAAACTCCATGTCTACTATTACTGCATCACCAACATGGACCTCATCTACGATGGTCTCGTCTACCATGGCCTCCTATGACGGTCGTCTACGATGGTAGTCTGCAACGGCCTCATCTATGGCGGTCGTCGACGACTGCCTCATCTTGAAGGTCGTCGACGACTGCCTCATCTACGACGGTCGTCTACAACGGCCTCATCTACGACGGTCGTCTACAACGGCCTCATACACGACGGTCGTCGACGACTGCCTCATCCACGACGGTCGTCGACGACTGCCTCATCCACGACGGTCGTCGTCGACTGCCTCATCCACGACGGTCGTCGTCGACTGCCTCATCCACGACGGTCGTCGTCGACTGCCTCATCTACGACGGTCGTCGACGACTGCCTCATCCACGACGGTCGTCGTCGACGGCCTCATCTACGACGGCCTCATCTACGACGGCCTCATCTACGACGGCCTCATCTACGACGGTCGTCGACGGCGGCCTCGTCTATGATGGTCTCATCTACAATGGCATTTCCTAGGACAGCCTCAGCTCGAAGACAACCTCATCTACTATGGTCATCTTCGACGGTCGTCTATGACAGCCTCATCAATGAAGCCTCATCTACTTATGGCCTCGTCTACTTATGGCCTCATCTACTTATGGCCTCATCTACTTATGGCCTCATCTACTTATGGCCTCATCTACTTATGGCCTCATCTACTTATGGCCTCATCTACTTATGGCCTCATCTACTTATGGCCTCATCTACTTATGGCCTCATCTACTTATGGCCTCATCTACTTATGGCCTCATCTACTTATGGCCTCATCTACTTATGGCCTCATCTACTTATGGCCTCATCTACTTATGGCCTCATCTACTTATGGCCTCATCTACTTATGGCCTCATCTACTTATGGCCTCATCTATGTATGGCCTCATCTATGTATGGCCTCATCTATGTATGGCCTCATGTACGAAAGGCCTCAACTACAAATGGCCCCATCTATGAATGGCCTCATCCACGGATTGCCATCATACGATTGCCTCATCTATGGTTGCCTCATCTACGGGTGGTATCACCTATGATTGCCTCATCTATGATGGTATTGTCTGACTGGCGTCTATGATGGCCTCATCATCTATGTATGGCCTTATCTACCAATTACCTCATCCACGAAGCTAGATTTCAACTGCCAGTTATAGTCGAACAGACATATTTCCTTCATGATTTCAAGGAAGAATCCAGGAAGATCACAAGAGTGGTACCTATAATAGACTACGTCGAGTCCAGCAGTGCTTCCGCGCATAGAAAAGAAATACTGTGCACCTGCTAACAGCCCATCCTGTCTGATAGGCCACCCTTCGGCCAGATTCAGTAATTTCACAGGCTGCCCAACAACAATGTGGCAGGAAATTACATCAGACCAATGGGTTCGAGACCTAGTGACCAATGGCCACACCCTGGAATTCATCAAACAGCCATTTACTACTCCGCCTAGGTGTCCCCCCTCCCCCTCGTCTTCAAAGATTTTGAGTTGTGTAAACGAAGGAGATTTTATGGTTTCTCTGGATATGGAAGATGCATATTTCGTCATACCTATCCACCCCAAAAAGCGCAAATATCTTCGCTTTCAAGTGGCTGGCAACTATTATAAGTTCAAAGTGCTCCTGTTGGCTGAAATCGGCACCAAGAACCTTCATGAAGTGCTTGGCACCAGTGGCAGCAGCATTGAGATCTTGAGCAATACAAGTATTCCCTTATCTAGACGATTGGCTACAACGGCCTCATCTACGACGGTCGTCTACAACGGCCTCATACACGACGGTCGTCGACGACTGCCTCATCCACGACGGTCGTCGACGACTGCCTCATCCACGACGGTCGTCGTCGACTGCCTCATCCACGACGGTCGTCGTCGACTGCCTCATCCACGACGGTCGTCGTCGACTGCCTCATCCACGACGGTCGTCGACGACTGCCTCATCCACGACGGTCGTCGTCGACGGCCTCATCTACGACGGCCTCATCTACGACGGCCTCATCTACGACGGCCTCATCTACGACGGTCGTCGACGGCGGCCTCGTCTATGATGGTCTCATCTACAATGGCATTTCCTAGGACAGCCTCAGCTCGAAGACAACCTCATCTACTATGGTCATCTTCGACGGTCGTCTATGACAGCCTCATCAATGAAGCCTCATCTACTTATGGCCTCGTCTACTTATGGCCTCGTCTACTTATGGCCTCATCTACTTATGGCCTCATCTACTTATGGCCTCATCTACTTATGGCCTCATCTACTTATGGCCTCATCTACTTATGGCCTCATCTATGTATGGCCTCATCTATGTATGGCCTCATCTATGTATGGCCTCATCTATGTATGGCCTCATCTATGTATGGCCTCATCTATGTATGGCCTCATCTATGTATGGCCTCATGTACGAAAGGCCTCAACTACAAATGGCCCCATCTATGAATGGCCTCATCCACGGATTGCCATCATACGATTGCCTCATCTATGGTTGCCTCATCTACGGGTGGTATCACCTATGATTGCCTCATCTATGATGGTATTGTCTGACTGGCGTCTATGATGGCCTCATCATCTATGTATGGCCTTATCTACCAATTACCTCATCCACGAAGCTAGATTTCAACTGCCAGTTATAGTCGAACAGACATATTTCCTTAATGATTTCAAGGAAGAATCCAGGAAGATCACAAGAGTGGTACCTATAATAGACTACGTCGAGTCCAGCAGTGCTTCCGCGCATAGAAAAGAAATACTGTGCACCTGCTAACAGCCCATCCTGTCTGATAGGCCACCCTTCGGCCAGATTCAGTAATTTCACAGGCTGCCCAACAACAATGTGGCAGGAAATTACATCAGACCAATGGGTTCGAGACCTAGTGACCAATGGCCACACCCTGGAATTCATCAAACAGCCATTTACTACTCCGCCTAGGTGTCCCCCTCCCCCTCGTCTTCAAAGATTTTGAGTTGTGTAAACGAAGGCGATTTTATGGTTTCTCTGGATATGGAAGATGCATATTTCGTCATACCTATCCACCCCAAAAAGCGCAAATATCTTCGCTTTCAAGTGGCTGGCAACTATTATAAGTTCAAAGTGCTCCTGTTGGCTGAAATCGGCACCAAGAACCTTCATGAAGTGCTTGGCACCAGTGGCAGCAGCATTGAGATCTTGAGCAATACAAGTATTCCCTTATCTAGACGATTGGCTGCTCAAAGGTCCTTCAGAACACGAAACCAAGATTGCCACAGCAGAATGTACCCATCTCTTCTCTGGGGCTGATTCTCAACTGCAGCAAATCAGTTATGTCCTCTCCGTCATGTTTTTTCTCAGAGCAAGGTTAGACACAGTCCAGTGCAACGCATTCTGGTCACATGGCCGCCAACTACGTCTTCAAAAATTGGCAAGGTTAATTTCAAAAAGGTCAGTCTCCGTCTGAATGTTTGCTTTATTTCTGAGGATGTGCTCTTCAGCTATACATCTCATACCCTTGGCACGGCTCAAAATGAGACCTTTTCAGGTGAAACTGCAACTTCAATGGCAACAAGCCATGGGTTCGTTCGACGATACCATCAAGCTCATGCCGCGCATGATAAATTCTCTGCATTAGTGGTTGCAGACAGATAATCTAAGCCAGGGTCTCACGTTCCTACAGACCATTCCAGATTTCATTTTAACGACTGATGCCTCCGTGGAAGGATGGAGAGGTCATCTGCAGGACTTGCAGATTCAAGGAAAATGGTCTGCAAGACAAAAACAGCAGATCAACAGGCTGGAGCTCCGTGAAGTTTTTCTGTCTCTCCAAGCATTCCTCCCGAGGATTGCGGGTTCCTCTGTGCTAGTCCGGACAGACAATACCATCAGCATGTATTATATCAACAAACAAGGAGGAACGAAATCAGCTACGCTCTCGCAAGAGGATCAGGAATTGTGGGAAGGAGTCACATTCCACAAGATGCCATGAGAGCCGAACCCGTCAGGGGTCTCCACAATACCCTGGTGGGCACGCTGAGCACGTCTCAGTCCGACTGTCACAAGTGGAAGCTGGAAAAGGAACAGGCTAACCTAGTGTTCCAAGCTTGGGTCAAACCAGCACTGGATCTATTTGCAACGAGAGAGAACAAGGAATCCCGATATTATGCCAGCAGGTTCCCTCAACAGGGATCAAGAGGGATGCGATGGTCAGGGATTTGTGCGTACGCTTCCCCCCCAATACCATTGATTCCGAAGCTCCGCAAGATGAAGCTGGAAGGTTGCCATCTTATTCTCATTGCACCCTGTTGGCCAAGACAATATTGGTTCCAGGAACTTCTACTATTGTCTCAAGACAAGCCCATTCGCCTACAGCCGACGCCTATGATGTGGTCAAGGGACGGAGGCCAAGTGATTCATCCGGACCCACAGTTTTTGCACTTGCACACATGGCTCCTCATTTCTTAGAGTTCAAGGACCTTAACATTTCACAGGACTGTCGTGAAATATTGGACGAATCTCGTGCCCAAAGCACAATCAAGACTTATCGCCTCAAATGGAAGCCATTTTGCTGTTGGTGTGAGGCTAATAACATTCACTCAATTCAAGCTCCTGCAGAACAAGTTCTCAATTATCTGCTTTCTCTAGCCAAGTCTGGGCTTACTTTTTCATCGGTCAAAGTACATCTTACTGCTCTTTCCAGATTCAGGAAATGCTAAAAATTTCCTTTTCTCTGCTCTTCTTCACTTGTCAAACAATTTATGAAAGGACTTTTCCGAGCCTTCCAGTGCGAGCACCCCTCCAGAGTGGGAACTCAACACCGTGCTAGCGCAGTTAATGAAGCGTCCATTTGAGCCGTCCATAAAGCTGATCTCAAATTCCTCACTTGGAAGGTTGCCCATTTACTGGCTCTTACCTCAAAAATAAATAAATAAAAAGGGGTTAGTGAAATCCAAGCTTTCACTATAAGGAACCCTTTTTACATTTTGCCCGGGACTATCTAACTCTTTGAGCAAATCCCAGGTTCTTCGTAGGGTACCAACACAATTTCACTTGAACAAACTGGTAAGATTAAAAACATTATTTCTGAATCCATCTACTCCAGCTGAAAGAGCATTACACTCGCTGGATGTTAAACGCTGTTTAAAATTCTACCTACAGAAAACTAAGGATACCAGACGATCCAACCAGCTGTTCGTGGCTTATGGTCCAGCAACTTTTGGAAATGCTGTAACAAAGGCAACAATAGCCAGATGGCTTGCATCTGCTATTCATTTCTGCTATGACAAGGCTAACAAACCTTTGCAGAGGAAAGTCAAAGCTCATTCGACAAGAACAGTACCAATGTCGACAGCTTTGTTTGCTGGAGTAACTCCGGAAAATATATGTTGTGCTGCGACATGGAAAAATTTCCACACGTTCACTAAGCATTACTGTCTTCAATCTTCGCATCAAGAAGATGCAGCGGTTGGACAGGCTGTTCTACGTCATCTCTTTCATTAAGATCAGACTCAAATGCTTTTGTCCTTTTATGGATTATTCCATTCTTACCCTGCCAACTTAGGGCGAACCAAGCGATACCAAAGCGGATGATGGACGGAGCGTTTGAGCAAATCAAACACCCAACCCCAGTCAACTGATCTGGGTTTAATCCATCATCATTCTTTAGCTCACTCCACCACCCCAGTTCAGACAGGGCCATATGCAAATCAGTCTGACCCTGTGCCTCATGGGAACAGTTTAGCCCGAACTGCCAAGCCATGTCTTCCCTGGACCGGAAAAAAGCATCCTGGGACCGGTTTCTGGCTAGAATCAGTTGACTGGGGGTGAGTGTTTGATTTGCTCAAGCGCTCCGTCCATCATCCCCTTTGGTCTCGCTTTGTTCGCCCTAAGTTGGCAGGGTATGCCCACTTTGCCACTGGATTCAAGCTAGCCTGGCTGATGACGGCTGATTAGCCAGAAACCGGTCCCAGGATGCTTCTTTCCGGTCCAGGGAAGACATGGCTTGACAGTTGGGCTGGACTGTTCCCATGAGGCACAGGGTCAGACTGATTTGTATATGGCCATGTCTGAACTGGGGTGGTGGAGTGAGCTAATGAATGATGATGGATTAAACCCTGATCAGTTGACTGGGGGTGAGTGTTTGATTTACTCAAGTGCTCCGTCCATCTTCCCCTTTGGTATCATTTTTGAAGGCTTCATTGGGGTGGCATAATACATGCTTCAGCCCCTGGTAGGCCTCTGGGGTACCTATGCCCTTGGTACCTAAGGTACCATATACTAGGGGCTCACAAGGTAACTCATTAACAATTTAGAGGAAGAACAGCTAGGCTGTGGTTCTGATTAGCAGGGCCACAGCCAGACTAAAGTAAAAAAAAAACAGTGAAACATAGCAAAAATAGGGGGTAACCATAGGAAGCAGACCCTACTCTCCTACAACTTTTACCTCACAAAAAAGACGACCCTTCGACGATAATTTCCGTTGCCACAACTACATCGACTTTTCTCTTCTCCTCAGACTAAAATGGTTGTCGTTGGCATCTTCCCCGTCGACGTTCGTATTGGTGAAGGTGCGACAGTCTGTTATGTCAACTTCGCCATTATCGTCATCGTCGATGAAAAAGAAGTGGCCCTTGTCAGGGCCTTCGTCGACGGAAGGACTGTCACTGCTAAGACTGTCTGCGGCTCTCAAAAGTAAATCTTTGTCGACGGTTGCCTCGACAATGGAGCTGAAGACCTCTGATACAGATCCTCGTCAACGCAGTTCGTCGACGTCCAGAACGTCGAAGGAAGAACTATTGATTAAACCTTCATCTTCGACATCTGTGATAGGCTTGACATCCTCATCGATGCTTGTTTCATCGTCCGTTTCAGCCACTTCTAGGAACGATTTAGTACTGCCTAAAAGAAAAACTTCTCAAGAGGTTTTGTTGCCTGTTCACACCTCTCCAGGTAAGGTGTCTCCTTGTCCTCGAGAAGAAATCTTAGACCATGGAGCAGATGAATAGGAGTCAGATGAGGATGATAGGTTTCGGGCTGCTCACAGTCCTTTTGAACTTATAAAGTGCCAGAACGAGAAAGATGCCAATGTCTCTTTTCTCATACTTGCAACATATGGTAGAGGATTACTTTCGCAGATTTACTCCCTTGGAGCCAGCATCTTCCGTTCCTCAGACACCTATTCTGCAGCCATCCTTGCTCATCAGATCTCCCCCTCAGGATTCTCTAGTACCTGCAGTAACTCAACATCAGGACCAAGAAATCCAAACTACTGATGAAGAAAGTGAAGGAGAGTTGGAAGAGATATCCCTTTCTAACGAATTGAATGTTTACTAGATACAGACACCATTGCCTTCGACTCCACCTCCTATAGTTTTACCACCTGAGGATATACCCTTATGGAGAGAGCGGGGAAGAGGTTTCAGCGTCTGATGGTCACCATGCAAGCTGATCGTTTAAACGAAGAGACAAGTTGGGTCTATCCCGAATGTAGACTTCATATGGCAGGAGGGCTTAAAGGTCAAGACGCCAGCCTCAATTCCAGCAGTCTTGCCTAAATTAGAAAAGAAATAAATGGCTCTGGATAACTTTCCTGCCTGCCTCATCGGGCAACCTAAACCGGACTCTGTGACATCACAGGCGGCACAACGACGTGCCAGAAATCCTGCATCTCTAATCATCAGCCGCTCCTGATAGAGATGTAAGACTTCCACAATCCATCTGCAAAATATTTTTAGGTGAGCCTAGAGCAGCGCACATGCGCTGCTTGCAAGACTTTTAGTAACGGGCTTCAGAAAGCTCACCACGCGCCCGTGCGTGTACTTTTGTTTTTTTCCCAGGCTATTGGGCTTTGTGTGCGTCTTTCTAAGAAAGACAGCACTCAATTGGGCAAAGACGGGTGCATGTCCCGCCTTTGCGCCGCCCACGGCCTATTGCTTGCGGTTACCCGCACATGCAACATCTGTTTTCAATTATCGTGCCTAGACACGGGTGCGATAATTAGAAACAAATCGCTTGCTGTGGCGCGCGCACCACTCGCATGCTTGTTTTTTCTAGTTTTAGTGGCTGCACTCACTGGGGCTGCCCTCACACCCCGGGGCCGCTTCTAGGCTACAGCAGTCCAGATTAGCGCAGGCAGACCGCCCTGACTGCAGCTCGCATTACTCACCCTAAGCCTATTAATGCACAAACGTGTAAGACGCGCATTTGCAGGCAGATGGAAACAAATGTGCTCTAACTGGATTTTATGCAATCCCTTCTACAGTCTGCGACTCAGTGATATGAAAAATGCCTTACCTTTACGCCCAACGCACTTTGAGGCTCCCGGGTTCTAGCTGCCTTTTTTTCCTGTCTTATTTGTCTTTCGAGCGTTTCTCTTGACACTGTCTTTTCCCTCATATTTCTCCCCGTATCTCACCCTGTCACATTCTTGTTTGTCTACTTCACCTTCTCTCTCTTTCTCTCTCTCTCTCTCTCTCCCTCTCTCTCTTTCTCTCTCTCTCTCTCTCCCTCTCTCTCTCTCCCTCTCATCGTCTCTCCCGGTTATTTTTAACCCTGATCGCTCTTAGTTCTGTCACTTTCTCTACCTCTCCTCAACCCTTTCTTCTTAGCTCAGTTTCTTTTTCTGTACCATTTCTTATTCTTTCCATTACCTCTTCTTTCTCAAGTTCTCTCTTTGAATATCTGATTGTCTCTTCCCTCTCAATCACTGTTACCCCCTCTCCCCTCTCTCTCTTCTTGCTCTGATTGCCTATCCCTTGGACCTTTAGTTTCTAGCTCGAGGGAAATCTTAGTTATTAGGTGGCGGAGATGCGTGATTGACATTTTACTAAAGATGGTGCAATTATACACAATTATGACTCAAAAGTAATTGTTAGATTTCTGCAGCACATCATGCCAGGAGGGTCGCTTCGAGGCTGAAGCACCGTGGGCGACTGAGGGTAAAGCCAGATGAGTTGAATTCTTAAAGGGGCTCCTTGAATATTTTGTTTACACTTGTTGACACCTCCTTGAAACTGGTCGGACTGCGGGTCCAGCACAACACACACTCTGCGTTAGGTTCCTGCGAAGTTTTGGATTAAACCGTAGGAATCCTTCAATTCATATTAGCAGAGCTGGGTTGTTCCACAGTGGCATACCCCATGGAAGAGCTTAATTTGTGCCTAGGGAGGGTCCTGGGAGATGGCACTACTTTTTGGGAACCAGGATTTATTTTCAGTCTCGTACTTTTAACCTAGAGCAAGAGCTCGAAAGTCAGAAAAGCAAAATTGAAAGATGAAGATAAGAAAAGAGACAAAGTGTGAAGGAAGGCATGAAAAAGAACCCACAAGGGTAAGATAAAACAAGCATTGGCATAGCCAATAGGTCTTGCCTTTGGGAACTTATAAGTGTTTAGTTAACTAGCACAATATCCTTGGTGCACTAACATCAAGTGTTGCATGGCTAAACATTTATAAGGTCCCAAAGGCGAGAACTCATGGCTATGCCAATGTTTGTTCCACCTTGGCGGCAACAACGGTCAGAGCAACCAATTTACTTGCTATCTTAGGCAGATATGACAGGCAAATGTGGTCTGACATTTCACCCTTCATTGATTTTTTTGCCAGAGAAATCCAAAGCTGAAGCATTAAAAATGTTACAGATGGGAGAAAGGATCTCTGCTGAGATCATTGACTATGCGCAGTGGATGTTTCTTACACCGGATTCCGCCAACTGGCTGGGGCTGCGGTCCTGAAGCGTCTGGGCTGGTTGAAGGGTGCTTCTTTTAGACAAGAAGTTCAAACAAAGGTGATCGACATGCATTATAATGGCGAATCCCTATTTGGCCAACATATAGATGAAGCTCTTCAGACCATAAAGAAAGATATGGATATTGAAAAGGCTCTTGGCACTGTGCAATTCAGAAAACAGCCCTTTCAAGGTGGATGCAATCAATATAAATAATATCAACCTTACCAAGGTCAACCAAGGTACACATCTACACAGCAGCAACAGTCATTAAAGCAACCTCCGGCTGCTTCTTGCAAGCATTACAGAGGAAAGACTGCCTACAGAGGCAGAGACAACTCCAAAAAACAGTGACAACTGCCCACTGCCAACCACGTTTCCCTTCCACCCGGTCAAGGTTGGAGGTAGAATCTCCCATGTCTTCCATGAATGGTCTGCAATAACAGACAGATGGGTTTTGGACGTAGTTTCCAGGGGTCACACTTTGGAATTCTTATTTATTCCTCCAAATTATGGGGTCCTCCTCCTGCTTTTTTAAAGGAACTTTTGTCCCAAATAAAAATAATGTTAAAGAAAGGAGCGATCAAAGTGGTACCAAATCTACAGAAGGGAACCGTGTTCCATTTGAGGTTTTTTCTCATAAAAAGGAATTCTAGACCTTTGTGGCCTCAACACATTTCTAAAAAAGCAATCCTTCTGGATGTTGCCTCTTCAGGAGGGGCTTTAGTCTATAAATCAGGAGGATTTCATGGCAAACCTAGACCTTCAGGAAGCCTATTTTCATGTCCCTATCCTTCACAGACACTAAGTTCTTGCGCTTCAGAGTGGCAGGCAGAGATTTCCAATTCAACGTCCTACCTTTCGGCCTTTGTTCAGCACCTTGAGTGTTCACCTAGATTTTAGCACCGGTGGCAGCTCATCTTCGTCAGGATGGAGTCCAAGTATTCACTGATCTGGACGACCTCCTCATAAAGGCCAAATGTTTTTCATTGGCATGCAGTCACACTCCACAATGTCTTTCTCTCTTCCAGTCCTTGGGTCTTTCGATAAATCTACCAAAGTCTCAGTTAACCCCTTCAAAAGTAAAAACATTCTTAGGGGCAACCTTGGGCACTCCTCAGGCAAAGGCCTTTGTCTCAAAGAAAGCCAACAAAGGTTTTACAAGTTGGTAACTCTACTGCTCACAAAACAGTCGATTTCTCTCTGCAAGTTCAAATCGCTTCTGGGAATGTTGTCCTCCGGCATTCCCCTAATCCCCAACTGTCGTCTGCGAATGAGACCCTTGCAAAAGGAGCTGGACAAACAATGGCTGCACATCTCAGGGTCTTCGACGATGTTATCAGAGTAACACCTCAAATGAAAAAAACGCTACTATGGGGGACTCAAATCCCAAACATAGCAGCAGGCCTATCGTTCATAGTGGGCTCACCATGTTTCACAATAACAGATGTATCCCTCGAAGTGTGGGGAGCACATCTACAAGGACTGACAGTCTGGAAATTGCGGCAAGGAATACCTTAGTAGAATGAGAAACAGCCAAGATTGAACTTGTAATAGGTTATAGCAGTTGATTGTTAGTCAGTACTAAAGAACAACCAAAAACAAAACAAACCAGAGGGTACAGGTTCTTTGCAGACAGTCAAGTTTCTACCATAGGCACAATACTAGTCATTATGCAAGTGTGTACTCAATTCCTCGTCCAAATTATGACCATTTGGATACATTGTTTCAAGTTCCAGGATCCATCTTGACTCTAGTTTCAGAAGGAGTAAAGTTCTATTACCTCTTATGCCAATGTGTACTTGTTCAACCACAAAATAACCAAGTAACATGATGTTAGATGGATGGAAAAAGCTCAAAATGTCTAGCAATGGGGTAGTTTTGATCTTGTTTGTTGATAGCACCCACGTGCTCAAGAACTTTCTTGTTGGCCATACATACTGTGCTACCCACATACCACATCTTAAATATATATATATCAGTGTGTGTGTGTGTGTGTGTGTGTGTGTGTGTGTGTGTGTATGTGTATGTGTGTGTGTTTATTTTCAAGATCGTTATGAATCTATGCATGGACATTGTCAGATTGCCATATAGATATTTATTTATATATATATATATATATCAAACAAAAACCTCTCAGGTAGAAAGGAAGTTGAGCCGCACACGATTCAGTCCTTTAAAACCATTTATTTCAATGTTGCAGCACGGCCAGGTTCCAATGCATTTCGGTAGTCACTTCGACCTTCGTCAGGGAAAGAGACCACATTGCTCCAAGCTTTAGGATGCACTCCCCATCTGCAAACCTCCGTTATAATAGGCTGCAACAAAGACCATCATTGCATGAGTTCAAATATTATGCCTTACGCGTTTCAGACATTCATTCTGTCCTTGGTCACAGGCTGAGTAGCAGCAAATAAATGGCAGAGACTAAGCATCACATCACCAGTTTCTTTTATTGCCCACAGCTGGGGGGCTCACATGATCAAAAATTGCCTTCTGGGATACGTAGTCAATAGCACTAGAGTTCGTAATAAGGACTCACGCTGTCATCTCAGAATTACTAAAAACAATATAGCCATTAGTGGGCTCCTCATGTATTGAAGCCTCCGTTGCACAACAGTAAACGCCCAGCAGAAAGGCCGATATCAAGGCTCCTCATATCCTCATATACGGCCCGCCGGGCCGCTGTAACTCCATGCGGTGGTGCAATCCCCCCGGCAGAGCAGCCGGGTATACATACAGTTCTCTTCCAGGGGATCCTCCTCAATAGTCATAAGCATTAGAATATTCCTGACCATGTGCGGGACCCCGGAAACACTATATTATATGTGCCCCATATATATATATATATATATATATATATATATATATATATATATATATATATATATATATATATAAAATACAATAGCAGCCAAAATAAAAACAGAGCTGAAATATGCTGTAAAGAATTTCCACCATACATGAGTAATAAGTATTAGAAACATGAGAAACAGCACAAAGTTTGTTTTAGAAACTGTTTTAATGCTCAGAAAGCAGTAGAAATTCTCATAACTCACTGGAAGCATAGAAAGCTCCCAGGCTGCATTGCAAACACACAGTCTAAAAAGACTGAAAAGCTAACCTGTTGCTGCATAGCAATAAACTGACACCGTGCCTTTAAGGCACCCATGACCCCCAGTATCCCATCATGCCTCAGGGGTGACAGTTAGGTCAGTTGTTCTTTCCGGTTCCTTCAGAGAAGGACCCTGGTTACACAGCTCCACTAATTTTCTGTTTTTTGACAGAAAAATACTTCACTTTTAACAACTTTTGCTCTTACTTTGACATTTAACATCTAGTCAAGTAAGATACTGTCAGTCAGTTTAGTGAACATTTTCTTTTGAGAATGCCTTCACTCTTTGACAAATGTCCTTCTTGTGGCAACAAGAAGGCAAAATCAGACAACCACGACGTCTGTATCCTGTGTCTGCCTGAAAATCATGATCCAGGCACCTGTCCTCATTGTGAGCACCTGTCAGGAAAAACTCTCAAGGACAGGGAGAGGATTCGCATTTATGGCCTGGCTCACAGGTCATCAAGAGGAAGATCTCCGGTGAAGAAGGGCTCCAAGAAGGCTCATACATCTTCAAAAAAGAAGTCTTCACACCCTTCAACTTCAGCGTCGGGCTCGGCGCTGAGAAAAGAACCACTGGTGGATCATCTCTCTTCTAAACTACCGTCGACGGCGGGCTCGCCGTCGAAAAGAAGACCAGGTACGTCGACGACGTCGAAGGATCCAGTTCCGTCGTTGAATTCCCCCCTGCCGGCGTCAACCGGGCGACGACCGGCGTCGAGGAAGGTGACTCCGCCGCCGTCAACCGGGCGACGGTCGGCGTCGAGATCCAAGACCCCTCCGCCGTCGTCAATCAGGCGACGACCGGCGTCGAGGGAGGTCACTCCTCCGCCGTCGTCATCCAGGCGACGACCGGCGTCGAGAAGTGTGACCCCTCCGCCGTCGTCTAAAAAACGACGTTCGGCGTCGAGGACCAAGACCCCTCCGCCGTCGCCAGGAAAAAGTCGATCGGCGTCGAGGAGGCAGTCTCCGTCAGTGTTTCGTCAGCGCGCGGCGTCGAGGGTGCCCAATACCCCTCTGCCGTCGTCGCACAGACATTCGACGTCGAGGCAGAGGACTCCGTCGACGGCTGGTCATCGCCGTTCGACGTCGAGGCAAAGAGCTCCGTCGACGACTGGACATCGTCGTTCGACGTCGAGAGAGAAGCCTCAGTCGACGACTCGACATCGCCGTTCGACGTCGAGAGAGAGGGCTCCGTCGACGGCCGGTCATCGCCGCTCGACGTCGAGGGACCATAGATCCTCACATAGACAATCAAAGTCGAGATTGTTTGACCCACCGACTCCCCGAAGGCGCTCGACGGCGAGGGAAGATCGCTCGACGTCGAGGATTTCAGATGTGGTTATGGTAACGGAGTCAGCTTCCCGTCATTCCACTTCACGGTCCTCTGGCTCCTCAACTGCATCTTCAAAGTCCAGAAGTCCTGTGCGCAAATCTCCTGAGCGTCGGCCAGACCCTTCGGCTGGGCAAATCAGACTATCACATAGATGGTACAGGTCTTTGGACCATTGGAGAGATTCTGGGGCTGCCAAACGTATGCAAGAATATGCCAGCCCACAGCACAGGTCTCCTCTTCAGGATCTGGTAGAGGAGATGGACAAGCGTAGTCCTCCCAGGCGCAAATCACCTGTGAGAACACCAATCAGATCTCCCAGAAGGTCCCGATCTCCCAGAAAAGGACCTCGTTCAGAAGATCGGATCAGATCTCAATCTCCTAGACGGGAGGAGCGTTCAAAAAGATTGCGGGAGAGGAGGCACAGTGCTCACCGTAGACGTCGACAAACTCCGTCTACTTCATCTACCTCTTCTACCAGGTCTTCCAAGAGGGACTACTCCCCTACGTTGACGGACAGTCCTACGTCCAGATCCTCTCCAGTGGATGACATTGGCACCTATCTAGATGTCCTGCAAAGAGGAGCTCAGAAGCTGATCATTGAAATGTCTGTCTCTCAGGTTACAACGACAGTCATTTTTGAGACTTTACACAAAAAAGCTATCTCCCGTCCTCTGCTGCCTTTAGTCCCGGGGATTATGGATCCTGTCAAAGAGGTTTTCCCAACTCCGGCGGCTATCAGAGCGGTGCCAGCCCGCATTCAGAAAAAATACAAACCGGCCTCTTCTGACCCGGTTTTTGTAAAATCTGACCCTCCAGCAGACTCTGTAATTGTGGCAGCGGCGAGGAAGACACATGCAGTTGCCGGTTCCTCTTCAGTCCCACCAGACAAGGACAGCAAATCTCAAGACTCCTGGGGTCGCAAGGTTTGCAACTCAGCTGCATCCACTCTTAAGGTTTCTAGTGCGGCTGTGCTTCTGGGTCGATATGACAGATCTTTATGGGACTCCATGGAAAGGTTCAAATCCAAGCTGCCAAAAGAAGACCAGCAGGATTTTGAAGAGACTGTGACAGAAGGATGTCTGGTGGCGAATCAGATGATCAGCACGGCTGCGGATGGTGCTGTCCTTGCGGCGCATTCCTATTCACATGGTGTGAGAAGTTGGCCTGATGTGCAGTGTTCACTATTCTAGTGATCACTATATATCAGTCCAAACAACCCTTATTGATGATTGGTTGTAAGTCAACCTTATAGACCAGCTATCCTAGTAGCATGGATACGAGCAGTCTAAGGCTAAGACTCTAGAGGGCGTGTTAAGCCAGCTGTTTTACCATCACATTACCCCTTGAACACCCAGTGAAAGGACACCACACAAGTGTTATGAAAATAAACAGTGTATTTATTAGAATCACAACAACCCTGTACTCTTTATGAGGACAGGGTGCTTGGCACACAACAAAACTCTTACGAAAATACTTAAGTTAGCACGTTATACACAAATGCCCGAGGGGCACGAAAAACCATATACTTAAAAAGTGGAATGCGAAATTACTAGCAGGTAAGTACAGTACTAATAGGCTTTGGAATCGCTAGGACTTGACTATAGGATCGTTAGATTACTTCTAGGAGACCTAGGGGACTCGGGTGCAGAGTGTGCACTCTCACGCGGGATGCGGGACAAAGTCTATGGGAGCTAGTAAAGGCAAAGTTAGTGTTCACGGGCGAACCCGACCTGGTGGGAAGAAAACGACAGTGGATCCTGACCCTAGGATAGTGAGGCTATGCTGGGACACCGAAGTGCCGAAGTTACCTAGCCCAGGGGCTGCAGCTGCATAGGTCTGAAAAGACGTCGGGGATCTCGTTGCCGGACCAGGAGCCTGGAAGAGGGAAGTTGCTGGCAGGCGACCAGTGAAGGAAAGTTCGTTGGATCCAAGCCTGGATCAAGGAAGAAGAAACCTGAAAGCAGAGGGGACCAAGTTCTTGAATCACTAGCCAGTGATTAAGTGGGCACCAGGATGGCACCGGGCGAAGTCACCGCAGTCAGGTGAGTGGGCGACGCTGGCTCTGCAGATCTCACGGACCAGGAGGCGTTGTCGGCGACCAGGATGGAGAGGCGAGCTGTCCCACGATGGATGAAGCTGTCGGCGTCGAAGTTACCCAGGATTGGGCAACAAGCCTTGGCTAATTCAAGCCCACGCGGTGGACTCAAAATGGCGTCTTGAGTGGACCAGGAGGGTCCGGGGTGCTCCTCTTTTGGAAGGGAGCAAGGGCCAGCCTGGAGCAACCAGACCAGCAGCAGAAATGTCGTCGGGCGTCGTTCAGAAGGCCACAAGCCAGCGGGCTAGTAGCCAAACAACGCGGTGAGCAGCAAAAAGCAGAAGGGCCCCACGCAGATCGTGGAGATGCTGGGAGGCTGCACTTCGGTGCTGGAGCTGCTCAGGGTCGGGGCTTCTCGGACCCCAAAGCACTCACCAGGAAATTACTCGGCGGGCTTGCTGGAAAGAAGTCGTGCAGTCTTGAAGATGGCCGGTCCCTCGAGGTCTCGTCACACCCACGAATCTCAGCGTGACTGATGATGCAGGTAGAGGTCAGAGGTGCCAGGGAAGCCGGTTCTCGTCGAGCTGGGCAGTCTTGATCCGGAGGAGAGACTTGCAGCAGACCGCAGTGTTCTTAAGATGGTGCCTGCGGATGCAGGGTGACTACTCCTTAGTCACAAGGGAGAAATCTTAGGAAGAAGTCTTGAGTTCCTTTCGTGGAAAGTAGTTTCAGGATTCAAAGATGATCTGATTTGGAAGGGGGCCAGTTCCTACCTTTATCCTGTAAAAAGGGGCTGGCACGCGACTAAGTCCTGCCCTAGGGGTGGGACTAGGAGGGGGGTGGTTACACCCACTTCCTTGGCGGGCTTTTCCCCAGCACAGGGTCTGGAGTGACCCTGGAACTGGTTCCAGCCAGCCTATGCACAGTGAGCACCGGGGTGCCACGTGCAGTCACCTTCCTCTAAAGCCCTGCCTACCTACAATACACAAAACCCTGTCTGGGACGGTGCTGGCACCGCCCCTGGCAGGAAACCCTTTGTCCTTATCTCCTGCTCTGGGAGGACTCCCAGCAGCAGGAGGGCAGACTTGTGTCTCGGTGGCAGCATCCATTTTGTGGAGCTGAGGCTCTGTTTGACTTTAACCGGGGTTAGGGGTTACATACATGTCGTGTCCCTCTAGAAGGGTGGAATGCTAACCCCGTCGCCAGAATTGGCGAGGGGTTAGTATTCCAATTCGTATGACACCTTACTCGACATGTTTTGATAAAGCGATACCAGAGTTGGCATATAACCGCGAGGATTATAATGCACTTAAGAGTATATGGTATGCGATATCATGGAAACGGCTAAGGGATGGATCCCGAAAGCCGCAGACAGGCTCAGCTCATGCCAGAGCACCATCTCACACGATTTCAAGCACTCTGCCTTCAGGATTGTTAAGGCCTGCCATAGGAGTGACTGATAGGAGATCTGTGTGTCCATTTTTAGGGTTAGATATAGGTATACTATATCTAAAGCAAAGGGTGAGTACACCACCTTGCCCCAGCTGTCGTGCAGCCAGTTGTGTCAGTTTAGTTAGTCAGCCCAGGGGTGGCATAATACATGCTTCAGCCCCTGGGAGACTTCTGGGTACACCTCAGCCCTGGGTACAGGGACTTGGAGAGGGCCCAGTGCCAATTCAGTACCTGAGTACAATTTGGATAGAGAGAACAGCTAGGCTGTGGGTCTGATTAGCAGGCCCACAGCCAGGGAAAGTCGTAAACCAGTGCAGCAAAAAGCAAAAAATCTGGGTGATCATAGGATTGCAGACCCTACTCTCCTACATGACCCCCCCCCAAACTTTGGGACAATAAACTAACCTTGACCAGGTGAGTCTTCTTGCTCTAAGTGTGGAAAAGTAAATTTTGTCATGTTCTGTGTCACTACGTGTCATCCATCATATGTTATGTGTGCATGACCAATATGCATATGTTATTCCCCATGTCCGATTCAAGACGCAATTATAGTTGTGTCCACCTCTAGTATGCCAGTTTCCAGTCCTCGTGAATACTACGAATATCAGGCCTATGTAAAGCTACGTTGCCACGTTTCTCAGTGTGCACGTTATTCTATTATAAAGTCCCCGTTTCCAGGCCTCAACAGGGCCCGGACATCAGATTCAGCCCCTGTCTCCTGAAGCCTCGCTGAGGAGCGATACAGCCCCCACCTGTATCCTCGACCCTTCACTTACTTCCTGCCTTGCAGTGCCCGGTGCAGCTTGGCTCTGCCTCTGAGTCTGCCAAGACTATGTTATGATTCCAGTTATCGGTTTAGTCCTCCTTCTCTGCATTCCTAAGCTACTGAACTGCATCAATAGTTTCCGTCATTGTCTAGCCTATGCGGCTCCATGTTAAGAGAAATACTGTATTTAATGGTCATTTAATATTCTTCATCACGCACTACATATAGAATAAATGCATGCTCTAGTCTTAGAGTCAGTTAGCTTTTCCCCTCATGACTTCTAGTTTATATCAACATGTTCCCTAAACATCAGATACTAGATAGGGTTTAGGTACATGTCGCTCCGACCCTCCAGACTTTAGTCTCTGCTCCTAGCACAGAGTTCATAGCCCCCAGCTTCTCCTCGTAACACGTCATTGCCAGTTTGCGCGCACCACCAGGTTAGAGGTCCCGGCTCCTTAGGTAGCCCCCTCCTATGTTTCCGCCCATTCATGACATATTCTGTTACGTTTGCATCACATGTCTGAGTTACACCTTCTTTTTACTCTTATCTTTCGCGACTGCTACGCGTCACGCCTTCTGCTCCACCCACTGCTACGCCTACTGCAATGTAATGCTATGTGTTTGCGCTATGTATATATGCTCATGTATTGTTATTAAAAGTCAGCGCGCTCATCCCAGACCCAGCCCCAGCAGCTGCTGGGCCCTGTCATCCTATTCCTATGCAGGTTGTCCTGTTCCTGTCCTTATGCTGTATTAAACCTGCAAAAACTCCTACTACCTCGAATCTTGACTCTTATTTATTGAGCTATCTGTTATTCATTCATTCATTCAAAAATAGATCCGGTATTATTTATTTATATACCACATAATGGCGCCCGAACAGGGACTTGCCCTTTCCCCACGCGTCGGTGAAGCCACGCCGACCCCCTGACCCTCTGCAGTCGTGACGGAACTCTTCTGCGCAGTGGCAGATATTTCTGCTCAAGTATCCCTCAGGCCCACGGAGGAGACGGAGGAGGCGGTCCAGCATCCAGACGAGACGGTGGAGGAACGCGGCGAGTCCCGACCAGAGCCCAAGCCAAGAGTCCAAGGTCCGAGGTATCCGGAGGTCCACCCGTAACTGAAGTCCGAAGTCCGAAGTTCGTCGTCATCGTCGTAGCAGTCCAGTCCAGTCCGAGGCCTTCCGTTCTTGCTGCCCGGTGAGTACCGTTACTGGGGTGGTATCTAGACAGGGTCAATTTGATTGACTCTGGTCTGTGGGTTGGTGGTACACAGTCCCACAAACGAAGTGTCCACTTCGGTGGATACGGGTCCTGACGTGTCTCTTTAAGAGACCGGTAAGTTTCGTACTGTTTCAGCAGTGCATCTAGTTTCTGTTCTAGTCAGTTTCTGTTCTCGAGAAAATTCATGTGTTCTGTTCTCAGTATTTCCAGGTAGTATTCTGTTCGAACTGTTATTTTAAATGTTTTTCATGTATTCTAATGCCGTGGTATGAATGGGAAATAAGTATCGTGTTTATTGTGTATTGTATTGTGTCTAGATTACAGTTCAGTCATGCCCATATTTTCCAAGTTACGTCAGTTAAAAACTAGAAAGGGTCTGCTGGAAGCAGCAGTTCCCGTCCCGCCTAGGGACAGTCCAGGTCACTTTATGTATCAGAAACATGGCATAAGTGCTATATTGTATCTAGATTTATGGGTAGAATATACCAAACAGTTAGAAGAAAAGTATAGATGGCCCGTATCGGGTACATGGGATGCCGAGTGCATCATGCGAGTAGAAGAAGCATTATGGAAAAAGAAAGCCAGACAATCACAGAAAGACGCCATCGAGTTATGGCGTAAAGAAGCTCATAAAAGAACCGAAAAAGAAATCAGAAAGTCAGAACTAAGTAGAGAATCCCAAGAACGAGCCCAAGAAAGAGAATTAATCGAGATAGGTGAACGAGTTAGAACTGAGCAATTAGACAGACAGAGGAATGCCCTCATTAAGGGTATGTATCCTCTTCTTGCTGAGGGCTTGCCAAAAGCGACCCCGGAGGCATCCAGTAATTTCCCGCCACCATTAGTTCCGACCAAGCTACGTCACAAACCGACCGCAGCTGATATTTTTATTTCGTCCTATCTGGACGACACAGTCCCCGAATATGCAAATCCTGTTCGCACTCCGCCAGTCCCTGTAAATCAGGTAATTCTTGCTCCTCCAGACACCAGGGTGCCCTTAACAGCCCCCCCGGGTCAGCCCGCCATACAAGTCCAGCCCACGTTACAATTACCCACCCTGCCAGGACGAAAAGCATCAGTTGATGATTCTAGTTTAGGGGCCGCAGGAGGAGGTCTTCCTCAAACTCCGCCGCCATACAAACGTTTATCAGCACTCGAATTACATGCTCAAGCATCACAGCGTACTCCTAAAAGTAATAAGTCTGTTGCAGAGATCAGGCAAACCCTTGGCGAATGTGTCTATGACCCAGTTCCAGGCGAGTTTAATATGGTTTTATATTCCGTACGCGTAAGGAGAGTGACCGAGTATCTAGTCACCCTGCCGAATATGAAAGAAGATCTAGACAGGATATATCGTTTCATCCGTACAGGGGATGACCCACAAAGTATTAGTGATGCCATGTCTCAAAGGAAAGCCGAGATTCAGCGCATGATATTAAAGTTCTTAATTAACTGTCTAATAAGAGAACAAGATTACCCGTCTAAAGACCCGGAAGAAATGAAAACTCTGACAAAATGGAGTGATAATATAGCCGAAGGAAAGCACAATACCATTAGTGCCATGGAGAGTATGTACAAGAAAATCCGTAGAGAAATAATAAAGATACACGAACAGCGTAAAGCCGCACAAGTAAGCGAGAAAGAAAGTACCTCTGATCCTGAAGAGGAAGACGACGAGAATACCGCCAGAATAGCGTATGTAGGAAAACCTAGATTTCCAGATCGCCATTTACGCCTAGAACACAAGTCTATTTTCCATCATCCAGCACCAGAACAAGGTTCCCTAGAACAAGTATTTCAAGCTACCGATCACATTCTGAAATCACGAATCGGTTATAGTGAGTTAAGTACCATGCATGAACAGGAACTAGTCCGATCGGCAGTCAGATGGATTACTGATTCTACCACTTTTCCAGACGAAATAGTGGCACAAATGTTCCTGAAAATGCCCCCAGCCGAGCAACGACTGGTGGGTATGTATATGATTCAGCACCTCATTACTCTGTATGAGGGTCAACATTCTGATCCAGGCCCGTTACATGATATCCTGAACGAGTTACTCCAGTACAAATGGAGAGGTCTAGGTACCGATTTAATTAGTGTCATTCTAGAACAGCGCCACAAATATAGAACGTTTCTGAACCCGCATTTTGTCCATGTCTCACCCCCAGAAAGTAAATCATTTTACATAGACAGACAGAATCCGTTACGAGAAGTCCACCCAGTCAGAGGAGCGGGTGGCGAAATGCAGCGAGTGTTTGTATACACTCCAATCACAAAGATGGAACTCCTCGAAATGAAGAAATTAATTCCCTGTCATGACAAAGATCCAGCAGGGTTCCATAGAGAATTAAAAGACATGCTCCGTATGGGAGAATACACTTACCCAGATATCATTAAAATGTTAAAGGTTCTGCTACCCGCAGGGGTGTATGAAAAGCTAAAGGAAAAAGAATGGGAGGTGGGAGAGAAAAAGATAGATTGGGCAGTCCTAGAAGCAGAAGATAAGATACGTGTACCAGGTACTGGTCTTGGAGATAAATGTAAAGAATTACCAGAATTATTGATTCAAGTTTTACCCAGATTATTAACAACGAAAAAGGAAGACTGGGATGCAATCTCAGCCTGTAAACAGAAACAAGATGAAGATATTAGTGATTTTTATTCTAGGTTTGAAAAGTGCTTTGGTATCAACAGTGGCCTCAAGACAAGTAGTGAGTCATACCCTCACCTTTTCGTTACTAAATTAGTCGAGAATTCAAGCCCACAAGTTAAAAATCGAGTTTTGAAAGTCGAAAGCACCTGGCAAGCTAATACTCCGTCCCAGATGCTCCAGATGCTCCAGTATCACCAGAATAGAATCAGGGAAGAGCAAGAACACGAGAGAAAACGTATGAAAGACACGAAAATGAAAGTACTAGTTGCACAATCTGTTCCTCAAGACAGTCAGAAGAGGGGTCCGAATCAAGCCAGTCATCCTGCAACACCCGTTAAAGGGAACTGCAATTATTGTAAACAACCAGGTCATTTTATAAATGAGTGTGCAGTTCTGAAACATAACATAGCTACTGGTAAGACTAAAGAAAGAACACGTCCGCCTAGACAAGAACAAGTTTCACAGATTCCTCAGCCACAGAATGCACCACAGACAGTTACAGCACCGCAGCCTATTGCTGCAACACAGCATGTTACATCACAGATGTACCAGTATGCACAGTCTGAGTATCCAGAGTACCAGCCATATTCATGAAACAGCCTAGAGAGGGAGGTAGGCTTGCCTCTCATCGAGATACCTGTAGATCAAGAAGGTCCCTATGTTCACAGTCAAGTATTAGGGAAAGACAGAAAGTTTTTGATTGATACAGGGGCAAGTAGGACCACAATTAGTCATGCCGAAGTTCCAGGGGCTCCGCTCTCAGGCTCAAGAAATGTTTCCCTTGGATTTTCAGGAAAGCCTATCGTTAATGAGATTTCAAAGCCAGTCACTCTAGAAGTAGGTCCATTGTCCCGCACTACTGATCTGTTACTTACTAAGTCATGTCCAGAAAACCTATTAGGCATTAAAACACTGAAAGAGTTAGGTGCAGTTATATGTTGTTCCCCAGAGGGAATACGTCTGTTCCTACGTGACTTTAAGGGTCACTATGTCTTACGAGATTTTGATTCAAGACTGTCTAATGTTCCGCAGCATTTATGGGCGCAAGGTCCAACTGATGTAGGTTACATGCAAATCACACCCCATCGTGTGACTCTCAAACCAGGTGTAGTGTTACCACGAATCAGGCAGTATAGATTGCCACCTGAGGCTGTAGCAGCCTTATCCAAAATTATTGACGAGCTCATGGCTCAAGGAGTAGTTGTAGAAACTGACTCCAATGTATGCAATTCTCCGATCATTCCAGTCATGAAACGTACTGATCCAAATGCACCCCCAGTATATCGATTAGTGATTGATTTACGAGAACTTAACAAATGTATTATTCCTCAGTACCCAGTTGTCCCAGATATCTCTTCCCTATTGACAGCCATTGATTCCGAAGCCACGTTCTTCACTGTCATAGACCTCAAGAACGCATTTTTCAGTGTTCCCATCCATCCAGACAGCCAGTTTCTTTTCGGATTTTGTTTTAATGGAAGGAGCTATATGTTCACACGCGCTCCTCAAGGTTTCACAGAAAGTCCTAGTATTTACAGTCAAGCACTCAAGAGACAACTAGACAACATTCACATGCCAACTGACACTGCCCTGCTCCAGTATGTCGATGATCTACTGATCACAGCCCGTTCTGAACGTGACTGCGAGCGAGCGTCACTGACGGTTCTGTATTTCCTAGCCGAGATGGGGCACAAGGTGTCCCCTTCGAAGCTTCAATTCTGTGTCCAGCAAGTGGTCTACTTAGGACACTTACTGTCCAAGAGGGGTAGGCAGTTGACACCAGACCGTATCCAGTTGATAGCGAGTCTTCCCCAGCCCAGGACCCAGAAGGAGGTACGTGCCTTTATCGGCCTTACTTCTTATTGCAGACAATGGATTCCTCAGTATGCATTTCTAGCCAAGCCACTGATACAGTTAACGACACAGGAGGCAGCCGTATCGACTGTCCTCCCTTGGACATCTGAACATACACTTAGTTTCAACGAGTTAAAGAAAGCTTTATGCCAAGCTCCAGTTCTAGCTACACCGAACTACAGTAAGCCTTTTACACTTTTCGTTACTGAACGTGAAGGTACAGCATTATCTGTTCTCACACAAGATCAAGCAGGACAAAACAAGCCTTGTGCTTATTTTTCTAGCACACTAGATCCAGTCGCCCAGGCTCTGCCTGCGTGCCTCAAATCAGTTGCAGCCACAGCACTAGCTATCAGACAAAGTGATTCCATAGTTTTAGGACACTCCCTGACAGTACACGTTCCACACTCCGTGGAAGTTCTTTTAAATCGAACACAAACACAGCACTTGACAATTGCACGTTTAACAGGTTATGAATTGACACTGTTCCAGCCACACATAGAAATCAGACGCTGCAACGTCCTGAATCCTGCTACACTATTACCATCAGTTAGTTCAAATTCTGCCACACATGATTGCGTGGAAGTAGTTAACATTACGACAAAGCCAAGACAAGACCTGACAGACATTCCGTTACTAGATCCCGAGCTGACACTTTATGTGGATGGTTCATGTATGAGAACTAGTACAGGAGAACTAGTAGCCGCGTATGCAGTGACTACTGACACCGAAGTTATTGAGACACACCGTATTGATACCCTGTCCGCTCAAGCAGCAGAGCTAGTTGCTCTGACACAAGCCTGTATACACGCCAAGAACCTGAAAGTTAATGTTTACACAGATTCACGTTACGCATTTGGAGTTGTACACGACTTTGGAGTACTCTGGCAGGAGAGAGGTTTCATGACTTCTCATGGAACCAAGATTCAGCATGGTATCCTTATCCAAGCTCTGTTAGATGCAATACATTTACCGACATCTATCGCTATCATGAAATGCAAAGCACATACGAAAGTCACTGACATTATTTCCCAAGGTAATGATCTAGCAGATCGCACAGCCAAGCTTACAGCACAGACTCCAGACATTCCAGTTAACATGACACACACTCCAGATCTGACTACATGTATGACAGTTAAGGACCCTACTCAAGATGTCATAGATATCCAGTTACATGCTACTCCCGATGAAATCAAGAAATGGTCCGAACAAGGAGGGGTCCAGACAGATCAAGGATGGGTAACGAAGGGTAGGACCGCATGGTTTCTCCCCGACTCTATGGTTCAAGTCATCATTAATACCGCACATAGTCCAGCACATTTAGGAGAAAAAGCAATGTTAGATAGTATCCAGAACATTTGGTTCAACAAGCATTTACGAGCTGCAGCCAAGCAGAAAGTCCGTACCTGTATGATATGTTGTCAGTTTAATCCAGGTAAAAGTGTCCCGGTGGAACAAGGTGGTTTCCAGCCTCCTGACCACCCTTTTGAGGTCCTCCAGATGGATTATATTCAGATGGAGCGATGTCGAGGTTTCAAGTATGTCCTTGTAGTTGTATGCGCTTTGTCCAGGTGGACAGAAGCATATCCAGTCCCAGATTACACAGCCGCGACCACTGCCAAGCAGTTGGTTCGTGAATTCTTCCCTCGATATGGACTCCCTAGAGTCGTATATTCTGATAACGGTCAGCCATTCTCATCTGAACTCATGAAGCACGTTTCCCTTTTGCTAGGGTACCAGTGGAAGTTCCATTGTGTACGCCATCCTGAAGCAGCCGGTCTAGTCGAGAGACATAATCAGACTCTGAAAATTCGAATTGCCAAAATATGTAAAGATAAGGGTGTGGACTGGCTAGTAGCTCTGCCAGTCGCTTTGTTCTATATGCGCATGGTCGCACATTCCAGATCAGGTCTGTCCCCGTATGAGGTCGTATTCGGCCGGCCCCCTAACATGTGGGGTACTCCTAGACCCCGAAGTATTACTGATGTTTCATGTAATATGCTGACAGATTACCTAGCTTCCTTGATGTCTGCCCTCAACTCATGTCGTTCACAGGTTGCCGCCGCATTTCCAGACAATACCGAGGTGGCACCGCATGAGATTGTTCCAGGTTCGATGGTGCTCGTCCGGAACTTTGACAGATCAAGTCCGCTGGAGCCACGTTGGAAGGAGCCCCGTCTGGTCCTCCTCACCACCCGTACAGCTGTGAAATTGGAAGGACGCCGCGGCTGGGTGCACCTTTCGCACGTCAAGAAATTCTACGGATTGAAACCGGTCTTTAAAAACATTTCCCAGGATATCAAGACTTGTCAAAGCATTGTTCCTAAGGACTGTCCCGCAAATGACATTGACACAACCCCTCCCTTGTTAGAGAAAACTCCGCAACAGGAGTATAAACAGAAACTCCGGTCTACTAAAATAAGTCAGTCAGTTTGATTGTATAAGTCCTCCCCTAGGTGAAACGGTTAGACTGTTTCTGACATGTATAAAATAGACCCCCATAGTGAGAGAGTTAGTCAAAACTCAACTCGATGTATCATTTTTCTAAGTTTCATATTATTTCTCAGCCTTTTGATTTCCTGCACTAGTTACGCATTTTTCCTGTGTTTTCCAGTTCCTCATGTAAATAAGCATTCTAATGTTACAGTAGAACACACGTTTAGTGATCTGCCTCCTCATGAATATTCATACCGCCTCGCTATGCGCAATAACTCATTTATCCGCATGTTACATTATTCACACCAGACCAGCAATGCCACTAATTGTTGGGTGTGTGGTCGACTCCCCCCTTTCCAGACGTCAAAGGGAGTTCTGCCACTCTTTCCTTATCCTTTTTCCCATAATGGTTCGTGTGGAGCATGGTCCACGTTAACGTCATCCTTAACAGATATGTCTTTTCTTAACAGTACATGTTTCCCAGACAAGCAAGGTTTCCCCCACAGAACAGGTTTAGATCTAGAAAATGAAGTGTACAATTTAGGTAATTATTCTTCGAATTTCATGGTCCTGAATGTTCAGCCTGATACTACTCCAGACTCACCTGCTATTTCAGTACTACCAGTCAAAGGCGAATTATGTGTTCGTAATTATGGTTCTGTACACATAGGACATAGTGATTGTACTACTATTATCCAGTATAGTGACAGTGGGAAATCTATTTTTAAAGCTTCACGTCATTCTTACTTTGTTTGTGGTCAAACTGCATATGTTCGTCTGCCCCTCGATTGGGAGGGAACCTGTTACATTGCCTTCCTACTGCCACCTGTTTTTCTAGCCCCACCTGACTACCATAGGAATTCCTACCTAGTACATACCAGACACAAGAGAAACCTCCCGATTGTCGATTATACTGAAACTGCTGCAGAGCAATTCATTGATATTGATAAAGGTGTGTTCCCTTATTTAGGTACAGTTGTAAATAGTAAGCTAATTCGTAGGTTAACAAGAACCCTTGAAGCTGTAGTAGATGAGACTGCCTCCGCTCTAGGTAACTTAACCGAAGAGCAATCCTTTATGAGAATTGTTGTGCTCCAGAATCGTCTCGTCCTTGACGTCATACTGGCCGATAGGGGCGGGGCCTGTAGAGTCATCGGATCCAGTTGCTGCATTTTCATTCCAAATAACGCGCCGTCTGTTTATTCAGCTATAACCAGACTTCATAAAATTGCCCATCTATTACACCAGGATCCAGGCACCTGGACATGGTCCGGTTGGTTCTGGAATATAATTTCCGCCTGGGGATGGAAAGTCCTGTCCTTTCTAGGTATCGCAGTAGCGATCATATTCAGCTGCTGCCTCTGTATACAATGTGGCCCTGCGATTTGCGGCATGTGTGCTACCTCTTGTATTCCTAGTCCCAAGCCCCGTTCTAAATCTCGTTCCAAGACAATTCGAGATGAACAAATGGTACTGTATGAAATGATAGATGGTATCATGAATATTGATGTTTCCTGATGGAAACGTAGTGACAAGGAGGGAATGTGGAAAAGTTAATTTTGTCATGTTCTGTGTCACTACGTGTCATCCATCATATGTTATGTGTGCATGACCAATATGCATATGTTATTCCCCATGTCCGATTCAAGACGCAATTATAGTTGTGTCCACCTCTAGTATGCCAGTTTCCAGTCCTCGTGAATACTACGAATATCAGGCCTATGTAAAGCTACGTTGCCACGTTTCTCAGTGTGCACGTTATTCTATTATAAAGTCCCCGTTTCCAGGCCTCAACAGGGCCCGGACATCAGATTCAGCCCCTGTCTCCTGAAGCCTCGCTGAGGAGCGATACAGCCCCCACCTGTATCCTCGACCCTTCACTTACTTCCTGCCTTGCAGTGCCCGGTGCAGCTTGGCTCTGCCTCTGAGTCTGCCAAGACTATGTTATGATTCCAGTTATCGGTTTAGTCCTCCTTCTCTGCATTCCTAAGCTACTGAACTGCATCAATAGTTTCCGTCATTGTCTAGCCTATGCGGCTCCATGTTAAGAGAAATACTGTATTTAATGGTCATTTAATATTCTTCATCACGCACTACATATAGAATAAATGCATGCTCTAGTCTTAAGTGGAAATACCTGGAGAGCCCATCAGCATTGCTGTGATCAGTCCCAGGTCCATGCTCCACTGTAAAATCCATCCCCTGTAGGGAAATGGACCACCTAAGCAGTTTGGGGTTTTCACCCTTCATCTGATTTAGCCACAAGAGGGGCTTATGGTCTGTCTGAATGGTGAAGTGAGTGCCAAACAAGTAGGCCCTCAGCTTCTTCAGGGCCCAGACCACAGCAAAGGCCTCCCTCTCAATAGCTGACCAATTTTTCTCTCTGGGTGTCAACCTCCTACTAATGAAAGCAATAGGCTGATCATTACCATCAAAATTCAGTTGAGACAGAACAGCTCCCACACCCAACTCAGAAGCATCTGTTTGGACAATGAATGGCTTGGAGTAATCTGGACTCTTGAGGATAGGTGCTGTGCACATGGCCTGTTTTAGGTCATTGAATGCTTTCTGACAGCTTGCTGTCCACTGAACTTTCTTTGGCATCTTTTTGCTTGTCAGGTCATTAAGGGGGGTCACTATGGACCCATAATTTCTGACAAACTTCCTATAGTACCCAGTCAGGCCCAAGAAAGCTCGAACCTGAGTCTGGGTGATTGGAGGAGTCCAGTCCTTGATGGCCTGTATCTTACTCTCCAGTGGCTGAACCTGGCCTCCACCTACAAGGTGGCCCAGGTATACAACCTGTGTCTGCCCTATCTGGCACTTTGTGGCCTTGATAGTGAGGCCTGCCTTTTGCAGGGCCTCTAACACTTTCCTCAGGTGGACCAGGTGATCCTCCCAGGTGGAGCTAAAGACAGCAATATCGTCAAGATAAGCTGCACAGAAGTCATCCAGCCCAGTGAGGACTTGATTCACCAACCTTTGGAAAGTGGCAGGTGCATTTTTCAGTCCAAAGGGCATTACCACAAATTGATAATGCCCTCCAGGGGTAGAAAATGCTGTTTTAGGTTTGGCTTCCTCAGCTAACCTGATTTGCCAATACCCAGCTGTCAAATCAAATGTGCTTAAGAAGTTGGCAGAAGCCAATCTATCTATAAGCTCATCTGCTCTTGGTATTGGGTGGGCATCAGTCTTAGTGACTGCATTGAGGCCTCTGTAGTCTACGCAAAACCTCATCTCTCTCTTACCACCCTGGGTGGGAGGCTTTGGCACTAGAACTACTGGGCTAGCCCAAGGGCTATCTGAGGGCTCAATGACTCCCAGCTCCAACATTTTCTGCACTTCAGTTTTGATGCAGTCTCTAACATGATCAGGCTGTCTGTAGATTTTACTCTTGACAGGCAGACTGTCTCCAGTGTCAACATCATGGGTACACCAATCAGTTTGGCTGGGTGTCAGAGAGAACATATGTCTGAAGGATTGCAAGACTTGCCTGCAATCCTGTTGCTGATGTTCAGTGAGGCTGCCACAAAAGACAACACCATCAACTGATCCATCATCAGGATTCTGAGTGAGCAGGTCTGGGAGAGGGTCACTCTCTTCCTCCTGTCCCTCATCTGTGGCCATGAGCAAGCTCATGTCCTTCCTGTCAACATATGCCTTGAGCCTGTTAACATGGAGCACTCTGAGAGGGCTCCTGGGAGTTCCAAGGTCCACCAAGTAGGTAACCTCTCCCTTTTGCTCAATGATGGTGTGGGGCCCAGACCATTTGTCTTTCAGAGCTGCTGGGGCCACTGGCTCCAGCACCCACACCTTCTGTCCTGGCTGGTACACAGTCAGAACAGCCTTTTGGTCATGCCAAGCTTTTTGAAGTTCTTGGCTGGCCTCAAGGTTTTTAGATGCCTTTTCCATATACTCAGCCATCCTGGAGCGGAGACCAAGTACATAGTCCACTATGTTGGTTGCAGGCTTTTTGAGAGGTCTCTCCCATCCTTCCTTCACCAAACACAGGGGTCCTCTTACAGGATGCCCATACAGAAGCTCAAAAGGGCTGTAGCCAACCCCCTTCTGTGGGACCTCTCTGTAAGCAAACAAGAGGCAGCGGATAAGGACATCCCATCTTCTCCTAAGAGTTTCAGGTAGTCCATGAATCATCCCTTTGAGGGTCCTGTTGAATCTCTCAACAAGCCCATTGCATTGTGGATGATAGGGTGTGGTGAACTTGTAGTTCACACCACACTCTTTCCACATGGCAGTCAGATATCCTGACATGAAGTTTGTACCTCTGTCAGAAACGACCTCCTTAGGGAAACCCACTCTGGAGAACACTCCAACTAGGGCTCTTGCCACTACAGGGGCTGTAGTGGTCCTAAGGGGAATAGCTTCAGGATACCTGGTGGCATGATCCACTACCACCAGTATAAACTTGTGCCCTGATGCTGTCTGGGGTTCCATTGGACCAACAATGTCAATCCCCACTCTTTCAAAGGGAACCCCCACCACAGGTAGTGGTATGAGGGGGGCCTTTGTTGTGCCACCTGACTTACCACTGGCTTGGCAAGTGACACAGGAGCGACAAAACTCCTTGGTATTCTCATTCATATGGGGCCAGTGAAAGTGTGAGACAAGCCTGTCCCAAGTCTTTGTCTGACCTAAGTGACCTGC
The DNA here is from genome assembly GCF_964261635.1 of Lissotriton helveticus. NCBI lineage: Eukaryota > Metazoa > Chordata > Amphibia > Caudata > Salamandridae > Lissotriton > Lissotriton helveticus. Next base: position 1,687,394,384 of record NC_136065.1, on the reverse strand, counting down.
AAGGGGAATCTCATGGGCCAAGGTGAGAAGGAAACCTCTCAGAGACAAGGGGATGACCAGCCTCCTGGTTGCACCAGGCTTGCGGTCTCTTGACTCAGAGTACAGGAGTCCATCTTCCCAGTATACCCTGTGGGCACCTGTGGCATTCCCTGCAGCCTCAGCAGCAGCCTGCTGTCTGAGGGGTTCAAGGGAAGGGCAGCTCAACTGTTCCTTCCCCAGGTCTGCTCTGGAGGGTCCCCCTGAGCCCAGAAACTCAACTTGATCAAGTTCAAGCTCTTTAGGCTCAGTTTCCCTCAGCTCTTCCAGATCAGCCTCCTCAGAGACTTGATCCTCAACCTGGGGTAAGGGGGAAGGCAAAGCCTTACCCTTACTGCTCTTCTTCTTGGAAGGTGTCTGGTCCATCATTTCAGGATCCAGCACCTGTTCAGTGGGGCATTTTCTGGCCTGTGACCTAGTCACAGCAAGCACATGTGCTGGCAAGCCTAACATTTCCATGTGAGTCCTCTGCTCCACTTCTGACCATTGTGATGACTCCAAATCATTGCCCAACAAACAATCAACTGGGAGGTCTGAACTGACTACAACTTTCTTTTGTCCCTTCACTCCACCCCAGGAGAAAGCCACAATTGCCACACTATGACTAGTAGTGACATTGCTGGCATTGGTCACCAGGAAATCAGTACCTGGCATGATCTGTCCAGGGTCCACAAAGTTAGGTGTCACCATGGTGACACTGGCACAAGTGTCCCTACAGGCCTGAGCCATTTTGCCATTTATCAAAGGTGTCTGCCTGTATTTGCCCAAAGTATTGGGACTTATCTCAGGGGACATCTCCATATCCCCTGTACAGACAAGGACAGCCTGAGTGAGTGTGCCAACTAAGTTGTCAGACCCCTCAGTACCCAAGGTTAACCCAACTAATGCCTTGGGAGGTACACTACCACTACTGACTGTACTAGGGGGTGCAGTTGCCTTAGGGGCTGTAGTGGCAGGAGTTTGTCCTCCTCTTTTGGTGCACTCACTAAACCAGTGAGATTTACTTGTACAGTACTGGCACCACCTTTTTGACTGGCCTTCTTGAGTCTTCTTCTTCTGGGAAGCCTGACCCCCACCCTCTTTGGTTTGTTGGGGACCTGGTGAAGACTTCTGGTCATTTTGCTCATTCTTAACATTACCCTTCTGGTCTGCTTTCTTCTGACCACCCTGGTTCTGGTTCTGGTTCTGCTTGATCCTTGTCCTGACCCATTTGTCTGCCTTCTTTCCCAATTCTTGGGGAGAGGTCAGATCTGAATCAACAAGGTGCTGGTGCAGCAACTGGTTCTGACAATTGTTTAAAATTTGTTCTCTCATCATTAGATTATACAATCCTGTGTAATCTGTAACCTTGCTACCCAGCAACCAGCCCTCCAAAGCCTTAGTGGCACAATCCACAAAATCAGACCAGTCCTGAGACTGAGTTTTCTGGGTGTCTCTGAACAGCAACCTGTACTGCTCAGTGGTTAAACCAAACCCATCAACCAGTGTATTCTTCAGGACCTGGTAATTGTTAGCATCCTCCACTCTTGTAGTGAGGAGCTTATCTCTACCTTTACCATCAAAGGAGAGCCACAGTATAGCTGCCCACTGACTCTGGGGAATGCCCTGCACAGTGCAGGCCCTCTCCAGAGCAGCCATCCATTTCTGGATGTCATCCCCTTGCTTAAAGGGGGGCACTATTTTAGTCAGGTGTTTAGTATCTAAACCCTTCTCTCTATCTCTTGGGAGATTGCTGCCACCAGTGGGAGCTAGCCCACTCATCTGCTGCTCTCTTGCCAGGGCAAGCTTCTCTTTGGCCAGGGCAATTTCTTCCCTTTCAATCCTCAGTTCAGCTTGTCTCATCCTAGCTTCATGCTCTCTTCTCTGAGGGGAAGTAAATCTCCTCTGTGGAGGATTCCTTCTCCCCTGAGAAGAGGCATTAGAGTGCAGAGATCTATTGGAGTCCCTAGAAAGAGATCTATCTCTCCTAACTCCAAGGTTAGGCCCACTTCGGGTCAGTACTGGGGGTCCCCCAGATCCTAGCCCAAGTAAGTCTAAGTTGGCCCTGGTTAGCCTTCTGACTACCTCAAGACCTTTGTCTACCTCATCCCCAGAGAGTTCCTCTTGATCCTCCTCCTCAACTGCAGTAGCAATGTTGGGGAGATCTGGATCCCCAGAGGTTCCCTCTAAGGCTGGCATGTTCTCATGTAACTGAGAAAGCTTTCTGGCATCATATGTCTCTAAGAGACCTATCAGAAAGGGAATGGTGGGGTTAGACCCCTGCTTCAGTTTTCTGGAGACACAGATCTGTCTCATCTCCTGGAAACTGAGAGCTGCATATCTTGAAGTGACCTGTGGAGGGTCAACACTGACCAGGGGAGTCTCAGTAGAATCTCCCTGGGTAGACATGCTTTTCTAGTGAGGTGTAAGTGGTGCACTTACCTACACTATATGTTTGCCTACTGATCCCTTGCTAGAGTTGTAGCTTAGGGTGTGCTAGGCCCTAGGAGCTACAACAGCTGGTTCAGTAGAACTCAGAGTATTCTAAGCTAAGTTATATGTACCTTTAGTACTTATGTGATCTTTCACAAGATATTCTTAGGGCATGTGTGGTAAAACAACAGCAAGCTCAAATCCCAACCGCTGCTCACCAATGTGAGAAGTTGGCCTGATGTGCAGTGTTCACTATTCTAGTGATCACTATATATCAGTCCAAACAACCCTTATTGATGATTGGTTGTAAGTCAACCTTATAGACCAGCTATCCTAGTAGCATGGATACGAGCAGTCTAAGGCTAAGACTCTAGAGGGCGTGTTAAGCCAGCTGTTTTACCATCACATTACCCCTTGAACACCCAGTGAAAGGACACCACACAAGTGTTATGAAAATAAACAGTGTATTTATTAGAATCACAACAACCCTGTACTCTTTATGAGGACAGGGTGCTTGGCACACAACAAAACTCTTACGAAAATACTTAAGTTAGCACGTTATACACAAATGCCCGAGGGGCACGAAAAACCATATACTTAAAAAGTGGAATGCGAAATTACTAGCAGGTAAGTACAGTACTAATAGGCTTTGGAATCGCTAGGACTTGACTATAGGATCGTTAGATTACTTCTAGGAGACCTAGGGGACTCGGGTGCAGAGTGTGCACTCTCACGCGGGATGCGGGACAAAGTCTATGGGAGCTAGTAAAGGCAAAGTTAGTGTTCACGGGCGAACCCGACCTGGTGGGAAGAAAACGACAGTGGATCCTGACCCTAGGATAGTGAGGCTATGCTGGGACACCGAAGTGCCGAAGTTACCTAGCCCAGGGGCTGCAGCTGCGTAAAGGCAAAGTTAGTGTTCACGGGCGAACCCGACCTGGTGGGAAGAAAACGACAGTGGATCCTGACCCTAGGATAGTGAGGCTATGCTGGGACACCGAAGTGCCGAAGTTACCTAGCCCAGGGGCTGCAGCTGCATAGGTCTGAAAAGACGTCGGGGATCTCGTTGCCGGACCAGGAGCCTGGAAGAGGGAAGTTGCTGGCAGGCGACCAGTGAAGGAAAGTTCGTTGGATCCAAGCCTGGATCAAGGAAGAAGAAACCTGAAAGCAGAGGGGACCAAGTTCTTGAATCACTAGCCAGTGATTAAGTGGGCACCAGGATGGCACCGGGCGAAGTCACCGCAGTCAGGTGAGTGGGCGACGCTGGCTCTGCAGATCTCACGGACCAGGAGGCGTTGTCGGCGACCAGCTGTCCCACGATGGATGAAGCTGTCGGCGTCGAAGTTACCCAGGATTGGGCAACAAGCCTTGGCTAATTCAAGCCCACGCGGTGGACTCAAAATGGCGTCTTGAGTGGACCAGGAGGGTCCGGGGTGCTCCTCTTTTGGAAGGGAGCAAGGGCCAGCCTGGAGCAACCAGACCAGCAGCAGAAATGTCGTCGGGCGTCGTTCAGAAGGCCACAAGCCAGCGGGCTAGTAGCCAAACAACGCGGTGAGCAGCAAAAAGCAGAAGGGCCCCACGCAGATCGTGGAGATGCTGGGAGGCTGCACTTCGGTGCTGGAGCTGCTCAGGGTCGGGGCTTCTCGGACCCCAAAGCACTCACCAGGAAATTACTCGGCGGGCTTGCTGGAAAGAAGTCGTGCAGTCTTGAAGATGGCCGGTCCCTCGAGGTCTCGTCACACCCACGAATCTCAGCGTGACTGATGATGCAGGTAGAGGTCAGAGGTGCCAGGGAAGCCGGTTCTCGTCGAGCTGGGCAGTCTTGATCCGGAGGAGAGACTTGCAGCAGACCGCAGTGTTCTTAAGATGGTGCCTGCGGATGCAGGGTGACTACTCCTTAGTCACAAGGGAGAAATCTTAGGAAGAAGTCTTGAGTTCCTTTCGTGGAAAGTAGTTTCAGGATTCAAAGATGATCTGATTTGGAAGGGGGCCAGTTCCTACCTTTATCCTGTAAAAAGGGGCTGGCACGCGACTAAGTCCTGCCCTAGGGGTGGGACTAGGAGGGGGGTGGTTACACCCACTTCCTTGGCGGGCTTTTCCCCAGCACAGGGTCTGGAGTGACCCTGGAACTGGTTCCAGCCAGCCTATGCACAGTGAGCACCGGGGTGCCACGTGAAGTCACCTTCCTCTAAAGCCCTGCCTACCTACAATACACAAAACCCTGTCTGGGACGGTGCTGGCACCGCCCCTGGCAGGAAACCCTTTGTCCTTATCTCCTGCTCTGGGAGGACTCCCAGCAGCAGGAGGGCAGACTTGTGTCTCGGTGGCAGCATCCATTTTGTGGAGCTGAGGCTCTGTTTGACTTTAACCGGGGTTAGGGGTTACATACATGTCGTGTCCCTCTAGAAGGGTGGAATGCTAACCCCGTCGCCAGAATTGGCGAGGGGTTAGTATTCCAATTCGTATGACACCTTACTCGACATGTTTTGATAAAGCGATACCAGAGTTGGCATATAACCGCGAGGATTATAATGCACTTAAGAGTATATGGTATGCGATATCATGGAAACGGCTAAGGGATGGATCCCGAAAGCCGCAGACAGGCTCAGCTCATGCCAGAGCACCATCTCACACGATTTCAAGCACTCTGCCTTCAGGATTGTTAAGGCCTGCCATAGGAGTGACTGATAGGAGATCTGTGTGTCCATTTTTAGGGTTAGATATAGGTATACTATATCTAAAGCAAAGGGTGAGTACACCACCTTGCCCCAGCTGTCGTGCAGCCAGTTGTGTCAGTTTAGTTAGTCAGCCCAGGGGTGGCATAATACATGCTTCAGCCCCTGGGAGACTTCTGGGTACACCTCAGCCCTGGGTACAGGGACTTGGAGAGGGCCCAGTGCCAATTCAGTACCTGAGTACAATTTGGATAGAGAGAACAGCTAGGCTGTGGGTCTGATTAGCAGGCCCACAGCCAGGGAAAGTCGTAAACCAGTGCAGCAAAAAGCAAAAAATCTGGGTGATCATAGGATTGCAGACCCTACTCTCCTACACATGGGGTTTGTGCCTGGAGGTCGGCCTGGTTGCGCCTTACAGGTCTGAAGCCGGATGCTCAGCATCGCATCCTTAATCTCCCCTTTTCGGGTTCCGCTCTCTTCGGGGAACATGCGGACGAAGAAATGACCCGAATGAAGACGGAACTGGACACAGTGAAAGCGGTGGGTTTTGAGAAGAAAAAAGAATTCAAACGCCGCTTCAAGACCAACAGGGGGAGAGGGGCTCAACAGAGGGTTCAAACCCCTCAGTGGTCCCAAAATAAGAACCAGGGGAAATCCCAGTTTCGAGGCAAACCCGGCAGAGGTAGAGGAGGTCAGCAGCAATCCTCTAACACCACAAGAGGAGGAAAGGCCTGAGCAGTGGCTTCCTCTAGCGCCGTTCCCCACTCCAGTGGGAGGAAGTGCTTCACAACAACTGGCAGAGTGGGTCAGCATCACAAAGGATCAGTGGGTGCTGAATATACTGCGCAATGGATACAGGCTACGTTTCCATGCGCCTCCGAAGAGCATTCCTCCAAAGAGCTCTTGCCCTCACCAGCTAAGCTTGCTCCGAAGAGAGGTAAAAGTCCTACTGCAAAAAAGAGCGATCGAGAAGGTTCCTCTCGCTCAAAGAGGAAAGGGAGTTTACTCCAGATATTTTCTTGTTCCCAAAAAAGATCAGGAGGACAAGTTCAGACCAATACTCGATCTTCGACTTTTAAACAAAGTCATCGTCAGAGAAAAGTTCCTCATGTTAGCGCTTCACCAAATATGCCCACATCTTCAAGTCAAATCAAATCAAATCAAATCAAACTTTATTTCGATTGAATTTACAATCATAAAAGTTCATTATAAAAATGTGCAACAGTTAAAAAGACAATGTTGACTGGTATATACAGAAACATAAATTGAATCATTCTAAGAGTCATCTGTACAATGATATCCTGTGTGGCGAAAGAGTACGAGTTATACACACAATAAACAGAAAATGTAAGATGCAGAAACAGTAAATTGAGAGCGAATTTTCAGGCAAGCCTTTAAAAAACATGCTATAGATTTGGCAACATATGGGGTATCTAAAAACTGTAATGCCAAAAGAGCAGGTCTGCATCTTCTCAGCCCGAATTGTCGAAGTAGTGGGACCAACCAGCGTTTACGCGGGGTCTCATACAGGCTACAGAATGTTACGTGCAAAGTAGACTGAATGGAACAATCGTCACAGGGACATCTGCTTAATTCGCGGGACCAATCTAAGGGCTCAGGGAACGTGACAAGACGATAAAAACAGTCGAACCGAAATCTGGTTAGAACATATCTGTCATAGTTTGATAAATAAAAAGACAGATATGGTTGAATACCATAGGAGGATTGTGCCATCATTAAATGGATATTTGTTTGTTTGCCGGTTTCAGAACACAAGCGTAGTTCTCTTAAATGGGTGGCACATAGGTTCTTCAGAGTCTTTCTTGGTATGGCCGTTAGTGAGACAGGATTAGTGAAAAACGCTGGGCAATTCAAATCATTCAAAAAGTTAAAAACATACAAAAGCCAGGGAATCCTTTTCCAGTGAGCCAATGTCAGGCAATCGGTGATTAACAGCCGAGTAAGGAGGCATTGCTCCTTAGTCCAAATACGATGCCAGAGGAGGATCGGTTGGTATCTAATGGTGTCAGAAAGATAATCCCAACCAAGCTCAACATGGCTACCGTAGTTAGGGGCACTGCGAGGAAGAGCTAATACATATTTCAGAAAATCATTTTCTATTACTTGGAGTTCAGTAACAGGAGCATAGCCCCACACGCCCGCTCCATAGGTGGCCACACTCAGGCATTTAGCTTGATATATTTTCATTAATACAGCAGGAGCGGGTTTGCCCAATTTCCGTGAAAAAGAGGTCAGCGCCGTTGTAGTGCGCTGAAACTACAGTGTCTTACTGGAGGTGGCAGGTTTCCAGGACATACGGTCGTCGATAAGGATACCTAGGTATGGATATTTTCTAGCATTTTCTAGCCTAGTATTGTCAATGTAGAGAGGTTTGCATTTTTGAGCTTTCTTACCGATTTGCATAGCAAAGGTCTTGGATTTATTAACTTTTAAACCAAGAGAAAGCATATATTGACAATACTTATCCAGTTGGAGCTGGAGTTGAATTGGTGTTCTCGCTAGAATGACTGAATCGTCGGCATACAGTAATGCGGGAATTGGCCGAGTGTTTATGCAGGGAAGATCCTTATTGTCTGCCAGCATCGCTTGCTCCAATCCATTTGTATAAATATTAAATAGAAATGGAGCAAGGACACACCCCTGCCTAACGCCTTTTGTGATGTTGAAAGAATCCGATAGCTCACCTTTTATGCCGTACCTCACACATGCTTTGGCATCCGAATAGAGCTCACGAAGGAATTTCAGAAGTGGAGGATCGATGCCCAAATTTTTCAGAATCTCCCATAATTTAGTGTGAATTACGCAGTCAAAGGCGGAGCTTAAGTCCACATAGACCAGGTAAAGCTTGCCGCCTTTAGCCCAAGCATATTTGCCCATGAGTAGTGTCAAGTTAAGGGCCTGCTCAACAGTACCCAATCCCTCTTGGAACCCGAACTGTAGGTCTGTTAAGATCTTCTTCTCTATAGCCCAATCCTGGAGACGTTCCAAGATTAGTCTCCCAGCGACCTTACCCAGCGAGTCCAAGAGGGAGATGGGTCTGTAACAAGCCGGGTTGTCACGTTCTCCCTTTTTAAAAATGGGTAGGAGCACAGAAGAAGACCATGAATCAATAAGACCGATTTGTGAAGCTGCAGACATAACTTGCATGACAATTGGAGCCCATAAGTCTAGATTGCTCACAAAGATATCAAGAGGGACTCCGTCCGGGCCTGGAGCTTTCCCGGTCTTTGAGGAAGTCAGTGCAGCGGTCACCTCCACAAGGTCGAAGTGGAGGTCAATAGGATGAATATTATCCTTAGAGATGACTGCCTCCTCGGAACTGGTGGAGTCAAGTGTTGAAGGGGAGTCCCCAAAGATCTCTGAATAATGTGTTACCCATTTTTCAGCGGGAATAGCCACGTCTAGGTGGCGGACAGCTGTATCGTTCGCTAAGAAGGGGGACTTAACTATTCGCCAAAACGACGTAGGATCCTTGTTCCTTGCACTCTCATGCAATTGAGCCCAAAGGTTGTTTTTTAGTTCCTGTTTACGAGTTTTTTGGGCCAGCTTGTAATTCTTTCTTAATGATGCTATTAAGGCCAGGTCTCTATCTTGGCTATGTAATGCTCGTTTAAGTGCACTAAGGGCCTTGCGGCAATGGGAGTCAAACCACCCCCGGGAATCCTTATCATTTGTCTTGTGTTGGCGAGTCAGCTCCAGCCGAATAGCTTCTAGGATGTTAGCAAAGCTGGAAAGGATCAGCTGAGGAGAAGAGGACACTTCCAGGCAGTTTGATATTGAAGGAAGGGTTTTTTGGATAATGCTACTAGTAACCTCGGTAGGGTTAATTTTTGACCATTTTACTGTAAAACCATTAGTTCTACTCATCTCCAGAGAGTGCTGTGTTAAAAGACTGTCCTTGGGGTGGATAGAGGGAGCTGAGTTAAATATAATAGTGATGCTGTTAGAGTAATGATCACTAGAAGGATCAGTACCGATTGTAAAAAAATTTTAAACGGGTGTTGAAAGTTTGCGAAAAAAGAATATAATCAATAGTGGTAGTGAGACCTCTGCCGTGAAAGGTCGGCTTAAACTCAACGGCAGGACACACTAGTTCATTCGCAAATTCGAGGGCTAGTGAAAAAAGACAATTGTTAAAACCAATCCCAATACTAGAGTGAGAAAAGTGAGTGATGGGAAAATCATGCTCGTCTTGGAGCCCGCAAATACCTTTTTTATAGTCACTGCATAAATAAACATTGAAATCCCCACCCCACACAACATAACATTGCATATGTGAGTTCTTAGCCTTCTGATCTTGCAAGTATGAGGAGATTTCTATCAGAGACTTTACACAGTCAGTGGGTGAGGAGTTATACATATTAACAAAATAATAATTGGAGATTTTGTCTGGGGCGAGCTTAAGGATTTGGTAAGTTGGGGACACCGATGGTACTTCATTAATCGTAAATGAAACTTGGTTGGAAATATAGATAGCTAAGCCTCCCTTAGATCTTCCATGTGTAGACGGACTGGCAGCAGTATGTAAAGTTTTATAGCCCAGGATGAGGATTGGGTCAATAGCCCAGGTTTCCTGAAGGCAGACTAGTTTATGCCTATTAATCGCGTCTATCCAGGACTGAAGAAGTATCTTAGATCTAAGCCCCGCGACGTTCCAGTAGATTACTGGAAAATCCCAGGTTGTTGGTAAGGTAGGATTTGCGCCTTGTGAGTGAACAACGGGTGGTAAGCCGCCAGACTGAGTAGTTGGAAGAGAAGTAAAGGAAATGGGATTGGTATCAGAAGAGATAGGAGTGGTATGTTGGTGCCTTATATCTGTCTCCTCAGAACGGGTTGAATGAGCATGGCAGAGATATTGAGCCCGAGGGGTTGTTGGTTGAGAAAATAAATTTAACAGGGGGGTACAAGGCTTAATATGAGAGCCAGGCGAAGATATCGGAGTAAATCCTGACGACGGAGTTTTTCCGGTTATAAGTTTAGAATGTCTCTGGGTGTTAGTAGTAACTTTAGTGATTTTGGGGGGGACTGATGGTCAGTCGACCATATCTAAACAATCGTATCTGTTGGATAACAATGGACCACGCCAGTTGGAAAAATTGGAAAAATTCCCAGGCGCTGGGTTGCTGAATCCATAGCCTGGCCAATGACCACGGTCTCTATTCCTATCCCAGTTCCCCACTCTTGACCAGCTCCAAGGCGGGCCAGGATTATGTCGTAACACCGGGGGATAGAAATATGACAGGTTATGGGTAGCTATCCCTTCTGTGGAAGTGTGATCGCTCCAGGAGCAAATATGCTCAACTGTATTTGGGTCAGCAAAGTTCACTATGACGCAGTCGCCCTGAACAGTTTTAGGTACAGTACCCAGCCAGGGCACTCTGCGCACTGTAGTGACTCTGTTGTCCATAAAGTTAGGTAGAGGTCTATTATTGGACAACCAATATATAACTTTGTTTTTTAAAGACCAGACCGATTCGTTCTGGTTAGGGGGGAGTTCCGGAACACCTGTCATGATAACCACGAAGGGGGATGCCTCAGGCGGGAGATGTATAGGATGGCCCCTCCTCTTTCGGTTGCTCGGGAAGTTGTTAAATCCATCAGAGCTTTTAGGAAGGGTAGGGGCCGGGAACTGGGGGAGAGATGGAGGTTTTGATTGGGTAGACAACTGGGGCTTGGAGGTAATTAACGGTTGGGACACTGAAGGGTTAGGTGGATTGGATGGTACTTGTGACTTGGTGGTAATTGTAGGTGGCTGTTTCCGTATAAGTATCTGTGGAGCCTTTTGAGTGATGGTAGAGGAATTATAAGCAGTCGGACAGGGATTGGGTTTTTTCGTGGTGTCGATAGGGGGGTCTCTCAAGAGCTGGCTTAGGGTCTTTATTAGTGCCCTTGCTTGGGTTCAGAGCTAAGGACAATTGGATTAGTTGGGATTGGACCTGGTACAATGTCTTTTCTATAGGTTTTAAATAGGATTTAATTAGGTCTCCAATTTTACTAAGCAGTAGGTTGTCATTGCTACGGATGTTAGAGATTAAAATGTCGTTCTCGGTCATACATCTCTCGTCGTCACAGCTACGTGGGCAAGGGGAGCTAATATTTAGATTGTCTGCGGTAGGATTTATTACGGTTGCTGGTGGAGGAGGGGGTGATTGGTGGGGAGTCGGAACAAGATTTATAATTTGAGAAGGGGGATGAGAAGTAGACGGGGTTGTGAAATTAGATATAGGGAGGGGATTAGTAATATGGTGAGGCTTGCTAATGTTCCTCTTCTTTTTTTGGGGGATTGCACCCTCGCGTATGCCCCTATCAAAAGTTGGGGAAGGGGCAACAGCGGATTGGCTACCAAAAATATCAGGAGTTTTTTCTAGTGACTGGTGTGAATCGGAAAGATCTAAAGTTGCAGACAGATCCACAGTACGGGGGACTGTATGCAAATCTGCGTGCACTAACAATGGCTGGGGGAGCTCTACTGGACGCTGGGGTGTTTTGGCAATAGCCAGTAGGCCCAAGGAGGAGCGTCTGGCAATATACAGGTCCTGTGAGACTCTCCGTTCCAATAGAGTGATACCCTGTTCAATAGCCTCATTGGCTTTGGTTATAAATTGATCTATCGGACCAATAACCTCAGCAGCTGACTGGGCCTGTTTTTTCACAGTATTTCTAGTAGTTCTAGGAGACATGGTATACGGTAATATGTTATGAGGTAAAAGAACTATAAAAACTAGTTGCGAACTAAGTATAGGTTATTTAACAATGCATGCAGTATCAGTATGAATAAAGGGAAGAAACAAACGTTAATAGGGTGGGCCAGTCCAGTCCTGCCCAGTCTTGAACGGGCCCGCCCTTGGCCCGGGCTTCGCCCCGCGCTTCGACCCGCGCGCGTCCCGCGTTGCGGGTTGGCCTATAGACTTTATAGGGAACCTGCAGGGGGGCGTAGCCGCCGGGGGAAGAGGCACCAGCTGATAGGTGTAAAGGCTGCTGGTCCTCGCAGTCCCCCGGTGAAGGCAGCTGGTAGTTTAAAGATGAGGCGCACGCTGGGAGCGTGCAGGCAGACCGCCGAATGCGGTACAGCTCCCACCAGCGGCGCTTCCTCCCAGACGGACCTTAACTGGATTAGTGCACCCTCCGTGTGCAACGGAAATCCTCCTTCCGAAAATGACAAGGGCAAGTGAGCGGCACCCGCGGAGCGGGTGTCGCGAACAGTAAATAGCAAGTAGTAGGGGGCGCGGCCGCCGGGGGAAGAGGCACCAGCTGATAGGTGTAAAGGCTGCTGGTCCTCGCAGTCCCCCGGTGAAGGCAGCTGGTAGTTTAAAGATCAGGCGCACGCTGGGAGCGTGCAGGCAGACCGCCGAATGCGGTACAGCTCCCACCAGCGGCGCTACCTCCCAGACGGACCTTAACTGGAATAGTGCACCCTCCGTGTGCAACGGAAATCCTCCTTCCGAAAATGACAAGGGCAAGTGAGTCAGAGATTGGATGTGTTCGGTGGACCTGCAAGATGTGTACTTTCACATCCCAATTGCTCAACAACATCGCAAGTACTTGAGGTTTGTCGTAGGGAACAAACACTACCAGTACAAAGTGCTACCCTTCGGTCTCAAGTCCGCACCAAGAGTCTTCACCAAATGCATGGCAGTGGTGGCGGCTTTTCTTCACAAGAAGGGGCTCTTCATCTACCCATACCTGGATGACTGGCTCCTAAAAGGTCCTTCTCCGGTACAGGTAAAGCACGATCTACATCTGTGTCTGCACCAGTTGCGCAGGCTCGGCCTCAATGTGAACCTGGAGAAGTCAGTCCAGCGGCCTACACAGTCCATCCACTACCTAGGCTCCGTTCTGGACACAAAAGTGGGAAAAGCGTTTCCTTCGGAGGAGAGACTTTTTTCCATGAGTCAAAAATGTGGACTCCTGCTAGAGTCTCGGCTTCCAACAGTCCGACAAGTAGCATACCTGCTGGGTTCCATGGCGTCCTGCATTTTTCTCATCCCTAACGCCAGGCTGAGAATGCGTCCTCTACAGCAGGCTCTGGAGGATCAGTGGGACCAAGCGACAGGACGTTGGGAAGATCGTATCACGCTTTCCCAAGCGACGAAAGATGCCATCAAATGGACTCGGAGAAAGAATTTACTGGTGGGGGACTGTTTCACCAACCTCTTCCATCCCAGTCGATAGTGACGGATGCCTCTCTGCAAGGCTGGGGAACGCACATGGGTCCGCTTCAAATTAAAGGCCAGTGGTCTGCGCAGGAGCAGACATACCACATCAATATGCTGGAGCTCAGAGCGGTATACCTGGCTCTCAAAGCTTTCTTTCCAGCGATAGAGTCCAACTCAGTCCTAGTTCAGACGGACAATACGACCACCATGTTCTATCTGAACAAACAAGGAGGCACAAGGTCTCGCCCACTTTCTCGAGAGGCTCAGGCAATCTGGCATTGGCTCCTCTCTCGAGGCCTCACGGTAGTGGCAGTGCACCTTCCAGGCGAGTTGAACGTAAAAGCAGATGCACTCAGCAGGCACTTCGAAGATCAGCCAGACTGGGTGCTAAAAGACGAAGTAGTAGAAGAGCTTTTTCGTTGCTGGGGTCGTCCAACCATAGACTTGTTTGCAGACGTCGAAAACGCCAAATGCCACGCCTTCGCGTCCAGGTTCCACCGGCCAGGGACGCAGGGCAATGCTCTACTGATGGATTGGTCAGGGACATTCGCTTACGCGTTTCCTCCACTGGCTCTGATTCCGAGAGTAGTTTCCAAGCTCCGCAGGTCGAACATGGAAATGATCCTGATAGCTCCGGATTGGCCGCGGCAGTGGTGGTACCCGGACCTTCTACATCTATCTGTGTGTCCACACAGACGACTCCCTTGCAGGCCGGACCTGTTGAGCAAGATGAACGGGAGGATAATGCATCCCAACCTCCCATCACTGAACCTAACAGCATGGCTCCTGAGGTCCTGCAATATGGACATTTGAACTTGCCTCCTGAATGCATGAACATTTTAAAAGAGGCTAAGAGGCCTTCCACGAGAGCTTCCTATGCGTTCAAGTGGAAAAGGTTTTACTTATGGTGTGGGTATCATCACCTAGATCCGACTAAAGGGCAGGAGGACGTCATCTTGCCTACCTCCTTTCCCTGGCAACTGCTGGTTTAAAGTACGCTTCCATTAGAGTGCATTTGTCAGCCATAGTAGCATACAGAAAATCACCTGATCAGATTTCTTTCTTTCAAGTTCCAGTGGTTAAGGACTTCCTCCAGGGGTTGAAGAAAGTGTATCCCCCTGTGCGAAATCCTTCTCCTCCATGGGAATTGAACCTGATTCTATCCAGGTTAATGTCACCTCCTTTCGAGCCCATCCACAAGGCCTCTTAGCCACCTCTCTCTTGGAAGGCGGCCTTTTTGGTGGCGATTACCTCTGCGCGCAGAGTAAGCGAGATTCAAGCGCTCTGTGCGAAAGAACCATATACTGTTTTTCATCACAATAGAGTAGTCCTAAGGGCTCATCCATCTTTCTTGCCTAAAGTAATTTCTGATTTTCATATAAATCAGTCCATTTCCCTCCCTTCGTTTTTTCCAAATCCTACGACCCCAGCCGAGCGGTCGCTTCACTCCTTAGATCTTAAGAGAGTGCTAAAGTTCTATTTGGAAATGACCAAAGGGATTAGGAAAACGGATCAACTGTTCGTGAACTATGGTTCAATGCGAACAGGTTTTCCAGCGGCCAAGAGGTCCATCGCGAGATGGATTGTCTTGTGCATTAAATTGGCCTATCAGCTTGCAGGCAAGCCTTTGTTGGGGTCACCCAAAGCGCATTCCACTAGAGGGAAGGCCGCTACAGTAGCTTTCTTGCACGACATGCCAATGTCAGAGATATGCAAGGCTGCGACATGGAAATCAGTTCATACCTTTACAAGGCATTACTGCCTAGAATCTGATTCCAGGGCCGATACTCAAGTAGGACAAGCCTCTTTGAGGAATCTATTTGGGTAACCTACGGCCTGTACGAGCTTAGTGGTTACTAGGCTTAATATGGTTATTACTGTATTGTTACTCCTTTGCCCGCAGGGAGATGAGGTGAGGCTCGCTTATTCTATTCTAATGCTTATGACTATTGATGAGGATCCCCTGGAAGAGAAGGATTAGTTACTTACCTGTAATCCTAGTTCTCTTCCAGGGGTATCCTCATCAAAGTCATAAGCAACCCTCCCGCCTCCCCGGGCAAAGGAAATTCTTTAATAAGGAGATATTGTTAACCTATCTGTTACTGGGTTTATTTTCAGTCTCCGAAAAGAACAACTGACCTAACTGTCACCCCTGAGGCATGATGGGATACTGGGGGTCATGGGTGCCTTAAAGGCACGGTGTCAGTTTATTGCTATGCCGCTACAGGTTAGCTTTTCAGTCTTTTTAGACTGTGTGTTTGCAATGCAGCCTGGGAGCTTTCTATGCTTCCAGTGAGTTATGAGAATTTCTACTGCTTTCTGAGCATTAAAACAGTTTCTAAAACAAACTTTGTGTTGTTTCTCCTGTTTCTAATGCTTATTACTCATGTATGGTGGAAATTCTTTACAGCATATTTCAGCTCTGTTTTTATTTTGGCTGCTATTGCATGTTTTTATATATATATATGTATATATATATATATATATATATATATATGTGTATATATATATATATATATATATATGTGGGGCACATATAATATAGTGTTTCCGGGGTCCCGCACATGGCTGGGAATATTCTAATGCTTATGACTTTGATGAGGATACCCCTGGAAGAGAACTAGGATTACAGGTAAGTAACTAATCCTTCCACATTGCTCCAAGCTTTAGGATGCACTCCCCATCTGCAAACGACCGTTATAATAGGCTGCAACAAAGACCATCATTGCATGAGTTCAAATATTATGCCTTACGCGTTTCAGACATTCATTCTGTCCTTGGTCACAGGCTGAGTGGCAGCAAATAAATGGCAGAGACTAAGCATCACATCACCAGTTTCTTTTATTGCCCACAGATGGGGGGCTCACATGATCAAAAATTGCCTTCTGGG
Organism: Lissotriton helveticus; assembly: GCF_964261635.1. NCBI lineage: Eukaryota > Metazoa > Chordata > Amphibia > Caudata > Salamandridae > Lissotriton > Lissotriton helveticus. The sequence goes on along the minus strand of NC_136065.1, from coordinate 1,687,378,194 downwards.
ATATGTAGTCTGAATAGCACCGCATGGAGTTACAGCGGCCCGGCGGGCCCTATATGAGGAGCCTTGATATCGGCCTTTCTGCTGGGCGTTTACTGTTGTGCAACGGAGGCTTCAATACATGAGGAACCCACTAATGGCTATATTGTTTTTAGTAATTTTGAGATGACAGCGTGAGTCCTTATTACGAACTCTGGTGCTATTGAGACTACGTATACCAGAAGGCAATTTTTGATCATGTGAGCCCCCAGCTGTGGGCAATAAAAGAAACTGGTGATGTGATGCTTAGTCTCTGCCATTTATTTGCTGTCACTCAGCCTGTGACCAAGGACAGAATGAATGTCTGAAACGCGTAAGGCATACTATTTGAACTCATGCAATGATGGTCTTTGTTGCAGCCTATTATAACGGAGGTTTGCAGATGGGGAGTGCATCCTAAAGATTGGAGCAATGTGGAACTATATGTATATATATATATGTATGATTTACTTTGGGTAACATAGTGTTCTTTCGTACACTGTTTATGATAATTTTTTCTGTATGAAAAATTCATACCTATGTGAATCTATGAAAGGTACCCCAATACTGAAGAGGAAAATGCAATACTTATCTGTAAACTGTAGTTCTCCAGTATTGGTATCTTTCATTGGTTCACATGCGACCCACCCACCTCCCCATAGAGGCTTCCCATTTTCATATTGTATGTTTATACTACACTTGTGCTCGAAAATCCGAGAGCCTCTGTGGAGAGTGTTGTAGAGGGTGTGGTCGCCTGATTGGATGGAGTTTGGACCATATCTAAGTACGAGATATTAAAGTGAATATTTTCTCTCTATTAACATTAATGTGAAAGTAATGACTTATTGCTTTTTATGTACCGTGGGACTCCCACTTCGATGAATGGGAATGATTCAAGCATGTGAATCTATGAAAGATACCAATGCTGGAGAACCACAGTTTACAGGTAAGTACCTTATTTTCATTCTGCTGACAACTTTTTGGAAAAATAAGCTAACCGATTACTCTTCCTGTTTTGGGGATTTCTGAGGTCTGAAATACCTTGTATAGCATGGTAGGAAGCTTCTGTTTCAACAGATAAAGGCTGTTGCATATCAAGAGCACTAGGAAGACATTCTGTTAAGAAATAAAAAGCCTGATTAGCTTCATTAGATTACACGAAAACTGCTCCCGCACTTAGTAACGTAGTGATAGGTCTTATGGTTTCAGGGAAAGCAGCAATGGACTGATTTACTGGTGGGTGAGCTAGACGGACACAAGCTATGTGCAGGTGTCAATTGTGCACTGTGAAAGTGCGTTGCCTGTCCTATTCTGAAAGAACAATCACATCTTCTTAATGGTGTCATTAAATACACAACATTAGCATATTGGAACAATGAACTGAAGCCAGATGAGTCAAAACATCGTCGCAAAATCACATACCGGAAAGTTTGAAAGTGGCCCTGGTGACCCAGGGACCTTCGAGAAAGACATTAGGACACTTTGTGTAACTTATCATGAGCATACAAGTGGAAGATAGCTGCAGCATCCATCATTGAACAGTGCTAGAGATAGGGGCTGAATTCATATTGCTTTGACAGTATACATGCACCAAAATTCAGATTTTGCTGGTTTCCACTGAAAAGTAAGTATTTTGTTTGGTGAGGTTTTTAGCAGTTCAAATTAGTTTTACCTGAACCAAACGCTAAGCATGAGTAACTATCTATCGTCACCAGTAGAAGAATAGAAAGTGCTTGCATAAAGAATAAAATACAAAGTGTCTTATAAAAAACTGTAGCAACAATCACCGACAGGACATGAGTGACACTGGTGTAGTATCCGCTGCTAAAGGAGAAGTATCAGTTTTAAAGGCTCTTTAGACTATAGCACATCTAGCTATATTTTACTCCTTTTCTCCCAGTTTTATTTTGCAAAAACATTTGTGAATGTTTTTCTTACCACTGTCTTTTCTTTGGTGATTCTTCTAAATTGCAAGTGGCTAACAAACATTAGCTAATGCAGCCTTCAAATATCTGTTGAATTGGTTATATTCTTAAGAGCAAAAATGTTATTTCTGAAGAAAAGTATATATCTTTCTTCTGAAAAGTGCTCTGCGATTCTGTGCATGAGTGGGATAATTCAGTGCTTATGGTTTCATTGAAGATTCCCCTGAAGGAGTGCAAGAATTTCTGGTTTGCATTTTTGTCCTCACTCATCTTCCTCCACTTTCGAAAGTGTGATCTACAGTTTACAAACGATGTCTGCAGTAAACATTTTACTCTTGCAACCATTTTGCCAGCGAGCCACACAATGGTAGTATAGCCACCTCATGAGGGAGAGAGGACAGATCTTAATTTACTTCCCTTCTTGTCTTGTTTCAGCCTCAAGTCTCTGGTCCTGGACGCCATTCAAAGGGAGCCTGAGTAAGTCTAAATAGCCTGCACGACGTGATAAAAAAAAAAAAAAAAATCTTGAGGGGTGGGAAGGGGTTTGGGGGGCACCTCCTTTCCATAGATGTGAATATGTCAGGCAGTATGCACCACAACATTCTACGTGCAATGTGCTTATAAAATGCAATGTACAGGGGAATTCATTTCAGGGGCAATATCTGATAAGCACATTTGGTATTGCATAGTGTAAAATTTGGTGATCATCCTTATTGTTGATTAATCTCTGCCTGCTGGAATCCTGCAATGATCGCGTTTTCGAGAGGTAAGCTTCTCATTTGTAATGAAGAATGAATGATCTGTATTTCCGAATTATGCATGAATCTCCAATTTTCTTTCTGATTATAAAACATACTAAAAGCACTTTTGCAGAGCATTACCCTAATACTGCTCTAAAAGTAACAGAGCCACGTAAGTGGAGGAAAAAAACCGTTAGGCAGTATAAAAAGCCAACAATATAAAATGTGCACTGTTTTAATGAGCGATTAGGTTCCTTATTACAGCATTCCATGTACTAGCAATTATCACAGAAGCTGTTTTCTACCCCCCGCCCAATTGGGTAAGAAGGATTTTAGAACACTCCCTGGGTTTACTTAGATTTTGATTTCATTTGAAGCTTTGTGTCATCTGGCTCTAATTCTCTACCATATTTTTGTTACTCTTAAATGACATTTTTGAATGTATATTTCATTCGTCCTGGGGGACCACAGGCAAGATTTTGAGAGAATTCTTCAGAAGGGATTTCTGTTCTCCAACCAACTCATTAAAATTACAATACATTCATCACACATTACAGCTTCAGAATTCTTCCATAGCATATCCCTGTCAAGACCCTCTTTGCTACACATCATGCCTTGAGTCGTATAGCACAGCTAACACGGGTGAATCTCCCTTTGACCTGTGAACTTCTTTTTGTTAAAGATGCTGAGATTGAAGAGTGAAGCAGAGCTACTCAGCGCAGTGGGTCTAGAGCAAAGAAGAAAGTTCTTCACAGCCCAATACAAACAAGAATTATGTTGCAAATACAGAGGGTTCAGTCTCCTTATTGGCAGAATCACCCTCAACAGCAGCAACAGACCCATTATCAGCTTTTCTACCAATGTAGGTAAATCAGAGGTAGTAGTCTCCCAATTATAAACCTTTTGTGGAAAGGACAAAGGACAGACTTTATCTCTCTCTCTAGAGTCATAACCATGGTGCAAAAAGCAAAAGCTTCTGAGACTATTTGCTTTTCATCAGTTACCTACTCAAAGGGATGCTCACCTAAAGTTTCTGAAAGTACAAGGTATCTGGTCAGAGAGAGGTATTTGTATTTGAGAATACTAAAGCTCTTGTGATAGCCGAGAATAAGTTTATGAGAGACTTGGTTTCGCTTTTAGCCTCAACTCCATTAAAACCATTATTTGCCGATCTGGGTAGGAGGTCCATTTGTGACATTGTCCAGCTACGTCCTCTATTATTTTGGGTGCGCCTCAGGAGGACCCCGGAATTAGCTAATTATGCTCTGGTGTTTGACGAATTATTAAAACTAAATATCTCGGGTAAGATCAAGTGGCTAAACGATTTAAAGAAGCTTACAATTAGCGTGGGTTTAAGCGACGCTTGGGCTTCCCAATCTCCCCCACCGAAACAAATGGTAAAAAAACTCTATTGGGACTGGATAGAGGCTAAGGCTCAGCACAACCCAAACTGGGGCCAATTAACTGAATTTTTTATCCCACAAGCCTACCACAAAGTTAGAACCGCTTTTGGATTTTATTCAGATCCCCCAGGATAGGACTCTCTATCTGAAATTTAGACATGGCACTCTCCCTCTTAAAAATTTTGCGTCAGGTTGGGGTAGGAGGAGGGAAGAGGATAGGAAGTATCCGGGTTGTTCTTGCCCAGAAGAATCTTTAGGTCACTTTCTTTTTGCCTGTAAAGCGTATTTTCAGGCTAGGAACAAATGGTTAAAGCCAGTTTTTAAGAACCTTGGAGTAAGGGACTATAAAACAGCCCTACGAATTATGGTCTCCAATACCACATGTATGGTTACTGTTTGTGGGGTTGCAAAGTTTTTAGCATGTGCGTGGATTATCAGGTTAAGGTTGTTGCAACACACGTCCACAGTCAATATCCCCATATGACTTTTAAATGCATTTTTCCTACTCTGTTTTAATAATTTTTCCTGTAATGATGAAGTGTTTTGTTTTTTTTGTAACATATATGTATGTATTCTATGTTTGTACTTTTTATGATACATGTATCAAATAAAGTATAATGATGATGGTATTTGTATCAAATCAGCATTCTGAAGTTCAGTTGGTTCATTTATTCCTAAAGGCTTTACTTTCCTTCTCTGATGAAGGTCAAGTTTCTGATTCAGACTGAGAAGAGTACCAAGATCCACTACATCAACAAACAAGAGCTCATGAGGCCCAGGACCCCTCATTGGAGACGTAGATAATTTGGCACTGGCTTCTGTTGAAAAACTTATACATCCAAGCTATGGCATAGCAAGGTTGCTAAGGACGGTTATGCAAACTAGTAAAATGAATCCTTTTTATGCTCTAATCCCTCAACTGTCCATCATTCATTAGTCTCAACTAATTTATTCTCCAATTTGCTGCTATACACACAATCAGCCTACATAAAGCGATTACCTTAAAAAAAGTTGGAGGAGAGAACACACCATATATCTTAGCATTGGTTTTTTTTACAACATAAAATAATTGATATATGTAGCTTAATAAAAGGTTGAAGAATCAACATCATATTGCAGTAAAGTATTAAATAAAAAAATGTAAAGCATTAAATAAAAGTCAAAAGCACTCAAACCATTTTGATTGATGCTTCCCTCCGGGGATGGGTAGCATACATGGATTGAATTCAAATCATTGGAACATGGTCAGAGGAATAGAAGACATAGTCAATGAGCCTGTAAGAGTTCAGGGCAGTCCACCTCACTTTCAAATCCCCTTTTCCAGGGATCAAGACAGTCTCTTCTTTCGCAGAAGGAGAACACTTCAAGTAGCAGGAAATAGGAAGATCCAGGACTGTCTCTCAATATGCAGTTATTGTGGAATAATGGATCGCCAGGAATTTACACGCTGCCACCGTTGTTATTCCTTGTGTCCAAAATGCTGAAGTGGACTTGCTGGTCTTTGAAGACAATTATGAATATGTATAATTAAGCAACATGCTACTAGACAACTTTTGCAAATAATGTTTCTACAGATACAACAGTTCTCAAATTTAAAAAACGTTTGATTGACACTTGATTCATAATCAAACTTATGTACCAAAATGGCTACGCCATTCCTGGTTCACCGTTCCTCACTTATTACGGGAGTTTTCTATGCTGGCAGTGATTTCTTCAGGTGCTCAGATGCTGCAACCTGACCTGACATCTCTGAACTTGGTGGCTTATCTAGTGAATTAATCCAATATTGGCACTTCAGTCTACAGCAGGACTGCCTGGACATCTTTAAAGAGGTCAACCATACTTTAGGCAGATCTTCCTACGCGTTTAGTTGTTATATTTAGAAGAACATTATTAATCAAGGCCCTAGTGTACTTTTTATAGGCGCTAGGAAATGTAATATTTGTAGTGTGATTTATGCACCTTGATTTATGCTTATAGATGTGCTTTTATGCTTACTAGGTTTTACCTACTGTTTTATGTTTTCTACTGTGGTCTAGGTTTGATTTATTCCCTACTGCAGGTTATGTTACTAAGTTTAAGTCTATTTCCCAATGCAAGTAATGTTTAGGAGTTGTGGTCTACTAGATTTAGGCTTATGAGGTTGGTGCAGAATAGAGTTCTTGCCTCATGTGCTACTGTGCCTGTTCTTTGATGCAATTATGTACGCGAGGCGCTTGTATGCTCGATGGGGCTGCAGAACGGGAGTGCTCCCTGATTATTGCAGAATGACTCTGGAGACGCCACGCCAGACCTGCCACTCACCCCCTCTGAAGACATGCGGACACTGGCCCTGTCCTCCTGCCGCTTCACGGCATAGATTACACCCCCTATGCTTTGGGGATTTTGGGGACCGACTGAACTTAACACCAAGGTCTCAACCCCCCTGCCTGATTTCAAGTTGGCAGCCTCAGTCGGTTTCTCCACGATGCTCTTAAGCTCCCGGACAATAGAACTGGTCAGCGTCCTGAGCTTAACCACATCCCTCACCTGACCTTGATCCTGCTCTCCCTCCTGGACATGTACTCTGAACCTTCCCTCGACCGTAGAGACCCTGCTATTTGTCCGATGTCCGGTGGAGCTACCTGTTAGCTGAAGAGGATTTGGGTTGTGGCTTCCCCCTCGGCCGTCACCTACCCAGCTGGATTTTGGACAGACTTTCCTTTGTCTCTGTCGTTTCCCCCTCCTACCCTTTCATCCCACCCCCTTCCCCCTCTACGCTCCCTTCTTCTCGCCCTCTTCCCCTTTAATTGTTTTTCTGTTGAGATCTAGCCATTTGACCGATGCCTGGTAGACCTACCTGATAGCTGAAGGGGAGATGGACCGAGGATTCCCCCTCGGCCGTCACCTACCCAGCCGGACCTTGGACAAACTTTCCCTTCGTCTCTCCGCTGTATCTATACACTACCCCTTTCGCCCTCACCCCCTTTCCATTCCTCACCCCATTTTCCTTTTCTTCTATGCTCCTAAAAAGTTTGTTCTGGTATCTTTTGTAACTATTTTCCCCTTGTCTCTATGTCCTGTCTTCCTCCTACCCCTTTACCCTATCCCCTTACCCTTCCTGCTCCATTCACCTTGTTCCCCTATGTTCTTTAAATGCTTTTGTTGATACTTATGTAACTTTTAACTGATGTAATTTGCAACATTACTGTCCCTCATGTAAAGCACTCCGATTCCATCGGGTCTAGCCAGCGCTATATAATAACTCATTAATTAAATTTTCTCCCTTTGTCTACCTCCATAGCTCCTAGCTCCTATCCTCTCTCCCCTGAATCTCTCACCTTGCCTGCTAGTCTGCCTGCCCCCCTGTCCTATGTACCCTTTGACTAAGCACTCCTTCTCCCCGTGTTGGGAACAGATCCAATATTTATACTCTGGAGTCTCAGCGTACCCGCTGAGAGAGCCCACTGCGCCAAGGGAGCCACTTACAGCTGAGGTAGGGTATGGCACCCCTTGCCAAAGCACTCCCTCTCCCCTTTTTGGGAAAAGATCCAGTATGTAGGCCTTGGAGTCTCAGAGACCCCTCTGAGAGAGTCCACTGTGTAAAGGGAGCCTCCTGCAACAGAGATAGGGAAGTGATACCACTTTCCCTGGGATCACAGCTTACTGGACTTTGGACGTTGCTTTGACTCGTCTACCGGTTTGTGTCCCCATCGCCCTTCCCCTCCTCTTTCCTTGCGTTGTCCTTCACCCTCCCCTCCTCATTCCTGTCTTCATTACCTATCTACTTCCCCAGCTCCTTCCCCCCTCCCCTGAATCTTTCCCCTTGCTCGCTTTTCCCCTTGCTCGCTTTTCCCCTTTCGTATTTGTGCTTATTGTTTATCTTGACCTTACGGAGTCCGAGAGCACTGGGACCTGAGGCAGCGGTCCAGTTGCTCAAGGCTCCTTCCCATAAAACGTTAGGGAATCACTCTCTCTTCGTGGATTCCGGGTTGGTGGCAGCATCCCGGCGCCATTTGAAAGAGAGACAGCACACAGGGCATATCTTGAGAACTTTGCTCGTTATTTTAAACCTTGCTTTTAACTACTGATCCATGCTTATTTGCACTAATGTTATGCCTCACTGAGTAACTGTGACTAAAACGGTTTTCATTTTCTCAGATTCTCTTTCAGGCTGAAGGTTGTGAGAAGTTGGCCTGATGTGCATTGCTCACTATTCTAGTGATCACTATATATCAGTCCAAACAACCCTTATTGATGATTGGTTGTAAGTCAACCTTATAGACCAGCTATCCTAGTAGCATGGATACGAGCAGTCTAAGGCTAAGACTCTAGAGGGCGTGTTAAGCCAGCTGTTTTACCATCACATTACCCCTTGAACACCCAGTGAAAGGACACCACACAAGTGTTATGAAAATAAACAGTGTATTTATTAGAATCACAACAACCCTGTACTCTTTATGAGGACAGGGTGCTAAGCACACAACAAAACTCTTATGAAAATACTTAAGTTAGCACGTTATACACAAATGCCCGAGGGGCACGAAAAACCATATACTCTAAAAGTGGAATGCGAATTACTAGCAGGTAAGTAACGATTCTCAGAGGCTTTGGGATCGCTAGGACTGGACTACTGAACCTTTAGATTACTAGCAGGAGGCCTAGGGAACTCGGGTGCAGAGTGTGCACTCTCACGCGGGATGCGGGACAAAGTCTATGGAAGCTAGAATTCACAAAGTTAGTGTTCACGGGCGAACCCGACCTGGTAGGGAGAAAACGACAGTGGATCCTGACCCTTGGATAGTGAGGCTATGCTGGGGCACCGAAATGCCGAAGTTACCTAGCCCAGGGGCTGCAGCTGCATAGGTCTGAAAAGACGTCGGGAATCCTCGTGCCGGACCAGGAGCCTGGAAGAAGGAAGTTGCTGGCAGGCGACCAGTGAAGAAAAGTTCGATGGATCCAAGCCTGGATCAAGGAAGAAGAAAACCTGAAAGCAGAGGGGACCAAGTTCTTGAATCACTAGCCAGTGATTAAGTGGGCACCAGGATGGCACCGGGCGAAGTCACCGCAGTCAGGTGAGTGGGCGCTGCTGGGCTCTGCAGTCTCTCGGACCAGGAGGCGTTGTCGGCGACCAGGATGGAGGTGCGAGCTGTCCCACGAAGGTTCTTGCTGTCGACGTCGCTGGACCCAGGATTGGGCAACAAGTCTTGGCAAATGCAAGGCCCACGCGGTGGACCTAAAATGGCGTCTTAGCCGGACCAGGAGGGTCCAGGGTACTTCTCCGATGGAGGGAAGCAAGGGCCAGTCTGGAGCAACCAGACTAGCAGCAGTATTGTCGTCGGGCGTCGTTCGGAAGGCCACAAGCCAGCGGGCTAGTAGCCAAACAACGCGGTGAGCAGCAAAAAGCAGAAGGGCCCCACGCCGATCGTGGAGATGCTGGGGGGCTGCTCTTCGGTGCTGGAGCTGCTCAGGCTGGGGGCTTCTCAGACCCCAAAGCACTCACCAGGAAATTACTCGGTGGGCTTGCTGCGCAGAAGTCGTGCAGTCTTGGCGATGGCCGGTCCCTCGAGGTCTCGTCGCACCCACGGTTCTCAGCTGTGCTGTAGAGGTGGGTAGAGGTCAGAGGTGCCAGGGAAGCCGGATCTCGTCGAGCTGGGCAGTCGGATTCCGGAGGAAGGACGTGCAGCAGACCGCAGTGTTCTTAGATGGTGCCTGCGGATGCAGGGTGACTACTCCTTAGCCACAAGGGAGAATCTTGAAGAAGAAATCGTGAAGTCCTTTCGTGGAAAGTGGTATCTTGATTCCAAAGATGATCTGATTTGGAAGGGGGCCAGTCCCTACCTTTATCTGGAAAAAGGGGGCTGGCATGCGACTAAGTCCTGCCCTAGGGGTGGGACTAGGAGGGGGGTGGTTACACCCACTTCCTTGGCGGGCTTTTCCCCAGCACAGGGTCTGGAGTGTCCCTGGAACTGGTTCAAGCCAGCCTATGCACAGTGAGCACCGGGGTGCCACGTGCAGTCACCTTCCTCTGAAGCCCTGCCTACCTACAATACACAAAATCCTGTCTGGGACGGTGCTGGCACCGCCCCTGGCAGGAAACCCTTTGTCCTTATCTCCTGCTCTGGGAGGACTCCCAGCAGCAGGAGGGCAGACTTGTGTCTCGGTGGCAGCATCCATTTTGTGGATGCTAAGGCTCTGTCTGACTTTAACCGGGGTTAGGGGTTACATACATGTCGTGTCCCTCTAGAAGGGTGGAATGCTAACCCCGTCGCCAGAATTGGCGAGGGGTTAGTATTCCAATTCGTATGACACCTTTCTCGACATGTTTTGATAAAGCGATACCAGAGTTGGCATATAACCGCGAGGATTATAATGCACTTAAGAGTATATGGTATGCGATATCATGGAAACGGCTAAGGGATGGATCCCGAAAGCCGCAGACAGGCTCAGCTCATGCCAGAGCGCCATCTCACACGATTCCAAGCACTCTGCCTTCAGGATTGTTAAGGCCTGCCATAGGAGTGACTGATAGGAGATCTGTGTGTCCATTTTAGGGTTAGATATAGGTATACTATATCTAAAGCAAAGGGTGAGTACACCACCTTGCCCCAGCTGTCGTGCAGCCAGTTGTGTCAGTTTAGTTAGTCAGCCCAGGGGTGGCATAATACATGCTTCAGCCCCTGGGAGACTTCTGGGTACACCTCAGCCCTGGGTACAGGGACTGATAAGGTGACTCAGTATCCAATTTAGATATGTACCTAAGGTACATGGAATCCAATTTACAGAGAGAGCAGTAGGCCTGGGGCCCTGAATAGCAGGGTCCCAGGTCAACTAAGTCAGAAAACCAGCAAAACACCAGGCAAAAAGTTGGGGGCAACCATAGTCAGGGATCTACCTTCCTACAAAGGTGTTTGTTAATTACATCGTTTAAGGCACGCCGCGCAGCTGATTACTAGCGCCACCTTTTACTCACCTTCAGATAGCGGCCCCTCTGCCCCGGTCCACCGCGGCTCCCTTGCCGATTATGTGGAGGGCGGCTCATCTACCGCGGCTCCTGGTGCCGGTCTGGTGGTGAGAGCGGGCGCCATATTGGGAGGAGTCCGAGAGCACTGGGACCTGAGGCAGCGGTCCAGTTGCTCAAGGCTCCTTCCCATAAAACGTAATGTGCTGGAGGGTGCGCAGCGCACGAGCGCAGCGGGCGCGACGGAGGCGCGCCGGAGTCGCGCTAGAGTCAAGCTCGTCTGCGCTCGTCCGGGGCTCGGGGCGAAGGATAGTGCCTGCTCCTACACATACACATCCGCTGATTTACTAGCGCTGAGACCAACTTCTACGATGTGTCCACCCGTCCCTCACAACACGGCCAAACGAATTACTCATTTGGGTATAAGCACTCCCGCTACTTCTACTGCTGACCTTGTCCCTAAGTACGCGATGCTTACTACCACACCCAGCACTATCTGCTCGTTTAGGTGTATATATTTAAACACCCGCTCAATGACTAAACATCAGGCGGACATCTTTCTGTTATTGATGGACATACAACCGGATATGTTGCTATTGACTGAGACTTGGCTCACCCCAGACTCCCTACCGGACATTCTAGCTGCCCTACCAGCAGACTATTACATACTGTCAGCAATACGCCCGGGAGGGAAAACTGGGGGAGGAGTGGCCATTATTGTTCATAAGAAACATCAACTCAGACAACTGTCATCCCTGCCTTTACCCAATACAGAAAATATTGTCGCCAAATTAGACACCCCTAATGGATCACTTGCACTGGTGCTACTATATCGCCCACCCCAAACCATGGCTACATTTCAATCTACCTTAGCACAGCTACTTGCCCCCTCTGGTCATTAACCATCCTAAACTACTTTTGGTCGGGGACCTAAATTATTGGTTTGACAATCTATCGCAAGACCCCCAGGCTGCAGAGATGAAAGACCTTTTTGATGACCTCAATATGATACAACATATTCGCACTGAGACTCATCAGAAAGGTCATAGTCTCGACCAAATCTGGTCCTTGAACCTATCCTTATCCTCGATTGACATAAAACCGTGCTGTTGGTCTGATCACTACAGTATAAGCTTCTCATTTCAGTTAGATAAGATCAATCAATTCAAGCTACAAACCAGCAAGACCATCAGGAAATGGACTTCCATGGATATGCCAGCATTTTTTAATTTTTTACATACTTCCCTTCCCCCTGAGACTACCAATGTGGAGCAGGCCGATTATCGGCTTAAAGAATGGCTTACTTCAGCGATTGACATCTTTGCTCCTCTTATGCGTCTTTGTAGCTCTAGGAGCTCGGACGCACACAAATGGTTCACACCTGAGCTTAAAAAATTAAAACTGGAAGTGAGGCAACAGGAAAGGTTATGGCGCTCCCAGTACTGTCCTCTAGCCAGGGCTACTTACTGCCTAGCCAGGAAGGCATATCAAAAAATTCTACATAACCACAAGACCGCCTACTTTTCATCTAAAATCTTAAACGCCACCAACAAGTCGAAAGAAATCTTCAGGATAGTGAACGATTTATGTAATGATGACAGAACTACTCCCCCCGTAGTTCCCACTCAAGCATTATGTAATTCCCTGAATAACTTCTTTAGCGAAAAGATTTTATTGATTAAACAGAACATCTCCACACTTCCAGCTTGTGCCCCGGTGGAAGACATTTCTTTTAATTCTTCAACCCTACACTCCTTTCCCCCTATTGATCTGCAAGTCTTTTTAGAACTTTTATCTAGAGTCAAATCTGGCTCCCCTATGGATGTCTGTCCCCCTCAAATCATGAGGGAAATTGGCTGGGCCATTCCTAATAGCATGATACCTTTGCTTAACAACTCTCTCTCTCTTGGGATAGTGCCCAGCAGCTTCAAGCAGGCCTTATTGATACCTCTCACTAAGAAACCTGGTATCGATCCGCTGGACCTCACGAATTACCGGCCAATATCCCTGCTGCCCTTCCTATCCAAAATGTTGGAGGCTCATGTTACAAACTACCTCTCAAGCTTTGTGGAGGAATCGGGCTATCTTCAACCTAACCAAGCAGGATTTCGGCCTGGTCACTCGACTGAAGCAGTAATACTGGCTGTCCAGAACACCTTGAGGTCCAACGCTGACAAAAATCTTCACCAAGCCCTGGTGCTCCTTGACCTGTCTGCGGCCTTCGACACGGTTGACTACTCCATTCTGGTCAACCGTGTCGAACAGGCAGGTCTCAGAGACTCTGCCTTGGCCTGGCTAAAATCGTTCATATCCGAACGCACCCTAGCTGTCTGCCTAGGCTCTTTTTTTGCTGCTAAAACCAATTCCTTTTGTGGGGTCCCCCAAGGCTCTTCGTTGTCCCCCTTATTGTTTAATTTGTATATGCGGCCCCATCTTTTTGTTTTGAGAAAACATCAAGTTACTGTATACAATTATGCAGATGACTTGCAGCTAGTCTTTGTACTCAACTCTTTAAATGCTGTGGAGGAGTTTCAGGCTACCATGACCCTTATCCAGAGTTGGATGTCCTTAAATCATCTCAAGTTAAACCTGGGGAAAACTGAGTTGATTTTGCCCGGTAAGAGCGAAATCAGCTGGAGCCCTAGTTTTTGGCCTGCTGATATGGGTCTCCCCCCAAAGAAATCCCAATCAGTAAAAAGCCTGGGGGTTACCATCAATGAGGACCTTACTTTAAAATCCCAGATTGGAACTGTGGTTTCTTCTGGATTTTTCCAACTGAGGAAGATTAGGAAAATCGCACATTTCCTCACCCACACTGCTCTAATTCAGGTAGTCATGGCCCTAGTCCTGTCCCATATCGACTTCTCAAACAGTCTCTATCTTGGCCTACCTGTTGGCCAACTTAGAAGACTGCAGTACCTGCAGAATCAGGCCGCCAGACTGATCTGCAATGTACCTAAATGGGAATCGATCAAATTAGGCTTAGAGACCTTGCATTGGTTGCCTGTGGCTCAAAGAGCCGAATTTAAAGCAGGGTGCCTTATTTTCAAGGCACTGCAAGGCAAGGGCCCCCTATTTATCAGGCAGTTGATTGGAAGGTATGTTCCCCCACGTAGCCTAAGATCGGCACATAAAGGTCTACTTGAGGTGCCACGCTTTAAGAAAAAACGACAGGGAGGCAGTAGTTTTCACTTTTTAGCAGCCACTTTGTGGAACTCCCTGCCGCTAGCTCTCAGACAGAGCAAGGACCTTTTGGACTTTCGAAAGGAATTTAAGACTCACCTCCTCAAACAGGCATACTTGAAATAGAGACTTCTGTTGATTTACCCCGTTATGTTGTTTTTTTTAATCTCTTTCCAGCGCCAAGAAGCCCTTGGGCGTATGCGCGCTTTATAAATTTTAAATAACATAACATAACTGTAGGAGAGTAGGGTCTGCAATCCTATGATCACCCAGATTTTTGCTTTTTGCTGCACTGGTTTACGACTTTCCCTGGCTGTGGGCCTGCTAATCAGACCCACAGCCTAGCTGTTCTCTCTATCCAAATTGTACTTAGGTACTGAATTGGCACTGGGCCCTCTCCAAGTCCCTGTACCCAGGGCTGAGGTGCACCCAGAAGTCTCCCAGGGGCTGAAGCATGTATTATGCCACCCCTGGATTGACTAACTAAAACTGACACAACTGGCTGCACGACAGCTGGGGCAAGGTGGTGTACTCACCCTTTGCTTTAGATATAGTATGCCTATATCTAACCCTAAAATGGACACACAGATCTCCTATCAGTCACTCCTATGGCAGGCCTTAACAATCCTGAAGGCAGAGTGCGTGGAATCGTGTGAGATGGTGCTCTGGCATGAGCTGAGCCTGTCTGCGGCTTTCGGGATCTATCCCTTAGCCGTTTCCATGATATCGCATACCATATACTCTTAAGTGCATTATAATCCTCGCGGTTATGTGCCAACTCTGGTATCGCTTTATCAAAACATGTCGAGTAAGGTGTCATACGAATTGGAATACTAACCCCTCGCCAATTCTGGCGACGGGGTTAGCATTCCACCCTTCTAGAGGGACACGACATGCCTGTAACCTATAACCCGGTTAAAAGTCAGACAGAGCCTTAGCATCCACAAAATGGATGCTGCCACCGAGACACAAGTCTGCCCTCCTGCTGCTGGGAGTCCTCCCAGAGCAGGAGATAAGGACAAAGGGTTTCCTGCCAGGGGCGGTGCCAGCACCGTCCCAGACAGGGTTTTGTGTATTGTAGGTAGGCAGGGCTTTAGAGGAAGGTGACTGCACGTGGCACCCCGGTGCTCACTGTGCATAGGCTGGCTGGAACCAGTTCCAGGGTCACTCCAGACCCTGTGCTGGGGAAAAGCCCGCCAAGGAAGTGGGTGTAACCACCCCCCTCCTAGTCCCACCCATAGGGCAGGACTTAGTCGCGTGCCAGCCCCTTTTTACAGGATAAAGAGAGAGACTGGCCCCCTTCCAAATCAGATCATCTTTGAATCCTGAAACTACTTTCTGCGAAAGGAACTCAAGACTTCTTCCTAAGATTTCTCCCTTGTGACTAAGGAGTAGTCACCCTGCATCCGCAGGCACCATCTAAGAACACTGCGGTCTGCTGTAAGTCCTTCCTCCGGAATCCGACTGCCCAGCTCGACGAGAACCGGCTTCCCTGGCACCTCTGACCTCTACCCACCTCTACAGCCCAGCTGAGAACCGTGGGTGCGACGAGACCTCAAGGGACCGGCCATCTGCAAGACTGCACGACTTCTTTCCAGCAAGCCCGCCGAGTGAATTCCTGGTGAGTGCTTTGGGGTCCGAGAAGCCCCCACCCTGAGCAGCTCCAGCACCGAAGAGCAGCCCCCCAGCATCTCCACGATCTGCGTGGGGCCCTTCTGCTTTCCGCTGCTCACCGCGTTGTTTGGCTACTAGCCCGTTGGCTTGTGGCCTCCCTGACGACGCCCGACGACATTTCTGCTGCTGGTCTGGTTGCTCCAGACTGGCCCTTGCTCCCTCCCAGAAGAGGAGCACCCCGGACCCTCCTGGTCCACTCAAGACGCCATTTTGAGTCCACCGCGTGGGCTTGAATTAGCCAAGGCTTGTTGCCCAATCCTGGGTAACTTCGACGCCAACGACTTCATCCTCCGTGGGACAGCTCGCACCTCCATCCTGGTCGCCGACAACGCCTCCTGGTCCGAGAGACTGCAGAGCCCAGCAGCGCCCACTCACCTGACTGCGGTGACTTCGCCCGGTGCCATCCTGGTGCCCACTTAATCACTGGCTAGTGATTCAAGAACTTGGTCCCCTCTGCTTTCAGGTTTCTTCTTCCTTGATCCAGGCTTGGATCCATCGAACTTTCCTTCACTGGTCGCCTGCCAGCAACTTCTTCCTTCCAGGCTCCTGGTCCGGCAACGAGATCCCCGACGTCTTTTCAGACCTATGCAGCTGCAGCCCCTGGGCTAGGTAACTTCGGCACTTCGGTGTCCCAGCATAGCCTCACTATCCTAGGGTCAGGATCCACTGTCGTTTTCTTCCTACCAGGTCGGGTTCGCCCGTGAACACTAACTTTGCCTTTTCTAGCTTCCATAGACTTTGTCCCGCATCCCGCGTGAGAGTGCACACTCTGCACCCGAGTTCCCTAGGCCTCCTGCTAGTAATCTAAAGGTTCAGTAGTCCAGTCCTAGCGATCCCAAAGCCTCTGAGAATCGTTACTTACCTGCTAGTAATTCGCATTCCACTTTGAAAGTATATGGTTTTTCGTGCCCCTCGGGCATTTGTGTAACGTGCTAACTTAAAAGTATTTTCGTAAGAGTTTCGTTGTGTGCTTAGTACCCTGTCCTCATAAAGAGTACAGGGTGGTTGTGATTCTAATAAATACATTGTTTATTTTCATAACACTTGTGTGGTGTCCTTTCACTGGGTGTTCAAGGGGTAATGTGATGGTAAAACAGCTGGCTTAACAAGCCCTCTAGAGTCTTAGCCTTAGACTGCTCGTATCCATGCTACTAGGATAGCTGGTCTATAAGGTTGACTTACAACCAATCATCAATAAGGGTTGTTTGGACTGATATATAGTGATCACTAGAATAGTGAACACTGCACATCAGGCCAACTTCTCACAATAACATACAAGTAACTATGTTGCCATGCTCTAATAACTGTGTAACCTTTGTAACGATGTAACCTGTAACTACGATCTGATGCTCATGTAAAGCGCTCTGATACCTCCGGGTCTAGCCAGCGCTATATAAAACCTTTAAAATAAAACTGTCAGGAGATAGCGGTTCTCTTTCTGGGGATACTCGTCAATAGTCATAAGCACTGATTAGTCCCACCCATGTGTGGGGACCCTGGAGCATACACAAAATACACATACACACACATATATCAAAACTTTAAGTACGTTGTACCTTCAAACATATATATGTATATGTGTAAATATAAATATAAATATATATATATATATATATATATACATATATATATATATATATGTGTGTGCATTTGTGTGTGTGTGTGTGTGTGTATAAATGTGTTTATCCAGTATTGGGGTATCTTTCATAGATTCACATGCCTGAATCATTCCCCGTCGCCGAGGCGGGAGTCCCACGGTAAATAAAAAAGCAGTACCAAAGGTAAATAACAGTAGTAGGCCGAAAAGAAAAGGCCTGAGGCCTGGATCTTAGTAGCCTATCTACATCATTATGCTAAAAGAACCAAGAATCTGAGAGATGAGGCTATTATTGGGACTACAGACACTTTAATCTGCCACTTCTGATGAGGACAACGAGTATTCCTTCACCTCATAGGAGATGTCAAAGGGAGAAGTCGCGCCAGAAGCCTCCAGAGGGCGCGCATAAAAGCCATAAAGACTCACCTTCAGTCTTTATAAGGCACTTCTCACTGAGAGGCAATTGGGAAAAACTTCCTCAGAGGCTGATCCTTCAGCTCCCTTTTCATCCCTGACACTACATCAGGGACATCCTCTTAACCTGACATTAGGAGTCTATAACAAAACTCCATGTCTACTATTACTGCCTCATCAATATGGACCTCATCTACGATGGTCTCCTCTACGAGGGTCTCATCTACGACGGTCGTCGACGACTGCCTCATCTACGACGGTTGTCGACGACTGCCTCATCTACGACGGTTGTCGGCGACTGCCTCATCGACGACGGTCGTCGACGACTGCCTCATCTACGGCGGTCATCGACGACGGCCTCATCTACGACGGTCATCTACGACGGTTGTCGACGACGGCCCCATCTACGACGGTTGTCGACGACGGCCCCATCTACGACGGTCGTCGACGACGGTCTCATCTACGATGGTCGTCGACGACGGTCTCATCTTCGACGGTAGTCGACGACGGCCTCATCTTCGACGGTCGTCGTCGACGGCCTCATCTATGACGGTCGTCGACGGCCTCATCTATGACGGTCGTCGACGACGGCCTCATCTACGACGGTCGTCGACGACGGCCTCATCTACGACGGTCGTCGACGACGGCCTCATCTACGAAGATAGTCTATGACAGCCTTGTCTGTGATGGTCTCATCTACAATGGCATTGCCTAGGACAGCCTCGCTCGAAGACAACCTCATCTACGAAGGTCGTCTATGACAGCCTTATCAATGAAGCCTCATCTACGTATGGCCTCATCTATGAATGGCCTCATGCACGGATGGCCATAATACGATTGCCTCATCTATGATTGCCTCATCTACGGATTACATCACCTATTTTAACCTCATCTATGATGGTGTCGTCTATGACAACCTCATCCTCTATGTATGGCCTCATCTACCAATGGCCTCATCTACCAATGGCCTCATCTACCAATGGCCTCATCTACCAATGGCCTCATCTACCAATGGCCTCATCCATGATAGCCTCATCTACGGATGCCCTCACCTATGATTGCCTCATCTAAGAAGGCATCGTCTATGACAGCCTCATCTATGATGGTTGGTCATGACGGTTATCTATGAAAACGTTCTGGTCTGCAATACCCTCGCCTACATAACCATGTCTACGTCAGTAAAGTCTATGATGAAATTGGCTACGATGGCCTCATCTATGACAGCATCCTGTACATTTTTTAATGCAGTGGGCAGCAGCTAGATCTCGACTGCCAGTTACAGTCGAACAGACAGAATATTTCCTTCATGATTTCAATGACGAATCCAGGAAGATCTCAAGAGTGGTACCTATAATAGACTAAGTCTATTCCACCAGTGCTTCCACACATAGAAAAGAAATAATGTGCACCTGCTAACAGCCTATCCTGTCTGATAGGCCACTGTCCGGCCAGATTCAGTAATTTCACAGGCCACCCAACAACAATCAAAAATCCCGCAACGCCTATCACCACCACGCCTGACAAGGAAGGACGTCGTCTGGACTTTATAGGCAAAAAATTCTGTACTTTGGCAGCGGCCTCTATTAGAGCTGGCAATCCTCTAGCCATAATCGGCTGTTATGACCGTCAAATGTGGTCAGACATGGCGAGTTTCATTGACCTCATTCCTGAGGACCGAGGGCAGGAAGCAAAAAAGATTCTGTTGGAAGGAGAACTTGCCGCATCAGAAACTTTAGATTTCGCTTTGGACATAGTGAACACCAACCTCCGTCAGTTAGCGGGGGATGCAGTGCTTAGACGCCAGGAATGGCTTAAAGCCACTACTTTCAGACCTGAGGGGCAAATAAAGATTCTAGGCATGGCCTATGATGGAGAGTTTTTGGGGTTTGGTAAACATTTTGATGAAGCCCTCTTAACTATAAAAACTGACACGGATACTGCACGATCATTAAGCACCCTTCAATACGGGCGCGGATCTTTCAGAGGAGCGAGATGACGTGGTTTATCATCAAGTGGAGGATACCAAAACCAACCGAATAAGCAGTATCAATCCCACTACAGCCTTACAGCCAGACATCATACCGTCGATAGTCTACGACTAATTTCTCCCGTCAGGGTGGTCAAAAGAGATCACAGTATCAAGGCCGAGACACTAACAGGGTGCCAATCATTTTACCCTCCTTACCCATGGGCCCGAAGATTTCAGCTTTTGTTCACAAGTGACAGGGAATTACGTCAGACCAATGGGTTCTAGACCTAGTAACCAATGGCCATTCCCTGGAATTCATCAAATAGCCACCTACTACTCCGCCCAGGGGTACCCCTCCCCCTCGTCTTCACAAGATTTGAGTTGTTTAAACAAAGGATATTTTATGGCTTCTCTGGATAGAGAAGATGCATATTTCCACATACCTATCCACCCCAAACAGCACAAATATCTTCGCTTTCAAGTGGCTGGCGCCCATTATAAGTTCAAAGTGCTCCCGTTTGGGCTGACATCGGCACCAAGAACCTTCACGAAGCACTTGGTACCAGTGGCAGCAGCATTGAGATCTCGAGGAATACAAGTATTCCCTTGTCTAGACGATTGGCTGCTCAAAGATCCTTCAGCGCACGAAACCAAGATTGCCACAGTAGAATGTACCCATCTCTTCTCTTCTCTGGGGCTGATTCTCAACGACAGCAAATCACAGTTACGTCCTCTACAAGTAATGTCTTTTCTCGGAGCAAGGTTAGACACGGTCCAGAGCAACGCATTCTTGTCACACGACCACCAGCTGCATCTTCAAAAATTGGCAAGGCTAATTTCTAAAAGGTCAGATTTAGTTTGAATGTTTGCTCCGCTCCGGAGGATGTGCTCTTCAGCGATACATCTCATATCCTTGGTATGGCTCAAAATGACACCTCTTCAGGAGGAACTGCAACTTTAATGGCGACAAACAATGGGTTCGTACGACGATACCATCAAGGTTACGCCGTGCATGATAAATTCTATACATTGGTGGTCGCAGACAGAAAATCTAACCCAGGGTCTCACGTTCCTACAGACTATTCCAGATTTAGTTTTAACGACTGATGCCTCCATGGAAGGATGGGGAGGTCATCTGCTGGAATTGCAGACTTCAAGGAAGATGGTCTCAAAGACAACAGCAGATCAACAGGCTTGAGCCCCACAACGCTTTTCTGTCCCTCCAAGCATTCCTCCCGAGGATTGTGGGTTCCTCTGTGTTAGTCCAGACCGACAATACCATCAGCATGTATTATATCAATATACAGCTACACTCTCTCAAGAGGCTCAGGAATTGTGGGAAGGCGTCACATTCCACTAGATGCCCTGAGAGCCGAACACGTCAGGGCTCTCCACAATACCCTGAGCACGTCTCAGTCAGACTGTCTCGAGTGGAAGCTGGAAAAGGAACAGGTGAACCCAGTGTTCCAAGTTTGGGTCAAACCGGCACTGGATCTATTTGCAATGAGAGAGAACAAGGAATGCCGATATTATGCCCTGTCCATGCAATGGTCGGGGATTTGTGTGTACGCTTTTTCCCCAATACCATTAGTTCCGAAGGTGCGCCGCAAGATGAAGCTGGAAGGTTGCCATCTAATTCTGATTGCACCCCGTTGGCCAAGACAATATTGGTTCCCGGAACTTCTACTATTGTCTCCAGACAAGCCCATTCGCCTACTGCTGACGCATACGATGTTGTCAAGGGACGGAGGCCAAGTGGTTCGTCCGGACCCACAGTCACTGCACTTGCACGCACAGCTTCTCATTTCTTGGAGTTCAAGGACCTCAACATTTCAAAGTACTGTTGTGAAATATTGGCCAAATCTCGTGCCCAAAGCACAGTCAAGACTTGTCGCCTCAAATGGAAGCGATTTTGCTGTTGGTGTGAGGTGAATAAAATTCACTCAATTACAGCTCTTGCAGAACAAGTTCTCCATTATATGCTTTCTCTAGCCAAGTCTGGGCTTACTTTTTCATTGGTCAAAGTACATCTTGCTGCTCTTTCCAGATTCAGGAAATGTTCAAAATGTCCTTTTTCTGCTCTTCTTCACTTGCCAAACAAATTATGAAAGGACTTTTCTGAGCCTTCCCTCCAGTGCGAGCACACCTCCAGAGTGGGAACTCAACACTGCTAGCGCAGTTAATGAAGCGTCCATTTGAGCCGATCCATAAACCTGATCTCAAATTCCTCACTTGGAAGGTTGCCCATTTACTGGCTCTTACCTCGGCAAAAAAGGGTTCGTGAAATCTAAGCTTTCACTATAAAGGAACACCTTTTTACATTTGCTCGGGACTATGTAACCCTTTGAACAAATCCCAGGTTAATTCCTAGGGTACCAACACAATTTCACTTGAACGAACCGGTAAGATTAAAAACATTCTTTCCGGATCCATCCACTCCAGCTGAAAGAGCAATGCACTCGCTGGATGTTGAATGCTGTTTAAAATTCTACCTACAGAAAACGAAGGATATCAGACGATCCAACCAGCTGTTCGTGGCTTATGGTCAAGCAACTCTTGGAAATGCTGTAACAAAGGCAAGAATAGCCAGATGACTGGCATCTGCTATTCATTTCTGCCATGACAAGGCTAACAAACCTTTGCAGAGGAAAGTCAAAGCTCATTCGACAAGAACAGTACCAATGTCGACAGCTTTGTTTGCTGGAGTAACTCCGGAAAATATGTTGTGCTGCGACATGGAAACATGTCCACACTTTCACGAGATATTACTGCCTTCAGTCTACATGTCAAGAGGATTGGGCAGTTGGACAGGCTGTCCTACGCCACCTTTTTCTTTGACACCAGTTTCAGGTACCCTTTGGCTTTTTAAATATTATCTGATTGTCATTATTCATGATATACATAAGGTTATGCGATTATAACACGTTCTTTATATTTATATGTACTTTCGTATATATAATATGTCTATAAGGCTTACATATCCATGTATGGACATTACTATGCATGTCTCTTAAGTTCTTATAACTCATGTTTTAACTTTGAAGGTTTGCATTTTCAATCCTCTGTTAACAAATAATGGATGCAATTGGGAGTTTATCAGCACAAGTCTCCCACCATCCGCAACCGACTGTATACTTGGTATACTGCTTGCTACTCTGATTCAGGCATGTGAATCTATGAAAGATACCCCAATACTGGATAAGAAAACAAGTTACTTACCTGTAACTACGGTTATCCAGTATTGGTATCTTTCATAGATTCACATGCACCCCCCTCCTCCCCGGAGCGTCAGTTCTCTGTTTTGTGATACTTATTTCTCACTTGTGCTAACGAAAATCTGAGGAGAACTGGCTCTGCAGAGAGGGTTCTAGAGGGTGCTGATAGCTGATTGGTTGTGACCAAATTCTTGGTTCTTTTAGGATAATGATGTAGATAGGCTACTAAGATCCAGGCCTCAGGCCTTTTCTTTTAGGCCTACTACTGTTATTTACCTTTGGTACTGCTTTTTTATTTACCGTGGGACTCCCGCCTCGGCGACGGGGAATGATTCAGGCATGTGAATCTATGAAAGATACCAATACTGGATAACCGTAGTTACAGGTAAGTAACTTGTTTTCATATATATATATATATATATATATATGTGTGTGTGTGTGTATATATGTGTGTGTGTGTGTGTGTGTATATATATATATATATATATATATATATCTAACCAACCATTTTCCCATCAGGAAAACACGTAAACGACACGCCAGGAGTTGCTGTGCTCGAAAATTTATTTGGCAGCAAAACAAACAACGCGTTTCACCTCACGGCTTGTTCACGTTTGCTGTGAACTCCAAACCATAGTCCTTTTACATTCTCAATTAATCATCATAAAAATAGGACTTATTGTGCACACCTATAAGTGAAAGTATAGCGGACATCTTGGAACAGGAAATACCATCATTTTTATGCCAGTTATGGTCGTGACTTAAGATTTATAAAGCTGTATTGTAGCCATAGTTCATAGTATCTTACTTCTTATGGCTTGACAATCCGCTATGATAGGTTCAACTAAAAAAGGTTATAATTCACCAAAATTATTTTCTCACAACCAACAACATTATTCAATCCATATCTATCCATGTTGGTATAAGGTAGTTATCTCAATTAATCATGTGGTCAAATAAGAAAATATGGGCCCACAATTTCGCCCCAGTGGGCGTGAAAACTCTGTTAGATGGGCAGCATAATATCCCTTCTTCAATATACATCACATTATAAACAATGGCATTGCATATATCAAGCCCAAGTGGGCATTTTACACATATATATCACATTGTAATTAAATCTGATGACCACTTGTTTATCGTGTCCTTTTGAATTTCAAAAGTAGTAACCTATAACTTGTTCTTGGCTGCTTGCTTCATGCGGTTGATTTATTGTCATATTAGATTTAAATTAAGTCACAAAAGTCTCTTCCGTGCCACACAATTATTCTTGAACTGGCATTTCAATGTATAATTGTTCCAAATGTCCATAGTTGTCGAAATAATTTCTGTGAAATTAAAAAACATATATACAAAGGTTTTAAAAAAGACGACTCTAAGCTGAACAGCTACTTCTTTTTTCAGATTTTTAGCAATGTCCAATATACAAGCTGATTACATTTTCTGCATTTTTATTTCTCCAAATGGACAGAAAGCTCCTCATGATATTCAAACCCTGAGGGAATGTAGTTTCAAAGTCAATGATATACTTAGATTCCATTTTACGAAGGCATGTAGTTCTATCACCCCCACGTATTCCCAGGTCCAGTACCACCATTCTTAACAGGTTTTCATCTTGAAAATTATATTTAAAAAAAAATGTCTGGCCACTGGATATTGTATGTTGTGGTTCCTAATAGCTCTAAGGTGTTGTAGCACTCTTTCTTTGGCTTTTAGGGTGGTACTTCCTATGTACCATTTGTCACACGGGCAAATGAGTAAATAGACACAGTACATAGTGTTACATGTTACTGTTTTCTGTATAGAGAACACTCTCCCCGTACCTGGTAACGTCACCTCTTTGCAGTTAATACTGTTTCGGCAGGCTTTACACGATCTACAGCACCTAAAGCCTGGTATATCATTGGGTGTGTTAATGCTGGTCACGGAATTGGGGCTGAGTTCGTCTCTTAGAGATTTACTCCTTCTAAACGTAACTTGTGGGTTATCATTTAGATGTGGTTTCAGATGTTGATCAGTTAGCAACACGTGCCAATGTTTATTAAGAATCTTCTTCAATGCCATGGCTTGACCTGAGAATGTAGTAATGAATCTAATGTTAGATTCAGTGTTGTTGACTCTGTTTGTATCTAAAAGTTCTTTCCTCTCTTTCGTTTCTACTCTCTTCACGGCTCCCTGTATGGTTTTGTTGTTATACCCTCGTTCTTTGAAGCGTTTGATCATTGTTACTTGTTCATTATCAAACGCTTCCTTGGTACTGCAGTTACGTTTGGCACGTAACAGTTCCCCATAGGGGATACTGTCAATAAGGTTTCTGGGATGTGCACTCCTTGCATTCAATAAACTGTTGCCGGCTGTTGTTTTCCTATAGAGACTAGTCGTCATCACTGTCCCTCTGATTTCAACTTTTGTGTCTAAAAATTCAATTTCCGATCTGTGTATATGCTCAGTGAATTTAAGATTCATTTAATTGGTATTCAGCTGGCACACGAATCTTCTTACTGACTCCTCTGTGCCGTTCCAGATCAAAAAGATATCGTCGATATACCTCAGCCACAGGACAACTTGGTTGTTAAATTCGGCAATTTCACTGGACACCTGCTCCTCCCACCAACCCATAAATAGGTTGGCATAACTGGGGGCGAAGCAGGTGCCCATTGCCGTGCCCTGTGACTGCCGGTATACCAACTCATCAAAGATGAAGAAGTTATGCTGTAAGCAAAATTCAATTAGCTCCAGCAACATGGAGCTAATTGAATTTTGCTTACAGCATAACTTCTTCATCGGCACGGCACAGAGGAGTCAGTAAGAAGATTCGTGTGCCAGCTGAATACCAATGAAATGAATCTTAAATTCACTGAGCATATACACAGATCGGAAATTGAATTTTTAGACACAAAAGTTGAAATCAGAGGGACAGTGATGACGACTAGTCTCTATAGGAAAACAGCCGGCAACAGTTTATCGAATGCAAGGAGTGCACATCCCAGAAACCTTATTGACAGTATCCCCTATGGGGAACTGTTACGTACCAAACGTAACTGCAGTACCAAGGAAGCGTTTGATAATGAACAAGTAACAATGATCAAACGCTTCAAAGAACGAGGGTATAACAACAAAACCATACAGGGAGCCGTGAAGAGAGTAGAAACGAAAGAGAGGAAAGAACTTTTAGATACAAACAGAGTCAACAACACTGAATCTAACATTAGATTCATTACTACATTCTCAGGTCAAGCCATGGCATTGAAGAAGATTCTTAATAAACATTGGCACGTGTTGCTAACTGATCAACATCTGAAACCACATCTAAATGATAACCCACAAGTTACGTTTAGAAGGAGTAAATCTCTAAGAGACGAACTCAGCCCCAATTCCGTGACCAGCATTAACACACCCAATGATATACCAGGCTTTAGGTGCTGTAGATCGTGTAAAGCCTGCCGAAACAGTATTAACTGCAAAGAGGTGACGTTACCAGGTACGGGGAGAGTGTTCTCTATACAGAAAACAGTAACATGTAACACTATGTACTGTGTCTATTTACTCATTTGCCCGTGTGACAAATGGTACATAGGAAGTACCACCCTAAAAGCCAAAGAAAGAGTGCTACAACACCTTAGAGCTATTAGGAACCACAACATACAATATCCAGTGGCCAGACATTTTTTTAAATATCATTTTCAAGATGAAAACCTGTTAAGAATGGTGGTACTGGACAAAGTGGACCTGGGAATACGTGGGGGTGATAGAACTACATGCCTTCGTAAAATGGAATCTAAGTATATCATTGACTTTGAAACTACATTCCCTCAGGGTTTGAATAATCATGAGGAGCTTTCTGTCCATTTGGAGAAATAAAAATGCAGAAAATGTAATCAGCTTGTATATTGGACATTGCTAAAAATCTGTAAAAAGAAGTAGCTGTTCAGCTTAGAGTCGTCTTTTTTAAAACCTTTGTATATATGTTTTTTAATTTCACAGAATTTATTTCGACAACTATGGACATTTGGAAAAATTATACATTGAAATGCCAGTTCAAGAAAAATTATGTGTGGCACGGAAGAGACTTTTGTGACTTAATTTAAATCTAATATGACAATAAATCAACCGCATGAAGCAAGCAGCCAAGAACAAGTTATAGGTTACTACTTTTGAAATTCAAAAGGACACGATAAACAAGTGGTCATCAGATTTAATTACAATGTGATATATATGTGTAAAATGCCCACTTGGGCTTGATATATGCAATGCCATTGTTTATAATGTGATGTATATTGAGGAAGGGATATTATGCTGCCCATCTAACATAGAGTTTTCACGCCCACTGGGGCGAAATTGTGGGCCCATATTTTCTTATTTGACCACATGATGAATTGAGATAACTACCTTATACCAACATGGATAGATATGGATTGAATAATGTTGTTGGTTGTGAGAAAATAATTTTGGTGAATTATAACCTTTTTTAGTTGAACCTATCATAGCGGATTGTCAAGCCATAAGAAGTAAGATACTATGAACTATGGCTACAATACAGCTTTATAAATCTTAAGTCACGACCATAACTGGCATAAAAATGATGGTATTTCCTGTTCCAAGATGTCCGCTATACTTTCACTTATAGGTGTGCACAATAAGTCCTATTTTTATGATGATTAATTGAGAATGTAAAAGGACTATGGTTTGGAGTTCACAGCAAACGTGAACAAGCCGTGAGGTGAAACGCGTTGTTTGTTTTGCTGCCAAATAAATTTTCGAGCACAGCAACTCCTGGCGTGTCGTTTACGTGTTTTCCTGATGGGAAAATGGTTGGTTAGTTATATTGGGCTTCCGGGACCCTGAAAACGACCCACTCGCGAGCAGGTACTGGCTTTCACCGGGATTCCGTGTTATGATATATATATATATATATATATATATATATATATATATATATATATATATATATGTGTGTGTGTGTGTGTGTGTATATATATATGTGTGTTTGTATATACTGGATATGGGGTGTCCTATACTGCAACGTCTAATTTGCACCAGGATTCAACTTGCCGTTACCCCACGTCCCACCTGCCCAGGTATGAAGGTTTCTGGGAGTTGTAGTTTGCCACGTAGCTGCAACATGGTGGATGGTCACATGGTTGGGGGAGGCGTCCTTTTCTTATCAGGGGAGTGGTGCAGTACCATTTAAAAGCCGGACATATATGTGTGTGCGTATATATGTATGTGTGCATATGTGTGTATATATGTGTGTGTGTGTATATATGTGTGTGTATATGTGTGTGTGTGTGTGTATATATATATATGGGTGTGTGTGTATATGTGTGTATATGTGTGTGTGTATATGTGTATGTGTGTGTATATATGTGTGTGTATATGTGTTTACCCCAGTATTGGAACTTTAATAGATTCCCATGCTTTGTATCATTCCCCGTCGTCGGAATGGGAGTCTCGGTAACAAAAATACCATAGCTGTAGGTACAAAAGACCAAGGAAAAAGGCCTAGGCCTCATTCCCTTTTGTAGCATATCACCCTCTTTGTGTAAAAGAGACCAAACTCAGGCCTCAGTCAATCAGAAGTGCCTTCCTGAAGGAACCTCAGAGCCTCAGATTTTCTACCGCACGTTGTGCTTAGGGAGTCTCCTTTGAGCTTTGCTCAACTTCTACTTTTACAAAGGATTTCTTCAGGATTACTACTTAAATCTTCAACTTCACTTCAGGATTGTTGGCTGCCTTCCAGGATGTCAGAAATGGAGAAGAAAAAAGCCCTTTTCAAGCCTTGTTCCACCTGTGGCAAGAAATGGCTTTTTGTGGAGGATAAGCACAAAGACTGCATTTACTGCCTCTATCCTGACCACCAGGCTGCGGAATGTAAAATCTGTCGCACCTTTTCGGCCAAGACCCTCCGGGACCGTGAGGGAAGACTCTTGACATGGCTCCATAAACTGAAAACCAGGAAAGATACTGTCTCCAGTGACAGTGAGGATGCAGCATCGATGGCTTCTTCAAGAAGGTCAGTGAAAAGGGGTAGGGGTTTGTAGGAGAGTAGGGTCTGCAATCCTATGATCACCCAGATTTTTGCTTTTTGCTGCACTGGTTTACGACTTTCCCTGGCTGTGGGCCTGCTAATCAGACCCACAGCCTAGCTGTTCTCTCTATCCAAATTGTACTCAGGTACTGAATTGGCACTGGGCCCTCTCCAAGTCCCTGTACCCAGGGCTGAGGTGCACCCAGAAGTCTCCCAGGGGCTGAAGCATGTATTATGCCACCCCTGGATTGACTAACTAAAACTGACACAACTGGCTGCACGACAGCTGGGGCAAGGTGGTGTACTCACCCTTTGCTTTAGATATAGTATACCTATATCTAACCCTAAAAATGGACACACAGATCTCCTATCAGTCACTCCTATAGCAGGCCTTAACAATCCTGAAGGCAGAGTGCTTGGAATCGTGTGAGATGGTGCTCTAGCATGAGCTGAGCCTGTCTGCGGCTTTCGGGATCCATCCCTTAGCCGTTTCCATGATATCGCATACCATATACTCTTAAGTGCATTATAATCCTCGCGGTTATGTGCCAACTCTGGTATCGCTTTATCAAAACATGTCGAGTAAGGTGTCATACGAATCGGAATACTAACCCCTCGCCAATTCTGGCGACGGGGTTAGCATTCCACCCTTCTAGAGGGACACGACATGCCTGTAACCTATAACCCGGTTAAAAGTCAGACAGAGCCTTAGCATCCACAAAATGGATGCTGCCACCGAGACACAAGTCTGCCCTCCTGCTGCTGGGAGTCCTCCCAGAGCAGGAGATAAGGACAAAGGGTTTCCTGCCAGGGGCGGTGCCAGCACCGTCCCAGACAGGGTTTTGTGTATTGTAGGTAGGCAGGGCTTTAGAGGAAGGTGACTGCACGTGGCACCCCGGTGCTCACTGTGCATAGGCTGGCTGGAACCAGTTCCAGGGTCACTCCAGACCCTGTGCTGGGGAAAAGCCCGCCAAGGAAGTGGGTGTAACCACCCCCCTCCTGGTCCCACCCCTAGGGCAGGACCTAGTCGCGTGCCAGCCCCCTTTTACAGGATAAAGGTAGAGACTGGCCCCCTTCCAAATCAGATCATCTTTGAATCCTGAAACTACTTTCTGCGAAAGGAACTCAAAACTTCTTCCTAAGATTTCTCCCTTGTGACTAAGGAGTAGTCACCCTGCATCCGCAGGCACCATCTAAGAACACTGCGGTCTGCTGCAAGTCCTTCCTCCGGAATCCGACTGCCCAGCTCGACGAGAACCGGCTTCCCTGGCACCTCTGACCTCTACCCACCTCTACAGCCCAGCTGAGAACCGTGGGTGCGACGAGACCTCAAGGGACCGGCCATCTGCAAGACTGCACGACTTCTTTCCAGCAAGCCCGCCGAGTGAATTCCTGGTGAGTGCTTTGGGGTCCGAGAAGCCCCGACTCTGAGCAGCTCCAGCTCCGAAGTGCAGCCCCCCAGCATCTCCACGATCTGCGTGGGGCCCTTCTGCTTTCCGCTGCTCACCGCGTTGTTTGGCTACTAGCCCGTTGGCTTGTGGCCTTCCTGACGACGCCCGACGACATTTCTGCTGCTGGTCTGGTTGCTCCAGACTGGCCCTTGCTCCCTTCCAGAAGAGGAGCACCCCGGACCCTCCTGGTCCCCTCAAGACGCCATTTTGAGTCCACCGCGTGGGCTTGAATTAGCCAAGGCTTGTTGCCCACTCCTGGGTAACTTCGACGCCGACGACTTCATCCTTCGTGGGACAGCTCGCACCTCCATCCTGGTCGCCGACAACGCCTCCTGGTCCGAGAGACTGCAGAGCCCAGCAGCGCCCACTCACCTGACTGCGGTGACTTCGCCCGGTGCCATCCTGGTGCCCACTTAATCACTGGCTAGTGATTCAAGAACTTGGTCCCCTCTGCTTTCAGGTTTCTTCTTCCTTGATCCAGGCTTGGATCCATCGAACTTTTCTTCACTGGTCGCCTGCCAGCAACTTCTTCCTTCCAGGCTCCTGGTCCGGCAACGAGATCCCCGACGTCTTTTCAGACCTATGCAGCTGCAGCCCCTGGGCTAGGTAACTTCGGCACTCCGGTGTCCCAGCATAGCCTCACTATCCAAGGGTCAGGATCCACTGTCGTTTTCTCCCTACCAGGTCGGGTTCGCCCGTGAACACTAACTTTGTGAATTCTAGCTTCCATAGACTTTGTCCCGCATCCCGCGTGAGAGTGCACACTCTGCACCCGAGTCCCCTGGGCCTCCTAGTAGTAATCTAACGATTCCCTAGTCCAGTCCTAGCGATTCCAAAGCCTATTAGAACTGTTACTTACCTGCTAGTAATTCGCATTCCACTTTTAGCGTATATGGTTTTTCGTGCCCCTCGGGCATTTGTGTAACGTGCTAACTTAAAAGTATTTTCGTAAGAGTTTTGTTGTGTGCTTAGCTCCCTGTCTCATAAAGAGCCAGGGTAGTCTTGTTATAAATAAATACACTGTTTATTTTCATAACAACTTGTGTGGTGTCCTTTCACTGGGTGTTCAAGGGGTAATGTGATGGTAAAACAGCTGGCTTAACACGCCCTCTAGAGTCTTAGCCTTAGACTGCTCGTATCCATGCTACTAGGATAGCTGGTCTATAAGGTTGACTTACAACCACTCATCAATAAGGGTTGTTTGGACTGATATATAGTGATCACTAGAATAGTGAGCACTGCACATCAGGCCAACTTCTCACATTGGTGAGCAGCGGTTGGGATTTGAGCTTGCTGTTGTTTTACCACACATGCCCTAAGAATATCTTGTGAAAGATCACATAAGTACTAAAGGTACATATAACTTAGCTTAGAATACTCTGAGTTCTACTGAACCAGCTGTTGTAGCTCCTAGGGCCTAGCACACCCTAAGCTACAACTCTAGCAAGGGATCAGTAGGCAAACATATAGTGTAGGTAAGTGCACCACTTACACCTCACTAGAAAAGCATGTCGACTCAGGAGGACTCTACTGAGACTCCCCTGGTCAGTGTTGACCCTCCACAGGTCACTTCAAGATATGCAGCTCTCAGCTTTCATGAGATGAGACAGATCTGTGTCTCCAGAAAACTGAAGCAGGGGTCTAACCCCACCACTTCCTTTCTGATAGGTCTCTTAGAGACATATGATGCCAGAAAGCTTTCTCAGTTACATGAGAACATGCCAGCCTTAGAGGGAACCTCTGGGGATCCAGATCTCCACAACACTGATTCAGCAGTTGAGGAGGAGGATCAGGAGGTACTCTCTGGGGATGAGGTAGACAAGGGTCTTGAGGTAGTCAGAAGGCTAACTAGGACCAACTTAGACTTACTTGGGCTAGGATCTGGGGGCCCCCCAGTACTAACCCGAAGTGGGCCTAACCTTGGAGTTAGGAGAGATAGATCTCTTTCTAGGGACTCCAATAGATCTCTGCACTCTAATGCCTCTTCTCAGGGGAGAAGGAATCCTCCACAGAGGAGATTTACTTCCCCTCAGAGAAAGGAGCATGAGGCTAGGATGAGACAAACTGAACTGAGGATTGAAAGGGAAGAAATTGCCCTGGCCAAAGAGAAGCTTGCCCTGGCAAGAGAGCAGCAGATGAGTGGGCTAGCTCCCACTGGTGGCAGCAATCTCCCAAGAGATAGAGAGAAGGGTTTAGATACTAAACACCTGACTAAAATAGTGCCCCCCTTTAAGCAAGGGGATGACATCCAGAAATGGATGGCTGCTCTGGAGAGGGCCTGCACTGTGCAGGGCATTCCCCAGAGTCAGTGGGCAGCTATACTGTGGCTCTCCTTTGATGGTAAAGGTAGAGATAAGCTCCTCACTACAAGAGTGGAGGATGCTAACAATTACCAGGTCCTGAAGAATACACTGGTTGATGGGTTTGGTTTAACCACTGAGCAGTACAGGTTGCTGTTCAGAGACACCCAGAAAACTCAGTCTCAGGACTGGTCTGATTTTGTGGATTGTGCCACTAAGGCTTTGGAGGGCTGGTTGCTGGGTAGCAAGGTTACAGATTACACAGGATTGTATAATCTAATGATGAGAGAACAAATTTTAAACAATTGTCAGAACCAGTTGCTGCACCAGCACCTTGTTGATTCAGATCTGACCTCTCCCCAAGAATTGGGAAAGAAGGCAGACAAATGGGTCAGGACAAGGATCAAGCAGAACCAGAACCAGAACCAGGGTGGTCAGAAGAAAGCAGACCAGAAGGGTAATGTTAAGAATGAGCAAAATGACCAGAAGTCTTCACCAGGTCCCCAACAAACCAAAGAGGGTGGGGGTCAGGCTTCCCAGAAGAAGAAGACTCAAGAAGGCCAGTCAAAAAGGTGGTGCCAGTACTGCAAAAGTAAATCTCACTGGTTTAGTGAGTGCACCAAAAGAGGAGGAGGACAAACTCCTGCCACTACAGCTCCTAAAGCAACTGCACCCCCTAGTACAGTCAGTAGTGGTAGTGTCACTCCCAAGGCATTAGTTGGGTTAACCTTGGGTACTGAGGGGTCTGACAACTTAGTTGGCACACTCACTCAGGCTGTCCTTGTCTGTACAGGGGATATGGATATGTCCCCTGAAATAAGTCCCAATACTTTGGGCAAATACAGGCAGACACCTTTGATTAATGGCAAGATGGCTCAGGCCTATAGGGACACTTGTGCCAGTGTCACCATGGTGACACCTAACTTTGTGGACCCTGGACAGATCATGCCAGGTACTGATTTCCTGGTGACCAATGCCAGCAATGTCACTACTAGTCATAGTGTGGCAATTGTGGCTTTCTCCTGGGGTGGAGTGAAGGGACAAAAGAAAGTTGTAGTCAGTTCAGACCTCCCAGTTGATTGTTTGTTGGGCAATGATTTGGAGTCATCACAATGGTCAGAAGTGGAGCAGAGGACTCACATGGAGATGTTAGGCTTGCCAGCACATGTGCTTGCTGTGACTAGGTCACAGGCCAGAAGATGCCCCACTGAACAGGTGCTGGATCCTGAAATTATGGACCAGACACCTTCCAAGAAGAAGAGCAGTAAGGGTAAGGCTTTGCCTTCCCCCTTGCCCCAGGTTGAGGATCAAGTCTCTGAGGAGGCTGATCTAGAAGAGCTGAGGGAAACTGAGCCTAAAGAGCTTGAACTTGATCAAGTTGAGTTTCTGGGCTCAGGGGGACCCTCCAGAGCAGACCTGGGGAAGGAACAGTTGAGCTGCCCTTCCCTTGAACCCCTCAGACAGCAGGCTGCTGCTGAGGCTGCAGGGAATGCCACAGGTGCCCACAGGGTATACTGGGAAGATGGACTCCTGTACTCTGAGTCAAGAGACCCCAAGCCTGGTGCAACCAGGAGGCTGGTCATCCCCTTGTCTCTGAGAGGTTTCCTTCTCACCTTGGCCCATGAGATTCCCCTTGCAGGTCATTTAGGTCAGACAAAGACTTGGGACAGGCTTGTCTCACACTTTCACTGGCCCCATATGAATGAGAATACCAAGGAGTTTTGTCGCTCATGTGTCACTTGCCAAGCCAGTGGTAAGTCAGGTGGCACAACAAAGGCCCCCCTCATACCACTACCTGTGGTGGGGGTTCCCTTTGAAAGAGTGGGGATTGACATTGTTGGTCCAATGGAACCCCAGACAGCATCAGGACACAAGTTTATACTGGTGGTGGTGGACCATGCCACCAGGTATCCTGAGGCTATTCCCCTTAGGACCACTACAGCCCCTGTAGTGGCAAGAGCCCTAGTTGGAGTGTTCTCCAGAGTGGGTTTCCCTAAGGAGGTCGTTTCTGACAGAGGTACAAACTTCATGTCAGGATATCTGACTGCCATGTGGAAAGAGTGTGGTGTGAACTACAAGTTCACCACACCCTATCATCCACAATGCAATGGGCTTGTTGAGAGATTCAACAGGACCCTGAAAGGGATGATTCATGGACTACCTGAACCTCTTAGGAGAAGATGGGATGTCCTGATCCCCTGCCTCTTGTTTGCTTACAGAGAGGTCCCACAGAAGGGGGTTGGCTACAGCCCTTTTGAGCTTCTGTATGGGCATCCTGTAAGGGACCCCTGTGTTTGGTGAAGGAAGGATGGGAGAGACCTCTCAAAAAGCCTGCAACCAACATAGTGGACTATGTACTTGGCCTCCGCTCCAGGATGGCTGAGTATATGGAAAAGGCATCTAAAAACCTTGAGGCCAGCCAGGAACTTCAAAAAGCTTGGCATGACCAAAAGGCTGTACTGACTGTGTACCAGCCAGGACAGAAGGTGTGGGTGCTGGAGCCAGTGGCCCCAGCAGCTCTGAAAGACAAATGGTCTGGGCCCCACACCATCATTGAGCAAAAGGAAGAGGTTACCTACTTGGTGGACCTTGGAACTCCCAGGAGCCCTCTCAGAGTGCTCCATGTTAACAGGCTCAAGGCATATGTTGACAGGAAGGACATGAGCTTGCTCATGGCCACAGATGAGGGACAGGAGGAAGAGAGTGACCCTCTCCCAGACCTGCTCACTCAGAATCCTGATGATGGGTCAGTTGATGGTGTTGTCTTTTGTGGCAGCCTCACTGAACATCAGCAACAGGATTGCAGGCAAGTTCTGCAATCCTTTCGACATATGTTCTCTCTGACACCCAGCCAAACTGATTGGTGTACCCATGATGTTGACACTGGAGACAGTCTGCCTGCCAAGAGTAAAATCTACAGACAGCCTGATCATGTTAGAGACTGCATCAAAACTGAAGTGCAGAAAATGTTGGAACTGGGAGTCATTGAGCCCTCAGATAGCCCTTGGGCTAGCCCAGTAGTTCTAGTGCCAAAGCCTCCCACCCAGGGTGGTAAGAGAGAGATGAGGTTTTGCGTAGACTACAGAGGCCTCAATGCAGTCACTAAGACTGATACCCACCCAATACCAAGAGCAGATGAGCTTATAGATAGATTGGCTTCTGCCAACTTCTTAAGCACATTTGATTTGACAGCTGGGTATTGGCAAATCAGGTTAGCTGAGGAAGCCAAACCTAAAACAGCATTTTCTACCCCTGGAGGGCATTATCAATTTGTGGTAATGCCCTTTGGACTGAAAAATGCACCTGCCACCTTCCAAAGGTTGGTGAATCAAGTCCTCACTGGGCTGGATGACTTCTGTGCAGCTTATCTTGACGATATTGCTGTCTTTAGCTCCACCTGGGAGGATCACCTGGTCCACCTGAGGAAAGTGTTAGAGGCCCTGCAAAAGGCAGGCCTCACTATCAAGGCCACAAAGTGCCAGATAGGGCAGTCACAGGTTGTATACCTGGGCCACCTTGTAGGTGGAGGCCAGGTTCAGCCACTGGAGAGTAAGATACAGGCCATCAAGGACTGGACTCCTCCAATCACCCAGACTCAGGTTCGAGCTTTCTTGGGCCTGACTGGGTACTATAGGAAGTTTGTCAGAAATTATGGGTCCATAGTGACCCCCCTTAATGACCTGACAAGCAAGAAGATGCCAAAGAAAGTTCAGTGGACAGCAAGCTGTCAGAAAGCATTCAATGACCTAAAGCAGGCCATGTGCACAGCACCTATCCTCAAGAGTCCAGATTACTCCAAGCCATTCATTGTCCAAACAGATGCTTCTGAGTTGGGTGTGGGAGCTGTTCTGTCTCAACTGAATTTTGATGGTAATGATCAGCCTATTGCTTTCATTAGTAGAAGGTTGACACCCAGAGAGAAAAATTGGTCAGCTATTGAGAGGGAGGCCTTTGCTGTGGTCTGGGCCCTGAAGAAGCTGAGGGCCTACTTGTTTGGCACTCACTTCACCATTCAGACAGACCATAAGCCCCTCTTGTGGCTAAATCAGATGAAGGGTGAAAACCCCAAACTGCTTAGGTGGTCCATTTCCCTACAGGGGATGGATTTTACAGTGGAGCATAGACCTGGGACTGATCACAGCAATGCTGATGGGCTCTCCAGGTATTTCCACTTAGAGCAAGAAGACTCACCTGGTCAAGGTTAGCTTATTGTCCCAAAGTTTGGGGGGGGGGTCATGTAGGAGAGTAGGGTCTGCAATCCTATGATCACCCAGATTTTTGCTTTTTGCTGCACTGGTTTACGACTTTCCCTGGCTGTGGGCCTGCTAATCAGACCCACAGCCTAGCTGTTCTCTCTATCCAAATTGTACTCAGGTACTGAATTGGCACTGGGCCCTCTCCAAGTCCCTGTACCCAGGGCTGAGGTGCACCCAGAAGTCTCCCAGGGGCTGAAGCATGTATTATGCCACCCCTGGATTGACTAACTAAAACTGACACAACTGGCTGCACGACAGCTGGGGCAAGGTGGTGTACTCACCCTTTGCTTTAGATATAGTATACCTATATCTAACCCTAAAAATGGACACACAGATCTCCTATCAGTCACTCCTATAGCAGGCCTTAACAATCCTGAAGGCAGAGTGCTTGGAATCGTGTGAGATGGTGCTCTAGCATGAGCTGAGCCTGTCTGCGGCTTTCGGGATCCATCCCTTAGCCGTTTCCATGATATCGCATACCATATACTCTTAAGTGCATTATAATCCTCGCGGTTATGTGCCAACTCTGGTATCGCTTTATCAAAACATGTCGAGTAAGGTGTCATACGAATCGGAATACTAACCCCTCGCCAATTCTGGCGACGGGGTTAGCATTCCACCCTTCTAGAGGGACACGACATGTATGTAACCCCTAACCCCGGTTAAAGTCAGACAGAGCCTTAGCATCCACAAAATGGATGCTGCCACCGAGACACAAGTCTGCCCTCCTGCTGCTGGGAGTCCTCCCAGAGCAGGAGATAAGGACAAAGGGTTTCCTGCCAGGGGCGGTGCCAGCACCGTCCCAGACAGGGTTTTGTGTATTGTAGGTAGGCAGGGCTTTAGAGGAAGGTGACTGCACGTGGCACCCCGGTGCTCACTGTGCATAGGCTGGCTGGAACCAGTTCCAGGGTCACTCCAGACCCTGTGCTGGGGAAAAGCCCGCCAAGGAAGTGGGTGTAACCACCCCCCTCCTGGTCCCACCCCTAGGGCAGGACCTAGTCGCGTGCCAGCCCCCTTTTACAGGATAAAGGTAGAGACTGGCCCCCTTCCAAATCAGATCATCTTTGAATCCTGAAACTACTTTCTGCGAAAGGAACTCAAGACTTCTTCCTAAGATTTCTCCCTTGTGACTAAGGAGTAGTCACCCTGCATCCGCAGGCACCATCTAAGAACACTGCGGTCTGCTGCAAGTCCTTCCTCCGGAATCCGACTGCCCAGCTCGACGAGAACCGGCTTCCCTGGCACCTCTGACCTCTACCCACCTCTACAGCCCAGCTGAGAACCGTGGGTGCGACGAGACCTCAAGGGACCGGCCATCTGCAAGACGCCATTTTGAGTCCACCGCGTGGGCTTGAATTAGCCAAGGCTTGTTGCCCACTCCTGGGTAACTTCGACGCCGACGACTTCATCCTTCGTGGGACAGCTCGCACCTCCATCCTGGTCGCCGACAACGCCTCCTGGTCCGAGAGACTGCAGAGCCCAGCAGCGCCCACTCACCTGACTGCGGTGACTTCGCCCGGTGCCATCCTGGTGCCCACTTAATCACTGGCTAGTGATTCAAGAACTTGGTCCCCTCTGCTTTCAGGTTTCTTCTTCCTTGATCCAGGCTTGGATCCATCGAACTTTTCTTCACTGGTCGCCTGCCAGCAACTTCTTCCTTCCAGGCTCCTGGTCCGGCAACGAGATCCCCGACGTCTTTTCAGACCTATGCAGCTGCAGCCCCTGGGCTAGGTAACTTCGGCACTCCGGTGTCCCAGCATAGCCTCACTATCCAAGGGTCAGGATCCACTGTCGTTTTCTCCCTACCAGGTCGGGTTCGCCCGTGAACACTAACTTTGTGAATTCTAGCTTCCATAGACTTTGTCCCGCATCCCGCGTGAGAGTGCACACTCTGCACCCGAGTCCCCTGGGCCTCCTAGTAGTAATCTAACGATTCCCTAGTCCAGTCCTAGCGATTCCAAAGCCTATTAGAACTGTTACTTACCTGCTAGTAATTCGCATTCCACTTTTAGCGTATATGGTTTTTCGTGCCCCTCGGGCATTTGTGTAACGTGCTAACTTAAAAGTATTTTCGTAAGAGTTTTGTTGTGTGCTTAGCTCCCTGTCTCATAAAGAGCCAGGGTAGTCTTGTTATAAATAAATACACTGTTTATTTTCATAACAACTTGTGTGGTGTCCTTTCACTGGGTGTTCAAGGGGTAATGTGATGGTAAAACAGCTGGCTTAACACGCCCTCTAGAGTCTTAGCCTTAGACTGCTCGTATCCATGCTACTAGGATAGCTGGTCTATAAGGTTGACTTACAACCACTCATCAATAAGGGTTGTTTGGACTGATATATAGTGATCACTAGAATAGTGAGCACTGCACATCAGGCCAACTTCTCACAGGGTTCCCCTTCACCTTCTATGGAAAGATCTTCCAAGGCCTCAAAAAAGACCCCCAGTGAGTCTGAGAGCCCAGGTCCCAGCAAATCTCCTCACCGAGGTGTAAAGGAGCGCGTAGGACCAGATTCGCCTTCTAAAGGGGAGAAGACTGTCACAGCCTTCAAAAAGCCTTCCTCCCAATCTTCTGAGAGGAGTTCCAAGTCCTCGACAACGAAGACGTCGACGCCGGAGGTTCCGTCGACGAAAAAATCAAAGTCTGCATTGATGTCATCGACGATCCCGTCGACAGGGGAGTCGTCGACGAAGGTTCCGTCGACAGCGGTTTCTTCACCGCCGACGGTGGCGACGCTGACGACTAAGACGTGGGCGACTAAGGTGCCGACGACGAAGGTGCCGACGACGGCAGTTCCAATCTCACCGTCGACGATGGTGACGACGTCGACGATGGTGTCGACGACTATGTCGACGACGACTTTAACAATGACAAGGGCTGGCGTGTCGACTGTTTCCTCGTCGACGACTTCAACGACCCCGATCTTGTCGACGCGTATCCAACCGTCGACGACGGAACCGTCGACGATCTTATCCTCTGAAAAGAGAATTACCATTTCTGTGACACGAATCACGCCGGAGGTTACTTCTCCGAAGGCTATGTCTCCTCTACTGTCAACCATGCTTCTGCAAGAAGGAGATTCAGAGGAGGAGGACCAGGACTCATACAGCTACACTGATAGTCCCTCCCAACTTCTAGTCAAATGCCAGGACACTGACTCTGAGGGTGACTACGGACGCGAGGATGTGAGCCATCATCAGTCGGCCCAGTCGCAACATCATGCTGAGCAGGAAATGGTTTCAGTGCCATCTTCTTTTCTCCAGGATCTGCATAAGATGCTGCAGGACTATAAATCTAAGGCGAGTGTGCCTATTCCGGTGCCGTCCACGCCAGTAACTCCTGCAGAGATGTCAGCCTCATTAGTGATGCCTTCCATTCCAGCTCAAGTTTCCCCTCAGCCTCAAATGTCCATCCATCATGAGTCCTCCGGGTTACAAGACGTCCATGATGATTCCTCGGATGAGGGTCAGCAATCGGATCATGGCTCTATTCCCGATACTGAATATGACGAGTATATCATTCCGGATCCAGCTTCGCCAGTCCCAGATCCGGCGGATTCCCACCTTCAGACATTGGGGGCTTCCATCAGCTGATTGAGAGAGCCGCTGCGAGATTCAAATTAGCCATGCCTAAAGTTGCCACGGATTGCTTTTTATATGATTTCAAGGAGCCTTTTATGAAATCAACTAGGTCCATTCCTATTGTGGATCATGTGTGGAAGGAGGGCCTAAAAGCCATGAAAAACCCGGCGACGGTGGTCCCGGTGCTACCGTGTCTGGAGAAAAAATACAAGGCACCAGCTGATGGCCCGGCAGCCTTAACGGGTCATCCCAGACCAGACTCTGTGATCTCGCAAGCTGCGCAGAGGAAATCCCGTAACCCCTGTGCTCCCTCAACTCCGGACAATGAAGGGCGGAGGTTGGATAATGTGGGGAAGAGATTCTCGTCGATGGCAAGTTTGCTGGTGCGAGCGGCAAATGCCCTAGCAATCATGGGTAGATACGACCGCCAGCTTTGGTGTGATGTCGCACCATACCTTGACCTACTGCCTCCGGAATCTACGACTGAGGCAAAGAAAATCTTACAGGAGGGAGAAGCAACGTCGATGGAAATCATTGACTGCGCAATGGATATTGCGACAACGGCGTTCTGTTCATTGGCTGGGGCGGCAGTCCTCCGCCGCCAAGGGTGGCTAAAAGCTACTTGGTTTAGGCCTAAAATTCAAAACAAGGTCCTGGATCTTCCCTTTGATGGGGAGGCATTATTTGGCAAGCTTGTTGACTACACTATTCAGGACATAAAAAAGGACACAGAGACTGCCAGGTCCTTGGGGACCCTTCAATACAAAAAGTCTCCTTTTAAGGAATCCCGAGGTAGAGGTGGTAACTACAGAGGATCCTCTCACCAACAACGTTATTCCACCACAGGCTCCGGTTCCCAGCAATACCGTCAGCCTTATCAACAGCGGCAAGGCCAGTCTACCAACTACTCCAGGCCTTACAATAAGGGGAAACAGGCCGGACGAGGACGAGATTCGTCCAAACGCCAATAGCGGCCTCCTGGCTCTGCCTACTGGACCCTCCTTCAAGAGATCATCAGTTGGAGGTAGGGTCACCAAATACCTTCACAACTGGTCCAGGATAACATTGGACCGTTGGGTGCTCAACATCATTCGGAAAGGGCATACCCTGGAATTCACGCAAGTCCCTCCACCCAATCCCCCGGCAGCCATTCCATCGCAACACCAGCGTCTCCTGCGGCTCGAGGTCCAACAGATGCTCCGGAAAGGAGCGATAGAGCCGGTTCCTGCAAACCAAAGGGGACAAGGATTTTATTCCAGGTTCTTCCTGGTGAAGAAGACGTAAGAAAAGTGGCGCCCCATTTTAGACCTCAGGGAGCTAAACACCTATCTCATCTCCCTGCCCTTCCGGGTGGTCTCTCTCCAGGACATTTTGAAGCTCATCAGCCCGGGGGATTTCACGGCCACGCTCGATCTCGAAGATGCGTATTTCCACGTTCCGATTCACCCAGCACACAGAAGGTTTCTGCGATTCACATTAGCCAAGAGCCATTTTCAGTTTAGGGTCTTACCCTTTGGACTCTGTTCAGCCCCAAGAATTTTCACAAAGGTGCTGGCGCCAGTAGCAGATTTCCTGCGAAGGAACCATTTCCAGGTCTTCCCCTACCTGGACGACTGGTTACTGAAGGCTCCGTCCAGGGAGGCAGCGATGAAGGCTGTTCAAGCTTGTACCAATTTGTTTCAGAATCTGGGGCTCACTCTTCCCAAGTCTTCCCAGCTCCCGTCCAGGAAGGCTCGCTTCCTGGGAGCCATCATGGATTCCAAGCTCTCAAGAGCCTTCCCTACTCAGAAAAGGAGAGACAAATTACAAACCCTGGCTCAGGACTTGCGCACAAAAAAGTGTCTTTCAGTTCGCCGCTACAAGTCTCTGCTGGGGGTGATTTCATCGTGTATCCCACTAATTCCCCATTGCAGACTAAGAATGCGTCCTCTGCAGGAGCAACTAGACAACCAGTGGCAGCAGGTCTACGGTTCATTCGAGGACAGAGTGATGATCACTCCAAGCATGAAGGAAGCAGCTTTATGGTGGACAAATCAAGACAACTTGTCCCAAGGTCTATCCTTCGCAAGCGACCCGTCTCCGCAAGTGATAACAACGGACGCGTCATTGGAGGGTTGGGGGGCAGTGATGCAAGACCTGCATGTCAGCGGTCATTGGTCGCCTCAGGAGAAACGCCTCCACTTCAACCTGTTAGAGCTACGGGCGATACGACTGGCTCTGCAAGCTTTTCTTCCTCGCCTGAAAGGTTCACATGTGCTTATCAGGACGGACAACACCACGGCCATGCACTATGTGAACAAGAAAGGGGGAACCAGATCTCGTCCATTGTCGCAAGAAGCTCAGCAGATCTGGGAATGGGCGATCCTTCAGAGGGTTTCGCTGAGAGCTGAACACTTGCCAGGCGTCCTCAACGAAAACGCCGACAGACTGAGCAGGTCATCCTCAGTCAGCCACGAATGGGAATTGAATCAGAGAGTCTTGGAGGAGGTCTTCAGCCAGTGGGGCAGACCAGAGATCGCTCTTTTTGCCACTCCGACCAACAAGAAATGACTGTCTTATCCAAGCAGGCTTCCCCATCGAGGTTCTCTGGGGAGTGCGCTTTCGATAGCATGGTCGAGGACATTTGTCTACGCTTTTTCTCCCATACCTCTGATCCCACGACTCATCAGGAAGATCAAGGTGGAGCCGTGCAGGATGATCCTTATAGCCCCTGCTTGGCCGAGGCAGTTCTGGTTCACGGAACTCCATCTGCTCTCGATAGCCCCTCCTCTTCCTTTGGAGGTTCTTCCAGATCTCCTCACGGTGTCCGAGGGACAAGTTTGGCACCCGGATCCGCAGTCCCTACACCTGACTGCATGGCTCCTGAGCAGCGAGACTTTATGAACCTACCCATTTCTAGTGAGATTAAGGAGGTCCTTTCTCAGGCGAGAGCTCCTTCTACGAACAGGACTTACCGTCTTAAGTGGAAGAGATTCTGTTGCTGGTGCAAGAAAGAAGGCATTGATCCTTTTGCTTCCAAGCCTCATCAGATCCTTCCCTATCTGCTGTCCTTGGCCAAATCGGGACTAGCTCATTCATCAATTAAGGTCCACTTGGCGGCAATGTCGAGATTCAGGAGGACTGGCTCTGGACCCTCCTTGTGGTCATCCACAATTGTCAAACAATACTAAAGGGATTGTTCAGAGTGTATCCACCAGTGAGACCACCGCCTCCAACATGGCATCTGAATCTAGTCCTTAACTCATGAAGGGCCCGTTTGAACCAATCCATCGTTCTGACATGAAATACCTTTCATGGAAATTGGCACTCCTCCTCGCTCTCATGTCGGCTAGGCGTGTTGGTGAATTACAGGCCTTGACTACCCAAGAACCTTTCCTTCAATTCAAGAGAAAAACTGTCATCATGAGAACTAACCCGAGGTTTATGCTCAAAGTCCCCTCGGACTTTCATTTGAATGAGCCGGTCATTCTGAAGGCGTTCTTTCCTCAACCGGCTACACCAGCAGAGAGGGCATTACATTCGCTCGATGTGCAACGGTGTTTGAAATTCTACTTGGAGCGTACTAACAGTTTTCGGAAGACCTCTCAGTTATTTGTTGCCTTCGGAGGTCCAAGCAAGGGCCTTCCTCTTTCCAAGCAGGGCATTTCCAGATGGATCACGAGTGCCATTCTGCATTGTCACACTGCTGCAGGAAAACCTCTGACTGGAAAGGTTTGAGCGCATTCCACGAGATCTGTGGCTTCTTCTACAGCCCTCTTCGCAGGGGTACAGATCAAAGACATTTGCAGAGCTGCTACCTGGAGCAGCGTTCACACATTTACCAGGCATTACTGCTTGGAGTCCCTACAACAAGGTGATGTGGCAGTAGGACAGGCTGTCCTGAGGAACCTCTTCCAATGAGTGGTGAGCTTTCCTTTCTTTCCCACCTTCCGTCTTTATCATTTT
This sequence comes from Lissotriton helveticus, assembly GCF_964261635.1. Classification (NCBI taxonomy): domain Eukaryota; kingdom Metazoa; phylum Chordata; class Amphibia; order Caudata; family Salamandridae; genus Lissotriton; species Lissotriton helveticus. Next base: position 1,687,333,559 of record NC_136065.1, on the reverse strand, counting down.
GTATCTTTGTCATGTTGCCTATTGCTATATTATGATGCAAAATGTGGTTTTGTTGCTAACTGCTTGCTACTCTGATACAAAGCATGGGAATCTATGAAAGTTCCAATACTGGGGTAAGAAAACAAGTTACTTACCTGTAACTTTCGTTCCCCAGTATTGGTAACTTTCATAGATTCCCATGCGCCCGCCCACCTCCCAGAGGAAAGCTCAGCCTACAACAGATATGGTGTCTAAGTACACAACGGGTACGAAAATCTGAGGCTCTGATGTTCCTTCAGGAAGGTTCTAAGGGGTGAGGCACTTCTGATTGGCGGAGGCCTGAGTTTGGTCTCTTTTACACAAAGAGGGTGATATGCTACAAAAGGGAATGAGGCCTAGGCCTTTTTCCTTGGTCTTTTGTACCAACAGCTATGGTATTTTTGTCACCGAGACTCCCATTCCGACGACGGGGAATGATACAAAGCATGGGAATCTATGAAAGTTACCAATACTGGGGAACCAAAGTTACATGTGTGTATATATATATATATGTGTGTGTGTGTGTGTGTGTGTATATGTGTATGTGTGAATATATATATATGTGTGTGTGTGTGTGTGTGTATATATATTGGCCTTGATACCATTAGACATAACGTGAGGGGAGGAGATAGCCTACGACGATTACGTAGGCTCGAATCACGCTATATCATAGATCTTTCCACAAAATGGCCTAAGGGTATGAATAGCGGAGAGGAGATGGTAGTTCATCTAGGCATATGATGTAAGTGCTATTTATAAGTGTAGGAAGGTAGATCCCTGACTATGGTTGCCCCCAACTTTTTGCCTGGTGTTTTGCTGGTTTTCTGACTTAGTTGACCTGGGGCCCTGCTATTCAGGACCCCAGGCCTACTGCTCTCTCTGTAAAATGGATTCCATGTACCTTAGGTACATATCTAATTGGATACTGAGTCACCTTATCAGTCCCTGTACAGTGTACCTTAGGTACCCAGGGCATAGGTGTACCCAGGGCCTACCAGGGGCTGCAGCATGTATTATGCCACCCCTGGCTGGCCATCCAAATCTGACACAACTGGCTGCACGACAGCTGGGGCAAGGTGGTGTACTCACCCCTTGCTTTAGATATAGTATACCTATATCTAACCCTAAAATGGACACACAGATCTCCTATCAGTCACTCCTATGGCAGGCCTTAACAATCCTGAAGGCAGAGTGCTTGGAATCGTGTGAGATGGTGCTCTGGCATGAGCTGAGCCTGTCTGCGGCTTTCGGGATCCATCCCTTAGCCGTTTCCATGATATCGCATACCATATACTCTTAAGTGCATTATAATCCTCGCGGTTATATGCCAACTCTGGTATCGCTTTATCAAAACATGTCGAGTAAGGTGTCATACGAATTGGAATACTAACCCCTCGCCAATTCTGGCGACGGGGTTAGCATTCCACCCTTCTAGAGGGACACGACATGTATGTAACCCCTAACCCCGGTTAAAGTCAAACAGAGCCTCAGCTCCACAAAATGGATGCTGCCACCGAGACACAAGTCTGCCCTCCTGCTGCTGGGAGTCCTCCCAGAGCAGGAGATAAGGACAAAGGGTTTCCTGCCAGGGGCGGTGCCAGCACCGTCCCAGACAGGGTTTTGTGTATTGTAGGTAGGCAGGGCTTTAGAGGAAGGTGACTGCACGTGGCACCCCGGTGCTCACTGTGCATAGGCTGGCTGGAACCAGTTCCAGGGTCACTCCAGACCCTGTGCTGGGGAAAAGCCCGCCAAGGAAGTGGGTGTAACCACCCCCCTCCTAGTCCCACCCCTAGGGCAGGACTTAGTCGCGTGCCAGCCCCTTTTTACAGGATAAAGGTAGGAACTGGCCCCCTTCCAAATCAGATCATCTTTGAATCCTGAAACTACTTTCCACGAAAGGAACTCAAGACTTCTTCCTAAGATTTCTCCCTTGTGACTAAGGAGTAGTCACCCTGCATCCGCAGGCACCATCTTAAGAACACTGCGGTCTGCTGCAAGTCTCTCCTCCGGATCAAGACTGCCCAGCTCGACGAGAACCGGCTTCCCTGGCACCTCTGACCTCTACCTACATCATCAGTCACGCTGAGATTCGTGGGTGTGACGAGACCTCGAGGGACCGGCCATCTTCAAGACTGCACGACTTCTGCACAGCAAGCCCGCCGAGTAATTTCCTGGTGAGTGCTTTGGGGTCCGAGAAGCCCCGACCCTGAGCAGCTCCAGCACCGAAGTGCAGCCTCCCAGCATCTCCACGATCTGCGTGGGGCCCTTCTGCTTTTTGCTGCTCACCGCGTTATTTGGCTACTAGCCCGCTGGCTTGTGGCCTTCTGAACGACGCCCGACGACATCACTGCTGCTGGTCTGGTTGCTCCAGGCTGGCCCTTGCTCCCTTCCAAAAGAGGAGCACCCCGGACCCTCCTGGTCCACTCAAGACGCCATTTTGAGTCCACCGCGTGGGCTTGAATTAGCCAAGGCTTGTTGCCCAATCCTGGGTAACTTCGACGCCGACAGCTTCATCCATCGTGGGACAGCTCGCCTCTCCATCCTGGTCGCCGACAACGCCTCCTGGTCCGTGAGATCTGCAGAGTCCGCGTCGCCCACTCACCTAGTCGAGGTGACTTCGCCCGGTGCCATCCTGGTGCCCACTTAATCACTGGCTAGTGATTCAAGAACTTGGTCCCCTCTGCTTTCAGGTTTTCTTCTTCCTTGATCCAGGCTTGGATCCATCGAACTTTCCTTCACTGGTCGCCTGCCAGCAACTTCCTTCTTCCAGGCTCCTGGTCCGGCAACGAGATTCCCGACGTCTTTTCAGACCTATGCAGCTGCAGCCCCTGGGCTAGGTAACTTCGGCACTTCGGTGTCCCAGCATAGCCTCACTATCCTAGGGTCAGGATCCACTGTCGTTTTCTTCCTACCAGGTCGGGTTCGCCCGTGAACACTAACTTTGCCTTTACTAGCTCCCATAGACTTTGTCCCGCATCCCGCGTGAGAGTGCACACTCTGCACCCGAGTCCCCTAGGTCTCCTAGAAGTAATCTAACGATTCTATAGTCAAGTCCTAGCGAGTCCAAAGCCTATTAGTACTGTACTTACCTGCTAGTAATTTCGCATTCCACTTTTTAAGTATATGGTTTTTCGTGCCCCTCGGGCATTTGTGTATAACGTGCTAACTTAAGTATTTTCGTAAGAGTTTTGTTGTGTGCCTAGCACCCTGTCCTCATAAAGAGTACAGGGTTGTTGTGATTCTAATAAATACACTGTTTATTTTCATAACACTTGTGTGGTGTCCTTTCACTGGGTGTTCAAGGGGTAATGTGATGGTAAAACAGCTGGCTTAACACGCCCTCTAGAGTCTTAGCCTTAGACTGCTCGTATCCATGCTACTAGGATAGCTGGTCTATAAGGTTGACTTACAACCAATCATCAATAAGGGTTGTTTGGACTGATATATAGTGATCACTAGAATAGTGAGCACTGCACATCAGGCCAACTTCTCACAATAAGTCTCCGT